>NC_138132.1:43017853-44379103 GCF_964188305.1 Podarcis bocagei
AAGTGATTACGTCCGTAAGTAGAGGTTCCACTGACAAGTGAAACAGAGTATATTTTGCCAGTTGTCTGATTATCAGCTGTCATTTAAAGCCTAAACCAGTTTTAAAACATTAAAAGATTAAAAATAAGTTTGGCAGTGGTGGTACCGAAACTCAGGAATTACTGCTTCTATGGAATCCTTATGCACCAGATAAGCATGCAAAACATAATACTATGAGTGTGCATTCTCAGACACTGGAACACTTACCGGCAGGTGCTAGGGATTTCAGTGACTCTAAAAGATGAGGACTAGAAAACTTGACCATACATCTAAACGGGTCTTTATTGTTCAAGATACCATTTTCTTGTTCATTTCTGAACATAGTCTCAAGCTGTAAGTCAAATCAATAAATGGGTTTATAAAAAAGAGCTCTTTGTAGCTTATAATAAGCAGATAATTATTTTTACAGTTCAAAGTGCTAAAACTACACTTCATTTTCAGTCAACAGATTATTACACTCAGGATCCTGGTTTAAGATACCATGGTGGTCCATTAATTATCTGCTCTCAGAATCCAACAGTTATCCTTTCTCGCACCTCATTTTAAAAGAGCTTTCTGCATTTTCTTTAAGAAATCTACAAACAGGAACAGCAACTTTTTCAGATTTTACAATCCTGTTTTTTCCAAAGTACTTATGTTTTCTTAAGTATGTGTGTGTATATATACACACACACACAGAGCCAATCAGTGAAGCTTGAGCTCAACATATGGAGAACTATATCACTCTGGTGGAATTCTACCTGTATTGTACCACTTTACTTGGGCCTTCTGTCACAAAGACATTAAAGAAAACAGGTTCAATAGATGTGCATTTAAAAAAACCCAAAGAGTGCCCCCCTGTGGCAAATAGGCAACAATGCCTAAAATAGCCTCATTCATAGTTTTAAAGAACCCAAAACACCTGCAGTAATTTTGATTCCATTTTTATCACTGCACTAAGCTACATATTCTAATTTACTGTCTCAGTATTGGCTCAATTAAAAAGCGTAAGAATTACTTCAGTCTCAGTACACTACCCTCTGGGGTAGTTGTGAATTGAGAAAAGTACTTTAACATTTCAAGACCATGATGTATCAATTACAACATCAAAGGAATATCACCATTCTGTATACAGGGTAATGATCTGCATGCACGGCTGGAAATCCCATGTGTATGTAAAACAGTTAATTTAAGAAAAGTAAGCCATTTAAGCCCAGGGTTTTAGACTGTATTTCAAGCAGTCTATACAGTATAAGAATGGACTCATGCAACACTGAGGAACAAATCAATACTCTTTCAGTTAGTACAATGAAATCTGCACGCTAACAGTTGACCTATCTTATAAAAATTGTAGGGGTGCTACAGAAATAGAAAACTTAGTCAATAATATGAATTTTAGGCCACAAACACTCTAATTGAACATAGGAACTTACTTCTGAGTAAACAAATGGGATTGAAGTGGTAATAGAATAAACAGAATAAAAACTGAACTTGTTTGTGCATCTTACACAGGGGAGTACCTCCCCTGAGATGGTGCCTACCATACAGTTTCATATATTCCCGTATTTCTTTTTAATCTGATTAATGGCTCCTTTGTCAGTTGATCAAATAGCCTTATTCAATTAGTCTAAGTAGTTAACTGACACTTCAGCCCTAAGTATTGTTTTGTGCAAAAATAAATTTTATAGAATACATATACATAATAAATGTATATTTGTGCATTAAAATTATATAATATGCATTAAATATAATTTTACCTTGTATTGTGCAAACTCTAGTTTTGGCTGAGGACCATCACCAAAGGCTTCCTCATTAATTCTTTCAGTTCTTTCCTTTTTAAGTTTATCTTCCTTAACTATATTTGGATCCACTGAAAGTACAGAACCATATAAAATTTCATGTAGAATGTTATCCTTTTCAAAGTGGCATTCAGAACTGAACAGAATTCCAAAGATGTAAAGGTCATGATGCAACAGAGTAAGACATACACACGCAGTCCACTGTTGTGTGCTTGAAGTACTCTATGAATTGTGCTGCAGTGCCCCCCCATTCATTTACTCTATAACAAACATACTAAAAGTGAACATATCAACATCAGAGAAAGCTATGAACTTCCAGCTGTGAGTTAAATGCATGCAAGACAAATATTAGCCACTATTTAAGTTTCTGAATATTTATTTAAATATTTTAGAAGATTGATAAACCTCTCCAATTAGTGCACAACTTGCTGAACCACTTCCTGTGCACACGCACATAGGGGATATGGGCACCCCAAAACAGATAGGACCTCCTTACAATGGCCAGACTTCTTAATATTTAAATATGCTGTTTTGCTATATAGAGTTTTAAACCAAGATATTATGGATACCTCTTTGCAGAATGCAATTTCGTTCTTGTTGAGGTTGTGGGTGATGAGTTTGAAATTTCTGGAGGAGGGGGGTCCATGGAGAGATAGAATAGTGATAGAACATTGTTAGTGTATTTTTGCCTCTAATGAGTGATTGTATGAAACTGCATTGCATTCAATGCTTGTCCTACTTAGAGAAGACCCACTGAAGTGAATGGGCATGACTAAATTAGGTCCATCAATTTCAATGGGTCTACTCCAAGTAGGACTTTGTATACAACCAATATTCCAAGTTCATTGACTTAAGACCCAGTTTGCATGCCATGAGAAACTGTTAACTATATATTATGTTTAATGACTCCATCAGGGCTATTTTGCTCCTCCTTCTAGTTTATGAAGAAACAAACCAAATCACTGGCTTAGCATCACAAAACTGCAATCTGATTTATATTAAAAATGCTGACTTCTTGTTGTGGTTTGTTTAGAGGAAAACAAACCACAACCTCTGCTTTGAACATTAGACTAAACCAAGTATTTTTCCTTCTTGCCAGTGCTCAGTGAAGGACCCTTGGCTCAACTCTCTCTTCAATAACCACGAAATGTAGCCAAGAACAAACCTTGGCTACAGCTCATGGTTAGTGAACAGAGATCTTAACCACAAGCTGCAGTTCAGACAGCACATCAAGCCAAACCTTGGCTTAGCACAATAGCAAAAAGGACAGAGGAGGAGCAAAGTGACTTAGCAAGTTTCAGCTTAGCATGTAATGCAAAGCAGTTCAATGGCATATTTTGAGATTAAGTGATAACAGACAGAAATGATAAAAACTCAATAACGGCTCTAAAAGCAGGAGGGAAACTAATTCTGGCCTTTATTATCTCTTCCTGATTGTAAGACTGTACAGCTCTGTAGCACTATAAGCAATCTCTTTGAAGGAGAAAATTTCCTTACCTCCTGAGAATTTTAGAAGCAGGCCTAAGATTTAACCCCCCCAAAAAAAATTTGACTTAGAATAGTATACTTAAATAACTCACCTGGCTACATCGCTTAAGTAAAATATCTTTAAGCGAGTCTAAACAATGGCTTCGGAGGTCCATTTCATGGATGTCATTGTAACTGGCGGCAATCAGCAGGGCCTTTAATTAAAAATGAAGGTGCTAGTTTAGTTGGAGTTGAAAGAGTTGTTCCATTATTTCTGTTTTAGAATTGGAATTTGATATTGAATTTCAGAGTATACACCTCTGTAGGATATCACGCAACTGAGCAGTAATTTCCAGTTGCTTGTTCATTCACTCTTACTAAATCTAAGTTTAGAAATTACCTTGAAGATGACAGAAAAACAAATCTTTACCAGACATAATGTATTTACCTGCAAAAGTAACGGTTTGCAGTTCTTATTTCTAGAGCTGGATATGAACACATAAGGAGTCTGTGAAATGTAAGCTACATAGGATGGCTTGTATTGGTTGGGCTTTGTATACTGTGTTCCCCATGCAATGCGAATCCAAATTGCATTGTCTTCAAACTCTTTAAAGCTGATAGTTACCTGAAATAAAGATAAAGGAAAAATATATATTGCAGTCTAGCTGGCAGAAGTGGGCACTCAAAGTACTGAGAACCCTATATTTAAAGGCCAAGAAGTATAGACATAGTTGTTTCTTATATGTGTGTTACAAGAGGCAGCAAACACATCATGAACTACTTTAACACAGTGGTTTCTACAATGTATACAAAGAAGTTATGAGATATGAAGCACACCTAATTACCTTCCAATATGATACTAAATACTGCATTTTTTTAAAAAAACAAACAAACCCAAGGATCACTGCTAAATTGGATAGATGGTAGACATTTCTCCATTTAGTTTCAAATTACTATAAATTTACATTATTTTTATACAACAGGATAACAAAACATTTAAGAGAACCCAAAATATTAGCATTGTTTATGCTCACATTTTTCAAAGCTGACTGAAGACTTCTTTTAAATTTCTTTTTAAAATCTGCCAAGTCAAAAATGTCATATTCATCACCTGCCAATAAAAAAAAAACATTTTAAAATAAGCTTCATTCCAAACATAACTTGCATTATTTTAGTTCAAGCATGCAAAATACCAAATTATTTATTTATTATTAATAATTTTAAAATCCTGCTCTTTAGTCTCATATCCCTGCCCTCAGGAATGCAATCAAAAATATGAAATACAAAACGAAAAAGGGTTGGGAGAGAAATAAAATTTAGTCACTGTTTCTCAGTTCTTATAATGATCACCTGGAATTACAGGAATTCAAGGAGAGAAGGGGCCAAAGTTTCTGATCTTCCAGCAGAGTTTATGGAAAGATCCCGCAGTACCTTCTCCTATAGGATGGAATGGCTGCTGTAGACACTAGTTCTGGAAAGGGCATAATAAAGTTGCTCTTTCCTCAAAGCAAGTCTAGAGCTGGTGTAATGAAAACTAATCTGCCACCCTGGCTGGCATGAGTTGGTGAGGCTTAGGATATGGTGGTGGATCCATACATACACACATCCCAGTTAGATTGCTCTGTTCATTTCCTGGGGGAAATGTTTTATTATGGAAGGAAGAAGTATATCTTGGCCTTTAAGTAGCATTAAGAAAAACCCAACCCTTTGAGCTCTGCTAAACAGTCAAAGGTCTGCAAGAAAAACAGCAAAATTTTAGAGGTTTCCAGCAAGTTTTATAAGATAGCTGACATAATCCACTTTAAAGTTAGGATAAGCAAAATAAGACTATAACAGATAACTGGGCACTTCACTTATTTATATAATGCTTTTGATAATTATAAACACTTACCACCTTCTTTTGTCATTTGATAAACAGTCCAAAGCTTTTTGTCCCTGTATGTGTAGTTGTCTGAGGAAAAATATTTGACAATAAACAGCATTGCTTATTAACACAAGAATCCATAATTGTTATAAGCTAGCAACTCCTCCCTACACAATACAGGAATTTCATATTTCATTTTGCTGATTAGTCAACAGTTTTTCTCTTTGTTACAGAAAGGATGGCTAAGTTCTGTATGCTTGGGAACTGATATCTATTACACATTCTAGAGATTAGAACAATCCAACCCAACCCTTTTCATGGATGATCAGTTTCCATATAATAAAACTGGTTCCACCCAACAATTAAGAGCTTCACAGAAATAGGACATGTGTTTTCAAATGGTAAGATATAAACAGATTTCCAAATAGTGCAGATACATACTATTCTCATTGGCCACATTTGCAGATAAGTCTAATTTTGGCTTACTAAACAATACTGTACACAGATACTCCCACTTTCCTCATCCCTTCATGCAGCCAAAATTTACTTCCCTAACAAGTATAATTGTCAGCAAATTTTAATATCATTCTGATTATATTTGCATAGGGCCATTTGTGCCCAAAATTTCTTCAGGAGCCAAATCCAACCTGCAAGTGGCTAGCTGAGTTATTTCTTCTTATTGTTATTTCTACCATAAAGCAGCTTACAAGAAATGTGAATACAATAAAGATCAAATATTTACCCAAACATTTATTCCAAATTATGAGAGGAAGAGAAATTATGGTTCCTTAACTTGACATTGGATATAGATTCTTTCAACCTCCATTTACTTTTTAAAAATTGAAGCAAACTAGAAATCAATGCATGATCTGGGGTACTGTAGTTACATTTTAACATTTCACAATGTAAACTATAAATATCTGCAATGTAAATGTTTACCAAATACTACTGGTTTCAGATCACAATGGAATTCAAACCTTCAGATTCTAACAAATATTCAAGCTTGTATTTAGTGAGTTATGCAAATACCATTTAATAGTACTGTAATCCTATAAACACTTGTGGCAGTAAGCCAAATTAAACAGTGACACTTGTAAATAAACAGAGGATGAAGTTGAAAAGAGCATCCTATTTCCTTATCTGGCTCTAAATGTAATTCAAGCTATGTATACTGCAAAGAAATGAAATCTTAGCCTAGTAGAAACTTAGCCTAGTACAGTACTGGCTAAACACAATTACTGGGTTGGAGAGGACTCTTGCCTTCTGAAGATGGTACATGGATAGCTGGGCCTAGTATCACTGTGTAATGAAAACAATACCATCAAATTAAGAGGAATGGGGAGTGATCAACTACCTTGTATTACCTAAAAGTTAAATGATTTATTTTTTCGACAAGACAAATATTAATCTAATCAAAAGGAAGTGCTGAGTGCTTAACCAAAATCTAACTGATTTATACCAAACCAGAAACTAATCACAACAACAACAAAATATAAGAAAAAACTTCACTTACAAATTATGTCTAGATCTGCTGCATGCTGGATAGTTGCATGGTTTTCCTTCAAGAAAATAAGAACAACTAATCAAAAAAGTTAGACGATATTATATAGGCCCAAATTGCATACAATGGCAAGCCACAGTTTTTTCCAAATATACTGGTGCATGCTTCACACCAGCCCCCTCCCCTCCATGTCATGTTAGGAGAAAACAAAGTAGAACAGTGACCTTGTGTATCTGAAGAAGTGTGCATGCACACGAAAGCTCATACCAAGAACTAACTTAGTTGGTCTTTAAGGTGCTACTGGAAGGAATTTTTTTATTTCTTGTATTACTTGTGAACCAGCATTAGTGGTTTGTTTTCTCTAAACAGGTAAGCAAATGTGTGAGCATTCGTTCCCACATAAAACCAAGTCTATGCCCTGATTTGTTTTCTCCAAGCATGGAGGAGGGGGTGGAGGTGAAAGAGCTGTGTGCACCAGCATGCTACTCATTCACAGTAAACCATGGTTCATGGCTTACTCTTATGTCCAGATCTGGTTAAAAACTGCATTTGTATTAAAATAATATTGTTTCATTATTAAGCTCTGAACCTGTAAAATCTATTAGTTATTCATTAGTTGCTTCATTGACAAGAAACTGGGGGCACTCCATCACAGATGAACAAGGGCTACAACAGTCATGGATTTTGTTGAAATTCTGCAGAATCATTATACAAATCAAAATGTATCTACAGCCAAAGTATCCCTGAGCCTCACCACAATTGCTTCAAGGTCACATTTCCCATACAACATGTACAATTTGTAACAGACTGTCAGCGGGAGGGGTTTGTGGCCCTGTCCCCAGGGTTCCAGTTACACAGTGCTCAGATTTCTGGATTGGGTGCTAAAAGGAGCTCCATCACATTGTCCTGCTATACTCCAGCACTGGAGCAAGAAGATACAGTATGCTCCAGTTCTCAAAACTGGAACAAGAAGATATGCACCCCAAAGGCCAAAGCCAGTGCTATTTTCTACATCAGGCTTCCTTAAACTTGTTTTGAGACTACAATTCCCATCATCCCTGTCCACTGGTTCTGCTAGCTAGGGATCATGGGAGTTATAGGCCAAAAAAACAACTGTAGGGCTGAGTTTGAGGAAGCCTGTTCTACATCATTGCCCATGCAAGGAATAATAGTGACAGAAAAAAGATGGGGTATAAATTTAAGAAAAATGTGCCCCCCCAATGTGCATTCAAAATTCTCACACTGCAAAGACCACTACTTTTCACACATGCTCCCATATGCTCACATCACTGCCTCATCCTCTTATTTGGGTGAAGACATCACCAATAATAATATAATAATAATAATTTATTATTTATACCCCGCCCATCTGGCTGGGCCTCCCCAGCCACTCTGGGCGGCTTCCATAAAAACAAAAAATACAGTAAAATATCACACGTTAAAAACTTCCCTGAACAGGGCTGCCTTAAGATGTCTTCTGAATGTCAGGTAGTTGTTTATCGCTTTGACATCTGCTGGAAGGGCGTTCCACAGGGCGGGCGCCACTACCGAGAAGGCCCTCTGCCTGGTTCCCTGTAGCTTTGCTTCTCGCAATGAGGGAACCGCCAGAAGGCCCTTGGCGCTGGACCTCAGCGTCCGGGCAGAATGATGGGGGTGGAGACGCTCCTTCAGGTATACTGGACCGAGGCCGTTTAGGGCTTTAAAGGTCAGCACCAACACTTTGAATTGTGCTCGGAAACGTACTGGGAGCCAATGTAGGTCTTTCAAGACCGGTGTTATATGGTCTCGGTGGCCGCCCCCAGTCACCAGTCTAGCTGCCGCATTCTGGATTAGTTGTAGTTTCCGAGTCACCTTCAAAGGTAGCCCCACGTAGAGTGCATTGCAGTAGTCCAAGCAGGAGATAACCAGAGCATGCACCACTCTGGCGAGACAGTCCGCAGGCAGATAGGGTCTCAGCCTACGTACCAGATGGAGCTGGTAAACAGCTGCCCTGGACACAGATTTGACCTGTGCCTCCATGGACAGCTGTGAGTCCAAAATGACTCCCAGGCTGCGCACCTGGTCCTTCAGGGGCACAGTTACCCCATTCAGGACCAGGGAATCCTCCACAACTGCCCGCCTCCTGTCCCCCCAAAACAGTACTTCTGTCTTGTCAGGATTCAACCTCAATCTGTTAGCCGCCATCCATCCTCCAACCGCCTCCAGACACTCACACAGGACCTTCACCGCCTTCACTGGTTCTGATTTAAAAGAGAGGTAGAGCTGGGTATCATCCGCATACTGATGAACACCCAGCCCAAACCTCCTGATGATCTCTCCCAGCGGCTGCATGTAAATGTTGAAAAGCATGGGGGAGAGGACAGAACACTGAGGCACCCCACAAGTGAGAGCCCAGGGGTCTGAACACTCATCCCCCCCCACCACTTTCTGAACACGGCCCAGGAGGAAGGAGCGGAACCACTGTATAACAGTGCCCCCAGCTCCCAGCCCCTCAAGACGGTCCAGAAGGATGCTATGGTCGATGGTATCAAACGCCGCTGAGAGATCCAGCAGAACTAGGAAACAGCTCTCACCTTTGTCCCTAGCCTGCCGGAGATCATCAACCAGTGCGACCAAGGCAGTTTCAGTCCCATGATGAGGCCTGAATCCCGACTGGAAGGCACTTGAGAAAGATTTCAGTATTAAGAGAACAACTCCTATTAAAAGTAATTTTAAAACACAGACCACCAATAGTACAGTCAAAGTACTTAAATAGTACGGTACTATGTTTCCCAGTAAGCATGTGTTTTATTTTATGCAGAAAAAACACTGACATCTGTACAAATTTCACAATGATCCTTCCAATACTGTTCTCACCTCACATAGCCGAACTACTTCTTGGGACACATTTTCCTTTAGCTGATGGATGTTTAAAGACTGAAGCTGAGTTTCAGACAGAAACCCCCATGTGGCCAGCATTTTCCCCATTTCGGAACGTGGGATTCGCAGCACAGTTCTTCTAATGAATTCAGCTACTCTCTCATCCATAATGAAGACCCTTCAAAATAAAATAGAGATTAAATATTCAGATACATTACACCAGGTATCCCCAACCTTCAGCCCTCCAGATGTTTTGGACTACAATTCCCATCATCCCTGACCACTGGTCCTGTTAGCCAGGGATCATGGGAGTTGTAGGCTAAAACATCTGGAGGGCTGCAGGTTGGGGGTGCCTGCATTACACACTGAAGATAGAAAGCATGCAGCAGCTGTGAAAAAGGTAAATCCAATACATTATTAAGAATTAGTAGGAAAGGGATTGAAAATAAATGTACAAGGATTGAAATGCTACTATAAGTATTTGGTGCAGCCACATCTGGAATCCTGTTACAAGTCTGTCTTCATCTTAAAATGGTATCACGAAGCTTCAAAAACCCCAGCCACAACCCTAAAATAATTACAGGTTTGAAACACCTTCCGAACAAGAGATGAGCTAAAGTTTTAGAAGCTTAGGAGTTTTGAAAATATAATTAAGAGGGTAGGATAGTAATATTTACAAAATTATGTTGGCAGAAGTATGGGTGAGAAACCTCTCAGTGGTATAGCTACATATTCCCAAAATTCAGGATAATCACAACAAATTTAGATATTCATCACTTGAGATTTTAAGGTCTAGTCATACTATAAAGTAGAACCTACTGTGAATCAATCATCCTATCCACAACAAATAGATATAAAATCCTTATTTTCTCCTGTGTTTTGGCTACATCAGCCTGCTTCAGAAGCCAGTACAGGACACACTATTACAACAGGGGTAATCCGTGTGGTACCTTCCAAATCCTATTGGACTCGTTCTCTCATCAACCCAAGTCATCACCGCCAATAGTCAGGGATGATGCAAGCTGTAGTTCAATTACATCTACATTCTATTTTTATCTTGCCATTCCTCCAAATACATGTTCCCCTCATTTTATCCTCACAACCTCTGTGAGGTAGACCAGGCTGAGAAAGGAAGTGACTGGCGCATGGTTACTCTCCGTGAGCTCTGTGGATGAATGAGGATGTGAATCTGGGACTATCAGATACCTGCTTTTAGTCTGGCACTGTAAGTGCCACTTTATACTGGCTTTTACTCTTGTGAGAGCAGTGCAACATAAGCATACACTGGACCCTACTTTCTTCTGAGAGTTGTTGGAAGATATATTTTTGTAAGAGGGTACCGTATTTTGTTTTTACAATCAAGTTGTCTATAAATGTTATTGAATGTAAAAATGCTTGAAGTATGCAAAATAACAGAGCGTCTCCGACCATCTTGGTGGTCCTAGGCACACACATGGGGTCTGTGTCCCTTTGGGGAATAGAAGACATGGCAGAGAATGTCATGCTTTAAAAATATGGTTTATTCACCTATTTACACCTTCAGTCTGAATGAAGTCCAGATTTTACACCATAGTCATTCCAAAAGGTAGCAGTATAAGTAGCCTGCAGCCAGCACACTCCAAATGATGGATCTCAGCTCTTTTATCCTTCTTCACCAAGTTCCCACCCAGCTGTTACCCTGGCAACCTCCCAAATCCCCAGTCTCAGTTCACACCTGGGGGCAAGAGGGAAGTTTCGTTCTTTTGCTAACCGACTCATTGTACCCTTGATAGCCGTAGCTCTACCAGTTTGGTTTGCATAAGCCAGTCCAGGAATTCCCTGCCTGGCACAGCTGTTAAGTTGGTGTCTTAATCCACATCCCATTTAATCAAACTCCTAATAGTTCATTATTCCTAGAGTTTGGGGAGGGATCCCCCCAGATCTATTATATCCTCATCAATGAGCAGCAACATTCCCCCACACTCCAACCCACTCACTGACATTACCGGTACTTTGGGGACTACGGGGCGGGGCTCCTATGCCCTTTATCCCTGCTGGCTGGGGCTGATGGGAGCTGCAGTCTCAAACACCAGGAGGGCTCGACATCCGGCACCCCAGGCCCAAAGGCCATGACTCGGGTTCAAACCCTCTCGGCCACGAAGCTCTCACTGGCTGCGACTTCGTCTCCCGGTCCTATCCTACCTCACAGGGTTGTCGCCAGGACGAAATGGGGATCCCACTATGTTAACGGTCGTTCTGAGCTCCTCGGAGAAAGAGCCGGATACAAATAAACTGACTGATTTACAACGTACCGTTTCCCCGGCTCGCTTTCTTCTGAGGGAAAGGGGCTGCCCCTGTGCACCTCAGCGGCGCTCCCCCACCCTCAAGTCGAACTTACTCGGCCCCGTCCTTCCCATCTCCGGCGTCCAGCCGCCGCCTCTTTGCCATCTTCTTTTTCGGCTTACGAAGCCCTCCCGCCGCCCGCCGCGGCCGCCAAACCGTCCCCTCAGCTTTGAACCAGCCAATCAGCTGCCGCCTTCTCGCCCTCCAAAGCCAATCACCGCCCTAGCGGTGCCACGCGCCGCCTTGGCGGCTGCGCAGAGCTCGAACCGCGATAGTCAAGAGAAGCCCCCTAGCGTTCCTCGTCTCCTGTTCCGATTGTTTCAGCGTTAGTATAGTGTGCTATCAGCTGCAGCAGGAGAAGAGGCGGGATTTCCGTGTGACGGAAGCGGTCAAGAAACAACAACTTCCGGGTCTGAACGAAGCTTACATCCGGGTTTTGCCCTTTCTTTGAATTTCCGTCTGTTCCAGGCGTGCTGGGAGTTTTGCAGAACTTAGGTAGGTAGGTGTGAAGCGGGGTCTTCAGTAAGCGGGTGTTAGTGTGACTTTGAGCGAAAATGTGAGAGAGGAGGAAGAATAAGAATGGCAAGGATGTTGAATTCTGTTGACTGCTCGTTTATATCTATTGTATTATATCATGGGGAAATTATGTAATGTATATATGTAATATAAATTGAGTTGTATCTGACCAATTCATATTCAGCGTAGATCCATTGAAATTAATGGAGTGGAGGGACACATTTATGCCATTCATATCTCCTCCAGCCCAGCGGAATGGGGAGTAGTAATATTTCTGGAATTTCAGTACTTTAGTTGTTATAGCAAATCAGGATTTTATTTATTTAGTTCTTGCTGTTTAAGAGAATAAGATATACAGGTCAATGGCCTGTATATAGCATAGCATCATTTTCTCTCAGTGGCAAACCAGATGCCTGTGGGAAGCCTGAAAGCAGGATCTGAATGAAGATCCTTTGACAGTGGAGATGGAACCCAGCCGTAGGTAGCCTTATTCAACATGAATTTGCTACCCATGTTGATGGTATAGTTTTATAGTTCCATAGTTTTAACTGTGTGCTGTGCTTTTATAAAACCCAGTCTTAAAAAACAATACTGTATGCTGTGCGAAAATGTACTTTCAGTCCTTTCGTTCTTACATTTATGTATATTTCTGTATACTTTGAAAATGGATTAGATTTATGATGTGTCCGTATGCTAGTATGTTCTCACTAAAACTGATTAAAAACAATATTAGGAACAGCAAAAAATCTCAAACTAGGCTTGCTCACTGCATTGTAGTGTTGTCCTAATGAAGCTCTCCCCTCCCTTGTCATATTGCGTTGGGAAATGGGTATCTAGGCTGGATTTGTACTTCTACCTTCTATTGTTCTTTTATTGACTATTTTATGATTTTATATACTATAAGCAGGCTTTGGTGGGAGAGGGCATTCTCTGTGCCAGCCCTTAAGTTGTGGAATTAGCTCACCACAGAGATGTGTCTTGCACTTACACTATATAGTTTCGATTGTATGTTGAAGATACATCACTTTACCCTCGCCTTTAGTGCCTGAGCTATGTATTTTTATGACCCACCCAGTTCTCTTGACTGTAATTTGTTTGTAATATTGCTATAATCCACCCTGGGACCTTATTGTAAAGGATGGCTAAGAAATCAAATCAACAACAACAACACTTTGTGCACCACATTCTACAGTATGACTGGCTTCTGAAACTGTAGTTTTTGTGAAAAAGGTTGGGATCTTAAAGTAGCTTATGGTGTGGCTAAACCTTGTATATTGAACAAAAACTAGCCTATGTATAAATTTGGGTCACTCCGAGCTTTCCGGCAGCTGAATTCTACAAATGGAATAGAAGCACTCTTTGAATGAATGAATTTTATAGTGGTGTTTACTAGAAAAGCATCTTAATAGTTATGCTTGCTTTTCTTGGCCATGGCACCACCTTGTGGTCATTCGTATATACACTTTGTTGTTGTCCTGTGGGTTGTAAATAGCTTCTATGTGCATTTAAATAGAAACCAACTCACAGCCTGCTTTTAGAGAGAGAAATATAATGGTGCATATTAATCACGCCAGGACTGGAAGTTAAATCAGGCTTGGCGGAAGCTTTCCTACATTTATGCCATTTTCAGTGAGAAATGATCCCATCTTCCTTAAAAAGATGATGAAAACTCTTGCTAGTTAGCAAACAGTTGCTATGAAAACCTGTTCACCCAAGCCATGTCAGGCTTTCTGCAATCCCTCAGAGGCTTTTTTCACACTTCCCATCTTTAAAGTGTAGATTTTTCACATCTAACTATCCATTTTTAATCTGCCTTTCTTGTTTCTGTGGTGAAAGCTTGGCTGCAGCTGTAACACTGCTGGCTAAGTAACAATTGTGCTGCACAGTGAAATATCACAATATGGTACTATGTAAGGCTGACACCAGTGACATGGAGTACAAATTCTTCCAGTACTTCCTTTTCCTGTGGCAGTTTTTCCATTTCATAATTTCGTTAGTAATGATTAATGCATGCCAATAGTGAATATATACCTGTACAAGGCAATCTCGGCAGTTTCAAAGCTTCGTTTACTAAATACAAATAAAATAAGCATGCAGAATTAGATCACCCTGTAGGACAACAGAAAATGTTCTGATGAAGACTGAAAAATTGTCAATACAAAATTTTCTGTAATACCCGTGTCACTGTCTGAGGCATGCAGTTTTTAAAAATATTTTTTGGGTTATATAAGTCTGAGGGGTTTCTGTATTTCTGCAAACTCTGAGGATCCTCCAAGGTGCCTGATATCTCCTCTGTATGTGTGTGTGTGTGTGTGTGTTTTTGGTGTCACTTATGCCACTTAAAGAACCTGATTCGGAGAAGGAGTTCACTATTAGCCCATTTTGTCAAGCCTATATACTGAGAGTAGACGGTTAGGTCTCCTTAGGGGACATAAAGCTGTTCCATTCATTCTGTAAGAGAGTAAAAAAACCCCTGGCAGCCTACTATTTATTGAACAGCGCTCCCTCCTGAGGAAGAAGAGAAATGCCATTTCTGTGGGGGCTCCTTAATATCCCGAGGTTAAATGTATTGAGCCGAGATAATGCTGCTTTGTAATCAATATAAATAAATCATCTCTTGAATTTTGACAGAACAGTCTTGCTCATTTTCTTCTGCGAACTCAGTGGTGCAGAATGATTTGACTGTGGAAAGAGAGAATGGTTAGAGCAAGGCACTGGCATAATAGCTCAGTAGCAGAGTGCAAACAGACATCTGGGGACGAAGCTTTGTGTGTGTGTATATGCAACTGTATATGCAGTTGTTGTCCCCCCCTTTGCTTTGTATGATGAGGGGAGGATGATGCAGCCACTGCACTCGTGTAGATGCAATGCGAATAATACTTGCTCTGATAAACCACTAATTATCTGAATATAGGAAGCTGCCTTATACTGAGTCAGGCCAGTGGTCCATGTGGCTCAGAGTACTGGGCAGAGGCTCTGCAGGGTTTCAAATATGACACATCCCCAGTTTTACCAGGAGATGCCAGGGACTGAACCTGCAAACGTCTGTGTGCAAAGCAGATGCCCTACCACTGAACTACAACCCTTCACTTGTCAAAGGCTAAATATCTTCTAGCTCAGTGTTCATTCGTCTAGACCTGTATTGTCTACACTGACCAGCAGTGGCTGTCTAGGGTTCCATGTGGAGTTTCTCCCAGCCCTACCTGAAGATGCCAGGGATTGAACCGGAGACGTTTTTCATCCAAAGCAGACATGCTACCACTGAGCTATGGCCCTTTCCCAAATTTATTTCATTACTATTTTATTTTGCCTTTCTCTCAAGCAGCTCAGGACAATAAGGAGAGTCTCCAGCTTAATTTTATCCTCACAACAATCCTGAGAAGTATGTTTGGCTGGGAGAGAGAGAGTGACTGGCCCAGGGTCACGCAATTAGCTCTATGGCCAAGAGAGGATTTGAAACTGGGTCTCCTTAGTCTCAAAAAGTTAAAGAACCCCTGACCGTTAAGTCCAGACGCGGACGACTCTGGGGTTGCGGCGCTCATCTCACTTTACTGGCCGAGGGAGCCGATGTTTGTCCGCAGACAGTTTTTCCGGGTCATGTGGCCAGCATGACTAAGCTGCTTCTGGTGAAACCAGAGCAGAGCACAGAAATGTCGTTTACCTTCCTGCCGGAGTGGTACCTATTTATCTACTTGCACTTTGACGTGCTTTTGAACTGCTAGGTTGGCAGGAGCAGGGACCAAGCACCGGGAGCTCACCCCATGGCGGGGATTCGAACCGCTGACCTTCCGATCGGCAAGCCCAAGGCTCAGTGGTTTAGACCACAGTGCCACCTGACACTATCTACTAGGACCTTGGCCAGGGACAGCTATCAAAGTTGTGTGGGATCTTTTGCATGCAATGCTTGTGCTCTACCAGTGAGCTATGGCCTCTCTTTATATTATAACAAATTAACAATGGCATGGTCAATAATTGCATCTCTGTGTGCCTTTTGCACCTTTATCCTGTCAGTGAGTGCAGTATGACACAGTACAGTAAACCTTTCTTGCTTTTCACTGCCCTGTGATCTTCAGATCAAGGGCAGTATACAAATTTAATAAATAATAGCAATAAAAATTTCACCAATCGCCATTGCATCTTTCCAAGAAATAATAGTTTCAGAAAGATGACACCCAGGGAATATAGAAACCTATGCTGGAGTGTTAACTTGATGTTCTATGTATCCAATATTGTGTTGCAAAAACTATTATATATAAAAATTATGCAGTTGTTGGAGTACCAAATAGTTTTCTCACACATACATACACGCATCCATGTGTACACAAACAAACAAACAAACAAACATTCCTTCTTTCCTTCCTTTACTGGCTTCAAGCCATGTGCGTTTCTTGAAAATATCCATCTGATTTTAAACTCACATAGTTTTACCAAAGTCCAAGTTGTATAAAGTGGGACCTGTTTTTATCAAGGTCCAAGTTTTCTGTAAACATTCTGATTTTGTAGGTTTTTAATTGAATTCTGACTTCCTGTCCTTGCAGTAGTAAGCATATATACACAATCACATTATGAACACAAACTGCAGTAACTTTTAAAAACAAAGTTCAGCAGACAGAATTTTGATTTTAAAAAAATGCCATTCATGTTTCCCCCCCACAGTTGTGAATTGACAGATAACAGCAGGCGCACAAGTCAGATTTCCCAGGTAAGTACTAATTTTCATATTGTTCCAGGCTTTCAAAGGTTAGAAATAGCTGCCTTATACAGAGGCAGACATTTGATCCATTTAGCTCAGTATTCCCTACACCAGACCTTTCCGAACTTTTCGTGTTGGTGACATTTTTTAGACATGCATAATTTTGCAACACAGTAATTCAATTTTACTAGCAAACTAGAGGCTAAACTAACCCCTTTCTAGCCCTGGGAGAAGCATGGGGAGCGTTCACACAACACACCAACACATTGCAGCTGACACACTAGCGTGTCATGACAAACAGTTTGGCAAGCTCTGCCCTACACTGACTGGCAGCAGCTCTCCAATGTTTAAATTACTTACGTATCCTCACAACAATGCTATGAGGTAGGTTGTCCTGGGAGACAGTGATTTGCCCAGGGCTATGCTATAAGCTTCACAGGTGAGCAGGGGTTTGTATTTATGTATCACGTACAAACCTTATATTTTGTTTTGTCAATATAAAAACTGCTTCAGCCATTTTTCCCTGCCAAAGAAGAAAATGAACTTAAGTTTTTCTTTCTTAAACAAATGACTTTTTTAAAAAAAATGTTTGCTAGCTATTGGAACAGAGCCAAAATCCAGTTGTTGTAGCTTTATAAGTTTTGACCTGGAAGTCCTTTATGTTATGTTGCACTGTCCACTACAAATATTTCTCTTCTTTATTCTATGCATCCAAGCCCAGTGCATTTTATTTTCTGCGTGTAAATTTTACAATTTTGATGGTTGTATTTGATAAATTGCAGGCGTTGGATCTACGTTACTAATACCAGTTCTTAAAATGTGTTAAGCTTGAAGGTGTTGCTTAAAATCTCCTTTTAAATAATAATATAAAAAACATGGTGATAGTTATAGTCACGCTGGTTCTATGCACTTCCAGTACCAGGAGGGAGCATTTGTCTGAATAGCAGTTCTTAGGCTTCACAAGAGAAGAGTGCTATTGCTTCTGATTGGTCACTATGGGACACAGGTAACTGGGCTAGATCGGGCCTTTTGGTCTGACCCAGGAGGTTTCTTTTTACGTTCTGACCTAGCCAGGCTCTTATTTTCTTTCTTGTTCTCTTTGGTTCTTCCCCCTCCCTCCCTGGAGAGAAATGAGTACAAAGCAATTCTTTTTTTTAAAAAAAATAATTTTTATTAACAGGCCAATCACATCACATTAATTCCAAATTATACAGCCAAATTTTAAATTTTGTTGGGGGTACCCGTACATCAAGCTTCGAACGAGTCCAAACATCACTTGTATTGCGGCTTTAATTAAACAGTTCTATCCAGTGCAATCCAGATAGTCCTTTATTACTTTCTTCATCTTCTTGTTGTTATCATATATTCCTTTCTTTGCGATCTCTGATAATCTTCACAAGAGATTAGAGACAGGCATCCTCTGTGTGGGTTTTGTACACTCCAAAGATCATCTCACTCAGGGACAGCTGCCATTTCACGCTTCCATAAAAAATTAATCTTTGGTCTGTCCTTTAATTTTCTCAGGCTTGCCAAGTATATCAGGAGGGCTCTGTCAGGTTAAGATCACATTCCAACCATCCTTCTCATTCCAATGGTCCTGATTCTCCTCCCCCGTCTTTCTTTCTCAGGCAAGCCTGTCTTAGCGAGACGCCATTTTAAGCTGCGTCATAAAATTTTCCTCCGTTCTCGTTGTTTACCGATCATCTCTTTAACTATAATCCACTCCACACAGTTCTTGAATTCCTGCTTGTGGTTAGTAAAACGCAACGATCTTATTTCTTTCTGGGGTGGAGGGTTATTAATATCACATAATGCAAAGAAAAGAAAAGTTTTTTCCTCCACCCCCCCTTCATTCCAAACATACAGTCTCTTAATGGTGGTTCATCAGTTGATTTACTTATCCATCTGTCACTCCAGTCACAGAGATCCATTAATCAGCAGTCTTATCTCTCGAACGTTGCTTGATGTATGTGCTTTAGCTTCATTCCAATCATATGTTTCCAATTATAATTCCGAGCTAAAGCAAACCAGCACGCACTGATTGGAACCGGCGTCAGGAAGAGCCGAGCTCATAGAGGACTCATGCTAAGTGACCTGCACCCCCTTCTCTCGAATCCGGGGGTGCATTGTGGACACCACTGGCAAGGCACCCCCCCATCTCCTGGGGGGGGGGGTAGGAAGACTGCATACTTCCCATAGCAACCTCTTAATTACCTCGTATGAGTCGGAGAGATGTTATTGTCGGTCATCTTCCAATGCGCCACCTGGTGGCTCCGAGTACAAAGCAATTCTTTGTGATAGATACTCTATCTATCTGTGATAGTTTTATCTACTTTTTTATCTATATATTTTTATCTATATTATCTATATTTATCTTTATTTCCAGTTTATCTATATTTTTTCCTTTCCCATCCTCAAACATAAGACGCTCTTTGGCTATTAACCACTCCAAAGGCTACTAACCCTGATGGCTGTGCTCTGCCCCTGCTCAGAAACAGCATGCTTCTGAAGACCAGGTGCTGGAAACCTCAGGAGGGGAGAGGGCTCTTGTGCGCAGGTCCTGTTTGGGAGCTTCTCACAGGCCTCTGGTTGGCTGCTGTGAGAAGAGGATGCAGGACTAGATAGGTCACTGGCCTGATCTTGCAGGATTCATCTTATGTTCTTGTACCTTCTGAATTTGGTCTGAAGTTTCGGGAGCTACCGAATTATCTTTGGGCTACTTTATAGAAGCCGTCCTTCATGTCTGTTCAAAATCTCTCCAAAAGGGGCTTTGTCCAAAGCGGAGGCCCACACATTGTGCGTGTGCCTTGCTTTTGGCCTTCTCGCTGGCATGGGTGAGAAGCAAGATGCGAAACCTAAACAGGCCTTTGTTCTTACCTTCTCAGGTTTTTACATTCTTATCTGTTCCATTTACCACTTTGGTATATGTCTTCTTGGCCGGCTAGCTTCTGATTTCTCGCTCACCCTAAAAGCTCAAAGGGGTGTGACAGCCCTTCCTTATCTCATTTTGTAGGTTGCCTCTAACTTGCCAAAGCTGAATAGCTTTCAAGATGGGCTACAGGAAAATTATCCTGAGGTCGTGCTCCCTTCTCTATATACTATACAATCACAAAAACACCCGATAGATCAGGTTTATTAAACTTGGTTGTTCAGGCTTGGTGTTTCTGATACTCTGGGCTTATGGCTAGACCCTTGAGGTCAACTTTGAAAGCCTTGCAGGAAGATTTACTTCTTGATTACTTTTTGAAGCAGTTGCACACCTTGATGCCTGGGGATACGTGTTGAAAGCACGGTTAGTGGTGCACATACCCAGGCAGCCAGAAGCTGAGACATTTACTGCTGCTCTATTCCTGTATAGTTAACAGAGATGAGGTGGAAATAGAGCTTCAGCTTTGAAAAATTGATTAATGGAAGCTGAGGTGTGGCAGAGCAGAAACTAGTAGCAAAAGGTCACCCCACAGAAGCTGCATTGGGGGAAGGCAAGGGACACACAGAGAAGCCCAACAGATACTGGGGATAAATGTATTGATACCTGATGTATGAATTTCAACATATTTTGAACCAATTGTGCTTTATCAGACAACTGTGTTCTCTGCCATTTTTTTTAAAAAAGTCTTTCTTCAAAAGGAGCCATTGCCTAATCTACTGATTCTCTTCATCATTATGTATGTGGGGCTCAGAGGACCCCGTTCTATTTAAAACTAAATTTGCAGTGATTTATGGCTAGAATCCAAAGAGCCAGTCCTGCAGCGCAGACCTTTGCACAAGCATTCAGGAATGAGTTACCCTCAGTTCAGTGGGACTTAAGCTCAAATGTGCCTATTAGGATTGCAGCTGTGGGTTCATACAAGGGGCTTAAACTAGCCCAATGGGACTGGTTTACTTGGGCAGCTGATGCTCTCCCCATTCCCTACGTGTCTGGGATGCATCATAAACTATATGAAACGCCCCAAGGTTTCAAAACCAGTTTGCTGCTCTTTGAGCTCACAGAACCAGTTGCCTAATTTGTTGGCTCCTGGCCCATTTTATCTGTTGATAAGTGAGTATGTAAGGTTTTCCCACTATGTAGAACCTTTAATTGGGCAAACAGGAAAAAGAGGAATTGCTCTCAGTTGATGAGCTGAACTAAAATCACCAACCCATTGTAGAACGTGAACTAAATTATGTTGTTCTGGTTGTTGTGTTGTTGTTGTCATTGTCATTGTACTGTGGTATGATTCACTGCCTATCCGTATTGTACATCTACAAGTAGGGTCAGGTTTTACTTTTGTTGTTGGATGAACTCCTCAATACATCTCTGTTCTATTATGTTTTATTCTATGTATTTGGGTTTAAATTATGCACAGGCAGTTGTGTATTTTATATAATGTAAGTTGCTGAAAGAAACTGTCATGTAAAGGTAAAGGACCCCTGACCGTTAAGTCCAGTCGTGAACGACTCTGGGGTTGCGGCGCTCATCTCGCTTTACTGGCCAAGGGAGCCAACGTTTGTCCGAAGTCAGTTTTTCCGAGTCATGTAGCCAGCATGACTAAGCCGCTTCTGGCAAAACCAGAGCAGTGCACGGAAACGCCATTTACCTTCCCACCGGAGCGGTACCTATTTATTTACTTGCACTTTGATGTGCTTTCATACTGCTAGGTTGGCAGGAGCTGGGACTGAGCAACGGGAGCTCACCCCGTCACAGGGATTCAAACTGCCGACCTTCCGATCAGCAAGCCCTAGGCTCAGTGGTTTAGACCACAGCACCACCTGCTTCCCTAACTGTCTTGTAGGAAGCAGTTAATAAATGAAAAATATTATCGTTATTAAACTGATTAATTAATCGCTCACTACAGATTCTCTGATTTTACAAAAGATTAAGAGCCAAATGCAAATAGTACTTTACTGTATAATCATGCTTTGGTTCTGATCTTTTCGCTAAGAAATATACATAGGGCAAGATACCCTATCTGGCATTCTCTTGGATATAAAAATGTATCACAATATTGACAGGTGGAAGACTTCAGATTTTCCCCATGAGCTCTCCTTAATTTGCGATGCACCCAGATCTGTCTCCTCATCTGCACAGCGAAGAATGCAACCTTATTATCCGTCTGCTCAAGGAGTGCCACAAAGAGGTAGGACTTCTGCCTAAACCCAAAGCACACTGAAATGTATCCTGATAGAAAGGGCTTATCCCAGAATTCTACAGATAGAGGAGATGGCCTTTGGGCAGTATGGCCATGAAATAGCTAAATACATTCTAAAGAGCAGCTCTCACTCTCTTTCTTTCTTTCTTTCTTTCTCTCTCTCTCTCTCTCTCTCTCTCTCTCTCTCTGTCTGTCTCTCTCTCCTTGGCTCAGCGGCACACACAGTGTTGCTGATGGTGCCTTTAGAAAGTTCAGCAGGTTAAACTGATTCAGCAGCTGTGCAGGTTTGCCCATTTTCACAAGAGACAATTTTGTTTACCCTTTTCTTTCTCAATATAATGTAACACCCAGAAGCATCCATATTACTGCAGGTACGTACAGACGGGTTTATTGCTCTTAATACAGCTGGCACATTAAGAGCAATCAAAGTGCTGGGCTTGCCACACAAGCCTTTTCAAAATTAATGCTGAGAGATTTTGCCTATAAGGCAGTTGCTGGGTTAGGTTTTGGGTGGGAGGGAGTTGCTAGGTGCTTACGATTCTCAAATATGATGGAGAAGTCAGCTTGCAAGGGTGTCCTGTAGCCATGGGCCTTGTATCGCTCATCCGACTCCTTGGCTGCCATTGTTCTCTTCAAGCAATGAGAACTTTGCTGCTGCTGCTACCACCTAATTACGCCATGGTGGGTAATTAAGTGCTGCCTTTTGTTGCTCGGTAGAATTCATCTGCGGTAACATTCCTGCCTGGCCATGGCTGCAAGGGAGCCTTTTTTCGGAATTAATATTCATGAACAGCTCTAATCCTTTCATGTTTTAGAAAGGCTAGGTGAAATGTTACATATAATTATAGGTTAACAAGATGTGGTTTATGATCAGTCCTACTTGAAACCTATATTTGATTGCTGGAAGAAGAGAAATGGAAGCACAGCCAAGGAAGGAAGGAAGGATCTTTTACTCTCAGTATAAAGATGCAGATGATGCATTTGACACGTTAAAAATTGCTAACTGTTCTCTAGCTGTGCATGTAGAAGCAACAATAAAGAGTTAATTAGCTGAAAATAGTTTCCTGCAGAAGGAAGTAGAATATCTGCATTTGTGGTCCAGGTCCCAAAAATAAATTTCTTTATTTTCTAAATACTACCGTATTTTGCGCCCCATAAGACGCTCCGGCCCATAAGACGCACCTAGTTTTTTTGGGGGGAAATAAAGAAAAAAAAATTTATTTCCCCCCCCAGGTGCGGGGCTGGAAGAACCAGGTCGGGGAACAGTGGGAAGGCACGCTCTGCCTCCCCGCTGTCCCCCGAGCTTGTGGGGCTGGCGATGGGGAGAAGGGCACCAGTCCCGGGAGGGCAGGCAGCTCTGTGCCGCCTTCCCGAGCGGGGCGGGACTTAGCGCCCCGCTCGGGATGGGGGCGTAGACCTGCCTGCAGTCCCGGGACGGCAGGCAGCTCTGTGCCGCCATCCCGAGCGGGGCGGGACTTAGCGCCCCGCTCGGGATGGCGGCATAGACCTGCCTGCAGTCCCGCGACGGCAGGCAGCTCTGTGCCGCCATCCCGAGCGGGGTGGGACCTAGCGCCCCGCTCGGGATGGCGGCATAGACCTGCCTGCAGTCCCGAGCCGGTCTCCCGAGGGTTGCGCAGAGCTTCCTGAAGCCTGGAGAGCGAGAGGGGTCGGTACGCACCGACCCCCCTCGCTCTCCAGGCTTCAGCGAAAGCCTGCATTCGCCCCATAAGACGCAGGCACATTTCCCCTTCATTTTTGGAGGGGAAAAAGTGCGTCTTATGGGGCGAAAATTACGGTACTTACAAAAGAACTTCCCCCTGTTTCTTAGTTAACTTATATGGTCCATTGATTGTTTCATGTTAGGACTTTGGAAACATGCTTTTATTGAGATTAATACAAGGCAAGTATAGGAAGTGGGGTGGAAACCAGCATACAAATTCAATGCAGCTGCTAATAATTTTGAAACAGTTATACAGTCCTGTACTGAACTGGTGCCTAGGCTCCTAAAGGCTTTTGTGACTTACTGCTGTAGTAAGCACTGAACTGGTTGTGGTTAGGATTGAGCCAAATTGGAGGGGGAAGTGGTTCAAACAAACAAACAAACAAACAAACAAACAAACAGACAGACAGACAGACAGACAAACAATCCAGTGAATACGTGTGTGTGCACACGTAAAAATGACACTAGCCTGTTTAGAGGGGGGCAGGAAGCATTGCTCTGGCTCTGTGACATGAGGTAACTAAATTTAATAGTTTATGCAGCATAACCAAGGTTTGTCCTATGTTTACAATACATGGTTTGTCTGAGAGAGCTAAATCACGAGCCCATTAAGCTTAGTGCATCAGCCAAATGACCAACAAAGAGCAAAGTGACTGCAATATGCTCTCTTTGAGCCTGCATGTTGCGCTTCCACACTATACTGTGGTTTGACTTGTGAACCAGACAGCTTCCTATGCATTCTATGGGTGCAGCAACTATGGATGAGAGTCTTTAGGTTTGGGTTGGGGGAAATCTTTCAACTGCTGGCTCAACTACTCAAGGCCTCTCTTGGGATGTGTGTCCAGGAACAATGCCTATGCTCCACCCCCACCCACTTCCTGCCCTTTCCCTTTCCGATGGTTGGCAGGGGGAGTGTCAATCACGAGGTGAAAAGAAAATAAGTAGCTGTTACTATTAGTATTCTCTTATATCCCACGTAATACCAAAATAGGCTTCTAAGCGGTTTACAAATATAAAAACACAAGCATGGTGTCATACAGCTGTTGGTGATGACAACTGGAAGTTGGGAAGCCAGGCCCAGGGTTAAGCCTGGGTTAGGGAGTTAAGGTCCTGAAGTAGACTGGAGAATATTTTGTACTGTGGATTTGTTTTCATATTTCAAATTGTAAACTACCTTGGCAGAAAGGTATGTGTGCAATGAATAAAAAATAAAACACTGACATCATAGCCTTGGTCAGCTAATTAACGTACACAGTCATGAAACAAATGCCTTTGTCTTGGTTTGACCCATGTTGTCAGAAGTGCCACAACCTCCATTTTTTTGGGGGAGGGGGAGTTGGAAAGGAAATCCAGTGTGACTGATTATGAATTACCATTACCACTAATTTAAACGTAAATTATAATCTTCACTTTGAACTCTTCCCATGTCCACCAACACTTTATATTGTTTCATTGATAACATAAGAGGAAAAATGACATTTACGTAATCTAAGCACAACCACAAGCGCTCCAGATCAGGTGTTTAGGTGTGCAATATTGAATGTTACCTGTTAACCCTGTTCTATCCTCTTTCCCCTTCGCTTTTGCTTTTGTTTAAACCAATTCACAAACCAAGAACTTGTACATTGACTGTTAATGATGAATCCTATCTTGTAAATATTACTTCAAAACTGTTATACTGTTTTTTGTGATATACAAATGACATGAGAAGACTTGGTGTATTTATTTGTATAATTTATTATTACTGTGGTCCTGTTTCTCAGCACTCCATCATGAGATATTTTGGTCGTTGCAATGATTTTGACAAAGAAATGAGGCGATGCTTAAAGAAAGAGGTAAGCCACAGACAATGAGGCCAGACCACTGAAATATTCCCAAATACCCCTTTCAGTTTTGTGCCTTCCTCTTGACAAGTGGTTCCCAAGGTGGGCTGTACCAATCCCAGGAAGGGCAGTGGGATTATCTATGGGGGTACTATGAGGCAAGGGGATAGCTGGATGTGTAAATGACTAACAGACTTTGAAATGTTGGTATCAGTGGATCAAGTTCCACAGTTTCATTGAATTAATTGAACTAAATAGTTTTAATTTGGTTTTGAATAAATGTGAAATTAGTTATTACTCTTTTGAATTTTATGGTGTTGTTATATTTAGTAGGTCATGCAAACAGCTCTTCTGAATGATGCTTTTTGTAGAGCCGGGTAGGGGGCATTGGGGATGAGTTTATGAAACCAAGCATGGCCTGAAAAAGTTTGAGAACCCCTGCTCTTGAGTCTAGGGGTCCTGCTGGAATTTTACAAAAGCGTTTGAACCCATATTCCCCTAAGCTGTCTCCCATCAGAAATCATCCACCTGGGGGACCACACTCAGTGCCAAAATCCAGGCTGGAGAGGATCTAGACAATTTGTTTAACCCGCCCACACCTGCATTGCCACAACCTGCTCACACACCTTGCTCCAAAAATGGATACTGGGCAATCGTTCAGATCCTTTGGCAAGGTTTGTTAGCCCTCATGGTTTAAAAATGTACACAGAGTGTTCCCTTGAAGTCTCAGAAAGCATATGGAGCTGTGGAAAGAGCTGCTGTTCACTTTTGAAAAATGGAGTAGCTAAAGATGCAAATTAAATAATAACCTTGTTGTTGTTTAGTCATTTAGTCGTGTCCAACTCTTCGTGACCCCATGGACCAAAGCACGCCAGGCACTTCTGTCTTCAGAATAATAATAATAACCTTAGTGGGCTGCTTTGGTGGTGGTCCCCACCCCAACCAATGCAAATGTAATTTGTGTTCTACAAAAAAAAATGTATTTCCTTTTCGAGTGATAAACCCATGCTGCATTTTTAATGTAGTGACATGACTTATCTATTATTCATTTATCGCCTTGTTTTTCCTGCCAGTATCAAGAAAACAGAGCCAGGAGCCAAGCACACGCAGAAGAGATAAGACGAAAAATGAGAACTTCAGAACCATAGATAGAGCTGAGGACTGGGCAACATACGGATGGCCAAAGGAGTGTGTTGTCTCATGTCTTCTGGGTACCTAAATAAAGAAAACTATTTAAATCCAAAACATTTGCAATAAAAATGGCTGCGATGTTGGCAACTGTTCAGTGCACTTTAATTATTTGGTTGAGACTTAACATTTTTTAAAGAGCTCTGCTAGATCAAGCTATTTATTCCATCATCCTCTATCCTGTAGTGGCCAACCAGATGTCTGTAGGAAACCCACAAATAGGATGCCAAGACAATAACTCTGTCCTACTCATTCTCCCCAACAGTAGGTATTTAGAGACATGCTACTTTGAACCTTGAGGGTAGCATATGGCTATCCTGACTAGAATCCATTGATAGCCTTGGTGGAGTATAATCGCTTCTCGAGTTTTTCTGCGGAGAGGAATGATAGCTCCGTGGGTGAGTTCATGATTTGCATGTGGAAGGTCCCAGGTTCAGTCCCTGGTATCTCATATTAAAAGGATCTCTTGGGAGCAAGGCTGGGAAGAGCTTTTCCCTGAGACTTTTGGAGGCTGCTTTGAAAAAGAAAGCAAGAAAGCAGAGACTAGGGAAGCGGAATCTTGCAGCCAGTACAACATAGTGCATTTCTTTGCTGGAGTATACACATGGCCTTGGTTTTAACTGATATGTTAGGAGCTCTTAGAGAAATGCCTGATTACCTGCAAATTGCTTTCAAAAAATATCAAGTCAGATGGTCAGAGGCATAAAGAACCATCCTATTTGCTCAGCACACCTGTCAAAACACGACCCTGAAACATCATGTGTGCAACCCCAGCAGGAGGTGCAAACAAACAGCTGAGTGCATTAATGCTCCTGTGTTTGGTGGGAAAAGAACTTAACTCTGATGATACTGGATTGGGGGCGGTCGATGACCAGCAAAAAAGTATTTGATGGGCTCTGAAGTCACACACTTTTTAATAGTGCTTGGTTTATCCACAAGATAAAAAAGTTAAATAGAAAAGAAAAGGATGAATGGACATATATTAACACAGCACGGCCCATTTCGCTCAGAGTAGACCCACTGGAATTAATGGACCTAACTTTGTAATTAATTTCAAAAGGGCTGCTCTGACTAAAACTTATTTGTATACCACCCGTGGTTAGGGTTCCACTGTAATTTCATCTGCCTGCAAGAAACAGTTTTGACTTATAAACAGCCTTTGAGTGTTAGACTGATAACTGCTTGACCTTGCTTACTTATTGCCCTTGGTTGGTTGGTTGCTACCTGCTTGGTCTATATATTTATAAACTGGATAATATGAAAAAGCCTATCATCTTTTGCAAAGAAAGCTCTTGTGTTTTGTTGATTTCTTATAATCTAGCTCTGGGTTCTTCACACTTAGAACATATTCTTACTTTGCAACATAGGAAACTTACCTTAAACTAAATTGGACTGTTGGTCCAGCCAGCTCAGTGTTGTCCACACTGGCTTTCAGCAACTTTCCAGGGTTTTTAGGCAGGATACTTTCTCAGCCTGACCCGGAGGTGCTGGGCGTTCAACCTGGGGCCTTCTGCCAGAAAAGCAGATGCTGTACCACTGAGCTGCAGCTCTTCTCCTTAAACTTCATGGTTTGGGGCTGCTGCCTTTCTCTCAACCCATTTGCAATCTTAAGTTTTCGCAGGCTCTTTTCCCGTCGTCAGTTTCTCGCTTCTAATTCTAATGTCAACGCTAATAAAATCCCATCGTAAAGGTGTTTTATACATGAGCTGTGCTACGTTATGGTGCTTGCAATATCATGCTCCCCGGATCACCACATTAAATCAAGATATTGGCATTTATGGCGCACTATACTGCCATCATGTGAGGTTATAATTTGGAGATGCTGCAGCTCATGATTGTATCTGAAATGGGAATCCACAGCAATAAAATGAAATGTCTTATAATAGGGCACTGTGAGAACTGTATGTGTGTGTGTGTGATGTGGAGTTACAGACAACTCTTTTGGAATAAATCTGGGTAGCTAATGGGATGCCCTCCAGACGTTGATGGACTACAACTCCCGTCACCCCCAGCCAGCATGGCCAAGGTCAGGGATGTTAGGATTTGTAGTCCAACATCATCTGGAGGGCACCATCAATTGTCTGCAAAGCCATGTTTCCCTGTCAGTGAAGCCTTACACATCTTGGAACCTTTTTTTAAATTAATATTTTGTACTGTTTTAAGTGCGTTTTATTGTATATATAATGTTGTTGTGAACTGCCCTGATCATTTTTGATATTGTGGTATATAAATACTTTTATAAATAGATGAATGTAAGGAGTATTATGTGGAGATAAAAAATACAGTGGTACCTCTGGTTACATACTTGATTCATTTCAGAGGTCCGTTCTTAACTTGAAACTGTTCTTAACCTGAAGCACCACTTTAGCTAATGGGGCCTCCTGCTGTCGCTGCACCACCGCTGCATGATTTTTGTTCTCATCCTGAAGCAAAGTTCTTAACCCGAGGTAATATTTCTGGGTTAGCGGAGTCTGTAACCTGAAGCGCATGTAACCTGAAGCGTATGTAACCCAAAGTACCACTGTAAACCCCAAACAGGCATAATTGTCCTTAGAAGATGCTTTAAATGTGCAAGAATTTAATGTGGCATAGTAACTGCACCTGACAGTTTCAACTTGCAAAGTTCCTTGCCTGAAGTGTGCCCATATCCTTTATAAAGCTTGTGTGTTGGGTAGGAGAGACCAACTTGCTCGCTGATGTGTATGTGTGACACATAAGGATAGGTTTTCAGATGGGCAGGCTTTCAGGCAAGCAAACTGACTAACGTCTTTGGTTCTGACAGCAAGAGCTGTTCAACATTGGAAAAGACTCCTATGAGAGGTGGTGGACTCTCCTTTCTCGTAAGATTTTAAGTAGAGGTTGGATGGTCATCTGCCCTGTATGATCTACTCCTTGCCTTGCAAAGAGTTGGACTAAATGACCCTCAAATCCTTCCAACTCTATAGTTCTATGATTCTCTCTCTCTCTCTGTGTGTGTGTGTGTGTGTGTGTGTTTGTGTGTGTGTGTGTGTGTGTGTGTGTGTGTGTACACACATACACATACATAGATGCATGCAAGGCTGCTTTGCATATTGTATTTATTTACAAAGAAGCAGTGGCTGGCACACTTCACATTGTTGCGAGGGAGCCTGGTATTGAGTTCGTCATTCCTGGGCCAGCAGCCAGTAGCTGGCAGAGTTATGAATTAAAAATAAAATGGATATTTATAGATATGCTACATAATACTCCTTTTATGTGAGCTACTTATGTAGGATTCAGCTTGTGCGTAGCCTTGTCCAGTCCAGTAAAGTAATGAGGTGAAGTGCACCTATTAATATAAACAGCTGGTCGCTTTCCCTTGATTCACTGCATTCCTCGTGAAGAAAAACAAAAAATATTGGACCGAGGCTCATTGGCTCAGTGGTAGAGCAAACACTTTGCCTGCAAAAGGTCCCAGCCACCATCTCTGAGTAGAGCTGTGGAAGATTCCCATCTGAAACTCTGGAGACTCACTGCCAGTAAGTGTATGTAGACAATACTGAGTGAAATAGACCCCTTCAGAATTTAAGATTCACCTGCTTAGGAGCCAGACGAAACAGAGACATTCTGTTAAATGAAAGTATAGAGTTCGGATCAAAGGAAGTAATAGTAATAATACAATTCTATTCTGCCTTGGTCAGACCACTCCTGGACTACTGTGTCTGGTTTGGGGCATCTCATTTTGAGAAAGGATATTGACAAGATGATAAAGAGTCTGGAAACAAAACTTTATGTGGAACAGTTGAAGGAATTGGGAAAAGAGGAGGCTGAGAGGCTATATGATAGCCATCTTCAAATATCTAAAGGGCTGTCACATGAAAGATGGAGCAAGCTTGTATTCTCCTCCAGAGGGTAGGACTCAAACAAGTGGATTCAAATTACAAGAAAGGAGATTCCAACTAAACCTTAGGAAGAACTTTGTGACAATTGTTACAATGCATTGTACGTACTTCGCCAAACCTTTATTAGGCATTACAAATATAGGCCATCATAGAACATCTATATATAAAATTTTAAAATATATACAAATAAACAGCCATGTAAAAATATGTAATAACGAGGATTTTCATTGGAGTTTCTTCCTGCCAAATACTGCCATTCACCACTCTAAGAAATACTATTGATAAAAACTCAGCCACCCTTGCAGTTACTTCTGGGTTAATGTCAGACAGATAGAATCTGATATTTTCATTGTCCCGTGATGTTAGACTACCCAGAAAATGGGATAGCATGCATCAGTGTAGCTGGTTGTGGAATGGACAGTAGAAAATTATATGTTCTACATTCAAAAAACATCCGCAGTGGGACAGCTGATTGGTTGCCAGCTTCCAGACCTCCATATACTATCAACCAAAATGATTTGTTATTTTTGTTTTGGATTGAGTCAGGTAATTGGGACCATTTTGGGGTGGCATATTTTTATTTCTTTTCGGCCAGAACAAGGTGATGTTTTCTTGTTTCATTGAAGTAGAAAGGTTCTAGTTTGGTATTTTTGAAAATTTGGTGCAGTTTTCTTTTAAGTTGAAGACATTCATCGTCGAACCAGGGACTAGTTCTGTTTGTAAGTGACCTGACTTGGTGGAGTGTTAAGCTCTTCAAATGTTTTGAAGATTTCACTATACAGCAGGGACGCGGACTTATAAAAAATATTGGGGGGGCCCGGGAAAGCTCATGAATAATAAATAAGCTCATGAATATGCAAATAAAGTGGCGCCGCCTCCTCGTGAGCGAATAGGGGAGAGCGTGCTGCGCCTATCAATCAGCTCCGGAGCGGAAATTGGGTGGAGCTTTTGCTCGGGAGGGAGGGCAGGAGGCATGCAGCCCGACCCTGTGCATTTTGGGCTGGGGGAGGGCGGCGGTGGCGCTCTGCTGGAGGGGCGCCGGAGATTATTGGGGGGGGCAGAGCCCCCCCAAACGAATTTTTGAGGGGGCTCGGGCCCCCTCAAGCCCCATGGAGTCGGCGCCTATGCTATACAGTGGTACCTTTGGATGCGAACGGGATCCGTTCCGGAGCCCTGTTCGCATCATGAGCAGAACGCAACCCGCGTCCACGTGGGTCGTGCTTTGCCGCGTCTGCGCATGTGTGTGATGTCATTATGAGCGTCTGCGCATGCGCGAGCGGCGAAACCCGGAAGTAACCCGTTCCGTTACTTCCAGGTCACCGTGGGACGCAACCTGAAAACGTTCAACCTGAAGCGACTTTAACCCGAGGTATGACTGTATACTTCCAGAATGTCACTACAAGAATTAATGTTCTTTAGATTAAAGATTACCTGGTTTGTAAAATTAACTGTAAGTTTTCCCCCACTGCTACATTCATTTCCTGGGACCATTTTAACTGGGTCATTTGCTTATGTTGACAATAATTTGTGTTGTTACGATTAGTTATTTCTAAATCAAAGTTTAAATTTACAGACATCACCAATGGTTGGTTATCACTTTCGGTGCATGTTTCAATTCTAAAGTCCATTATCAGATTTACAATGTCGCAGTGGACCAGCATATAGTCAATGACAATGCATCCTCAGGGGAACAATGCATTGTAACACATTATTGACAATGTAACACAATGTGTTGTCCACATTTTCCAGCAAATATTCTCCATCAGCTAACAACAATAGATGAAGTTATCATAACTTTTAAACTTGCTTTTAAATTTGTAATCCAAGGTTTAAAACAAAATCCTGGATTCCCTGTGCAGGTCCAAAGACACTTTAGAAATGAAATTGGAAAATCAGCAATAAGAATAGCTGACTTGAGCCATAACCTTCCAAATTTGCTTTTGCATTTGCTGCTTGGTTAACAGTGTAGAAATCACCTCATTATTCCTGGGTCAAACAGATGGCTCTGAAAATGTTATTGTTGTGGTTGGGGTTCAAATAAGAAAAAGTTTCACCAGTAAAATGTATATCTGTCATGCAACTGTTATAAGCACAGGAGCCCCGTTAGGAGAAGCTTCAAAAACATGTATGCACTCTATGTTTGTTCCTTGTTCAAAATCCAAAATGTATATTGTTGTGAACAACCCAATGATCTCGTTTCAACAGATGGAGTTGGCAGGAGTGTAGAGTTTCTATTGCCAATTAGCTTTGTCATGTAACAGGGGTTAATTTCCCCCCTGAAAAGATCGCTTCCCCTGATGCTGTTGGTAGGTTAGTACAGTAGTACCTCGGGTTACATACACTTCAGGTTACATACGCTTCAGGTTACAGACTCCGCTAACCCAGAAATATTACCTTGGGTTAAGAACTTTGCTTCAGGATGAGAACAGAAATTGTGCAGCAGCAGCGCGGCGGCAGTGGGAGGTCCCATTAGCTAAAGTGGTGCTTCAGGTTAAGAACAGTCTCAGGTTAAGTATGGACCTCCGGAATGAATTAAGTACTTAACCCGAGGTACCACTGTATATGCAAAGTGGGAAGTGGTCTTAAGGAGGATGACTGAAATTCTACCTGCACCTACAAATTTCTCAACTTCTGCACAGTCTGACAACAAAAGACAGAGGGCTCAATTCTAAAATGGGAAAACTCGTAAAAGCACAGAATCATGAAAACTGATGAGGTTGGTAGAGCCATCTAAACTAGTCTGCTGTCATAAAGGGGGAACATCCTCATACATGGTGTTGAGAGAGTGGATAGAGATAATTTGTTCCTTTTCTCCCATAATACTAGGTGTATTATTGAAATGAAAATTATTAACAGCATCTTCTGCACATATCAAAGAAATCACTTCTTCACACAATGTCCAATTAATTCATAGCCATAAAATGTGTTGGCCACAAGCTTGTTGTTGTTGTTTAGTCGTTTAGTCGTGTCCGACTCTTCGTGACCCCATGGACCAGAGCACGCCAGGCACTTCTGTCCTCCACTGCCTCCCGCAGTTTGATCAAACTCATGCTGGTAGCTTCAAGAACACCATCCAACCATCTCATTCTCTGTCGTCCCCTTCTCCTTGTGCCCTCCATCTTTCCCAACATCAGGGTCTTTTCCAGGGAGTCTTCTCTTCTCATGAGGTGGCCAAAGTATTGGAGCCTCAGCTTCACGATCTGTCCTTCCAGTGAGCGCTCAGGGCTGATTTCCTTCAGAATGGAGAGGTTTGATCTTCTTGCAGTCCATGGGACTCTCAAGAGTCTCCTCCAGCACCATAATTCAAAAGCATCAATTCTTCGGCGATCAGCCTTCTTTATGGTCCAGCTCTCACTTCCATACATCACTACTGGGAAAACCATGGCTTTTACTATACGGACCTTTGTTGGCAAGGTGATGTCTCTGCTTTTTAAGATGTTGTCTAGGTTTGCCATCGCCTTTCTCCCAAGGAGCAGGCGTCTTTTAATTTCGTGACTGCTGTCACCATCTGCACTGATCATGGAGCCCAAGAAAGTAAAATCTCTCACTGCCTCCATTTCTTCCCCTTCTATTTGCCAGGAGGTGATGGGCCCAGTGGCCATGATCTTCGTTTTTTTGATGTTGAGCTTCAGACCATATTTTGCGCTCTCCTCTTTCACCCTCATTAAAAGGTTCTTTAATTCCTCTTCACTTTCTGCCATCAAGGTTGTGTCATCTGCATATCTGAGGTTGTTGATATTTCTTCCGGCAATCTTAATTCCGGCTTGGGATTCATCCACCCCAGCCTTTCGCATGATGAATTCTGCATATAAGTTAAATAAGCAGGGAGACAATATACAGCCTTGCCGTACTCCTTTCCCAATTTGGAACCAATCAGTTGTTCCATATCCAGTTCTAACTGTAGCTTCTTGTCCCACATAGAGATTTCTCAGGAGACAGATGAGGTGATCAGGCACTCCCATTTCTTTAAGAGCTTGCCATAGTTTGCTGTGGTCAACACAGTCAAAGGCTTTTGCATAGTCAATGAAGCAGAAGTAGATGTCTTTCTGGAACTCTCTAGCTTTCTCCATAATCCAGCGCATGTTTGCAATTTGGTCTCTGGTTCCTCTGCCTCTTCTAAATCCAGCTTGCACTTCTGGGAGTTCTCGGTCCACATACTGCTTGAGCCTTCCTTGTAGAATTTTAAGCATAACCAAGCTTAGATGACCTTAAAAGTGACATAGACAAAACTCAGGCAAGTTAGGGATGGTTGATAGTGGCTGCCCACATGGCTGCCCACAAGATAATAGAGCCTTGGTCTATTTTTGTGTGCACCAGCTCTAGACTATAAGATCCACTTTCACCATCGGTAGGGATGGGAAAATCTGTCAATTGCAGTTTCTCTTGGTTTCTCATTTTTCCAATCTTAAATTCAGTTCTTCTCATTTCCTCATCAGTTTTTTTAAAAGTCCCCATGAAAATCCATCAGATTTTGGTGTTAATTTCTCCTAATATACACATTTGCATGCAATTTTGCTAATATACTTTCCCCCCAAAACCAATGACCCCTAATATATGTGTTTTGTTTGTTCATTTCACTAATATTTGCACTTCTATGTACATTTTACCCTAACAATGTGCCTTAACTAGAGAACTGCATTGAAAAATTCAGAGACCTGAATTTAAAGGATTTCTGTGTTTCAGTTCCTGTATTGTTTCAGAAAGTGTGAATTAGTTAGATTGGCTTTTATATGCGAACTCCATTGAATTTGTCCCTCATCCCTAACCACCTGTAATAGTTCGTCTGGAGAAGCAGTGGCTGCTGCAGAGCTACTATTTTTTTCTGGATCCTTGGAGGATTGAGTCCCAGTGTATAATTTCAGAAAATAATAGTCTCAGTGAAATGCTCTAATTGGGGATAGGTTGGGTTTTCTCCAGAGTGTGGTCTCTTGCGAGCACCTTGCTGATTATCTACAGTCTGTTAAAGAGAAAGAGACACTACGCTCCTCCCCAATTTGATTTCTGCCAGGCTTGGGAGCCCAGAAGACGTCGAGCGTATTCCCCACACGACAAGGCTTCCCGTTCTTGCCTTCAAGACTCCTGATTATAAAGGGGTGAGGAAAAAAGAAAGCGCATCGTCACAAATTATAAATGCAAATGCAAGTTCCATCTATTTAAGCAGTTACTACAGTCATGCCACATCTCTCTTCCAAGGAACTCAAGGTAGTTTACATGTGTTCTTCTTCAGGCCCATTTTACTCTCACAGTAGCCCTGTGAGGTAGGTTAGGCTGAGAAAAAGCCACTGGAGCAAGGTCACCAAGTGAGTTTCATGACTGGGTAGGATTTGAATCCGGGTCTCGCCAGTTCTAGTCCCACAACTGCACCACAACGGCTCTCCAGAACTATGGTTCCTAGTTAAGTGTCAGAAACATTTCCCATCGTGATGATGTAAACGGGGTAAAATTAAACAATACTGAACAGAATAATAGAGTTGTGGAGCTGGAAGGGACCATGAGGGTCATCTAGTCCAACCCCCTGCACTTCAGGAATCTTTTGCCCAGCGTGGGGCTCGAACCCACGACCCTGAGTCTCATGTTCTACCAACAGAGCTATCCCTAAGTTTTGTTCTACCCATTAGCAGGAATTTCCAGAGCTTCTGTTTAATGAACCTTTCAGGGGCCACATGCCAGTGGATAGTGGGGCCAAGACAAAAGTGAGCACAGCAATGGATGTGGTTCTTGCCTTTATGCACTGCCACCCCTTTTAACCCTGAATGGACATCTTGGTGATGCTGCTGTTTAAACTGCATTCCTGAGGGTATGTTCCTGCTCCTTTCCATGGACACAACCCAGGCTAAATTAACTGCAAAGAACCATTCATTGTCAATGGGAGTTTAAAAAGAGCCATCTTTATATTTCTCTTACCGAATAGCCGTGACACTAGGTGAGCCTGCAACCCCTGAGAATCAGATCAACCTTGTGGCTTGTAAAGTTCTGCACAGTGGGCTGTGCAGAAGAACAATACAGCTGTCAGGTGGTGGTGTGGTTGCTCGAGAGCAAACAGGCAAGACTCCGACCTGTCTTTTCCAGGCTTTATTATTAGTGCAAACTATTTACAGTGAAGAGCGTCGCAAGTTCATGTCTGGCTCACTTGCTAGCAGAAGCTGGGAGTGGGCGGTCCTTATACCTCCTCCAGCATAACAGCCGCGTGACCCCCAATCTTCTCCTCCCTTCCCTGTGCCTAAACCTACTGCACAGACTGGGCGCTGGCAAAGGGGTACTTCCCTCCCCTCCGGTTTGCTCAGGCTCGGTGTTGAGGCTCTCCCTAGCATCCCCTGCTCCCACCACTTCCTCTCCACTGGAAGTGGGGCTTCCCTCCTCACCAGAGGAGAAACTGCTTCGCAAGATTTTCGGAGGTTCCCTATAACACAAATGCCCTTCCACCTCTCGCCTCTGATCTGATGGCAGTTCCCTGACAACAGCAATAGCATTTTTTTCATTAAAGTGACAGGTAAAAGCAGCATTAAAACCCAATCTTTTTCAGATTAAAAGTCCTTAACAGACATGGGGAGTTTGGTGCCCAAAGGATGATGACGTAGGTTCCAGGCAAGCCTTCATGAAGTTTTTGTTTGTTTATAAAGTATTTTTATCCCTCTTTTCAGCTGAAAAGCTTCCAGAGTGGCTTTGATAAGATCAAGAACAAACCAGGCAGCATAGTTGTCCTACTTTACAAAGGAACATAAGACGAGCCCTACAGCTGGATCTGGCCAAAGGCCCAGTCCAGTATCCTGTTCTCAGAGCGGCCAACCAGATGCCTATGGGATGCCCACAAGCATGACCTGCGTCCTGTAGTTGAAGGACTGTCTACCCCAAATCTGTCTTAAAGATAAAAAACCAAAAGAAGGGAGATCAGGAAGGGTCCTGAAGTTGCCCACCAGCAGCTAGCTAGCTAACAGACACACCAGGTCACAGTCTTCCTTCTTTGGTGGGATGGAGTGTATTTCTCTCTAAATAATAATAATAATAATAATAATAATGATGATGATGATAATAATAATAATAATAATAATAATAATAATAATAATAATAAGAAGAAGAAGAAGAAGAAGTAGTTATTATTTATTATTTGTACCCCACCCATCTAGCTGGGTCTCCCCAACCACTCTGTGCGCTTCCAACAAAGATTAAAAATACATTAAAATGTCACACATAAAAAACTTCCCTAAACAGGGCTGCCTTCAGATGTCTTCTAAATGTCAGGTAGTTGTTTCTCTCTTTGACATCTGATGGGAGGGCGTTCCACAGGGGGCGCCACTACTGAGAAGGCCCTCTGCCTGGTTCCCTGTAGCTTTGCTTCTCACAGTGAGGGAACCGCCACAAGGCCCTCGGTGCTGGACCTCAGTGTCCGGGCTGAACAATGGGGGTGGAGATGCTCCTTCAGGTAACTATTCCCACGTTTGCATCTATACAAATATACATCAGCATATGCAAATAGCTATCTTCTTTTTCAGAGGTGCATATGTAAGCAGCCTCCCAACAAGATGGGCCCTGCCTGTAGACTTGCAATCTCAACGTTACGGCCAAAAAATAAAAAAGGGAGGAAGAGACTGCAAGGAGATTCCTGCATTGCAGGGGTTGGACTAGATGACCGTTGGGGTCTCTTCCAGTTCTATGACCATAACTCCTGTGGTAGAGTATTTGCTTTGCATGCAAAGTGTTCCAGATTCAATACCTGGTACCTCCATGCAGGTATGGGAATGCCTCCTGACCCAGAGAGCCACTGTCAGTCATTGTAGACAATTCTGAGCTGGATGGACCCAAGGGTTTGACTCAGTATCAGGCAGTTAGTTCCCTATGTTCCTAAGAAGAAAACAAGCAAACCCAGGCATTCATTCTTAAAGTTACTAAGTTCTTTTACTGTCCACTTGAATGAAAGCAGTTCAGGATGTGAAGCAGCTAAATGGAGCTTTGCAATCAAATGTGTTGACAGAAAGAATTCCAATTCCCTTCTCTCCTTTGACTGTAGCCTCATAGAATGTCTGCTTCTAGATTCATAGTTCAGGGAGAGAAAGAATCAAAGAGCACCCTGATCCCAGCAGGATTCTAGCTTCCTTTAAAAGGCTATGCATGTGCATTCTTGTTTGCTGGATCAGCCCAGGGTATTATGAGTGCAGTGCCAGCTTGCTCAGGCAATTCTCCATTAAAGGTGATGGAGAAATTCTGTTCAGTGTGCATTTAAACATGAACTTACCTGACCCTTTCTAAACATGAACTTACCTGGCCCTTTCTAAAATAATATGTGAAGTAAAACACAGCCATCCTTCAAAACTTGCACTTCTTTGATTTTTACAACGCAGAGGGTGACTAGTCTAGCCATTACATCTTATTTCAATACTGCATCCAAGGACAATAGCTGCTGCCTTCCAGCATTTGCCGCCCAAGGCAGTGTCTCACTCTCCCTAATGGTAGGGCTGGCCCTGAAGGTGCCCATATGCAATACTTCTTATAAAACCACCAATCCGCTTTTGAGAAAAGAAAAGGTAGCATTTGATCTAGGAAATGAGAATGAAAGAGCCTTCCTTGGAGGTACGGAGATTAATAACACTATAATGACTCATCCTGGCATTTCCCCCCTCCACAACAAAGCCAAATTAGCAGTCTCCCAAGGTAATGACTTTAGAAGAACAGTGCAACGTCTGAGAGATTTAAACCCCTCTTTAATGACCACCCTTCTGCCCTTGGCCAAAAATAGTGATACCAACAGCAGAGGCGTAAACTAATCTGGAAAGGGGTCCAGAGGGGATAGAACTTCCCTTATTTTGCAGCCCACATGATGGTTAGGCTTAGGAAATCAGATTGCAAAGCAGAACAGGCAAAGAAAAGGCTTAAGGTCCAACTATGAGTTGTAAGGATACTCCTGTTCCCCCTCACAGAGCTACATTTCCCAGATTGATTTTGTTATGTACTGAAGTTCTCACCCTGGGCCAGCAGGGGGATACTGTAGATAGTTATGCAAATGAAGGATCGAAAAGTGACGTTCAGTCATTGGATAGTTTGCATGCAAATGAAGGATCGAAAAGTGACGTTCAGTGATTGGATAGTTTTAGAAAGTTGCAACAGTTACGCTGTTCTGGAGCTCTATATAAGCAGGCTGACTGAGCTCCTCAATTCAGTTCTGTTCTGGCCTTTGGAATAAACAAGAGCTGTTTGAAGAATTGTTGTGACGTCTGATATGTTCGCCCACAACTTAACAGATTTAACGATCAATCCTTCATCGCTGGGCATTCTGAAACTTTTAGCTCTGTGAATGGTGAATTGTGGTCTCCTAACAGCTCTCAGCACCCTTAACAAACTACATTTCCCAGGATTCTTTGGGAGAAGCCATGACTGTTTAAAGTGGTACCATACTGCTTTAAATGTGTAGTGCAGATGGAACCTAAGTGAGAATGTCCATGTGTGGAACTTATCACGATGTTACAGGCATTGTGTGATGATCCTGCATATGTGGACCAGCCACACACATTTAAATCGAGACACTCATGCAGATGTTTCTTTTACTGAAAGAATAATGACGAACTGAAACCAGCTAGGCAGGTCCAACTGAAACACTAGCAGGATGAGCTAAAAAATTGTTTTGTTTTGCTAGTCACACAGAATGTTTTAATTCAAGCAGCGTATGACAGCAGTAATTGCCCTAGTTCTGACCATCATACGACTGAGTCACTAGGAAAGCCAAGGAAGAACATTTTGTGACCTTTTTAAAAAAGCTAAAAAACCCAGTAAGGGACACTGAGGTGTTATCAGTTTCCTGCTGTGCTCAGTTGCAATTGCAAATATGTGTTGACTCAAAATTATATATTATATCAATTATTATATTATATTATATTGTATTATATTAGTAATCACCTTGACAACAAAGGTCCGTATAGTTAAAGCTATGGTTTTCCCAGTAGTGATGTATGGAAGTGAGAGCTGGACCATAAAGAAGGCTGATCGCCGAAGAATTGATGCTTTTGAATTATGGTGCTGGAGGAGACTCTTGAGAGTCCCACGGACTGCAAAAAGATCAAACCTATCCATTCTTAAGGAAAACAGCCCTGAGTGCTCACTGGAAGGACAGATCGTGAAGCTGAGGCTCCAATACTTTGGCCACCTCATGAGAAGAGAAGACTCCCTGGAAAAGACCCTGATGTTGGGAAAGATGGAGGGCACAAGGAGAAGGGGACAAGAGTGGACAGGATGGTTGGACAGTGTTCTCGAAGCTACCAGCATGAGTTTGGCCAAACTGCGGGAGGCAGTGGATGACAGGAGTGCCTGGCATGCTCCGGTCCATGGGGTCACGAAGAGTCGGACATGACTGAACGACTAAATAACAACTATTATATTATATTATATTATATTATATTATATTATATTATATTATATTATATTATATTATACCTTGTAACAGAGTTTCAACTGCTGTTTTACATTGGATGTATGATGTGGCATCTGATCCATTAGACAGAATGGGCTACTGGCCTTCCAACATTAGTCTGCCCTCCTTTCCATGCCTCCACCTTCCTGCCCGCCTGCCAGGGGGCGTGGATCTGCCTGCCAGCTTCCTCCTTGTCTCAGTGTTGCCCTTGTCGAACTCAGCAGGGAGGAGGAGGGGGACAAAACTAGAATCAGTTGACACTTCCACCTGAGCAAAGGCTCCATCTACTGTCGGCCTTCCGCCCGAAAAGTTTCAATAGGCACCAACCACCACTGTGCCTATCAGTAATCAAACTTGCAATGAGACCTGCACTATAAAAGTTGGAAAGATGGTTAAAAGCCAAGAGTGCTCTTAACCATCCCCTTTCCAGCCACAGACCTCAAAGCACACATGATTAGTTAAGAGCCAAAATCTTTTTGGTCAAAGTTAAACTTTTTATTCAGCATACATCTGGGTATAATACACTTGCGTTTTGCCTGTATTTGTCAGAGGGATGGGTGAGGAGAGTTGCAAAACTTCAATTAATACTATTAACAATGAACATTTTATTACTATGTTTCTCCCGCTAATCTGATGTTGCTGTTTTTTTCTCCCTCTCTCTTCAATTTCCTGGCGTTTGCCTTTTATCTCTTCCACAGGATATTATGCTACCTTGTAAGATGGAGAATGCCGGTTTTGATATTAAACTGAAGCAGGGCTGGGAATGGAACAAATGCTCACCCACAAGTAAAGAGACAACAATTTTTTGAGATGAATTAAATAAAGTGAAATTCACCAGTAATCCATTGACACCATCTGACCTGAAGCCTGGCAGGGACCCTTCCTTATCTTTTCTTCCAGCTTCAATGAATTAAGTACATTTGCTAAATGTTTTTATATCAGAAATAAGATCCTGATCCCACTGGTTTGGGAAAGAACGCAGACAAATGAATTGGTTTGGGAAGCAAAGATTGGAGGTGGAACTTGAGTCGGTCCAGACACTATCTGAGCTGACTGAGGAATAGAGCACTGTCAAAAGACTAGGCCAAGCGTGGGGAACCTCAGTCCTGGGGGGGCGGGGGGGGGGCGGGGCGGATGTGGCCAACCAAGCCTTTCTGTCTCTCCCAGGCTTCATCCATAGGGATGGAGGAGAAATTGGATTTGGTTTGCATCTAACTCACACTTCCCCAAAATCATATGTAAACCAGGGACGCGGACTTATAAAAAATATTGGGGGGGGGCCCGGGAAAGCTCATGAATAATAAATAAGCTCATGAATATGCAAATAAAGTGGCGCCGCCTCCTCGTGAGCGAATAGGGGAGAGCGTGCTGCGCCTATTAATCAGCTCCGGAACAGCTGATATGCGGGAAACGTGGGGCTAGCCGGAGAAGAGAGGGCTGGCTGGGAGGTGTGGCCGGTCGGGATTCCCCTGTTCTCGCGGGGGCTGAAACCGCCAGGAGGAAGGAAATCCCCCCCGGCAGTGCCTTGGCAGTGGCGGTGGTGCTGCGAAGCAGCGAGGCAGGAGCCCCCGCCCCCGGGGATTCCCTAATCTCGCGGGGGACGGCCGGGGCTCTCCGACTAGGGCGCGCGGCTGGCTGGCTGGCTGGCTGGCTGGCTGGCGAGGGAGCAGGTGGGGAGGAGGCGGGGGACGGCGGCGGCGCTCTGCTGGAAGGGCGCCCGAGATTATTGGGGGGGCTGAGCCCCCCCAAAAATTTTTTTGAGGGGGCTCGAGCCCCCTCAGGCCCCATGGAGTCGGCGCCTATGATGTAAACTGATTCGCAGCAGTCCTTCAAAATCTGCACTTCTCTGAATTTTAAGCCTCCAATCAAATAACATGTACAATAATGTTGTATTATTTTATTGTTGTTAGCCGCCCTGAGCCTGGCTTCGGCTGGGGAGGGCGGGATATAAATAAAAATTTATTATTATTATTATTATTATTATTATTATTATTATTATTATTATTAGTATACAAGGAGAAAGTGTCCATTAAAATGCATATATTTTTAAAAATAACATTAAAATTTCTTATACTATGGAAACTCACATGTAAAAATGTGCTTATTATAAGAAATGCACACTAAAATGCTGATGATTGCAGACATAATAATAATAATAATAATAATAATAATAATAATAATAATAATGCAAACTGATGAGGAAATGTGGAGAATTTAAGACTGGGAAAAATGAGTAGCTAAGAGAAGACAAAACTGACAGAAGCGAAAGCTGACAAATCCTTCCACCCCTCTGGTCCCTCCTGCCTTTAGCTATGGCCCCGCCCATTTTTGCTGTTGGCCCTGCCCACTTTTCACTCTGGTCCTGCCAGCAGCTGCTAAAGGGGTGGTCAAGCTTTCTCACCCTAAGGGCCACATTTCCTTCTAGGCAACCTCTCAGGGGCCACGTGCCAGTGATGGGTGGGGCCAGAAGCAAAAGTAGGCGGTGTAACAAATATCAATTGACACATGCACCATTTTCTGACTTCAACCCAGGCAAGGCAGAAGCACTGTCAGAGTTTAGGACAGATTCCAGCCAAGTAAAGGAGGCTGCAAGGCAGAGTCAGTGAAGGGCTGGGGAGGAGCTGTGGTCTGGGGACAGTTCCAAGTGACAGAAAGGTCGACATTTGGCCCTGGCCCCTGGTCCTGAGATTACTTGTCCAGTCAAAGCTTGGTTGTCGAACGTAATCCGTTCCAGAAGCCCGTTCGACTTCTGAAATGTTTGACATCCGAGGCGCAGCTTCCGATAGGTTGCAGGAGCTTCCTGCACTCAAGCGGAAGCCACGTCAGATGTTTGGCTTCCAAAAAATGTTCAAAAACTGGAGCATTTACTTCCGGGTTTTCAGTGTTCAGGAGCCGAAACGTTCCAAAACGGAGGCATTCACAATCCGAGTCTGTTTCCAGTGAGACAAAGCATCGCTCTCTCTACCACACGTTTTCTCTTTTTTGTTATTTATTTTCCTGTCAGAAGGTGGTTTCTGCTGCTTCCTGTTTTAGAGTACATCGCCTATGGCCAAACACAATTTCCTTCTCGAAAGCTGCCCAAACTCAGCTGACCAGCATAGGCATATGCAAGCATTTTTTTAAAAAAGAAAAAACACATGCAAAATCCACCCCCCCCAAAAAAACCTTCTGTGCTTCCCTAACAAACTCAGCATTACTACTTCTTCTGCTATTCTGTACACTAGGCCCTGGCGGAGGAAGAGGTGTGCGGGGGGAGCACACCATCCCCGGCAGCACGATCCCAGCGGGGGGCCATCGCGGCTGCCCCCCGCCTGCGCTGGGTGCCATGCCCCTACGGGCCTGACACCACGGCCCCAGGACGTACACCAGCCCCGCCCCTGCCTGTTCTGTGCCTCCCGGTGCTGGAGCATGAAGCTCCGCCACTGCACAAGGCATACAATGTGGAGAGAGGAATCTAGTGTAGGAACTGGGATTTCTGTGGCTTCCCTAAAGTAGCCTAAGACTGCAATCCTGTGCGTGTTTGCATCAGGGGGAGTTCCACTGAAATCAGTGGGTTTGCAGGCATAGCTAGGACTGTGCAATAAGGCAGCTGGTGGTTTGCTGCTATGCTTCTGTGTTCTGCTGTCTTTTTAGTTATTTATTCATATCAGCAATCCCATGTATGTATGTATGTATGTACATACATTTATATGCTGCCCTCCTGGTGCAAAAGCACCACAACATTTAAAATTACAGTTGTATAGAAACAGCAATGTAAAACAAAATGGGCAGGAATGCCTCTTTTAATATAAAAACTCTGCTGCTTCCACAAAATAATACAAAAGAATAATAATAATAAATGATAAAATGTTATATCCATATTTTTCCCATTTTACCTGGAATACTCATTAAAATTAATAGACCTACATTAGCCATGTTCATTAAATTCAGTGGGTTTTCTCTGAGTATGTTTAGCAGCAGATGACATGCAGTGTATGTATGTATGTATTTTAAAAAACCAATCTCCTGCCTTCTTAATCAGGGAACTATTATTTTAAAACATTACTTAATTTTTTAAAAAATGCATTTCTGCCTCACACTTCAGCCAAAAATGCTTCCATAATGGCTTGCCGATCAATAAAAATAAAAATGACAGTCCCTGCCCTTGGCCTTATAAACCGTAAGACACACACACATACAAAGGGAAAAGGGGACGCTTTATGTGTGGAGTGGGGTAGGAGAAGGAAACACAGGCAACCAGCTGTTAAAATTACAGAATATGTAAACATTTAATTCGCAGCCAGTCTCAGAAAAACGTTTTGGAAAACATGGGGTTACCTTTTAGTTGATTAAAATGTTTTTAAGCAATTGAATTGTACCAATTAATTGACTAAACACTGCAGCCTTATATCAGCCAAAGATATTAGAAGAGGTACACTGCCTTATCTATCCAGCCTTCTGGTTACGGATTACATAGCCTTCCAAACAAGCTCCAGGGTATCCGTTTTCTATAAGAGGTCATTAAATGGATAATGGCATCACTGAAAAACTCACTCCCCATGCCTAATTAGTCAAGAGCGGCATTATGCGAAGCCTTCATCTCCTGGTCTCCTGTGCAGCTGGAGTGAGCTGTTTGACAGAGATTGAAAGTCAGGCGTAACCTCCTCCTCGATAATTGTTTGCCCACCAGACTCATAATGGGCAAGAACTCAAGAAGAACACGCCACATCCCCCACCAAGAGGCTCTGTCATTGCTTCAAAGACATGTGACTGCTGACCGCCTCTTGGAAGGTGCTTCCAGACTGTAAACACAGCGCATACTATAGAACTTGCCCCCACAGAAAGCAATGATGGCCACCAATTTGGATGGCTTTAAAAGAGGATTAGACCAATTCATGCTACTGATGGCCACTAGCCATGATAGCTATCCTCTGCCTCCACATTCAGAGGCAGTAGGCTTCTGAAAACCAGCTGCTGGTAACCAGAGGAGGCAAGGATACTCTTTGCTCTAATCCTGCTTGCTGCTTTCCCACAGGCCTCTGGTGAGAACAGGATGCTGGACTAGAATGGGCCATTGGCCTGATCCAGCAAGATCTTTTTATGTTCTTAACTATTTGGGTTTTTTTGGATTCAACCACATATCAGCAAATTCAGGTTGTACAATTAAGGGTTTCTGTGTAATTGAAGGCTTCCGGTAATTGTCCTTGTTTTGCCAGCCTGCACCCCAAATCCTTTTAATTGTGAAAGTGTCTTTCTGCTTGCAGTCTTTCCCTCCTCTTTGCTAAGGTTAAGTCTTAAGAACTGTTAATGATGCCTCCATTCTTGGATTTATCACTGATTGGCTTATTAAGCACCTATGATCACCTTGGTCATAGTATGATATAAGTGAATATTTGAATATTCTTATAAATACTGTTATGTTCCCACACAGTTTGAATTTCAATGCAAATTAGACTAACAGGTCTAAAGAAGATGGGACAATGAAGGATCCATACACAAATCTCCTATCTGTTTAAGTTTTTCTTTTAAAAATAGCTGTGGGCAGTAGGTAGTGTAATGTTTCTGGGTCCAATAACAGGCACCAATAATGATGATGAGTTTCATTAAAAGAGCTTTATTCAAACAAATACACCACAGAGCATCTTGTTCTGCCATGTGCTCCAGCACAAAAACCTTAAAAAGATTGGATTTCTCTCATATGATTGACAATCCCTATGTTTCCTAAACCCACACAATCTCTGGACACAAACAGCAGGATAAAAAGCCCACGGACAGCATGAATCCTGACTGTCAGGATGTTCAAATTTTCTAAAACGCTTTAAAAACTTTATATTAATGTATCTATTCATCTATCTACTGTACCTGTCATACAGTTACTATGACTGAAGTAGGTGAAAGTAAATCGAAACAGACAGGAAAGTATCTTGACTCAGTAAAGACTCAGAGATATCATTCACTACTTGATGTGTCAAGGAGTTATGGAGAAGTTCATAGAATTCAAATGGAATCCAATAAACCATTTCCAGAAAATCTTAAACGAACACATCTTCTTTTGAAATGTTAGAAGTTTCAATGCACCAGTTTGAAAATATGCATAATTACTCACTATGGATTTTGAGCATATTAGGAACTTAATATATACATGCAGTTGAGGAGGCTGAGAATAAGGAGGTCTTATTAGCATACAATACAGCTTTCTGATTAACAAGACAGTGCTTGTCCACTTATTCACACAGGGTATATATATGTGTGTGTGTGTGTGTGTGTGTGTGTGTGTGTGTGTGTCTGCCTCATCTTTGTCTCTTTGGTACCATTGGTAACTGAATCTCCTTTGGGGACGCCAGCTGGAACTAAAGGGAAATTAATATCAGGGAAGGGTCGTAGCTCAATGGAAGAGCATCTGCTTGGCATACAGAAACTCCCAAGTTTGACCCCCAGCATCTCCAGGTAGGGCAGGGACTAACTCACCCCAGAACCCCCAGAGAACCATCACCAGTCAGTTGGCAATACTCAGCAAAATGGACTAATGATCTGATTTGGTATGGCAGTCTCCTGTTTTCTTAAGACCCAAACAACCGACATGATCAGAAAGGAGCACTTGGTAAGGAATCATATAAACATATGTGTGCAAGTATGTATGCTGATAGATTTGATACAGAGCACACTGGTGGATAGATTGAACAAGAATGCCAGGGTTTGAACAACTTCTACTGCGACTGGGTTGGCAGCTGTTGAGGGCTATCCCGTGCACCCTCTCTTTCCTCTTCTGATGCTGCTGGTCTTGACTTAGTCTGTTTGCAGGCACCAGCAGCTGCAAGTGACTTTGGCAGGAAGCACTGGGAAGCTACAGGCCACCCCCAAATTGGGCTTGCATTATTGGAAGGTGAGGAGGTATCTAAATCCTGATTGTCTGGAGGATGGAGTGTCAAACATGGAAGAGGAGATGGTGGGAGACCTGAGGATGTAGAGAGGGAGTTAAGGAGGCAGCAATGGATGAGGAGGAAGGAGAGAACACGGCTGAGGGGATTGGAGTAATTAGGAAAATAATGGGCTGGTGGTAGAATGCATACCTTGAATCCCTGGCACCTCAAGTTAAAAGGACTGGGTAGTTAAAGGATTGGCATCTCCAGTAAAAAGGTGATGGCAAAGACCACAGCCCCAAACACCAGAAAGCTGCTGTCAGTCAGTGTTGACAATCCTAAACTAGATTAACCAATCAGTTGACTGAACTGGGTTAATTTCTGTCACTTATACATAAAGGTAACGGGACCCCTGGCCATTAGGTCCAGTCGTGGCCGACTCTGGGGTTGCAGCGCTCATCTAGCTTTATTGGCCGAGGGAGCCGGTGTACAGCTTCCGGGTCATGTGGCCAGCATGACTAAGCCGCTTCTGGCGAACCAGAGCAGCGCACGGAAATGCCGTTTACCTTCCCGCCGGAGTGGTACCTATTTATCTACTTGCACTTTGATGTGCTTTCAAACTGCTAGGTTGGCAGGAGCAGGGACCGAACAATGGGAGCTCACCCCGTCGCAGGGATTTGAATCACCGACCTTCTGATCGGCAAGTTCTAGGCTCTGTGGTTTAACCCACAGCGCCACCCTTACACATATATTTTCCTCAAAACTCCATTATTTTTTTCTGTCTTAAAAACAAAACACTTTAGACTGTTTCATAAACTTGGTGTGGTGTCTTATTTTAACCCTCTCACACTTAGGAGCTATAATACCACACTACTTTAAAAGTCTTCAGGAGGGCCTTGGGGGGAATTTGGATGCTGATTGATAAGGGGCAGCCTTGTGGAAATAACGAACCCGTCTCAGGGCGGCAGTTTTTTTTCAAAGTGGAAGAGTGGGCTGAGCAGAGGGAGATACTCTGTGTTAGCTAAGGACACTCTCCTGCACATCGTACAGGCCCCAGGGAGGCTGGGGGTGGGGGTGGGTAGCTGCTACAAGGAAGCATTGCATGGACTAGCCCACCATGAATGGCACTGGATGGAGCCAGTTGTTTCATTTTGATAATCCTTCCCCTGGCTCCTTCACTCATATGAAATGGTTTTCACGTTATGAACTCCTTTTTTTTTTAATGGCCTGCATGATTGTAAAGCAAAGCATTTCCTTATGATAGCACATAAATGTTTTACAACGCTTTCATTTAAATTTAGCGTCTGCTTTAGAATGACAAATGAAACAAAAGGAAGCACCAACGTAAAATATTGTTTTGACACCTTTGGAGCTGAGCAAGGAAATTACACCGAATACGTTTATCCTGCTCCAGCACATTTCAGCACCTTTCAGCAATCTTTTCTTTAGAACAAAGTCACGCTGCAGTCGGCGTGTAAATAATGCATACAGGTAAAATATTATTATACCTGCACATTGATGTAAAATTCCCTGTAACTGCAGGGAATATGGAACATCTGCCAAAACAATTTCATTTCCTCACTTCCCTCCAGTAAAAACAATGGTTGGTGTGTGTGTGTGTGTGTGTGTGTGTGTGTGTGTGTTTGCACGCTACCTGCAAAAGGCTATGAAATACAAAATACCATTGCATATCAAATGTTAAATAAGATTGTGTTTTAGTTATTCAATACTGCTAAATATTGACTGTTTAAATTTAGATTTGGAAATGAAGTATCACAATGTATCAAATGAGAATATCAAATGGAACTCAAGCAAATATACACCAGAGAAGATAGACTCTTTGGTCCTCCAGATGTTGTCAATTTCCCATTTGCTTTGACTGTCCCTATTATGGGAAGAGTCCTGCTGGATCAGATTTGAGGTCCACTTAGTTCAAATATAATAGCTGACACCCGTTTAACTTCAAACTGCATTTTCTGAGCAAGGTTTGTTCCAGACCTGATAGTCATAGTTTCACAACGTGGATGACATGAGAAACTGATCAATTAGTCCAGGAATTAATTGCAGCAAGGCTTTACACAATGGAAAAAAGACATTAAAAAACTGAGGATTAAATATAAAATATTAATAGATGAAAGGCAAAGAGAGGGCATTTGCTCTTCCGGATCTGAAACTCTACTATGAAGCAACTTGTCTAAGTTGGATGAAAGAATGGATTGAACTGAAGGATGTGAACATATTGGATTTAGAAAGGGCCAATTTGATTTATGGGTGGCATGCGTACCTATGGTACAAAAAAACCAAGGTTCACAAGGGATTTTTTAATCATGTGATTAGAAGTTTATATAAGGTCTGGATGAGACATAGAGATATCTTAGAAAGAAAAACTCCTGGTTGGATATCACCATAGAAGCAGTTGCAGTATGGGTAAATATGGATAGGACTTGAGGAAAGTATAAAGATCTGCTTGAATATCAAGAAGGTAATATAAAATTAAGAGATAGGCAGGAGATTTCTAACTGGATACCTGGCTGGTTTCACTATTTTCAAACAAAGGAGGTGTTTAAAAAAAGATAAAGAAAAAAGATAAAGAAGGTTCAGAATTTGAAAAAGGGATTTTGGGATCTAATAAAAATTAATTTCTAATTACCGGTATATAAATTATTGTTAGAATGGGAGACTAAAGATGAACTTATAAAGGAGGCAATGATAAAAAGGGTTTTTGACATTGGGCATAATATTGAAATCGAATCGTTGAATGGGGAAAATTATGGAATTTTGCACTGAACATTTCTGCATGCTATCAAAGAGAAAATATGCAAAATATGCAATATAGATGGTATTTGACACCGGTTAAATTGGCTAAAATGTATAAAAGAGGCTCAAAACTTTGTTGGAAATGCCTAGAAGTTGAGGGCACATTTATTAATTTATGGTGGAAATGCAACCGGGCAAAGGAATTATGGGAGATAGTGTATGAGTTTTGAAAAAAATTGAAATTCACAAATCCCAAGGAACTGGAAGCATTCCTTCTAGGCATGCTTAGGAATGAATTACCCCAAAAAGCCCACAAACTATTTCAATACGCAACAACAGCTGTGAGTATGGTATATGCAATATATTGGAAACAAAGAGATCCCAGGGAAAGAACAGTGGTTAAATAAATGAATTGAATATGCCGAGCTTGCAAGGATGACATCTAAAATAAGAAACCAAGATGACAAATGGATGAGGAGTGAGTGGGAGTATTTAGGGGAATATTTACAAAATAAATAAATAAATTGATCTCAAATATAAATTCCAGGTAGGGGGTACCTTATGACCAACAGTTGACAATATAAAGGTTATGAGAATGTGGAAAATAAGGTGAAGGAATTAATGCATATGCAACTAAGATTTGTAAAGAACTGTTATGGAACGCTGGGTGGGAAGTCCAAAATGACTGCTGTAAAAGAATGGAAAATGTTGCAACTATAAAACTGAAAACTCAATTAATAATAATAATAATAATAGCAAGGCAAGGAGAAATGATGGCACATGCAGGTAGAAGGTTCACACACATTCTCTGATGACGTGTGTTATTACAATGCGGTATGGCTGTAACAGGCATGTTTTGTAAGGTGGTTGACCATGATATATGGACTCATCTATCCTTTGACTGCTTTGGACGTGTGCAGGGACAGTTTCAGGTGTGAAGGAGTACTAGGAAAAGTAACTTTGGCAGGCACCTCTCAGGTTGAGCTTGATGGGCTTACCTGTCCATTTTACTGCAAGGGTGGGCGAGAGCCGCCATATAACATTTACGCATGAATTAAATTTACATCTTGCCCTCCTCCTAAAGGGGCACATGGCAGCAAACCCTCAAATGATAAAACAGCTAAGAACAATTCCAACACAGAAACAGGCTGGGAAAGATCTGGATTGAAAAGGCTTGCTGGAAGAGGAAGGTCCTCAGTAGGACTAATGGGAGGGCAGAAATGATCTCCTGATAAGATCTCCACTGAAGGCCCTCTTCTGCCGAGTGCAGTGATCTGTATCTTGATTAATCGCAATGCCCCAAAGTGTCATGCCAGGATATTGGGGATATGAAAAGGAAGGCTAACAGACCCAACTGTCCAACGTGGAGGGGCAGAGGTTGGTGCTGGTAGGCCCTGCTGGAGCAATTTCCCTAGGTTGCCAGCTGATGATGTCAGGCCTGTATCACGAGTGAAGAACCCCGTGACTGCTTGGAAAATCTGGCATGCACCTTTCCCTTAAGTTTGATGTTGGCAGTAATGGATATACATACATGTTGACACTCCTTGGTAAAACTCACCATGACCATTTTTATAACCCCAAAGTCAGAAAATGGAAGTTTCAATGTTTTTATTCAAAGCAGCTTCTCACAATGTATAAATACTGCATATTAACACACATGAAAAATACAACTTCTAAGGCACCCAGAAAAATGTGTTCATACACTAGTTTACAGGACCATTGACAAATATATTGTGTACAATTTGATCTAGACAGTCAATATTTGATAAATCAGAAGAAACTAGTACTGAACTAGCTTCCAAAATATTATTTACAACACTGTGGTTAAGGGGTGCCCTATACCCTCATATTTGTTATATACTGTGCACTCTCCTTCATCACAAATATTGGAATCTGTTCCCATCTTATTCTATGCTATTTGGACAACAAAATAACTTATGGGCCTAATCAGAAAATGTTTTAATTCCTTTGTGCAAGACACTCATTAGAAATCAAACAATCTTCACAGATTAAATTTGCAATTCTGCTTTTTTTTTTTTGGTTATTTGCTTTATCTCCAAAGTTTGGTAATAAGCCTTACCAATAGGCACTCCATCATTTACTGGCTATCTTTCATGTTCCAACATGTTAAAAGCAGATAGACCCACAATGGCTATCCTGCCCTTTTCTCTATCCCTGAAATGAATGATACAAAATGCATGTTGAAAGGGAATCAACAGACGACCCTTTGCTGTACAGATAAACTGCTTCATTTTTTAACTTCATTCATTAGGATAATTGATAACTCTTTGGTCCTTATTTTTTTAATGGAAGATACATATAGATTTATATATATTATTCCCTAGAAGTTAAAATCCTGTTGACAATGTCAGTGAATTAGCAATTGAATTCCCGTGTGGTATTTAAAGTAGTGGCAAAGAGATTTAAGTATGGCTTAAAAACATACAGTTAATTGGGTAGACAGAGATAACACATCCAGGAAAGGGAGTACTTAGATGCACTACGATTAAGATTGTCTGTAAGTCCCTTATGTAAACTTCTTTAGTGTCTCCTAAAGAGAGTTGGCTTCAGTCAGATTTGACTTTTATAGACCCAGCCACCAAAAAAGAGAGAGCCTGAGATTGAGTAATGCGGCTGGGCGGACAGTATGCAGAGTTTATATCAAACAATACTCACACCGACAAGCCTAACTATGTTGTTTGAAAGAAACAACCCGTATTAATCCATATCACAAGGAAAAAACTTAAGGCCTTGCATTCTAAATCTGCCAAATGTCTGAATGCTTCAACTGGGGGGGGGGGTGTTAGAGGAAATTTCTTCAGATCTAATTAGATATGATGATGACACAACTCATTCCTTAGAAGGTAGGTTGTACTGAACACTTTCTCTGTCTGTGTGTTTCCTATCCTGAGAACCACCTATCCCTAGCAACTTGCCCCTCTAGAGAGCTTATACCTGGTTTTAGAGTCTGGATAGGAGGAGGCAACTTGAGCGGAGGGGGGAGTTTCAGTGGGGAAAAAGATGTGTGAAGAAAGGTGGCCGGCATGAAGTTTTCCCCATCCTCTGTTTTTATATCTGCATGATGGCAACTATAACAAGAAGAATAAAAGTTCTACAACATGGGTCTGTTGCCATCACATCTAATTGGACCCTCCATCTTACTTATGCAGTTAACTACATTTGATTCAACCTAGTGGTAAGGCTTATTCACAAATGCACAAAATTTACAAATTGTACCTTAAACTCTGTTATTTCAAGGTTGGGGGAAAAACAAAAGAAATAATAAAACAACACCCTGCCTGCATATGTAAGTGTAAAAGTGTGTATCAGAATTCTAAGAGGAAAACAATTGGCACCAACCCCAGGATGCTTGAGATTAAAATAATGGTTAACCATTGTGGAAAAAGATTGCCTAAAACGCTTACCCTAATCTACCACGGAAATATAAAAGTTTATATTTTTGAAAATATATACTTATTAAAGTTGGACAGCTTATTCATTGAAACAGAAGGTTACCCAACTAAAGCCACACTTTATGTACAGCGAAAATGTACATGCAAGTGAAACACACAGAAATAAATTGTTTCATTTTACCGTATCTACAAATGCAAAAACTGCCAATCCTTAAAGATTTGTACAAAACAATTTACATGAAATAATATAACATACTTAACAACAAATTTGCATGTATTTTTTAATTAAATACTGTGAATATTCATAAAAGTATTCGGTCTAATATATACAGTATACCTATACAGCTGAATACCCAGTGACAATAGAAAGAGAAAACAAAATAAGGAAGTATATTAAAAAATAATCACTGCCCATTTTTCTTAAAAAAATTAAATGGAAATTAAATTAACCATCTAGACATGATTTTTTTTTTAAAAAAAGCTTTAGAGCTTTCAGAGTTAATTTTTGTGAAGAAATGGTACTCAGTTTTCTTCAGCTATTAATTTGCCAAGGCAAATGAGACGGTTTTGAAAATGCTGTTGAAGAAACAATGTTGAAAAATCAGATACATTAAGAAAAACTGCTGTTCAAAAACCAAAATGTCGCACTCCCAAGAGTCTACACAGAGCAATAATTTTCCCATGCTGCAAGGACTTCCCACTGGTTCGTTAAAATGTCTAACACATCATTTGGGGTTGCACCACTTGTTTAGAGACATGAAAGCATGTTTTTGAAAGATGTTTCCCCATATATTTCAATACAATTATTTGCCCTGCAAGTGTACATTCAAGGTTATGACTCCAGTTCACATGTTGACTCTAAGGAAGTCAACTGGACGAAAATGATTCGTGGGTTTCTTAAGACGGTTCACAACTGAGAATAAGGGAGGCATCAGCCCTTGACTGAGGAATGCGGCCTTGGCTTCTGACACTTGTGGGTAACAAGCGTTCCACAAGCCACCTTGAATATTGCTTTCCAAAAATATTTAGACAAATCTGAACAAGAAGCCAGACTCTGCATTGATTTGTAAGCAGATCCCCGTGGATGTGCTCTAACTAGAAGGTGGAGCTTTGCCAAATATGAAGCAAAAAAACGGAACAAAATAAAAAAAAATCCAAGCTCAGTAGTCGAATTTGGAACCTCTGAAAAGTAAAAAGAAATGGAAAGTGTGTTCTACTTAACCTTGAAAGGGCAGCAAAATAGACTGACAGACAGAGAGACAGATAGGGAAAGTCGTGGAAGCCAATCTCTGTATTCCATGAAATCTGAGAGATAAAGTGAACCCTCAGTCTGTTCCCAGGATTCCTTTTTTTTTTCTTTTTTGCAATCTTAAGAGAACAATATTTTTTTAGAGTTGTCGGAAGATGCAGACCCGCCATACAAAGCACTAGAACAGCCCACACCTTTTATCTTGATTGGACTTGCCAGCTTCTTTGCTTAATCTGAAGAACACATTCCTTCTGGTATTTTTCCAGAGACTTCAAACACATAATAAACTGAGGCAAAATGGAAGAATCTATTCATTAGGGTCACATTCTAATAGTAAATGACCATAGACTGTCCTGAGGGAAACTTGTGGAGAGTCTGGCCACCAAGGGCTGGAGAATGAAAGAAGTATGAAAGCCTTTCCACATCTAATTCATGATCCTCTAGCAGCTTCTTGCTGGCCTCTCTCAACGTTCTCCAAAATATACTACATCACATCTGAGGAAGGAGGCTCATGAAGGTAAGGTTCTAAGTTTCATAGCACAAAGGAATGCTTAATCCTTTGTTGGTGCCACAAGTTAGGCACCATTCACCCTGTTATTAATGTTGAGCTAATAAGAAAATAGTAAACATATTAGCTTTTCTTTTAAATGTAGCACCTGCTACCTATGCCTCAAGTTGTCAGGAGACTTGTGTAAAACTCACAGCTTCGGCATTTGATTGGTTTTTTAAAGGTATCTAAAATGATGTCTACTCTCTGCTGCTTTTTAATGCCCTACAGCATTCCTGCTTTATCTTGTTTTTATTGTACGCACAGCTCAATTCGTTTACTGTAAACCACAGAGCTTGTGTACTCGTGCAAAACAGTTGTCCAATCCAGGGAAATCTGAAAATGATAATTATATATTAACTAGATGAACAATCAAATGTGTATGTATGGGCACACACACACACACACAGCAAGACACAAATAAATAAATTAAATAAATTCACCAACAGAGCAGGGAAAACACAGATCCAAGTAGGTTCTTTTTCTTTTCTCCAAAATATTTTTTTTTTACATCATACATATAAATTATACTCTCCCCTTTTAATTATTTTCCATGGTTATCTTCTTTCAATGAACAAAACAAAATTATTAAAATATTTCTAAAGTGGGCCCTGAAAGCGTGGCTTCGGCCCAAATTCTAAACTGAGCCACTTGGGTCAACGTAATGATAAGTTGCTTACAGTAGCAAAAATAAATTAAATTTAAAAAAGAGACAACAATTGATTTTTGCAGTATGCCTTGATGGGGTACACTCGTGCTTTCTAGCACATGCAATGTACACTTCTCTCTAGGCAAGTGTACATTGAGATGCAGTTCTTAACACATCTATCTCTTCCTTTGTCGAACAATAATCAAACCTGCTAGGAACAGCCACTGAACTTCTCTATTTAACTCACAAGGAAACTGACACAACCATAGGTATGTTAGATACACTATCACAAATTCCTCTGAAGGATTTGCTGGGTCTGGGTTTGATTTTTATATTATTTTCTCAAACCCTGGTGACGCCTGAAATCGCTTTACTCTTGGAACATTCTTCCTCCCTGCTCTTTCAGAGTTGCGCAAGGATGTCAGACTTCGTATATTTTGTCTTGCAGATAACTGAACAATGAATCTAGTCCTTTGGAAGAACTCCAGAGCTGTTTTAACATCTGACATTCTTTCTCATTCACATCTTCGAGGCCAGATTTAAGGAAGCTCCGGACCAGGCATTTAGATTCTTCCAGTACCTAAGAAAAGAAATTGTTAAGCCCATTTCATCATTTCAATTTATTCACTCTTTGGAAACATCAGCTGGCCCAGAACGCAGCTGCAAAAGTGTTAGTAGGTGCTCCTGAGGTAGAAACTCTGTATATTTGAATACCTTTTTCATTTCGTTATAAATCATCTCCCAGAATGTCTTAATCCTTGGGCATGTCCACCAAAGGTGAAAGAATGTACCTTCAGTCTCATTACATTTCCAACATTTATTGTCGGGCAAATGGTAAATTTTTTCCAGCTTGACTGGTGTCATGTACCACCTATAAATCATTTTCACTAAGAAAAGAAATTGTTAAGCCCATTTCATCATTACAATTTATTCACTCTTTGGAAACATCGGCTGGCCCAGAACGCAGCTGCAAAAGTGTTAGTAGGTGCTCCTGAGGTAAAAACTCTGTAAAACCCATTATGAGTGAGGCCAGTGTCACTACACAAGAGGACGGCCAGATTAGGAGTTTAGGAGGAACCAAACATCTGAATGTTAGTGAAACAAACAACTCCAGAGAAGAGGCAAAGAAGGTTCTAAATCTAACACATTCATTTTCCAAGTACTGTAGTTGGATGGTGGGATAATGGGGTGACAAGAGATGGTTGGAGAAAGGATGAAACAGCTAAGATGATGCCTTTTTTTCTATACAGCTTGGAAAGTCTCTGTTCTCTGGCCAGAAGGTGAGACCCTTATCTGTGTCTCACCTATGGGGGAAGAATGTCTGTATGGGACAAGAGAAAAGGTCTTCTCAATGGCTAAAGCCAGATTATGGACCACCTGGCCCCTTGATATGCAGTTGGCCCCTTTATGCAACATTTTCCACCAGTTACCGAATTACTTTTTGTTCTGGCAGACTTTTATTTTATGTGCTAGACCAGTGGTGGGGAGTCTCAGGGTAGAATGTGGCCTTCAAAGCCTCTCTATTCGGCCCTCAGACCTCTCTCCATGCCAAAACCCTCACTAGCCATACTCTGTACCTTCTCCACGTACTGTTTATTGAATGCAGTGTGTCCTTGAAACGCAATAATGCCTGGATGGAGAGATGTATGTGTAGAAGCCTCTGTCTTTTGTTGGAGGTGGGATGTAGACTAAGATATCAAAGTAAGAGGCACACCTGTTGCTCTGCCCAATTTCTGCCTCTGGTCCCAGCCACTTTTATTTTATATTATTTTATATTATTATATTATATTATTATTATTATTATTATTATTATTATTATTATTATTATTATTATTATATTATATTATATTATATTATATTATAATTATTAGATTTGAACTGACTTTATAATGAATTGATTTTAGAATGCTGTATTATTTTACTGTTGTTAGCTGCTCTGAGCCCGGCTTCAGCTGGGGAGGGCGGGATATAAATAAAATTTTATTTTGATTTTTTATTTTGGCATGTGGCCCCTGGAAGGTTGCTCATTGCTCATTGAGCATTGTAAACTTCACTCGTGACTCTCCACCTGACCACTCTTTCTTCTTCTGTTATAGTGGGGATGGGGGCTTTTTCATTCTGAAGGCCATACTCCCTGATGGGCAGCCTTCTGGGGCTGAAGGCCAGCCATGGGTGGAGCCTGAGAAAAAAAGTGAGTAGAGCTGTGAGGATGATATACCTTTGTACAACAGGTTGCCTTCTTGCCATGCAAAACCAGACATTTCTGCACATGTACACACATTCTTCTACGTAGGCAAGTGAGGGGTAACCTCAGTTGCCTCAGGTGGCAGGCTCGGGGCAGCTGGGAGGGGTGGCAAATCTGGGCCCCTGAGGACTATGCTACCGGACTTTTCCTGGACTTTTTGCCCACAGCCACTGCCTGGGAAGAGTGAGGCTGCCACTGCCTGCTTCTTTCCGACCTCAATTTTTGCTTCTCTTGTCGCCTTCAGTGTGCTGCGGCTTCCCCAGGATGCCCCCAGTTGCCTCAGGAGGCGGCAGCAGCAGAGACAGTGGTGGCAGAGCACCATTTTCTGTTTTGCCTCAAGTGGCAAAATGTCTTGGGCCGGCCCTGGTCCTGAGGGTCAGAAATACAGGCCTGGCGCTCCCCATCCTTGTTTTACAGGCTTCCTTATGTGCATGGCTACATTTCATCATCTTATGAAATCAGAAACAAGGATAACAATGGAAACAACAACGGGGAATGCAGGATCCGGCTGGGGGCATTGTCAGATCAATTTATGTGCTTATCGGCACAATCCGCAAGAGCTTCAGTGCTTTTTTAGTCTCTGCTTCTTTTGTGGTTCTCATGCCACGTGAGATGTTATCTGCAATTCATTTAATTAAAAGTGCCTTGCTGTGTCTCCAAACCTTTCCTCTGAAACAAGTACCTGCTCTGTCTTTGCTGGAGAAGTATGTGGCAGAGCTACAATCTGTTATTATAAAAGGTGAGAAAAATATTCTATTTTTCTTTGGGTAGAAAATCAGATCCCACACATGACACATTATTTGAAAATCAGGACTACTCCTGAAGAACTTTTACTGTGCATATGTAGTCTGTGCAAATGTAGTGTGTGCAAATAAACAATTTCCTCTCTGAGAAACTGAGTCTGCAGCAGAAGCTCATAGCCTTGATTGGCTAGTGCCTGTGACACCATGAGCCCCACAACGTTTCCATAAGCAGCACTGGGCTACATAGGATAATGGTCTGGCTTATTATAAGGCAGATTTAGGTATCTAAATTATAAAAAGCAAGCTTAGCAAAGATGATTCTCAGAAGGATCTGGTTGGTGCCTGTTGGAAACAGGATGGAGGAACAAATGGTTTTTTTGTTCTGATGCAGTTGGGTTTGTCATATGTTTGCCAGACAACATGGAAAAATATTCCCTCCTCCAGGGGTGGGGAAGAAATTTGCAGGGGAAAACTGGCGGGCAGAAGGGAGAGTGCTTAACACTACTCCTATCCACCAGTTCACCCATCTATTTACCAACCCAAGCTTATTCCAGGACTTAAGAGTCCACCCACAGGCTCCTCAAATTTCTTGAGGATCTCCTCACGCCATCCACCCACTCAAGCAACACCTGTCACCCACCCTGCTTCACACCCTCTCCTTTTGTCTGGCTGAAACGTGTCCTTGAACTCTGATAATGCCTCTTTGCTTGCCTGGATTGAGAAGAGAGAGAGAGGAATGTCTGTAGAAACTAGCCTACTGTACAAAGCTCAAATTTACACTTCTTGCTCTGCCCACTTTTGCCCTTGCCTTCGCCCACCAATGACATGCCCCCCCCAATCACATAGAAGATAATGCAGTCCTTAGACAAACATGGCTCCCCATCCCTGAATAAAGGATTATGCATCCTTGCCAGCTTTCCCTAAAAAGCCCCCCAAGATTGCAGTAACAAGAATAACAAAATATTTTTATGTAGTTTTTTAGAGTCCTCAAAGCACTGCATATTAATTATGTTGTTGTTGTTGTTATTTATTAAATGTATATACTGCCCTTCACCTGAAGATAACAGGGTGGTTTACAGTATATTAAATTATTCTTAAATTATTATTATTATTATTCCCAACAATCCTGATAACTAGAAGTTTCTGGAAGAGATGAGATTAGCTTTTACAGTAAATACATAAAAGAAGTCTTAACTATTCCCTTCAGGCTGAGAAATAGAGCAAGCCAGGTAGCACCTAAGGATATTGTAATGATACGAAATTACTTTTAAAAAATGTATAATCTCCTGTTATATGGGGAAACGCTGGATGAAATGGTAAAGTCAGCACAAATAAAGTGGGCTAGGGATTTAGGTCATAATATACAATTGGAAGACTGGGAAAAGATGTGGAAGGTGAATTTAAAAATTATAGATTTTATCTTACTGAAAGAGAATTATATGAAAATGATGTATAGATGGTACATTGCACCAGAGAAAGTGGCAAAAATGTATAAAAGGGATTTAAAACCTGTTGGAAATGTAAAGAAAAAGATGGTACATTTTATCTTATGTGGTGGAAATGCTATATAATGAATTGAAAAAATGTTTAAAAAGACTTTTGTTAAGAAACCAGAAGCATTCCATATATATATATATATATATATATATATATATATATGTAGGTTTTGGTGTCTTCGGGTGTCTTCCCGTGTAAGAGTTGGGGTGTCTAGGCGACGTTTCGACGAGGTCTCACTCGTCATCTTCAGGCTGGTGCTTTCGGCTTCTTGTTACTAGAACAGAGCAGGATCTAGTAACAAGAAGCCGAAAGCACCAGCCTGAAGATGACGAGTGAGACCTCGTCGAAACGTCGCCTAGACACCCCAACTCTTACACGGGAAGACACCCGAAGACACCAAAACCTACATTCCTGTACCCGTGAAAATCTACGAAAGCATATAATAATAATAATAATAATAATAAATTTTATTTATATCCCGCCCTCCCCAGCCGAAGCCGGGCTCAGGGCGGCTAACAACACTAAAATAGTGCCACATTATAAAAACATCATAAGAATTAATTAAAATCAAAATTGATGGCAACCATAAACTAAAGTATTGTAAAGATTGCCAAAGGAGGGAGTCAGGCTGTGCCCTAACCAAAGGCCTGGTGGAACAGCTCTGTCTTGCAGGCCCTGCGGAAGGATGTCAAGTCCTGCAGGGCCCTAGTCTCTTGTGACAGAGCGTTCCACCAGGTTGGAGCCGCAGCCGAAAAAGCCCTGGCTCTAGTTGAGGCCAGCCTAACCTCTCTGTGGCCTGGGACCTTCAAGATGTTTTTATTTGAGGACCGTAAGTTCCTCTGTGGGGCATACCAGGAGAGGCGGTCCCGTAGATACGAGGGTCCTAAGCCGTGTAGGGCTTTGAAGGTTAAAACCAGCACCTTAAACCTGATCCTGTACTCCACCGGGAGCCAGTGCAGCTGGTATAGCACCGGATGAATGTGATCCCGCAGCGAAGACCCCGTAAGGAGTCTCGCTGCGGCATTCTGCACCCGCTGGAGTTTCTGGGTCAGTCTCAAGGGCAGCCCCACGTAGAGCGAGTTACAATAATCCAGTCTGGAGGTGACCGTCGCATGGATCACAGTGGCTAGGTCAGGGCGAGAGAGGTAAGGAGCCAACTGCTTAGCTTGGCGGAGATGAAAAAATGCCGCCTTTGTTATAGCTGCAATCTGCACCTCCATGGAGAGGGAGGTATCGAAGATTACACCCAAACTCTTAACGGACGGTGCTGGCACTAATTGCACCCCCGCAAGAGATGGGAGTTGCCCCCTCAATCCCATATCGTCCCGTCCCAGCCAGAGGACCTCTGTCTTCGAAGGATTTAACTTCAACCGGCTCCCACGTAACCATCCAGCCACAGCTTCCAAGCATCTGATCAGTGTGTCTGGGGCCGAGTCAGGATGGCCATCCATCAACAGATAGAGTTGGGTGTCATCAGCATACTGATGGCAGCCCAGCCCAAAACTCCGGACAAGCTGGGCGAGGGGGCGCATAAAGATGTTAAAAAGCATCGGGGAGAGAATCGCACCCTGAGGCACTCCACACACCAAGGAGTGGCGGGATGACAGTTCCCCCCCAAGCGCCACCCTCTGTCCCCGACCAGAGAGAAACGAGCGCAGCCATTGAAGGACTGCGCCCTGGATCCCCACGTCGGCGAGGCGGTGGTCCAGAAGTTCGTGATCGACCATGTCGAAAGCTGCTGACAGATCTAGAAGAATCAGCAGCCCCGACCCGCCTCGGTCCAGCTGTCTACGAAGATCATCTGTTAGGGCGACCAGAGCCGTCTCGGTCCCATGACCAGCGCGGAAGCCGGACTGGAATGGATCCAGAGCCGATGTTTCATCCAGAAACCTACCAAGCTGTTCAGCAACCGCTCTCTCAATCACCTTACCCAGGAATGGAAGATTCGAAACTGGGCGGTAATTGGATAGATCTAAGGGATCTAATGATGTTTTCTTTAAGAGCGGACGCACCACTGCCTCCTTCAGTTCCCCTGGGAATGTCCCGGTGCCAAGGGACAAATTGATGATATCCCCCAGGGGGGCCCGCACCTCGTCTGGACACGCTCTAATCAGCCAAGACGGGCACGGGTCGAGAGGACAAGTGGTGGGTTTTCCAGCTCGGAGGAATCTGTCCACATCGGCTGGGGATATCTGGTCAAAGTGGTCCAATACTGGACCCGAGGACAGTCGAGGGGCCTCCAGTTCCTTTATTGTATCCAAATTGGCAGGGAGGTCATGGCGGAGCGACAGGACCTTCTCCGCAAAAAAGCTCGCAAATGCCTCACAGCTGTGTGTCGAATTGTTATTTAAATTTGGCTGTCCTTCGAGGGACGTTAAAGACCGAATTATACTAAATAATTGTGCCGGGCGAGAGCTAGCGGATGCAATGGAGGCCGAGAAGTAGGACTTCTTAGCGGCCTTCACTGCCATCTCGTAGGTTTTCATAAAAACCCTATAAGATGTTCTTGAGGCTCCGTCACGGGCACCCCGCCATACTCGCTCTAGCCGTCTGAGGTCCCGCTTCATTTTCCGGAGCTCCTCAGTAAACCAGGGAGCCCGGTTTCTGCGGGGTCGCAGAGGGCGCTTAGGTGCGATCTCATTGATGGCTGCCAGGAGCTGGGTATTCCAGCCCTCAACAAGCTCAGTCAATGAGTCGCCAGGGGGAGAAAGGTCCCGCAAGGCTTGACGGAATCTATCAGGGTCCATCAGCCTCCGCGGGCGAGCCCAAATCGGCTCACCACCTAAGCAGGGTGGGGGTGGAACATCAATCCTGGCTTTCAGAGCGTAGTGATCAGACCATGGCACCTTCATTGAAGGAAACATGATCACATCTATACCGACGCCAAAGATCAGATCCAGCGTGTGGCCTGCTTGATGTGTGGGGCCCGAAACAAACTGGGAGAGCCCTAGTGTTGCCATGGAAGACACCAGGTCCAGAGCCTGTGAGGAGGGAGTGGCATCGGCATGGATGTTGAAGTCCCCCAATACCAATAGGTTAGGGAACTCCAAGGCCCAGCCGGCCACCGCCTCCAGCAGGCCTGACAGGGTGGCTGCTGGTGCGCTAGGTGGCCGGTACACCAGCCAGACAGCCAAGCTCACCTCGGAGCCCCACACTAGGCCAACACATTCAATGCCGGGGATCGATGGCGGTGGTAGAGCCCTGAAAGAACAATCTTCCCGGATTAATAGTGCCACCCCTCCCCCCCGGCCCACAGTCCGTGACTGGTGGAGGACGGAAAAACCCGGGGGCGCCATCTCTCGTAAGGTAACAGTATCCCCTTCACGCACCCAGGTCTCCGTCACACAAGCCAGGTCGACCCCCTGCGAGATGATGAAATCTCGCAGGGTGGCGGTTTTGTTGCCTATAGACCTGGCATTGCACAACACCAGTGACGGAGGTGAGTAATCCTTGCTCACCCTACCCTCGTCTCTCGGGATGGGGCGCAGATTGGAAGGGGTACGAGCATATCCGTATCTCGATCCCCTTCGCCTATGACATCTGCCCCCACCGCCATACCTCCCTCGCCCCTCCACAGTAGGAATCCCAAGCCTCATACTCGCCTCCATTTACAAATTATAAAAGCAAACAAACAAAGAAACAATTACATCAAAACAAAACCAATCCCCACCCCACTCAGCAACCATCCCACCCCAACCCAAAATAAAACAAAACAAAATAAAAATACATGGATAAAACCACCGTTTCTGGTGACACAACAGAGTAAAAATAAAAACACTTTTAAAACACTTTAAAATATATAAAACGTTTAAACATTTGCTGCCGCCGCAGCAGTGTCCTTAGAGTTGTGGCGGTGGTGAGTATGGGGGCCGCCCCCAGGCCCAAGGTGGAGAATGGGCTTGCAGGGGGAGCGGTCCTCCCCAAGACTCACTGGCAGAACAACAGCAGCGATGTCCCGAGGCCTCCTTGGAGCCTTATATGCCGAGGTGGAGTATGCGGCCCGCCCCCAGGCCCAAGGTGGAGAATGGGCTTGCAGGGGGAGCGGTCCTCCCCAAGACTCACTGGCAGAACAACAGCAGCGATGTCCCGAGGCCTCCTTGGAGCCTTATATGCCGAGGTGGAGTATGCGGCCCGCCCCCAGGCCCAAGGTGGAGAATGGGCTTGCAGGGGGAGCGGTCCTCCCCAAGACTCACTGGCAGAACAACAGCAGCGATGTCCCGAGGCCTCCTTGGAGCCTTATATGCTGAGGTGGAGTATGGGGCCCGCCCCCAGGCCCAAGGTGGAGAATGGGCTTGCAGGGGGAGCGGTCCTCCCCAAGACTCACCGGCAAAGCGGCAGCAGATTAATCTGGGAACTCCCTCTCTGCCCAGAACGTTGGAGGCCATACACCACACCCCCTCAACAGTATTTATAGGAACTCAAACACTGAGATCCTGCTCTGTTCCAGTAACAAGAAGCCGAAAGCACCAGCCTGAAGATGACGAGTGAGACCTCGTCGAAACGTCGCCTAGACACCCCAACTCTTACACGGGAAGACACCCGAAGACACCAAAACCTGCATTCCTGTACCCGTGAAAATCTACGAAAGCATATATATATATATATATATATATATATATATGGTTATTGTAGCTGATGCTTTTATACAAATGGGCAAACCTATCAGTTTTGGTTTCTTATATTTCCAAGCTTGAATCCATGTCTCCACACTCCTGTATCAGTTTGTGAGTTTCGTTTCCAAAAATGAACATTGCCATGCCTTAGCCAATCCCAGCGACTGCACGTTTCTTACCACTGCACTGCAGGATGCCATTTCCTTCACCCTCAACATCACTTCTTGCCCGAACGTTGTGGGCCAGAAAACCTGGGAGACGAGTCCTCTGCTGCAGGCTTCTTGTGCCGTTAGCTTCCTTCCACAGAACAACATTTCATTTGCCTGCAACCAAACATATTTGAGTCAAGATGCTGAAATGTGTGTGTAAATCCTCCTCAGACTTCTGATTGGCTGGAATGTAGTCTCTGGCACAAAGGTAAGAGTCACAGGTCTTGCTCTGCCCACTTTTGCCTCAGCCCCTCAGCCAAAACTGGCATGTGGCCCCCAGAAGTTTGGCTATGAGGGGATGCTGCCTTCAGGCTGAAAAAGCATAAGGACTCGGTTTGCATTAAGTGAGTTAAAAACCATAAAGGTATGGGATTCAGGGGAAGAAATAGCAAACCACATTGCACATATGGTTGAATGAGGATTTGTCCCAACAGAAGAGAAACTCTGGATTCAGCTCACTTTCCTTGTGCAATCCTCTTCCGTTAAGTCAGAAGTGGTCTCTCTATGAGCTGATAATGAGGCTTTGTGCCTGCAGAAGGGCACTTTTAGATCCAAGCCATTTGCCTGGATTTGGACCACCGAAATCATCCAGGAAGCAGACTTACCAGAGCGACACCCAGTATCTGTGGGAACGTGTACGAAGAGCAGCCGGCTGGAGTGAGACGAATAGTTGCATAAGGTGTCTGAAACCAGGCCTTTTCACTCGCCCAGACGATGTCGCAGAGCGGCAAAATGGAAGCCCCCAAGCCGAGAGCAGGTCCATTGATCGCAACCACGATTGGCTTCTTAAACTGGATAAAAGCTTTGACAAAATCCCTGCAGTTTTAGAAAAGGAGGAGAACTGTTACTAATTACATTCCAAAAAATGTCAATCATCCCATCGGGAAATTACCGGAAATTGCTGGCAATTCTGAGAACACTTTTTAGTGCAGAACCTCTGTTATTTTGCATTTTTGTTCCCTTTTCTGCATGCTGTGCCCTGCTTGGAAACCTCCTGTGTTAATGTATGTGTAATATATATATGATTACAATATATAGTGTTGCAATAAAAGGAAACAAACTTGAGAATGACCTTGCTGGATTGGAGTGAAACCTTTGGCAAGGGAGCCAGATAACTTAAGGGAAAGGGAAAGGGAAAGGGAAAGGGAAAGGGACCCCTGACCATTTAGGTCCAGTCATGAGCGACTCTGGGGTTGCGGTGTTCATCTCTTTATTGGCCGAGGGAGCCGGCGTACAGCTTCCGGGTCATGTGGCCAGCATGAGTAAGCCGCTTCTGGAGAACCAGAGCAGCGTACGGAAACGCCATTTACCTTCTCGCCGGAGTGGTTCCTATTTATCTACTTGCACTTAGACGTGCTTTCGAACTGCTAGGTTGGCAGGAGCAGGGACCAAGCAATGGAAGCTGACTCTGTCGCAGGGATTTGAACTGCCAACCTTCTGATTGGCAAGTCCAAGGCTCTGTGGTTTAACCCACAGCGCCACCTGCGTCCCAGATAACTTAAGAGAACCTCACAAATAAAGCCCATTGGAGACAGCCACTCCCTATCACTCATGCCTATTCCCTCTGAAAATGGATTCACCTTTGCAACCTATAGGAGCACAGGAAGCTACCTTATCATGGGTCTGGCTATTGATCCATCTGGCTCAGAACTGTCCATGCTGACAGATAGTGGCTCCCCAAGGTTTCAGACAGGAGGTTTCTCCCAGCCCTACCTGGAGATGCCACAGACTGAATCTGGAACCTCCTATGTGCAAAGCAGATGCGCTACTCGCTGATCTATAGCTCCCCAGAGCAGCAAGTACACCTAAGAAGTTTGCTTATACTGGGACACACCCTTGATCCATCTAACTCAGCATTGTTTTTACTGATTCACCTTCAACATGCCAAGCAGATGCCCTGCCTGCTGGACTGCAGCCCTTCCCCACCCATCTTGGCTTGGGTGGTTTCCTGATGTCTACGGAGGGTGAAGAAAGGCATCTTTCAGCTGCAATGCGAGCCCTACACATCTGGTCGGCTTTGCCACTTGAACAAGTGGTGCACACATGCCAGTGAATTCTGTGCTGGCTCAGCTGTCACTCTCCTTCAAACAGGCTGACTGCCTGTCTTTAATTTGTAAAATGTTGCATGGGCATTTAACTCACTGCTAGGATTCCTTAGTTGCGATTCCTGCATAGATGAACCTTGGGGTCCCTCTCAACTCTACAGTGCTTTGATTCTATGATTCTATGCCTTAAAAGCTAAAGGTAAAGGGACCCCTGACCATTAGGTCCAGTTGTGACCAACTCTGGGGTTGCATGCTCATCTCGCTCTATAGGCCGAGGGAGCCGGCGTACAGCTTCCAGGTCATGTGGCCAGCATGACTAAGCTGCTTCTGGCGAACCAGAGCAGAACACGGAAACGCCATTTACCTTCCCGCCGGAGTGGTACCTATTTATCTACTTGCACTTTGACGTGCTTTCGAACTGCTAGGTTGGCAGGAGCAGGGACCGAGCAACGGGAGCTCACCCCGTTGCGGGGATTCGAACCGCTGACCTTCTGATCGGCAAATCCTAGGCTCTGTGGTTTAACCCACAGCACCTCCCGCGTCCCAATGCCTTAAAAGAGAAACACCCAAATATTCTTTAAAACAGATGATCCTGAGATACGTGGATGTGATGGCTTTGTGATGGGGAACCTCAGGTTCGGGGGGGTTCAAATGCAACCCCCATGACTCTCCTCAGGCTGTACTCTCCTCTGAGCCACATCCCTCAGCAGCCATGCTATGCACTCTCCTGGCAAGGTTCCTCCCAGGCTGGAACGTATTCCTGAACTCTTATCATGCTTCTTGCTTGTCTAGACAGGAAGATAGAGAGGGATGGGCTTGCATGTGAAGAAACTAATTTGCTGTACCAAAGGCCAAATTCTGCTCACTTTTGCCTCTAACCCATGGCATGTGGCCCCTGAAAGGTTTCTCAGAAAGGAATGCGGCCCTTGAGATGAGCAAAGCTTCCCACCCCTACTTTATGACACTGTAGCCTCCTGAAACTTTAAAATGCCTGTGCAACTTCTGAAATCACCCCTGATTTGAGTGGCAATTTCCTTTGCAATTTTTTGGGTACACTACAAACTAAGTTTTTTCAAGCACATTGGAAGATCCCTTATACTGAGTCCATGTAGCTCAGTATTGTCTATTATGACAAGCAGCAACTGTCTGGGATTTCAGGTAGGAGCCCTAGCCAGTCCTACCTGGAGTGGTCAGACGTTGGAGCTGGGACCTTTTCCTCTGCCCCTGAGCTACAGACCTTCCCAAACGAAACACCGAGCCAGAAACATAATTGGCACAAAAGGGTCATGATTGCATGGGCACTAATTGGCAACAGTTTGGGATCGGGCTCCAAACAGGAAGGAGCATGTTTGGCAACGGATTTAAGGAACGTGCTTCACACTATGCAGATTTCTATTAAAAATAATATGACACTTATTAAAGGAAGGCCACATTTTAGCACTAGTAGTCCATTTACATGTAAATGAGGTCATTTTACTTCTAAGGAAAAGAGCAGAACACCTCCTTTGTTAGGCTCAGCCATATTGCACAATCTTGTTTTAATCAAGCAAGGCTGCCATGCTAGGAATCACCATGAGTGCTGAAATTTATGAATATGCTGAAGTCCCCGAGGCAATATCTGGCATGCCAGAAGGAAGGAAAGCTACAATTAAAACCTCTACAGGACTTGTACTTCATCTTGGTGATCTCCAGGTGAGCTCAACCCTTTCAAATTTCCCAGATGAAAATGGGGACACACTTGGAACATCTCCCGCCAAGGACCACTGTCCAAGCCAGCGATGGAGAACTGGTGGCTGTCCAGACATTACTGGACTCCAGATCACATCAGCCCCTGCGAGCATGGCCAATAGACAGGAATGATGGGAGTTGTAGTCCAACAAACTTCTGGAGGCCGACAGCTTCCCTATCCCTGACCGACGTCAACTCTCCAGGCTTGATTATGTGTGCCATCTGCTGTATATATTGTGTTTCAATGTAACCCACCTTAGGGCCTTAGGGTGAGAGTTGGGTAAAATAGTGACAACAACAATTTTTTAGTTTGTCCTACACTGATTTCTAAGCTGTGAGGGTATCTGTTCTTCGTGATAATTTTGCTCATTTATTTTACCAAAATGTATACACCTCTTGATTGTAATAAAACTTCAGAGTGGCTGCTAGTATAAGTGAATTATTATTATTATTATTATTATTATTATTATTATTATTATTATTATTATTATTATTATACTGCTCTATACCCACAGTTTTCAGGGTGGTTCACAAGGTAAAATCACAAAATAAAATCACAAAATACATAATCAAAATAAAAAACAATAACAACTCAATAACAACAACCCTATTAAGCAAAGAAACACATAAACATGTACAGTGACCACAAAAACTAAAGTAAAATAAAATCTTAAGACCTCCTCCCCATGCACGGCAACTCCTGAGCATCAGAGGCAAGACAAAGTCACCTTATAGCTTCTGCGATCCTCGTGCTTTCTTTTCTTCTATCGTTAGATAACCTGCCAATTAAATAGGAGTAGTCTAGGCCACTGCAGAAGACACTACCCACTGCGCTGAGAAGCAGGAGTTTACTGTCGTCGGCTGATGCATTGCACAGTGCTCTCCGGACCTCCTTCATGATCTGTGAAGACCAAAAAACAAGAACAGTTCTTTGACACACACACACAGCTAAAGTGATCACTAGCTTCACACCGTTTCAGCTACAACTGCATGTTTCAAATATATATTCAATACTACTTTGGCCATTGGATGGGTCTGCTGTTGGGAGTTGAAGCCTAACAACATCTGGAAGCCTCAACTTTGGCTATCTCTGCTCTACACTCATTATTTATAAGTTGCTTTGCAGCTTTCAAAAGCAAAAGGTATTGCTAGCGAAATAAGGAGGAAGGAAATTTAAGGTCATTGGTTTGCTTCGGACTTCATGTTGCCACCCTTTAAATTGCACCCTCTGCTTTTCTTCCAGAAAAGCTTGTCTAAATTACCACACAAGGGTATTGTGCAGTGGTGTGGGCCCCAGAAGAGCTGTTTTTCCTTTTCAGGTCTTCAGAAACTGTACAGACTCTTCAAATGACTGTGTAGACTCAATGTGTGGAACAGGGCTTGGCCAACCTTTTGCGGGCCAAGGGGAGATGTGCAAATGGCTGCAAATTGGAGAAACTTTTGGGAGTATAATACCCACACCCACAACCCAATGTACACTGCAGGAAGAGCAGGATCATGCCCATTTTTTCTGTCCCTCCTGAGTACTGCACTTTGTGTAAGTGTGGGCTTTCCTCTGTGATTTGCAGATTCTGTACTTTTAAGCAGTTGTGTATGTGCATGCCTGCCTGCAAGAAACAAACCAAGCAACATGACAGCTATCTTTATTTAAAACAGGTGGTAAAATCACTTTACCTGGCATAGAACCCCCTTGACACATTCATCTTATGAAGGGGATCAAGGATACATCTCTAATCCTGTCTCAACTTCCAAGTACACAAAACCCCTGGCATCAATGTATTGGGCACAGATGTCTGAATTGACAAAGCCTCTGTGTGTACAGAAGTTTCCATGCAACTAGGTCCCATTCCCCAGCAACTGCATAGTGTACCCCCCGTGTAAGTAATATGCCAAGGGGAAAATGCTGTGCTATGCTTCTAGATAACTGATTTTCAATAATATGCGTTCAATGTACATGTCATGAGCTGCACAACACTGTTGGAATCACCAACAGTGTATGGCTATTCTTTTTGGAGAGACTGGCAAAGGAAACTAGAAAAATAAAATAAATAGTGATGGAAGTCAAGTGACAATAAAACAAATACATCTTTGGCAAGAAATGAGCTTTCCAGCTTGGTTAGTGGGGCTCTTTCTTTGGGAGAATCAAAGAGGGTTGGGAAAGCTTTCTGAGAATCAGGTGTACTGTAAGTTTTATTATGTACATCCACATGGTTGCTGACACTTTAATTCTGCAAGGAAGAGAACATTAAAAGCCTTGGGAAGATGAAATAATTCATATCCTTGATTTCTTGCGATTTTAAGATTATTCATATAGCACTCACAAACTGTTTTCTAATTTCTGCAGGCTTTTAGTTTATGAGGATTTAGGAATGCTTTGGCTTCAGCTACCCACTGTGACTTTCACTGATTGTCTTGTGCTTTGTACCATAAGGGCAGGGTATAAATTGTCTTGATAAAATAAACAAGTTACTGGGTGTGTTTTAAAAACATGTTCTCACGCCCAGTATCATTACTACTGCTGAAAGTTCTTTCCCGCCTGCTTCACACTGCATTTCGTTTACCCAGAAATTATCCTGTCCTGCATTATCTTCTGAAAGTGGTGTCAGATCAGACCAAAGAGGCCATTGACCAAACAATCTTTAATAGAACGTTTACTACAGTGGAACTTGCCTTACTATGATCAGCAGCTCAGGCGTATCCACAGGGCAAAGTTAGGCATACTGAAAAGTAACCCCCACCATGTTCAAGGGAACTTGCTCTCTGGTAGGGATGTGGGGAAAATCTGGTTTGGCTTGAATTTTATCATGAACCTTCATAATTCACATTATGAAACAGTACATGAACTGAAACACAGCTATCTTTCAAAAATCACACTTCCCATGATTTTACGGTGTAGCCCTTGAACAAAAAAAAATGTGCATATTAGGAGAAAATGTGCATTGTATATATTAGTTAAAATAACATGCAAAAAGGTGTATATTAGGCAAATTGCATGCCAATAGGATTACACTGCATAAAGGTGCGTATGAGAAATGGTAGAACGCCACACAAAAAGGCTGATGGGGAGTCTATCTATCTATCTATCTATGTATGCAAACTTATGTGGAAAAGCCAAGCTTAAGATTGGAAATTTGTGAACCTAGGTCCTAGGAGAAATCAAAGTCAACAAATCCATCCATCCTTATACTCAGATAGCAATGGGGGAGAAATGCAATTCCGTTTGCATCTAAAGGCAAATCTGCCTGTTTTTTGTAAGCTGTCTGGAAAAAGGAAGCATATAAATAGTAATAATGATGATTGATTGCACTTTTGTAAAAAAACATAAACTGAAACACAGCCATTCTTTGAAATTTCCACTTCTCTTAATTTTGCAATGCAGTTCTCCAGCCATATATTTGCACAAAAACACATGAACTAGGGCAAACTCCATATGAACATGAATATATTAGTGAAGATAACATACAAAAATCCATTATATTAGGGGAAATTGCATTTCAAAAATGTGTATATTAGTCAGATGCATACAAAATGTGTTCATTAGGAGAAATTAGGAACAGTTGAAGCACCTGAAAAATCTATTTTCAAAGCCATTTCTTAAGGTATTGTTAAGAAAGCTGATGTCATGGACTGGGGGAATGAAGAGAAGACCTAAGAAACTGGGGTGAGGAACTTGCTGTTGGAATCCAGTCCCATTAGCCCCAGAGAGCATGGACAATGACCAAAGATGATGGGAGTTGTAGTCCAACAACCTCTGAAGCACCAGAAAAGAACAAGAAACAGAGACAAATGCCTTCATAAAAGTGTGCCCCTCAAACTGCTGTTTGCCCCCTTGAATGTCTGGAAGAAACAATTCTGATAGCACATTACATCACAGTAGCTTGTGTCTTCTGCTAGGCAAAACATTTGCTCTGGTTTTGTTTTTGCTTTAAACCCGTGCAAAGAATGGAAATGCAATTACCAGGTTCTGAGGCACCTTTAATTAATTGAGGATAAAGCAGCAGAAGCCACCGCCTTCAGAAAACAAAGCCCCAAAGGATATTGTGCTATTTCAGAATGTGAAGTGGAGATTCAAAGAGCTTGGGGGAAGTGATCCTTGATTAGGGGCTCATCTGATCAGTAATCAGGGCTGTAGGCAAACCATGGGAATAGGAGTCATTCCAGTGGAATTTTTAAAGCATTATAATATTCTCCAGATTTTTATGAATTGTACCTCCTGTACCCAGCTTTTTATTTTTGTGACACGATACAGTTAACTCTGAGGTGACCTTTTTACCCATAGGTTTTTTGGAATAAAAATTAATAATAATAAAAAATGAAGCAGGAAGCTCTTGATACTTATTTCACCCTGGAGAATGGTCAAAAGTTCTAATATCTTGAGAGATGATGAAGGAACATAGGAAGGTGCTTTGTACCATCAAATCATTGGTCCATCAAGCTCAGCATTGTCTACATGGATTGGCAGCAGTTCTACAGGGTTTCAGAAAGGGGACATTCCCAGATCTACTTGGGGATGTCAAGGATTGATCCTGGGACCTTTGACATCCAAAGTGTGTGCTCTGCTACTGAGCTATGGTCCTTCCCCATCAGTAAGCCTCCATATCTTGCCACTTGGGAATGCAATCAGGAACCACCACCCCACACAACTGGCCGCCATGTGAACATGATGGGGTTGGGGAGTCATCAACTCATAATGCAAGCATCACTTAAGTTCCCATGGCCTCCATTCAAACCCTGAGGAAAATAAAAATGTTGTGTACGGACTACAAATCTGCAGCCTCTGATTCTATTCTTTCATTTAAAAAATATTGCAAGCATCAACAGCGGAAGTCCGAAATGGGAGCTTCTTCATGGGTGATGAGGGGACAACGGTAAACTCAGGTTAAGCTTGACTTTAGCTTTCTAGCTACTATCGCCCTCCCACTTTACAGGGCCTCTCCCCTTTGCTTTGATGTTCACCTGCATACCTCTGGAGTCAGTGCATTGTTATCTGAGGTTTGACTGGAGAGGAGGATGTGCGTGAATCCATCTTCTTTGCGTACTACAATGTCTCTGAACCGACAGTTGCTCTCGTTTTGACGCACGCTGTACCTGAGTCTCTTATCAAAGACGTAATCTTTCTCCCCTTCCAGCTTCCTTTTCACAGTGCTATGAAGATTCAGGCCTCCATTTGCCAGAGAAGAACCTTTCAAAAGGCAAAGAGTCAGAAGAGACACATGTCATTATCTCTAGGAATCCCCCAAGAGACAAGCACAGGAACATAGGAAGTTGCCAGTCTACTGGTCCACCTAGCACAATATTTTATGCAATGACTGACCATGGGCTTCCCAGGGTTTCAGACAGGGAATCTTTCTCAGCCCACCTGGAGATGCTAGGGATTGAACCTGTGACCTTCTGCAAGCAAAGCAAATGCTGTACCACTAAGCCATGGCCCCTTTCTCCCCAAGAAGTACATATTTGATGTACTTCAGCTTCATATGATGCCTTCTTCATTTGGTTGAATTGCTCTTATTCTGCTTTAAAGGATGGAGTTGAACAGTGGCAACTGCTAGAGTTTCTCCAACAAAAGCCAATGGATACTATTGCCTTCCTTGAAAGTAAACTCAGCCCCTTAAAAAAAAAAAGTACATACTTAGTGAAACATATTTTGTCTCAATATGCTCTAGTTCGGTCACGGGGAACCATTTCCAGGCCACAGGCTGCCTTCTCTTGCAGGCAACTTTCTGGCAGGTGAGGCCAGAGACAAAGTGAGCATTTTGCCTGGGGCAAAAGTAGGCAGATCAACGGATGTGAGTTCTACCTTTGTGCAGTAAGGCTACACAGAAACCAGGGCTTTCAATGCTCACTCCCAGTATCTTTTCCATCCACCATCCAGACAAGAAAGAATTCAGAGATGCATGCCAGCCAGTAAAAAGTGAACTCAGAAGGCATAGAGCAGTGCCTGTGAACAGTGTGGCCTGATGAGAACCTCAAGGGTCAGATCATCAGACCTGGCAGGCCTGAGGTTACCTACCACTGCGCTAGCTAAAGGGAAGAGCAAGGTGTGTGCTTAAATGTACTGAAATCACTAGGACTTCAGTCTGCAACCCCATGCTCCTTTCCTTAGGAGCAAACCCCGGTGAACTCAGTGACACTGATTTCTCAGTAGGATCATGCTGTTCACATGTTTGATTTGGACTGGATTTTTGTTTTGTCTGGGTTTTTGAAAAATATATATTTTGTATATTCTGGCTTTTCAAAAAAAAGCTTGAGACTGCTAATAAGTAACGAGGGGTGGAAGAGAAATTCAATTTCATTTGTATTTTAATGTGAATGTGCTTAATTCATAATTCCTCGAACCAATACACAAAGTGAAACACAACTATTCTTCGAAATCTGTATATTTCTCTTCCATTCCTAGACAGGAAAGACTGAGCATTTCTAAGCATATGAACCTGCCCAGGCCCAAGGACCATGAGACTGGAGGGGAACAAAAACAGGGCCTTATCTGCTGTGGACTTCCCTTATTTGGGAAGTGTGAATGGGCCCCTCACTGATGTGTTTTAAGTGAATTTTAGAATCATAGAATTATATAACTGTAGAATAGGAAGGGTTCACAAGGGTTATCTAGTCTAACTTCCTGCATTGCTTTGAACTCCCCCCCCTTTTAAATCCATTCTGCTTTTTATTGATGGCTTTATTTGGCTTCATGTTTGTTGCTGCTGTTTTAATAGTTCATCCCCTGTTGGGTTTTTAATGTTTGCACTGTTCAATGTATCTGGCTGCATTTAACTATTTTTAAAAAACCTCAAGAGTAGACCCATTAAAGTTAATGGACATAAGTTAGCTATATCTATTAATTTCAGTGGATCTACTCTGAGCAGAACTCACATCGGATCTAATCCACTGTATCTATTCATTGCTTGCAAGGGGTTTAAATCAACCAAATAAATGTTTTTCAAATCCAAACTTCCCTCTTGTTTCCCTTATATATGAATTGCAATGAACAAAGTTGTTTCTTGGCTCCAGACAGCCTGGTGTAATTTCAATCAGAATCAAAAGATGTACAACTGGGACCTGGATCTGAGTTTTGTAGATTGGATTCATCTTTGCTTAGTGAAAGTGCTGGTGGACTGCCATGGGAGTTTAAGGTAAATTAGTCTCTCAGGGAGCAACCAGAGGCAAGAGAAGTCTTTCAATTAATGTCACTAGGGTCTGGATTATGTACTTTTGAGGGTGCTGGAGGAAAAAAAAGTTAATAGAGTCTGTGATTGGACAGCTAATCCTACCACACAGTGAGGCCTCTATAAACATATTCCAGACATATTCACCTTACATATTTCACCTATTGCCTTCTTCATAATTAGGGATATTAATACACCGATACTATTTTTACACATTAAGACACAATCTAATGGTCTCAAAACAGACAAATGCCAAATATTTGTATTGTTTTATTTAAGGCCCCCCCCAAACAATTTTTCCAATTTTTAGCTGGAAATGCTGGGATTTGAACCTGTGATCTTCTGCATGCAAGGCAGATGCTTTACCACTGTGTTATGGCCCCACTGGAATAGACAGGACTGAGTCAGATGGACCAACTGATCTCTATATATACTGAAACCTCCCATGTCAGTGGATGCATTGAAGAGGAGGAGAGCTGCAGGTGGAAGTAAATGTAGCAATCCAAAAGCCCAAAACAAGGAGAAGCAAAACCATAGACTGCTGCTTGAAAACAACCATTTATTATTGTTTGAAGATTGCTCACCATGTTTTGAGAACTGTCTCCCTCGAGGGCAAAGGGTCTTCCCAGATCTTATTCCAGCACACCAGTTAAAGCCCACTCAGGGAGTATAATTTTTCTTTCTCCAAATACACTAGGCAAATCTTCAAATAATAATCACTCCCTCTAATAGTGGAGCCACCTGGCAAGTGCTGTGACCAGATTGTAACCAAAATGGAGCCAGTAAGAAACAACAGAGAGGCATCATCAGAATGCTTGAGGCAACCCCCAGGTTTGCAGAAGTACAAATTACCTTTAGTGTGTGGGGGGAATCTAAAGGGGCAACCTCTCCCCCTTGCCGAAAAAGCAACCTCCCAACAAGGATTGATCATGCTCAGGGTCAAAAGAATGCCATGTGTCTGTTAGGAATTAGATCTAAGCAGGTTCAAGTAGGTCTGGACAGGGAACTCTCAAAAAATCACATGCAAGTGCCTGGGCAGTGGATGAAGGCAGACTTGGGCTGGAAAATTTATATGCTATTGAGGAATAAGCAACAGCTGCTGAAGGTGCAGATGGTAAGGGAAGAGGGCAGGGGATTAATCCTTCAGGGAAATCTAACACAACATAAACCCTCTCATCCATCAGGTTATCATCATTATTTGTTGTTTCTTCATTTGTTCAAAGAGAGCACCTAGCAAGCGAGTTGAAGAGGTGACAAAAGAGGCTGTTAACCTCACAGCAGGTCCCCCAAGCAAAGCAAAGCCTCTCTGCGGAGAGAGGGAAAGGCAACCAATGGCTGGTCCACAGGAGAGCTCTTGCCACATTTGCGAGAAAACAAAAAAGGAGCAGAGAAGAGATGGTGGTGTGTAATGGGATCCGATGCAGGCATGTGCTTTGCTATTTTATGTGCACACACACACACACACACTAATCTGCCTACTCTAGCAGCAGCCCTAAACCTCTCACAGGCTTCCTGGACCTCTCACAAAATGACACGACAGTGGCAATATGATGAGATGTATCAGGTTGCAGCACGGAAAGAATGGGGTGGTTTTATGTCTCTGGTGTAGGGGAAGTAATAAGGCTCATCATCACCTTCCCCTTCCCCTTCTAACCTTTGACTGCTGTGCAAACTTTTCCTAATGCAGAGTTTAAAGGAAGGCTAAAGCTAATAGCAGGGACGTGGGTGGCGCTGTGGGTTAAACCACAGAGCCTAGGGCTTGCCGATCAGAAGGTCGGCGGTTTGAATCCCCGCGACGGGGTGAGCTCCTGTTGCTCGGTCCCAGCTCCTGCCAACCTAGCAGTTCGAAAGCACATCAAAGTGCAAGTAGATAAATAGGTACCGCTCCGGCGGGAAGGTAAACTACGTTTCCGTGCGCTGCTCTGGTTCACCAGAAGCGGCTTAGTTATGCTGGCCACATGACCCGGAAGCTGTCTGCGGACAAACGCTGGCTCCCTCGGCCAATAAAGTGAGATGAGCGCCGTAACCCCAGAGTCGGTCACGACTGGACCTAATGGTCAGGGGTCCCTTTACCTTTAAAGCTAATAGCATAAATCTGCTGTGGTGGTGTTGGTGGAGGGTGGACAATGCTGGGAGGACGTAGGGGGATTTTCAGCAAGAGGGCCACCTAGGCAACCTGCTGGTGGCCCGATGCTAAAGTTGGCAATGGATGTACATTTTTACCTTTGTACAGTAGACTATAGAAACACTCACAAATGCCTTTCTTCCTCCATCCAGGCAGGGAAGCCAGGCAAAAACGCTCAAGGAGAATGTGACGCAGGGGCAGTGAGGGGGATGGCCCCAGAAGAGATCCACAGGAGAGCTCTTGCCACATTTGCAGTTTCATGGGCCACATTTGGCCCCCCAGGGCCTGAGGTTCTACACCTCTGCTGTGGAGCATCATGGATTCTACAGCTTCAGAGAGGCCACAAGGCACAGTCCAGGAGTCCATATCAGGAGAAGGGGGTGACTGGGATCCCTGTAAATACCTGCAATCTTTAAAAAATGGTTTGTAAGGTGGGAGGCACCAGTTGAGGCTGAATCCACCCAGCACAAGCACATCTCAAAACTGAACTTTGGAAGGGGGTCTCTCGTATGTTTGCCACTGGAGCATTTTCTCACTCCAAGAGGCAGAGTGCACGAAACTTTGCTTTCAAATTTGCATTTAAAAACTGTCCACACTCATCGTCTTCCCCTTCTGTCTGCAGCCTTTTTCAGGGTACTTAAAAGCCACAAAAATGGTTAACCTACAAGGCACACCCTTTCAAACTTAAGAAGCGCAGTAGAATTTTATTAGCTGTGATATTAGCTGGACAAACATTGACTTCCTTAGGAGTAAAACTAGCAATGCAATTAAAGATTATCCCTGGAGTCTGTTGGTAAAAATAAAAAAACAGAAGACTCAGTGTAAAGCTAAATGAAAAGGGCAATCTTTAGCAAACGGTGCAGAGAATTAGATCAATAGAGACGGAGAGAGAAAGGAAAATATAAGGGATTGCTTTTTGATTTTAATAATACTGTCAAGAAACCTGACAAAAGAAGACAGCAAGCACCAATGGAAGATGATGGAATGCTCATGTGGGTTCGGTGAAACCGCAACAGATGTTCTCTGTGTTATCAAGGGCTTGGTTGATGTGGGCTGGGTGATTTTCCCACCCTGGGTAAGTGTTGACATCTGCTGGCTGATAGCAAGACACTGGGAGAGCTAGCTTGCCACTTGAACTAAGAGTTTCCAGTTGTAGCTTGACGGGCAACTATTTAATTTATTTACTCATTGTTTTTATTGCTACGTATTTTCCTCCTCAGAACGGAAGGTGGTATGCCTGATTCTCTCCCCTCCCCACCTGGGTCATACAACCTGTGTCACGTTCCTCTTCACTGCCTTAAGAACTTGTGAATGTAAGAAGAGACTGTTGGATGAGGCCAACGCCTAGTGACCACAAGTGAAAAATATATGGGTGGGAATGGAATATCAATGTCCTAAGGGGGCTAGGGCAGGAGTACGCCACACTGCAGGTCCCATTTGCCCTACATAAAGCACTTGAGGGTTTTCGTGTTGCTTTCTCTGTGGTGGGAACACCAGATTCTTGAGATGGGTTTCTCCTAATGCAAACAATCACTGTATTCCTGCTGAGCCAGCATGGTGTAGAGGTAAGGCTGTCGGACTACGACCTGGGAGACCAAGGTTCAAACCCCCATTGGACCATGAAGCTCACTTGGACCAGTCACTGCCTCTCAGCCTATTCTACCTCACAGTATTGCCGGCCGGAGGAGAATCATGGACATTGCCTAGAGCTCCTCAGAGAAAAAGACAGGATATAAATGCAATAAATGCAAAAATCATAAGCTAGAATTGCAACTGGCTTTCCACACTATCAGGGATATTGTACTTTTGCCCTGTGTTCTCCCCAGGATGCTGACTATGCCTGTGAGTGTGATGTGGCCCAATTCAGCTGAGTGGCCACTTGAAGCTCAGTGAAGATTTAGTGTAAACTTTGCGGTGGGGGCTATTTTATCACCCTGTTGATGTTTTAATCAATATTTTAATTAGCACCGAAACACATCTACAGCTAAAATTGTGTTTAATAAATAAATAAATAAATAAATAAATAAATAAATAAATAAATAAATAAATAAATAAATGGAACACAGCTTAAATGGAAGAGTGTTATAGTGCTACAATGTGAGGCCCCTCCAGCTCTCTTGGACTCCAACTCCCATCAGCCTCAGCCAGCAAGGCCAATGGTCAGGAATGATGGGAGTTGTAGTCCAGTAACATGTGGAGGCCACCACATGGGCTACCTGTGCTTTAATGCTAATTTAATAAATGTTTTAAAAACAACTCTTCCTAGTCACTGTCATTTTGGCAACAGCGTTGCCAGAAAGGATTCCATTTTTCTTTAAAGGGCTTATACTGTAATGATTCTAATCTGATTACCATGATGGTTATAGTATCAACCACCCCACTCCCCTTATTTTAACCTGTGGTCCACAGTCAGTTCTTCCTTTCCTCTCTTGCTTCTCTCCATCCCCCACTGCATTCTGACTGCCTCATCTCTGCTCTCTCAGCTTTGCTGCAGTGTGTGTGTTGTTTGTGTGTGTGTGTGTGTGTGTGTGTGTGTGCATGGTTGCCCAGCGCGAAACAACACTGGCTGGCATCCGAACCTCATAAGAAAAGACTTTGCAGAAGAGGTGAGCCCAAGGCTCAGAGATGTAGTGATAAAGGAATTCAGCTTCCTTTCGCTGCTGCAGGTGACAGCGAGGGGAGTGTACAGGCTTAAATGAAGGCAGTGGTGCAATATAGCAAGGCAGCTGGGCAGGGAGTGGCGTGGAAGTGGGGTACCTTCCATCCAAATACACTTTGTAAGGGTTTTGTCAGTCAGTGTGCCCCAAAGCCACGCAGATATACATCTAGCTAACTCAGGGAAGGGCTCAGTGGTGTAGCATCTGCTTCGCACAAATGAGGTGCCAGGTGACATACGCTGGTAAGCCACTGCCAGTCGCTGTAAACAATACTGACTTAGAGGGACCAGTGGCTTGACTTGGTATAAGGCAACCCCCTATGTTCCTATGTACTATATGAGAAAAGTAATTTGAAAAAACAATAAAACCAACACACACCAACAAACGGGGAGGGGGAATGTCATCAACACAAGACACTCGAAACATCCCTTGGCAAAGCATTTTGCCTGGCTATTCAGCTTTGTATAGGGATGGGTAAAACTGTCCATTTCTGTTTCTTTCTGTTCCTCATTTTCCAAGTCTTAAATTCAGTTCTCCACATTCCCACACCACACTTTTTTTTAAAAAAAGGCCTCATGAAAATTCACCAGTATTTTAGTGTAAATTTTCCCCAATATGCACATTTTTTATTTTTTTTTTGCAAAGCGATCCCCCCCTAATATAATGCAATCTGGCATCTTATTTTCAGCAACATATGCACACTTTACCTCAGTGTGTGGATTTCCTTACACATCATCTGGCCTGCCATTGCAAAATTTGGAGCAATGCGAATTTCGAAGGATGGCCCTGTTTCCGTTTGTGTGTGGTTTGGGAAAGTGTGAATTAGGTTAAGTTCGCCTTGAATTGATAACTGAGTCAAACTCCTCCCCCATCCGTAGCCTTGAGTAGAGAAGCCTTGTTTGTCCTGACCCTATTTTCAAAATATGATATGTCCGTTTTGAGGAAACCCTGCTTTCAGAGAATTTTGCCATGAAGTATGGCATACATACATTTTTGGAAGGAAGGAAGGAAGGAAGGAAGACAGATGCAATGGGAAGAAATAGGAGGACCATATGAATATTCAGCCTCTAGGTCACTCTGTGCCCTAAAAAGGGCCTTGGCAAGGCAGTCTGAGGCATGAAGCAAGAAACTGCTTAGTCTGAAATGAAACTCCAGCAGAAGATTGCCCTGACCATTTCAAAACTTCTGCTGAGTGAGCACCACAAGCGTTAAAGACACTGAGAGATGGTGGATGATGAAAGACTCTACACACTGAATCTCACATATTGCATTGACATCCTTCTTTGGAACAGTGTGCTCAGCCCTGATCTCATAATCTCTGGAAGGATATAATAGAAAGACAAAAGGCTCAAGAAATGATTAGCAAAAATAGTTGGAGGTCAGAGAAGACTCCCATATAAGGAGGCTGTGAAGATAGTGAGATTGTGTGGCCTAGAGAAGAAAATTGAAGGGATTTAGGAATACTGCTTCTCACCTGTACATACAATGCAAAGGGACATAAATAGAACTAATTGGAACATATAATAGTAATAAAAAGAGCATCATCATATATGCATAACATAGATTTCAAGAGCATTAAGCTTCCAATTTTGCACATTTATGGACACGTCAAGGTGATCCCCAATGATGATGGAAAATACTAAAATATTGTTTCAAGGCTCTTGGGTGTTCCAGGCTAGCTGAAAAACAGACGCCTGAATTTAGTGTTTTCATTGACTTTTATTTTTGTTGTATTGGGTTACTTGTGCACCACTTAAGAGATAATTGTGATTGAGCGCTATATAAAGTACCAAAATATAAATAAATAGTTAAAATGCTGCTGCTTTAAATAGGGAAGACAAGATAATGGGCAGTCTGACATATCTTCCAAAGGAAAGGGATAGAAAACATTGTCCATATGACTGGATTAAGGTGATACCATACTGAAATATTTAGGTGGCAATGCTATACACCAGGGACTGCCAATGTGACGCTTGCCAATTGCTGGACTACAGCTCCCAGCACCTTTGACCATTGGCCATGCTCGGCGGGGCTGATGGGAGTTGTAGTCCAACAACCTGTGGCTTACTCTGCTATACAAACTAACCTGGGAGAAAGGCCTGTAAAATTCAGTGGGACATATTTTTGCATAGGAAAGCATTGGATTACACCGTGAAGCAATGTATTAATAACATGTTGATTTTTCTGCCTGCATTTATGCTAGCATGTCAATATTGTAACATGCTACATATGCAGACATATAACATATCTAATACACGTGGCATATTTTGTGCAAATAAAATAATGATAATAATTAATGCTTAAAACAAACATCACCTACCAATTCCATTCATGACGGGTGGCTCATTATTCACATCCAACACTCCAGGCAAATCAGGTTCCGCTTCATGTTCATTTAAATCCAAGTCTGGCTTTGGGGGGCCGTTCCCAAAATGTCTAGAATCCTTTTCATAACTGGCATCTCCATTCTGTAAGCCGTTGTGTGGCTTTTTCAATGGCATAATCTGCAAGCCGCTGGGAGTAGTCCGGTAAGAGACTGTTTTAGCAGCCCTGTCTCCTGAAGGTGCTGGCTTGGCCGCGTAACCCTTTTTTTGCTTTTGAAATGAGGGGGCCATGCGCTTCCGTTTATGGGGCAGCCCTTTGCTCTTCCCAGAGTCAGATGGCCTATGTGGTATTTTGTCGAGGGACGACGCTCTGCTCTCGCGTAAAAATTTTGGCGTGCTGGCTTGTTTCCCGTGCTTTGCTCGCTTTTCTCGTGTGACATGCAGTCCGTTGAATTCATCGATAAATTCCTCACAGTGCAACAAGTGATGTTCTGGCTCCCAGGTGTCTTCATTGCTCCCGTAACCTTTCCAACGTATAAGATATTCCCATTTACCCTTTTTGTTTTTCCTTTTGTCTACGATCCTCTCAACCTAAGTGGAGGAAAAAAAAAGGTAAGCTGGAACAAGGGAACAAGCCCTCTTTAGGGAAGTTTTTAATGTTTGATGCTGTACTGTTTTTAATATTCAGTTGGAAGCCGCCCAGAGTGGCTGGGGAAACCCAGCCAGATGGGCGGGGTATAAATAATAAATTATTATTATTATATAAAATATTTCAGACTGCAGGGTTGTATTCAATGCTAGCCCTACACAGAGCAGATCCACTGAAGTAACTGGGTGCGACTAACTTAAGTTCAGTCATTCCAATGGGTCTGCTATGACTAGGACTTGGCTGGATAAAACCCTCACCAAGGAGCAAGTCCCACTGAATTCAATGGTATTTACCACTGAGTAGAGAAGAACAAATCTTTTGGCTGTTCTTTTCTTCAGTTTTAACTCTTCCTGTCTTAATATCAGTTTGTCCCATTTCCAGGGTGGTTTGTGAAAAAAAGGTCTGCAGGAAAACTCATGTGCATTTTAGTGTACATTTTTTCTTAATATATGTACCTGTTTAAATAAATCTTGATCAATTGCTTATGTGCAGTTGAGATAACTGATTGTTCAATGCAATCTGCATTAATTTACATAAGAGAGAAAAGCCAAGTTGTAAAAATGGTTAGATTTCTCTGCTATTAGGTGATAAGGGCTGCACTTGGCTTCATGTTGGAAAATGCATTCCCCATCCTCTCTCCTATACAGAGAAGATGGTGTTTCCAAATGGAGATTTTGGAAGAATTACACCATTGAGACACAATGGAAAAGATTATGGCTTTTGGCTCAGGTAAATTCCGCCTCTGCTTATACAACAGAAAACACCTTAAAAGTGGTACATTGGTGGTATCAGATGCCAGTTCACATTGTCCATGGTTCATCCATGATGTTGGCAGTACTAAGGGGACTTGTTATCAGTCATGGCCCAGTAATTTAGACATTTGGGGGACTTGTGTCCTTGGAAATATCCAAAATAATTTGGGAGCCCATGGATTACTCACCCCAATAGTGCTTTGAAGGCCTAATGCCGATAGAAAGACAAAGGATGCATTGACTCTTCTCTTAGTAGCTGCTCAATTGTAGTTCAAGCCTGGAAGGCCTTACAAAGACTATCCCCCTGGATTTATGGCACAAAAATGTTTGGGTGATTGGTGATCACTGAGAAAATAACTCATAATTTAAAAGTGATAAAAGGAACGAAAACCAAGTGCTATTTATTTATTATACAAATGATACTGGTCTTAAGGATATATTCTCCAAAGCACTGTTGCAAATAAGGTTATCATAAATAGTATGGCCTGGACTACACTCTTCTCTGGGAACGACTTGCCTGTGACAGATAAGACAGTTTTTCTGCTGTTCCCCCGGACCTTATATGATGGACGTATGGATAATCTATATGAATAGGTAAGAAGCACTCATGTTAATGTATAACCTGATACCAGTTACTGGAGAGGGGGAAGAGATTAGGGCTGTTGTGTTATATACTTTAATGTTTTACAAAAGCCAATCATTTATATATGTATTAAAAAAAACTACACTTCTTTAATTGAAATCTGCTGGCCGATGAAAATGTGGGCATCCATTTTAGTAAAATTAAAAGGACCTCTTAATTTAGTAAAATTAAAAGGACGATCAGTTGCCAGGTTCCTAACAGATTCTGGAGGAAGAGATTGTTTTAGAAGTCAAATATTCCAAGGTTTGCATAAACATGCTATCCTAACCCTGGCACACATTTGACTTGTGCATGACCACATGTATGTGTGGTTCTGGACAATAAACAAATCGATTGGCCACTCCTACCTGTGGTTCAGATCTCCACTCCTGGCACTGTGGGGTGCATGTTCACACACACATGCCAGCTCATCCCCAGTGCCAAACTCAAGGTGTGAGTGGGAAAGCAGCGCTCCCACCACCTGTGTGCCCTGCCTGGGCCGCTGCTACTATGCCACTCAGCCTCAGACAATAGGCAGGCAGGGGGAAAGGACAGAAGCACATGGGATCAGTGCCTGCCTGCTGAGCCGCTGGGTCATAAAGTGCCTCTTGTGTGCAGCCTAGAGGATGAGTGACCCAGTGCCCCATTAGCCACAGTGCCCTGGGTCAGCAGGAGAGGAGCGAATCCATCTCCAAACAAGGTGGGATCGGGGTGCGGAGGAGAAAATGAGTGGTGGGGGAAGAGTGTGAGCGTATAAATCTAATAAAATAATAATAATAATAATAACAAATAATTTAGCTGAGCTGATCGGGGAGGTTTAGGGCAATGAGAGCAGCTGGGTCAAATGGGAAGGGGAGGAGGAAATCAAACTTCAGCTCAGAAGTCACTCAGGGACACTGCCCAGGAGGGATTGGAAGGAAGGCTCGGGGTGAGGAAAGGTGTGCTGGGCAGCAGCCCTGAGAGAGGGAAAGTAGCTGCTTTGGCGGTGCACATGAATATCTCGCTCTCCTCCACTTTACACAATTTCCATGTAAGTGGGAGGGTGCCTGTAAATTATTCTAGCCACAGATAATGACATAATAATATTTCTCTTTGTAAAATACAAGTAACTAATTTAGATGAACGAAAAAGAAAACTGCATTTTGAAAAGCTGTTTTATTATGAAAGTATTCAATAACTATCAATAAATTTATTCCAACTCTGTATTTCTTTCCTGTGGCATATGAAAATACGAGAAAAGTAGTCCTAGCCAAGTAAGTCCTACTGAATTCAATGGGCCTCAGTCCCATGAAAGTGAAGTTAGGATTCCACCCTTAGAATTGTATCCAACCAAGTCCTTCCGACAGTAGACTCATTACAATTAATGTACCTAAGCAGGTCATGTCCATTAACTCAGTGGGTCAACTCTGAGTAGGACTAGCACTGGATTTTACCTTCAACCTTCTACCACCTAATAAAATGAGATGGCTGCTATCTAAAATACCCAACCAAGTTATACATTTTATATACTGACTGCAATCCCTTTAACAGATGCCCTATTTTTGCCCATGAAACCGACTTTAGTAGAACATATGATTCCGCTGTCACAGTGTGACAGGATCTAATCTTAGAAACTCTGCAGTGGGCTCTCTCTGGGCGATAAAGGGCAAAAAAGCAACACAGAAATTCTACAGTATTCAAAGAGAATTTCTAAAATGAGAGCACGTTGTCATTCAACCCAACGGCCATCTCTCTTATGAAAAGCTAAACAGTGTATTCTGAGAGAGTGCACTTAATGGATCACATTCTTTCCCTGCCTTAGAAAGAGGAATCCTGTACTGACTGTGCCTGTGTTTTTAGCCCGTCTGTCATCCAGCTTAAATGTATGTTAAGCAGTGTTCTAATGATCACTGACTTTAATTTTATGCATTTCATTGCCATTCAATACTCACCTTACAATTTTCTCCTTCACAGAACTGCCAAAGCTTTCCTTCATGCAGCTGACAAAATGATGCCACATTAAATGTGCAGTGCCCCATCTGCACTATACAGTGGTACCTCGGGTTACATACGCTTCAGGTTACATACGCTTCAGGTTACAGACTCCGCTAACCCAGAAATAGTGCCTCAGGACGGGAATAGAAATCTTGCTCTGGCGGTGTGGCAGCAGCAGGAGGCCCCATTAGCTAGAGTAGTGCTTCAGGTTAAGAACAGTTTCAGGTTAAGAACGGACCTCCGCAACGAATTAAGTACTTAACCCGAGGCACCACTGTACATTTACTGCTGTACTATGCCGCTTTAAATAGTCATGGTTTTCCAAAGCATCCTGGGAACTGTAGGTTGTTAAGGGTGCTGAGAGTTGTCAGGAGACCCCTATTCTCCCCACAGAATGGTTTAAAAACCTCTTTGAAAGGAATTGTAGCTCTATGAGGGGAATAGGGGTCTCCTAATAACACTCAGCACCTTGAACAACCTACAGTTCCCAGGATGCTTTGCAGGAAGCCACGCCTGTTTAAAGTGCTATGAATCAGTTTTAAGTGTATAGTGCAGATCGGGACTAACACACCACAAGACTCCATTGTTTTTGCTGCAACAGCAGAGACAAGGCTACCCTTATTAGAAATATTATTGTGACAGTCACAATAGGCAGGGCTCTTCCTATGTTTGTATGCTTAATACTCTTACTGTATTTCAATATTCCACTTTTTGTGCTGGTTTTTATTGCAATGGGGCGTTTCCTATTTTTATCTTTTGTTAGCAGGTGGGAGTTGGTTTTTTTGACTGGATTGTAAACTGCTTTGTGGAGGAACTTCTTCAAAAAGCGGAGCATAAATTTTCAAAGAAATAAGTATATGAAAATAGACAGGATGCTTATTCCTGACAGCAAAGGTAAAGAGGTAAAGGTAAAGGACCCCTGGACGGTTAAGTCCAGTCAAAGGCAACTATGGGGTTGCGGCGCTCATCTCGCTTTCAGGCCAAGGGAGCCGACGTTTGTCCACAGACAGCTTTCCAGGTCATGTGGCCAGCATGACTTAACCACTTCTGGCACAGCAGAACATTGTGATGGAAACCAGAGCGCACGGAAACGCCGTTTACTTTCCTGCCACAACAGTACCTATTTATCTACTTGATTGGCGTGCTTTCAAACTGCTAGGGAGGCAGGAGGTGGGACAGAGCAACAGGAGCTCACCCTGTTGTGTGGATTCAAACTGCCAACCTTCCGATCAGCAAGCCCAAGAGGCTCAGTGGTTTAGACTACAACGCCACCCGCATCCCTCTCCTGACAGCAAAAGCATGCTTTCGCCACAATGTCTGGACGAATCCAGTTTGCATGGTTGTGTGAATGTGGCCAGAGGAAGTTGTCTTCAGTCCTGTGACTTAAATGATGCAGGCAGCTGCAAAATGTCTAACAGCCTCACTGAGGTGGGTATAAAAGTCATTCCGCCCTGTCCTTTATGGCTATGAGAGAAAGTGCCTGAATACCTAGAAGTTAAGAACACACTGCTGCTTGTCCAATTCAATGATTAACCAAGTATAACAACCACAACACAGTTCCTGAATGCATCCTCCTTGAAAGTCTTTCTTACAAAAAGTGAAAAATAAAACAACATATGCCCAGATGTGTACAAGGGGGCTGGAAATTTTAACTCAGCTAGTCATCGACACATGACTAGGCCAGAGTTTAAAGTCTGCCCACTTCTGCAGCTTAACACCATTTTTGTAGTTTGATGTTGGTGCATTTTAATTTTGTCCACTTCTCTGTGGAATTAAATTTTTTTAAGAGAGCCAGGCTGTAATGCTTGCATATTCTGCAAAAAAATAAGAAAAACACAAAACATATTAAAAATATTGGAAGGATGTGGGAAGCAAGCAAGCCTTTCATGCTCCTAGAGAAATCCACTCCCCGCCCCACCATTTAACCCAGTCATGTGTGGTCATCACCAAAACTTGGCAAATATGAAACTGGCCATGCTCTTAAATTCTCTTTGAGGACTCCACTTCAGAGTTTTTTGTTGAGGAAGTATGTGTTAGTTACAAACGGCAGTGGTGACTAATTGAGATTTATCTCTGCTGTCAAAAACTGAGGCTGGCATATCAAAGGACTGTCAAGAGCCAAGTCCAGGATCCTGAATCCACTGGATTTTGTTTCTTTTCTCTTTAAGTTTTACTTATTTTTAGTGATGGTTGGATATGATTTAGGCTTCTTCCAATATATGTAAGGCATATCTGTTTTATTTTTAAGATAAGGTAAGGTAAGGTAACCCCTGACCATTAGGTCCAGTCGTGACCGACTCTGGGGTTGCGGCGCTCATCTCGCTTTATTGGCCGAGGAAGCCGGCGTACAGCTTCTGGGTCATGTGGCCAGCATGACTAAGCCGCTTCTGGCGAACCAGAGCAGCACACGGAAACGACGTTTACCTTCCCACCGGAGCAGTACCTATTTATCTACTATCTATAGTAGATAGTAGATCTATCAATTTGACGTGCTTTTGAACTGCTAGGTTGGCAGGAGCAGGGACCGAGCAACAGGAGCTCACCCCATCGCAGGGATTTGAACCGCTGACCTTCTGATCGACAAGTCCTAGGCTCTGTGGTTTAACCCGCCTATATAAAATAGAGTCATTTTCTTGGCCTGTTTTAATGTTCTACTGTCAAAAGATTTAAGATGGCAGATTTTCTGCCTGTGTAACCTAGAGTTGGACAACATGGAGCTCTTCAAATACTGCTGGACTACAACTCCCATCATCCTTGACAATTGACCACACTGACCGCGACTAATGGGAGTTGTGGTCCAGCAACTGAAGGGTACCACACTGGCTACGCCGGTCATGCGGTTGCCCTGGGCACAAAATTTCCTTGAGGCTAGGAAAAACAATTACACATATAATAATTACATGTTTTAATAGAACTTCATGAAGATCTGCGTATATAGTTATAATGCATGGTATAATCCTGGTATAATGCATAATGCATTAAATGACTTGCTGTAACACCATACCTTTTTCTGTACTCACAGACTAACTGCACATGCCTATTTTCAACACAGGGTCATACTGTCCAACCAGGACATGGGATTGTGCCTCCTTCCCTGAGCCCGGGGACCATTTGCCCAGCTTAGGGAAGGAGGCACAGTGCTCTGAGAGGGCCTGAAAGCCCTCCTGTCTCCTTCCCCGCCAAAAATTGCTGGTACTGCATACCGTTGTGTACTGCCAGAAAAAAGCACTGCTCTGAGTATCTTCCATGATGTGAACAATAAATTTATTATCAAACAGTTCACATACTATCTGAATGTTCTAATAGCCCTGCTATGATTGCTAGTTCTCAGCTTGTCATTTAAATAATAATGATTGGTTATAATGGAAGCTGTGGTTTCATATTTTCTATTCCATCGTATTGATGGGTTGACAGTAATAAAAACCTGGCTGACTCTTCCTTTTAGGATTGCTATGAGTGAGCATTAAAACCTTATCTGTGTGGGTCAGGAGTGGGAAGCCTCAGGCTCAAGGGCCAAGAGCTGTGCTCTGGCCCTCAGGACTCTCTGTAGCCCATTCCTAGAGACAACCTTCCTCATTGGTTCTTGTCCATTCCTTCCCTGAATGCTTCATTGAATCAATGCCTCTTTCCTACTTGGAGAGAGAGTTGTGCACATGTACAGAAACCTCTGGTGTTTGCATGGGTACAATGCAGCCTATTGTAGAAAGATAAGAGTCATTTTGGATTCACAGCTGTCCATGAAGGTGCAGGTCAATTCTGTGTCCAGGGCAGCTGTCTGTCAGCTCCATCTGGTATGCAGGCTGAGACCCTACCTGCCCCCAGACTGTCTCGCCAGTGGTGCATGCTTTAGTTATCTCCCGCTTGGACTACTGCAATGCGCTCTATGTGGGGCTACCGTTGAAGGTGACCCGGAAACTACAACTAATCCAGAATGTGGCAGCTAGACTGGTGACTGAGAATGGCTGCCAAGACTATATAACACTGGTCCTGGAAGACCTACATTGGCTCCTAGTACATTTCCGAGCACAATTCAAAGTGTTGGTGCTGACCTTTAAAGCCCTAAACGGCCTTGGCCCAGTGTACCTGAAGGAGCGTCTCCACCACCATTGTTCAGCTCTGTCTCGGAGGCCCAGCTCCTAAGGCCTTCTGGCGGTTCCCTCACCTCAATGCAAGAAGTGAGATTCCAGGGAACCAGGCAGAGGGCCTTCTCAGTAGTGGCACCTGCCCTGTGAAACACCCTCCCATCAGATGTCAAGGAAATAAACAACTATCTGACTTTTAGAAGACATCTGAAGGCAACCCTGTAACAATACATTTTTAATGTATAATGTTTTACCATTTTTATGTGCTATAAGCCAATCAGAGTAGCTGGGATATAAATAATAAAATTATTATTATTTATTATTATTAGTCCCACAGTTGTGACACTCACTTTCGCATCTGGCCTCATCCACGCTTATGATGCGGCCCCTAGATGATTGACCCCTGCAAGAGTATGTGGCCCTCAGGCTTAAAAAGATGGTCTATCCTTGATGCAGGCTTATGCAACATCATGGCGGGCAGGTGAGTGTTTTCAGCTACCCCACCCCTTGCCCTTGGAAGGGACGCTGGGCAAAATCATGGAAGGGGTGTTTCCAGGACTAAGGTGAAACTGAGAAACTCCCTAGTTATTTTTGCTACTGGATGCTGCTTGCTGTTTAAGTACAGTGTTCTTATTATATTTATAATACTGAAATGTGGGGTTTTTTTGTATGTTATTATGTTTGCTTTTGTTGTGCTATTTAATTATGAAATTGTTACTATGTTATTGTTTTGCAATGTTAGGAAATTGTTTTTGTAGTGTTTTGGTTGAAATGTATTCCTGTTTCCTTTGTTGTAAGCTGCTTTGAGTATGTTTTTTTGTCTGGAAAAGTGGCAAACAAATAAAATGGATGAATGAGTGCACATGGGTATACAACCACTGCTACACAGAGAAGTGCCACTGAAACTCAGTATTACTGACTAAAAGCAGTAGCTCCCACAATGTAGGATTGCTGAATGAACAAGTGCCAAGCCCGCCATGTATGAGGTTCAATGAAAATATCATAATACAGCCTGAGAACATGATTATCATCAAGTGATGAACCTAACCCTTTTCTTCATAGTGCACTCCAATGATCAACCCATAATTATCTTCGAAGAAGCAGTTTCATTTCCACTATTCCAGCTTTGAAAATCTGTGAGTATTTTGCTACTTTCATAGTCTGGTAATAACCTCCTTTTACGTTCTACAGCATCTCAAAGTACATTTGAGGGAGTTTCTGCTAATAAGAAAAAATGTATTATCTGGCTACTAGAGATTAATCCAAATATATTTTCAATTCTGAAAAGGAAGAAACTAGTCATTTAGTTTTCCATTTCCCCATCCATTCTCCTTTCAGTTGGAACTGACACATACAAACCAAATCATTATTATATTTCCCATTTTTGTTAATTTAAATTGGAGAATGCATACAATTTCCTTTTCCTTTCATCTCTGCTGCACCTAAAGCAGTCTCACAGTGATGTGAAAACACTTCTTTTGTTCTTAGCATGCTATGTCTTAACTTGCAAATATGGCTGACACAGCATGTAACGCAGGAAACAGCCACTTATAATTCCACTGGCGCATAAGACAAAATCATGGTGCAGCATGACATGGTACCATTTAGATATTTTGGTCCCACCATGTGATAAAGGATCTGGAAACCAAGCCTTACGAGGAACCGTTGAAGGAGCTGGTTTTAGACTGAAGAAGAGAAGAGTGAGATTTGATATGAAAGCCATCTTCAAATATCTGGAGGGCTGTCACATGGAATATTGAGCAAGCTTGTTTTCTGCTGTTCCAGAGGGTATAGGATCTGAACAAACTGATTCAAATTACAAGAAAGAAGATTCTGACTAACCATTAGGAATAAGGTTATGATGTTATTGCTGTTGTTTAGTCGTGTCCGACTCTTCGTGACCCCATGGACCAGAGCACGCCAAGCACTTCTGTCTTCCACTGCCTCCCGCAGTGGTTATGATGGTAAGAGCTATTCAACACTGGAATGGACTACCTTGGAAAGGGGTGGATTCTCTTTCACTGGGTTTTTTTTTAAACAGAGGTTGGATGGCCATTTGTCAGGCATTCTTTAGCTGTGATTCCTGCATTGCTGGTGGTTTGATTAGATGACCCTTGGTGTCCCTTCTACAGGGAGAGTCTTTTAAAAGAGGCCCCGTGGAACATGTGTACTCTGTATCCATGAGGCCTCTTTTAAAGGACTCACTCTGTAACTCTACACTTCTATGATTCTATTATTGATGTCTGCCCATTGGTCATAATGGTTGGAGCTGATGGGAGCTGTAGTTCAAAACATCTGCAGGGTACTATGTTGGCTATCCCTGCACTCCGTAAATGAACCAAAGTCTGCTGTTGGCTCCCATATTTCCCTTACTCCTCTTCTCCTCTGTAAAGAGATTGAAAGCATCCAGTCTAGTTAATCCATACGTTGCTAGACTTCAACTTTCATTATCCCCAGCCAGGCTGAGGTGATCAGAGTTTAACAGTTAGGTATCAGGCCAGTATGCAAAATAAGACCAAAATAAATGGAACCAAGAACTAAAATCCATAATATATAGTCAAAGCAATTTTAAGAAGCAGTGAAACACAACAGGGCAGACATAACATCTAAAATGTCTACACAAACAGAAATGTTTTGACTTGGTGCTGAGAAGACAGCAAAGTTGGCGCTACGTTGTCCTTGTACAAAACTGTATAACTATTTGAGCCTGACCTTCCTTTTTGGATAATCTTCTGGGGGGCCACATGCCATTGGTGGGGAGGGCCAAAGTGGATAGAGCATCAAATGCCAATTTTATCTTTCCACAGTAGGCTAGTTTCTACACACTCAGTCTCCCTTCCATCCAGGGAAGCAAGAGAATGCCAGAGAGCAAGGAAACGTTCTAGTCAGGCAACAACATCCAAGGAAGGCACAGAGAAGAGTTGGTGAGGGCTGAGGGGAAAGTCCCTGGGTCACATTTGGCCTGAGATTACCCACCCCTGTTCTACAGGGAGGATGTTCTACAGCTGTGATGCCCTATGAGGAAACTGTGTGATTTGATGCAGAAAATCATTCTGTGGTGACTCTTCCCATCATCATCAGTAGCTCAATTTCTCCCTAATGCTCGGCTTTGACGTGTTGGCATTCCAATCCTGTCCACTGGGGTATTTTTCCTCCTTTACACTGGTGCAGCCGATTTCTCATTTAAAAGAAGAAAAAAGTTAACGATCACAATTTTTAAAATAAAAAATATGCAGCTCTAAGTTCAAGCGCAAAGCATGCATAACCCGAGACTCCCAAAATAAGCCTCATAGTCATGCTTAATTTAATAGAGAGTTTGTTACTCTGAAAACGCACACACTTGTCTCCAGTACAAACAGTTATTTAAAGGAAGGAAGTTCACCAGGCTTATGCTGAACTGTTTCGGAAGACTTAATATTCTGGAAATGCTCCTTATTTACACTTTGCTCACCTTGTGGAAATGAGGAGACTTAATTTATTAATGAGGTTTAAACTTGCAAAGCTCTTCCTGAGTCCTTGTTGAAAGGAACTTAACAAAGCTTGGAAGGTTAGGATTTTATTTAACATGGCATCATATGTAATGCTACACATACATTATTTCTCCCTGCCTCTTCCAGAGGACTAATTTGGATCATGGGGAATGTAAGTAAACATTTCTCAGCTGGTGGAGCTTTACTCATTTGCATCTCTTGAGTCATTTAAAAGTATCCAAATATATTTGCTTTGTTGGTTTTGGACAAGTCAGTGAGGTCCTGCAGGGAACCAGTTGGTGTGTCCAAACTTGCAGAAAGCAGGATTGAACTTTCCACACATCAAGCAATGCATGGGGTGTTCAATTCTGCTTGGGCAATAGCTTTTCATCCCTATGGGCCAACTTTGATAGGTGGTTGGGACAATCTACCTGATATTATGTCATCATATGATTGACAGGTGGGTTGGTTCACACGAGGAGAGAAAGATATGGCCCATTGGACCAAAAAAGGTCCCTAATCCTGGTATATAGAATGCCAATCTAACATGCTTCTTCAACTGAGTTCATTGCTGTCAAGTCTATCAGATAGCACCAGACCTCACAAAATGGTTTGATTTTTCGTCTGTTACTATTTATTTGCGGGTTTATAAGCTTCTCCACAACCAAAAGTTACTGAAGTGCTGTACAATAAAATAAAATAAGATAAAATATAAAATGCCGGGAAACTAAAGGGAACAAAACCATTTCTACAATTTTACAGTTATTGTTACATTAAATGGCTGGGCCACATTTCAGGGAAAGCCTTCTGAATTTTAAAATGCCAGGCGCTTCTCTGATTTCAGTTACTATACAGATATATAAAATCAATATTCACCTTCCCGTAAAAATAGATAAACTGGTACGATGCTTAAAAAATTGCGAGCATTATTCATGAGTTCTTTGAATGAGTGTAGGCATAGAGTATGTAGGAATAGCAGGTGCAGACATGCTGATCCAACCCTCAGTGTCCTCATCTATGGCTGCTCCACCCTGACCTTCCTGCATTGAGAGGAAAGGTCTGAATGCGGCTTCTCAGTGTGTTCAGCTGAAGCCTTCCCACTATTAGGAATCCTGCTGATGGTTAGTCTAGACAATACTGAGCCAGATGGACCAATAGTATGACAGTATATGGTAAAGGTGTTCACTGATCTCAAGATTCTAATCTGGAGCCAAATTTAGTCTGAAGCACTGTGGAGGCTGCCTGCTTTGGTTTAGGTCCAAATTTTGACTTGGAAAAAATGAAGTGTTGTTTCTTCCCCAATTCACTACTATGGGTAACACTAATGATACCTATAACTTTTCTTCCTTTTGACAGAACCGGATGACATTTGCATGCATAGTAGCTCCTCAGGGTGAATAAAGCCTGCCAAATTATGGAAAACAGGTCTAGGGATTTTGTGCTGGGCACCTTTAAAGATTTTTTTTTTTAATGAACTATTTATAACTTTTTTGGCAGAATCAGCTGGAATTTATAGACATTCCCCTTTTGAGGGGAATCCAGCCAAATTTCAGAAAGATAGCTGCTGCGGTTTTCCTGCACATTTTGGGGTAGTTAAAAAAGGAGTTGCTTAATATCTGCTATTGTTTTCTGTATGGAAATGACATACAGTGGTACCTCAGGTTAAGTACTTAATTCTTTCCAGAGATCCGTTCCTAACCTGAAACTGTTCTTAACCTGAAGCCCCACTTTAGCTAATGGGGCCTCCTGCTGCCACCGCGCCGCTGGAGCACGATTTCTGTTCTCATCCTGAAGCAAAGTTCTTAACCTGAGGTACTATTTCTGGGTTAGCAGAGTGTGTAACCTGAAGCGTATGTAACCCGAGGTACCACTGTATATGAGATAAATGCCTCAAGAAAGAAACTTGACAAATTACAGATGAATAGGTTAAGGGTTTTTTCATGCTAGGTGCTTTAAAAGTTGAGAAATAAAAGGGCCTCACTGGGTTTTTGTGGGCAATGCTTTTAGTATGAAAATGGAATATATTGTAGGGGTTCCCTACAACAGTTGCAACAGCAAGATTAGATGGCTTCAGAGGTCGATTAGACAAACTCATGGAAGATGATACTATCAATGGCTACTAATCATGATTGCTAAATTGAACCTCCATGTTTAGAGAGAGTATGTCTCATAGAAACAGAGGTGGCTAACCTGTAGCCCAGATACTGGATTCCAACTCCCTAACTATTGGCCAGGCTGCTAGGGCTGATGGGAGTTGGTGTCCAACAAATCTGGAGGGCCACCATTTCCAGCCTTGTTGGGGGACAACAACAGGGGAAGGCAATTGTCTTCATGCCCTGCTTGTGGCCTTTCCTGAGGTTACCATGTTAGCCACTATAGGACACAGGAGTCTGGACTACATGGATTGTTGGTCTGATCCTGAAAGTCTCTTCTTATGTAGGAAGCATCACCATACCTAGACATAGACCTGCTTTAGATAGTTTTCTGAATCCTGTGCCTTTGGACCACAGAGCTAGCTGGGATCCAACATAAGAACATTCTTAAGAGCCCGCTGGATCAGGCTAGTGGCCCATTTAGTCCAGCACCCTGTTCTCACAGATGCCTATGTGCAAAAGCACTCTCCACTTCTGTGGTTTCCAGCAAATGGTATTCAGAAGAATACTGCCTCTGAGCATGGAAGAAGAGCATGGCCAGCAGGGTTAATAGCCATTGATAGCCTTATCCTCCATGAATTTGTCCAATCCTATTTTAAAGCCATCCAAGTCGGTGGCCACCACTGCCTTCTGCAGGAGCAAATTCCATTAAGTATGTGCTGTGTGAAGTAATACCTTTTTTTTTGTCTGCCCTGCATCTATAGACTAACAGTGAACAGGATCCAGAAGGTGTGGCAACTGCTGTAAGGTCATAAATGAAATGAAAGTTTTCTTTTGCTGAGGCAAAGAATGCTCCAGGATTAGGTGACTCTGCAATTATGCATGGAATTTATGATCCCATACCAGCACATCATTTTCCAGCAAAAAGTAAGTGGCACCAGCCCCTTCCTTCCTCCCTCCCTCTGTGTGTGATTGTAAACACAGCACAGAAAGAAACAGTGACAGTAATGCATAGATGGAAGGCGCAGCATTGCATCAAAGACAAAAAGAACAATTTAAGCTTATATAGGAAGGGGCCCAAGCATTTGTTACAACTTTGACATGGCCCAGTAAATGTGCCTAAACACACCTGATTCTTCTAATCACAATTACTTTACATTTAAACCATCAGAAGTGGTCTCACACCAGTCTCAACAAATTGTGTATTTCAGTTGTCATCAGCCCTCCAGATTCACAGGTAGAGGTTTTCCACATGGCCTGCCATGTGACCATTTAACTGGAAATTGAACCTGAGCCCCACTCTGCATGCAAAACATGTACTCTACCATGAAGCTGTGGTCCCTTCCCTGAACATGTGTGGTCATCACATGGAGCAGGACGTGTGTTTGGACCACTGCAATCCATACACAAGCATTTAAGATTCCTGCTGGATCAGATGAAAGGTCCATCTAGTCTAACATTTTCTTTCCCATGATCAACCAAATGCTTCTGAGATGAGGGCAACAGGACTTCTATGCTGCCACTCAGCAACTGGTATTCAGAAGGATAAATCTATATAGTATGTATGTATACAGGTATCCATCCATCGGTCCCATCCTCCTTTCCATCTGGGAGTTAAAGGCTGAATTGATACATGTCTAGACAAGTCACATCTGATTTTATACCGGAGCTTTCCATAATATTTTGTGTTGAAGTCCATAGATGCTTCCTTACCAGAAGTGAAGCAGAACTCAACATTATGCTACGATTTGATGCATCATTTAAAAAGCTATGTAGAACAGAATCCATTAAGACACCCTTGAAGTTGCAAGGCCATTTCTTCACTAATGGTGGTGCATGAGAAGAGGACAAGAGACAAGGAAGGAGACTGCTAAGAAGGAATGGGTTGTGTAGCTTCCAAATGGTCTTTCTCCATTCTTGTCGAGGTATGGCATTCATAGGATGAGTGTTTCATGAAGCCTGATGAAACCTCATTAGGAAAATGGAGGGTTCGGACTATTCCCAGAGCACACAAGTTTATACTTTATAGGCACAGTTTTATTTAGAAAAACTGCTTCGTGAAATGTTTTCCAATATCAGTTATTAAGGCGACTTCACTTCTGCCTGGAGGCCATTTGTGATCCATATGACTAAACAATCTCATAGCTGGCACCCCCCCCCCACTAAATATGAGTTTCTTTAGCAACATTCATTATTATTTTATATGTTTGGTATACCTATAACCTTTGTATTCTACTGTGGAATATATTTTCCACCAAGGCAGATTAGTCCTGAAGCCAGTTCCATAGAAGTGGATCCAGCAGATGCCATTTTTCTCTCTACTCTGATGCTCAGTTTGGAGAGAACTTTCCAAACATGTTCCAATCTGAATTGGATGTTGCCCTTCAAGTTACTTTGGTGTCTTCAGACACTTAGGATGTAAAAGAGCACTTTTCCTAGAAGAAATTCTCTTGTGAGTCCCATTACTCACCTCTCACAAGTGTGATCATATCCCAAAGAATCTTTTTTTTATGAAGTGCCTTCCTTGCTTCGCTGTGCATATAGCACTTATGCCAGTTTCACACGCCAGGAAGACACCATCTTGCAATGATGCTTAAAGGTTTCTAGAAGGGGCATTGCAGTGTTCCAGATAAGGATTTTTTAATCAAATATATATTAGGACTATTTAATGAGAATTTGAAGGTTGTAAATTATAACAATCCATTAATAATATGGCAAACGAACATCTTAACTAGAAGGAATATGAACATTCACACAACAGATACTTCACAAGATATCTATCCACATAAATGGATTAATATTTTCTTGTATGTTACTGCATACCAATACATTATGATTATGTTTCATTCCTCAACAAAATGGTCATAAGGCTCTCTTTCCTCTTTGACTGACCATATTAGTCCATTTTATGTTATTTACTACATCCCATAGTTCGGTTACTCAGTCTTCAAGTGTCAGAGTTCTTATCTTTTTCCAGTTATGACAAATAGTCAAGCAAGAAGCCATGAACAAGTTTGAGACCATTTCTCTATCATCTGTTAAGGCCAGATCTTTAACACACCAAGTAAAATAACTAATGGATCTGTTGAGAGTATATATCCTGTTATTGCTTCCATTTCTCTTATCACATTATCCTATAATTTATCTTAGGACAAGTCAAGAAAACATGTCTGCATTTATTGTACTGCATCTCTAACATAGTTTATTTGCTGGGCTATAAATGTGATTAAGTCACAATGATGTCAAATATAATAAAAATGAGTTTATAGAAGCTTTCTTAGAGATTTACATTAAATGTCTGTTTGAGGAGAGATTTTGACAGAGCTTTTCCCCAGTGTTAGGTGGTATGTACTCCTTACTTCTATTTGAGTTGGTCCAGCGTGAAATATTCAAAATTATTCACATTTTCTCTCTTGTAACAGTCAAGCAGCTAATAAGTAGTGTGGTGCATTTTAAAAATGTTTCTGTTGGTAGCAATATGTCATAATGAAAAGTCACTTCCTGGGGAATTATATAGAGAAAAAAATATGGGAGGCTACAAGGACCACTGTACAGGAAAAAAGATGGCCGGCCAATGGGTACAAGAAGGCATCCATCTTTCTTTCTCTGTACAATTCTCCAGAAGGGCTGTGCATTAAGTTTTATGGCTCCTTTCTGGAGTATTTAAAAGGCATTTTACTTACTGGGTGCCATACTGTACTAATAATAGCTTCTCCAAGCAGCTTAAAAAAGAAAAAAACAGCCCTCTGAACACCTAATAGGTACTTCAATTTTTTTAAAAAAATGCTAAAAGTGTGACATTTTTAGGATCTGTGCATAATGGAGATGGTGGGGATGCTAGTCAACAGATATAAAAGAGACATTAATCAAATCAAGACAGCTTCATCCAATCCCATTAAGAACACTTAAGATGGAAAAATTCTAAAGGAGTCTGGCATAAGCTAAACATTTTTCTAAAAAGTGAAAATCAAAGACTGTGTATATAGTTCCAGATTACGTTCATGACCTGTTAAGAGTCTTGAGTCTATATTCCAAAACTTCTTTTTTCTTTCTAATATTCCCAGATTTACTGCTTCCAACTAGGGCTCCCAAACTGTGGTCTGCGGACCACCAGTGGTCGTGAGCTTCATTTATGTAATCCACAGCATGTCTGTGGATCTGTTGTTGAAGATGGGAGATGGCACATCAAATGTTCACATTGATTTTTAATTGCATTTAATTGCTTCTCTAATTTCTTATATTGTCTTTTATTGTATTACAATTTTAATTCTGTGGAAAGGAGTTCAAATTGTACTAAAATAAAATACAATATAAGAAATAAAAGAAGCAATGAACATACAATTAAAAATCATATAGCACCTAGCACAACACATTTTATTTGCTACAAGGGGCAGAAAAATCATCAAGTGGTCCACCAAGACCATTAGCAATAGGATATATTTCCAAGTCAGAGAGATTGTGGCTTTCAGAGTTCCAGTGTTTTGAAACAAATAGTTGGAGGTGCTTTCTTCAAGATTGCTGATTTGCTGTTTCGAATCATGTATGAAAGTCTATGGCTATTTCCCCAACATTATGGATGGGGCACCCCATGCTGAAATGTTTAAATAAACAGGGTCAATTCTATCTATCTTTAGCCATTCACTTTTTTCATATATTACCTCATTTTTCCATGTATAAGAAGATGATGCTTTTTGCTAAAAAAAAAAATTAGACAAAAACTGGGTGTCGTCTTATACACTGATAGTGAATGCAGAGTGGGGGGACGTGCGATTAATGGCAGAAGCAAGCAGGCGATTGGCAGCATCGATTGGGCGGGTGATTGGTGGTTGCGGCAAGGCCTGCTGGCGGTTGGCTGTGGCAATTGGGCAGGCGATTGGCAGCTGTGGCCAGGCAGGCAGGTGATTGGCAGCTGTGGCAAGTGGGTGGGTGGGCTGTTGGTGGCGGTGAGCAGGCAGGCAATTGGCGGATGCAACCAGGTGTGCGATCAGCCATGGCTGTGACGGGCAGGCAGGTGAGCAATTGGTGGAAGTGATCCCCACCCCCCAAAAAAGCTGAACAACTTAATTTCTTAATTTTGAGTTTTAAAAAGGTCGTCTTATACATGGGGTCATCTTATACACGGAAAAATACGGTACTTACGAGTCTGAGAGTATACTTCTAGGGCTCTTTCTTTTCTGATTTTCGGGATTAATATGACATTCTGTTGATGCAAAGCAAGCAGGGATAGGGGTGGGGGCAGAGACAGCTGTGCACAGAACTGAGAGCTCTGGTTCTCGAGCTCTAGAAAGCTCCTGACCATGCACAAATTAAAACCTGTGAACATTAGGCTTAGTAGTTGCCAATGTCTATTCAAACCCTGCACTTTGTAGCTATAAAACATCCATGCTTGCATTTCATACTAGTTTCCAATGTGCTCCAGCACTCTCTGTGTTGCATGTGGGTTGGGGGTTGGACGCCTGCTCCCGCTGCTCCAGTTTAACAATGCAACTCTTCTGGAATGAATCCCGTATGTGGTCCTGTATGAGAGGTTTCTCGATCTGCCTCTTCCCACTTCCGCCTTTGTGAATTCTGGCATGCTTGCTGACTTGGCCATGATTCATACACCTGCAAAGAGGCAACACTCCCCGCATGCTGGATGCAGGAGCAGCAGGGAGTCCCTGCCACCCACTGGGCACCTAATATTACACCGGTGTTCCATGCAAAGTATAAAGGTTGCAAAAGTATGATGTTTGCAATCGTACTCGCTTTTCTGTCATGGATACTTTATGCAGGGATGGGGACCCTCAGGCCCGGGGGACAAATGCAGTCTTCCGGGCCTCTTGATCTGGTCCATGGGACTCTCCCTAGCCATATCCCTTCTCCTTAGGCCACATCCCTCAGCAGGGCTTGTTCTTCTACCCAGCTTGCCAGCACGTTGGTAAAACATGCCTGCACAGAACACCTGTAGAATACCACCATCTCTCTCTTCCATGAAAAACACATTTCTGTGAAGCCTTTGGAAGTGTACTGAGTAAGTGTTCCAAAAGGGGAGGTACAGAAGTGATTTTTTAAAAGGAAAAACAAGGGTGCTCCCACCCCAAAGAAACCCAGCCGAATGAAGACTGAGCGTGTTCGGAAGTCGTGGAATTCAGGCTGATTCTAAGGGGTGGACAAACAGAAAACCGGGAGGCAGAGAGGATGAAACTACCTGAAGAACCTGCAACATTTTGCTGTTCCTACATGCTACAACTGGTAAGGGATAAAAGAAAAGATGCATGTATGAAACCAACCTACTGGGTAAGGCTTGTGTAATGAACAAAAAATTGTTACAATAATACTGTTCTGACATAACAGCTTCCTTTGGGGAGACTGAAATAAGGGGCTATTTTAATTTATGTAAAACCAACACAGATGTGAATGTTGTTGTTTAGTCGTTTAGTCATGTCTGACTCTTCGTGACCCCATGGACCAGAGCACGCCAGGCAGTCCTGTCTTCCACTGCCTCCCGCAGTTTGGTCAGACTGATGTTTGTAGCTTTGAGAACACCGTCCAACCATCTCGTCCTCTGTCGTCCCCTTCTCCTTGTGCCCTCCATCTTTCCCAACATCAGGGTCTTTTCCAGGGAGTCTTCTCTTCTCATGAGGTGGCCAAAGTATTGGAGCCTCAGCTTCACGATCTGTCCTTCCAGTGAGCACTCAGGGCTGATTTCCTGAAGAATGGATACGTTTGATCTTCTTGCAGTCCATGGGACTCTCAAGAGTCTCCTCCAGCACCATAATTCAAAAGAATCAATTATTCGGCGATCAGCCTTCTTTATGATCCAGCTCTCACTTCCATACATCACTACTGGGAAAACCATGGCTTTAACTATATGGACCTTTGTTGGCAAGGTGATGTCTCTGCTTTTTAAGGTGCTGTCTAGGTTTACCATCACCTTTCTCCCAAGAAGCAGGCGTCTTTTAATTTCATGACTGCTGTCACCATCTGCAGTGATCATGGAGCCCAAGAAAGTAAAATCTCGCACTGCCTCCATTTCTTCCCCTTCTATTTGCCAGGAGGTGATGGGCCCAGTGGCCATGATCTTCGTTTTTTTGATGTTGAGCTTCAGACCATATTTTGCGCTCTCCTCTTTCACCCTCATTAAAAGGTTCTTTAATTCCTCCTCACTTTCTGCCATCAAGGTTGTGTCATCTGCATATCTGAGGTTGTTGATGTTTCTTCTGGCGATCTTAACTCCGGCTTGGGATTCATCCAGCCCAGCCTTTCGCATGATGGATTCTGCATATAAGTTAAATAAGCAGGGAGACAATATACAGCCTTGCCGTACTCCTTTCCCAATTTTGAATCAATCAGTTGTTCCATATCCAGTTCTAACTGTAGCTTCTTGTCCCACATAGAGATTTCTCAGGAATCTCTATTCAGATGTGAATAGTTCCTTGCATTTCCATTGCTCCACCAGTGTTTTCATGCATTGAGATGGCTGGATATTAACCTTTGATGCTTCTTGTGCTCTTCACAATTAAGAACAATTCATTCTTTATTCAAAAAGGCTGACACCACCAAGATGCTTATGTCATACAATAGATTATGAAGTGTTTTCTCCCCCCGATACATGGGATAATGAGAGACAGAGAGACAAAGCGAGAGAGAGAGAGAGAGAGAGAGAACTATAGAAAACCAAAAAACGCTAGGCTGCTAAAAGGCTAATGAATGGACAATGGAACATGTTTTTCCACACACAGCAGTTAGTCGTCACAATCAATTCTTTGATGAAAAAAGGGAGTTGATCCTGACTACATTTGAATTTTACGATTGTTTGGGGCAGGACATGTCTGAGCATGTCTGAGGTAATTATATGCTTATGGCACAGCTCACATCCCCACTGAAGTCATCAACTTGTACTTATGACATCATAAGTACAAATTGTTTGGGGCTCTCAAAACCGGCATTCACAGCCCACATTCTACCAAGTTATCAATAAGGGTATCTTGGGTTCCATTGTCAACTGCTTTTCTGAAATCAAGCTATACAATGTCCATGGGGTCATACCTAATGCTAGTCATAACCAAAGTACACCAATTTATTTTAATGGACTTCATTAGCAATGGGTCAACAGTGAATAAAACTTAGCTGTGTACAACCCATGGTGCTCCCTGTCTACCAGTAGATCTATCAGAGTCTATCAAAGAAGATTGTTCTGACATGATGCACTACTGATAAACTCATGCTGGCTTCTAGTAATCTTTATCCTAGTTGGTATCTCTCTTGGATTTGAATTTATTTTATGTATGTGCTGCTGTTGTTTAAATCTCACTCACGTTTTTAAATATTAATTTTTAAAGCAACTTTCAGGGTTTGTTTGTTTTTACAATCAAGTGGTGTATAATTTTATGAAATGTGTGCGTGCGTGCAACTGTTTTATATATGATATTATATTGTAAATCGCTTCAGGGTAGTTCATAGGAAGAAATTAATTAATAAAGAAAATAATCGTAAGCAGTGCAGTCTTTCTTAGATGCTGACAGTCTTAATAAAACTGTGCTAGAATTCTGCCTAGTATTAACAGCAGGTTGACTGCTCTGTAGTTTCTTCACTTTCTGAAAACAGGGGCCACATTTGCCCACCTCCAGTCATCTGGCATTTCACCTCTTCTCCAAGAATTACTGAAGATTAGAATAAGCAGCTCTGAAATAGTTTCTGCCTCTCCCTTCAGCACTCCAGGGTGTAATTCATTTGGCCCTGGAGATTTGAACTCATTTAAGGTGTGTCTAACCATCACCATACCTATTCTGGGATGCAAGCCCCTCCTGATATCATTCGTTCTACACTTCCCAGGTTGAACCCAATTCCCCTTGAGGGAGAAGACCAAGACAAAATAGGAGTTGAGTAGTTTCCACCTTCTCTGCATCACCTGTTAAGGCTTCATCATCTTCTCCAAGCAACAGACCTAACCCTTCCTTCTTGTTCTTGCTCCAAACATAACTAGAGAAGTCCTCCTTGTTTTTAGCATCTAATCTAAGTCTCAGCTCATTCTGGGACTTATAGCTTTTCTGACACTGCCATTACAAGTAAGAAGTATTCTAGTCTCATTGTTGACTATATACATCTCCTATGCATGTCTTTTTAAAGGAAGGATGGGGGACCATTTTCAGCCTGAGGACTGTATCCCCTCCTGGGCAACCATCCAGGCGACATGTCAATGGTGGGAGGGGCCAATGGCAAAAGCAGGCAGAGCAACAAATGTAAATTTTACAGTAGGCTACTTTCTACCCACACCCACATATCCTCCATGCAGGTGAAAAAAGAGCCATTATTAGAATTCAATGATATATATACATATATAGAATCATAGAGTTGGAAGAAACCACAAGGGTCATCTGGTCCAACCCCATGCAATGCAGGAATCTTCTTGCCCAACATGGGGCTTGAACCCATGGCCCTGAGATTAAGAGTCTCATGCTTGCTCTACATGCTGAGCTATCTCCAGCCAGGCAAAAACACTGAAGGCTGTGTGAAGCAGAGCCAGTGAGGGGCATGGCCTGGGAGGAGGGTGAGTGGCTAGGGAAGTGGCGTGGGGAAGAGTCCCAAAAGCCTGTTTCCAAGTCTCAGCTCATCAGAGAGCTCCTTGTGCAGCCACACTGGGCATGGAAACGGTTTGTAATTGTGCCTTCGGTATCTCTGTTTGTGGTACTGCCCCAGCAGTTGCTTGCTTGGCTGTGACCTGTGATAGGTCCTTCTCTGTGGTGGTTCCCTGTTTGTGGAACATCCTCCTTAGCAAGATGTGCCAGTCTCCCTCCCTATTATCGATATCTTTCTACAGTAGTTAGTTGAACTCTGTTTTAGTTTTTTCTTAACGGTTTTTATTGTATATGTGTATGGTTGTTTTTATGTATTACAGTATATCAATATTTTTCCCCCAAATAAATAATTAAATATTAGCTTTTAGGAGAAATTTAAGACATTCTAGTTTGCCCAGCCATTTGATGGCTAAAAGTTCTGTCCGTGGCAACCTTGAAATTATTGGATTGTGTTTAGTGATTGCTTTTAGGAGTTTTTAACTGTTTTTAGACATTTTAACTGCATTGTTTTAGTATGGACATGTTTACTGCCCTGGGCTCTTTTGGAGGAAGATTCAGGTTATTAAATGAATGAATGAATGAATGAATGAATTTCACTTTTTAAACTCTCCCAAACATCATCAACCTTCATTCTCCTTCAGAATTTCGAGCTATGAATTCGTACTCAACATTTCCTTGAACTCCTTTCAATCTGCTTCCCTAAACTCTTATTATGCTTAGGTTCTCACATCTCTTCCTATCACAAATTCCAAGATGATACTGTCACTTTCCCCCAAGGTTCCTGCCACTTTCACTCCCTCAGCCTTATTGGTCAGGATAGCAGGACTCCTGAACCTTCCCCTCCACCTTCTGAGCTGTGAGGTTGTTAGCAGGACAAGTCAAACATTTATTGGATGTTCCACTTGGAACAGAGTTAGACCTCCAGCGTATGTCAGAATAGCTGAAAGTCCTCATTACTACTATGACTTGCTTCTGCGAAAGTTGTATAATCTATTTCAGGGAAATTCCAGCTGGCTAGGCAAGTCTAGAGCATAACAATATCACTTTTGTGTCTGTCTTCTATCCTTATCAAATTCTCTCAACAACTGGGTATGGACAAGAGAGAAAAAACACCATGGCTCGCTGTGATGTTTGAATGAAATCAGTAATATAGCACATTCATATGGCTGCTACTTTAGGGGTCAGAGGAAGTGAATGAATCAGATTCCTGCAGTAAACATGGATAGGGTGGTTCAGCAGGTGCCAGTTCCTTAAAGGTAAAGGTAAAGGTAAAGGGACCCCTGACTGTTAGGTCGAGTCGTGACCGACTCTGGGGTTGCGGTGCTCATCTCGCTTTACTGGCCGAGGGAGCCGGCGTACAGCTTCTGGGTCATGTGACCAGCATGACTAAGCTGCTTCTGGCGAACCAGAGCAGCGCACGGAAACGCTGTTTACCTTCCCGCCGGAGCGGTACCTATTTATCTACTAGCACTTTGACGTGCTTTCAAACTGCTAGGTTGGCAGGAGCAGGGACCGAGCAACGGGAGCTCACCCTGTTGCGGGGATTCGAACTGCCGACCTTCTGATCGGCAAGTCCTAGGCTCTGTGGTTTAACCCACAGCCAGTTCCTTAGCAGTCCATATACCTTAGACTCTAAGCCCTAGAGACATTATTGCAGGCACCGACTCTACGAAGCTAAGAATCACATTTGTTGCTCCACCCTCTTCTGTCTACGGACCTGCCCACCACTGGCTTACAGACTCTGGAAGGTTGCTCATGAAGTAATGTGAGCCTCAAACCGAAAAAGGTTCCCCATCCCTGCACAGAACACCAAGGTGTGCTCTCACAGGTAACTCTGAAACGTCATAAAGGATAGTTCCTGAGTCACACCCTAGAAACACCTTCATGTTCCATATTTTGTAACCCCCCCAACACATTTGACAGTAATGGGCTAGCAAGTCACACAACAGAGGTTAGATTACTGCAGTTATTCCTTTACTTCCCCTCCAAAACTCCAGCACAATAAACAGAAGTTAACACTTTCTTTACTTCTGACACCGATAAAATTGGCTGTGTCTTTGTAAAAAACAACAACCTGTACTACCTGGTAATTACATTATTGCAGTTCAGTTATGTCAGTCTTCTTGAAAGACACATATTGTTGTTAATCTAATTCAATCTGGGAGGCTAAGGCATATGAAGGCAAGTGGAATTTTCGTCTGCTTCTCCAGGTTGTCAGCAGTCACTATCCGGAAACACACTGCATTATTCTGCTTTTTATAATGTAATTAGGAAGTTGCCCTGCATTATGACAGGCCGTGCGTGTTTCTGCAGAGCAAGGGTGGGGAAACTCAGATCTGGGAGCAAGCTGCACCCTCTCTGAGCGTCTTCTCTGGCCTTCTGAACTCTCTCCAGGCCTCACCCCTCACTGGCCCTCCTTGAATAGGTTTGCCTGGCTAGTATGTGTCATTGAACTCTGATAACACCTCTTGCTTGTCTGGATGAAGGATAAAGAGGGGTGTCCGAGTGAGTGTAGAAACCAGCTTATTCTATTAAGGGGGACGTTTGTGCCCATTGCTCTGCCTACTTGTGCCTCTGGTCCCAGCCAACACAAGCACATGGCCTTTGGAAGGCGGCTCAAAATGGAATGTGGTCCTCGGGCAGAAACCGTTACTCCACCTTTCCTGTACTGGGAGAAAGGTCTTCTCTGTACACATCCCACACAGCACCTGAAGGGATTAATCAGCAGCAGTGCTGAGTGAGTCATTTGCTGCTATCCCCAAGGTCAGTACAGTACTGCATTTTGCACCACAGGGGAATACAGCAGCCATTCATTTGTATGGGATAAAGCAAAGAGATGCAACCCGAGGACATACTGGGTTGGTTATGGTAACGCTGACTTCATGCCCTTGCTCCCTATTCAGGATGCCCTAGACTCTGACTGAAATTCATTTACTTTTAATTAATTCACTGCTGTATCTACAGCAGTGACCAGAGGAGGAATGACTGCTGGAAGGAGAGTGGAGAGAAAAAACGCCATGGTGCACCTGTAGCAGCAAAACCGGACGCCTTCATCTGCTATATCTGCAATAAAACACATCTCTCATTTCATTCTCTCCATGTCACAGCAGGCGCTGTAATTCTCCAACGGTTTGACTTCAACCCCAAAGGCGAACTCTTCCATTGTCACCCAAGAGAGACGGATGCCATCAGCAGCAGCATCAGCAGCATCAACAACTACAACCTGTAACAGTGCTAATAAGAGTAGCTTTACAGACAGGGATTTGGGGAGGGTGGGGTTCAATTCAGTTCACATTTAAAGAAAAACTTACCTAAGACACATTTAAAGACAGACCTACACCGAAAACAATACATAAACCAAAATGCAGCCAACATTAAAAATGTGTACTTTCCCAAATTTTGCAATGCTATACAATCCAGACACATAGTATATACAAAAATGTACATACTAGGCTAAAGTGTGCCTAAAAATGCATATGTGGGTGAAAACGGTGTTGAAAATCCTAATAAGAGGAGAAATTGCTTTGGAAAAATTAAGGGGAAAGTATATACAAAAATGGGATAAATTTGCACTAAAATGCAGATTAATTTTCATGAGGGCTTAAAAAAACGATCCACAAACTGATAGGGAAGTTCTGAACATTCAGAAAATCAGAAAGGGAGAGAAACCGAAATCAACATATTCATATGTCTCTATTTGAAGGTTATATGTTAAAAAAAAAAAAGTGGGGGGAGAGGCAGGAACCAGTGATTCATGCTTGCTCTTTCAGTGGTTCTGGTTTAATGTTCAAAACTCCATGAGTTGTACCTGCTTCTGAAGCGCACAAATTTTCTGAAAGAGAAGATGCTCCCCTTCTCCCATTTATTTCATAGACAGAAGCTCCTCCACCAAGTGGATAACTCATCACAAGTTTATCAGAGTCCAACAAAGGCATGGGCCCTACATCGTGGTTAAAATAATCTTCCCTGTGTTTTCACCTAAACATTTTAACAAGGATTGCCAACCCTATCATCTATCTGTCTGTCTGTCTGTCTGTCTGTCTGTCTGTCTGAGATAGATAGATTTGGGGGGGGGGAGAACAAACATTCTTCTCAAACATGAAAAGTGTAAAATAGTGTATTTTAAAAGCAAATACCACCACTCCTTCTTTAAAGAAAGCTAGCCCAATTTTGGTCCTGTAGAGCAGATTTATTAGGCAATTTGGGGCTGCGGCAGAGAGGGAATCCACAGAATTGCTTCCCTTTCTGTTCTGCTGATGGTTGCCTCTTTCAATGGAGTGTCCTGGATTCTGCTGGCGGAGAGGCTCTAGTACTGTGGAGGTCCCCACTCCATCTGCCATAACCCAGTTATGTTGCTTCTTCACAGTAATATCAGCAACTTAAATATATTTTCTTATCAACGGGACAATGGAAATGGATTTTCCGTGCCCTCATGGTAGCCTAGAGGAATTGGAAAAATAAAGGTATGATACCCATCAATCAATGGACTGACAATATGACATCACTCATACTTTATGAACGGACTGCTTACAGGCACAGACTCTGTACGGATAAATACGGTAACATTTGGAATGAGTGTATACAAAAAGTAGTAGGCTATTAACATTTACGTAAGCATTAGGACAATAACACTATAACAATGTATACAAGAATGTATGGGAATATTGTATATCACTTTTGCCTTTGTATTTGTGTGTGTATTTTCACTTTTATATGTATCTTTGCTGTTGTTTGTTCTGTATCACTTTGTTTCTTTTAATTGCAATCACCTTAATAAAACATAAATATTTTAAAAACTTAAATATTTTTTCATGGGGCAGTGATGTGTCTGGTACACATAGACGTCTGCCTGCCCCTTTGTAAGTAGCAGCATTTTCTGAAACACCGGATAACTGTGCAAGATTCTGTTCCATACGGTACACACTATAAGCAATTGACCACTTTACATTAAAAATCAATCTGTGATTAAAACAGATTGTCTGGGAAAGAAGGGGAGGCGGAGAAAATAAAGGACCTTTCAGAATGGATTGGGTCTTGCCACTACTGGATTCCGCTCCAGAAATTCTAGCGGCTGTTCCAAAATTTGCCGTGCTTTTGCCAATGGTAAGTTATTATGGAACAAGCAAACTGTGCATATGTGAAAATGACTGTTTATATAGCTTTAAGCTACAAAAGCCATGGTGGAGTGAGGCAGCAAGCAAAGCACATGTGCCCAAAAGGACTGAGGATATCATTTATTTAACAAACTGATGCGTGGCTACAACCTGCTAAAACGTGAGCAGATATAATTCTGCCCAGCCAAAACTGCAAGATTTGAAATTGGGACTGCAAAAGGCAGTTCCTCCCACTGTTTCCACTTCCGCAATCCATCGCAGCCCTAGCTTTGATCTTGGTGAGAGGCATTTCTCTGAGAACTTCATTTCTGTTTTAAGCCTGGTTCTGAGATCGTCAAGCACCTCTATTCACAGAGGCCGTATTTAACTTTAATAGGGCTTTTGTTGATGAAGAGCTTTTAAGGTTGAACTGTTCATTATACTTTACATGCTAGAGCAGAGCACAATGTGGAGAATGCATAAGAATATCCCAAGTCAACAAGGGTTTTTAATGAGTGTCAATAAACAATGCTGGAATTTACTACTTATGAGCGTATATACTAACTCTGTTTGTCATCAAAATCACTAAGGTCTCTGTATCAACATGCTTAACAGCTGCCTGAATTGTAAAAATTAAACTGTGAAAGGTTATGCCCTCCTCCTATCACTTATTTATCTATTATACGTACGACAACCTTCCCTACATACACTCCTAGGAGCCAGTCGCTCATCCAGGCACTGACCAGGGACACAATTTGCTTAGCTTCAGCTATCTTATCACATTCTCCAGGATCGCTTGCTTAATTATTGGCTTGCTTAATTAATGGCTTAAGTGTGCAATGCTGGTGCTGGTTGCTGCCAAGCGGGGCTTAAGGGAGCTGGGGGGTCACTGTTGGGGCCGCTAGCCAAGGTAGAAGTGGGGGCAGAAAAACTGTTGCACAGGCTTCCTGGGCTCCCAGATGGAGCCTGATGCTGTCACATGACAGCAGTAGATACCCTGTGACGACTCAGCCCCTCCCTGCCCATTCTGGGGCCTTTTTACTGACTGCAGTCAGTAGTAACCACCAGCAGTATTTAAAGGATTACAGTATTTCCATGGGATGAAAACAGAGTGTTCAAACGCTCTGACAGATATCATTGACAAGTATTTCATTTGGGTTTCATGGGGATACTTAATGTCATCAGTAGTTTCATTTGATTTGTTCAATGACACTGGGCATGATCTACCTTCAATTTCCTCTCTTTTCAGTAAGGGTGTTGAGTAGGGGCTTCCACTGAAATCAGTGCGATTCAAAAGCTCTTAGCTTTGCCGTCATCTATGTTCTAGATTCAAGTCTTCCCACTCTTGTGATAATTATACATTCAAAACCACACCACAAATGCACATAAGAGAAGTAAAAGCACTCTTAAGGTAATCCTGAGATACAAACAAGTAAAAAAACCACATTAAAAATTTGCAGGAAAACTTAAGAGGGGAAAAGACCCCCCCAAACAGCCCGAAAATATATCAATGACAAAACTTGAGAAGGAAAACAACTGTCACGTAGGATAGAAGAACAGAACAGAGTGGCTGGAGCAGGATCTCTCTCTCTCTCTCTCTCTCTCTCTCTCTCTCTCTCTCTCTCTCACACACACACACACACACACACACACACACGAAAGAACCATCCTGTTGTCTGGACAGGTGACTTCCTGGTTCACATTGAGAAGCTATTTTTAATTCCCCCCTAGGACAGAAGAGAGAGATTGCACAGAAAAACTAAAGAATGGAGAAACTAAAAAAAATGATACCGTAGCTGGCACTGGGCACAATTCCTTCTACTCTGCCCCTCACCAAGAAACTGAAAAGACATAGCAATTATTTTCTAAATGGAAATTAGTGAGAATTTCTAATAGTGTCGCCTTCCAATAGACATCGCTAGCAAGAGATCTGTTACACTTTACGAATGATTTCCAGCTTAGCTGAACAGCAGTTTCCTGACCAAAGCACCCCCAAATCAAAGAGGTGTACTTCCGTTGGTGCAAATTCTTGTGTTAAGGTATTGTGCAGATCCAACCCTGAGACTTTCACATGGTTGGGATATAAACACTTCAGTCTGCATTTTCCTGATTCTCTGTTTCTTACACTGAAACAGTGCAAACTCTGACACATTAGGGCACTGCCATGTGAGAAGTCTCCAACATCGCTTCTGCAAGAGCTCACAGAACAACACTAATGTGTTTTCTCCTTCCGCTCACAATTCTTTGGAACTAAGCCATAGTTATTTTAAATGCCTACAGGTTAGTTCACACAATGCCTTTCCTGACCATGTGAACAATCCACATTCCCGTCAACCATGCATTTCTGCAAATAAATGTAATGTATGGTCCTGGATAGGGAAACATATGATCATTGCTATGATTCTGCCCTCTCTGGCAGCTGCAGTCACAGAAATTTCGACGAGCCATATTTATCATTAGACATTTACTTTTTCCCACACAAGTGCATAACAGGAGAAGACATTTGACTGCTTGTGTTGACAAAAAATATATGTATTTTTGAATCAGCCCATTGTTCCTTTAACAGCCATTTGGAGCAACTGTAGAAACGCTTTCTCATATTCCTAGGAAAAACTTAGGGATCAGCTCTTTTATTGAAACAAAACGCTGAAAATAAAACTGGGCTTTTGCTCAAACTGTACATGTAGGGAAAAAACCACAGACTGCTGTGTTAAAAACACAGTGAAAGGAACTTTCCGATGGTGAAATTTATACTGCTCTCTTTTTCTTTTGCTCTGTCTGCCCAGGGTTCTGTGCGGGAATTTCATAAATTGGTGCTTTTCATAGAATCATAGAGCTGGAATGGACCATTGCAGCAGCCAGCATCCCTTACCATAGACTGCCCAGCCTCTGCTGAAATGCTCCCAGAGAATGAGAGCCCAGCGCCTCCTGTGGCAGACCTTGTTCCAGCGTCAAACCACTCTTACTATTAAGGAGGCCACAATTCTGCTTTGCATGCAGAAGGTCCCAGATTCAAGCCTCTGGATCTCCAGGGAGGGCTGAGAGAAGACCCTGCTTATGTCTTTGCTGCTTGGCATCTCGTTGGCCATTATGGGGAAAAGGATGCTGGAATAAATGGACCTTTGGACTGAACAGCAAGGCTGGTTTCAGGTTAGAACCAGTTTTCTAGCATTAGAAGAACTCAAAGTCTGATAGGCAAGAAGTTGTGGTCTGTGTGGGGCTCCTGAATTTGGGCTGTAATGAATAATTTCTTTTTTCAGGGTTGGTTTTTTTGGTCCCAGAATAAATGAGTTTTAGAAATAGCTTCCCCACATCAAGCCCTACCCATCAAAACTCTTTGACTGTAAGTCAGAATATGCACATTTATTCAATCTGGTTTTATCCTAGTGCTTTCCCCACCTGTTACTTCAATGCCATTTTATCCCACCTTCTGTTTACTTCTTTGTTTCCTTCTGGTTTTGTTACATAGGCAACTCTAGTCAACCATATTGGTGAATAAGATGACATCATTACTCGTTATGACCAATGAGATATGAAATTGACAATGTTAAGTGAGGGCAAATGAAGTCAGCTGAGAATGAGGGTACTGATTCAGTGATTTGGCTACATGAGGAAATGAATCCAAATGAGAGACAGATTGACAGACAGTAATACAAATCAAGAGGCAGACAGTCACAAAGGAATTGCCAAGAAATAGTTGAAGGGGGAGCAGTGCTGAAAATGTCTGCAAAATATAGTAAAGAGTTTGGGGCTAACCAAACTCAGAACAAGCCTGCTATACTTGGCCCTGAAAATAACACTTAAATTAACAATATTGACTTAATTCCTTAATTGAACATTAGGTACCTTAATTAGACACCTAAGTTATGTTTTCTGCTTTCTGTAGATTTAAACTTGCTTTTTTAAAAAGGCCAATGGCTAAATTTCTAAGATGTGAAAACTAAGGACTGTATTTCAAGTTACCTAAGTAAACTCATTCTAAATGACAAATAGCTCACAATTTTTAAATTGTAGTACAGTAAACCACATTTCACATCATCAGAATATATATATACATAAAATGCTGTGACTAATTTGTCATTTTATATGTTTAAACTTACCATGCATTTTCATTAATTCTATACACAACTCTCAAAAGATGTAAACATGATATCATAAAGTCGGAAAGATTAAAAGCACGGGGCACAATCCATTCAACATCAAGCGCTATTGTGTTCCACTGATTTCAGCTGTGAAGTTAAGCGTGTGCTTAATTTTCCCCCCTTTTCAAATGAATAAGAACAATTTTAGTTGGAGAGTATGCAATAGCAGCACTTACTGGCACAGGCTCAAAAACTGGATTTGTCCAACATGTGCCATTTCTATTGAATGGAAGGGTAGACGGCACAACTTCACAAGTTCCACACCTATTAATGGAGGGGTAGCAGCTATTATCTACTACAAGTGTCATCTTCACATGCATTTAGGAACATGGGAAGCGGCCTTATATAGGTAGTCAGACCATTGGTCCAGCTAGGTCAGTACTATCTACCCTGACTAGCAGTAGCTCCCCAGAGTTCCAGGCAGGGTTTTCTCTCACTTCTAGCTGGAAAAGCTGAGAACAGAAGCAGGGACTTTCTTCAACCACTGAGCTACAGTCCTTCCCCACATTTGCTACATGGCCATTGGATAGTGCATAGAAAGCAATACTTGGTTCTTTCAACAAAATCTCTAAGAGGAGATTTTTCTCCCAGTTTGATCGATACTGGATTTGAATTATATATATACATATATATAAGAATCATCCCCAGAGAAAAATCATCCAGATGCCCCAAACTCTACGGTCTCCCCAAGATACACAAAGAAGGAACACCACTCAGACCAATAGTCAGCTCCATAGGCTCACCTCTACAAAATCTCGCTAAATTTCTCGCTAAGCAACTTCAGCCCTATGCAGAATCTATCGCTTCACACGTTACAAACTCCTTCCAGTTCATAGAAACAATAAAGAAGCAAAACCTACATCCCGATAACCTACTTGTGAGCTTCGATGTTGTATCTCTCTTCACACAAGTGCCCATTAATGAAGCCTTGACAGCCATTCAAAACAAATACAATCCCCCCGAATACATCCTGGACCTGACCAACCACTGCCTAACCAACACGTACTTCATCCACAATGGACAAAGATACAAACAGATAGAAGGAGCACCTATGGGATCACCCCTCTCACCGGTCATCGCAAATCTGTACATGGAACACTTTGAAACCAATGCTTTAGACAAGTCAGAACACAAACCCAAACTTTGGCTCAGATATGTTGACGACACCTTTGTAATTTGGCCACACGGGAAGGAAAAACTAGATAGCTTCCTCACACATCTCAACAGCCTACACCCCAAAATACAATTCACTATGGAAATAGAAGCCAACAACCAACTTCCCTTCCTTGACGTCCTAATCTACAAAAAACCTGATGGCTCCCTAGGACACACTATCTACCGGAAAAAAACACACACCAACCGCTACTTACATGCACAATCACACCACCACCCTGCACAAATAAACTCCGTAGCCAAGACTCTCATCTCCAGAACCAAACGCCTGGCTGACAAAGACCACTTGACAACTGAGTTACAGAATCTCTCAAATGTGTTAATCGCCAACGGATACCAGCAAAACAGGGTTACGAAGCTAATCCAAAAAGAAACACCCCCCAAAAACCAAGACACAGAAGAAAACAATGGCATGGCCCTCCTTCCTTATATCAAGGGCACTACAGATAAAATTAGCAAAATCCTCCATAAACACAATATCAAAACAGCCTTTTGCACCAACCAAAAAATAGCCAATATCCTCAGAAACCCAAAAGATAAAATCCAGTTAGAAAACCAAGGGGTCTATGAAATACCCTGCAAAGTCTGCCCAGCCACGTACATTGGACAAACAAACAGACGAATAAATGCACGTATCGCAGAACACAAGAATGCCGTCAAAAAAGAAGAAAAAACTTCCTCTCTTTACCAACACATGAAAGAAACAGGACACGAAATTAATTTTGCAGATTCCAAATTGCTCTTTAACATGGAACATCACCACAAGAGAATAATCATGGAAGCCATCGAGATAGAGAAACACCCTCACAACATGAACAAGCGTGACGACACGTCCCGCCTGCCAGACATCTGGAAATTAGCCCTCCCCACAAAAACCGACACCAGAACCAGAGGCACACAGAACGCCATCTCCAATCAACCACACCAGACCCAAACCCAGACCCTCTCCACAGATAAATTACAGACACCATCCAGTAGCCAAACCATAGTGGCACCTCCGGATGCTGCACCCCCCTGCAATCCCTACACAGATCTGGCTGGCACAGGGCACAAAACCACAGCTCGCCCCTATACACGAAGCCAAGCCAGAGCACAACTAAGTGCAGTACAGCCATCTTCTCAGAAAAACTCTTCACAAGCTCAAGAGGTCAAGACACGAAAGCTTTAGCAACTAATCCACACCTAATGACCCTCCTAAGTGGTACTCAGAATATCACTCAAGAAATCACTCAAGATATCCCTCAAGTAATTAATGAACAAAAGAAGAAAAGGCACAATAACCTGGGAACTTCCTCTCTGCCCAGAACGTTGGAGGCTATACACCACACCCCCTCAACAGTATTTATAGGAACTCAAACACTGAGATCCTGCTCTGTTCTAGTAACAAGAAGCCGAAAGCACCAGCCTGAAGATGACGAGTGAGACCTCGTCGAAACGTCGCCTAGACACCCCAACTCTTACACGGGAAGATACCCGAAGACACCAAAACCTGCATATATATATATATATATATATATATATATATATATATATGCAGTTGTTTTAACTGTTTTGAGACATTATTCCAAAGAATTTGTAAAAATTGTATTGTGAAATCATTTCCAGGAAGCAATTCATAAATGAATTAAATAACCACTAGGTTCAAAATTGGGAAACGAGTACAAGGCTGTATATTGTCTCCCTGATTATTTAACTTATATGCAGAATTCATCATGTGAAAGGCTGGGCTGGATGAATCCCAAGCCGGAATTAAGATCGCCGGAAGAAATATCAACAACCTCAGATATGCAGATGACACAACCTTGATGGCAGAAAGTGAGGAGGAATTAAATAACCTTTTAATGAGGGTGAAAGAGGAGAGCGCAAAATATGGTCTGAAGCTCAACATCAAAAAAATGAAGATCATGGCCACTGGTCCCACCACCTCCTGGCAAATAGAAGGGGAAGAAATGAAGGCAGTGAGAGATTTTACTTTCTTGGGCTCCATGATCACTGCAGATGGTGACAGGAGTCACAAAATTAAAAGACGCCTGCTCCTTGGGAGAAAGGCGATGGCAAACCTAGACAGCATCTTAAAAAGCAGAGACATCACCTTACCAACAAAGGTCCGTATAGTTAAAGTCATGGTTTTCCCAGTAGTGATGTATGAAAGTGAAAGCTGGACCATAAAGAAGGCTGATCGCCGAAGAATTGATGCTTTTGAATTATGGTGCTGGAGGAGACTCTTGAGAGTCCCATGGACTGCAAGAAGATCAAACATATCCATTCTTAAGGAAATCAGCCCTGAGTGCTCACTGGAAGGACAGATCATGAAGCTGAGGCTCCAATACTTTGGCCACCTCATGAGAAGAGAAGACTCCCTGGAAAAGACCCTGATGTTGGGAAAGATGGAGGGCACAAGAAGAAGGGGACGACAGAGGACGAGATGGTTGGACAGCGTTCTCGAAGCTACAAACATGAGTCTGACCAAACTGTGGGAGGCAGTGGAAGACAGAAGTGCCTGGCGTGCTCTGGTCCATGGGGTCACGAAGAGTCAGACACGACTAAACGACTAAACAACAACAAAACCCTATCTTGCGCCACCCTAATTCAATCTTGGCATCTCTTGCTATTTCTCCTCTTACTGATTTTCCTGAGAACTCATACATAGGCCACAAAAAAAGTCAACATGAATTATGAACTGCAGATGCTGAAAGTGCTCCATTTAGTCATGACTCTTTGATCACTGAGACCGTAATCATAGGTAGCAAAGTAATTTTACAAACATTACAGATTACGGCTATGACAAAACTAATCATCAGCATCAGCATCATGACTATCATCTATACCACACTTCAGCAAAAGCCTGTAAGCACAATCTCCAATATTAAACAGGGCATCATAAGGACATTACTAACCAAAAGGACATGTGAAAACATTTCTCCAGTATAACATGTTAAAATAAAGATACCCAGCTACTTAAAACGCTGAGTTTGATGTCGTCAGAGTGCCCCATCTTCCCTGGCCATGTTGGTTGGGACTAATGGGAGCTGTAGTTCAGCAGCATCTGGACAACCAAAGGTTTCCGACACTTGCTATAAGCAAAGAGTTTGCCCAACATACAGGTGATGGTCTGATGTTATCCATCTGAATATATGTTTTAGTTATGCTTGCAAACAATTGATGCAGGTGTTCTCCATATTACTTAATGTAAAAGCAACCATTGAGGGAAAAGGCAACCTAAAAACCAATAATCAATAATATGCAAAGCTGCCTATCCACAATTCTGGTAGATCGTCAAACACTGTAAAGGTACTTGGGATGTTAAGATGATTTTGGCTGAGTATCCTGTAACAGCAACATCGGAAGCTGCCTTACAGAGTCAGGTCATTGATCCATCCAGCTCAGTTTATACCAGAACTTGTCAACCTGGTCCCTTCCATGTCTTAGATGACAAGTCCCATCAGCCAGAGCTGATGACAGCTGGTGTTGAAAACATCTCTAGATCATCTCTAGAGCATCAGGCTGGTAAAAGCTGGTCTACAGTGACTGGCAACAGCTGCCCAAGGTTTCAGATGGGGATTACTCCTGGCCCTCTCTCGAGATGTTAAGGGTTGAACCTGGAACTTCTGTCAGCAGAGCAGATGCTCTATCAATGAGCTACAACTATTCCCCAGAATGTTGTTCACTACAATAGTATAATAGTGTTACCTGTAGAAATTCCGCTTGATATATTTATTTGTATGTCCCATGAAGAATGTAAGATAATCAACAATCTATCTTCTCAGGCACAATCCTGAAGTGCACATATTTTCAGAATATTTCTGAAGAAAAGTAGGAATAGCAATAACGTCTATATGAATGCAATGCCAGCTTCATGGAGAAGGATGAATGCTTTCTTTTAGCACCCATGTGCGTATTCATGCTGAAATGTTTCCAGAGTATGAAATAAATGTAAACATTTGCAATAAAGTTCACCCAGCACAAAACAAATATTTATATCAATAAACCAAGCAAGCACATTAAACCAAGCAAGTAATCAATAGGCAGAATTTCACCAACAATGGTGGAGTTGGAGAAGAGAGAAAACCGATGCAATAAGCTCCCTGGCAGGCTACAAACTCAAACCTATGCAAGCTTCAAGCAAAGCTAAAGGCATCAATATAAATCGGAGCAGACTTCTGAGTAGCTGATGTCACCTTGAGAGATTCTGTTTGCTCCAGAAGAAATCAAGTTGTACCACAAAGGGTCAAAACTTTAATTGCTCCTCAAGGGCACTCAGATGCTAAAGATGCATCCAGACTCTTCCATCCATATCTGAACACCTGTGCCTTTAAATCATCCATAAAACACCAACAAAAGATAAAGCAACTTGTAGCTATGCTTACTCAATAGAGAAAACAAATAAGGAGAGCAGGAGGTACAAAAATCCATTTGTTCCATTTTCTAACGTTTGTTGTCTACCCTTCCTCTCAGAGTGCTCATCCTAATAATCCTCAAAGGTTGAGCACAAAGCTGTAATTCAAGACAAGCATCTAAACTTGATCCAGCAAAAGTTTGGCCTTCAAAGTTAAAAACCACCACATTAAAAATAGCCATCAATTCCACTAACTTAGCTTCATTGGTGCAAATAACTCTGGTTCAGCAGTCACTGCTTAAAAATCTGGTGTTACAAATGGCCTTTAAGCAGCACTAACGCGTATGAAGTCAGCATTGCTGGAGATAATTAATATACATTTCTTTATTCAGGCAATAGATATGATCTGGTGATTTGACTTCTGGAATTGCAGTTACATATTTCCCAAAGCCAACTAGGGAATGGTTCACCGACCTTCTTTGCGGAGCCTGACCAAGATCTACTGTGGGATACATGGTTTCCTGAATTGCAACCATTGTGTTTAATATTAGTTGTCACCTCTGCCACATATTATTTTTCCAAAGAAAGTATAATTTGTATGTCTTACAGACCAGAGAGACTAGTAACATCATCAACTACCTTCAAAATATTACAGGCATTAACATACCACTCATACATTTTATTATAAACACATTATCAATATGGGAGTTCTAGGAAAAGAGGCTCCAAACTTCCAGTTGGGATTAATCACCATTAAGACTTTAACATTAATTTGAATTAGCTAATTAATCCATTGAATTGGTTAATTAATAGATTAATTGGCTGCAAACAAGTCTGCCAATTGTCTGAATAATCTTTATGTGGAGGGTGAGCATTATTTTTAAAAAGAGGGAATCTTCTAGGACATTCTATATTGCTCAAGTCAAGACTGTATTATGGAACATCTGCTGCCACTTCTTTGTGGTGTCTAAAACAGCTATCAGAACATAAGATGCCCCACAGGTAAACCCAATATTGGAACCGATTTAAATCTCAGGCATGTTATGTGTCAAACTCTAACAAATGGGTTTTATTATTTCCAGACTTGTTCCGTTGGTAGCCTTGATGGTTGCTAGCTGTTGCTAGCTACACAATATCAAGTTCAGTGTACCTGTACATTATGAGATTAAATTTGCTTTATTTAGATCGGGGAAGGGCTGTAGCTTTGAGGTAGAGCACTTGTTTTCCATGTAGAAGATTCCAACTTCAATTTCCAACATCTCCAGGTAGGTCTGGGAGTATTCCCTTCCTGAAGCCCCGGAGAGCTATGACCAGCCGGTGTTTTTCAACCTTGGATCTTCTAGTATTGAGGGACTGCAATTCCCATCACCCCCAGCCCACCTTAGCCAATGGTCAAGGGAGATGGTAGCTCAACCACATCTGGGAACACTGGTGTAGACAATAGTGAGCTAGATGGTGTCAACAACTGGTATGAATCAAAATAAAGCAACTCCCTATGGGTTGTATCCCATAGAGTAGACCCACCGAAATGAATGGACTGACTAACTAACTGACCCTTCAGTTTCAATGGGTCAACTGAGTAGAACTTAGTTAGATACAACCCTGTGTCATCTGAGGTAGAGGTTTGGTGGCACTTTGGATGGAGAGGCTTTGGTACAAAGTGTAGTCCAGCCATTAAAATTCTGACATGGAGTGAGATCCAAAGATGGCCATCCAGAGTTTCCATTGGGTTGTCCATGCCCCAATTCAGCACCTCCGACCTCTGACCAACCAGATAGTTAGCGTGCTACTTCCTGCACTTACATCCTCTAGTCCAAAATCATGGGACAAACACAGGCAGCATCCTCTAATCCACATGGAACAATCTAATAGGATCTACTCAAGTTAACATGGTGGGGAGAGGGCAAATCCCTCTCTCCATTTGCACTTCAGTGCTGTATGATAAACTAGAAAACCGGCACAGAATCAGTGACTTTCTTCAGAAGACTTGATCAAAGCAATTCACTTGAAGACCTCCAGGCTAACCCAATCCAGGAGCACCTGCCTCCCCAAAGACCTCCTCTCTCAAGACCCCACCAAACTTTGACAGCCCACCTCCCAACCCCAGCATCCTTGAGTGCACCTCCCCCCCAATATCCCCCAGCATGCACTGGTGTCCACCAGAGGCTCCAGCTCCTCCTCACCAAGCCCCTCCCCCGTGGCTTACATCCGCCCCCTGGGGGCAAGCCTGGGAAGCCCCCGAGAGAAAGAAAAACAGGCAGCGCCTCCCTCTTTGCCAAGACTTTGCGCCGCCGCATGCCGGGGCGCAACCCTCTCTCCTCTCTCCTTCCTGTTGCCGGGTTGGGTTCCGAGGGCGGTGGAGGAGGAGGAGCAGTCCAGAGGACTTTACCTGGACTTTCCGCCCCGGGGGCTGTCCGGCTGGGGTGCCCCCTCCCCCTGGCCCGCTAACTCTCCTCTAAGGCCTACTCAGCTCATACCCCGTGGAAAGTGGCGGGGGGGGGGGTCTCGAAAGAGAAAGCAGGGAGGGAGCGCTTCATCCATCCCTCCCGCCAGCAGCAGCAGCAGCAGCAGCAGATCTGCCACCCCCCTCCGCCTCCTCTCCACCTTGGCCATTTCCTCTCAGTTCCTCCAGGAACTCCAGAGGGGGGGGAAGGAGACCCCCGGCGCCCCCCGAGAGAAAGACCCCGCGCGGAAAAGACGCCTTGGCCAAACAAGCTCCCGCAGCCTCCTTGGCCGGGGCGTCCCTCCTTCTCTCCCTCCCTCCTTCCTTCCTCCTTTCCTTCCTTCTCTTCCTCCCTGCCTGCTTGCCTGCCCGCCTCCTTTCGCCGGCTGCCCTCCGGCCAAGCCCCGGACAACCGCTCCGGCGCCGTACCTCGTAAAGGTCCCCCGAAGCCATGCTGGGCTGCGGGACTCGGGCGCCTCGCTCTCTCGCCGGGCTCCTGAGCTGCTCTCCCTCCGTGTGTGTGTGTTTTCTCTCTCCACCACTCGCTCTCCGAGCGGAGCGAAAAAACTGTGCTGTGCAGAATGACAGGCTGTGTGCGCAGAATCGGAGGCGAGGGGAGACGGCGAGAGGCAGGCAGGCGGGCGGCAGGCGGGCTGGCGTAACCAGCAAGAGCGGCGGCGGCAGCAGCAGTGGCAGCCGTGGAGCGGCAAGAGAGCGGCGCTCTGCATGCGTGTGAAGGAGTCGTGTGTGTGTGTGCTTGCGCGCGGGTGTCTGCGCCTTCAGGAACTCCCCCCCCCCACTACCCACCCTAGTGAAGCGGCACAAGGGCGGGGAGGACAGAAAAGGGAAGGCTGATGATCCCTCCGCATGGCAAACCCCCCAACGAGCAAAAGTCCCTGCACCTTTTGCCGCCGCAGCTGCACACACGTTTGTCTGTTCCTCCAAAGGGACCCGCCAGAGGTCCTGGCTGACCAAGGGGAAAGGGCTCACAGGGTAGAGCATCTGCTTTGCACGCAGGTTCCATCCCCAACCTCGGCCGAAACCCTGGAGAGCCATCCTGCCCGTCACTGTTAGGCCATCTGAGCCAGAGGCCTGACTGTGTCATGTGACTTCCTACCTTCCAAAAGGAGGACATCGCCATCATCTTAAGGACCAACTCAGATCAGATTTGTCTGGGGGGTTAGGGTTTTGACAGGTTCCTTGGTTTCCTCTCCTTCCAGTTGCCTCCCAGTCTCAAATTCAACCTGTCCCAAAGGCATCCCATCCACCTGCTTATAGATGCAAGGGGTAGGGTGGGAGTAGAAACATCTTTTGGCAGCTTGGATGGGCCTCAGTGGACCAGCCATATACACAACACAACCTGCGACCCCAAGCGCATGTTGATCACTGTAATGTGTCACAATAAACCGCGGTTGACGGATTGCTGTGAATGTGCTGATCACTTCCCCTGTTGCTTGCCGCTAGTGAGCACAACCAACTACAGTCTTTAGTGTTACATCCAAACTGGAGATTGCAGTTGGTTTCACTAAAAGAAGCCACAAACAGAAAGCCAAGATCAGGGTTGGTTCACACAAGTCACACTTTCCAGTTCAGAGGTAATGCTATGCCAAGCATCATGTTGTTTCCCACTTACTCCCTAGTAGGAAGCAGTGAAATTAATCCGCATTTTCACAGTAAAGCATTAGCCCTCTGATCTTGTCTGCTGATTAAGCACCCATGCCATAATACATTTAAGATGCCACAAGACCTTTTTATTTTTACTGCAACAGGCTAACATGGCTCCCACTCTAGACAGTTTTCCAATAGACTACATCACCAACATTTTATATAGCAGCTTTGTTGAGTCTTCACAACTACCTTCCTATCATTTCACGACTGCAACATTACGTGATGGCAAGTTGCACGTGTGACTGAGTCATTGCCAATCAAATACCACAGGGGACAGAAATTTCATGCCACCTCATATCAGCACTGATGCTTTCCAGTGAAAGCAGTTCATGTATTTGGACATGCATTCATCAAGTAATGAGACATGGGGTGAAGACATCTCAACTTACCAAGTGGTAAATGTATGGGGAAGTTTGTTAAACATGTACCAGAGATGAATGCAGCCGTGCAGACTGGTTGTCTCTGTACTTTCCTGTGGTTGATCTTGCTCCCCTCCTAGTTATTGGCTTATTCTGTTGCTAGGGGATGAAAACTCATTCCTCCACCATAGCTTAGTGGAAGAGCCACCTGTCCTGGAGGCAGAAAGTTCCAAGCATCTCCTGTTAGGGTTGGGAGAGACCCCCTGCCTGAAAGCTTTGAGAGCTTCTGCCACTCAACAAAATATTTAGTTATGGGACCAATGATCTGATTCAGCATCTTCATACCTGGATCTTTATTTAGGGATGTAGATTGTTGGTATGTCTTCTCACAGTCTCAAAAGTTTACCCATTCTGATAATGGTGTTGTGTCAAAATCTATAAAATATTTCCCACTCTTCCCTTTCTCCTTGTGGAAAAAATAAATAAAAATAAGGTTGTGTTGCTTTTAAGCCTGTAAAGTCCATATACTGTGTCACTTTCAAGTGTTGGAAAGCATCTTGCATGCAATTTCATTCCTTAAAAACATGATCGATCATATATGCACTCCACTGGTGATTGGAGCCCATTGTGACCAAAAGGGCAGAAGGGAGGGAGGCCAACAGTAGGTAGAGCCTGAGCCAATGACAGACAAGTTAAGGATAATGATTTAAGTTCCTGAAATGTGAAGATTTATTTATATTAAATTACTGTGTACTTTAAACATAGGGTCGTCCCCCCTCAGGCAGTGGCTCTCATATGATTGGCTGACTGTTGAGTCACATGAGAGAGGCATTCCATTCTATTGTGACTGTTATTCCAGTAACTGTTGTTTTTATCTGCTTTCTCTTCTCTCTATGTGTGTGAGGGAGAATGGTTCCTCAGGATACTGCTGAGGATGGTATGGTGTCAATGTGATCTGTCTGATGTGAAACAGATAGCGGAAGATCCCTAAACATTAATAGGGAGAAACCTGTGCAGGAGCTCTCAGTAAGCCCTGAGTTAGGTAAAACTTTGGTGCAAGTCTCAACACAATTTTGTTTGTAAGACTAAGTAAGTAGACTTCAGTCTACAATTCAACTGAGAATGTACCCATGTTTGAATAAGCATGAGATTGTAAATATATTTTTCTTAGTTATATGTTTATGAAAGTAAAGTTCTTTTGAATATAAAGAGTCTGGACATTGTATAGTCTTTACAAAGAAACTATCAATCACCTAAAAGAGTTATTTAGCTTCCTAGCTGTAAGCTACTCTGCTACTTTGCATATCATCAAAATTTATTTTATATAGATAACACCATTTGCCCTGGTCGACCAGCCTTTCACTGATACACATACATCACCCAACTCACTCACCACACATGGAACCATAATGTTAGAGATATGACTATGGTTTACTGTTTTAAAAAATCCAGCTCTCAGAACATAGTGTAGTACTCTGATCATTAAGGAACAAGTTTAGAACATTGCCTTCTTAGATACTGGAGCAAGATTCTCCTTGTACTTTTCAGTTCCTTTCAGTTTCTCAACCAGTATGTTCCCATAATGAGCACTCCCTTCCCTTCATACACAAATAAAGTGAGTAGGACTTTTATTTTCAAGGGGCAGAGTCCTTTTGGTGGTAGCCCCCAGACTTTGGAATTCCCTCCTTGGGCTGACCTGTGAGGCTTCATGTCTTCCCATGTTCAAATGAATTTTGAAAACTCACATATTCAAATAGAATATTAATGTTTGTCCTCTGCTGTTTTAGTATAAATATTTTATTAAGTTTTATAGTGTAATTACAGGACTGCTGACTGCATTTTCATTATGTTTCAGAAAGTTTAAATTGCTTACTGAACTGTGGCTGCTTGCTTTGCTTTGTAAGGCAGATGTAGTTGAATTGTAGCCAGTGTTAGTCACAGTCAAGGGTGGACCCATAGATATTAATACATTTAAGGTAGTCATGTCCATTAAATCCAGTGGGTGTACTCTGGGTATGACTAACATTGGATGCCATCCTTTAAATATAAATGTTGAACGAAAAGTGTTTTATAAATTGGAGTAATAACGATGTGTTGTTGTTGTTGTTAAACTTTATATCCCACTCTTTATCTCAAAGATGTCCAGGAGAGCAAACAAGCAAGCAATGAAATGATTTAAACACCTAAAAACAGTTCTAATACTCAAGGTTTGTTGGAAAAGAAAGGCCTTCAGTAGGCAGTAAAGAGACAACAAAGACTGTAAAGTAAAGGTAAAGGGACCCCTGACCATTAGGTCCAGTCGTGACCGACTCTGGGGTTGCGGCGCTCATCTCGCTTTATTGGCCGAGGGAGCCAGGGTACAGCTTCCGGATCATGTGGTCAGCATGACTAAGCCGCTTCTGGCGAATCAGAGCAGTGCACAGAAATGCCGTTTACCTTCCCGCCGGAGCGGTACCCATTTATCTACTTGCACTTTGGCGTGCTTTCAAACTGCTAGGTTGGCAGGAGCAGGGACCGAGCAACGGGAGCTTACCCCGTTGTGGGGATTCGAACCGCCAACCTTCTGATCGGCAAGTCCTAGGCTCTGTGGTTTAACCCACAGCGCCAGCTGCATCCCAACAAAGACTGTACCTGTCTATTATTCAAGGGGGGGATTCCAAAGGGTAGTTGTGAAGACACAAAACTCATTAAACAACAGAACAATCCTATGCACATCTAGTCAGATGTAAACCCTATTGGTTCCAGTGGAAGGGAGCAAGGTTAAATAAAGATAGGTCTTTCCTACAAGACATTTCCAGTATTTTCTATCTCCTCTCCTGAGATGAGGATGATTTGGGTGCTGTGGATTGGGGTCTGTGGCTTTCTAGCCATAGGATTGCTTACCCAACATTGCCACCTTAATTAAGTTGAATGAAGGGAACTGGTTTTGCCTAATCCTGCTCATTTCCATCTCTTCTCAACTCCTCTAAATTCGCATTAGTGCAATATGACATACTGAAAGTAGAAGCCTTGACAGGTGCCAAGGCTGTGTTAGGCTAAGGCTAACCCTGTGCTTTGTGCTGTTAAGAATATAACCTGATATTCTTTATATTTTGTCTCTGAACAGACCAAGTCTTTAGTTAAAACGAGAAACTTGAGAAACTCACAAGTGAAACTCACAAGTATCTAAACTCACGTGGATAGGAAATGTTTGTTCTGCATTAACTGCACAGATTTGTAAATCTTTTGCTGTGCAGTACTTGATAATACTATCAATAATGCAAATGGCACTTTGGAAATGGTACCATGCATTTTATTTTATTTTTAAGCTTACCATCTCTCAAAATTGTGGTCTCTATTAGAAGAGCAGAATTTACCAAGCATTCTGTATAGGCAACTATGAAACAACACTGAAAAGTTATTAGAGTTGTTTTATTGCTAAGAGCTGAGTAAACACCTTTAATTCTTATTGCTCTGTTTTCCACTCCAGTATGCCTTTTATTTATTTAATCATAAAACTATGGTTCAATGGCTATTTTGTCTTGGCTGTTGCTGGAGCCACGATCCAATAAATTAATCCAGGACACATCTGGGGACAGATATTTAGAAATGTGTTGGGATGTGTTTGACATTATGGATCATCCAGCAGCCAGAAAATTGGGACTCCATGACCTCCGCTCAATACGTACTTTCTTTTCCTCCTTCCCTTATTTTTCAAATTTAAATTACACAGAAGAAAGAAAGAAAACCAAGCAAAAACAAGAAGATAAATTATACAATCTTATATTGCCAGTTTGCAGTAACACAGTCCTCATTCTGAGCACTGCAGTGCAAAACAAATGGATTGCATTTCTCATAAAACCTATCCATAGATCATCCTGCTACTCTAACTTGAACATAAAGAGATCAGCTCGTTCATTATAGCTCTGTGAAATAGTTTGGCTAAACATTCCTCCCAACTCTATTTCCCCCAGTGTTTTGTTGGTGACATCCTTGAAGACATATTATAGTGGTGCCTCTTAGGGTCCCTCCACACACCCTTTTTATTCATTATGATTTGGGCTTATGATGGTGTCAGGTGGTTAGACACGATCCTGCTTGCAACACTATTTGGCTCTGCAAAGGTTCCAGGGCAGGCAAACGGCTTTGCTTCCGGTCATTGCATGCCCTGTAACCGCCTGCTCAAATCCCGTATCCTTTTCTATCACAAATGTTCCGGTTTATTTTTTGTCTCGTGTTTGTTGTGCTATGGTATAAGTGTGCCCCTCCCGATGGCAATAGTGCAGTAACATTCGGTAAGCATCACAGAACAGCTAATAAAATAGAACGATGCGTGTATGGTCCAGTATAAATTCATCACTAGTGCACTATTATTGTGTCAATGACATGTTGCAGAATGCACCAAAAAACTAATAAGTAGCGCTCTGGAGGGGCCCTTACATTGTGGTGCCTAGTGCACATTCAGGTGATTCCCCCCCCCCCATTGACCTTGGTGACCTTGGGCCATTCACTGCCTCTCAGCCCAACCTGCCTCACAGGGTGGTTGTGGGGATTAAATGAGGAGGGGAAGAACAATGTATGGTGCCTTGAGCTCCTTGGAGGAAAAGTTGGGATATAAATGCCATAAGTAAGTAAGTAAGTAAGCAAGGTAAGTAAATACATCCCATCATTTCTTCAGCCATCTTTACAAGTTAACCTTGATGAATAGACAATGGGCACATCCAATCTGTTAGTATTTTACAGGAAGGATTCAAAATTTAGGTTTGCTCCATAAAATGGATTTAAAGTGCTCGGTTTCTGTAGTGCAACAAATGCACTTCAAATAGAATCAGAGTTTGTGCAGCAAGGACAATGATGGGGAAATGAACTGAAAAGTAAGATGAACAAATTAATAATGGGAAGATGCTTGAGCACCCTAGGCAGGATGAATGCCCATTGCCGTATAACGTCCTGACAAATTGGAACAAATGCTCAGTGTTTTTGACTGTACAAGTTGTTGACCCACTGTTTATGTCTTGGAATACTGCCGTATTGCCTCTTTTGTTCAAATTTCTTCCGATATTTTTATGGATATCTTTCATCTCCTTACCTTTTACCTGACCGTGCTCAGTTGGTTCCCCCACCTTTTGTTGAATTTGTTGGAATACCCTGCTAGTCTTGTTTGCTATCTATTTAATAGAATAATAATAAATCAATTATTAAAAGACCACTGGTGATTCAGAGACATATTAATTATCAAGCAAATCAGGATAAAGGCTCAGTAAACAGGTTACATAATAGAGCCCTGCATACACAGAGGGAGAAGGGGACTATGTCTGTTAGCCCTGCCCCTGATTTTGCACACCCCACTGGATTCATCTCACAGAGTCACTAAAAGGTTTAGGTGCTTGATGTGATGAAAACCTGGATCTTGACACCCCATAGATTTCTCCCAGATATTAACTGCTGTGGCAATCAGACAGTAGGTTAAATGCAAAGTTGCCCTCCTACATATGGTAGGATTTTTCCAGTAGGACTCCATCTCCCTTCAGTCACAGCCAGCATGGTCTATGGACAGCACTGGGGGTGGGGGTGCAGTCAACATCTGGAGGGACACAAGTTCTCCATCTCTGCTCTAGAGAGCATTAATGGAATTGACAAGCGATCCAGTTTACCACATCCTCAAAAATTTGACCCAGTCCAACTTAGTACGCTAAGCACTATACCACTTCTGCTCTTATGACTGATATTAGGAACCATAGTTTCCAGATAAGAAGTTATGACTCAGGCAGGAGATGGCTCTTTTTTGAAACCAATCAATATGAGTTTTCTAGCAGAGTGCCACAGCAGAGGATCATACGCTTTGACAATGCATATTTAATCATTCTTGAGAAGGGAACGGGTTATAGCAGCATAGCTCTGGAATTTCCTCTCAGCGTCCCTGCAATGGGCATTCCACACAGCACTGCTTTTAGTCTGCAAAGAGAAAATATGTTAAAGGGAAATGCCTTGCCAGCCTTGTCATCTTACACTCCGTTCCTGATCAGAGTTAACTGGAAAGAAGAATGCTGACTCACTGTTGTCACCTGATTGTGGCCAGGAGACGAGTGCAGGCAACTACGAAAGCGCATCTCTGGCTGAGAGTTACTCATTTGCAGAAGTTTAAGGGTGGCAAAGCAATATGGTTTCCCATTACTCAAATCAGTATTTTGCACATCACATACATAAAATTTCCTACTTTGTCATTTTGGGTTTGGAAGCTGTGCAGGATGACCAATAGCTCTTTCATGCAAAAATCCAAGTTGTGAGATTAATATGAGAAAGAACCATAGCTCAATGGCAAAGCACATGTTTGCATGTGTAAGATTTAATTCCCTGGCTTTTAAAAGGAATCTGGTAGTATGGATGATAGTTGCTACCAAAGTTAACAGCATTTGGCTCATCTCAGCTATCTGCCAATCTCCCATTCCCACCACCATTCTGAGTAATACCCCTCCCCACCTTCTCACTATATAGAAGGATCTGGCAACTTCTGTTTCAGTGTATCTGAAGAAGTGTGCATGCACACGAAAGCTCATACCAAGAACTAACTTAGTTGGTCTTTAAGGTGCTACTGGAAGGAATTTTTTTATTTTGACTATGGCAGACCAACACGGCTGCCTATCTATAGCATTTGGCTAGATGGTTCTGTGGCTTGATTCAGTACAACACAGTTTCACACATCCATACTTCTGCTTCATTGTGAATTCTTGAGTTATATGGTGTCTTGAGGATTCTAGAACTTCCTTGGATGTGTGGAATTGCTTCATAAAAAAGATACCATAGGCTGTAGTGGCTGGTATGGTGGGGGCAGAACAATGGAGCCTCCCTCCAGATGCTAGCATTGCTGTCGTTTATCTGGATGAAGATGGAGCAGGGCAGGGCAAGGCAGCAGGGAGGCTTATAAATTATGCAATTTATAAGAATCCTTATAATGCTTTGCTTATTATGTTTCCCTATTTTTTGCAAACTGCTCTGTGACCATTTTTTGGTGAAGGGTGTAAATAAGGACTCACCATATTTTTGTGATTGCAAATGGTTTTAAACTGTTTTTAATATTGTGTTTAAATGTAACCTGTCCTGGGTGGGTAAAACAATTATTATTATTATTATTATTATTATTATTATTATTATTATTATTATTATTATTATTATTATTATTATAGAAGGTGGGAGGAGGAAAGGTTGATAATTGCATCTTCTGCTCCCCCCTTACTTCCATCTTGTACTCAGCCAGGTGAAAAAGCTTGGGTTCCCCTTTTCAATATTTCTTGGAGCTGGAGAAACTGGTGCAGGCCTGCATACAAAGTGCCTTGATAGTTCCTATTTTGACCTTGCTTGTTCCTACTCTGAGATCTCCTAGGAGACAAAAGAGCAACCTGGAACCTTGGAACTAGGGATGGATGAGACTGTCAATGTTTCTAAATTTTCCAGTTTGAAGTTCAGTTCTCCACATTTTCACATCAAGTTGTGATTTTTTTTTAAGTCCTTATGAAAATTAATCAGTATTTTTTGTGAAAATGTCTCCTACATTACAGTTTTGTATGCAGTTTTGTATAATATACAAACAATTTCACCTACTAAAATGCAATTTTGTAAGCCAGTAGGTCCATTTTTGCACACATTGTTTGGCTGGAGAGCTGATGGTTGTTTTTCAGTTCACATAATGCTTTAGGAAGTGTGTGCTAGGTAGGTCTGTCTTTAATTGCAAACTGAACCAAATTTCTCACCCCTCCCCATGTGGATCAAGGTGAGACCCCAAAACTAGTACCAGATTATATTCATTCAATGTGGACTACAGCAAACTGAAAAGGAAGGTCCAGACTCGATAATAATAGTTTGCAGTCTCTGCCAAGTAAACGGCTTTGTCTTACTGTGTTCAACATTACATACCATATGTCTTTCAGATTTCATTCTAGGATGGAAAGCAACTCTTCCTTTAACCAACAGTATATACCATATTTACTCAAACGTAATGCACACATTTTTGGGCCAAATTATGTCGCAAAAATTAAGGTGCACATTAGATTTGATGGCTCATTAGATTCGATTGCAAGCTTGAAAAACGCTGCTGACATAGCAAATCCTTTTTTTGGTTTCAAGGTTTTGAAAATGGAGGTGCGCATTAGATTCTATGGCACATTAGATTCGTGTAAATACAGTAGTTCAATGACCTAACAATCCTTTGCCTATATTTTAAGGTAATTTTCAATGACTAATTTTGTGCCTTGCAGCCAAGTTTCACTTCGAGAATGTGCCAATGGTGCAGCTTTCACTTCAGTTGGTTTTGCTGCAGGGAAAATATGTACTCTGCATTCTCAGAATGCATGTGATAAAAAGGCTGACAATTATTGTAATGGGGACCACAAATACTTATTGTTTATGGACTAAGAATGGGTAAGTGTACTCTTCATCTAGAAGCCAGGAGCAACAATCTGTTGAATGTACTTTGAGCCAGATTCATGGTATAGCAGGAGGACCAAAACAGCTACAGTTCAAGTGTCCCATATTTTATCCATTTCTTGTCATCCTTAATAATCCTGCCATTTCCTCCATTGGTGTCAGATAGGGATGAAAGGGTTTCATCCATTCTGTTCATTTTTTGTACTATGAGTTTACTCTACTTGCATTCTTCTCCTTCTGAATTCTGGTTTAACTCTGAGAATTTTTGAAATTAATTCTGGAATTGGAGCATGCAGTGTGTTGCAGTGTTCAGATCAATTGCACCTTCCCTCCACCTGCCGCATTACCAACGTACACATGCCATTAAATAAATAAATAAAATCCCAATTTTTCCTCCTGCGTTGATAGGATCTTATTCGATAACATAACCCCATTCAATAGGAAAACCCTTAAATCTCATGAATAGGGATAATGCTTCTTGAAAGCATGTATTTAAAATGTCCCATACTTAGTAAGTTTTGGGAGGAAGTAGTGGATTATATAATTATGACTGTACTGTGCGGAAAAATGTAAAATCTACAGAGGATAATATGCTTTTGAACTATATACCTACTACATGGAATTTGACAACTGGACAACATAAATAGATTCTCCATGCCCTTACAGTGGCCAAGACACTGATATTGCTGCATTGGAAAGATCAATATACGGCTCCATTTATTCCGTGGATTGAAGACCTGTCTACACTTGCCATTTATGAGCGGATTGCTTATAGATGTAGACTTTGCATGGAGAAGGATAATGCAATTTGGAACTCATTTATACAATATACAGTAGGTTAAAAAAATGTAACTGTTAACTGGTAGCAGTAGTTATAGTGATATACAATGGTACCTCGGGTTAAGAACTTTATTCGTTCTGGAGGTGCGTTCTTAAGCAGAAACTGTTCTTAACCTGAGGTACCACTTTAGCAATGGGGCCTCCCCCTGCCGCCATACTGCCGCTGCGCGATTTCTGTTCTCATCCTGAAGCAAAGTTCTTAACCCAAGGTACTATTTCTAGGTTAGCGGAGTCTGTAACCTGAAGCGTCTGTAACCTGAAGCATCTTTAACTTGAGGTACCACTGTACTATAGTCTTTCTTCTTTTCTTCACTTTTTAAAAAATTATACCTTTTATGCAAAGAAAAATAAATAAATTTAAAAACCCAATACAGTCATACCTCGGGTTGAATGTGCTTCAGGTTGAGCGCTTTCAGGTTGCGCTCCGCGGCTACCCGGAAGTAACAGAGCGCATTACTTCCGGGTTTGGCTGCTTGCACAGACGCTCAAAATGATGTCACGCACATGCACGGAAGCGGCAAAATGCGACCCGCACACGCGCAGACGTGCCGTCGCATCTTAAGTTCTATTCAGGATGCGAATGGGGCTCTGGAACGGATCCCGTTTGCATCCCGAGGTACCACTGTACACAATTTCTTTGTACTTTTACTCATTCCATTTGCTAATCTAGCAGCTAATGGGAAAGAGGGGTTTGGGCCAATTCCATTCAACTCAGAGTCATAGACCCATTAAAATTCATGGGCCTCAGTTCATCCTAGCCATTAATTTAAATGGGTCTACTCTGAGTAGTACTAACATTTGGCACTGCCCCAACACACAGAAATAATCTTGATGCAATCAGGTGTACAAATCATATAAATATTTTTTTAAGGGGGGGATGTTTTGCCATTGTATATATGTGCCTAGGTAATGTAATGGGGGGAGGAAGGAATCAGAGGGGAATGGAAGGCATTTAAATCTATAACAAACTGAACATGCATTTTGTAACAAAATTCAGAAACAAAAACTGGCTCCAGAAACAAGACTGAATAACTGAGAACCTCAAAAGCCAGGAAGAAATTTGGCTGCTAATTTCAGATACACCACTAGTATCAGATGCCTCATATGAAGAAATTCTGTGCCAAAAGCAGATATACATTTTAGATGCCGGACACTGGGATAAGCAACTCATTGACCTTTACTGGCCCGGTAAAACTGGTTGAGATGTTTTTCATAAATTCTTCCCCATGGACACCTACTGAAAGTTTTGCACCAGTAATGACACGTCTGCACATGAAATGCAAGGGGTCAAATTACTGCTTGTGGGTGGAGATCGTCTGTGCAGACACAAACAGCAAATAGTAATTAAAAGGAGTGGTGGTGTGACGAGTTATGTGCAAGGGCACTTGAGATGTGAATCATTCTGATCTCTCTAACTCTCTCAGCCATACTTTGTACAAATCTCAGAATGGCAGCTAGAAAAGTGAGAGGGAAAGAAGTCAATAAGAGCAAGAATTCATAAAGAGGAAACCATAGCTTTCAGCTACTCCTGGTCACTTTTGATCATAATTAAACAATGACACACACAACTGAAAACACCAAGTATACCTAGGACTCAGCTATAGATCTGCAAATAAAACATTTAAAGTGTGTTGTAAAGTGCATTATACAAATGTGACAGTAGGTGGTGATGGTGAGCTATGGCAAATTCAATATATTTTTCCAAACTTTTTTTTTTTTTAAAAAAATGCATCTTCACAGCCTTTTTAAATATGTGTCTAGATTCCACCCCAGTCTGGTGAGCTCTCATTACATTTTTACATAGGAATGTCACCTTAACCTCACAAGTTATGGACAGCTCAGAGTTCCCTGGGTGGATTCACTTCACCCCCATTTCCATACTTTCTCCTTTCTCCTACTGTGCAGCCCCCTTTGCACTCCCCTGCCCCCTCCTTTCTTTTTAAACACCCAGTTGCACAGGGACCACTCCCCACTTACATGAATCCTCTTCTCTTATTCCGCAGTCCCCTTTGTGAACACACCCCATATGTATATGCACTACTGTATCTTTAAAGTGAATAGAATCTTCAGAGAGCCAAAATATTGGGAAATATTAGAAAGAGAAGGAGATACTTGGAGATTGCAGAGTTTTGAGAAACTAAAAGATAAAGTGTGAGATTGGTTACATTATGCTCAGATTAGGGAGGTTTTTAATTTGGATAAAAAAACAGGTTTCCAGGTGGAAAGATCGAAACTAGAAACAGAATTGTTAGAACCCAAGACCAAGGTACTCTCAAAAATGTATAACTTGCTGTTGAAATGGAATACTCAGGATGAACGGTTAAGTCAGCTATGATAAAATGGGCACAGGACATTGGGCACAATATTATGTTTGCTGACTGGGAAAAGTTATGGACCACCAGAGTGAGATTCACAGCATGTAATGCCTTGAAAGAAAACATTATGAAAATGATATACAGGTTGTACATGACCCCAGTCAAGCTTGCAAAAATATATCATTTGCCCGATAATAAATGTTGGAAATGTAAGGGAACTGAAGGAACATTCTTTCACCTCTGGTGGACGTGCCCAAGGGTTAAGGCTTTCTGGGAAATGATTTATAATGAGTTAAAAAAGGTATTTAAGTATACCTTCCTTAAGAAACCAGAGGCCTTCCTTTTGGGTATTGTTGGCCAAGGGGTGTTAAAGAAGGATAGAACTTTCTTTATGTACGCAACAACAGCAGCAAGAATACTCATCGCAAAGCATTGGAAGACACAGGATTTGCCCACTCTGGAAGAATGGCAGACGCAACTGATAGACTACATGGAGCTGGCTGAAATGACTGGCAGAATTCGAGACCTGGGAGAAGAGACGGTGGAAGAGGACTGGAAAAAGTTTAAAGACTATTTACAAAAACATTATAAGCTGTATGAATGTTAAGAGAATGCACGATAGAAAACAACACGGCTTCAGCAATTCAGTTGTAAGATATATGAGAATAAGTGATGTTTAAGAAAATGATGAAATTTGAAGTAATATTATGTTTAAGCTAAGCAGTTCAGTACATGATAAAAATATTCAAAGTTTGGGACATAATATTTGAGAACTACAAAACAAGAATTGAAATAAGGTAATAAATTGCTGTTTATAATTTTATGATTGAGAACGCAGGAAAGGGAGATGTGAGGAAGTCCAAAGATTATGAAAATATGATTTATGGATAATTGTTTTTGTTCTATTTTCTTTTTTATGCTATGTCTATTTCCTAATTTTTCTTTGCTTTTTTTGTCTGTTGTATGGTGATGGTATTATACATGTTTGGTGGTTTGTTTCTTGTTTAAAATTTGCAATAAATATCTTTATAAAAAAAAATAGAATCTTCAGAGAAGGCTCTCAGCATGTTCAGTTATAGAAGGTTGTTGCCTCAGTTCTGCCATGTTTTTGTGACAGCCACCATAGTGTTTTGTTTTGTTTTGTTTTGTTTTAAATAATAAGACTTTACAGTGCCCTAGAAAGATGGAACTTCTTTGAACTTTGGGGAAACTATGATGGCTGTAAGAATGACCCATGGCCCCATGGACTTCCGGGTTGGCGCGATCGGGAAATGGCGGATTCCCTCCGAGCTCCGGAGGGAATCGGCTCAGCGGTGGATGGGTCTTTGCCGTGCCGGCGACACGGGGACCCTTAAAAACCGCAGGCGCGGAAGCCTGCGGACTGAAGACTCGGCGGGTGCCTTAAGCGCCCCCCCTGATTCGCAATGAGCCTTTTTAAAGGCTACGGAGGGGATACAGGGGACGGCGTGGCACTGAGAGTCGACCGCTACCGCCGCTGAGCGAAGCCGCGAGCCATAACTGGAGAGCGCTGACTTCCTTCCTTGAAATTCGGACTGAAAAAAGAACCCGTGAGTAATTTGGAACTGAACTTTAAAACTTTTACCTTTTGAATTTGAGACGACCGGGGGGTGTGCTAAAAGGAAGTCCCCACCCCCCCCCTTGCAGACGATCCAGAGCAACGAAATAAGAACTAAGCTGGAGTGCCTACCCTGTAAAGGGTGAGTTTTAAAAAGACAGTAACTTCCAAGATTCAGAAAGGTAAATTTGAGCAGGAGAGTGGAGTGTTGGAAGAGTCTTTGTTTTGTGGTAAACAACCCTCCCTCCCGGGCCCGGGAGCGACCTGCTTTGGAGCCTGTATAGAGGAGCAGAATTTGACAGCTGTCAAAAGCTGTCAAATGGACTATTAATAGTGAAAAAAATTGCTGTTTAAGACCTCTCCGGATTAAAAGGAGTTACAATTGAACTAAAATTTTGAGAAACAAAGAAACAATAATAGGACAGAGGATTGTTGGAGAAAAGGTTACTCAGTAACCAGATTCCCTCTAGGGGGAATTCTGTGGAATTACAATGGCTGTGGGTGGAAAGATATTGAGAGAAATCGAAAGAATGTTCTCACTGGTGGGAACCCTACAGGAGCAGACTACAGCTATGAGTAAACAATTGACGACCTTGGATTTGGAAACAAGTAGTTCTGCTGAAAGTAATGAGGGCCTGAGTGAGAAAGAACCCACAGCTGAATTTGAAACAATAAACAAAGAAGAGGAGAAGACAAAACAAGAAAGAGAACAAGTTATCTGGGAAAGTACTAACCAGAAGCCGACATCTGGAGAACACAAGCAAGGAGACTATTGGATTAAATCCACTCTAAGCCTACGAAAGATACAGAAGATGAAAGTGGAGGCCCTGGGACTTTATGGAATTCAGGAGCTCGAAATAAAGAAGTACAATTGGGGCCTCCACATAGACTTTGATGTTGACTATCAGCAAGACTTAGGCCTTGTGGAAATTCCTCAGCAGTTGCCTTTAAATATGGGAAGAGACTATGGACTGATTGGATTGATTGTTAAGGAAATCTTTCGAGACTCGATGACAGACAAAAAGGACTACCAACAAAACCGGCGGAGAGGGACTAAAAGAGAATTGAGAGCCTCGGATATCCGGAATCCAGGCTAAAAACTGTTAATTTGGACATGTCTCGGGAAAGGACGCAAAGCGGGGAGGGGAGGGAGGGAAGTATCAAATTTAAACAACACTCAAGACCAGGGGGTTTAGTATTAAGAAAATTATGTAAGAAAAAATGAGAAATCGAGGGAAGAGAATTGGGGTCCAACTTAGGGAAAATTTATTTTTGTTTTTTATAAAAGGACTAATATTAAGATGGAAGAAATGCCAACTTGCTGACATAAGTTTGGGAATAGGGATGCAGGGGAGGGGGTGGGGGGAAGTCAAGGACTAGGGTTAGAAAATAAGATTTTCGGGAACTATTCTTGTTCGTTGTTTTTTATGTTTGTTTTGGTGTGTTGTTTGTGTTTATATAAAATGTGAAAACCCAATAAAAATATTTAAAAAAAAAAAAAAAAGAATGACCCATGGCCCATTGGATGGAAACCTGCCAAGGGCTCTTTCGAACTCACTTGGAAATTAAAAGATCCCAGTCCAGTAAGAGAATTACCTGCTTTCATGCTGCTACTCTATCAAGCACCATGCACCAGCACTGGCCTTCCCATATGCATTCCACATCCTCCTCTTTTCAGCTCGGAGCTGAGCCCTGAACCCACAATAAATTTTCTATCTATAAATTTTCCGTTTACTGGGGACAGAGATTCTGAAATACAAACATACCACAAGAATTGTGAAGAGGGGGCTGTCGCACTTTCAGATAGTCCAATTCTTTGCTTCACCTTCACTCGCACATACTGCACCTTTTGTCTCTTCTGTGATTGCCTGTGCTGGCCCTCAGAGAAGAATTTATAGAGGCAACAACAATGGAATGTCTCCATCAATTGCCACTCCTTTTCCAGAAATGCTTCCTGATGGGGGGGGGGGAAGCTAAATTAAGTGAGGGACTTTACTGGCAAGAAACTGCTTTCCAATCTCGTGCTCAAGAATATAAACTGTGGATTACTTCTTCACTGCAGTCAAGTTGTGGTTGATTGACCTATGCACACAAATGGATGTGTCTTTTCCTAGCAAAAAATCTAGAAACAGATTTTCTCAACTCTCCCTTGCAGGTGACTGGTGGGAATCGAGTTTGTTTGAACGTTCTCTACATGTGTATACATTTATGTGAGTGATGCAATTCAGGGCAAAATTGGCGCCTACCCTGGAGCAACTGGGACAGGCCACAATATTTTCATTGAGCAGACACTGGGAGGAATTTTTTATTCAAATTGCATTTAAAGTTGAATTGGCCTAATTTGCACTTCCCACATGTGAACTGAAACACATGCTTCAAAATTTGCATTTCTCTAAATTTGTGTACAAATTTGTTAAAGTGTGCTTTAAAATGTGTATATTAATGAAAATAACATGCAAAATTAAGGAAAATGTGCAGAAATGTGTATTAGGTAAAACTGCATTCAAATTGTTTATATTAGGAGAATGCTGATGAATTTTCACGACGACATGCAGAAATGTGGAGAACTGAACCAAAGATTGGAAAAATAAGGAAGTAAGAAGAATTGAAATGGACAGATTCATTCATTCCTAGTCTATGATATTAGTATTTCAAATTTATAACCTACCCTTCCGTCCCTAAGGAACTCAGAGCAGCTCCCAATGTTAAAATCAGACAAAAACAATGTATGACAACATTATAACATGTTGCAGGCAGCTATTAAAAACCAGCAGTGTAAAACCTTCATAAACTGTAGACCAGGAGCCTGGATAAAAATATATTTTAAAGGACTGGACTGTATTATGGATGTCTCTCCACCCACTCCCGTTTCCTCTCTGCTTTGATATTTCCTACCTACTTTCTGTGATTATTTTGTTCTATGCTTGATTTTGCATTCTAATAAAATAAGAAGAAAAGTCGAATGTTTCCTGAATGCAGGTTAAGAGGAGGACTGTCTGATTTCCCTTGGAGGAGTTCTATAGCCAGGGTACCACCACAGAGAATGCCTCATCTCAGGGAGGAGTAGACAAATCCATGGAGGATAAGATTATCAAAGGTTACTGGCCGCAATGGCTGTAAGCCTCTGAATACCTAGCTGCTGGGAGTCAAAGGCGGTGGTGAGGAGTGCTGCTTCACTCACTTCCTGCTTGCAGACATCCCAGAGGCAGCTGGCTAGCCACTCTGAGAACAGTTTGCTGAACTGGATAGGCTTTGGGCCTGATTCAATAAGTCTCTTCTGATGTTCTTATGAGTCACTAAAGCACACCAAAACCACAGACCAAGTACAGGCACATAAATCGACCAACTGTGTCTTTTGTATCTTTCTTCTGACCTTTATACCACAACTTTCCATGATAAACTCTAACATGTGAAAAGGATCTAGGAGTCTTAGTAGACCACAAGCTTAATACGAGTCAACAGTGTGATGCAGCAGCAAAAAAGCTAATGCTATTCTAGGCTGCTTCAACAGAAGTATAGTGTCTCTATCAAGGGAAGTCATGGTACTACACTATTCTGCCTTGGTCAGACCACACCTGGAGTACTGTGTCCAGTTCTGGGCACCAAAATTTAAGAAGGATATTGACAAGCTGGAACATGTGATGACTGAGATGATCAAGGGTATGTAAACTATGCCTTATGGTTGAGGGAACTGGGTTAGTTTAGCCTGGATAAGAGGAGACAGAGAAGCTATGATAGCGACCTAAAAATATCTAACAGGTTGTCATATGGAGGATGGAGCAAGCTGGTTTTCTCCTGCTCCAGAGGGTAGGACTCAAACCAATTGATTCAAGTTACAAGAAAGGAGATTCCCACTAAACATCAGGAAGAACTTTCTGATAGTAAGAGCTGTTCAAGAGTGGAAAGGACTCCTTTGGAAGGTGGTGGACTCTCCTTCCTTGGAGGTTTCTAAGCAGAAGTTGGATGGCCATCTGTTATGGATGCTTTAGCTGAGATGCCTGCATTGCAGGAGGTTGGACTTGATGACTCCCAAGGTCCCTTCCAACTCTACAATTCTATGATTCTCAGGTCCTAGTCTCTCAGGTCGTAGTCCAACACCCTAACCACTGTACCACACTAAATAATATATCATTCATTCTTTTATTGTGGAAACTATAATACTCTTATTAAAATAAAACCTCTCATGTCAGACTACTTCTGTTTAAATCTATGCCTTCACAATATATTGCGAAACATCCTTTATTCATGATGACATTAGTGGCTAATAGACACTTAACTTGTCATATTTTTGCAGCGAATACCCAATTGTAACCCCCTCACAGCATTACAGCTATCTCCTTTTATTTTGATGCAATTTATAGCTTTGCATGTTAGTCATATTCCCAGTCCTCCATCACAAATTAATCACAAACTCCCGAAAGGATTTCATAGACTGGAGGGAGAATAATACAGCAAATTATTAGCTGTTCATGGTTTGTGTCCTGTGTGTTTTGATCATAGCAAATAAGGTGCAGTTTAGGTGCCTGTGAAACAAATATTTTATATGATTACTAATGGAGCATTTTCAGTGCAATATACAAACCTATTAGTTAGGAAAGACACTGCGTTATTTTGTTTATTTATAAGTAGGCTTATAACCTGCATTTCCAACATAGAGATGCCCAAAGATACTAACAAAATGAAGTATAAGCATCATCAGATAAAAATAAATCATTACATTTCCTGCTGAGACCAAGAGCAGTAAGTGCTCTCTTGTGTTTTAATGATTTTGTTATTTTATAAATATACAGGGTGGTATCCAATGCTATTTCTGTGCAGAGCAGGCCTACTGAAGTAAATGGACATTACCCACTTAGGTTCATTAGTTCTAGTGGGTCTGTTCTGAGTGGGACTAAGCTGGATACACCCCATGATTATGTTTTTGTTTTATCTTATATTGTATACTACATTGGGCTCCTTCTGGCAATTCATAAATGCAATGACATGAATGGATTGATGGATTCACTCCACCAATTGTATAATACAGCTCATTCCTTGACATGACCTTCTTACCCAATGGCCACAGATTGTTCTGGGCCGCAGGTGGCCAATATCTGCAAACTGGAGAAACTGTTGTGAGCACCACACACACACACTGCAATCCTACACCCCAACTGATTCCATTGTCTACAACGCAGTGCTTCTTTCAAGCCTGATTTAGGGGTGATGGAGGAGAAGATCCTGCAGGTACCAGGACAAGGCTCACCTGGCACCACTGCTGGCTTTTCAGCTCCATGCCAAGCCAGTTTTATTTCTCCCGGATTTTGGTTCTTGAATTCATGTCATTTTTAGCCTACTTTGGTGTTCCTTGGATCTTCCTCTCTGTCCCAGGGATGCTGTGCCTAGTGAGCCATATCTGTGCTTTTTTCAAAGGGTATACAAGAAATTATGCCCCAGGTCTCAAACAGACTTTTAGAACTTATTGAGTGTTTAATTTAAGCTTGACATTTCCCTTCACTAGCTTATTTGGATGTATGTTTGTGTCTGTATATGTAATTTGTGCATATTATCTGTGGTATAATGCAGTTCTTTTACTGAATGTCACCTCAATAAGTTTACTTTCACTGTTCTGGGAGGCCTAGCTGGCTTCTGTTCTCCCTTAAGAATACAGATTTTGTGAAACGCAAGTTGCAAATGAACAATCTTTATCGTTAGTGATGTTTCTCAAGCAAAAGGAAAAACACAGCTGATTTTTCAATTCCAGATGGAGTTTGCCATTATGGCGGAAAAAAGGGAGGGCGAATCCTTTTTTTTTTGCTTGTAATGTAATTACATCTTGATGCCACAAATGAGAGAAAATAAACAATTGGTCTTATTGTGCCAACTTACTTTGAGTTAAAATATGCTAAAAGGGGCAGCGTCTAGGGCTGCAATCCTGCACACAGGCTGGATTGCAGAGATGGCAGCATTTATTGGATATTTAAATGAAGGAAGGCCTGAAGTGTAGGAATATGTACATACAAATATATGAGTGTAACAATATTGTCTACATTGACTGGTAGCAGCGACAGGGTTTCAGACATGGTTCTCTCTCCCAGCCCTACATAAAGATGCCAGAGATTGAAATTGGGACTTTGTGCATTCAAATCACATGCTCTACTGCTGAGCTACAGACCTTCTTTAAATAAATACAAATATATGTATAGTGTATGCAAAGGCATTTGGAAGTACCATACAAATTTTAAAATTATTATTAATAATAATAATAATAATAATAATAGTGTCCATATAGAAGCAAAGTTTGTGAAATGACATAATTTATGCAGAATTCAACATTTCTTGGTACAGAGTTTAGGGTTTGATCAGTAAAAACTTTATTTCTTATTTTTAAAGAACAGATGGGGTTTTTTTTAACACCTTGACTATTCTCCATGTAGGATCTACAAATCCCTCAATCCTTCTCTTTTTAGCATGCTTTCAAATAAGATAAAGAGTGGTTATTATTATTATTATTATTATTATTATTATTATTATTATTATTATTATTATTAGCCAAGGCAGTTATCCTGTTCTCTGTAATGAAACAGTGTTTTAAGCCATATTGACCAAACTTTAATAAAGCTACCACTGTCATAACCTCTTGTGGGAACTGGTCTACCAAGTAGGTAGCTTCCAAAGTCAATCTGGTCTAAATATAACTTTTGCTGTTAAGGGGACCCAGTATTCTATTGTGCTTTAAACTGTTTTTATTGGACTCTCATAAGATTTGTTTGCATATATGGCATCTCTGAATCTCTTCCTAAATAGAATCATCTGAATATATCTGATAAAGAAAATACTAGCAAGATTTTACAGAGAATTGAATTAGGGATGGGGGAGAAATTTGATTCGGTTTGCATTTAAAGACAAACCTACCTAACTTGCATATTCAGAAACAATATGTAAAATGAAACATAGCCTTTCACACTAAAATTCACATTTCTCTGAATTTTGCAATGCAGTTCTCCAGTAAAGTGACATGTACAAAAATATGCATAGGTTAAAGTGAAATCTACATAATAAAATTTGTGAAAATAACCGAAAATACGCCCTATTGGGGAAAACTGTATTGCAAAGGTGTGCATATTAGGGAAACTTGCATACAACATACACGGATTAGGAGAAATGTTCACCAAAATGCTGATAAATTTTCATGAGGACTTTAAAAATAATAATCACAAACTGATTTGGAAATATGAAGAACTCAACTGAAAACTTTAAAAATGAGCAATCGAGAGAAATGCAAATTGACAGATTCACCCATTCCTGGTCTTTCCTCAAACAGCTGAATTTATATGATAAAAAATACTAGCATGGTTATAAATTTTTTTGGATGTGTTCTTCCCTCCCACACCTGATATATGTAATACAGCTAATAAAAAGCTTCTAGTTGAAAAAGGTCACTAGTGTATAGTGTGTTTATTTTATAAAACTGTTGGAATGAATAGGTTGGCCTCTATCAGAGTAGAAAATCCAAATTTCGTTTTCACACGAACCTCAATTTCATTAGATCTGCTGAAGCTACCAGACGGTTGTTGCCTGATTTTGTTATTGCTGATATTGGAAAAGATAGTGTAAATATTCATCAGGTATGATAAAAGCTCTCTTTGAAGAGATTGGGTATTATTATTTTAAAAAGCATGAAAGAGAAAAAAGAAAAGAAAAACTTTACTGTACATTAACCAAATAAAGTTTTCAGAGTTTGGAAATGGAAGGGGGAGGGGAAATCTGGATGGAAGCAAGTTGTATAATGAGAAAATATTTAAATACGGCAAGACTGTTTCCTGCAGAGCTGGGCTCTTTGCGATTTTTTTTTTTTGAGCAGTTGAAGTCACTACAGGAAGTAATTTTGCAGTTGAAAATAAGATCACATGAAACTTGGCTGCCTATCGCGATAAAAAGGAAATACATCACTCTGTAAAACTGCTGTGTGCTGCTCACTTACCGTAAAAAGCATCAGTAGGGTGTTTTTTTAAAGGCACTGTTTCATTTTTGTCTGGAGTGTGGCCAGTGTTATTATCAGGATGCAAAGCCTTGAGGGATACACATATGCACACCCACACCCCAGCATGGACTACAATGCTCTGCACATTTACCTGGGAGGGAAGCACCACTGGACACAGGGGGACTTTGTTTTGAATAAACTGAAGAAAGGTAAGATCCCTGTGATTAAAATATCAATTTTCAGTAGTGGCTGGTAGCTGTAGAGATAAGTCTTTATAGACAGCATGAGATGTATTCCCCCAGCTTCACCATCCTGTATCTTCAGCAGCTGCAAAGTTCATGGATGATGGTGACACCTGCTGGCTCCCACTACTGCCTGAACCTCTGTTCTAGACTTCCAGTGACTATGGATCAATATTAGTTTTCCCTGTGTACTATTGCCCTATCAACCCAGTGCACTCTGGGCAAGAAGAAATGGTGGTCACCACAGAAACATAGTGGCTGTGAGCTGCCATGCTTTTTACCCACAATAGCGGGACGTGGGTGGTGCTGTGGGTAAAACCTCAGTGCCTAGGACTTGCTGATCGCAAGGTCGGCGGTTCGAATCCCCGCGGCGGGGTGAGCTTCCGTCGTTCGGTCCCAGCTCCTGCCCACCTAGCAGTTCGAAAGCACCCCTAAGTGCAAGTAGATAAATAGGTACCGCTTTATAGCGGGAAGGTAAACGGCGTTTCTGTGTGCGGCGCTGGTGCTGGCTCGCCAGATGCCGCTTAGTCACGCTGGCCACGTGACCCGGAAGTGTCTCCGGACAGTGCTGGCTCCTGGCCTCTTGAGCGAGATGAGCGCGCAACCCCAGAGTCGGACACGACTGGCCCGTACGGGCAGGGGTACCTTTACCTTTACCTTACACCAGCACAACAGAATTTGCAGGGCATTTTTGGGGGGGAGGGTAGGGAAACTAAGATGGTGGCTGCACAGCTGTCCCTTGGGTCTCACTGGCTGGCACATGGATAAGAGAACCCTCAACTCTAAAACCAGCCTTGAGCGCATCTTTAAACCCGGGGTGGGGAACTCAGGGGCAGGGGCGAACGAAGGCATCATGACACCTGGGGAGGGGCGCCACTACATAGGGCGAGTGTGCGGTGTCGCTATGTACGATGCATGCGCCGTACATAGCGACACCGCACATGCGCTGTACATAGCGGTTTGCCAGCGCTGCTGCTCCAGCGCCGTACATACGGTGTCGGCATCCCTCTGGTGCCACTACAGCTGCAAACGGAGGATCCTCTACATGCGGCTGTAGCAGCGACGGAGGGATCCCACTGCCATCCATACGGCGCTCAAGCGGTGCCGGTGGCAAACCGCTATGTACAACACATGCGTCATTTTTACATACAGTGCATGCCTGTGATGCCACATATGTGCTGTACATAGAGGTTTGCCAGTGCCACTGGGATCCTCTGCTTGTGGCAGCTGCGAACGGAGGATCCTCCACATGCGGCTGTGGCGGCACGATGGCTGCTCACGCCGTCACGAGTCACTGCGGCGTGCCTTCTTGTCACCTCCCCAGACATGGCACCCTGGACGAACCACTTCCTCACAACCCCCGTTGCAAGGTCACTACTCAGGGGGTCATAGTGTTCCTTCAATCCTGTCTAGCTGGTCCTCAGAGTACTCCCAGGGCAGACTTCTTGCCCAGCCACAGCCACTAGTGGCTCTGTTTCTTACGCTCCACTAGAGTGTTTTGGCCTCCCTGAAATGAGTAATTGAACTCTGATGATGCCTCTTGCTTATCTGCATTGATGTGAGTGGAAACTAGTGTAATGTACAAAGGCAAAATTAACATTTGTTACTCCACCCACTTTTTGTCTCTGCCTCTGCCCATGACTAGCAAGTAGTCTCTGGAACTTTGCTCAAAAGGCCAAAAAATATTCCCCACCTTGCTTTTAAAAAATAACAGGAATGAAACCCTTGGACTGCATCCAGTGTCAGTCATACTCAGAGTTGGCCCATTGAAACTAAGAAACATAATTAACTTAGGTCCATTAATTTCAGTGGGTCCACTCTAAGTAAAAGTTAGCTGGATACAACTGTCTACTGCAGTTTAAAGGTGTATTCCTAGGTGTTATGGTGAAGTAATGTTGTCTAACTTGTATTCTAAGTTTCTCTATATTTAGATCCTGATATTCTTTTAGTCCAGAGTGTGTATTTTTTTTTTTACAAGCAGGCTATCTTCATTTTTTTAAAATGATATTTATTGAAAAAAGATTTTTTTAAAAAATTACAAAGAAAAAAGACAAAAACAGAAAAAGAAAAAGAAAAAAGAAAACCATCATTTTCAAATTCTCCACTTTCATTACCTTCTTTCCATGACCTCCTCCTCCTCCCATCTCTTGTATCTTGATTAATAATTGTCACAGCAAATCCTTTCCATAATTCATAATATTCTGTCAATACATTGCCTTACTCTATTTTCATCTTATCTTACAAAAAACCTTAAAACTTAAGACTTAAATCTTATTTTTACCAGCTTCTCATAACCATTACCTTTTTACCTAATTCTTTAAACATTTTTACAAGAGCCAAGTAATTTCATTTCAACATTTTTCCAACGTTCATAAAACATTTCTAATGATAAAAAAGAAAATAAAAACAATCCAATCTTCTTCCAGCGTCCCCTCCCCCCAGTCCCGGGATTGTCAGTCCTTTTTATCCCATTAGTCTGGCACATTAACCTGGTGATCTTATATCCGAGGCCTTCAAATCTCTTCCATGTCCCTTCCGCAGCTCTTCTTCATTTTTTTCCTTTCACTCGTGGGAACTCCAGCTTAGTAGTGTTTTTGACCCTTTTCAACAAATCAGCCCCTTTCCCAAAGTCCAGACTAGACTCCATGTGGTATTTTAAGACATGTTTCAAATTCCCTCCAAAATTGGAAGTCCCAACAGCTCCAAACCTCTGACGGCCCATTGCCAGATTCGGAAAGTCCAAACATCCCTGCATAGGGGGGTCAGTCCAACCCCCCATTTCCAGCCAAACTTTGTCTTTCCAAATCTGGTTTTTTCCAAGTTCATTTGTCAAATCCAAAGGCTCATTTTCCTGCTGGGCCAAAAGTCCCTCCATCTCTGGCGCCCAAGATTCTGCAACATCCTCTTCTCTCATCTGCTCTGTCAGGACACACTCCTGTTTAAGTTCCTGGGTGGGCTCCATATAATTTCCCACTACCTGTTCAAATGCTCTGGCCGCATTAGAGATCAAATCTGTCTTCTGACTTAACTGATCCAATAGGGCATTTATTTTACAGAAAGCACCCAACAGTGCTTCTGAAAACATTGTCCTGCAAGGTCACAAGTCCTTTCCCACAGTTGTAATCTGTGGCAGCTGCAAGCTCCCTAGAATTGGTTACAGTTTCACAGTCCCCCTCTAGGGGGAAAACTTCTGGTTGTTCTTTTTTTTAAGGACAATAGCAACAAAGTTTCTTTTTAAAAGATATTTTGTCAATATTTGTTCCTTTAAAATGCGAAAGGAAACAGTGGAATCACAATGTTACTCTTCTTTTCACTATCTGTCAAAAACATTTGTCTCTGGTCAATGAGCTTCAAAACGTCAATTCTGACACCCCGCTCCAGGGTCAGGACGGTGGAAAGTTACTTTACTTTAAACTCACTTCTGCAGGTTTAAACAGTCCAAAAAAGATCCCCCTTCTTCTCCTGCTACTGAAGGGGGGTTCAACGATTTTAAATGGTGAAAACCGATCCTTTAAAAGTGATTTTCTAAGCTGTAGTGTACGTTATCTTTGCTTTCTTCTGACTACAAGGAAACGGAAGGCTGACTTCCTGTTTAGACCTTCCCGTTTCAGTACCAAATTAAGGTGAATTTTTAAGTCCAATTCCTTTCTAATCGCCAGTTCTTATTTGCAGACCAATTGTTCAATGTTCCAGTACTCACGGGTGATTATTTTAGATGCCAAATTGTCCCAGGAAAAAGGCAGCGCTCTCCAGCAACAGCTATGCGGCTTCGCCCCACGGAAAAAGCAATTAACTCACAGCACCGCGCTACTTCCCCCTCTTCGCTTTGGAGCCTGTTAGTGGGTTCCTTTGTGGGTGGGGGGGGGCGCTAAGGGTGCCCACTGAGTCCCACGGTCACAGGCACAAGCAGGCTATCTTCATTTCCTCATTCATATCTTCTTAGGCTGCGTTCTGAAACGCAAAAGAGAATATTGTCTCTACATTACTCCCCTGCAGCTTTGGCGGCAAGCGGAAGCTTCAGACTGCAATGAGCTTTTAAAGTTAAGTTTGCACTGCAAAAAAGGGAAAAAAATCATGATTTATTGATCTCTTTAATTAAATTTCCACTGCTACCAAGTTGATACAAATTAGCTGGACTGAAGCATGCAGAATCTTGATGAGAAATTTAAAAAAAATAATCTTATTTACACATCACCTCTGAGACTACTTAATGGGACTATTTGTACATCTTGTGTTATTTAGTTTGCTACAATATTTTACTGCTGATAATTCAAGAGGAAAGCATTTGCAGTTTAGAGATTGGTATTTGCTTTTATATTTTAATTGGGAGAGAACATTGTTGGTGAGTAGCATGCGCTTCTATCAGTTTCATCAAGCATGAAGAAATGAAGCCCTGAAGCCTGAAGCACAGGAATGGACTTCCTTTCCATATGTTTGGTATTACTCATGTTCGGACATTGGTGGGAATGCAGGAGCACTTAGCCTGGAAAGAAGGTGAAGCATCTATGCAAGCCCACCCTGGCATGTCCCGGCATGCCCTGGTTACACATCAGAGGTTGTCACCGTGTTCAGTGGGATTTACTTCCAGGTAAATGTGTATGTTAAGGATTGGAGCTTAAGTGGCAGGGAAGTAACAGTTCATTCTAATTGCTTTCAAAATTTGTCTTTACTGTCATCATTTATACAGCACTTTTATTGCCGAAAGCCTTTTGCAAACCTTATTCCTTCAGTGCTCTAAATAATAGTGTGAGGCAGACTGTTAATCATGGGTCATTAGGACAGGCTGTAACCTTTAACAGGCTAATAATTTATCTATTGAAATGCCATTCTTGTCATAATACATTGTCAGTTGCTCTCAGGGCAAGTTGCTCACATTCTAAGCGCCCTTAATGAATTTCACCACTTGTTCAGAAGAAATCTCAGTACCTGTTAAAGCCACTGGCATATTATGGAAAAGGTGCTTTTTATCCAATGATTCTCAATACTTTGTCATGCCTAGTCCTGACTTTTTGACAAACATGGAGCCGTCAGAGATCTGACCACAGATTGTGGACCTTCAGGAGCAGCCAAGACCCCCTGAATCTGATGGGGAATATCTCCTTGAGGGGGCTCTCTGGGTTATTACCTGATGAAGAACCCATGGAGCTGTCATCCCAGTCATGAGTCTCATCCCACCAGGTTTCAGTAATGCCTGTTAGACCATATTTGCCATCCTGTACTAAGAGCTTAAATTCATCTTGCTTGTTTCCCATACTCTGTGCATTAGTATAGAGACAAGCAAATCCATGAGTCATTCCCTCTTGCTGCTTCCTTCTTGTAGTTTCCAGCCCTTTAGCAGGTTTCTGTAGCACCACCTCAGTTTCCTGTGCATCAATTAAGTTATTATTCCCAATACAAGGTGTTCCTTTGTGATTCATAATATAGTCTCCTTCCCGCTCAGGATTTAGTTTAAAGCTCTCATGATCAGGTCCGTGAGACTCTTAGCAAACACATCCTTGTCAACTGCTGTGAGGTACAGCAAATCTCTTGCCAGAAGTCCTTCCTCAAGGAAATGGAGACTATGGTCCAGGAACTTCTTTCTTCTACCCCAACTACACCCAAGGGATATGTGCAAATCCCAACTTAAGGAATGTAGAATCCCTTGGTTGATATGGTGCCAAAGTGAAAATGTTATATGCCAAACCCACACCACAGAACAGGCACTGAGAGACTTTGCCCGTTTTGAATTTTTGTTGGACTCCCAAAATATAGAACAGGGTCTAGTGTCTAGACTGCATAGCATACCAATCTTAACAGACTGGATACTGGTCTAAAGCAGATGTGAGAAGCTGATTGGCAGATTGCTATCAATGAAGAGGTCTGGACTTGAGTGTGGGAGAAATTTCCTTCTAAATCTGTCACAACCTCAATGAAAGGTCACACTTAAAACAACTGCACAGATGGTATCTCACACCTATATGCTTGGCCCGTTTTGCCGCCTCCTATTTGCTGAACTGCTAGAGAGAATATGGAATGCTAAGCTTTATTCAACTTATGTGATGGACACATGTGAAAATGGCCCAGTTCTTGGAGGAACTATTTGTTGAAATAAAAGCAATTACCAGACAAAAAGCCTCTACCTGTCCAGAGCTGGCACTGCTAAGTCTTTTCATGGAAGATAATTTATTAGGAGTTTGAACTGTAACTTAATGCTGTCTTTTACAAGCGGCCAGGCTCATAATCACAAGATACTGCAAGAATATGGAGGATGCTTCTTTGACAATATGATACAATAAAATATTGAAAATAGCACTTATAGAAAAATTGACTAATAAAATAAAATTTGCACAAGGTTTGAAGCAGAGATTCTTTTGCAGCTGACTGATACAGCTTTATTATGTACATGGCTAAAAATGAAAACAGAGGACTCCTCTCACATTAGAATTTTTTTTTGTTTAGCATAAACTGTATATAAACTTCTATATAAATGCTTATCTGGGATAAAAACTTGTTATTTGGACATTATTTTTGATGTGTTGCATAAATTCCATCTTCAGGGCAATGGCTGAATATAATGTTGTGTTTGATGCTGTAATATGTTGTAAGAATCTAATGGAATCTGTTATAAAATCCTTAAAAAACCCCAGAAATGTACATTTATTACTGCTCAAGGTTGAAAAAGTTTAATTTCTGATATGGGAAATCAACTGGGAGTCAGAAACCCTGTGGCTGATCATTCAGTGATCTCCCAGTTGATCCTGATTTACCTTTTGCCTACTCTTGTCCTAAACATAGCAATGCATAAAATGCTCTTAACAGCCATAGCTTGAATCAGAGCTCTTGAAATTTACTGCTATTACAAATAGAAACAAATTTCCAATGTTTGGATGGATTGAGCTATTCTCTAGCTTAAGCTAGGATGGTGTTAGAAGTGGATTGCAGTTAACTGGCAAACCCTCTGTATAAATAGAAACTGTCAATCGATACTTGTGATCAGCAAATAAACAGAAAGCAAAGTAAGGTTTGCCTTCCTTGCTTCAAAGAACATTAACAGAATCGTGGCTTCTTGCAGTTCAGGGTGAACAGCTCTGATGCTTTGCCACTGCGGAAGAGAATAGTAGTACATGAAGGAAGGCATCAAACTCTTAACTGTCTCTTGTAGCCCTGAATTAATAGTAAATGCTGTTGTAGGTTCTTAGAAGATCAGATAAAGTGATTGAAATAAGGAAATATAGAACATGATCCAGTCAAAGTGTTAAATTAGGACTAGGGAACCTGTGGCCTGCCAAATGTTGCTGGACTCCAACTCCCATCAGCCCCAGTTATAGCAGCCAATGGTGAGGGGAGATGGGAGTTATAGTTTAAAGACTGATGGGAGCTGTAGTCCAACAACCTCTGACTTAGAATTATGACCTTTCTATCATGTCAGCATCCTGCTTTAGGTTTTTAAGAAAGAGGTGCTGACATGGTAGCTTAGTTGGTAGAGCCCGAGACTCTTAATCTCAGGCTTGTGGGTTCGAGCCCCTCGTTGGGTGAAAGATTCTTCCATTGCAGGGGTTGGACTACATGACCCTTGTGGTCCCTTTCCAACTCTACAATTCTATGATTCTATGGTACATAAAAATAGCAACATAGAAACAGATATTACTAAACAGTTTAGGGCAGGGGTCAGCAAACTTTTTCAGTAGGGGGCTGGTCCACTGTCCCTCAGACCTTGTGGGGGGGTCAGACTATATTTTGAAAAAAATAAAATAATGAATGAATTTTTATGCCCCACAAATAACCCAGAGATGCATTTTAAATAAAAGGGCACATTCTACTCATGTAAAAACATGCTGATTCCCGGACCGTCCGTGGGCTGGATTTAGAAGGCGATTGGGCCGGATCTGGCCTCCGGGCCTTAGTTTGCCTACCCATGGTTTAGGGACATTATACATTTAAATCTCTCTGACAACACTTCAGCACTCCTGGCTTCCCCCAAATAACCTTGGGTGCTGGGAGTTATTGGGGAGACCCTTGTTCCCCTCACAGAACTACAAACTCCATGACTTCCCTGGAAAGAGAGGGAAATAAGATGAGTCCATTAGGAAGGCAAAGACTATGCAAGACAAGGAACCCCTCTTCCAGCTGTGTGTTAGTGGGAAGATACAGAAGGATTTAAAGGGTGTAGGATTTCAGTTTGCCTGATGAAAATGAGCAGGAAAAAGTGTCAGTTTTGCAAGTCTGAGAGAGAGGGGCCAGAGCAGAAGGCGGGCATTCTGTTTTATGCTGCAGAGTGACTCAGACACAATGTTTGCGGTCTCTTGGTATCTAAGCTGCAGGAATGGAAGGAACAGAACCCTCTTGGGATGTGAACATTTTGCCCTTTCCCCCTCTAGACTTAGGTTGTGTATATGTGTAAATAAACCATATATCATAAAGACACCACAGTCTCTGCTGTGCCTCAATATCCAAAAAGAAACACAGACCCTGATAAGCGTGCCTGGTGCCCCTGAACTCTCTCCACCGCTTGGAGATTTGGGAGGCATCTAAGTGTAACCACATCGAATTAAAAGACTTGTAGCAAAAGCAAGAACTTCAACCGGTGCTGAGAAGACAACAGAAGCAGCACTTGTCTGATATGCAGCTGGGGAAAGTACAGCATAAATATTACAGGGAACATATGCACATACATAAGTAAGCATGTATCATATAAATCTCATTATTCTCCCTTCTCAGTATGTGGAATGGAGAGATTACATGGATTGGCCAGATATATGCATGGAGGTAATCACATATGTATCAAGCTACATGTTACACCATTCTCACAACAGAGGGTAATATGTGTGGGTCCAATGTCCAACCACTTGTTTGGGACCATGGGATTTCAAATGCTAGGAGGAGGTGGCCTGAGATTCCTTTGCATTTAATGTGGGCTGAACAAAGCAAGAAACCTTTATGCCAGTCTACTGACATTTTGATCTGTTAAATCAAGCTATGTTTCCAAAGCTCAACAGAAGCATTCATAGAAAAGTAACACTAGGGAAGGATAGAACTTTCTTTATGTATGCTACAACAGCAGCAAGAATACTTATTGCAAAGTATTGGAAGACACAAGATCTACCCACCCTGGAAGAATGGCAGATGAAGGTGATGGACTATATGGAACTGGCGGAAATGACTGGCAGAATCCGAGACCAGGGAGAAGAGTCGGTGGAAGAAGATTGGAAGAAATTTAAAGACTATTTACAGAAATACTGCAAAATTAATGAATGTTAGAATGATGTCGGAATGAAGTTAAGTGGTTTTAGCAGCAATGTTACAAAGGAGTATGTAAAAATGGATTGTTAACAGGTGAGAATCTAAAGTTATAATATATTAAGATAAAGGATTAAGATAAAAACAAAGAGGGAAAGGATTTGCTGAATTAACTAACTGAACTGGAATACAAAAAAAGGGAGGTGTGAGGAGGTCAGGGAAACAAGTAAATGAAAGACAAGACATGGAAAGATTGATTTGTTTTTAATTGTTTTTATTTTTCTGTATTTTTTATTTCCTTTTTTCCTTTTTTCCTTTTTCTTATTTTTGTAATCTTTTCTGAAACTTTAATAAATATCATTTAAAAAAGAAAAAGAAAAGTAACACTAGGAAGAGGCATTGAACTCCCACTGGCATGAAGCATTTGATGTACCAAGTAATTCTAAATCACAGGAGGCAGCAAAGCACCTGACATGTGCAAAGGGGCGGGGAAGGTATTTGCATTTTTAAAAAGTTTATTTTTATTAATTTTTTTCTCAGGGTGTTAAGCACTTGTCCAGGCTCCCTCTGCTGGCTATGAATGTTGACGTTAATTTGATTTAATGTATGTGCATTGTTTTTGCTGACAAAAATAACTGTATTTCATGCTCTCATTCCTCCTCCTGCTCACCGTAGATGTCTTTTTGTAATTACACCATTGTGTTTGTTTATGACTAATGCAAGCTCATCCCTCTGAGACTGCTGGGTGATTCATGTTTAAGTGAGTTTTAGAAACTGGCTCCACACACTTGGCAGAAAAGAAAGATCAAGAAGCATGGTGGTCAATATACAAAATACACAGCCTTGCATGCATATACCCATCAGCTGAGTATTTCATTATTACTGTTTATACCTATGCTGTTAGTCACTGTAATTACACAGTGCATCATAAGAGAGAAGGGAGGCAAGCAAACCAGTCAAACCAACACCTCCTTCTTATTAACTTCACCACTGCCAAGTGAATATGTTAATTTTTCTCTGGCTGCTTCCACTAAAGAGCCCTTTAACCTTCTGGTCTTTAAGTGACCCAACCTACTCCCAATAGTGAGTAGAGTCATATGGTGCATAGGTGTGGGATGCATAACAAGGCCTTAGACTACCTTAATTCCCCTCTCTCCCAAAGACATGAGGCTTTTACTTAGGGATTTAGAAAGACAACACATTACACAGTTTTCAAGGAAATTGCTACCCATAAGAGCAAATTTTAAAATAAACATATCTAGTTATACCTTTACTAGATTATTTCCCTGACCAAACCAGTATTTATCCATTCACTTTGCTAAGTTTAGCTTCTGGATCACTTCATGACCTTCTCCTGGTTCCTTCTTCCTGCAGTGCCAGTGCCCTCCACTATTCCAACTTTTTTTCCTGTCTCATGAAGTTCTTCAAACTTCTGACTCCACAACCTTCCACCTATTCCACTTTTTTCTAGCTTTACATATAGAGTATTTGCACACTCTCTCCTTTCCAACTTTTTAGTGATTCAGAAGGAAAGGAGAGTGTTGGTTTAGTTTCTCTTTCTCTTTAATTTCTAGGTGCCTAGGATGAACCTTTGGACCCTCCTGTGCAAAATTTCCTCAGCATAACATCCTCTCTTAAACTTTTGAGTGTCCTGTGAACAACTCCCTGAGCAAAACATCCCACTTTTAACCTCCATATGATCTTCTGACCCTCCTATGCACAAGAGCCCTTAAAGGAAAAAGCAACCCCTTTATATTCTATATTTTGCAACCAAAAGCCCAAGAGAAAGTGACTGAAATTCCAAATCCTTCACCGTCACCCTGAGTACATCAGTACAAGAGCTCAAAGGTTGCCATAGTGATACACAAAATGTAAAATAAAATACAACATACAATGTAAAAACAGTCATATCAACGATCTCCAAAGGCCTTGGTAGGTTTATAAAGCAGCAGATGGTCTTCGAAGCATCCTAATCCTTGGCTTACCCATTCGTCTGATTACTTACAGTAAACATTCTGACTGCTTGTGTACTGCCACCTTGCCCAAGCTATGCGTGTCTTAAATTGTGGTCTAAGAATTGGCAAAAAATTAACATAACAATATAAACACAACATAAAAACCCCACTACAAACAAAATAAATACATATAAAAATGCAATCTAAAACCAACAGCAGTGACACCACCTTCCTCCCCCCACAACCAAAAACTTTCCTGAACAGAACACCCACACTTATAAAGCATTTGAACAACTACCCTATACCTACAAGAGTGCCGTTACCACAGTGAGACTGACCCAATTGGGGTGGGGGGTGGGGGGAGGCACTTACATTAGCCACCACTGTGCTTGCTCACAGAAATAAGCTTTTTGCACCTCAAGAAAGTGACCGAAGGCATAATTTTACCTGAGAACTGATATGAATGATGGGGATTTGTGGTTGCTGATGAGGAAAATGGCAGAGAAAATGACTTTGAGACATTCCTGATGGCACTTCTGAATAATCTGCCAAAATGTACTTCTGAAAACCCCTCATCTCATCAAGCGCTTCTCTACTGCAGCACTCCTGAATACAGTTAGTCTGCTTGCAACCTTACAGTGGGATTTAAACTTGCTTGGATTTGCAACCAAAATCGGCTTATATTAAAATATATCCCTACTTCTTCACTATTTTCTCATGCTTCTCATTCAGATGAACTGGTCACCTGAGCAGATCAATAAGTATGATGCAAATATAACATCTTTTTCTCTCTCATCTTCTCAGTGCTAAGCTAAATCTGTTCTATTCATTTGGTTGTGTGGGGAATAAGATGGTATTGCTGCTGTAGGTTTTGGGTTGTGGGGGGTGTTCTTTAACCTACGTACATCCTCTTTCCTGTTCCAATGAACAACCAACCAAATCACCATCACCAACACCATCCCAACTAGAATATATACCGTGTTGGACCCTTGGTCCATCTTGTTCTTCAGGATTTCAGGTCAGGTTCACTCCCAGCCCTTCTTGGAGATACTGGGGATTGAACCGGGGACCTTCTGCATGCAAAGCAGATGCCCTACCACTATGCTACAGCTCTTCCCCTGTCTTTCTATGCTTCAGTCCCTAGTTCCCCTTACATTTAAGATTTCATGTCCCATTCCATATTCTCTCCAAAAACAAACAGCACATTGTGACCATTCTTCTCCCTGTACATTACTCAAAGACAATATTTGGCATATAGACACAAAATTGTAAATACAATCAAAGCCAATATCAAAATTGTGTTGTCTGTTTCCCATCATATGTCATAATAAAGCTGCCTTTTTCAGTGAAAAATGCATAAAGAAGTATTCACCTGCCATCGTTAACCACCAGTTTCTTTGCCCCCCCAGTTTCTCTGCCCCCCCCAAGCAACTCCAATATTTTTATAAATGATATGTATTTTTTTTAAGTACTGCATGACACAGAAGCAATAAGTTTGGCAAAATCAGATAGCTAGCATAAAGAGTGCTAAGTGAAAAAAAACATTTCTGTATAAATATTTTGCATTTAGATCAAATCTGAGCTGTGAACAACAAGGGATAATTAGCTTTATGAATTCTCCTGGGTGGTTAGATTTGGTCTATACAATTTTATGTCTCTCCTGAATTGCTGGGTTTAGCACATTACACCTAATTGAAGGTTTCAGCTTTATAAATGGAGCCATCTTGGTTGGGGAAAACGATATTGTAACAGTTGCTGTGTTGATTGGGTTGGGGGGGGGTCTGCTCTGCTGCCCCCATGTTCCTGTCCACTCCTTCAGCTTTCAAAACAGGCATAATGTTACTTGGGGAAGGGGCTCTGCATGTATAGTGCAGCAGCGACAAAATGGTAAAAGCATCTTCCTTTGGGCAATTTTCATTTAGAGAAAAGGCAAGTAAAAGACGACATGATAATGGTGTACAGCATGATGCATGGAGTGGAGAAGGTGGACAGAGAGAAGCTCTTCTTCTTTACTCATAGCCCTACAACACGGGGACATCAAATGAAGCTGAATGTTGGAAGACTCAGGACAGACGAAAATGCTACTTCACACAATACAGAGTTAAATTATGGAATCTACTCTCACAAGAGGCAGTGATGGCTGCCAACGTGGGCTGCTTTAAAAGAAGATCAGACAAATTCATGAGGGACAAGGCTCTCAATGGCTGCTAGCCAACATGGCTATATGCTGCCTCCACATTTGAAGGCAGCAATGCTTATAAGTTGCTAGAAACTGCATAAAGGGAGAGTGTTTTTGTGTTTGGGTCCTGCTTGTGGGTTTCCCATTGAGGCATCTGATTGGCCACTTTGAAAACGTGATGCTAGACTAGATGGGCAATTGGGCCTCATTTCTGCAAGCTTTCCAAAATAAAATGGATTTAACATGGCATCATGAAGATAACAGACCCTCCAAGTGTCCTTATTTTCCAGGGACATCCCTAATTTAGAGAAGCCGTCCCAGATTCTGATTTGATCCTGGAATGTCCTTCTTTTTCTTAGGATGTCCCTATTTTCATTGGAGAAATGTTGGAATTCTATGGAGTTATCCAACCTCCGAGCCATCTGAAGGCAATCCTGTACAGGAAAGTTCTTTTTTTTAATGTTTAATGGCTGGGGCGACCCAGTAAGATGTGTGGGGTATAAATAGTAAAATTATAATTATGGAATGGGACGTCCCTATGCTCATCAGAGAAATGTTGGAGGGTATGATATAAGTGAGAAGTGATCTACACCTTGAAGTACTTGGAGGAAAGGTGGAATATAAATGTAATAAAGTAAGTAAGTAAGTAAGTAAGTTACCTCTGCTGATTGTCTTACACTCACAGCTTAAGAACAGTCATATTGGATCAGAACAAAGGTCCATCTAGACTAGCATGCTGTTCTCACAGTGACCAACTAATTGCCTGTGGTAAGCCAACAAGCAGGACATGAGCTCAATAACCTTCTCCCAATGATGATACCCAGCAGTTGGAATTCAGAATCCTCCTGCCTTTGATACAGGAGAAGTTACCATACCCTCCAACATTTCTCCAATGAGCATAGGGACGTCCCAGTCCATAATGATAATTTTACTATTTATATTCCACACAATTTTACTGGATTGCCCCAGATACTCTGGGCAGCTTCCAACATAATACAACATTAAACATTAAAAAACCCCTTCCCTCTACAGGATTGCCTTCAGACAACCCTCCAACATTTCTCCAATGAAAATAGGGACATCCTAAAGGAAAAGTGGGACATTCTGGAATCAAATCAGAAACAGGGACGGCTTCTTTAAATCAGGGTCATTCCTGGAAAATAGGAACACTTGGAGGGTCTGAGTTACACCATGGTCTTCCCTCTGCCCTCATGGGTTTCCTGAGAAGCAAGGGGTGTCCTAGTTTTGTGATTGAGGTAGAAGCATGCTGCCCCTCAGCTTTGCAGTCCCTGGGCAATCTTGATGGAAGATGTTCTTACACAAAGAATAATGTCCCTAACAGCATAAAATAATCATAAAACACAACACCTACACATGTTAATAAAAAGGCAAAATTTACCCATACATTGTATGTGCATGCAGGGTGGGAATATTTTCATCTGTAGCATATTACCAGTGTGTTAGAGGATGCTTTTCTCTGTCCATTGTGGTAAATGAATGAGAAAATCACTTTTATTTGAATCTCTCCTTTGCTTTCAGATTTTGTTTCCTGTGTGTTTTTGTGAGTTCCACTCCGTGGCTATTTCCTCCTCCCAGTGACCACTTTTTTCTTTCTTTCTGAACCAAGCCTGCTCTTGGGCTGTGTTTACAAACCCATAGACTGGCCTGAACTCTTTCCATTTGTTCAGTCATCTAGCAAATCTCCGTCTACACAGATTGATTATGCAACTATAGGAACGCAGGTGATTAAGCAACAAAAATAGCTCCAGCTAGTCCCTGAGTAGAATGGAGCTGAACAAACCCAGAATCAAAAAGTGGCTTTTAGCTAAATGAGCATTTGCAGGGAACAGGCATGGTTTTGATGAGAAGAATGAGTCATTATAGCTATGCATTCTCCCTGCTAACTAAGGTACTCACTGGTAAATCTGTAGCAACTTTCACACAGTCCATCATGTGACTTACTAGGGGAAAGTGTGCATAAAAAGTATATATAAGTTAAAATTTTATAGAGAGATACATAATGCATTATATTAGGGAAATCTGCTTGCAATAATTTATATATTAGGAGAAATTTGCACAAAAATGCTGGCAAATTTTAACAAGAACTTTTGTTGTTGTTTTTTTGGGGGAAACAATCACAAGCTGATGCAGAAATCTTAAGAACTGGAAAAAAGAAAAATTGAGAGAAATAAAAATTGTCCATCCCTAATCCTATGTTAGACCTGCTCAGTTAGGTCCATTAATTTCTATGGAACTACTCTGAGTATAACTTAGAAGCTGCAGTAGATCCATAAAACACATGGACAAAAAGTAGGATATATGGTGACCCTTCCCTTAATTTCTTTATCTTCAGAATTTTGCCGTTTCAAACCTGCTGGAATGTTTGAGCAGCTGCTGCGGAAACTGGTGCTGCTGTTAGCTCCCACAATCCCTTCCCCATGAAAACCTGGAGGCTTTGCAGAAAATGCTTCCTCTTCCTTTTCCAGCAGGGTCCTTTTATTATTGAATAAGTAGTATGTGCCATTTCTTGCTGTGGTTTCCCATTCCCCCTAGCATCTGCAAATAACTTTCAGCGGGTCCTTATTGATTCTCCACCTGTTCTATAGCCCCCTTGCCGCTAATGTTGTACTGAGATGCCAGACGTGTGAGACTGAGAGCAGGGAGCTCACAATCCTATTGGTCACAGCAAATACACAGAACGTGGAAAGCGTCTGACCTCTCTGGCAGTTTTCTGAAATGCTGAGAACATCAGAAGAGAACTGCTGGGCAAGACCTAAGGTCCGTGCAGCCCATCTTCCTGTTTGCAATAGCATATAGCCTGATCATCCCGTTTTATTCTGCATTGGTCAGGGATAAGGATAGGAGAGAAATCTGATTTAGTTTGCATTTAAACAAGGACCTAACAAATTTGAACTCTCCAAAATAATACATGTGCTGAAACGCAGCCATCCTTTGAAACATGAACTTCTCCAATATAATTCTCTATTCAAGCGATGTGCATAAAATTGCATTTACTAGGGTGTGCATTATAAATCCTTATATTAGTGTATATATCATACAAAATTTATTCTGTTAAGGAGGAAATGTATATATTAGGCAAAATTGCATACAAACTGCATTATGCACACTTAAACACTAATAAACTTCCATGTGTTTTTTTAAAACTGCTGCCCTGCCAGTTCATGACACACAATCTTTCCTGGACCACCTGAATGAAACACACAGGTCACATTTGAGGATGGTTGATATTTTGCTTATAGTGTTAGCCTGTAAGGAAGTTTTGGGATGATGTCTTCCACATGATTTCTAAAATCCTGAATATTACAGTGATTAAAGACCTAGACTTGGTCTTGCTATCATTATTTTGAGGAGCAAATTAAGATATTTTGTTTAAGCTATTAATAATCCATTTCCTGGTAGCAGCACAGATGGAGGCCACATTCTTACAGAGAAGTGATTGCTTGTTAACTACAGTGGTACCTCGGGTTAAGTACTTAATTCGTTCCGGAGGTCTGTTCTTAACCTGAAACTGTTCTTAACCTGAAGCACCACTTTACCTAATGGGGCCTCCCACTGCTGCCACGTGATTTCTGTTCTCATCCTGAAGCAAAGTTCTTAACCCGAGGTACTATTTCTGGGTTAGCAGAGTCTGTAACCTGAAGCATATGTAACCTGAAGCGTATGTAACCCGAGGTACCACTGTATACAAAACTAGTATGTCAGGTTATTGCCCAATTCCATATAGCACAGTGCAGAAAAATGCTCAATAGCCATAGTATCTATTTTCAAAATATACTTTAACTGAGTGCAGTTGACTCTTGCCTGAATTGTTGGCTACCTGGATTCTGAACGAAGGAAGAGCTGCTGATATTCCTGATGGTAGAGTGTATAGCTTCTGGGGGGAAAAGATTATTCTGCACACTTTCCAAAACTTTAATGGAATTCAAATAGAGCCCCAGATTTCAACACCACAGAGCATTTGAGTAAGCACTTAGCCACCAAATATCTTTAGAGTAGGTTCAATCAGCTATCCTCCCTTATTGCAACAGAATTTCATCAATGCCCTGTGGTTTTCTGTGCTTTGACTTTCACTGCCTCCATATGACACTTCCAAGTGAGTAAGTTTGCTTCACTCCTCATGATGTTTTAAAAGCATCAGTCATACCACCATTTAAACCTACTCTGACCCTCATTTCTATGTTGCTGCATAGTTCTTGGATCAATAGCAGAAGTCTGCAGTCAATGTTACCAATTTGAAATATCTCTTATAGTCTGTGTTGTTTAGGTAAATAAGCCTACCAGGATAGGTGTTCACCATTCTATGCATTCCTTATAGAGCTCAGGCAGAAGCATATCTTCTCCAGGAGCTTTATTTGATTTCATGTAAGAAATAAAGGCCATTGTCTCATTACAGGAGACTAATGGCCATTCAGGTAGGTTTGAGAAATCCACACACACTGCTGGTACATGTGACTGCCCAGATTGACCACCAACGCAAATTGAAGAACTTTTTACATAACCCAACCAGAGGCAAGAATGATGATCTCACTTCATTTAAACCCCAGCCACCAGTTCCCATAATTTGTATTCCCCCCTGCTCCATTACTGCTAGTCCCAGTTCCTGCTGCTGGATTTTTGTATATTCAGCTCTATTGTTTTTGAGCAGACTCTTGTATTCCAATCTACCTTTGATCAAATTTTCAATGGATTCTCATGCAATCCCTTAGCCAGAACTTTTGCTTTGCATTGACCGTCAAACCAGCCATGGTGTGTTGATTGTGTGTAGTTATTAATTGTAGATGTTATCAAATAAGGCCTGTGTTCTGTTACAATTTGCTGGAAGTCATCAACATGATTTGGAGATTTGATGCAAGCTTGTCCGATGATACTATATAGCATCTCTTGAATATTGCTGCTCAATCTGTGAGACCAACAGCAGTTACAAACAAACAAGAAGCATTTTAAAAAGCAGATTGTGCAAGAGAAGATTGGGAGCTAGGGGGTTGGCATTTGTGGTTGGATGACAATTGCTATCAGTCACAGCCAGCATGTTCAAGGATCAGTGGAGTTCCAGTCCCACAATATCTGGAGGGCCACAGGCTTCCTACCTCTGTTTTAGGGAATGGAAAAGCAGGGTATAAAACTTTGATAAATGTAGACAGTGAAATATGTATGCATGTGTTTAAAGCCAAAAATTTCAGTTTAACCAGTTTGCAGATCTGGTTGCTTGTAAGTAGAAACCTCAAAATAAAGGGAGAAAATATTCCCTCACCTAGCAGTAGAAAACAAGCTCAATTATATAGTGTGCTGCCAATCAATTTGGTTTTCAAACACAGTGCAGCTGCAGCCTATGGCTAAGCCTTTGCCAAACAACAACAGTTTAATATTTCTAGTGCCAGAATCTCATCTGTAAGAGCACACAGCTGATCTGTAATGTGAGATATTGCCTCTTATCTTCTTGAACACCAGCTCATTTTTTCAAGGCATCTAAAAAAGAGAGAGTCAGTAATGAAGTCCTCCGATGGTAAATTAGAACTGGGAAGAAATGGGACATGTTAACTGTTAATGATGGCGGAAGAATGAATTCATATTAAAATTGAATTATATGATGAGGAAAGTACTCTGTGTCAGGTTTCACTCTTTGCTAGCAATCCCATCAGATGATTAAGTGGGGAAGATCAACCAAATATGACTGTCTCCTGTGGCAGAAAATGTCATGGATGAACCATGGATAAGAACATAAGGGTGAACCAGGTGGGTGAGACCAAAATCAATTTAGTTCAGGTATGGGGAACCTTTGCCCCCCTGCCCCAGAGATGTTGCTGAACAACAACTCTCATTATTCCCTGCTGTGTATCAGGATTGTTAGGGCTGATGGGAGTTGATGTTCAGCAATATCTGGAGGACCAAAGATTCTCCACTGCAGATCTCTTCCCACCATTCTGTTTCCAGTAGTCAGAGGACTCTGGAAAGCCCTTTTGCAGAGCATAAAGGAAAGTGCTGTCGTTGAACTATGGGGTGGAGGGAACCTGGAAGCAACTGAAACTTGGAGCATCTTTAAAAATCAGCCACTGGGAATTCCTTTGCTGAAGATTCCATCTATTCCCCTATGCTTGGGGTGGGGGGAGAAGTGTAGTTAAAGACCTAAAGTAAGCATAAAGGATGATTTGCAGCACTGTACAGGATTTGTTTATTTACAAGAGGGACTTGCATCAAAATGTTATGGCGTTGGGAAGTTTCCCGTGTTCAGTAGCAGCTGGCAGAGTGCAGCAGTGCTGCTTACCAGGATTCCCAACATGAGGGTGCTGCTGCTAGCTGATAGGGAGAAGGGGAGGGCCAAGGTGGTAGAGAGACTGGCCCAGGGTAAACCTTGGCATTCTCCTCAGCTTGCTGACACCTCCCTCTTGCATGTGGGTGGGGCTTTTTTCCACAGTACTCACAGCCTGAACACTGGGAATAGAGTGAATTATTGAATTGGAAAACACAAGGCAATCAGCAAAACAAAACGATCGCCTCAAGTACAGCAAGTTATTGACAAATTATTAAAGAAAATGTCCAGATCATAATAGTCCCACAGAAAACCGCTTCCTCTGCAGAAGAAACAATAGAATGAAATATATAGCTGGTCTTTGTTTGCTTAGGATAGACTTAAGACCCCCTGAGTTTATTTTTAAAACTAGGTCCCAATTTCAATCCCCAACATCTTCAGGTAGGGCTATGAATGGTCCCTGCCTGAAACCTTGGAGAGCTCCTGCTAATCATAGAACAGGGGTCAGCAAGGTTGCCTGGGCTGGATCAGTCCTGCAAATATCCCTCCATGGGCCGGATCACATGTGTGCATGAGCACGCCGCCTGCAATTGCCGGTGTCTGTGCATGTGCAGATGCGATTTCCGGCGCTGCGGAAGCAAGTCCAGATGCCGCGCTACACTGATTTAGCGCAGTGTGTGAGCAGGCAGCTCAGTTTGGGGGCAGCTTGTGGGCCAGTCAAATGACCTCTGTGGGCTGCTTCCAGCCCATGGACCTTAGGTTGCTGACCCCTGTCATAGAAAATAGTGATCTAGATGGACTTTGGGTCTGATTTGGCATATGACAGCTATCTGTGTTTCCAAGAGTAAAACTCTCTCAAGGCAGCTTATAAAATAAAAACAATATAAAAGTAACCACAAGTAATTCATTGGTAATAATCTTGCTCTCTCCCTTTCTCTGTGCCTCCACATAACACTTTATTGCCATCTATCATTGCAGGGGGTGGGCAAGATGATCACCAGGAAGGATCCCTTTCAACTCTGCTTCTATGCTGGTGCTCCTGGTGCTTGTTCATGCTTGCAAGTTTTTCATAGTATCCATACAACATTGCCTGTATCAAAATTCCATCCCATCCCACCTTTTGTTCCTGGTTTACCATTTCTGTGGACAATCTGATGAGCTAAAAAAATCGAGACCACAGTAAACGGCCACGTGGAAGCACTTTGCTGTATTTCAGTGCTTCCCCAACTGTGCTTCTGCAGAACAGAACTCCTCCATGCACCTATGGGTTCTTGTCGGAAATCAAGTAATGGCGGCCTTTTCCCAGTTCTGCATGATACTGGATTTTCTAGCTACAATCTCCACAAAAACAGAGTACAGAAACCCAGTTTAGCACATTTAGTTGACAGTTATCACACCTGATATCAAGGGTCTTTACTAAAGCCATCAGGCTCAATCATCACATTATATTTCATAATTAGGCTCATTTTGTTATTTTTATTTATCTTTTGTCCTTGCTAGTGTGATTAAATAAATATAGTTTTTATTATTGCAATTATGATAATCATTATCATTTCTTTAGATACGTAGACTGCAATATAACCCTTAATTGCTATTTGTTAATAGTGTCCCAAGTTTGAATGATGGCATAAACTACATTTAATGTATTTTAAATTGTTGTGTCCTGCCCTGGAATCTTAGGGAGATTGGTGGGCAATAAATCAACAACAACCACCATTTTTCTTGGAGTTTTGCAGAGAACAACGTGATATCCAGGTGCTCCTCTGTGAACTGCAAAGGTTTGGGAATGATATCTGTATTTGAATCCAAGATCTGAGTCTAAAATTTTGCCCTGCCCCTTTAAGGCCGCTCTCTTCAGGACTCTGGTGATATTGGCAGAATTGCTGAGATGTTACAGAATCTGAAGCTAGCTGCTGGAGGTCTGCCAGCCACTGCTCCTAGCATGCCTGGATTTACTCTTCTCTAGCTGTGCAAGCACACAGAAGGCCAAACTGATAACTCTCAATTGCATTTGGCTGTAAGGGCCCACAATATCCCCTGCCTGCAATTCAGCTATAATTAATACAATTGCTACCATCAAGAAACAAAGTTTAATGGATAGGGCAATTTAAGGAATGTTTCTGGTGTGGCTTGAAGGAGCTAAGAAGTTGTCTTGAAGAATATATGGATGTGTAATTGATTTACAGGCTTAGGAAGCTGCTTAATCCTTTCTTGGGATTGTCTCATTGCAATAGCTGCCCAGGCAGGAATCTTCCCCAGCCTTGCCTGGGGATGCTGGGGATTGAACCCAGGACCTTCTCCATGCAAGCAGATGCTCTACCACTGAGTCACAGCCCTTTCCCAACAGACACAGTGGTCAGGAGACAGATGCTGGAGCCTTTGCACAAACTGCATTTAACTGTGTTTTGCCACATTTAAGGGAGGGCTCATGGCTCAGTGGTAGGGTCTACACTTTGCATACTGAAGGGGCCCATTTCAAACCTCAATATCTCAAAATAGTTGCTGGAAAAGGGATCCTTCTCCGAGACCCCGGAAAACCGCTGCTAGGGATGGAAGTGACGTGCCAGCGCCGGAGGAGGCAATTGTACTTCATCCAGCAGAGCTTTACTTGCAACTGAAGGCAAATGAGCATAATGGTCACAAATCTAATACAATCAGGATAAAAATCCAGTTGCAGCACTTACAAAACCTTATAAACTTATAACAAGACTAAACCTTAACACTAACCATACTATGTATAGAACACCACACCAGAAGGAAGAGAGATAGAAAGAGATAGTAAAACCCAGGCTTCTTCTGGTTTATATTTATAGTTAATTGGAAGAGATAAGAGAACCAGTTCAAGCCAGTTCAGCTTCTCTGAAGGTATAACCCAAACAATCAAGAAGCTTATTTCATACGAGAAGCTTCCAGTAGCTTCCAGAACCCATTTGAATTAATCAGAATAGGAAAGAGCTCTACACATCGGATCAATACTTTCTGCACTAAGAAATGCAAACTGACAGGAAGGATATGTCAATGTCCATTCTCTGTTTCTCTTTCATTCCAGAATGCAGTGAATAAAACCCACATTTCCAAAAACCTGCAAGTGTCAACATTCATTTCCTTTTGAGCCCTCAAAAAATAAGTTTATTTGGAAATAATGTGCCATTTTTTTTCAGAGGAGTGATATATAAAATTTATGAAATGAAATATATGTAGAAGATTTACATGAGTTTTAATCTGTTCTTAGCCTATCACTGATCTTAATTATTATTAGAATGTTTTAAATAGCTGTTTTAACTGCTTTTACTGATAATTTTATTGTTTTATTATTTTGTTAACCACATCAAGGTGTTTTTTTTTTAAAAAAAACCAAGCAGTATATAAATCTTATGAAATAATATGAAATAAAATTAAAATGTGGGACAGTGTTCATCCAGGAAATTGCAATGCAGACATGAGCTACATTTAGTACATTAATTGTTCATTTTAAATCAGATTCTGTCACTATCACCCTCATATAACATAATAAAATTGCTGTAGGGTCAGCTGGTGAGAAAGACCATGTTAATCTCAATAATTTGCCAGTTAATTTCCTCCAAAACTGATTAATAACTGGGCAGGTCCAAAATATATAAAAGATTTCTGCTGAGAAGGCCAAAGATAACCAAATACATCATAGTTTGTTTTATAATTTTTGCAAATGCTTTGAGATGTTAGATACTATTGATACACTTTGTGGAAGTTTTCCTTCAGTTATGCAGGGCTCAGTCTAGAAGATAGAATATTTTTCCACATCTCGACCCATTAATCCCGTAAAATAAATTGTACTATATATTTTCCACATATCTCCTTAAAATGATCATCCTTTTTCAATGAGTTTAATAGCATCAGATAAATTTTAGTAGAAGAACAATGGGAGATACATTTTATTATCTGTAATTTGAAAGGAGTTTCAGCTGTTATACCTCTATATTTCCTGGTTAAAACCATTGTCATGTCTCAGCTAAATTAAGTTAAATGGACTAGTCTGATCTCACCTAATAATTCCAAAATTTCTTCCAGGGATGAAACATCTCATTGTTAAACAAGCACCACCACCACTACCTTGAACTTACTCAGAGAGAAGTATTACCAAATAATCCCACATAATTCTCACATAAGTAACTGAATTATGTGATTGCTTTTAAACATTTTTAGACATTTAAAAGTTTTTGAATGTCTTAAATATGCTTTTATTATTTTAATTTGTATTTAATGCTTTAATATTTTGATGTTTGTCCCCTGGGGTGCTGGGGAGGGGGGATCAAAATTTGATAACTACTTAGTTAACTAAAGATGTTAATGTATATTAGGTCTCTGATATATGTAGGCTCTTTGGTGGGGATGGGCGAGTAGGGGCTCGTTCTATATTGATTTTAGGTTGCTTTTTTCCTAGGTTATATGTCCATCTGTGCCATTTTATGTCGGTGGATCTGTGCCTTTTTATGTCTGTATAGAGATTGTTTTTAATTTTATTCTTGTTTGTATTTTGCTGGTTTTGATGCTTTGCAAGCCAGGTTTCCAATCTTGTTTGAACAGGTTGAACCTCATTCCATTTAGAAGCCAGGATTTCTCCTCAGGGAATTAGATGGCAACTGAGATTTCTTCAAGTTCTGTAATTCGATGATATTGTAAATGAGTTGATGTAAACTTGTACCAAAACCACACCAGGGAAATGCAGGGGTGGGGACATGGTTTAGCATCGCCCCAACCAGCCAAGAGAGTCTGAAGGGAGAAGACCATAGTTCAGTGGGACATTCTATTTGCTTGCAGAAGACCGCAGTTTCAGACCCTGAAATCTCCAAATAGGGCTGTGGGTGTCCTGGTTCCTAAGCAAGGAGTAGCGATGTTCAATGATTTCAACCAGTTTGTATTTTTAAGGAAAAGAACCTGATTTGCACACGGATTGGAACACAATTACCCTGCAGTTGTTGCATTTTGTTACATGGTTCTCAGCTCAAAAAAATTAGCAAAATGTGTGCCAAAATGCACAGTTTAGATTATAATGTGTACAGAAATACTCTTTGATGATGCAATGTGTAGAAACATGAGTAGTGTGGGGGGGGTGTTTACAAAAACACATATTTTGTCAAAGCATGGAAATGGGTAATTGATAATTGAACATTGGAAAATTGGCATGGGCTAGAAATAAAGTGATCTGTCCATCCCCAGCAGGGAGACAGAGAGAGCTGAAGACTGAGGGCAATGTGTTTGGAAGTACCGTATTTTTCGCTCTATAAGACGCACCAGACCACAAGACGCACCTAGTTTTTGGAGGAGGAAAACAAGAAAAAAAATATTCTGAATCTCAGAAGCCAGAACAGCAAGAGGGATCGCTGCGCAGTGAAAGCAGCAATCCCTCTTGCTGTTCTGGCTTCTGTGATAGCTGCACATCCTGCATTCGCTCCATAAGACGCACACACATTTCCCCTTACTTTTTAGGAGGGAAAAAGTGAGTCTTATAGAGCAAAAAGTACGATATTTTTAAAAGACCTGGAAATTACTTTGGGGATTGGGAGATGGGGAACGTGAGTTTGCAATGCATGGGTGCTAGTCAATAGGCAACTCCCAAAGCTGGTTTTTCCCCATTCAGGCTGAACCACCTTGAAATCCTGCAGAACCAGTTTTGCCACAGCTCTTCTACATTTAAGTAAAATAATGTAATTTGTTTACAGAGCAGTGGGAATGCTATTAAATGGTCTCCGTCACTTGCCAAATGTCATGTCTGATGTCAGCCAAAAATAACACTGGCATCAACCTTTTTCACCTCAAATATGGTACTCTTTAAAGTAATCAATGCACTGTGCATACCAAGAAGTGTTGGTACCTTGGAGAAGAGAGTCTGCTGTTGCGATATGTTCTCATAGACATCTGGTTGGCCTCTGTGAGAACAGAATGCTGGACTAGATAGGCCTAGGGATCTTCTTACGCTCCTAAATATTGCATAATGAAGTGTTGAATGATCATATATAGCTCTCCTCCGGGGAATTTGTAGCCATGGAGGGGTGCAGAGCTGTGTGTGTGTTGGCCTTGTTCTGTCCACTCTAACCTCCTGGCATTCAGCAAGAAGGTCTGAAGTGGGGTTGTAAGCACATTTGACTTGGGGCTCCTCCAGACGACCTATTTATTATCCCCCCAATTTGCTTGCACCAAGCTTATGCAGAGGGTAAATCAGGCATAGGCAAACTTGGCCCTCCAGCTGTTTTGGGACTACAACTCCCATGATCCCTAGCTAACAGGACCAGTGGTCAGGGTTGATAGGAATTGTAGTCCCCAAACTTCTGGAGGGCCGAGTTTGCCTATGCCTGGGTTAAATGATATCTAGTCATCCTTGAACATTTGTTCTGATTTGTTTATGTGGCAGTTATACAGCAGTGAGCGTTCATCCCACATTCATCTTGATTTGCTTGTGGGGTGTTGATAGATCTTCCCCTTAGTCATTTGTTCATCCCATGCTTTGCGGTGCATTTCCCCGGCACAACAAAAGTCTGTTTATTTTTAAAAAGTGGATTTGTTGTGTCAAGGTGACAGAGGGCATTAATCCACTTGAATTGTGCAAACCTAAAGTATGAATAATTCTCTGTAAAACAGTAACAGTCCAGAGGCACCCTTTAATACACTTGCAATTTTTGCCACAATCAGGACCTTGTCAAGGTTCAGGTGAGGATTGTCAATGTGTTCAGCTGAATGTGCTTGCAGATCCCCTTTAGACTCTCCTATTCAATCGCTGCCGAGACCATATAACACCGGTCCTGAAAGACCTACATTGGCTCCCAGTACGTTTCCGAACAAAATTCAAAGTGTTGATGCTGACCTTTAAAGCCCTAAACGGCCTTGGCCCAGTATATCTGAAGGAGCATCTCCACCCCCATCGTTCAGTTCGGACACAGAGATCCAGGGGCTGAAGGCCTTCTGGTAGTTCCCTCACTGCGAGAAGTGAGGTTACAGGGAACCAGGCAGAGGGCCTTCTCGGTGGTGGAGCCCGCCCTGTGGAACACCCTCCCACTAGATGTCAAGGAAATAAATAACTGTCTGACTTTTCGAAGACATCTGAAGGCAGCCCTGTTTAGGGAAGTTTTTAATGTTTGATTCTATTTTTAATATTCTGTTGGGAGCCGCCCAGAGTAGCTAGGGAACCCAGCCAGATGGGCTGGATATGTATGTATGTATAAATAAATTATTATTATTATTATTATTATAGGTTGGGGCAGAGAGATCGGGGTTGGAATGGACACCCCTATGACTCTCCATGAATGCAAATAAAGAAGGAGTGAAGACACTTTATATGTATACGCGAACCAGCTGTTGGTTCAGTTAATCTGGGAGAAGTTCTGATTTCCACCTCCCCCTGTTCACATGAAGTACATTTAACAAAGGAAGTCTTTTGGAAAGAAAGCAGCTCATGTCAGGAGCAATCATAGCAGTGAAAACTAACTGAACAGATAAGATAACAAATCTCCCGTTCTCCTTAGAGAATAATTGGCCCCAAGCAATCAATAACAGCAGCAATTTTACTTAATTGTGTATCATCCAGTTTGTAGCAAGCTCTCCAGAGATGCGCAAACTCTTTATTTTACCCAACAACGTGTCGGAGAAGCCTGTCGGCTGGTACAGAAGAGACTTTTCAACCCATTTCACTCTTCATTTTCCAGAATATTGGATCACTACCTCCACTTTAGGAAACTAGGTTGGAAATTGCTGACTGCTTGTAAGGCATTGCTGTACAGGTGTTAATTTACCATCCTGGTCTGTTTGACATTCTAAGCAATAATGAGTCTAGGCAATAGAGAGAAAATGTACTTTGAGTCGAATGTTAAAGGCATTGTCACAGGAAGAAGAAAGTATTTTGAAATGCAACTTTCTTGACTATTATTATTTTTTTAAGAAAAAGAGGGGAAGCTGTGACAACACCATACATATAAAGCACATTTTAAACATTTCCCTCCAAATAATCCTGGGAGCTGGAGTTTGTTAAGGATTGTGGTTAACAGATTGAGGTTGAATCCCTACAAAACAGAAGCACTGTTTCTGAGGGACACGGGGCGGGCAGACATGGGGGACTCCCTGGTCTTGAATGGTGCAAGTGTACCACTAAAATACTAGGTGCAAAGCCTTGGGATCATTTTGGACTCTCAGCCACCCATGGAAGCGCAGCTTAATTCTGTGTCCACGAGCTCCATCTGGTACGCAGGCTGAGACCCTACCTGCCCGCACCCTGTCTCCCCAGAGTGGTACATGCTCTGGTTATCTCCCACTTGATTCATGAAGGAAATAACAATATTAGTGGGAAATACTGCAGCCCAAAAGTGTCATGAAGTGTTGCAGCCCAACGCATTCTGAGCAGCTGCCATTCCTTAGGGCCATCTCCACGTTAAATTTTGACAGAAGGGATGGGCGAGGGGGACAGGAGACGCTTCACCTGGGCCTGGAAGCTAGGGGCAGGGAAACTTAATCTAGGCTGCAAGCCCATTTGACATAAGGCGGTGGTGGCAGACGAAATGAGGCTAAATTGCAGATTGTGCTTGAGCATGTTTGTGCATTCACAAGGGACACAGGATCCTCCTGAAAAAATTGCTTAGAGATATGTAACTGATATTACAAGGAACCGTCTTTGCCCGTTGTTGATTTTAGCAGACTTTGTAGCCCTCTCCCGGGAAGCAGGATGGCCCTTGGCTGAGGCCCTGCCTTGTGTTCTGCAAGCTCTCGTTCCCATTTCTGTAACGTTTTGTATGTGGCAGAGAACAGAATGTTCTCTATCCAAATATTACTGCGCTCTGCTGCTGGGGTGGGGGAGGGCCGGCTGGGAGGAAAAAGAAGCGTGCCAAATCTAATCCCTAAATTGGAAAGGGAATGGAATCCCCAAACTGGGAGAAGGATTTTCTTTCCCCTGAGTGATCAGGAGGCATTCTGCAACTGGAGTGATTTAAACAGCTTGGAGATTCAGCCTGGAGATTTCTAGGTAAACACCTCAAATAAATGTGATTGTGAACATCCAGTAGGTGATGCTTTCATTTCAGTGCATTTTGCCTTTTTGTACATTGCTTTTCCTTTCAAAAGGAAGCCCCAAAGCTCCCAATAATATGAAACTAAAGCAAATGCAGTAATTCCAAATATGAAAAATGACATCGCAATAAAAATACTACAATAAGCTATCAATAAAATTTTATTTCAAGGCCTAAGGGAGGGAGTAGGGCAGGGTTTGATGAGTTGTAGCCAACTAACTCCTACTCAGAGTAGACCCACCGAAATGAATGAAACTCAGTTGGTCATGCCCACTACCACTGGTGGGTCTACTCAGAGCAGGTTGGATTGAGCAGTAAACAGATAATATTCAAATGTTGCTTGCTATCTTTTATATCTTTAATGGGATAGGCGCCTTCTCTTTTAATCTGTAAATGCCTGTTGAAAACATTTCTATGCCACTAAGTTTATGCTGGCAATTAAGAAATTTCCTTTCTGTAATAGTTTTTTTTAAATATGGTTTTCATTGTATGGTTTAATGTATGATTGTTGTAAAACATACTGCTTTTTATGGATAGTGATATATGCTTTTTATCACAAATAAGAAAGATAATAAATAATAGTTGTTTAAACTCTTTTCATACTTTTATTAATATAAATGTTATTAAATTGTAATTACAATTGTCATTTAAAATATGTAAGTCTAGTTGTTAATAATACCCCAAAAGAAAGGAACCAAGAAATCTTTGTACACTTGGGGGAGAAAACTGAAATTCTGAATCCACTTAGAGCTAAAAATATAACAACAGCTACATAATTGCCCCTTTCCTGCCCTTGGGCAATACTCTAGAATCCACCATCTAAGGTAGGGCACTTCACCTGGGCTAATGATAGGGCCGGCTCTATGTCCAAATCATCTTGAAGGCAATTTCTGCATTTTGTTTGACTGGAAGTATTGTGTCCAGCTTCTGTTTTTGCCTTAAAGCAGTCGTTGCAATTTGCTTAGAGATGGCTTCATTAGCTTTCTAATTTCCTGCTCCATACAAACATTGAACTGAAGTGGTAGAATCAAGAGTTGGTGGAGTGGAGAGCATGCTACTTCAGACCGATGGTGGGGTTGTATCATTTTGAGCTTTCCCAACGGCAAAAGGCTTCCAGCAAATAAAATAAATAACTGGTGTACCAGGGAGAGAAGGTCTAGCCCACGCAAGGCAACGGTTTGACAGAGAGCTGGTAGCTAACCTAAGGTTACCAGATTTTTTCCAATAAATCCGGGGACACAATCAATCAATCAATCAATCAATCAATAAAGTTCAGGACGTTGATGCTGCAGTGATGGCGGTGGCAGAGGGGCGGCTACTGCCTTGACCTCAACCGCCATGTTTTCCCTTCCTCTGAGGCTTCTATCTCCTTTCTCCATGAGCCTGGGCAGCCCTGAGTTGTTGGTTCTTCGGTGGTGGTGAGGAAGCGGTGCACGGTGGGTCAGGTATGGAAGGCGGAGAAGGAGGGCCGAGAGCAGCAGCGGCGGTGAGGCTCAGGCAGCGCAATGCCTTCCTTCCCATCGGAGCAGCCCCAATCCCATTCCTACTTGCGTGCAAGCAGGAGGGGGCGGGGATCCCTCAACTGGGAAGGGAGGCTTCCCGTTGCCTAACTGAGAGATGCCTGCCCCCTCCTGCTTGCACACAAGCTCTGATAGGCAGCATGAAGCCTCCATTCACAGCTTAGTTGTCAGGGAAGGTGGAGGCAGCCCGGAAGCTGCATCTTAGAGTCTCTGCACCACCATCATATGGGGACTTCCGAGAAGCTCCTGAAGCCAGCCAGAGCCAACTGCTCCGGGCTGCTGAGACTGCTGTTGCTGTGTTTCCTGGGGACATTCCGGGGATAGAATTTGTCCGGGTACTTATTTGCAAATCCGGGGTCTGTCCCAAGGAAGCAGGGACACCTGGTAACCCTAAGCTAACCTGCCACTCTCCAGATGTTGTGAATTACAACTCCCTGAAGTTCTATTCAGGATGGTTAATGGTCAGGGATGAAGGGAGCTGTAGTGCAGCAACACACCTGGAGGGCACCAGGTTGGCTGCCCCTGGTTTAACACCAAGTGTAGTTTGGCCCTGAGCAAAAGAATCGAACCCCACTTCCTCAGAGGACTCCTTTGCACACGTAACAGGTGAGTCCTTTACTAACCACAATGAATCAGACTAATAATAGGAGTGCACATATCACCCCCATATTCTCAAGCCTGCCTTTAAGCACGCCGACCCAGGGCCCTGCTCCAGCCTTTTCCCAACAGAAGTGAAAAGGAGATTGCTTCATACCTGACATATTGGCGCCAGTATTCATTTGACCTCCTGTGCTACAAATTTACATCTTATCTATTTAGGTCAGTCTAACAACAATTTCGCAATACTGGATATTTCATGAAAGGGGAACGGCGATTTGCTATCTCCATTTCACTTGATTCTGCCAACCCTGAGGTCATACACACACACACACACACACACACACACACACACACACACACCATGAGAAAAGCTGTGGAGTAAATTTGGAACCTTAAGAACACACTCCAGCTTTGGATATGGTTGTTGCTAACATGAATAATGTTTTGAAACATATACTCTGACTGACTGCATAAAAGCCAATTCCTTGAGGAGGGAATTGTTTTTTTCTTCCTGTGCAGCAAAGTTGTAGTGACGTGCCACTGTTTTTAAAAGAAAGGCTATCAATCACCTCAAGTAGATTTTATAATGCAATTTTATAGGAGGTTCAGGCAAGGATCAGGACCCAGAGCCCTTACTAGTGCTGCCCCCTGGACAGTGATGGTACACTTCAATCTTTTAGATCCTTTATGACAACGGGATAGGTTATACACACTTCACCAAAACACAGATTTAGCAGGATTAGTGACTCCCCTCCTCCTGCCAAAACATCTGTCATTAGCAACTGGAAAGATGAAAGAGATTTAGCCATCTGGAGAAGCTGTATCATACGACTCAAAAGTGGCAGGCCAGGTGGCTGAAATTTGCAAAACAGGATGTTTGCTGTCAGTGGCGTAGCGTGGGTTGTCAGCACCCGGGGCAAGGCAAGTAATTTGTGCCCCCTAACCCGTGGATTTGCGCCCCCTAACCCATGGATTTGCGCCCCCTAACCCTAACCCCCAGATGTTGCCCCCGGTGCGGCCGGCCCCCCCTGCACCCCCCACGCTACGCCACTGTTTGCTGTCACAGGGTAGCTACAACTCCATCCACTGGGAGCAGTGGCAGTCTCTGAGCTCAGTCAGTCGTCAAATGAGGTAATCTGTTCTTGAGGAGTTTTATTCTGGAAGATAGATTTGGCCTTTCTCCCCCTGGCAGCCTTGCAGGATATCACCTTTGCTTTATTGAGGTGCCGTGAACAAAATGTGATGGGAACAGGGAGAGAATATTCCTGATCCAATTTCTGACGTTTTGTTAAGCAATCTCCTTAGTTTATTTTGCGATCAAAATCAGTCTTCTAATGTTACAAAAAACAACAGTGCAGATGGTGTCAGCCCTGTAGATAAACCTACTATCAAGTTATGATTCCTTCTAGAATAACAGCACTAATAATGGGTTATATTCAATGAAGTTCTACTCAAAGTCGACCCATTGAAACTGATGAACCTGAATAAGTTAATTTATCAATTTTAATGGGTTTACTCGGAGTGGCACTACCAGAACACACAGAAATCAGTGAAGCTATGCTATCTTTGCTCATTAATTTCAATGTGTCTACTCTAAGTATAACTTTGTTGGCTACAACTCTATTTATTTATTAAATTTCTTAGCCACTCTTCACCACAAGTTCCCAAGGTAGGTTTCAACTATGTTAAAATACAACATTAAAATCAGTTTAAACCATTTAAAATACGAAGTCCTAAGAACATGTATCTCAGATGCGAAGGGCCTTGGTAAGAGGTGCATCTTCAGAAAAGGATGGAAACTATATCATGAGGGTACTAGATACACCTTTATGGGAGAGGGAAGGCCACAGTTTACAGGCTGTCACAGAGAAGGCCCTCTCCTGTGCTTCCACTTCTCCTGAACCTCCAGGGGTGGTGGAACTACCAATAGGGCCCTCTCTATCAATCTTAACATCCATGGGAGTCTGTATGGAAGGTTCTTAATAGATAAGGTTCTTGTGAGATAGTGTACGTGAAAGAGCTTTGAAAATGCAAGAATGATATATGAATGGTGATGAATGATGTTTTCACTGAATGGGTGCTTTGATAAATAATTAATGCCCACAGAAACAGTTCTTGACCAGTCTTGGCAGATAAACCAGAAAGTACCACATTGTATTGCTGGAAAATAGCCAGATTTAGAGGAGGAAGTCTGGCAAAGAACCGAGGAATGTAGCCATGAACACTCAGAATAACGCAATGGAAACAAAAATATATATAATCAGTGACAGTCTAGTCTGCAGCAGCTGACACAAGTCAAAGCCCCAAGCCAAGTTCATGTCATTCTCTTGCTTCCCTTTGCTTGAAATGCATTAAGTCTTAGCCCCAAGAAAGTTTTTTTAAAAACCCAAACTTTTGATAGTTGCCTGAAGTCCTGTAATTGACTAGAGTGCACTGGTGTAATACTGGAATAAATGATCGCGTGGGGAAGTGTTCTCTGCTCAGTATGGGAAAAGATTTTGAGGCTACCTGCTTCTCTTCTGATGGAGAATAAGGCCATCCAAAATATCTCCAGGACCTGAGGGATGAGGCAATAGCTCTGCTCTATTGGGGATGTGTGAAGCCAGAGTGGCCACATGTCATATTTCATGGAAGGCAGCCTTCTATTTGAAGAGCTCTCCAATCCAAATAAAACTTAAGAATAAGAAAACGTAAGAAGGGAGAGCAAGTGCCTTGACATTGCCCATCAACCATGATTATTATTTTTGTGGCGTAATTGCTAATTAATTACCACTTCTAGGCACTTTACAAGTACCAAGCCAATTACAAAACAGCATTCATAATTAAAATGCACAATTCATCAAAACATTGAAATAAATATTCACAATTAAAATAAAACCTTTTAAAAACTGAATTTTGCAGTGTAGTTCTCTAACCAAGCAATATGCACAAAAATTCATATATTGGGGAAAATGCATATTTTAGGCAAAATTGCAGACAAACCTATGTATTAGGGGAAATACACACGTGCGAATGAATTTTTTTCAGAAATGTGCACATTAGTCAAAACTGCATTAAAATACATGTTTATTAGGATAAATTTGCATTAAAATTCTAACCAATTTTCATGAGGATTTAAAAAAACAACACTATTTCATTAATTACTGTGGAAAAGTGGGAAACAGATTAAGATTGGAAAAATGGAAAATGTAGAGAACCCACATGGACAGATTCATCAATTTCTAGGAATGGAGGAAGAAACATGTATTTGGCCTTGAGCTCATTGGAGGAAACACGGGGTATAAACTAGTCAGATATCAGCTGGCAATGATTTCAGACTGTGAAACTTTTTTTAGGCATGATTTTATAACCTTCCATAAGTGGAGACATGTTAGAGAGGTATAAAATTATGCATGGTGTGGGGGAAATTGATGGGGAGACATTTTATTCATTTTCTCTTAATTCTAGAACTTGGGTCATCTGATGAAATCTCACAAGGGGCCAGGATCTCACCTAAGAGTCTGCTGGCTATATAAAGGCAGATGTGGGTTGAGTCAAGGAGATTAGACCTTTGCTCCAAGCCTGGTATAAGAGGCTAAGCAGAAGTGGTGGCTGGTAGGACAGACAGAGCTTGGATCATCCTCCTGGAGACCCTGTTGCCAAGTACAGTCATACCTCATGTTGTGTCCGCTTCAGGTTATGTGTTTTTGTGTTGTATCCCACGGCAACCCGGAAGTGCCGGAATGGGTTACTTCTGGGTTTCGCCACTTACGCATGCGCAGAAGTGCTAAATCACGCCACATGCATGCGCAGACGCGGTGCTTTGGCTTGCGTCAGTTTCATGTTATGGACGGGCCTCCAGAACAGATCCCGTCCATAACACGAGGTTCCACTGTATGGCCAGTTGAATAAAACAACCAATCAGGAGGGAGCGGAGAGCAAAAAAGTAGAATTTGAGTTTAACTTTCTGAGAGGGCCTGGCTATGGAAGTAGCTGGGTGGTGGTTCGGGGCTTTACCTTTTTACCTTTACCAACAGGTTTATTTTTCCCTAGGGAAAGGAGGAGATCCCAGAAAAGAGATAGAGGCATTTCAGTGGCAACGTAAAACCGCTGGAAGGAATTGGATTTATTAGAAATAGTCTTATAACGGAAAGTTAAAAGTACATCTGTAAAAGAAGTTATGACTGAAATGAAGTACTGTCCTTTTACTAGCGAAAGCAGAAAACTTTATCTCTCATAGTGCTTGTTAATAAAATTCCAATTTTGTTTCCATCATGCCTCATCTTTCAATTATTTCCACTTCATAAAATAAGTAGTCACAGGACCCCAACAACAACAAGTGCTTGTTGCTGAATTACAGTAAGTGCTACCACACTCATAAAGTTTCTGAATTCATAGTTTTTTTTAACTGGGAGTATCTAAGTTTAAATCGCCCAGACCTGGTCATGTTACCTCACTTCCATCTTTGCTGAGGGAATTTGCCACAACTGTTGCATGTTAAGATCCCAAGACCTCCCCCAATAAATAAAGACACAATTGACACAGAATTTCATTTAAGGTTATTGGTGTAATTTTGGCCACAACTTTATTGATTACAGATCGTGAGTGGTTTGCTTAGGCATTGGTTCCCGACTAGCTGCATTTGACCTTGGCAGGGCAGCACTGACAACTGGACAGCGGCAGAAGTCAGTACAGTGGTACCTCAGGTTAAGTGCTTAATTCGTTCTGGAGGTCCGTTCTTAACCTGAAACTGTTCTTAACCTGAAGCACCACTTTAGCTAATGGGGCCTCCTGCTGCTGCCGCGCCGCTGAAGCACGATTTCTGTTCTTATCCTGAAGCAAAGTTCTTAACCTGAAGCACTATTTCTGGGTTAGCGGAGTGTGTAACCTGAAACTTATGTAACCTGAAGCGTATGTAACCCGAGGTACCACTGTACAGTTAAACATCGTAGGGGAGCATTAGACCAGATACAGTCTCAAGCTCACCCCAAATGTTCCCAGGGGCTCTGGCGTGGCCCTAACCCCTGGAAGGGGATCGGACAAAAGCAAGGCGAGCCCCTGGATTCCTTTAACAAAATACCCTTTTGTGCATTGGAGGGGCAGGTGTGACAACCTCCCCTCAACTCCACATTGAACCAATGCCTAACTGCCAAACCTTACAAAGTTGTGATGATTTGCTACGCGGCAGGTGAAACCCAAGTAGCACCAGCCAATCAGCCAAATGGGAAAATTCCTATCGGGCCCCTGTCCCCAAAACAGACGACCCACGATGGCATAGCAAGGTCATAATGAATCCTAAATATAGGGAGGGAGGGCGGGTGATCCGATGCATGAGGTGAAAAGAGGAATCTCAATGCAACATGCAGCGGTATATATAGGTCCCTTGGTTAATGCATGAACAATCCCATGGCCAGATTTACCCCAGCAACTGAGAGACCACAAATCGGGTTGTTGTGGCTATCCAATCACTCCCACCCACGCAAGCAGTGAGGTCAGTCCTGATGATCTCACTGCAACACATGCTCTCTGTGAGGAGGACACGATTTATGGGGAACTCTGTGCCACTTAGCATTATTTATTTCATATGAGATTTCAACTCATTCCTTTATTTTGAATGACACTTGCATTGTGGGTGCGATCTCCTAAAGCACTGCTTGAAAGGAATGGATGTTATTCATTTATTTATTTCATAAAATTTATACACCGCTTGGTTGTAAATAACCTCAAAGTGGTTGTACAACAACCTTAAACGTTGCTTTAAAGCAAAGCTTGCCAGACTTGTTTGCAGGAAAGTTGTAAAAAGGGCTGTAAGTAACAATCTGTCTATTTGGAAAGATCCTGTTGAATTGAATAGAAAGCTATAAACTCAGTAGACTTCAATCTTCGGAATTACTGTGGTGGAAAACTTGCAGCTCCTTTGAATGTTCTCCTAAAATGCAATTGTTAAATCAATTTGAATTATATAGTTCTCCAGAGGAAGCATAGCCTTTGTATAATAGTCTTCATAGTTACGTCTTGAATTTCTGAAATATGTTCTACAAGACAGTAAGAAGGAAGAGTCTTTTTCTTTACCTAGGAAAGTTCATCTTTCTCCCCACCCCCACTGCTTGCCCCTGCCAGCCTCCTGCTGTGCTGGTCTCTTTGGTGTATTGTTTCAGATTCACAGTTCCTGTTTGAACTAGTTCTCTTTAGTGCTTTGACGCCCCCACATTGTCCTTGGGGAAGTCTTGCTGCAGAGAAATCCTACAGGATTTCCTTCCTGGAGCATTATTGTGGGTTTCATACCAAAATATGTTTACTTGGAAGAGGATATTGGGTGTTCAGGACTAGCCATCTGCCATGACCTTCGTAGTCTGAGTCAACGGAGACAGCACAAGGCTAGCATGAAGCTGCTTGCTCTGTGAAACATCTGCCAAAATGGCCTGCAAGCTAGCTCATTTATTGTTTGGAACATATATCTTAAAACAAGCTGCTTGGTCTGATAAGGATTTCTAAAGAGCCTTCTTGCACAACAGTTTAAGAGGCAAGGCAGCATCAGTGATCCCTCCAGTCAGAAGGACTCAAGTCTTGAGCGTCCAGCGAAGGTAGCACATGTGGTGTGGAGCAGTACATTTAGGTTGGAAAACATAAGCTTTTTATGAATCATCTGCAGGTCTTCATGGGATGCCGCCACAATATCATACATTAGAGGGACTCTGTGACATTCCTTCAGGGGAAGGTCATGGCATCTAATGGAAGGGTGTGTCGTAATCCTGACTGACTTTAATTTGCTCACCAAACTCCATGATAACAAGTGGTTTATCCTGAATAGAATTTAGCCATTACATTTCAGTATTGCATTGGTGTGAAAATCAGCAGGAAAATTAGAAAGTTACACTTGCATAAATAAATGCAGCCCCCCAGGCTTCTCTCTCTGCCCCCCCCAAGATATGCTCCTGTTCCTATGCCAAAATGGCCCTGCTTCCTGCTTCCCTGAAGTACTTTGGTCTGGATGAATTGTATCCTTCAACTATGAGGACAATTTGACATTTTATCCTAAAAATAAAAAAGGTTCCCAGAGACAGGCTTACAAATACTAATGAGAAGACAGTCCTTGCCTTCAGGGTCATAGTCTAAGAGACACAACACAAAAGGAAAAGAAACAGGGAGTAGGAACAAAGCCAGCTCTGGCAATAATTCTTAGTTAAAGAGATTTTGTAGGAACAACAAGAATGGGCTAAAATTGGACAAGAGTCAACATTTGCTGGTCTTCTACCAAAGCCAGTATCGAGGCCCTGCAGTCTTATCTCTCTCCTACCCACATTCTCCTGCAGCCAGATGGAATGGCTGCTATAGATGACAGTTGAAGGAGGAGACTGCAGCAGCTGGTCTTTCAGCATAGTTCCTTTTGCTTCCCTGGTTGGAGGATACAAAGGGGTGTGTGTGTAGGGAGTATCTAAAACCTCTGGCTTTGTGTAGTTGAGGTATGGCCTGCTGTACATAGAGAAGAATCACACCTGTTGCTCCATCCAATTTTGCCTCTGGCCCTATCCATCACTGGGATGTGGCCCCCGGATGGTTGCCCACAAGAGATCTGGCCAGTGGGTTGGGAAAGGTCCCTTAGCCTTGCTATTGTGATATATTTTATTTTTTAACACAATGGCATGAATTTCAAAGTTTAGAAAGACATATGTCCAGGCCTTTCAATCCCATCCACCTCTGAGCACTCAGGGGGTGGGGAAAGGTAGGTAAAAAAGGTAAAAGGTAAACGACTCCTGGATGGTTAAGTCCAGTCACAGGTGACTATGGGGTGCGGTGCTCATCTCGCTTTTCAGGCCGAGGGAGCCAGGGATAGATAGGAGCAGCTACTGAGTCAGACCTTCCTTCTTTTCTGTTTCTCCCCGCTTTGCTTCTCGCAAAGCTGTACATTTCATCAGGATATACTGAAGTAGATTGCTAAGCCTTGCTTTAATTAAAGGAATGACCATTTAATCAACTTGGTAGTTGGCGCTCTAGGGAGAAAATAGCACTCAACGGCTCTATGGCTTAGAATTATGAATTTTGTAATTATGAATCTGCCGTATGTGACCTCGGCTCTGTACAAATACAGAAATCTAAAAGGAAAACATTGCCTGAGGGTGTAGGAACATGGCTATAAACGGGACCATTATCTTCAAAATGTCAGTGTTCAGGCCAGCGTGTAAGTAGCATATTGAAATCATCTCATGCAGCTTTGATATCTTCTTGAGTCTCTATTACAGATCATTTGTACCACTATGCGTTCCTCCGCATGTTGCTAAATTTTCGCTCTCTGTAATGTTTCTAATAGTAATTAAAGTTTATTTATTATGATTCGGTTCCCAGAAAGCCCGCCTGTTAGAGCAAATTGTGTGTGCATATTTTCCTGCCCTTGGCACCTTTGTGGGGGACTAGAATGAACAGAAAGTGTACTCAAGGAGTTCAAATCTGAATATGAAAGTGTGCAGAAAACAACATACCATATTTTTCCGTGTATAAGATGCCCCCATGTATAAGACACCGCCTATTCTGGGGGACTCCAAATTAAGAAAACACCCCTCAGCACTACCCGTGTATAAGACGAGCCCCAATTTTAAACCTAATTTTTCCTTAAAGAAACCTAGTCTTATACACAGAAAAATACAGTATTTAACCTGCTTCAAGTGAGTCCAGTAGTGGAAGGTGGTGGTGGGGCCCGCAGTGCTTACCTGACCTCCTGGCAGTGCAGTAGCTCCTGCTTACTGGGAGTGAGTGTGGGAAGGGGCAAGGAGTGGCGAGGTTGGTGCTGCTGTCCATCCTGGCAGAAGCACCATATTTGTTCCACAGATGTATTTGCACAGTGCCAACCTTCTTTCATTCTTGCCCTTTTCACTCTCCCTTCTGGGAAGCAGCAGCAACTGACATTCTGGGAAGTCAGGTCAGTGCAGCCACCCTAACCCCTCTGTCTATCTATCTATTTATATTAAATTTATATACAACCCTTCATTTGAAGATCACATGGCGGTTTACAACATAAAAATACAAAATACACATTAATACACATTTAAAGTGCCGTAGATTGTTTTATTTATTTACTTAGCCTTGCCTAAAACACAGCGAAACATTAGTAATATGGCACTCTACCCTGCCTTCAGAATTTAACAACGAAAAAGGGCACTTGGATTGTGGGGGGTTGTCCTCATGTAACTTGAGCCTTTTAATTTTTAAATTAATGACTATATTGTAAATGACTATATTGTAAATGACATTTTATTATTTGTAAGACTCTGCCCCAAAACCCCCCACCCTTTAGATTTTCACTGGGAAGACATTAACAAATAAATACAAGTTTCTTAGATCTACTTTATTGTTTGAACAGAACTATAAATAGTGTCTCACAGCATAGGAAATGCCTCTTTCAATATGGTATTTGCCATTTGTGGATTTTGTAGATACTTTTATTAGACTAATGGGTTGGTTTTAACCTCAGTTATTTGCACTTTGGTTTCATTGAAATCAGTGAGACTTAAGTTACACTGCAATCTGAAGAAGTGTGCATGCACACGAAAGCTCATACCAAGAACTAACTTAGTTGGTCTTTAAGGTGCTACTGGAAGGAATTTTTTTATTTTGACTGCAATCTTACATACACCTTTCTGGTTTTGTATATATATAGGGTTTGAGGCAGTGCTAAGCCCCGAGGTCATTTCAATGGTACCCTGTGCAATGCCAAAATCCCCCCCCAGCCTCTCATTCTCCATTCTAACAATAGTTATGTCATCCCTGGTAGCACTCACAAGGTTCCATGACCAGTGCAACCAAACCGGTCATGTTTCCCTAAATCCGCCTCTGTTTGCTGGCCCCATTGATCAGCTGAAATCAAAGTGTTGTGCCTTTGCAAGTGCTGATGAGGAGCTGATTGTTGCCACTCACTTCTTTACCTGACATCATTCTTGTTGGATGTAAAACACAGATAGTGGTCAAGTACAACATTCCTAGAGTGAACATGAAAGGGGATGTTTGCTCCAGCCAGTAGAAAACTTCCTGGGCTGGGACAAACTTCCTCTGCATGTGTCTAGAGGTGGGCGTGACCTTACCTGTCCAGGTGACAAAAGGACCAGGCACACAGTCCTCCTTCTCTTTCTGACTCCATTCATCGAAGAAGCAGCCGCTGGGAGAGATCATCAGGAGGTTTGGGCTGGGTGTTCATCAGTATGCCGATGATACCCAGCTCTACCTCTCTTTTAAATCAGAACCAGTGAAGGCGATGAAGGTCCTGCGTGAGTGTCTGGAGGCGGTTGGAGGATGGATGGCGGCTAACAGATTGAGGTTGAATCCTGACAAGACAGAAGTACTGTTTTTGGGGGACAGGAGGCGGGCAGGTGTGGAGGATTCCCTGGTCCTGAATGGGGTAACTGTGCCCCTGAAGGACCAGGTGCGCAGCCTGGGAGTCATTTTGGACTCACAGCTGTCCATGGAGGCACAGGTCAAATCTGTGTCCAGGGCAGCTGTTTACCAGCTCCATCTGGTACGTAGCCTGAGACCCTATCTGCCTGCGGACTGTCTCGCCAGAGTGGTGCATGCTCTGGTTATCTCCCGCTTGGACTACTGCAATGCACTCTACGTGGGGCTACCTTTGAAGGTGACTCAGAAACTACAACTAATCCAGAATGCGGCAGCTAGACTGGTGACTGGGGGCGGCCGCCGAGACCATATAACACCGGTGTGATGGCCTGGGATTCCGAGTCTGAGAGTGAACCGGAGGAATCCCAGCCGGCACAGGAGTCCCCGCCTCCAGGGCCGGCTGAACTGGGGCAAGGCTTAGATGCTGAGGAGCCTGCACCTGTGCCAGATCCTCAGGGGCAGGCACCAGGTGAGACCATTCTGGCCCCAGAAGTGCTGGAGGACTCAGTGGCTACAGGTGAGCCTCCCCCGGGGCCCAGTAACCCTTCGGCCTCTCCTGAACTGCAGAGGCTTAGGGCAGAGAGGCGAAGGGAACTGGTCTCTCCCAGGAGGAGTGCTCGCCTTAAGGCCAGGAGAGGCGGGGCTCCTGGGGGCCGGGACCGCCCCCGGCCTTAGAAGAAGATAAAGGTCAGGCAGCCCGGTCCCAGGTTGCGGGAGCAACGTCGTTGTGGAGTACCTGCTTTACCCAGACCTAGATCTGCACTCCCAGTGTGCCTGTTCCTCGCCCGGCTTCCTGCTCCTGACTCTCCGGTGTTCCTGTTCCTCACCCGGCTTCCTGCTACTACTCTCCGGTGTTCCTGTTCCTCGCCCGGCTTCCTGCTACTACTCTCTGGTGTTCCTGTTCCTCGCCCGGCTGCCCGCTGCGGACCTACCCGTGTTCCTGTTCCCCGCCTGGCTTCCTGCTGCTGCCCTTCCAGCGTTCCTGTTCCCCTGCTTGGCTCCCTGTTTCGGACCTCACGTCTCATCCAGTGTTCGTCTACCCTGCTAGTGACTCTGGACTGAACTTCGGCTACGGTATTAGTACCTTTCCCTCCCGGGGCCAGCACAACCGGTCTTGAAAGACCTACATTGGCTCCCAGTACGTTTCCGAGCACAATTCAAAGTGTTGGTGCTGACCTTTAAAGCCCTAAACGGCCTCAGTCCAGTATACCTGAAGGAGAGTCTCCACCCCCATCATTCTGCCCGGACGCAGAGGTCCAGTGCCGAGGGCCTTCTGGCGGTTCCCTCATTGCGAGAAGCAAAGCTACAGGGAACCAGGCAGAGGGCCTTCTCGGTAGTGGCGCCCGCCCTGTGGAACGCCCTTCCAGCAGATGTCAAAGCGATAAACAACTACCTGACATTCAGAAGACATCTTAAGGCAGCCCTGTTCAAGGAAGTTTTTAACGTGTGATATTTTACTGTATTTTTGGTTTTTATGGAAGCCGCCCAGAGTGGCTGGGGAGGCCCAGCCAGATGGGCAGGGTATAAATAATTTTTTTTTAAAATTATTATTATTATTATTATTATTATTATTATTATTATTATTATTAGCAACATCTCTTCAGCTAGAGATACCCTGTTGGCTTTCAGCCAATAAGGGACAAAGGAACTATCTCCTTATGGGTTAGATTCCACATGTATATACTTTTGTAACCTAAGTCTGCCTTCAGGGATCCATCTGTGAACTGAATGTGAGTAAATTCTTTTAATTCTTCTTCTATTCTTTTTAAGAGGGATATAAGGAAATTACCAGGAATCTTATATTGAGAGGCTAAAACTAGCCTGCAACAAGCTAACCGCTATGTATTTAAAAGGGGACTGCACTCTGCTAAGTAAAGGGACTTTATTATTATTAAACAATATATCCTCTCCTGCGTCCCTGAAGGTTCCCACAGTTCTGATTAGTCCACTGGTCAAAATGAACTGCAGGGGTTGAGAGACCCAGGCATCCAGCTTGCTGTCTGACAACAGTTCCCCGCCCTGGTTCAAAAGTTTTCCCACAGCTGTGAATATCCTTACCACCATTTTTAATTCCCTACTGTGTTTTGGCATGACCAATTTTGCATTGCTCTGAAGCATTATGGGAAATTTAAATGGTGGTTCTCAGTTGTCTGACATTGCTGACGGGCAAATCATCCCTGCTTAGGGTGGGGTGTTTTGATGAAGGAGGGGCCCCTGAGAGTCACTTTCCTGAGGTCCCCCTCCACTCCAGGGCTGGTCTCATATTAAACTTGTTTTCAACTGTGCCGTAAATCACACCCAATTTTTCTTTAATGCCATGAATATAAATAAATTGAAGCCTCTTCATTACAGGAGAAGAATGCATACCTACTGAAGTCAAGGTATAACCCAGATAGTTCACAGGATTCCTGGAAAGATGTTGCATAGGTTAATAATGAAACAAGGCAGGAAATAAAGAACAGCCTTACACTCACAAATCTAGCTCTGCATCACATGAATGAGTCCTAGGCTTACCCTTTCATTAGATAGTTGCGTTCCTTTTCTTTTTTTATATATAGCAAGTAGCCTTCGAAAAATGTTTACTTCTCTTCCTGTCTAAGATGAAATAGGAAATGAATGGGATGCATGATGACAAAATTATATTGCCCTATTAATATGACTGGTTGTAATTTGTGAGAATAAATAAACCACCTTCGATGTTTTATTGCTTTCGGAAACTCTACAATCAGTGCAACCTACGCCATAAACATAACTCTTGGCAGGTGCTCAGTGAGATAAACATATAACTCAAAGTGAGCCGGAAAGAATCCTGGACGATTTACTAAGTAATAAGCCAGTCAGGGCTGTGACAGGCGTATTTTTTTTGGGAAAAAAAGTGAGAAAGGAGAGAGAGAGAGAGAGAGAGAGATTGAGAGAGGGAACCATTCAAAGAAAACAGAGTTTTCATATTTTAAGCTCATGTGTGCTGCCTTTCATCCTCAAGGATGCATTTGAACACAGACCTTTGTATGAGAACAGATATGCCTGTCAAGGGCTATTTGCCAGCCATGATGGAATCTTCATGTTCAGGCTGTAGGGAAGCGAGGAGTCTGTGTGCATACTTAAGGTACACTTCCGGGAACAGGACACAAACTGAAATGTAGCTAGCCTTTGAAATTCCCTTTTCCCTTTGCAGCGCTGTTCTCCAAACACAAAATATGTACAAAAATGTTTATGTTATAAAATGTGTATATCAGGGGGAAGTGTGCATAAAGATGCATACATTAATGAAAGTAGCATATAAACAATGTATTGTGTTAGGGGAAATGTCCCCCTCCCCCCCGTTCATATTTATTGGTTTCTGGTTTCTTTAGACATACATTCATCATATCACATTGTAACAACTTAATTTTCCTGTAATTAAACATATATTTTTAAAACTTAATAAAAGAAATACCCACAAAAATACATATTTGTTTGTTTGATTAATTTGGGATCCTCTTTAATTTGACTTCCTTCCCCTTCTTACTTGGGTCCTCAGTTTTACTTAATTGACTGCCCCTCCTAACACAGCCATTTATTCAGTAACCGAGTTCCTATACACACACACACACACACACACACACACACACACAGAGAGAGAGAGAGATAGTTATATTTATTTATTCATTCATTCATTCTTCTTTCTTTTTTCCTTTCTTTCTTTCTTACAGGAGTTATTCTAAACTGGTCAAAAATTTTAATTCTTCGTAATGGTCTTTCAAATATTGTTTGAATATGTTCCAATCATTTTCAATTTTTTTATTGCTTGATCTCTTATGTGACCTGTCAGCTTGTCCAATTACACATACTCCATTAATTTGACCAACCAGTTTTTCTTTGTCGGTAAGGTCTCCATTTTCCAATTCTGGGCAATCAAGACTTGCTGCCTTGGTGGCATACATAAATACTTTCATAAAGTCTCTTGGAATTTCATTCCCAATGATCCCTAAGAGGAATGCTTTGGGCTTTTGGGGGAATGAGATTTTAAAACATCTTTTTAAATTCGTTATAGATTACTTCCCAAAAATCCCTCATCTTTTTACATGTCCACCAAACATGATTTGTTGTGCCTACCACTTCTTTACATTTACATTCCCAACACACAAGGGTTAACTGAAGGATTTCAAAGGACATAGCAAATGATATATGAGCCAGATTTTGCATTTATTTTTTGCTGTTCTTGCGACAAAACAGTTAGGTTTAACATAAATCAGTGATGTGAAAGAGCACAGGGAAAAAGATCAAAGATTTTAAAAAAGCTATCATAAAAATTATGCATTCCAGAACAAACAAACAAACAAAAATAAAATCCTTGATGTAAGACAATTCCTGCTTGTTCCTGCCTTCACTCCAGGGGTTCACACACATCTAGTAACTCTGTTTGCATTTTGTGAATTACCAGATGGCTCTTTGATACCGAAGAAAAATACATCTCTCCTCATCAGATTTTTTTGGTCTTCTGTTTTGCTTTGGTTTCTGTTTAAGATCCTAAACAAATAATAAAAGGAAATGTCTTTTCAAAAACATTGTACACAGATGGGAGTGAACAGAAAGCAACTTCCGTAGGAGGTCATGAACAACTAGGTATTTAAATAAACATATTGCAGAAAGTAGTTTTACACTGTTCAAAGTGCTTGCAACAAGTCCCCAATGTCTTGCTGGGAAGATGGCTTGATGGTTGTTGCAATCAATAACAGATAAGTCCAGGGTGTTAAGGAATGGGAAATTTTGGCAGTAACTTATAAAGCTCCCATATGCAAGCATCATTTTAATGAAGTTACAGTGGTACCTCAGGTTACATACGCTTCAGGTTACATACGCTTCAGGTTACAGACTCCGCTAACCCAGAAATAGTACCTCGGGTTAAGAACTTTGCTTCAGGATGAGAACAGAAATTGTGCTCTGGCGATGCGGCAGCAGTAGGAGGCCCCATTAGCTAAAGTGGTGCTTCAGGTTAAGAACAGTTTCAGGTTAAGAACGGACCTCCAGAACGAATTAAGTACATAACCCGAGGTACCACTGTATATTTATGCAAAATAGCTTAGAATTACCTCGGGGCCCAAACCAAATCTATTTCAGATCAGATATGGAATTTGGAATTTGGTTCTATCGGGTTCCAGTGCATCCCATAATTCAATGGCAGCTCTACATTTAAACTCATTTGAGTCTGTTTTGCAGCCATAGTGTTGTGTTCAACATAGCGCTAAGCAGATCATTTTGTTTCTCCTTGTGTAATGGAATGACCGCCCCTCCTCCCCTAAATGTGTTGCGAGGGTCCCCAGCCCAGAGGCCCATAGTGCACAGTGGGAGGGAGGGGGAAAAATCCACTTGCTAATCCTTCCGCAAGCACAATAACATAGTTGAATAAATTCATAAGCATTAGAAACTGTTGAGACTGGTGGCAGAGAATGAAAGCTGATCCTCTTGTTTTTTGTGTTTCCAGTATTTCTGAAACACAAATTCAGTATAGCATTTTGAGATAACTTTCCCCCCTTGTGTTTTTATTTATTGAAATTTGGTATGAACAACTTAGAGACTTTGTTATATCAGGTGGTATATAAAACATATAAATAAGCCATGTCTCCCCACCCCCCAAAAATTATGAATTCGGATTAAGTACCACTTTCCCCACACTCATGTGGAATTGTAGAATAGACAAAAACCTGTCACTGTGATACTACTTTCCACACAGAGATTTCGATGGGTACTGCATTGTAATGTGTGGGGGAAGCTGAGGGAGTTGTTGGCAGGCAACAATTCCCAGAGTTTACTTGGGAATGATTGTTATCAGAACTGTAGCACTGTGATGGGAATAGGGTTCTCCTAACCACTCTCAGCACCCTTAAAAAAACACAGTCAAGTCTTCAATGAACAGGTTTCTCCTCATTTTATCCTCTTCCCTTCTGTCCCATTAATAGTTTTGGAGTAACAAAGGGATGTACTACATAGCCAGCAGCTGGGATGCGGTGCTGAGGTCCACTTATGGGTCCTGGCCCACTGTGTGAGAAATGTTCTAGAGCAGGGGTAGCCATGGTGGTGCCCTCCAGATATTTAGGACTACAGATTCCACCCCACCCCCCGGCAGTGTGGACTGGGGCCGATGAGATTTCACCCCACAACATCTGGAGGGCATCATGTTGGCTACCCAATTCTAGGGAATGAAAAACAAGGAGTGCGTGCCATTATGCTTGGAAGATTACCAGACTTTTAGAAGACATCTGAAGGCAGCCCTGTTGAGGGAAGCTTTTAATGTTTGACAGATTATTGTATTTTAATATTTTGTTGAAAGCCGCCCAGAGTAGCTGGGGAAACCCAGCCAGATGGGCGGGGTATAAATAATAATAATAATAATAATAATAATAATAATAATAATAATAATAATAATAAATTTATTATTATTATTATTATTATTATTATTATTATTATTATTATTATTATATCTTTTATGCAAGAGACTACCTACGTTTGCAGTATGTTTATTTAAATATATCCAAATCCATTTGATTACCAAATTGGGTTTGTTTGTTTGTGTGCATGGTGCCTGTTCTTTGAAATGATTGATCTAGGCCACGTTCATTTTCAAACGGGAGAAATTTGGAAGAGCAGAGGGAGAAACAGTAGGCTACTCAGAAAACAGCTTGTCATACCCTGACCTACTTTTGGGCCAATCTGACTGCAGGCAAGGCAGTTCTTGAGCTGACATTGTAAACCTGAGCTGGCAAGCTGAGAGATGAAGCAATCACAAACTTGAGTATCATTCTGGAGTTGCCACTGAAATGCTGGCCTATACAAAGCAAATTTACAGGTTCCCCTTTAGGCAAAATCACTGAATGGAAGTTAAAGGAGGATAAGACTTACAACATATTCCGGGGAGCCCCCCCAAAATATTAGGAATATGTATAATTGTGGGTTGCTGCTGATCACCATTCATGGTTTAGCGATTAGCCTCCATGATAACTGAACCAGGTCTTAGTGGAACAGTTAAACACTGATCTCAACATGAATTAGACATGTTATATTTTCTCCAGATTATGCCTCTTAACTCTGGCACATATATGGAGAGATTTTATACATACGCCATCAGTTACTGGTTCTTCTTCCTCTTTGGGAGAATCAATATTGGGACCAGCTTCCAATTCCAGCCCAGGGGTGACAGGGCCAGATACTCCGAGTGGAAATAAAACATGCATTAAAGTTCTCAAGAATGAATCAAAAAAAGCAAAGAAGCCATGTTTAGGCTCTTCTTCCTCTTCTTTTAAATAAAAACAGATAGACTTTCAAGCACACATTCCGGTTCCCTTGGGAAGTTGCATTCATTTCAAACAATGCCAGAGAGCTGAGCTTGTGTTTTTCCTTCTGAACCGTGAACTAAGTAAGTGTCTGGCTCTCATACTGGGTGGGATCAGACAGCTACTGAATAACAAATCTGGCTGCAGAAATGGCTAAAGAATGCCAGAAGAGTTTCCTGATGATGGATGTTTGAAAAGAATGCTGCATTCCATTCCAGCAGGGACAAAATGAATCTTTGATTCTCTTATGACATGTATTTGCCTGACTTCTCTAGCAAGGCTGTTGGATGAAAATGAAGCGCTTGGTGTGTCCGCAGGTGACCTTGCCATGCATGTGTCAGGTCACAGCCTGAGAAGTCACTCACCACCCATAGGGTTTTGGTTGGCCAGTGGCCTGGGCTAAGAAACAGATTTCCCCATCTGAGGAGAGGGGTAGGCAGCATGGTCAGAGGCTGTTGGATTTCAGCTCCCATCAACCCCAGCCAACATGGCCAATAGTCAAGGACAATGGGAGTTGGAATCTAACAACATATGGAGGGCCACTGGTTTAGAAGATGAACTTTGGTGTTCTTTCCTTACAAAAGATTACGCTTTACAGAGAATAGAGCTGGAAGATGAATGCATTTTAAACAGCTTTATATTGGAATGTGGGGCTTCTGACCAGATCAAGCTTTGCCTGCATCAAACCACCTCTTGCATAGAGTTGATCTTCTGGTGCCTACCGAATACTTTTTCTTGACTCCAGAAGGTTTTTGATTTCTGATTTTATAGCTTTAACTCATTTTCAGTTTCATTGTACTGAGTGTCCCATACACTGCTAAGAAACGACAGTATTTAAATGGCATACAAACTGCCGAAATAAATAAATATAAGGAATGAGAGTGATGAAGCAGCTTGCAGAGGAGCATTTTTGAACATATTAGATTATTGGAGACAGATAACCTCACTTTTCAGACACCAGTTCTACATACCTAAGAGAAGACATGGTTGTTGTTTTCAAACCGAATTGTGTGTGCAAAGAGAAATAAAGCCAGGAGAGGCTTAATGATTCAAAAAGTGTGTTAAATTAGGCCCAGAAACTAAGACGTTAGCTGGTGCAGTTGCCACAAAGCAATATTGCGGCCAAGGATGATAAATTGGAGTGGAGAATTATGTGCAGGAGCTGCTTTGGTATGCAGCAGTAGTGACATGCAATAAATAAGATGCATATGAAAAAAATAACAAGAAGTAAGTGCCAAGACAGTAGAGGATAGTTGTTTATTAAGTCTTTCTGGATATTCTCGTTATTCACTTAAGTGTCCAAGCTCTTATAAAAATTGGCCTCCAGGATGTCATTCTTTCAGGAATTCCACCATTTAATTCTCTAATCCTGGAGAGTTCACAGTGCATTCTTTTTCTCTCCTCGCTTATTGATTTTTAACTGTTCTCTCCTTTGCTTTCGTTTAATGCTATGCTACTATTATGAACAGGGTCTGAGGGAAGAATAGAAGACCTTGATGCTCTTCTCTAGGACACTGGTTTATTGCAGAGGTGCAATTAGCTAGTCACTTGGGATATGCAGCTATAGCTGCTGCAGGACAGGAGCAAGTAAGCTAGGACCAATATTTCCTCTCAGCTACTGCAGTGGTCTTTTCTGGGGCTGGTTAGCATGTGCCAGTGTGCCTTCTGGTCTAGTGGAAGTCCATTGCAGTACATCTGTGATCGCACATGGTGTGGCTGTTGGGTAGAAAAGGTATTGCTGAGGTGTGCTACTTCAGCCAACGGTTGTGTCTTCAAAGACCAAGGAAACCATGATAGCATCCCATGATAGCATCTCCACCCCCATCATTCTGCCCGGACCCTGAGGTCCAGCTCTGAGGGCCTTCTAGCGGTTACCTCACTGAGAGAAACATAGTTACAGGAAACCAGGCAGAGGGCCTTCTCGGCAGTGGTGCCTGTGGAACACCCTTCAATCAGATGTCAAAGAAATAAACAACTATCTGATGTTTAGAAGACATCTGAAGGCAGCCCTGTTTAGGGAAATTTTTAATGACTGATGTTTTAATGTATTTTTAATCTTTTGTTGGAAGCCACCCTGAGTAGCTGGGAAAACCCAGCCGGATGAGCGGGGTATAAATAATACAAAGTTGTTGTTGTTGTTGTTGTTGTTGTTGTTGTTGTTGTTGTTGTTGTTGTTGTTATGCTGCAGCTCCAGATATGCAGTTTTGAACACAGTAAGCTGCTTTCTAATGAGTCAGACTCTTGGTCCATTGAATGGTTCATCCACACTTCTGCGTGTCCTGTGGCTTCCCCCTGGGAAAACCTGCTGTTTACCTCTGAATTGGAACAAACATCAATCGGGTTTTCTGCAGACTGACGTTTGCCCTGACCCATATATGGCAGTGCTTCCTTGCTCTCAAGGCAGAGCAACCGTCATATCTTTCCCTCTTTCCTTTGTCCTTAACAGTAATTGCAGCAGCTCCTGTGTTCTTGTCGTTCCATCCTTCTCTCATCGTTTTCTTGCAAGCACAACCTTCACATTGCAACTGTCACCTGCTCAGCTTTCCTCACACACATTTCAACTTTTAATTTTATTTTACTTTATATAATTTCTACGACACCACCAGCTGGCATGGGGCAACAGTCAGTGGCATTTACTTCTTAGGGACCATGTATGTTAAGCAGTCTGTAAATACTATTAATTAATAAAGTCACAGGAACTGCAGTCCAGAACCATTTGGAAGGCCACAGGCTGGTGTGGTGCAGATGATAGTTAGTTAGATCAACTGAAGGTCCGACTCGGTATAAGGCAGCTTCCTATGTCTGAAATAATAATAGAGAAGCATTAAATGGGATTTAGTCTATTTGCCCCAGATGACTTATGGGCCATAGAATTCTAAGGAAATGAAATGACACCTGTTTGGACTGCAGTTCCTTATTACTCTCTGTACTTGGTGCCTTCGTATCATATCTTCCAAGGACTGACAAGATAAATCATAGCATGATAAGAGCCTCTGCTCTGCCAAAGGGTAAGACTCATAATCCAGTCTAATTAAAGATGTGATCTCCTCAAATATCATGTGGACAGTTGATCAATATTTTCCTGGCAGTGTCCCCCCCTCTTCTTTTTGTTAACCCATGCCAGTTCACAAGAATTCTGGCTTTCAAGCTGACTATGACCCATAAATCACCCAAGGCAAATGGACTAATTCTGTTACTGATTCTGCATTTGCCTTAATCTTTCCCATCAACTTCTGAACACTAGATTTCTGTTATTGTTTCTGGCTTTAGGTGTGTGGGAATACCTGCAGAACTAGTTTTTTGGGGGTTTTAATTGGCTGGGAGGATTTAAATTCATTTAAAATTCTGTTCCAGATGTCCCAAAAGCTTACTCTGATGGCTTTACTAGGGTAGTTCTTGTAGTTTCTGCAATTGTCTATTTCTGGAAAATATCTAGTGTGGAGGCCATCTGGAATGCTGCTGCTGCTATTTGTAAATGAATCATAAGCAGCTAAAAAAGAGACTGAAACTGAAACTATAAATGCAGAACATTAATCTGTTGCATAGTCAACTGCAATTGCTGTTTACTTCCTAAAAACAGTTGACTGCCCAGCCTCTGCTTGAAGAACTAGAGCAAAGGGGAACACACCCACCCCATAGAAGTTAGTGGTTCCCAATTAGCTAAGTACCATGGACTCCCTGGTGTTGTTGTTTTTTTTGTAAATAATTTTTATTAGTTTTTCACAGTTACATTTTCACAAATAAAAACAGTAATTAGCTCACATTTCTACCAGATCTAAATTTATACAAATGCCTTTTCACAAACCTTCTCTTTGAGATTCTTTAAATCTCTGGACCTCTTCTGGTTCCTTATATTAACCAAGTTCTTCTGCATAGCCATTCTTAAACTTTTTCAATTATCATTTCCCTTAATTTTATCTAATTTTCTGCTAGTTGCAAGTTCTGCTAGTTAAAACCCTGCCAATGTATCAACCTGTTTACAGTATTTTTGTACGTAAACAATAAATGATTCCCACTCTTTTTCAAACTTCTCATTGTCATAGTCTCTGAGCTTTGCCGATAATTTTGCCATTTCTGCATAGGCCTGTAGCTTGATTTGCCATTCTTCTTTCGTCGGTATCTTTTCTTTCTTCCATCTTTGGGCTAACAATATTCGGGCAGCTGTTGTAGCATACATAAATATTTTCTTCTGTTCTTTGGGGAGTTCAGTTCCTATCAGTCCAAGTAAAAAAGCTTCTGGTTTTTTGTTTTTTTTTATAAAATTTTTTATTGGTTTTACAAATTTTTTAAAGACAAACAAACACCTAAAAAAACATACAAACACGTATAATTTCATAACATTTTTTCATAAACCTCTTTTCCGGGACTCCCCCATACCCCCCCTTTCTGCATCCCAATGTCCATAGTTTTTTAGCAACTTCTAGATATTCCTTTCCAACCTCTATCATCTTAATCTTTTCTATAATCTGGTCTTATATCACTGTATCCCTTTTTTCTAAAAACCTCAACATTCTAGCATTCATCAAGTTTATAATAGTCCTTAAGATAGCTTTTAAATTTTCTCCATTCTTCTTCCGCCGTCTCTTTCCCCTGATCACGGATTCTGCCAGTCATTTCAGCCAATGTCATGTAGTCCATCACCTTCATCTGCCATTCTTCCAGAGTGGGTAGATCTTGTGTCTTCCAATACTTTGCGATGAGTATTCTTGCTGCTGTTGTAGCATACATAAAGAAAGTTCTATCCCTCTTTGACACCAATTGGCCGACAATGCCCAGGAGAAAGGCCTCTGTTTTTTAGGAAAAGTACATTTAAGTACCTTTTTCATTTCATTATAAATCATTTCCCAGAAGGCCTTGATCTTCGGGCATGAAAAAGCTTCTGGTTTTTTAAACAAAAATTATTTTAAACTTTTTCTTTAATTCATTATAGATAATTTCCCAGAAGCTTTTCCCACATATTTATTCCACACATTTCCACATATGATACGGAAATGCAGAGACCTCCTATAACTTAAGCCCATCAAAACTAGTCTTGCCCTCTAAACCTCACTCCCACACACACAAACGCTCACACCTCTAATTTCAATGTGCCTACTTTGAGTATGACAAATAAGCACCAACAGAGGGAACCTTCTGATCTGGATTGGGACTATGATGCAAAGGGAGGGGGCTCTCACACTTTGCCCCCACCATATTCCTCATTGGAGCTCACAGGGCTCTTGGCCACTGCTTTGGGGAGAATCGCTTCTCAGTGTTTCCACTTTAAGCGCTATGTTCCTAACAACAACAATACAAATGTTTTTATCTCTGCCTGAAAAAGAACTTCGCTTGGAACACTTCCCTACTGACAAGGGAACAATAGTGCCTATCACTCCTCAGAACAACAACTGCCCTGGATATAATGATTAAATTGCTCCCCTCTCCTCCCTCCAAGTTCCCCAGAGTCTCAGGATTGAGCTACAACATGCCGATATAATTCTGAAGCTGTTCTTAGTACCAAAGAGAGATTAAGGATGGCAGTGTGGAGGTTGCCATGGTAACTAACAGGGGCTGCTGTAGAACCAGGAATGTGCAAACTGTGGATGCAAGGTAGACGGTCCCTTAGAAAACAAGGGTATCTTAGGGCATCATCCCCCCTCGCCCCAAGAAGCTTGGTTTACTTTAGCAGTCTTTGCTCACTACTCTACACATGTTTATGACCAAGGATGGCCCAAGACTTTCTGCTACCTGAGGCAGAGAATCAAATTGCACCCCCCAAGTCAAGATGCACTATGGTCAGGTCCCACAAGCACCTCTGCCCATCCATGGCAGTTGTGGAGACTCATCCACTGGGGCGAATGGGGCACTGTCCCACCAACCACACTCTGCCCTCATTCTGTGTTTCTGCTTATAAACTTTTCAAGGGAGGCACTCTAAGCTGCATTCGTCTCCCTGATTTGTCTCAGTGTTGCCACCATAGAACTCAGCAGGGCGGAGGATGCAGAAATAATTAGAATTATTTGGCTCTGCTGCCACTTCTCCACCAACGCTGGATGATAACAAGGGGTAGAGCTAGATGTATATATCAAGTTTGGTTCTTTTCAATTTCTAATTTTCCCACTCTTAGTTAATCCCATTTCCATCTCAGTTTTTAAAAAAATCTGCTTGGAAATTCATAGGCATTTCCACACACATTTATTAATATATAAATATACAGTATAGTGTGTAATTTTGCCTACTATGCACATTTTTGCAAACAGATTCTCCTGAATCTTGTTTTGGGTTACGTTTACAGACATATGCATTTTGGTGCATGCTATATTATTATTTTTTTGGTACACTTTTTTTTTTTGTTCCAGATCTGTAGGGAAGTGTGAATTTTGAATGATAATTGTGTTTCAATTCACATACTGATTTGCGAAGTGCAAGTAAGGGTTATTGTCTCATAAAAATGCCAGCTAAACTGAAGAAGTATCTGAAGAAGTATCTGAAGAAGTGTGCATGCACGCGAAAGCTCATACCAAGAACTAACTTAGTTGGTCTTTAAGGTGCTACTGGAAGGAATTTTTTTATTTTAGCTAAACTGAACTAATTGTTTCCTTTCCCAAAACAAGGGTGACCATGTTTTGCATCCCCCAGATATCAGAAGGAATGCCCTATCTATGTTTTTCTTCTTTTCTTGGCTTGGTAAAATAGAGACAAAACCATCCCAAGGCATGGTTTGTTGTTGTTTGTTGTTACATGCAAGCAACAACACTGCAATAGGGTGGAATCCTACAAATGACAAAATGGCATGATCAGGATGTGATCCATAATCCCTTTATATCCAGTAATGTGTTGTTTCGGAGAAACTGAGTTATAAAAAAACAGCTGCCTGATAAGGAATATCACATTATTCAAGGGAGATTTACATGTCATTTGATGGATTGCATCTATACAGTTAACACAGCCTGTGACAAATTCAAATTTGTAACTGCTGTAACTGTCTGAAAAGCAAAGGTAATGACAGGTTCATTACAGCAAAAGCAGCTTGTATTTATTATCCCCCCCCCCACTTTGGTTATGTAAGATTTAAAGAATGTTCTGTTCCTGTATTGATGCACTAGATTGAATAAAGAAAATCTCCACTCTGAAATCCATAATTTATTATTGTCTTCAAACTATAGCATCCTGATCACAGAATCACAGGACATTTAAAATTTTTATTTTTAAAATACATTTAACATACAATATGGAATGCATCCTAGAATTCATAGCTGATTTTGTTAGTTATATATATAATATATATATATGCAGGTTTTGGTGTCTTCGGGTATCTTCCCGTGTAAGAGTTGGGGTGTCTAGGCGACGTTTCGACGAGGTCTCACTCGTCATCTTCAGGCTGGTGCTTTCGGCTTCTTGTTACTGGAACAGAGCAAGATCTCAGTGTTTGAGTTCCTATAAATACTGTGAGGGGGTGTGGTGTATAGCCTCCAACGTTCTGGGCAGAGAGGAAGTTCCCAGGTTAGTGTGCCTTTTCTTCTTTTGTTCATTAATTACTTGAGGGATATCTTGAGTGATTTCTTGAGTGATAATCTGAGTACCACTTAGGAGGGTCATTAGGTGTGGATTAGTTGCTAAAGCTTTCGTGTCTTGACCTCTTGAGCTTGTGAAGTTTTTCTGAGAAGATGGTTGTACTGCACTTAGTTGTGCTCTGGCTTGGCTTCGTGTATAGGGGCGAGCTGTGGTTTTGTGCCCTGTGCCAGCCAGATCTGTGTAGGGATTGCAGGGGGGTGCAGCATCCGGAGGTGCCACTATGGTTTGGCTACTGGATGGTGTCTGTAATTTATCTGTGGAGAGGGTCTGGGTTTGGGTCTGGTGTGGTTGATTGGAGATGGCGTTCTGTGTGCTTCTGGTTCTGGTGTCGGTTTTTGTGGGGAGGGCTATTTTCCAGATGTCTGGCAGGCGGGACGTATCGTCACGCTTGTTCATGTTGTGAGGGTGTTTCTCTATCTCGATGGCTTCCATGATTATTCTCTTGTGGTGGTGTTCCATGTTAAAGAGCAATTTGGAATCTGAAAAATTAATTTCGTGTCCTGTTTCTTTCATGTGTTGGTAAAGAGAGGAAGTTTTTTCTTCTTTTTTGACGGCATTCTTGTGTTCTGCGATACGTGCATTTATTCGTCTGTTTGTTTGTCCAATGTACGTGGCTGGGCAGACTTTGCAGGGTATTTCATAGACCCCTTGGTTTTCTAACTGGATTTTATCTTTGGGGTTTCTGAGGATATTGCCTATTTTTTGGTTGGTGCAAAAGGCTGTTTTGATATTGTGTTTATGGAGGATTTTGCTAATTTTATCTGTAGTGCCCTTGATATAAGGAAGGAGGGCCATGCCATTGTTTTCTTCTGTGTCTTGGTTTTTGGGGGGTGTTTCTTTTTGGATTAGCTTCGTAACCCTGTTTTGCTGGTATCCGTTGGCGATTAACACATTTGAGAGATTCTGTAACTCAGTTGTCAAGTGGTCTTTGTCAGCCAGGCGTTTGGTTCTGGAGATGAGAGTCTTGGCTACGGAGTTTATTTGAGCAGGGTGGTGGTGTGATTGTGCATGTAAGTAGCGGTTGGTGTGTGTTTTTTCCGGTAGATAGTGTGTCCTAGGGAGCCATCAGGTTTTTTGTAGATTAGGACGTCAAGGAAGGGAAGTTGGTTGTTGGCTTCTATTTCCATAGTGAATTGTATTTTGGGGTGTAGGCTGTTGAGATGTGTGAGGAAGCTATCTAGTTTTTTCTTCCCGTGTGGCCAAATTACAAAGGTGTCGTCAACATACCTGAGCCAAAGTTTGGGTTTGTGTTCTGACTTGTCTAAAGCATTGGTTTCAAAGTGTTCCATGTACAGATTTGCGATGACCGGTGAGAGGGGTGATCCCATAGGTGCTCCTTCTATCTGTTTGTATCTTTGTCCATTGTGGATGAAGTACGTGTTGGTTAGGCAGTGGTTGGTCAGGTCCAGGATGTATTCGGGGGGATTGTATTTGTTTTGAATGGCTGTCAAGGCTTCATTAATGGGCACTTGTGTGAAGAGAGATACAACATCGAAGCTCACAAGTAGGTCGTCGGGATGTAGGTTTTGCTTCTTTATTGTTTCTATGAACTGGAAGGAGTTTGTTGTTCAGTTTCGGTTTCAGTTTCTGTTAATTGGTTCTCGTGAGAAACTTGCAGATTCTAGCTTCACCAATTAACTCCAGCTGGTGGCAATTTACTCTTGGCAGAAAGCCCAGGTCTGCTTGACCTAGAAACTACTCACTCTGATTGGTTAACGAGCAGCACTCAACTCTGTTATCTAGGGATTGCTAGCACAGTTTGATGTGAGGTGTGTTAGGAGTTAGAAGTGCTGTGTATGGTTATGAGAGAGAGAGAAAGAGAAAGAAAGAGAGGATTTATTTTGCTTTTATTTGTATGCAGAAACTCTGCTGGTTTTATTTTTTCCTTTTTTAATAAATCCTGTAAATAGTTATTCTGAGTCTAGCTGACTAGTCATTACTGCCGCGACTAGCTTCTTCGCTGTGCAGGAAAACTCTGCTACGTTTGGGCTAAAGCCAATAGGGCTATGCCTGACACTCCAAAGTTCCATGAGGTTATGGGCATTGTGCTGTCAGCCTGAGTTGCGGTGGTGTCAGCATCAACGGCGTTGGTTCCAGTAGTTCCAGAAGTTGTTGTTCTCTGGCTGGTTCCTGACCGTGGTGAGCTGGTGACGCAGCGGACACAAGGACAACAGCTGCAGCGTGTGAGTGCTGGGTGCTGTGGTTCCTGTTTTCTCTCTCGGTGGTCGTGAGTAGCTGGTTCCGGGTTCCAGGGACATCGCTCTCAAGATGGCCTCACAACCAGTTCAGATGGCTTTTGAGCGTCTGAATGACTCCAATTACTTGCTGTGGTCGGAACGCATGCAGGCAGTGCTGCAGAGGGATCGTCTCTGGCAAGTGGTGAGTAAGTTTTCTACGAAGCCTGATGATGAAGACCTCGATAAAGACCAAAGAGCAAGGGCCACAATTGTCTTGGGGCTGGAAGATTCCCAGTTGCCGTATGTGAGGGGAATCAAGACAGCTAGAGGTGTGTGGCAAGCACTTAAAGAACTCCATGTGCGTGAGACAGCGGTTTCCAAGCTGTTCATTCGCAAGGCATTGTACAAGGCAATGTTACAGCCTGGGGTTACAATGCAGGAACACCTACACAGTTTACAGTTAAAGTTTTCTGCGCTACAGGAAAGAGACTGTGCATTAGACCAGCAGGAGAAGGTGGCTATTATTTTGAGTTCTCTCCCGGAAAGCTGGGATAATTTAGTTTTGTCTCTAGAAGGCATACAGGAGCGTGATTTATCAGTCAGTTACGTTACTGGGCGTTTGATTGAAGAATGGCAGAAGAGGCAAGAAAGGTCGTTGGCTGCAGAGGCTTCTACAGGCGGGCGGTTTGGAAGGAGTTCTCATGCCGTGCCAGAGGTGAAGCAAGAGCAGCGTACTGGTGAGGAGTCAGCGTTTGCTGTTAGGCGTTGTTTCCGATGTGGGTCTTCAGCGCATCTAAAACGACAATGTCCGGAGTTGGTCAAGTCTCAGTTGCCGGTGCAGGAGCAGAGACAAGATCAGCAGCAGCAGCAGCGGAAAAAGAACTTCTTCAAACGAAAACAGTCGGCTCAGCTGGTGACCGGCGAGGTCAAGAGTGCTGATGAGAAACAAGCGGTCTGGGTGGTCGATTCGGGAGCGTCTCGCCACATCGTGAATTCAGATGAATTGTTTGTTTCCAAGAACTCAGCACAGCGCAGCCAGGTGGCTCTAGCAGACGGAAGTACATCCGAAGTGATTTCGGGGGGTGCAGTTTTTGTTCCTTGTCTGCGTGAATGCCTGCAAAATGTACTTTGTGTGCCGTCATTAAGGAGCAATCTGATGTCTGTAGATTGTTTGCTAAAAGCTGGGTTTAAAGTGTATTTTGAAGGAGACAGTTGCATTATTAAGAAGGCTGGTGAGATTTTAGGCACTGCTAAGTCAGAGGGAGGTTTGTTTTGGCTTAAAGCAGGATCTCAAGTTGCAGCAGTAGTCAGTAAATCTCAGCCTGCAGTGAATAACAAAGCTATACATGACAACTGTGTGCACTTATTGCATAGGAAAATGGGGCATGCTTGCTGGAAAAGTGTACTAAAAATGTCTGAATTGGCTGATGGGGGTGATTTAAAGAGTTGTAACAAGTACCTTGATTGTAATGTGTGTAAAAAGGTTAAAACCCACAGAGTCTCTTACCCCAGAAGTGACAGAGTTAGTGAGTCACCGCTACAGCTGGTTCACATGGACGTAATTGGTCCATTTGCTGTAAGCAGGGGTGGATCGCGTTTTTCACTAACAATTGTGGATGACGCCACGCGTTACTCCTGGGTTTTTCCCATGAAAAATAAGGGTGACGTGTTCACTAAGTTTAAAGGCTGGGTGGCATCTGTGGAAAGATTTCTGTCCATTAAACTCAGAAGGATTCAGACGGACAGAGGTGGCGAATTTATGTCAAATGCCTTTAAAGATTGGTTACAAAAGCGTGGCATTGGGCATAGAAAAACGAACGTTTTTTCCCCAGAGGAAAATGGCGTTGCGGAGCGAAAAAACAGATCTTTACAAGATATGATGTTTGCCATGCTTGATGATGCTGATTTACCCATGTCTTATTGGGGGGAGAGCATGCTCACCGCGTGTTATCTCCAAAATAGGCTCTTTCATCAAACAATAGGTACAACCCCGTACTTTAAATTGTTTCAGAAAAAACCCAAAATTGACCATTTGCATGTGTTTGGATCAAAAGCCTGGGTATTAATTCCGAAACAAATGAGAAAGAAGGGAGATCCTAAGACCAAACAGCTAGTGTTTGTGGGTTACCAGGAGCTGGGAAAAGGTTTCCGCTTTGCTGAAGGGACAAATGGCATTGTGATCTCCAGGAATGCCAGTTTTTGTGAACATAGTGGCTGGGAGAGACTACATGCCAATACTGAGGTTTGGTTTGAACCTTCCCAGGAGCTTCATGACTCTGAAAGTAGACACAGAGGGTCAGAGTCTGAGGGGGAGGAAAGTTCAGACAAGAGCTCTCAAGAAAGTGAAATTAACCAGAGACCAGTGGCTAAGCAACAAAAGAGAGGTCGCAGTTCTGAGGAGGAAAGTGGGTCAGAAGAAAAATTTTCTCCCAGAAGATCTAAAAGACAAAACAAAGGAGTGCCTCCGGTGCGTTTTTCCCCAGATACTGCAAATGTGTTTGGTGTAAGTGCAGAACCCAAGAGTTTTCAGGAGGTGTTAAAGTTACCAAAAGAGGAGGCAGAGCTCTGGAAACAGGCAATGGAGGAAGAGATGTCCTCTCTGAATGAGCACAAGGTCTTTACACCAGTAGCAGCGCCTGAGGGGGCAAAGATTGTAGGCTGCAGGTGGGTGTACAAAAGACTTAGGCCCGGTTAGGACATATCTAGGGTTGGAAGTGTGCTGGGCCCAAGATGGCAGCTGCCTAGTTAGTCAGCAGAACAAAGTTAAACAACTACTGACTACATACAGGATGCAGGATTGCAAAGGGGCAGCGGTGCCTATGGATCCAGGTTTCATAAAAACACTTCATATAGATGAGAGTCCTGAATTTGAACATCCTGATGTATATCACTCTGTAATTGGAAGTTTATTGTATATAGCACAGTGGTCCAGACCTGATATTAGCTATGCAGTAGGCATATTAAGTAGATTGGTCTCAAAACCCACACTAAATGCCTGGAAAGGGGTAAAACAAGTTCTGAGGTATCTCAAACAGACAATTGGCTATATGTTACAATTAAATTCTTCAGAGGATGAAATGTTGAGTTGCTACTGTGATAGTGACTGGGGAAATTTGCCAGATAGAAAATCTGTCACAGGACTAGTCATAAGGGTCGGTGGAGCTTTAATCAGCTGGCGGTCACGCAAGCAAGACGTTGTAAGTGTGTCATCAACGGAATCAGAGTACGCCGCATTGAGTGAATTGTGCAACGAGGTGATTTATTTCAAGCATTTGTTGGCAGATTTAAATGTAAATTGTGGAGAACCAGTACAAGTTTACATTGATAATCAAGCTTGTATAACCTTAAGTAAAACAGAGGGTTTCAAATCGCGTTCCAAACATATCTCTGTAAAATACCAAAATGTACGTTGCTGTGTACAAGACAATGTAATCACCTGTACTTATGTGTCAAGTGAAGAAAATGTAGCAGACGTGTTAACTAAACCATTGGCAAAGGTAAAGAACAAGCGAATGTGCAAGGGTTTAGGTTTGCTGGAAAAATAATCTCCTACATAGGTGTATTTGGTGTTAATTGTTCAGCAGAATCTGTGAGGGGGTGTTCAGTTTCGGTTTCAGTTTCTGTTAATTGGTTCTCGTGAGAAACTTGCAGATTCTAGCTTCACCAATTAACTCCAGCTGGTGGCAATTTACTCTTGGCAGAAAGCCCAGGTCTGCTTGACCTAGAAACTACTCACTCTGATTGGTTAACGAGCAGCACTCAACTCTGTTATCTAGGGATTGCTAGCACAGTTTGATGTGAGGTGTGTTAGGAGTTAGAAGTGCTGTGTATGGTTATGAGAGAGAGAGAAAGAGAAAGAAAGAGAGAATTTATTTTGCTTTTATTTGTATGCAGAAACTCTGCTGGTTTTATTTTTTCCTTTTTTAATAAATCCTGTAAATAGTTATTCTGAGTCTAGCTGACTAGTCATTACTGCCGCGACTAGCTTCTTCGCTGTGCAGGAAAACTCTGCTACGTTTGGGCTAAAGCCAATAGGGCTATGCCTGACACTCCAAAGTTCCATGATTTGTAACGTGTGAAGCGATAGATTCTGCATAGGGCTGAAGTTGCTTAGCGAGAAATTTAGCGAGATTTTGTAGAGGTGAGCCTATGGAGCTGACTATTGGTCTGAGTGGTGTTCCTTCTTTGTGTATCTTGGGGAGACCGTAGAGTTTGGGGCATCTGGATGATTTTTCTCTGGGGATGATTCTTAGCTGGATTTCTTCACTGATAGGAGAGGCTTTTATTTTGGATTTGGTGGTTTTTTCCAGATAGGTGGTGGGATCTGTTTTTATAGGTTGGTAGGTAGGGTCTTGGAGTAGATTTGATAGTTTTGCTTGGTAGTCCGATGTGTTCATCACAACAGTGGCATTACCTTTGTCTGCTGGGAGAATGATTATGTTGTTGTCTTTCCTCAGGTTGGTGAGTGCTTTCTGTTCTTCTTTGTGTAAATTGCTTCTGGGTGGTTTGCTGGAGCAGAGGATGTTGGTGACTTCAAGTCTGATTTTATTGGCTTCATCTGGGTTGATTTTGGTTAGGCTAGCTTCGACTCCGCATATGATGTTTTCCGTGGGGATGCGTCTCGGGGCGACTGCAAAGTTGAAACCTTTGGAGAGTACTTTGGTTTCAGTTGAGGTGAGGATCCTGTCCGATATGTTATGTACTGTTTGTTTCATGGGTTGTTGTGGAGGGTGGCTGGGCTTCTGGCGTTTCTCTAGTTTGTGGAGTTTGTTGGTGTGTGTGTCTGTCTTATGTGAGGACTCCGTTTCAGCTCTCCAAACGGCTAGTTGTTTGCATTTGTCCCAGAGTGCAGGGTGGATTTTGTTACAAAGTTTGAGGTGAAGAGTGAGCAGATCTTTGTTGGTTTGGTTTAGTAGGTATCTTTTCTTATGTAGTTCGTTTCTGATTAGGGATAGTTCAGTTCGTTTCAGGATCCTTTCGGTAGCTGGGGTTTTAGAGTGGAATTTAAGTTGGAAGCATGTGGGAATTAAGTTGTTGTCTCGGCAGTTGCGTAGGAACAAGAGATCACATAAGATGGTGGCTCTTCGGATTTCTAGTTTCTCGTAGGTTCTTGTCAGCTGGAAGGTTTCCTCCCCGTAGAGGTGAGATATTTGCTTTCGTAGATTTTCACGGGTACAGGAATGCAGGTTTTGGTGTCTTCGGGTGTCTTCCCGTGTAAGAGTTGGGGTGTCTAGGCGACGTTTCGACGAGGTCTCACTCGTCATCTTCAGGCTGGTGCTTTCGGCTTCTTGTTACTGGAACAGAGCAAGATCTCAGTGTTTGAGTTCCTATAAATACTGTGAGGGGGTGTGGTGTATAGCCTCCAACGTTCTGGGCAGAGAGGAAGTTCCCAGGTTAGTGTGCCTTTTCTTCTTTTGTTCATTAATTACTTGAGGGATATCTTGAGTGATTTCTTGAGTGATAATCTGAGTACCACTTAGGAGGGTCATTAGGTGTGGATTAGTTGCTAAAGCTTTCGTGTCTTGACCTCTTGAGCTTGTGAAGTTTTTCTGAGAAGATGGTTGTACTGCACTTAGTTGTGCTCTGGCTTGGCTTCGTGTATAGGGGCGAGCTGTGGTTTTGTGCCCTGTGCCAGCCAGATCTGTGTAGGGATTGCAGGGGGGTGCAGCATCCGGAGGTGCCACTATGGTTTGGCTACTGGATGGTGTCTGTAATTTATCTGTGGAGAGGGTCTGGGTTTGGGTCTGGTGTGGTTGATTGGAGATGGCGTTCTGTGTGCTTCTGGTTCTGGTGTCGGTTTTTGTGGGGAGGGCTATTTTCCAGATGTCTGGCAGGCGGGACGTATCGTCACGCTTGTTCATGTTGTGAGGGTGTTTCTCTATCTCGATGGCTTCCATGATTATTCTCTTGTGGTGGTGTTCCATGTTAAAGAGCAATTTGGAATCTGAAAAATTAATTTCGTGTCCTGTTTCTTTCATGTGTTGGTAAAGAGAGGAAGTTTTTTCTTCTTTTTTGACGGCATTCTTGTGTTCTGCGATACGTGCATTTATTCGTCTGTTTGTTTGTCCAATGTACGTGGCTGGGCAGACTTTGCAGGGTATTTCATAGACCCCTTGGTTTTCTAACTGGATTTTATCTTTGGGGTTTCTGAGGATATTGCCTATTTTTTGGTTGGTGGGAAGAAAAAACTAGATAGCTTCCTCACACATCTCAACAGCCTACACCCCAAAATACAATTCACTATGGAAATAGAAGCCAACAACCAACTTCCCTTCCTTGACGTCCTAATCTACAAAAAACCTGATGGCTCCCTAGGACACACTATCTACCGGAAAAAAACACACACCAACCGCTACTTACATGCACAATCACACCACCACCCTGCTCAAATAAACTCCGTAGCCAAGACTCTCATCTCCAGAACCAAACGCCTGGCTGACAAAGACCACTTGACAACTGAGTTACAGAATCTCTCAAATGTGTTAATCGCCAACAGATACCAGCAAAACAGGGTTACGAAGCTAATCCAAAAAGAAACACCCCCCAAAAACCAAGACACAGAAGAAAACAATGGCATGGCCCTCCTTCCTTATATCAAGGGCACTACAGATAAAATTAGCAAAATCCTCCATAAACACAATATCAAAACAGCCTTTTGCACCAACCAAAAAATAGGCAATATCCTCAGAAACCCCAAAGATAAAATCCAGTTAGAAAACCAAGGGGTCTATGAAATACCCTGCAAAGTCTGCCCAGCCACGTACATTGGACAAACAAACAGACGAATAAATGCACGTATCGCAGAACACAAGAATGCCGTCAAAAAAGAAGAAAAAACTTCCTCTCTTTACCAACACATGAAAGAAACAGGACACGAAATTAATTTTTCAGATTCCAAATTGCTCTTTAACATGGAACACCACCACAAGAGAATAATCATGGAAGCCATCGAGATAGAGAAACACCCTCACAACATGAACAAGCGTGACGATACGTCCCGCCTGCCAGACATCTGGAAAATAGCCCTCCCCACAAAAACCGACACCAGAACCAGAAGCACACAGAACGCCATCTCCAATCAACCACACCAGACCCAAACCCAGACCCTCTCCACAGATAAATTACAGACACCATCCAGTAGCCAAACCATAGTGGCACCTCCGGATGCTGCACCCCCCTGCAATCCCTACACAGATCTGGCTGGCACAGGGCACAAAACCACAGCTCGCCCCTATACACGAAGCCAAGCCAGAGCACAACTAAGTGCAGTACAACCATCTTCTCAGAAAAACTTCACAAGCTCAAGAGGTCAAGACACGAAAGCTTTAGCAACTAATCCACACCTAATGACCCTCCTAAGTGGTACTCAGATTATCACTCAAGAAATCACTCAATATATCCCTCAAGTAATTAATGAACAAAAGAAGAAAAGGCACACTAACCTGGGAACTTCCTCTCTGCCCAGAACGTTGGAGGCTATACACCACACCCCCTCACAGTATTTATAGGAACTCAAACACTGAGATCTTGCTCTGTTCCAGTAACAAGAAGCCGAAAGCACCAGCCTGAAGATGACGAGTGAGACCTCGTCGAAACGTCGCCTAGACACCCCAACTCTTACACGGGAAGACACCCGAAGACACAAAAACCTGCATATATAATATATATACATCTATATATATATATATATATATATATAGAGAGAGAGAGAGAGAGAGAGAGAGGAGAATTTTTGTATGTCAAGATTGAAGTTTAGGGCAAGTGTTATTTAATGAAATATAGGCAGGTAAAGAAACCTGTTTATTGGAGCCTGAATTGTGAAGTCAAAGTACAACAAACAGACACAGTTTAAATGCCTGGAGTTTAATACACATTTGAATATGATCATTATATCAAAGGAGAGAAATTATGGCTCAAAGGGCAGTGAGCAGATTGAAAAGGTCTGCCTTGAGTTAGACTAATGAGAGGGAGCGCATTATTGCAAACATCCCTTTATATATCTAAGCTGGTAATTAGCAACATTATTAGTATGTTTGAGCAATTCCAGAGATCAGTTTCTTCCATCAAAGATTAACTGCAGCTGCTTCTTTCCCTGTGTTCTTCATAGTGAGATGCTGCTTACCCAACTGTATTCATATTCTGCTTCTCATTCTGAATCTCCCCTCCACTGTACTGATCACATTTCTCGATAAACCTGACAGTCTTCTTGAGTCGGTAAGTAACTGAAGTGGAACTGGATTCTTCTGAGTTCAGGAGATTTTCTCAAAAAGCAAAAATGTACAGGTTTAAAATATATCACAATTATATGTAAAGAAAAGTTCTTCGCATTGGCATTGGGGCATTCTGTAATTGCCTTGAAATGTTTCTGCCTTCTTTGATATGCAGTATTTTCTTACCTTATGCTCTGACTATGTATTTATATTCCTTCTTTCTTTCTATGTGGGAAGGCAGCACACATAGGATTCTCAATAAGTCCTTGTCATGTGTTACTCACTCACACTTTCTGAAACAATATGAAAACCGAAACATGGTCTTTCTTCGAAATTTGCACTTTTCCAGTTTTTGCAGTGCAGCTATCCAACTAATAATGTGTACATAAATGCATATACTAAGTGCATGAAAAATGTATGTGCTAATGAAAACGATGTACAAAAATGCATTATACTGAGAAAAATTGCTTGCAGGCATTTTTGGGACTGAAGCACGGATAGAGCTTATAGTTTGACTTCTTTAATCCATCTCTTGCTTACAGTTTGGTTTGTTTAGTTTCATTTACCCCTTCAAGGGCTCTCTGTTCTTGTCTCATGCCTTTCCACATTGTGAGTCTGCAGCTACCTTCTTCTGCATTTAACTTTTGAACAGCACCTGGCATATTTTCAGAATCTTTTAAAGAAATCGTAATTCGACAGTGATAAGAAAATCAGTTTTCTTGCAATACTTTCCTCACATCCAGCTCCCAAGGAAGACATTGCCTGTTTCCTGATGTAAATGCAGAATGCAGAACAAAAAAGAAGATTAAATTAAGCTCTTGGAAACCACCTAGTGTCGTTCTGTTCTGATGTTAAGTCTAATAAATCACTATACATTGCTGGTTGTTAGCAATAATGGATATCCTCAAAAAGGCTCACAGTCAGCAAAGGGACACGGCAACCAGGCCAAATCCATATATATGATTATCTACTGGTACAGCCAAGTTTTTCTTCTCCTTTTCTGGCCCAGTAACCACTCTTGTTGAGATGCTAACTGTATAACTCTCTTTTGTTGTCTATGTTTTTAAAGGAAGTTAGAGACAGTGGCCATGATCCACAGGGGAAGGGGTGCTCTGCCACTGCAGGCATCCAGTTGATAGGAAATGCCTCCTTTGATATGCAGCCTACACCAATAGCTGGCTGTTTTTGCCATGTGTTAGAAAGACTTTTATTCAGGCAGGACTTTAGGGAATAATAGATGTGACCCTTCATAGGCCCTTCAGATTTATGAATTTTACCTTTATTATTTCATTTTTTAAAAAAGATAAACCACTTTTATACTAGTGATCTAAAAATGATTATAAATGAATAAATATGTAGCTTAGTCCTCAGATTGCTATCTAAAGAGATAGTTTGGTGTGCCAAAATTATTGGGGGCAACCTGTAGGATTTTATTTTATTACTATGTCATATCAAAATGCTTCTGAAATAGAATCATAGAATCATAGAGTTGGAAGAGACCACAAGGGCCATCGAGTCCAACCCCCTGCCAAATAGTGTTTCAAAGTTGGTTACTTGGGGTGGGGTTGGTGGTGGTGAGGGGGCTTATTTTCAAGAAACATTCAGAGACCCCTGGGCCTCATGCAGTAAGCTTTTTCTAGTCATATGTTCCCCATAAAAACCCACAACATTGTGGTGCTAGAAGCTGCTTGTTCCAGGGACTGCTGAACCTTAGCTTAAGAACCATTGGCTGTAGTGCTCAGGCCTTGCTTTCTGGCTTCCTATGGACCTCTGTGAGAACAAGATGCTGCACCAGATGGGCCAGCAGGCTCTTCTTGTGGTCATCCCAGACTTTCTCCATGGAATTCAGATAGGATACACGGCTCCCCCCCCCATTTTATCTTCAAACCAACCTTGTGAGTTTGCTCCCAAGGTGAACCTCATAGGGGGTTGGATTTGAAACTGGTTTTCTCCCTGATCCTAGACCACACTTTCAGAATAAACATTTTCTCACACTGCACCATTTTTTAATTGATAATAAATACATTGGAAAACACTTGCCATCATCAGTGTGGCGTGCCACAGCCTTTGAGAACCACTGTCCTAGACCAGGCATAGGCAAACTCGGCCCTCCAGATGTTTTGGGACTACAACTCCCATCATCCCTGACCTGTTAGCTAGGGGTGATGGGAGTTGTAGTCCCAAAACATCTGGAGGGCCGAGTTTGCCTATGCCTGTCCTAGACCAACACTCAGACATATAAGCAAGACAAAGAACCAAGCAGAAATTGGTTCAAGGGGACTGGACATTTAGACCACCGTGAATTAAATTCAGTGATGTAAGAGGTGAGTGTAAGTTCATATGTTATTATCACACACATGGCTGCAGATTGAATGTCAATCACTTATTTGCAGCTGTGCTCACAGTTCATTCAAGATGATAGACCTTGGTAGATACAACTGTCTAAATATAGTCTAGGACCGGTGGTTTTCTTACTTAGTTGAGTCTGAAATTGCTTGTGCCTCACGGACTTCATGCATCATACAGGGAATCTCCTACCTAGGTAGCAGATGTGCTCCTGATGTCCTGAACTTGGTGTCCTCCTAATGTCCTTACCTCAAGATGCTCCTAAGAGCCTTTTGTTGGCTGGCTTATAGTGAATCAAACTTGAGAGAGACAATCGATCAGCCTTCTGGGCTGAAGTACAAAAGCTGTGTTAAAACTAGGATGAAACAATGTGCAATAGGCTCAGGGCACAATATGCCTATATGAAAGTATTGCTGTCCTTTTCCATACGGATGTTCCTGCACATTCTTTATTTATGCCAGCAGTTCTTAGCTGTGTTCTTTAATGCTGTGAAGAATCTACAAACCTGCCGCCATGAAAGTACAATAATAAAATCAACAATACACTCATCATCCATAAAACATCTATGAATATCAAAAGCAGCCAGATAGAAATCTAAGAGCAGGAGGAGCCTTTCCTCTCTAAATTTGAGCTTATGAAGCTCAAGGTTTTAGGTTAAGGCTGAATTCCAAATCCCCTTTGCACCAGGCTGGCAGTGGTGATGTTGCATTTGGCCAAAGTGTTCCTCTGCCCAGCTCCTCTGGCCTCCACCTGCAAACTGACACCAGCACCACTTCGTCCACTTCATTGGTGTTGAGCTCCTCCTCCTCCTGGCTGAATAGGCAGGTGGGTGGAAGTGTGGCTGGTGGATTTTCTATTACTGGCAGACAGTGAATTGTCCCAAAATGGAGTGCTCCAGGGGTGGGGAGAGGTTGAGACAGCTTGGGATCTATTGGATCCCAAGTCCGCCCCACTGCCATCACGTGAAGCCACCAAGAGAAATTCACAATGAAATGCTGGTAAATTTTTGTGAGGATTTTTTAAAAAAGTAAATTGTTGTGTATATGTGGAGAACTGGAAAAACGAGAACCTTGGAGCAGCAAAACTGACAGATTTCTCCATCCACAGCAGCAGTGAGTTTGTGGGGGATATGCAGTGTGTCAGTCGTTGTGGGCTCTGGCAAATCCCTCACTATGTCAGATGCTGAAGCCAGGCCTACTCCAGGGTCTCAGGGAGAGGTCTTTCGCCTAGGATTTGTGCCAACAGAAGCGCTTTTCTCCAAAGGCAACGGCAAAGGCAAAGGCAAAGGCACCACTGAATACAAATGCCTGTATCCCAGCCTTTTTGTATTCAGCATTAATAAAATCACTAAGCCTGAATGTGAAGACAGTTTCATCCAAACTCCAACCAGAGAATTATTACTGACAGCCCATGTAGAAGCGGTCTGCCAAAAAAGAATGATTTGTTTCCAGTTCGTAAGAGAGGCTTTCTCTCTCAAAGCTGCACACTATGGAAATTTGTGGAGTAACCCATCTTTGTCCAATTTACATATGGAGCTGCATTTCAGGTTGCATCTGATTTAATATCCTATGTTCTCCTCTAGGAACGTCTGAGCAGCCAGCCAAATGCTTTAGTCAGCAATTCCATTGCTTTTGAAGGATAATAATTAGCTACTCTTCTATGATAATGATGGATGCACACAAGTTGGTAGGAAAATGTTTGCCAGTGTGTTTCGGGGGGCTGGTGTGTGTGAGGGAATGGGACATTTTGACTTTGATTATGCCACTCCTTATTCCCATAAACTAACACCCGTAGAGCTCAAATAGCACTGATGACAGCTTACAATAATTAAAATCAACGATACAAATCTTATAAATAAAACATTTTGAATGTTGACCAGATGTTGCCTAAATATTCAAATTTAATTATTTTAAAGATGGTATGTTGCATTTTTATTATTGTGCTTCACCCTGGGATCCGTTTGATAAACTCAGTGGTCTATACATTTCAAAATAGACATAAATAAAATATTCATTGTCAATTTGATACCTGCATTTGGCATCCCATTACATTTTACGTCAGCATTTTATGTTAGTTCATATTTGATCCTTTTCGAAAGCAGACATGCAATTATGTTTAGCTTTAGTTTTTAGGTTTCGTATTGTTATTTTTATTGTTTCTTTTATAGTTTATTGATTTCAATTGTCAGCTGCTTTGGATGAGCCTTCTGAGACTACCTTGAATATTCCTAGAAGCCGTGCTTTTTTCCAAAAAAAATGTTTGGGGTACTCTCACTTTCCTACTCCTATTGAAATACTGCCCCTCAATGAGGCCAAACTTAGATTCACAAAACTTTAGGGGTACGTGTACCCCCAGAAAAAAGCACTGCCTAGAAGTAAAGCCCAATCCCACATAAAACAGGATGGTTGGTCCCTCGAGGTGGGGAGGTGGAGAATGGAGTAGTGAAAGAGTGTGTGTGTGTGTGTGTGTGTGTGTGTGTGTGTGTGTGTGTGTGTCCCCTGGAGGACTCTGTGTCCTGCTGAAGCTGTTGGCCACTAGCTTAAACCTTGCACACCCAACCTGTAGTGCTGTCCACAAGTGGTATGTAGTCTCAAGATTTCCCCAGGAGGGCATGTGGTCCCCTGGCCAGAAAAGGTCTAAAAGACACTAAGTGTTTCAAACTGCTTTGAGTTTTTTTTTGGTAAAAATATAAAGCAATATAGAAATGGTGATAATGATGATGATACTATAACTACTACTACTACTACTAGTAGTAGTAATAATAAACCAGTGTCAGCTGGAGTGGGCCCTCAGAGGCCTTGCATTCACCCAGGCATTTACACCAGGTCTGGTAAAGGGGAAAGAAAATACAGAGTACATTTGAAGTTTATCTCATTGTCAGGGATGCCACTACTCTGTACCTAATTTTTATTTTCTTTCTCGGGGATTGGAAAGTTGTTTTCCCTTAACAGCATTGAGAATTCACTCTCCCATACAGAATGAGAAAGAATTCTCATGGGAATTCACTCCCTTATGTAGCCTGTGCATTTGTTTTGCATAAACAGTTTTCTTTTGACTTGAGAACACAAGCTGATAAGGCAGCAGGAGTCCCACAGTAGTAGCAGTAGTAGCAGTAGTAGTTGTTATTTTATGGGCTAGATGTAGTGTTTTTTTTTTAAGGGAACCTGATTGGGATTGGAGTCCTGGTGCTGAGGGAAGGGGCTGGAGTTAGCCCTTTCTACCTATGCCATTTATGGGAGTCAAATTGCCCTTCTGGACAGGGCTAACCTAAGACATTTTGCTGCCCGAGACAACTAACAAGATGGCACCCCCACCCATCCAGTGTTCAGAAGCTGACGGGACTGAGAGTTCATTCTTATTTCAATGCTGTGTGGCAGCATCCTCCCCCATGGGACAGAGCAGCAGCTGAGCTTAGTGGGTGGAGGACAAGCAGTGTGACATAGTCCACTAGCACCATGTCACTGTCCCATCTGCTGCCTGAGGCAATTGCTTCACTCAGCTTAACAGTAGAGCCGGCCCTGCTTTTGGAACTACTGCTTGGCTTGTTGGGCAGTACTCGCAGGTCTTGTAAAATGTGTAGAACAAGTGTGGGGACCTTTCTTCCACTTGAGGGCCACATTCTCTCATAGGAGAGTCACATACCTGTGAGTGGGCATACCTGTGAGTGGGGGTCACATACCTGTGAGTGGGCAGGGTCAAAGGCAAAGGTGGGAGGAGGCCTGAGGCAGCAATGCTTCTGAATATGAGTTGCTGGAAACTATTGAAGGGGAGAGCACTCTTGTGCTATAATCCTGCTTGCTGGTTTCCCACAGGCAACTGTTTGGCCATTGTGTGAAAAGGATGCTGGACCAGATGGATCACTGGTTTTGAAATAAATATTTAGTTCATATATATTGACTGGTTTGTCCTCACGATAGCACACTGACTAACGAAAGCTATAAAATAAAATAATCAGAAAATCTTATTGCCACATATAAAAACCAAATCACAGCAATAAAACAGGTCGTCCATGAAAATGTCCACATTAAATACTGCCAGAAGCTTGGGTAAACAAAAAGCATTTGGATGGCAGTTGGAAACCTAATGGAGTAGATATTTGCTGAATAGAAACAGGCGAGTTCTCTCTATTTGCCTCAGATTAACATGGAAACAATTGAGTTCTCAGGGGATGGGAGGGAAATCAAGGGAAAACAGTGAATCATTTCTGTCTGAATTACCCTCTGCCCACAGCAGTTTCCCCCCTTTCCCCTGGAGACCTCTCAGCTATCACCCACTGTCAGAAATCTTCTCCCAAATGACAGCAGAGGGGTGAACAGGTACAGCATTGCAGCACGCCAGAAGACAAGGCTCTGGAGCCCCTGAGCAAAGGCATTTCTCTCAAGGGTACTGCATCTGCAGGCAGAACTGAATTAGCCATGGGCTTCTTCCTTCCTTATTACTTTATGAAATAAAACAAGCAGGTAAAATAAATAAATATGTATTGTATTAATGTACTTGGATGTGCAGAATTATTTCAGCCATGGTTTCAGTCCTGCTCTGCAGTGCAGCAAGGCACGTCCCAAACTCGGGCCAGGACTCTGAAGTTACTCTGGGAAGGATTGAGCTGAAACTGAGCCCTCATATAGCAGCAGCAGCAGCAGCAGCAGCAGGCACAGCCCAACTGCTAGCAGTATCTGTGAGCTAGCCATGGCTCTGGGTGGGGGACCTCAGAGCTTCCTAAATCTTCTGGAGTGAAGTGGAGTCTTCTGAGTCAGAAGACGGCAGTGCCACATCCTTGGTTCATGTTCCTGCTACTAGCATGCCCTTCCCTTTCAAGTTCAGAGTCCTTGCCTCCCTCACCTGATGAAGAGGCATCTGAGTTCTGGTCCCTGAAGATTTATGAATGATACTGTGTCCATTTTTCAATTTTTCTTTTCTGGAGGAAAATGTTATTTGTGCATCAAGCAGGTTTCCTAACTTTGCCTGTATGGCAGATCCAATTCTTCAAATATAAGACTGTTTGTCTTCCTCTTATGCAAATATTGCTCTTATATAGGTGCATTAGGTCTCGGCATTTAGACTTTCCTTTCTCTCTGGGTAGTTTTTCACAAATTTAAAACACACACACACAGAGAGAGATATATAGAGAGAGACTGTCCCAAGAAATTTGACATTGAAATATGCCTGTGTTATGAGGCAAGCTCAAGGACTGAAAGAGAGAGATAAATTATTCCAGTAGGATGACAATATAATCAAGATGCGAGATGCATTGAAGTCTTTCTGTGGGTAATTCTGAGAAAATTTTGGTTGGGATGCCTTTTCTGTCCATCTTATTCTCCAAACGCAAAACATTTCAGAATTGTTCAGAGGGCAGAAACACGGCAAGCATATGTACACAAAGGAGGAACCAGAAACTTGGCAGTAGAACCACCTTGACCTCAGTTCTTCAGTTGGTCATTTGCTATGATTAAGGGTATACAATTGTATGTCCATAGATATTTCTCTGTAGGTGTGTTTGGACAAGTCCACCACATGATCAATAAACCTGTGAGAATAGACAGGAGGTTCAGTGTTTGCTGGCCCCACCCAACACCACCAACAGGGTGGGACTGCAGGTACACACTTCAAGCCAGCAGGACTCCCAGACTTCCAACTTTTATTAAGGTGGTGGTGGGAGAAGTAAATTGGACATTGCTAAATAAAGTTAGAAAGGAAACTGTGGAGGCAGTTCAAAGCCTTCTGCACTTAGTAGGCAGCACTCCTAAGTTGCTAATTGGTAAGGGGGAAAAAATGCTGACCACACCCTCCTGTGACTTGGGCTCCCAAAGCAGCAGAGGCTGGTTGCAGCTAGCCTGATGTTAGACAGGGGAAGATTCTAGGGTATGTTTGGTTAAGCACTTTCCCCTATGTGCACGTAATTTCATCCCCTCCCAAAGTGCAGTGCCTTTACAGAAGAAAACACAATTGGTTGTCCTTGTTATGTTTTACTCAGAGGTTATTTCACTTGAAGTAAATGAGACTTTATTTCTATTATTTATTAATATACAGTAATCATTAAACCAAACTAAAATATAAATTGAATCAGCCAATACAACCATAAAATAATTGAACACAGCTGTTTGAAGTTAAAATTCCCAAAGAAGTTGTGCTTTAACACAAGGACACTTTTTCCTCTATCAAGGTTGGCAAAATGATTTGTGTGTATATATATGTTTTGTTGTTAAGCACATGCTTAAGAATATCTCTCTTTTTTGCCTGTTATTTATTAAGGTTGTTAGGGACGCGGGTGGTGCTGTGGGTTAAACCACAGAGCCTAGGACTTGCCAACCTAGCAGTTTGAAAGCACGTCAAAGTGCAAGTAGATAAATAGGTACCGCTCCGGCGGGAAGGTAAACGGTGTTTCCATGCGCTGCTCTGGTTCGCTAGAAGCGGCTTAGTCATGCTGGCCACATGACCCGGAAGCTGTATGCCAGCTCCCTTGGCCAATAAAGCTAGATGAGCGCCGCAACCCCAGAGTCGGCCACGACTGGACCTAATGGTCAGGGGTCCCTTTACCTTTACCTAACCTTTTTGTTGTTGTTGTTTTGTTCCTTTGCTGTGAATATCAGATTTTTAGACCGAGGCTGGGTGACCATTTGTCAGGGATGCTTTAGCTATAATTCCTGTATTGCAGGGGGTTGGACTAGATGACCCCTGGGGTACCTTCCAGCTCTACTGTTATATGATTCTATTACACACACACCACATTATACTAATGAACACTACTTTAAAATGTATTCTATTAGGGGAAATCGCTTTAAAATTTGTATATTAGGCAAATCTGAATAAAATTATTACACTGCATACAAAAATATTAGGACAAATGTACACTTAAATGCTGTGAAATGCTCATGAGAAGCTTTTTTTAAAATGCAAATGGTGTGGAAAGTGGTGAATTGAATTTAAGATTGGAATAAGAGAAACTGCCACTGGCAGATTCATGCCCCTTAGTAAAGTCGTGGATGTAACATGAACAAACAACAAAACAAATGTGATTTAAACAAATGAATGGCAAAGGGAATGAGGAGCTGAATGATGAGATGAAGTGAAATAATGAAATGCAAATGAACTCTTTGCACCCCTCTGGCCATTTTGCCAGGTGAACAGCTCTGCACATCACTGTTACCTGTTGTGGGAGACTCTCCTTCACCTCACAGTGACCGTAGCTTCTCTCCATATCTCTGTTATTCAGGTGACTACTCTGCCATATCCTTCTCCTTCCTCTTTATCCAAGGCTATGTTTATTTAATTCAAGTATTCTTACTCCACTCTTCAGCTGAAAAAGCCTCTCCTCCTCCCGGAGGGGAGGGATTGTGATCTGGAGCCGTTCCCGTGCTCTGCAGGGGGCGTTCCGGCCCCTGGTTGCCGTCACCGCTGCCGCGCTGTGCTCCCCGGGCAGCCTACCAATCGAGGGGAGGCTTGGGGGTGGGGTTTAGCCGCTCAAATGCGGCCGCGGCAGCTCCTTCCCCTCATTGCACTGCCGGGTTTCAACGGGTCACCCACCCACTGTCCCTTTAGTTCACTGCTTGGTTCTTGACATTGCTATGGACCTGTGGCTGGTCACCTTGGTTGCCCAAGGGGCCTGGTAGGAATTTTTATCCAACTGGCAAATTGGCACTTGGTTTTTCGCCTACCTCGTAGCAAATCGTCACAACTTTTAGGTATTGGCGGTTAGGCATTGGAATATGTTGTTGGTGTATGGAAGGACAGGGTGTGGCCTTCGCCTACCCCTTTACTTTATGGGTATTGCGTTAAAGGAATCTGGCGGTCGTGGATCCTGTCTGATGCCCTGCGTGGCTGGGGGCCATGGAACGACCCCCGGTGACATCAGGGGTGAGCTTACAGCTGTATTTACATCAACAGGCTCCCCATACTGGTGGTTAACCCTTGTTAGACTCACCCCTTCCTGAGGGGATTTATCCAGTGCCTAAGCCAGTACCTCTCACATGCTGTAATCAATAAAGTTGTGTTCTTTTGTAGCCCATTAACCTAATATACTGTGTCCAAGTGTCTTTCTTATCCTCAAGCGGGTGGCGGGTCCTCGAATCACAAGAGCTGGTGACATAGAATCACTGGGTTGAATCTACACTTAGTCACGCTGAAAACAGACACAATGAAATGAGTGGGATGGCTACTGCTTTCAGTGGGTGATGTCCAATGCTACTCATGCCCAGGGTATAACCATTGAAATTAATAGAATAGACAATGGGTGTAACTCTGACTATGACTTACATTGGAAATCCCCCAGTGGGTTTACCCTGAGCATAACTAAAACTGCAATCCTACACCCACTGATCTGGGAATAAGCCCCATTGCATTAATTAGGATAAATTTTGAGTAGACATGGATTTGTATTCAGAGTAGCCCCACTGAAATGGATGTATCTCATTTATGCCCATCATTTCCACTGTATCTACTCTGAGTAGGACTAAAATGGCATACAATCCATAGTTAAGATTGTACTGCGAGCCAATATACATGCTAACAATCCTTGCCTGCAGACATGCAATGGAGAAGACATAATGCAAACTGAAGAAAGGGTAATGAATACAAATTCTGTTTCCCTCCCTACTCCATCTGATTCAAATTAAAAGAGATTCCAATTAAGCATTAGAACAAACTTTTTGACAGTAAGAGCTGTTTGACAGTGGAATGGACTACCTTGAAAGCTGGTGAATATTCATTCCTTGGTGGTTGGCTGGCCATCTGTCAGTATTGCAGGGGCTTGGATTAGATGACCGTTGAGGTTCCTTCCAGTTCTATGGTTTTAAAAACTTCTGTTTTTATTGCTCTATAAACTGCCCTGAAAGAGAAACATAGCTGATACACTTCCCAAAATAAAATAGTATAAGATTTCAGCTAATTCTTTGGCATATATTTTTTAACTTGTTCCACTTTGGAATGTGTGCTTTTAAATTTTTTGTTATTATTATTGTTACTGTAAGTCAGAGGAAATGGGATTTCTCAGGAAAAGAGGCACAGCTTCTCAAGAATTGCTTGCAGCTCAATCTGATGCTATGATGACGAAATTTGTAGAAACTGCTTGACAGAGCTGGAAATTGCAATGCCAGGCTAAGGGCAAATGCTGTGACTATTGTGGTAGTTCCCAAATAAAAATAATAATCCCAGGGCAATGCTGCAGTCTCCCATTTCAATGTTTGGACTGGAAATAGTAATGGTGGTATTATGGACAGATTTCCCCCAAAGTCAATGGACACAATTCCATTAGGGAGATTGAGCCACTGCCCCACCACCTCCCAGTCTGACCACAACCATCTGCCACCTACCTGCCTTCTTCCTTGCAACTAGTCCAGGCCATAGCTATTAACGTTTTCCTTTTTTAAAGGGAAATTCCCTTATTCCGAATAGGATTCCTCGCAAGAAAAGGGAAAGGTTGACAGCTATGGTCCAGGCAATGCTCGTCAACTTCCTTTCCTTCCTTAGTCAGAGTGCTGCCCTTGTTGAACAGAGCTACGGTCCTTCCCAATTATTATATCCCCAATTATATTTTAAGAGGAAAGACACTTGACTAAGGACAAGAGCAGAAGTCTCAAGTGAGTCAGCCCGAATATCAGTCAAAGTCAGAAGGCAAGGCAAGAGCACCTGCTTTTCAAGCAACAAGTCTCTGGCTCAACCCTCAGCATCTCCAGGTGGGGCTGAGAGAGACCATGGTCTGAAATCTCGCAGATGCTGCTGATCAATGTACACAAAGTGAGCTAGATGGACCAATGTTCTGACCCAGTATAACCCAGCTTCCTGAGTTAGGACCAGGAGGCAGAACCAAAGAGCAAGATCACACCCACCCAGGGCCTGCCTGCTCATGAAACAGGATGAAGCAGCCGCCTCAGGCGGTGGCTCTGGATGCCCTGGGAGGGGCAGCAGATCCACCTGTTGTTGCCTCTGCCCACTCCCACTCCTCTTCCTCTCATTCTGATGCTGATATTCACTTCACCCTTTTGTTCTGAGGCGGATATCCTCTCCCCCTTCTCATCCTGATGCCGATTTTCACTCCCTGCACTCACCTCAACTGTCAAGGGGAGCACCATTTTGTGGTTTGCCTCAGGCGCCCAAATGCTGGCCTTGAACCCACCAGAGTTCAGGTAGATCTTGTCACTCAAGCATCGCACCCAGATAGCAGGAAGATACTTTTGCACAGGAAAAGCCAAAAGCCAGCCTGGCAGCTGGAGCTGGTCTAGAGACGGCAGTGATGGATTGCACATGGGGCAGCAATCTAGCCAGATTACTACTGGCTTCTGCGTGGGGGGGAGGGGAACCAGCCCTTTTTATGGAAGGAATGTTTACATCAGAATAACAGCAGTTTTATTCTTAAGGTACTTCACCACCTGGAACTTTAGGATAACAAATCACATATTTAACTTTGGCAAGGACCTCCCCCCACCCCCAAAATGACATAAGAGTCTAGCTAAATTGAAGGGCCAGACAGCTTGGCAGCATCTGCAGTCTCTGTCTTAACTATCCCTCCCTTCATCTCTTGTTGCTGCTTGTATCTTTTTCTTTCCCCACCCCCTCAAGCGTAGAAGACTGATGATATCACCCATCTGGTCATCTTCCAATGTAATCGACACACACACAGCATTATAGAGAAGGAAGTTATAGTATGAAATAAGAGGAATCCAGACTTTCACCCCATCTGCTCTATACATTTACTACCACTTTAAACAGTCATAGTTTTCCTGAAAGAATCCTGAGAGTTGTAGTTTGGGAGTTACAGTGGTACCTCTAGTTGTGAACGGGATCTGTTCCAGAGGCCCGTTCACAACGTGAAAAGCCCGCAATCTGAAGCGCCGGATCTGTGCAGGTGCATGGCATGATTTTGCACTTGTGCGCATGTGCGAAGCGCGATTTAGTGCTACTGCGCATGTGCAAGCGGCGAAACCCAGAAGTAACCCTTTCCGGTACTTCCGGGTCACCGCGGGACGCAACTTGAAAAAACGTAACATGAGGTATGACTGTATTAAGAAACCCTGATTCTCACCACAGAGCTACAATTCCCAGAAATCCCTACTCTGAGAATTGTAGTTGTGAGAGGAGTAGGGGGTCTGCTAATAACCTACTCGCACCCTTAACAAACTACAATTCCCAGGATTCTTTCAGTGGGACTACTCTATGCATGACTAAGGCCCCATCTACACTATACATTTAAAGTACTCTCATATCATTTTTAACAGTTCTGTTTAAAACAATTATCAGAATTCCCCGAAAAGAGGAGTTGATTGTTAAACCACTCTGAGAACCAAGAATCTCACCTTCTTGGGAACATGTTCCTAATACTCCTGACTCTAATACTCCTGACTGATGCTTGCTAGGAAGTTTATTTGTGAGAAAATAACATTTGGATTGTCACAACTAATTACAAAAGCCATGGCCTTGACAAGAGTACACAGTTTTTAGCTTGCAAGGCTTAAAGCTAAACAAGAAAAATAAAGAATGCCAGTAACTATCACAGTAAGATTTTTAGTTACATTGGCTATCCCTCAGAAGTACAATTTTAGACCTTCCCTCCAGTTCAATTCAGACTTTTTCATTTATTTTATTTCCCAGTTTTAAAGTATTTTAATCTCCATCATGGGATTTGAGGGATTTATATTTATATTAATGTTTTGGTTTTTGTGTTCTTTATATTTATAAACTGGGCCTTTTGATAGTTATCCCTTAGAACATTGTTGAAAGATGGAATATAAATACCCAGTGTTCATATATAAAATGGAATAAACTGTATGAATAAAGAGGTTTCTATGGGATTGTTTTTCCCTAAGGAATGCTGGCTGAGAGTCAGACTGGAGGGGGAGACCTGTCTCCTGTAGCCTTCCTAATTTTGCTGGACTCCAACTCCCATCATCCCAGTACAAAAAAACAGCACAGTATATCTGAAAGAGACAAAATTAGGTTGGTAAAGTACTTGAGTTGGTAGTTTTGATCTGTTTTCCAGTAACAATTCTTTTTTGAATCTGCCTTAGTTCAGTAACTAAAGCCACAAAAAGGAGAGTCATTTAAGGGCGTGACAAAAGCATTACCTGTCCAAAGATGAAGGTGAAGAATATGTGGTTTCGGCCAAAAAGAAGGAAGTGTTTTAATATGGTTTAATATGATTTGAGCAATTTGTTTTAAGCATGTCATTTTATATAATTGGTGAACATGCTGCCCCTGTCATTGCCCTCCTTTGTTAATAGTGCTTCATAAATAAGTGTTTAATAAATGCATAGGTCTGGATGTTAGGATATAGTTCTATTCCACCTTAAAAGGGTCAGGCATGACTGTTGTGTATCACATGCCTGTTTATGTCCAGCACAGTCGGCTGGGAACTTCCCTTGTATGTTGCTTTTGCTATACTGCTGTTTTGCTGGACACGAAGGCAAGCAGACATGTTTTCCTTTATTCCTGAACTATGCTGAATAAATGTTGTACATTATGCTTGCACATCTCTCTGTCTGCCTCTTCTGCTGTGTGATGATTTGCACACTCTGCTGACAGAGCGTGCACGGGTCTCTAAACGTATCTGAGGCCCGTGTCGCTAATTGATGCTGTTCCAAGGGAGACCGGCTGCCAGCCGGTGGCTGGAGCCAGCTGGGGGCCTGCCTGATGCCCCCGTCTTCCCGGAAGTATCCCAACACTGGCATGTCTAATTCCCCCATTGCCATTTTTCAAACTGCACATCATCAGCTTCTCAACAGCACAATCCCAGCCCCAACTGTGCACCCTCCCCCGGTAATTTACCTGGGAGGAATAGGCAGAGGCAGCGCTAGGTTCTCCGGCACTGCACCTGGGGGCGTCCTGGGGGGGGGCTAGGCTCCCATGTCCTGAGGGGGCTAAGCTTGCATGTTCCTGGGGGGCTAGCCACACACCCGTGACTCTCCCCTAAACCATCGGGGAAAGGGGGGAAGCTGCACCGCTTTGCCGACGGCCTTCCTCCTTTGTTTTGACAGCTCAGGAGTCGGGGGAGGCCTGGGAGTCGCGGGCAGGCGGTGCACCAAATGTCACCCCCCCTCAGGATGACACCCAGGGCAGCCCACCCCCAGCACCCACCACCTTGCTCCGCTACTGGTAATAGGACTTCTTTCTGAGAAGACATGGTTAGGATTGTCCTGCTAAGCAGCTGCAACAAACAGATTCCCCCTCCCAATTTTGGTGTTGCTGCAGCCAGCCTGGGTGAGGCAGAGTGGTGGCCATGCTGGGGCTGTGCAGGGAGTCAGTGGGAGCACCTGATTGGCTTGATCAGTGTCCCTGCACAGGCCCAGACTTGCTGCCCCCCTCCTCTGTTCTGGCGCCAGCTAGGTAAGCTGCAGTGATGCGGATGTTGGGAGGGAAGATTCGCAGGGGCAGCTACTGGCTTCAAAGCAGCCATCCTAAAACATACTGTACTTTTCCGTGTATTAGACGAGGGTTTTTTCCTCCAAAATAAAGTAAAAAATGGGGGGTAGTGCAGAGGGGGGACGGGCGATTGGTTGCATCCGTGGGAGCATCTAGCGATTGGGTGGGTGAATGTGTCTGCTGCAAGGGCTGCTTTGTATTGGCTGCTGCTTTGTCAATTGAGTGGGCTATTAGCGGATGCGGCAAGGGCTGTTTTGGATTGGCTGCTGCTTCAGCAATTTGGCTTGCGTCACTTGCGATTGTGAGCGTTTGCCAGTTGGGTGATATTTGGTTTGGCATCCCCCCCCCAAAAAAAACCCTCAACAACTCTGGTCAATTCTCCCCCCCCCCAAAAAAAACACCTCAACAACTCTGGTCAATTCCCTCAACAACTCTGTGCCATCTCCCCCCATTTTCTTAAATTTGAGCCCGCAAAAATAGGGGGCGTCTTGTACATGGGGGCGACTTATAGACGGAAAAGTACAGTATTTATTGGGCGTAGGGAAGAGCACAGCTGCCCTTTGCTAGGCTGCCACAGATATCTCCCCCATCCACTCCCTTGTGTTGCACTGAAAATCACGTTGGATTAGAAGCAAGCAGGATGGGTGAATCAGTCAATTTTGGTTAGTCTCAGTTTCTCATGTTTTCTCTCAGAAGTTCAGTTCTTAGTTTCCACATCAGTTTGTGATCTTTTTGTTTGTTTAAGAAAGTCCTCATGTAATTTCATCAGCATTTTTAGTGAAAATTTCACCTGCTGTGCATCTGTTTCTATGAAAATTTGCCTAATATGCATATCTTTGCAAAGCAGTTTCACCTGATATAATGCATTTTGTTTGCCATTTTCACTAATATATGCATTTTACGCACACTTTCCCCTTTTTAGACATTGCTTGGCTGAAGAATTGCACTGCAAGATTTGAAGAACTGATAATGTTGAAGGGCAGCTGTGTTTCAGTTCATGTCTCATTTGGGAAAGTGTGCACCCCCCCCCAAAAAAAAAATCTTTACTAAGGAGGCTGCCAAAATGAACCTAGAGGGGTTTCTGAATAAACTGGTGTAGGATTGCTCAGGACAAATCAGAGGCCTTGAGAGGTATTCAGATGAAATGGTTTTCTTGGCTAACACAAACTGTTCACAAAGAATCAAATTTAATTTGGACACTTGGAAAAAGGTTAAGTAGAATGCTAGGGTGTCTATATTTGCCAGATTATTTTATTATATTAACCTAACAGAGTTTGCCAGAATTCTGCAGATTTTAATCTCAAAGACCTGTCAGATGGGGGTTCTAGGCCTAGCAGATGAAGTTTTAGAGAAAAGGTGTAGTAAAAGTTGAATTCACGGATAACAGTGTTTGTGTAGCAAAGCTGTGGTTATAATATTGCTGTGCTTGTAAAGATGACTGATACTTTAAAGACTCAGGGGTGGGATGGATCTAGTTATTCCAGGAAATTGGCAGCCTGATAACTCAAAGATTAGTAGTGTTAGGAATGGCTCAGATCTGCAAAGTAGAAATCGGATTGCAAAGTCATCTGTGGCCTGTGGATCAGAGGTTCCCTACCCCTGAACTAAGTCAGACTGAGAATAGACTTAATGAAATTGTTTAAGGCCACTGATTTCAATGGGTGGGTCTACTAATGTTGGACGACATCCAAAATGTTTGGCAGATGATTAGACGTTTGAGCCTGTAGGGCAGAACTTTTGGCTGTTTAATACATATTAAAGTATTAAATTAACAATGATTAAAGTATTAAATTGATGAATAAAATAAATTAATAAAAGTTAAGAGAAGAGCAAAAACAACTCCCTTGAATTTAGAAGCTTTTAAAACTGATTAGCTAAATATTCCTGTTGCTTGTCCTTGATGTCTGGTGGTTTCATCAGTGCTTCTGAGGTCATTATTATTATTTTTGGCCTTTTGTACAGAGAGCAATTGTGGAAATTTCCAGTATAGCAAAAGAATACAAGTATCTAAGGTATACAAGTCTTCTATACCTTTACTTGAAAGAAAGTTACTTTTAAAACAATGAGACTTACTTCTGAGGAGACATGTGCAGGTTTATAAAGTGAGCAGAGCCAAAAGAGGGGGGGGGGGAATAAGAACATTCAGCACCAAGACAAATGGTAAAAGGTCAGGACCACCAATAAAACTGTACACTTTACGAAATATATAATTATTTACAAACATAATAATAGTAGTCGCTTTTTAACACAATGGCCAATCTACAACATATATTGAAGCACATGACTTCTCCCAAATAATCCTGGGAACTGTAATCTGTTAAAGGTGCTGGGACTTCTAAGTCTGTGAGGGGTGAACTACAGTTTCCAGGAAGACACATGTTTTAAATGCATGGTGTAAAATGATATATGGTGTGGATGTGACCAATAATAAAATTCCTATATAAAAACACAAATAAATTCAGCTTACAACCTAACTAAACTATAAACACACTGGTTGCCAAACAATAACAGAAAATGTCTTCTAAATGCAATAACAAGGCACAAAATAGATTGAAAAGCAAAAGAATAAATAACTAAATAGCCCATGGAGGGGGGGGGATACCACAACCCAGCATTTTCAGTTGCCAAACATAGTTCAACCATATGGTCTTCTTCAGCAGCACATATTGAAAGGCTGAAATATTTATTTGAATTTGGCTGCAAGCTGCATTTACATGTGTATTATACTATTGTATCCAGAAGGTTTTTAACATTTTTTTGAATAATTGCGTATTGTAAAACTTTTACTGTATTATTATTTTATTTTATAATTCACGCAATTGACATTATCACAGTCATCTAAAGGAGCACAATTATTAAGTCATTAAAAGTCCCTAACATGAAATTATTAAATACACCATACAGTTACTTTGTTAAAATAAATATTATAAATAACTAACTATAAACACAATACTTGATAACAACAAGAAAATACTGTTAGGAGTTTGTGGATTGCCTGGACCCCTTTTCTAATTCCTGGACCTTACTTCTAATTCCTGGGTACCGGACACTGGATTTAGCATTTTTAAATCAAGCCAGTCTTGCTTCCGGTGTTCCGGAGATTCCCTGGGATGGGGCACTAAGGAGAGCAAAAAGAAGGTGATGAGCCATTAGGAATCTGCTAGAGAGAGGGGCCCCTGCTTTGGCTCAGGGTTAGTTAGCAAGACAGAGGCCAGAGTTGGAAGGAGAGTTGTTGTTTGCCATTGCATTTGGCTGTGTTGTGTTCTAGGGGGAAAGGCTTTCAGTCAATAAAATGCAGCAAGCTGGAGCAGAGGGACAGAGAGCCATGGCTGATTTCTGCTGGTATCCAAGGCTGTGGGCGTGGGAGAAGCAAGAACCTCTTGTAATGCTGTGAGCCCCTCCATCATAGGCTCAGGGAGTATATATGTGTAAATAAACCATATATCATAAAGACACCACAGTCTTGGGTGTGCTTCATTCCAAAATGAAACACAAGCTCTGGTTAAATTCCTGCAACCCCTGGCATGTCACACTGCCTGTGGTGACTGGGGTACTGTGCAACAATTCTTTGACTGCTGTCTGACTTGTTTTCCATTTAATTTAAACCTTCTCTGGGTATATTATTGTTATTTCTTCACAACTGTATATAACAATCAATTCACTGGCCTGAAAGAATAATAACAATTATAATATGCATTTATTCATTTCTTTATATATAAAAATGTCTCAAATCAACTTTGACGAGAAAACAAAACATAGCAACAAAATTCCTAAAGTGCCCCATCTAATGATACCATGAAAAGGACAAATCCTGCCCAACCCCACTAAAAGGGGTGCCCTGCAGGTGCTGCTGCTTTTTATAAGATGGCTTACACTGTAAGTGATATTGACAAATTCATTAGCTGCTTCTGAGTGATATTTGAGTTACACTTGTGCCCAGAGGAGCCCGGATGTAGTAGTGAGAGAGAAAGTTTGTTTGACTTTCAGCAGCCTTCCAAAATGTTTTTGTGACATCATTAGATTTCTTCCCCTCTCTTTCCCATAAAGTACAGAAGGACCCACCTTTAGAGAATGAGGATAGGTGTGTGATTAAAGCAGCTGTCTGTGAGCGCAGTTTCCAGATATTGAGGATATGACTGAAAACTCTTGGTGAGTCAGTGAAAATTGTTTTCTTTTGCTTTTTGCTGAAAACTAAACAGATTATGGAGCCAAACACTGTGGGTGGTATTCAGCTATGTTTTACTCTGAGTATACCCACTGAAATCAATGAATTAACTTCACTGGGCTTAATGTAAGGAAAACATAGTTGAATCCTGTCTTGCCGTGTACAGAACCAATGGTTTAATGACCATTTTAAATAAAGCTTTCCTGAATAGACTTGGATTCCTCATTCTTTCCCAAACACAAACCAAATTGTGCTGAGCAAGAGGAACGCAGCCTATTTTTGGCATAACAATGTGCTGCTACTTAGCATCAGATTAGGGTCAATTTACACTAAGTCTGCTTTCAAACTGTTATGTAACTGAGTCAGAGGTAGGTCACTGTGTCCTGTTCTGCATGTACAGAGCTTGCAGATTTTGAAGGGTGTGTGTGGGTTTTTGGTGGAACAGGTGGCAGGATGCGGAGTGGCCGGGGGAGGGAGCAAAAGGACCGGACCTTGGAGGTCCAAAGTCCAAGCAGTTTCTTGTAATGTGTTTAAAAACCAGGCACCGTGGCATTGGAGCATTAATGGATTTCTACAGCTCATGCAACCCTCTATCATTTCCCTCCAAATAGAATTTTGCTTTAAAAGATCAAAGCAACTCATATTAGCTCAGTTATCCTGGCAATAACTCAGCAAAGCAGGAAAGTATTGTTAGTCCCACCTAATTTTGGAGCTCGCCCAGGTAGCCTGTTTATAGAGCATCCGTCCTGATTTGCTAGCACAAAGCTTGTGTAGAATGTATTTATTTAAATTGTTTTTATACTACACTGGTACCTCGGGTTACATACGCTTCAGGTTACAGATGCTTCAGGTTACAGACTCCGCTAACCCAGAAATAGTACCTCGGGTTAAGAACTTTGCTTCAGGATGAGAACAGAAATCGTGCTCCGGCAGCGCAGCGGCAGCAGGAGGCCCCATTACCTAAAGTGGTGCTTCAGGTTAAGAACAGTTTCAGGTTAAGAACGGACCTCCGGAACGAATTAAGTACTTAACCCAAGGTACCAATGTACTTCACATTTCCAAAGGAAACTCCAGTTGGTTTACAACTGGCATTAAATAATCAAATAGATGGTAACAACAACAACAATTTATTACTTATATTTACTTCCCCAGCCACGCTACAAATGAGAATCGGAGACAAACTCATGTAACATTGCTTGTAGGTTTACAAGAAGTTTTGTAAGGAGGACTATATAAATTATTGTAAAATAATTTAGGAAGGAAATAATTAGGAGACTAAGTTTAAAAGCATTACCGGGAGAAGTGGAATGGAAAATTAAACAAATGAACCAAAGATCTTTTGAATCTGCGAATAAATGTGGGAAGCTGTTAGCTTGGCAGTTGAAAAAGAGACAAAAATTAAACTATGTTACCAATTTAGAAGTGGAAGGAAAAAATATTCAGAAACCAGGAGAAATTAGAAAGTGCTTCCAGAAATATTTCAAAAAACTGTACACCCAAGGGCCTGAGGAAGTGACTGAGATAGAACAATTTCTGAAAGATAATGGTCTACCAGAATTATCTCAAGAGAAGAGATCAATCTTGAATTGTAAAATAACACAACAGGAAATTGAGGTTGCCATACAGAACATGCAGTTGGGCAAATCCCCAGGCCCTGATGGACTTACCTCCAAGTACTACAGGATGTTAAAGGACTACTTGATACAACCATTAGTGGAGGTTTGCAATCAGATTATGGGGGGAGGGAGGGCACCAGATACGTGGAAAGAAGCATTCATCACTCTGATACCTAAAGTGGAAACTGAAAAGACTCAACTCAAGAACTACCGTCCCATCTCACTCCTGAACGTGGATTACAAAATATTTGCAGACATTTTGGCAAATAGATTTAAAAAGGTTTTAAATGAAGTAATTCATAAGGACCAAGCAGGCTTTCTCCCTGGTAGACATTTGTTTGATAACACCAGGAACATTATTGATATTCTGGAACTTTTACAAACAAACATCAACACTAAAGCAGTGTTAATTTTTATTGATGCGGAGAAAGCCTTTGACAATATTTCTTGGAAATTTATGAAGAGAAACTTGGAAGGGATGGGAGTGGGAAGGGGGTTTGAGAACGGAATAGAAGCAATCTATTCCGAACAAAAAGCTAAGTTGATAGTGAACAATGTGGTGACAGAAGAACTTCAGATTGAAAAAGGAACACGTCAGGGGTGCCCCCTGTCCCCTTTATTGTTTATTTCAGTCCTGGAGGTTTTGCTGAACATGATAAGGAAGGATCAGCAGGTACAAGGAATACGGGTCGGAGTGAAACAATATAAACTGAAAGCATTTGCAGATGACTTGGTTTTAACATTACAGGAGCCAGAATCTAGTACAAAAAGAGTTCTAGAACTGATACAGAAATTTGGTCGGGTGGCGGGTTTCAAGTTGAACAAACAAAAAACTAAGGTGTTAGGGAAAAATTTGACAGCTACTGAAACAGAAGAGTTTCAGAAGGAAACAGAACTAAACATTGTTAAAAAAGTGAAATACCTGGGGGTCAATCTCTCTTCCAAGAACCTGAACCTATTTAAAGATAATTACGAGAAATGTTGGTTAGAAGTTAAAAAAGATTTAGAAATTTGGTCAAGACTGAAGTTATCCTTGTTAGGCCGAATTGCAGCTATAAAAATGAACGTTTTGCCAAAGATGTTGTTTTTGTTTCAGGCCTTACAGATTGTGGACAGAGTGGAATGTTTCGGAAAGTGGCAGAAGGATATCTCTAAATTTGTCTGGCAGGGCAAAAAGCCCCGAATAAAGTTTAAAATACTAACTGATGCAAAGGAGAGAGGGGGATTTGCCCTGCCGGACTTAAGGATATATTACGAAGCTGCAGCCTTCTGCTGGATGAGAGATTGGATTTTGTTGGAAAACACTGATGTCCTGGATCTGGAAGGCTTTAATAATTCGTTAGGTTGGCATGCGTATTTGTGGTATGACAAGGCAAAAACACATGGAATGTTTAAAAACCATATTGTTAGGAGAGCAATATTTATGGTCTGGAAAAAATACAAAGACTTATTAGAAAGCAAAACTCCGAGGTGGGTATCACCAATAGAGGCCAAGGCTCGGAAAAAACCCAATATGGAGGCCGGATGGCCGAAATATTGGGAAATAATAGAGAACATCGGAGACAATTGGAGGTTGCAGAGCTTTGAAAGGTTAAAGGGTAAGGTGCAAGATTGGTTTCACTACGCCCAAATTAATGAGGTTTTTAAGCTAGATAAAAAAACAGGATTCCAGGTGGAAAAATCGAAACTTGAGACAGAATTGTTAGAACCAAAGACCAAGTTATTATCGAGAATGTATAACTTGCTGCTTAAATGGAACACTCAGGACGAGACAGTTAAATCAGCCATGATAAAATGGGCTCAGGACATTGGTTATAACATCATGTCTGAGGACTGGGAAAGGTTATGGACCACCGGTATGAAGTTTACGGCATGTAGTGCCTTGAAAGAAAACATTATGAAAATGGTATACAGGTGGTACATGACCCCAGTCAAGCTTGCTAAGATTTACCATTTGTCCGATAATAAATGCTGGAAATGTAAGGAGGCTGAAGGGACATTCTTTCACCTCTGGTGGACCTGCCCAAGAGTGAAGGCCTTCTGGGAAATGATATATAACGAGTTAAAAAAGGTGTTTAAATACACTTTTCCTAAGAAACCGGAGGCATTCCTCCTGGGCATTGTCGGCCAGAAGGTGTCAAAGAAGGACAGAACTCTTTTCATGTACGCCACTACTGCAGCAAGGATTCTTATCGCTAAGCATTGGAAGACTCAAGATTTGCCCACACTGGAGGACTGGCAGACGCAACTGATGAACTACATGGAACTAGCCGAGATGACTGCAAGGATCCGAGATCTGGGAGAAGAAGCTATGGAGGAGGATTGGAAAAAATTTAAGGACTATTTGCAAAAGTATTATAAGTTATATGAATCTTAAAATGCCGTATGATTTGGAATGTTAGCCCCAGCAACAAAAGTGGTTTATATAAGAAATTGGATAATTTTTATGAAAGAATTAAGGTTTAAATGGGTAAAAATGACAATATGTTATTTTTTAAGAGTAAATGGAAAACAAGAAATTTAAACTTAAACTGCAATTGAAAGTAAAAAAGAAACACATGAAACAAGGTTATAATTTGCTGATAATTTTATTGTTAAGAATGCATTATGTGGGAGATGTGGGGAAGTCCGATAGAATTCTGAAACAAGTTGATGAAATGGTTGAGATTTTCTGCTTTTCTTTCTTTCTTTTTACTGTCTATGTTCTTTCTTTTCTATCTGTAATTTGGAAAAAACGCAATAAAAATTATTATAAAAAATAAAAAATAAAAGCATTACCGGTAATTATAATAAAAAAATGCAAGATCAGATAACAAATTTGAAAAGCACTAGACAGGATTAACGGAAGTCTCAGGCTATAATAGCCAAAATGAGGATGATGTGATGTGATGTGAAGTTTTGTTTGGAAAATATATGCAAAAACTAATAAAAATGATTTTTAAAAAAGAGAGAATCGGAGACAAACTCAATGATCCACATTTAAAGCAACAGAAAAAGCAGGTAAACAAAATATTCTCTTAGACATGAATAAATACAAATAGAAATCAAGCACAATATTACAATAACAATTGTACTTCTAAACATGACTAAACAAAATAAAGGAAAAAGGAGGTGCACACATAGCTCCTCCCCACAGTTCAGTTCACACAGTGTTATTCAGCAACTTTAGAACATGCAAAAATGTTACAAACCAGACTCTCACTCGGGGCAGATTTAGGTTTGATGTGGCCCTCAGCTACTAAAGGTAATGGGGCCCTTTATATGTCCTTTGTCAGCAACAATTTGTTGCTGTTTTTTGTGTTGAATATATGCTATATTGTAATTTATGGACCTAATAGGTATCTAAAGCCATTTGCACATAACTTATTTGTTTTTTATCTTATATTTTGGAAATGTACATCCAGTTTTTTCCCCTTTATTTTTTTGGGGGCCCCCAAGAGAGTGGGGCCCTAAGCTATAGCTTGTTTAGTTTATACGTAAATCTGGCACGGCTCTCACTCAAGGCAGAAAAAAACAAAACAGACACAAGCAATTGCAGTTACTACCCAATCATACATCACTTATTCTATAGGATAATTAAAATTGAAAGTAAAAAGTTAAAAGATTTGCCCTTTCCATGCCTCTACACACTTTTAACTCTTGTGTGTTTAGACAAAACACCTGCTATTTTCTCCTTCTATTTCAGGCTTGTAAATAAATGAAATGCGGACATCCGAAAACCTTGTTATATAGAACAGTGTTTACCAAGAGCTACTTTATGCTGCCTGTTTGCTACAATTTACCTAGTCACACCATATGTTGCACACATTTATTATCTTGGTAAGGCGTTGTGATGACATCCATCAACTGCAAAAGTCAAAGCTTTTCTTCTGTTACTCATTGAGATGATTCAGTAATGCAGCAGCAGAACTGTATTTAAAATTTTGTAAAGACTGAATAGCATCTCTGCAGCAAATGTTAAGGGTTTTGCCGCTTTGAGTTGTATCTGTGTGATAACCAGCCTCAGACAACCGACATGCTTAAGTCTAATGAATGCATGAAGGGGTTAATGCTAGCTCACTTCCCTTTACCTTGGGAAGAAATAGCTAATCAAGCCTGTTGTTCTTCCCCACCCCATCCCGGTCCACCCAAGAAGCTCATTGTGTGCAGAGGTGTGAGCTGGTTGTTCCAGATCGGCTGCATGGGTTCTCACAAGCTACTCTTGAGTTGATATACACAGAATTTAGGAACTTTCACCACTTTGTAACTAAGCTACGTTTTCCTGTCTGTGCAACCTTCTGAAGCACATAAATCCTGACCTTTGGAGAGTTTGTAAGTAAACCACTTTTCAATTTACCAAACACGTGCTATTACCCTATCCCTTTAGATGCCAAGCCTACATCATGAGATGAGGTTTCATGTCTGCCATATGCAGGAGAGACAGCAAGGAAGCAAAAGCGCAGGAGGTTGGGGTGGAGCTTAGGGTGTTTAGTGGGAAACCACAAAGTGTATTTCCCATGACTATCCGTCAGTCATAGAAAATACACCATAGGGGTGCGAGGGAGGCTGAGCCAGTTCCAGCAGGAACTGAGCAGAAAGAGCAAACAGTCTCATGTCCATTGTGGGTTTCTGAGGGGCTATTTACTGAAACCCTTCATAGGCACCATAGGCGGTATATGTGAGCATATTGACTCTGGTGGGTGTCATGATAGTAACCCCTGGTCTACTCTGCTTCAGCAGCTCCTCTCTGTTAGAGAGGATCTTTTCCACTCTCTGCTTCCTGATCCTTCTAACTATAGATGACCATAGCTGTCAAGTGTCCCTTATTTGAAGGGACAGTCCCTTATTCCAGCGCCATGTCCCGCTGCTGTCCCTTATTGATGGATGTCCCTTAAATGTCCCTTAAATGATGTCCCTTAAATTTCAAAGGAAGCAGCTCCTCTACCCCCCTCCCTGCCGGCCAGGGAGGAGGAAGGCTCCAACTGTGTTGCTTGGCTGTGTTGCTCACCCAATAAGAAGTCTAAAAACGACTGGGGGGTGGAGCTTGAATGCCTTGTGTGTGGCTAGTTAATGCAAGCTGAGGGGGCTTTTGAATGCTGGACGCCATTTTGTTGCACGTGCTGCTGCAAACTTTGCAGTGCAAAGCCAGGCCGGGGAGCCGCCTTAAGTTGAGGCTGCATAGGCCTTGTGGTGCATGTGATTCAGATTCTATTCAGTTGAACCTCTGGTTACAAAGTTGGTTGTGTTACGGAAAAGGAGCAATGCGGCAGCGAGCTGCAGCTGGCTGGAAAGCAAAACATGATGGGAATGTTTGGGACTGTACCGTGGGAACAAAGGGACAGTCTATTCACTGTGCTGAGCATGTACAGGAAGTACAGGAGGTGGAGTTTGTCTCTCTGCTGTTGGAGTTTGAAGAGAGCAGACGTGTTTCTCTGTAATGCTGCAAAGACAGAAATAAAGGCATGTAAATACTTTTCTGTCTATCTCTTTCCCCTCCCTGGGGGGAGCAGGGAGCAGGGAAGAGTGGTGTGTTCTTCTCACGCTTGAGGAGGATCGCCGATCGCGACCTAGCCTGTATCCTGCCGGGAAACGCAGACAGGGAGGTCAACAAGGAGATCAAGCCGGGTGCCTGGAGAGTGGCCAGTTTCTCCTGATAAGGCTAGAATTTCCTGACAGGTTGGACAGTGTTTTCGAAGCTACCCAGCATGAGTTTGACCAAACTGCAGGAGGACAGGAAGATTGGAGTGCCTGGAACAGGTGAGGCTGCAGGTCCCTTATTTTGGCTGCTGGTCCCTTATTTTCAAGGCTGCTGGTCCCTTATTTTCAAATCTGTAAGTTGACAGCTATGTAGATGACAAACATTGAACACAGTCTGTAGGTGACTGTGGAGGCCAATTCTGGATCTCTTCTTGTACTGCATTTCCGAAAGCTTGAACAGACATTACTCCTCCTTTAAATATCACAAATAAACTGGGCTCACACTTAAGTTGCCACCAACTTAGACAGCTTTAAAATAAGTTTTAAAAAATCCATGGGGGATAAGGCTATCGCATTGGCTATTGGTCATAATTTGTATGCTACCTCCAGGATCAGAACACCAGGGAGCCACAGCAGAAGAAGGCCATTGTCCTAATGTCCTACTAATTGGCTACTTTCAGAAAGTGAATGCTGGCCTAGATGAAGCTTTGGTCTGATCTAGCAGGGCTCTTCTTATGCTTTTGTGATTACGTTGCATGATGCCCATTGTCATGAATCTCGAGCAAGACTTGGGATGCTGCTGTGTGTGTGGCATTCCTTTGACCGCAAGTCACTCCCTTATACTTTGGCTATTTGCCCCAGTGGCACTTGTTTTATTTTATGAAACTACAACCTTGTTTTTTGTACACAAGAGGGCTTGAAAGAACACGCAGAGGCTACAAACATGTTCCTGGACTCCGGGCATTAGTTAGCATTATACTGTAGTCATGGGAACTCTGAATCATTGTTGAAGGATTGTATCTCATGAATAATGCATCCCAAGCTATTCAGTCCGATTTCCTGTATGCTAGAATATTAACAATTTCCTCCACTTGGGATTCATATTTGTCCTTTTCTATATTTAACAGTAGCACAAGTCTTTTATTTATTAGGTGGCATTTGCCTAGCGCCGCCAAGATGCATTTGCTGATGCTTCCTCTTTGTTCTTTAACATATTCAGAGCTTGCTATCGAGATTCCTTACAAAAATGTCCCCGTCTATTAAAGTTATTAACGAAGTGAAACACATTAATATGCATTTCCCTGAGGGGTGTTCACAAAAGAAATCCTCATAAGCAACACAAATAAATGGTGGGTTCTAATACAGCAATATGTAAACATCTGTAATCAGTAGAGGCCACATCAGGGGAAACTGGAATAACTATTTTCTGAGTCCTGTGATGCTGAGCGTCAGATTAAGTTTGGTGGCTGGGCTCTAAACTGTTTTGTTTGTGATTGTGTTACATACTTTTGTGATTTTGTACTGTAAACTGTCCTGTGATCCTCAGGTGAAGGGCGGTATATAAATTTAATAAATGAAAATAAATAATAAAAGCTACACTGGTGTAGCAAAAGCCTAGATCACATCATTTGTGAATCTCTCCCCATCCCATAATCCCTAATCTTGCTCCAATCTTAAAGGGGAAGGAGGGAACTCAGAAAGGCTTTTGCAAGCCTCCTCCCGCTTTCCTTTTAAGCTCCTGATCTCAGACACTTAAAAAGAAGCAGGAGGAGGCTCCTTTCTCTTTAGGTTTGGAGCACAAGGGATTTTGACTGCATGGTGGCCTCACCCACCTGTCGAATTTGACCCATGAGACAAATCCTGATAAGGATATGACTAGTGGAGCCAGAAAGGTTTTCCCTCTCCTGGTTTAAATAAAGAAATAACATGTAAACCCCAGCGTAGCCACAGTAAGCATGATTGCAGCAGAAAATGCGAAACTGGCCCTCCAGAGTAAACCTTGGCAGTGCAGTGCACAGGATCAAAGTGAGAATCATGGTGTTGAAAAACAAGCTATTGACTCTCTAAATAAATCGAAGAATACATAGCCCACTTACCCCTGAGCAAGTTCAGTTTTCTTTTCACAAGTTTTCTCTGAACTAAGTGGGTTCTGGCTCGCAGCCAACCTGTTAGCCACACCGTTGGCTTGACCGTAATATGCAGAAGTAATTGTTTTCAAAGCTGACAAATGAATTGCCAGCTATTTGATCTAATTGGGTGTAAAAGCGGGCAAGGGTTATGCTTTTAAATGGTCTGAAGTGTTGAATCAGTTAGCAAGAGTCCTGAATAAACAGCTTTGGATCCAAGCTTCAAAGTCTCTGAGTCTAATGACCAAAATTGCATGGCAAGTCTGGTAGCCAAGGGCCAGTTTTCACTAACGAGGGAACCACTGAAGCCATTTAGAAGCGGAACCCAAGCTGATGCCTCACAGTTATTCTGGAAACATGTATTCATGGATGATGCAATCACAGATTAATTTATGATTACACACCACCCCAACCTGCGGGTGGTGAGAGACTCCAGGGGTTCCAAGTGCTTGCCTAGGGTTCGATTTCTTGAGTTGAGGTCAGCAGAGACTGATGTATGTTTCCTTTACACATACAGTTTATACAATATGAACATAGGATGGAGGGGCTCACGGCATAACGGCCCCAAATATCTTGCTTCTCCTTTTTCCATAGCTTTGGTTTCAGCGCATGTTGTGCATGTCTCTGGCTTTCAAGCTTCTAGCCTGTCTTTTCCAGCTCACTCTCACACACAACTCTCTAACTCAGCTTCCTTGGGGCCTCTTGTTCTCCATCACTTAGCTGTAGCCATTGCACCCTAGCTCATTGTTTTAGATGCTGATCTAAAGTGGCCAGCTAAGATCTTACAAAGAAACTCGTCTAACCTGTTAAGCAACCTCCTCTGCTAGATTCTAACCCTCACCAGATGCAGCATCTCAAGAACTGGAAGGGACTCAAGGTATAATCCAACCTGACCCCCTCCCCAAACATGGTGACTAAGGTCCCATGGTACATTAAGGATGGACAAAGATAGCATGCCACGTGGTACTCTCAGCTATGCCTGCTGGGGCTGATGGAAGTCTTGGGCAGGAGGTTGCGGAAGGCTAGATGGACTCATAAAGCACGGTGGCCATTGTTGGACTCCAGAAGTTGTTGGACTCCAACTTCCTCTGCTTGAAGCAGCATGGTCAATGCTCAGGGATGATGGGAGCTGGAGTCCAAGACCATTTGGATGGCTCCAGTTGGCTACCCCATCATAAAGGCTATGACCCACAATGGCTAAACGTAACTTCCCTATCCAGGAGCAGTGTGTCTCTGAGTATCAAATGCTGAAGGGGGGCAACAGCAAGGAAAAATTGTGGCTTTCATGCTCTACTCACTGTCTTCCTGGAAACATGTGCCTTGCACCACTGGAAACAAAATGGGACTAGATCAGCTTTTTCTCAACTTCGGATCCCCAGACGCTGTTGGACTGCAACTTCAATCTTCCCTGGCCATTGGCCATGCTGGCTGGGGCTGGTAGGATTTGGGGTGCAACAACATCTCAAGGACTACCCCTGCAGCACTATAACGGTTAAATTGTGGGTGAACATATCAGACGACACAGCGATTCTTCAGACAGCTCTTGTTTATTCACAGTCCAGAACAGAACTGGGCTGAAGGGTTCAGCCAACCTGCTTATATAGAGCTCAACTACAAAGCAACAGTAACGATTTTCTGTAACTATCCAATCAATGAACGTCACTTTCAATTCCTTATTTGCATATGTGGACTTGAGTGAAAACTATCTACAGTATCCCCCTGCTGGCCCAGGGTGAGAACTTCAGTACATAACAATAACAGGGCAGGGATGAGCCCAAGTCAGTCTCAGACCTGTATGCTTCCCTTCCTCTGGCATAGCTGCAAAAAGGAGTTTGGAAGCTTTAACTTTTGTTTTTAATTAGAGTTTAGCATAATGTCCCAATGCTAAACTGTTGTTAATCATCTTCACTCTGATGTTATGAAACAAGCCTGCTTCAGAACCTTTTTAGAAATTTGCTTGTGTGTGTGTTGTTTTTAAAGCCATAGTTTGGACGAAGACAGCATGAGACGCTAATAAACCGCTGAACTCCTGAGGACCATGCCAGAAGAGAAGGAAAAAGGAGTTCACGTTATCCAAGCACAGCCATTATTTCACATTCTTGTGGGGTTATTGTTTCACCTTATTTGAGGAGTTGTTCTTTCTTCACAGTATCTGTTATTGAGCAAAGGGGCATATATACACACACACTTCATGAAGGTTCCTCTTGCTTCTGGACACAAGAGAGAAAATGCCTTGGGTATTTTCTCTCTCTGCCAAAAAAATCTACCTTTGGGGAAACTTACAGAGATTGTACTAAGAGACCAATTACTGGGAAGAGAGCTACTGGGATCAGGAAAACGGGCCATTTGGGAGTTGCTTTGCCTCATACACAGAAACAGCTTGTTTCTGAGGGGAAATGAGAGGCATCTGGGCACCCAGAGCCAGTAGAATTCTGCTAGGGCTGATGGTGTGATAAGAATAATGATATGTTGAGTTTTAATGACACCATTCACACATGTTAAAGGCTCATTTTGTTTACTTAATGGTAGCTTTTCCTTGTCACTAGTAAAATGAATGACTAAGGCTTGGTTGTTCCCCCAACTGGGAACGATTCCACAAGAATGAAGAAGGTGGATGAACAGGACCTCAGAGCCTGCTCCAATTGGCCTGTGCTCTCCTTTATCACCAGCAGCCCTGTGATAAAATATAGGGGTGAAAGAAGAATATCCATCTTAAAAAATAAAAATAAAATGCAATGAATTTGGCTGTTCCAACTCAGCAGAGCGTTGCCTGCATCAAACTTCCTCTGGCTTCAGGCACCCACTTATGCTCAAGCTCCTTGTTAAAATATATATATTTATTTTAAATATATATATGCAAAATAGTTATAATATGTATTTTAAAAGTCAAGCTGCATGCACTACTGTATTTCTGCAGCATAAATTAATATTAATATAGAAGTATCCTTATACAGTATGCATGGGTTATTTCAGGAAACCTGGAGTATATATGCTTACAATATGTGCATATTATAGGTGCACTTTTGCATTATAATTTCACTACTGTAACTTTTTTCAGTTTTTTTTTAAAGAAAAGCTATGCACTTAGAACATGTTTCCAAGACTTTGTGAAACTTGCCAACTTTTTTGCTGACATACATGCTTTTGTCAGAAATATATGGAATATTCAGGCATTGGATGTGAACTCAAAAATACAGATAATTAGGAGATTGGTAAGATAGTGGCAGGTTTTCAGATATGGACAATCAGAATTGCTTGCTAAGCCTTTACTTGGAGAAATTGAAATGGGGTTTGCTCTCCCGCAAGCATTTCTGAATAAGGCTGAAAAATGTTTTGTTTGTGATGCATCTTTATCTAGGTTTAAGCAGCCAAGCATGTATAGGCAAAATGACAGCAACCTCTTGCTGCTAAGATCCTACGGAGAGACTTATCTATAGCTGAAACAAATAAAGGAGAAAAGCATCCTCAAAACACTGGTCATTGCTTATTCTTAAAAATTATTATATTTGTTAGTTGCTTTTCTCACAGAGGCACAAAGCAATTTATATTAAAACTAATTAATAACATCAAATAAAAATCCAAAAACACAAGTGTACAGAGAAAAGGCAGGGCTTACAGATCCTATCTCACTGCAAGAGGCCACAATGCCATCCTTCAGATTCAGGGTCAAAAGTCTGATAAAATGAAGTCTTTTCCCAATGACTAAAAATAGATAAGGATGGCATCAGGTGTACCTCACCAGGAAAGCATTCCACAGGTGGAGGGGGGCCACTACAGAAAAGGCCCAATCTTGTGTTGCTACCCTCAAAACTCCCACTGAGGGGCAGATGGAGGAGGACCTCTGATGACCATTGCAGGGTCTGAACTGGTTCACATTGGGAGAGGTGGTCCTTGAGGTATCTGGGGTTCTGAGATGCATAGAGCTTTATACTTAAGTTGATGGTAAGAATCCAAAGTTATGTTCTTCTAATTATACCTCCCTGCCCCAATTTTCATTGAGGGCTTTAGAAAATTATGTTTGGCATGTTTATATTTAACACTTTTACTTTAAAACTCTCAAATAATTAAGATTAGTCGTAGAAGTAAATCCCATTTCTTTAAAAAGATCAGATGTTCCAGAGAGGAAGCAAGGAGCTGGATTTTGCTCCTCTTTGTAGAATTTGCAGCAGTTTGTTCAACAAGAGTAAGTATGGACAATATTGAAACGGGACTTATTCTACGTACATGTTTGGAGTGTTAAAGCACAATCCTATGCATGCTTACTCAGAAGTAAGTGCATGCAATGGGGTTTACTCTCAGTAAAGTGTTCATAGGACTGCAACTTTCATCTTACGAAGTATCGGATTGGTGTGGAAGATGTTAGTATATTATGCTGTCTATTTTATATGACCCTGAGATGTCACTACATGTATCTGCATCAGAATTGTTTCTGGAAAATAATAAAAAACTATTGCTACCTAGCAGAAACTAGTTATATGGTACATAAAAATTGTGGCATGTGTACATGCTAAAAATGTGGCATGTTCAATAGGATGGCTCTTGTTGAAAGAAGCTTTTAGTGTGTGTTTCTGAAATTAAGAGCTTTTAGTAGGTGGGATTTTTTCTTTTTGTAAAGTGAGTTTAAATTATTTAAATCATCAGCTAAGCCTTGAGACCATTTGACTGTGAATTATTATTTTTTCCCTTTCTAATGCTTTATTATGAAAATCACATTTGGTAAGACTTATGCTTAATTGGACTTATGCGGTAACACACATCTAGATCATGCATTTTAATGTCCCACAAATAAACTGAATGAATTTGAAGTTAGAAGTTGGCTTTTCTTCTAAATCAAAATGCAAACATGTTTTTTTATGAATGCTGAAATGTAATTGAAATGTTTATATTACTAGAAATGAAATATTTATCAAGGGATGAAAACAGAAACTTCAAGGAAGTTGTAGAGATTTCCTAAGTTTGGTATAATAATAATAATAATAATAATAATAATAATAATAATAATTTTATTATTTATACCCCACCCATCTGGCTGAGTTTCTCTAGCCACTCTGGGCGGCTCCCAACAGAATATTAAAAACACAAGAAAACATCAAACATTAAAAACTTCCCTAAGAAGTTACTAAGCATTTAACAGTCCCCACCTTTTAGTTCAGCCAACCACAGAAATAGCATACCTCAATATTATCTTAAAACATACTGCTTTGCTAAGTGAATGCCTGCAAAGAGATCACATTCTGTCTTGCTGCACATCTCTGTGATGAAATAGAATCACCCTCTTCAAGCACTTCTGCTTAAGAGATCTTCACTGTGCTCAAATCCTTTGTTTCCCTCCTGCTTCAGTAGTGCGCCATACATTCCTTTGAAATAATTCCCTCACTAGGTTCAGAAGTCATGCAGCCTGAACCTGCTTCAGTACTGTTGGAAGTAAGCCCCACTGAGTTCAACACGATAGGCTTGCAGCCTTGCTTCAGAACTTGTGGTCCCTGTCATATTTCAAGTAGTTTGTTTTACATTTCACTTCTATCTGTAAACTACTGATAAACGTTTATTTCATACAGGCATCTGAAACATTGTGAGCCACTGCACAAAAACTAACTGCAGACATTAATTAATAAGGAAAAGCATGTTTAGTTTCTGGACGTTGCTTTATGTTGTTTTTAATTAGAGCTCTATTAGGGGAAAAAAACCTCACTGGTGCTCTGTCATTCTAAGGAGCTCACTATATTATTGAATTCACTTACTGTGGGCACAATCAATCTGAAGTTGGAAAACTTGAGCATATGTTTAATAATCAATCCCACTGAAATCAAAGGGACTTAATAATCCTGTTTAATGTCAGTTGAAATGCAACCATTATTTAATTCTGCATTCCCTACTTCCGATTGTTTACATGAAAATGGCTCTGCGCTTAATTATTTCAAAAGATTTATTTACTTTTAGAACACATGTCCCAATCAATGTTAACACATGCCTTAAGCATTTAAGTTTATTGTCCTTTAAGCAGTTACACACACATTTTCATTAATTCAGTTACAAATGCAATGCATTTACACACATGAGAGATTTTAGTTTGCAAACTTCCTGACAAGTTACTGGAAAAGTTTCTTAGTTGTATGCTATGACATCTGTAGTAAATGTCATTTTAGAACTGTAGCACAGTTCCCATAAAATGGGTGTGGTTGGTCTATTCACAAGGATTTTGGATAACGATCAGAAGATCCTTATCTGTGGAAAAAGATAATAAACAATGAAAGTGGTGGCAAATGCTTACAGCTTGTTCTATTTCAGCTATTCCTTATTTTTACAATATACTGTTGGGCAAAATAATGAAGACCACTGCTTGTGCCCACTCAGTAGACAGTAGACAAAATGAAACACTTCAAAAAATAATAATAGCCATTGTTTATCAAATACCATCTTGATGTACAAACACAAGTACTAAAAGCAAATCTGTCCCATGTTAGATTGGTGGTTTGGGAGTCATTTGTCACCAACAGTAAGTAGCTGCAGTTTTATGCGCTAATTGGCCAAATCCAGCTTTGGAAAAATGGTTTTTCTTCACACATAGGAAGCAGTCTTATACCAGATCAAACAAATTTCTCGTCTAGTCAGGCACAGCAATCATCTATAGTCTGGCCTTGCCACACAACGTGATAGATAAATGCTGGGCCCTCTCTATTTAAGCAATTAAAGGATCTGAAGGCAAGCACATCCCTTATTCTTTTGTCTTCCTAACTGAAATAGGAAGACAGATGTTTCACAGCAGCATTGGAGCAATGAAAGGGACCTCAAAAGCCACCCACACAGCAGTTGGAGCAGTATTTTCTTTTGGAAGACAAAAGATATTACCTGGGGCAACCATGATTTCATGTTTCTTTGATCTAATCCTGAGAAAGGTTAGATCATTCTGGGGATCGATATCTCTCACTGTGCTTTTTGCTTTCATAGTGAGCTGATGAAGGAGACCCGCGTATTGTACTGTAGCTGAGTTGTCGAGAGAGGTTCTGATTGGGATGCCTGAAAAGGAAGTCATTTGCTGCTTTAGGATTAAACAGGGCAACATCAGAACCAAAACTGCATCCGAGGTTAAGGACCCTTCTGAAAAAGCCATTTTTACTCTGGAGAAAGAACAGCCAATCAGCAACTGTTACAGGTGAGGAGAGACAATTAAACCATAAATGGGAATCTTTTGCCTCATTTTGCTGCCTGGTATGAGAATAGAAAAAAGGAGAAGGGACACCTAGTTGGGAAGTAAACTGCCAGCCCTACTCCATGCATTTTAATGAGGTTTCAGTAACCTATGAGACAAAGGTTGTAGACTAAGATTGTCAGGCTGTAATCAAAATTACTTGGGCCAACCCTATGAAAAAGAGTTTTCAACAGTCTTCTCCATGCAGCTTGATATCCATTTCTGCTTAAACTGAATAACTATTATCAATGGTTACTAGCCAAAATAGGTATGTTTTACCTCCACTGCCAGAGGAATTATGCCTTTAAATACTAGTTTCTGAGAATCACAACCAGAGAGTGTGCTATTGTACTCAGGCCCTGCTTAAAAGCTTCCCACAGGCATCTAGTTGGCTACTGTGGGAAAAGGATGCTGGACTAGAAGGTTCAGTTGCCTGATACAGCAGGGCTCTTATGCCCTTACGGACCCTCCAAGTGTCTGTATTTTCCAGTGACAGTCCAAGGTTTTCAGAAGTCATCCCAGTTTCTGATTTGATCCCAGAATACTTTTCCTTAGGACGTCCCTATTTTCATTGGAGAAATGTTGGAAGGTATGAAGTTATGCAACTCCTGAGCCAAGGAGATAACTATACAACCTTTAGAAGACATCTGAAGGATGTTATTTAATGTTTAATGGGTGGTTTATAAATAATAATAATAATAGTAATAATGGAATAGCATGTCCCTATTTTCATCGGAGAAATGATGGAGGGTATGCCCTTATGTTCATTAAGTACAGACATCTGGAGATACTGTAAAACCTACTGCTTGGGTAGGCACGTGAATCTTCCCTCAAGAATCTCAGTATTTGGGGTACCTAGACAAATAGCTACAAAAATAATAAACGGTCACAGACACTTGAGATCGTTACAGTAGTTACATACTGAGTGAAACCCCAACTTCCAGTAAATGGGAATGCTGCCACCATTTTTTTTTAAAAAAGCCTGTAATTTTATCCAGTGCTTTTTTTAAAATAAAAAAGGGTGCTGGTACTCCTCATGAAATTGTTGCAGTAAGTGCAACATTTTTAACATGGGGGGGGGAGGAGGGAAGTGCTGGTACTGTGTACCCTTTAGCACCTCCAGAAAAAGCACTGATTTTATCCACTGTGTTAAAGTGGCAAAAGTGTCTTTAAAAACAGCATTTCTGAACTTGAAGAAAATGCTGAGGCCTCACACACAAGTCACAAAGTACCCATCAGCCTCTTGATATCAAATAAACTATTCACTCTGCTGACTTCTGCAGATTAAAAGAAACCAGTCCTCAGCTTTGAATTCAAACTGTAAATTAGCTTAAAGCAAGATTTCTGCCAGGGTGAAAAACAGCACCAATCCAAGAAAATGTTTCATTAAACACACGAGCCTGCCAGGTGCAAGAGACCACATTCTTTGCTAAAATTAACCCAACTGCAAAAGTATTTTTGTTCAAGACCCCACTGTTACATAATTGCCTCAGGAATTCAGTTTATCTTTTAGTACTCTAACAATATTAAATGCTGGGGGAAGCTGCTGCTGAAAAGAACTCCAAACCAAAAAGGCTCAGCTAAGGATTGAAGAATTGAGTAACTCGGCCCGGAATGGAAGCACACTGCCTGTGCGCAGCCCTCTTTTCCTCCAGTATGCTATGGCAGAGGTGGGCAGACTGCAGATTTGTGGATGTACTTTGGATTTTACAAAATTCCCAAGTGCACTAACAGGAGACAGATGCTGTGGGGGATGGGTGTAGATTTAGAAAGAAGGAGCAGAATGCCTTCAAATGATGCTCAGCCCATGGATTTCTTTTCAGTACCAGAACTGAGCTCACAATCGTTTCATACAAAAACCCACCCCTTGCTTTTCCATTCAGCTTTCTTTGTTTCAATAGCCTAATCTGGAAGGGGAAAGCAACTTTGTTGTTGTTGCTATTTTAAAACATTTGGAAGATGGAAACCCTTGCAGATCTACTGCAAATCAACCTACTAACTACCAATAGATCCCAATCTACCTTCAGCCTACCCCTGGCTTATGATTTTACAAGAATTCAAATAATCATGGAATATCGATTTTTTTAATGTCCGTATATGAAAATCTGAGGGAAAACCTATTTCTAATTTCATATCTTAATGTAATAAATTTTGGATGAGAATGTGGTATTGAACCTAATAAGCTGATTTATATTGTTTCAGTTCACTGCTCCAGTATTGTCAACTTTGATTGGAAGTCCTATTGATGGAATGCCAAATTGAATAAAACTTGTGAAGCACTGTGCAAGTCAGAAGAGCTCTAACCAGCTACACCATGAATTCAAGTTAGTTTCTGATGCAGAGTAACATAACTGCATAACTCATGTAACTGTCTTTAGTCGTACACCTTATACACTCTTTTTTATTAGCTTAAATATAATACAGTAGAAGTTTTTTATTTGCTTCATTGATTTCCAGTTTAACCCAACCAAGCATCCAAATTCATTATCTAGGCTTACCAGAATAAAATATTCCCTTAATTTTACCACCTTTTTAAAAAGGAGATTTCAAATATAAAAAGAAAAATTCCAAAAGGCATCTTTTTGTAAAAAGCGTTGAGTGTACTTTTGAGAACACCCAAAAGGCAGATCTTTACCTTCTGCATTTAAAATAATAGTTCCAACAACTCCTTTATGTGACTGGATCCTCTTTAAAGTTTCTTCTACCTCTGCCTGTAAAAGAAGCAAAATCACTGTACAAAATGTGAGCACTAGCCCATAACATTTTGGCAGTAGCCAAGATTTCTAACCAATTTCTAACCAGTTTTGGTATCCAGCTCCAGAACATGGGATAGTATCTAACTAAATCAAAATCAGAGCAGACCCACTGAAATTAATAGAGTTTAAGTTAGTCATAACCATTAATTTCATTGGGTCTACTCTAACATTGGATCCAGCTCAGCAAACTAGCTACTGAATTAACAGCAATGGAGCATTTGTGGAGGGAGTCCTGTTGCAAAACAGCATCTGGAATTATGGAATCCTGCTGAAGGCACTAGGGAACAAGGCTGCTCTGCATTAATGGGGCAAGTCGGAAGGGACATGCTCTTAGTGAAGGAAGAGAGGTGCTATGTTAAAGGGTAGATGGTAAAATGGAGGCTTAAAATGTCATCTATATTGTTCTTTAAAACCCAGCATTAAGACAGCCACCTGCAGCATCCTCTACTCCCACATATAGTAGTCTGCTCATGTGGGGTTTCCTGCTACCAATACCCTGATAGCAGCAATACTGAGAGCAGAAAGCCACATTCAGAGTTGATAAGAAACCAGATGGGTTGGCTCCTTAAAATCCAAGTTAAACTCAAGCTCTTTGGTTGATTTATGGAGGCAAGAACCAGCATACCTACTTACACAAAAAACTTACGTTCAGTTTGCTCGTGGTTGCAAAAAAAATTACATGACTCATAGATAGAAGGATGGGAACTCCCCCCCCCCCCGCATTAAGCAATGGTTCCACGAGATTTTGGAGACATTAGTCCTTCAATAAGTAATCCATCAAGTCCAGGTTATATGACACTGTTCTTATTTATAATTTTCTGAAAGGATGAATATCAGTTAAGAAAAGTGCCAGCACATTATAAAGCAATAGTACTAATTGTAAAAGTCTTATTCTATTTACAGGAAAAGTGTGTGTGTGTGTGTGTGTGTGTGTGTGTGTGTGTGTCTCCTAAAGTATTTTACAAGTTAAATGCAATAAAAACAGCAAATATCAAAACAATTATGTCAATATTGTCTTTAATATTTTTCCATCTTCTCTCCCAATCCCTTTTCCTTTTCAGTGAGCCTCGGAGCAGGGACTGTCTTATGATTGTTATCTGCAAGCCATGCTGAAAGCCTTATTTGGCTTAAAAGTGTGGCAGGGCAATGAGGGTGGGATATATACTACCCATATCTATGTATCTTTCTATATCTATATATCTCTGCGTGCAATATGGATTTTGTTCTATTGTACAAAGTTGATTAAAAGCAAATATAAATCAATTAAATCTATATATTCTCACAATCTGTTCATCCCATTGTAACTATCTCTGCCAGCGTCTACCTGAATCCCATTAGGCACATCACCTTCACCAGCATTCCAACACATTTCTTAGCCACAGAGTATGTACACAATCACACCTGGCAAATTACATGCAACTCAATCCTACTTTTTTTTTTTAAATCTCAGAAGTAAATTGTACTGGATCAGGGTGCTTTGCCCAAATTAGTGTGCAAAAGATTGCAGCTTTAATCACTGTTTTGCTGCTGCCTCTGCTTCTGTGTGCTGTCACATTTAAAATTCATTCACTCTTGCTTTAGCCGTTCACAAATTTTAAAAGGGCAGAAAATGAGTGAAGTCTGCTTGTCAGGTATCACTTCCAAATAGTGCTTTCCGCATTTTGCATAACAGGGCAAGTGATTTTAGGGTGTTGTCAGAAAAACACCGAGGAATATTAATGGATTTATCATGACAGAAGCTTTGGGGAAGCATGAACCAACCATACCACTACTAGCAGTTAGTATATTACAGTCAGTGTTATTATATGTGTTTACATCTGGAGGGCCACAGGTTCCCTATCTGTGCTAAACACACTTACCTAGGAGGTGAGCGCAATGGGGCTACTTCTGAGTAGGCATGCGTAAGATTCTTCTAGCCTTAAGAAATGTACACTAGTTCTCTTGTTTTGCAAGCAAGTTCAGAGTTAAACATACACGGGGTTTCAGTCTGAGGCTGCAATCCTAAACACACTAAATAGGGAGGAAGGCCTTCTTTACTAGGATGGCCAGGTGAAAGCAAAGAGGATGCAGCCCTTGCAGAATTTAATAGCTGAATATCTGAGCAGGTGAAATCCCCTCTTCTATGCAACTAATAAAAGCTGGAGAAGCCACACCCTCACTGGCGGAGGAAGAGGAGTGCGGGGGGAGTGCACCGCCCCCAGTAGTGTGATCCCAGCAGGGTGCCATCACAGCTGCCTCCCCCGCCCGTGCTGGGCGCCCCACCCCCGCAGGCGGTGCACCCCACCCCCAGGATGCGTGCCCCGCCCCTACGGGCAATAAGAGACTGCTGCATTGGGGCATTTTTTAAATTACCCCCCCACACACATGTCAGCACCAAAGGAAGCTGACCACATCTTAGGACACTTAAGATAAAAAGGTAAAGGGACCCCTGACCATTAGGTCCAGTCGTGGCTGACTCTGGGGTTGCAGCGCTCATCTCGCTTTACTGGCCGAGGGAGGTGGCGTACAGCTTCCGGGTCATGTGGCCAGCATGACTAAGCCACTTCTGGCAGAGCAGAGCAGCGCACGGAAACGCCGTTTACCTTCCCGCCAGAGTAGTACCTATTTATTTACTTGCACTTTGACGTGCTTTCGAACTGCTAGGTTGGCAGGAGCAGGGACCGAGCAATGGGAGCTCACCCTGTTGCAGGAATTCGAACTGCCAACCTTCTGATACTTCACCTTTACTAAGGAGAATCATAAGGATGATTATGAAAGAGCTTTTGCCATATTTGATGAGCATTTTATTCCCAAGTGTGACGTAGTTCATGGAAGTGCTTGTTTCCATTAGAGGGTTCAGAAGCCTTGGGAGCCAGTGGAAACCTTCGTGAGACACCTTATGAAATGGTAGAAAACTCTGATTTTTGAGGACGAAAAGGAAGATCGCATCAAATACATGGTACTGATAGGCATCCTGAAAAATGGACTCTCAGGATGCAAATGCATACAGATTCAACCCTTCATACTGCAATAGGAATGGTGAAAAATCAGAACAGAGATCAGAAATCATCAGAAAGTAACCTGGAGGTCTCCAGCAAGCATAATGCTAAAAGAAGAAAGTACTAATCCACAGAAATCACTACTAAGAAACTCTCCTGAACAGCTTGGAGTAAGCCTCAGACTTCTGGCTCAGAAGTTCAGACTTTTCTCAGTTCAGGTATACTAGATGTGGGGGAAAACCACAGCCCTGGGGTGAGATGCCCAGCCAGAAGAACCTGATCCCACAAGTGTAAAAATCTTGGGATACTTTGCAACAGGCTGCCAAACTAACAGAAGTAGCAAATGGCAGCCCTGATATACTTTTTCTTTGATCTATTGGTTATGATAATTAAGAGCCAGCATTGAGAGTGGAATCAAACATCTGTGGCAAGACCATAGACTTTAAAATGGATTCAGGTGCTGATGTGACAGTCATATCAGAAGAAACACATCTTAATCTTGATCCATCTCTTTTGTTGACACCTGCTGGTACCAGATAAAGTTGACCTGGAGGACCCTTGACTTTTTTGGGGACAATTCTCTGCAAAAACATCATACAATAATAAAATATTCCATTTCAGTGTGCATGTGATTAGAGATCAAAAGCAAATAGCCTCCTCCACTACAGTGTAGCAACCACAATGGCTTTTGTAAAGAAAATAGGTAATATTGAAAGAGTGTATGGAGTTCTTGGACTCTTAAAAGGAGACTGTTTATATTATTTTGAAGGATAATGCAAAACCATATAGCGTATGTTCACCTCGGAAATTCCTGTTTCATTGCACCACAAAGTAGAATATGAACTAAAGAAAATGGAAGAAGCAGGTGTAATAAAGAATCTTACAGATACTTATAAAACTGTCACTATTCTACTGGAGTACTAACATTCTTGAATCTGCAAGGCTGTTCTAGTTAAGTTGAACAGTAAGAGTGGAAGACTCAGGCCATTGTAAAGAAGTACCTGTCATCCAGATCCTGTGTCATTTAGGCCAATTGAGGAGAATTTATTAGAAACCACAGACATCTACAGTTAATGCCAAAGACAAAACAAATATCAGGAGAGATCCCTTGTGTATGTCTAGACTTGGCATCAGGAGATCTACCTGTTGCAACACAGCCAGAGAGGGAAAAAGATAAACAGCCCAAGAGCCAAGTTGTTGCTTGTTATGGCCAGATAGTCAGGAAGCCCCTTCTTTTTGTGGACCATTACTAGCCATGCGTTTGTTTTATTTCTAAATAGAATTCATATAATAAGGACTGCAAGTAACTGAGGGAAGGAGATTTGACAATGCATTGGCCTAATCATTATGCATTAAGTTTCCCTTCCCATTCTGAACAGTCAACCTCAGTTTATTTTGCTTTTTAAAGATATAATTTATCTGCATTTAAATTCTGCTTCATGGCCCAGAACGTGGTTCTGATGCAGCACCCAATAAAAGGAATCATGTTTGACAACAAAGCAAAATGTATGCAACATAATGGGAGTCAACACTTCACAATATAAAAGCAATGATTTCAAAAGCCATGGTTGCTAATATATGCATTTTAACATATAACATGTTGGAGTGATGTGAACAGTGGGTTAAATAGTGTGTGGTCTCATGTCTTGAGTTAATAAATCCCCCACATCTGGATGTTCTGAGATAAGAGATTAGGTGCCCTGGGTTACTATAGCAGCAGAGGAGAGATTGAGTGTATGACTTGCTGACTCATTCACCCTCCCATTGGTTGAGGAATGTAGAGGCGAGTATGATAGTCTCTAGGGCAGGGTTTCCACAACTTGGGTTTCCAGGTGTTTTGGGGCCACTGGTCCTGCTAGCTAGGGATGATGGGAGTTGTAGTCCAACAACAGCTAGAGAACCAACTTTGAGAAACGCTGTTCTAGGGCATTGCTTTCATTAAGTCATCTTGTCTTGCCCTGATGCTGGCCTGTTTGCTGTTAGAGTGAAGGAGAAGATCTCCATAAGCCACATGAAGCTCTGCAAGAAAACATTTTAGTCTTCCATGAAGAAGTGAGTACCGGTAATTTCTACCTCAAACTGCATTCATGATCTTAGTGACCATCTTCATGGCGTCCTTCCATTTCAGTTGATTGACACAAAGTGATTCTTGGTGGATGATACAATAAATGAAAGAACATTTGATGCCATGCTTTTGAAGCAACCCCACAAGGCCCAAAGTTTTCCCTGTCATTGATGATGCACCATCTGTTGCTACAGAACTTAGCTTGATGAAATCTCCGATTTTCTGGAGGACGGCTACAACTTCTTTGCAGATATCTTCTTTTGTCATACTAGAAGAGAAGCTATGACTAATAGCTCCTCCAAAACAGTGAAATGGCTGGCCATGCCATGAACAAATATTACGAGCTGTGCAATGCCCATCACATCAGTGCTTTCGGCAAGGGCAATTGAAAAATATTGTGCGTTCAACAGTTCCTCGTGCAGCATGTCCAATACATTTCGAGATAAAGACTCTATCTGGCGCGACACCATTTGATGTGTCAAGGGCACTGATTAAAAACGCTTTACTGTTTTTCCCTCCTGAAAGGCTTTGGCCATATTTATAGCACAGAATTTCACAAATTCACCATCGTGAAACGGTTTCATATGTTGCCCTATTGATTCTGCCACAACAGCTTCCTGTCAGTTTGTGAAAGTGTTGCGTCTGATGGGTGAGTTTCTTTTCTTCAGTTCCTTAACAAGGATTTATCTGGCTTCATCTTTGACTTTACTATACACCCCAAGGCATGATTCATAAAACAATGACAACTGACATTATACAGTTTGGGCACACTGACTACTGACTACCCCCACAGGCAGCATGCCACACCCCTGCGGGTGGTGCGTCATGCTCCCGGGATGTGCGCCAGCCCCACCCCCGCCTGCTCTCCACCCTCCAGTGCCAGAGCATGAGCCTCCGCCACTGGCAGTAAGGGTCTTTTTCTGACCTATCCCAGAGTTTTAAAAACAGTTTTAACAGTGGATCTGTTAATCTCAACCTAATCTTTGTTGGCTGATTGATAATGCACTTTCCCCAAGTTCATTAATAAATGAACTTTCCAAGGTCTGTGTAAAGCTGTAGAGAAAAGAACACTTGTCACCCAGTGGTGGAAGCAGAAAGTGCAGAGAAAATTTAGCATACATACCCAGCATGTCACCCTCTTTTGCATGTTGGATAGAGTTCATTCTGCATTTACTGTAACTGTTGGAATAAGTTCAAGAGCAGGAGGGCATTTAGGGCATTTGTGCTTTCTTGCCAGCCAGCTATCCTCAACAAGGGTGCAGCTGGAGATTGGTTCGCCCTAACCTAAGTGACTTCTGATGAGCATGGATCACAGATTTGGATTGGAAAGAAGGGCTTTCTTTTTGTGAAGAGGAGAGAAAACTGAAGGGTTGGGCTGGTTTCTTGCATAATGCTTCAGATAGGGAATTGCTGAGCTTTACTGGCCCAATCACTGTTTGCTGAAATCCAGTTTAGGGAGGGAAGCTTAGAGCTCCCCTAGACCTGACTTAGCAATTCCTATTGGCGCAGAGCTGCAGAAGCCTCTCTGCTGCCAGCTGCTGGAGTTCCCTCTTGCAACACACCCCATTTGTTGCTGCTGCAGCCTCTCTGCTGTCAGCTGCTGGTTGGAGAGTTCCTTATTTGCAACACTCTTAAGTTTTGCATCTGAAAGGTGTTTGCATCTGTGAGTAAGGCCTAAGACCACAGACTTCCTTGGCATAGCTGGAGCTTGAGAGAAAGTTAGGACATTGTAGACTAAAATAGATTTCTGTACTGCTCCCTATATTATTGATCTCTTGTTGACCCACTGTTGTTTGTTAGCTGAATAAATATCATTTCTTGCACGTTCCTTAGGAGCTGTTACTCAGACTTGGCGTCCCAGGTTTCCTGGGTAGCGGCTTGAGCCAGAACCTAATGTACTGTCCAATAGACAGGGTACTGGCCTTGTCCATCGAAGACTTGCATATTTATTTTGGCAGACGCTTTTGTGGATTAAAGTCCACTTCATCTCATGCACACTGTGTTATTCTCAGTTGGCTGATACAGTGGTACCTCTGGTTATGAACGCTTCTGGTTACGCATCCTTTGGGTTATGAGCTCCGCTAACCCGGAAGTAGTTGTTCCTGGTTGCGAACTTTGCCCCAGGATGTGAGCGGAAGTAGCATGCCAGAGGCTTAAGAATGGACCTCTGGAATGAATTAAGTTAATAACCAGAGGTACCACTGTATATACGTGCATGGCTACTGGGGGCGGGGAGTGTAAATGGACACTGAAAAGGGTGTGTGTGGAGAGGAAGTAGAGCCAAAAGCAGAGGCAGCAGTAGCTGTATAACATTTTGATGAAGAGCCAAAGTATAGCCTTTAAGTGGAATTGCCTATTAAAAACTGTATGTAAAAACTATGATGTGAAACCAGTTATGATAATGACTTCTTTAGTTCAGCATCTGCATAGAATTTCATTCCATTGCATGAAAAGGAGACAATTAATCTGGACACTGCAAGGCTGACAGAACCAGCAACTGTAGAGAAGCTGTGGTGGATCAAAACGGATGCATCTGTGCCATTTCTCTGCAAGCTGCTTGGAGAGACTTTATGATAGACTTTTCCATCTGTGATATGAGGCCTTGGCATCCCGAGGGGGGATAAGATTAGAAGGCAAACAACAGCCATGTAGCCAAAACAAAAGTGAAAGCATAACATATTTTGGCAAGCAAGCGCTGGACATGGAGAAGAATTATACACTGCCTTTCTAGGGTGATTATGGTAATTCATAATCTACATCTTATGTGCCCACCTGACTAATGAAATAAGTGCAAATATGAAAAAGCCACCTCTCTGGTTCAGCTCCTGATCAGTGTAAACAGTACATGGAGAATCATTTTGTTGTGTTAGTTACTGCTTTCATTCTTCGTGGTGGTGGTGGGTGTTTGGTTTTTCTTCCTGCTGTTTGTTTTGATTTGTGTGCTTTGCTCAGCTGAACGAGGGCCTCAAGGTCTGGGCCAACTGCTTTGTATTGGTCACTTTGAACTTTATGCTAAATTAAGTTGCTAAGCAATTTAGGACTTCTGCTTTACAACTTGATGTGCTGAAGGAAGTTAGGAGGAATCATAGAATCATAGAGTTGGAATAGACCACAAGGGCCATCGAGTCCAACCCCCTGCCAAGCAGGAAACACCATCAGAGCACTCCTGACATATGGTTGTCAAGCCTCTGCTTAAAGACCTCCAAAGTAGGAGACTCCACCACACTCCTTGGCAGCAAATTCCACTGTCGAACAGCTCTTACTGTCAGGAAGTTCTTCCTAATGTTTAGGTGGAATCTTCTTTCTTGTAGTTTGGATCCATTGCTCCGTGTCCGCTTCTCTGGAGCAGCAGAAAACTGTGTCCGCTTCTCTGGAGCAGCAGAAAACTGTCAGGAAAAAGCAGCAATGCTAAAGCCAGCTGCAAGTTGCTGGAATGCAAAACAGGATGTTGATGTTTGGGACTGTACTATTGAAACAAAGGGGCAGTCTATTCACTGTACTGAGCACCGGATGTTAGCTCAGAGTGTCATCTGACCTGTACTGGAAGTACAGGGGTGGAGTTTTTCTCTCTCTACTGTTGGAGACTGGAGAGTGCAGACCTGTTTCTCTGTACTGCTGGAAAGACAGAAATAAAGCAATGTAAATAGATTTCTGTCTGTCTCTTTTCCCCTCCCTGAGGGAAGCAGGGAAGAGGGAGGAGTTGGTGTGTCCCTCTCACGCTGAGTGGGATCGCCGGAAAGACCTTGCCTGTATCCTGCCGGGAGACGCAGACGGGGAGGTCAGCCAGGATCTCAGCCGAATGCCTGGAGAAAGGCCAGTTACCTCTGACCAAGGCTGAGAATCCAACAACCTTTCTCCCTTCTCTATATGACATCCTTTTATATATTTGAACATGGCTATCATATCACCCCTTAACCTCCTCTTCTCCAGGCTAAACATGCCCAGCTCCCTTAGCCGTTCTTCATAAGGCATCGTTTCCAGGCCTTTGACCATTTTGGTTGCCCTCCTCTGGACACGTTCCAGTTTGTCAGTGTCCTTCTTGAACTGTGGTGCCCAGAACTGGACACAGTACTCCAAGTGAGGTCTGACCAGAGCAGAATACAGTGGCACTATTACTTCCCTTGATCTAGATGCTATACTCCTATTGATGCAGCCCAGAATTGCATTGGCTTTTTTAGCTGCCACGTCACACTGTTGGCTCATGTCAAGTTTGTGGTCAACCAAGACTCCTAGATCCTTTTCACATGTACTGCTCTCAAGCCAGGTGTCACCCATCTTGTATTTGTGACTCTCATTTTTTTTTGCCCAAGTGCAATACTTTACATTTCTCCCTGTTAAAATTCATCTTGTTTGTTTTGGCCCAGTTCTCTAATCTGTCAAGGTCGTTTTGAAGTGTGATCCTGTCCTCTGGGGTGTTAGCCACCCCTCCCAGTTTGGTGTCATCTGCAAATTTGATCAGGATGCCCTTGAGTCCATCATCCAAGTCGTTGATAAAGATGTTGAATAAGACCGGGCCCAAGGCAGAACCCTGTGGCACCCCACTAGTCACTCTTCTCCAGGATGAAGAGGAACCATTGATGAGCACCCTTTGGGTTCGGTCAGCCAGCCAGTTACAAATCCACTGAGTGGTAGCATAGTCAAGACTGCATTTTACCAGCTTCTTTACAAGAATATCATGGGGCACCTTGTCGAATGCCTTGCTGAAATCAAGGTAGGCTACATCCACTGTGTTCCATTCATCTACCAGGCCTGTAATTCTGTCAAAAAATGAGATCAGGTCAGTCAGACATGACTTATTTTTCAGAAATCCATGCTGACTATTGGTGATCACAGCATTCCTTTCTAGGTGCTCACAGACTGTTTGCTTAATGATCTGCTCCAGAATCTTCCCTGGTATTGATGTCAGACTGACTGGGTGATAATTATTTGGGTCCTCTCTTTTCCCCTTTTTGAAAATAGGGACAACATTTGCCCTCCTCCAGTCTGCCGGGACTTTGCCTGTTCTTCAGGAATTCTCAAAGATGACTGCCAGTGGTTCTGAGATCACATCTGCCAGTTCTTTTAATACTCTTGGATGCAGTTCATCTGGCCCTGGAGACTTGAATACATCTAAACTAGCCAAGTATTCTTGTACTATCTCCTTAGTTATTCTGGGCTGTGTTTCCTCTGCTGAATCATTTGCTCCAAATTCTTCAGGTCGGGCATTGTTTTCTTTACCGGAGAAGACTGAGGCAAAGAAGGCATTGAGGAGTTCAGCCCTTTCTGTGTCCCCTGTTTGCATTTCACCATCTTCTCCTCTGAGTGACCCCACTGTTTCTTTGTTCTTCCTTTTGCTACGGACATATCCATAAAAGCCTTTTTTGTTGCTTTTAACCTCTCTAGCAAGCCTGAGTTCATTCTGTGCTTTAGCTTTTCTGACTTTGTGTCTACATGTGCTGGCTATTTGTATGAATTCCTCTTTGGTGGTTTCCCCCCTTTTCCATTTTCTGTACACATCCTTTTTTAATCTTAACTCAGTTAAAAGTTCTTTAGATAGCCACCCTGGCTTCTTTAGACACCTTCCATGTTTCCGTCTCATTGGTATTGCCTGAAGTTGCGCTTTTACTATCTCCCTCTTAACAAACTCCCAGCCATCGTGAACTCCCTTTCCTTTTAGTATTACTGTCCATGGGATCTCACCCAGCACTTCCCTAAGTTTTATGAAGTCGGCTTTCTTAAAGTCAAGAAATTGAGTCCTAGTATGCTTGGCTGCTCCTTTCCGCTGTATAGTAAACTTCAGAAGAGCATGATCACTCGCGCCTAATGATCCTTCCACTTCCACCCCACTAACCAGGTCATCAACATTGGTTAGGACCAGATCTAAAATGGCTGTTCCTCTTGTTGCTTCTCCCACTTTCTGGACAATGAAGTTGTCTGCAAGGCCAGTGAGGAATCTGTTTGACCTTATGCTCTTGGCTGAGTTTGACATCCAACAAATATCCGGGTAATTGAAGTCCCCCATTACTACTATCTCCCTTCCTTTTGCATGCTTGGCCATCTGTTCCAGGAAGGCATCATCTATGTCCTCCGTTTGGCTTGGGGATCTATAGTAAACTCCCACAATGAGGTCTCTGTTATTCTTCTCTCCCTTAATTTTGACCCAAATGCTCTCACTTTGGCTTTGAGGTTCTAAATCTTGGATCTCTTCACAGGTACAGTGGTGCCTCGCAAGACGAAAAGAATCCGTTCTGTGATTCTCTTCGTCTAGCGGTTTTTTCGTCTTGCGAAGCAAGCCCATTGACGGATTAGCGGATTAGCGCTATTAGCGCTATTAGCGGCTTTTATTGGCTTTTATCGGCTTTTATCGGCTTATCTGCTGATCGGATCAGCTGATAAGCGGCTTAGTGGTTTAGAAAAAGGGGGGAAGATGAAAAAAACCAGCAGGAACTCGCAAGACATTGTCGTCTTGCGAAGCAAGCCCATAGGAGATTCGTTTTGCGAAGCACCTCCAAAACGGAAAACTCTTTCGTCTAGCGAGTTTTCCGTCTTGCGAGGCATTCGTCTTGCGGGGCACCACTGTATACACATCCCTGACATATAACGCCACTCCTCCTCCTTTCTTGCCTGGTCTGTTTCTCTGAAATAGATTGTATCCCTCCATTATTACATTCCAATCGTGGGACTTATCCCACCAGGTTTCAGTGATGCCTATTATGTCATATTTAGTTTGCTGTACCAAGAGCTCAAGCTCATCTTGTTTATTTCCCATGCTTTGCGCATTAGTGTACAGACATTGAAGTCCATTAATCATTCCCCTGTGTCTCTTATTTAAGGATTTTTTCCTCCCACCACTAGGTCTGCGTGCTGTTTGCTCCATTTGGTCTATGACATTTGGATGATCATCTTCATCAATTGATAGACTCCTACCTTCAGGAGCACTGTCTCCCTCCCCCACATTAGTCAGTTTAAAGCCCTCCTGATGAGGTTTCTGAGATTTTTGGCAAAAACATTCCTCCCAACCGTTGTGAGACAATGTTAATAATGTTACTTACATGGATTGATTGCTTTGTCAGGCATAATTATTCATGCCATTATTAAACCATGAATTGGTTTGTGCTATTTCTATCATGTTCCTGTAAGTTGTTATGTTTGCTGCAAATTCCACAATTCATCATGCTTTGTGCTCCGATAAATAGATTGATTTGTTCCAGTTACAAATCTTCCATTTGTGGTTATTGCTGGTTATGTTTACTCTGTGTTCCACCTGGTTGCTACTGAGTATATTCAAACTCTGGTCAAAGGCCACAGTTAATATTGGTATATTAATCAGGACTTGGCATGGTGTGCACTACCCTTGATGGGATCCCTGAATTAATAGAGACTACGTTTCTCCACTTAAAGTATTTTATGAACTTCCTGTCTTCTAATTCAGTTCCATCTGCACTACACAACTAAAGCTGTATCACTTCACTTTAAACAGTTAAAGAATCCTGGGAGCTGTAGTTTGCTAAGGTTGCTGGTGGTTGTTAGCAGACCTTCTATTTCCCCCACAGCTACAATTCTCATAGTTTAACAATCAGTCCCTCTTCCCAGGGAATTCTGGGAATTTTAGCTCTGTGAGGAGAATGGGTATTTCTTAGTAACTCAGCATCCTTAAAAACAGCAGCTCTGGGGATACTTTTCAGGGAGTCATGATGGCTAAAGTGGTATCATATAGTATGTATGTGGCCTAGGTATGGCAAGCTTCCTGGCTAAGCTTGACCCTTCCATGTGATGTGGTCCCCAGCTCTGGGGTTTCAGCCAACCACTACAAGTTTGTGAGTTGGAAAAGGTTCAGAACTCTATTAGCTTTACCTGTTGGTACTCCAACTGTGTATGTATATGCAGCAGTGGTCCTGCTTCCTGTTTGGACTGGAATACTGTTAAATTTCCTCCCATCTTTTAGCCTGACCTGAATGAATGTAGAATCTTTGAATGCCCTCTCCCTCTGTGTTTCCTGCACCATGTTTTCTGAACGCTGCTGTCCCAAAGCAGTTGTCATTAGCTCCCTGGAGCATCCTTGTTTTCTGAACATACACAGCTTTGTGGAAAGAAAGAACAAAATCTGAATTGCTTCCCCTCATCCTCTAGATGGTGCTACCGTTATGTCACAAGCAGCTGCATGCGTTTTTGTTTTAAGGAGCGACTCCCTGCCATGCATAACTTGGTCAAAAAACAAACAAGCCAACTATCTTTGTTTGTGTGTCGATGCAACGCTGCGCTTTATTTTCATTCTCTTGTGGCTGCAATTTACAAAAAGGCCTATGTGGACAATGCACCCAGAGTTAATTAGTGGAAAACTTTTGTTGTTGTTTTTTTAAATAGCCCAAGAATTAATTTAGTTTTAAGAAGCGCTTGTTTGGTCAAATTCTCTGCATGTCCCTGGGTGTCTTCCACAAAGGCATCTCTGTGGCGCACCGAGACCTGGAGTGCTGATGAGGGCAGAGGTGAGGCGAGTCGTAGCCGGTGCTTCTGATTAAGTAAAGGCAATAAGCGCCTTAAGACTCCCAGCAGATGCCTCTGCTTTTGTATGCTAATGGAACTTTTATGGACCATTTTCTTTTTTCTTCTGAGAGCAGATGTAAGTATAGGAAAATCACTTCTTTATATCAAGAGCAAATTGATAATAACTGCAGCTCGCTTGCAAAGCAGAAACGGCACAGTCCCTTTTTAAACAATCATGGCAATAAGGCTCATGGACGGGTTTGTGGAAATGGATGTTTCATATTCTTATAACTTCCCTCCCACTTAAGTAGACTTTGCGTAAGGACAATGTTCTTACCCAGCACTTTTCTTTGTTTTAATATCACGAACTTCTCTTTAGGTCTAATCAGTTTGCTCTTTAGTGACATCCTTGCATGCAGAGGTTCGGTCCCTGGAGCCTTCAGGTACAGCAGGGGTGGGGAACTTCCAGCCAGAGGGCTGTATTCCCTTCTATGGGGTGGACATGTGGCAGTGTGGGGTGGGGCGAAAGGCAAAAGTGGCAGAGCAACAATGGTGAGTGTTACCCTTGCATGGTAGGCACATAATGCATGGAGACTGGACTCTCCGGTTAGCGTTAGAGTTCTTATTGGTCCAACACATCACCCCAAGTGCAGTGACCGGCCGGAGCCTGGCGGAGTTGCTTATGGGGAGGAGGCTCACTACCCTCCTTGATCGTATGCACTCCAACCAGGCTCTTGAGCAATGGCCATCCACTGTGCTGCGGGGGGCTCCAAGAGGGTTCTCCCCGGGGGACACTGTGTACGTCCAAAACTATGGGCCCAGACAGGGTTGGGTCCCTGGTATCATTGCCCACTGTACAGGTCCAGTTTGCTACGAGGTAGGGTTGGAGGGGGAACTGGTTTGGAAGAGACACCTCGACCAGATCAGAGCCAGGGCACCTTCAAACACAGAACTTCAAGCGGAACCAGAGGACAGAGAAATGGGTACTTCGGCCGATTCTGTGCCCAGGCCAGGGTGGGAACCAGACGGGTTGCCGGGGACTGAGTTACCCCAGCAGGGCGACTTCAGGTCAGAATCCTCAGTGGCTCCATCGGCAGTGACCCCTTCGGACCCAGCCTCCCTGACCTCCCCACTCAGACCGCAGGTACCGGAGGAACCTCCTGGGTCACCCATTCGGGCACAGGAACTGCGATGGTCCCAGCGGGAGCAGGAAAGGCCGGCACACCTTGATGACTATGTTTGTTCCTTTTGTTAGGAAGTTGGGGGAGGAGTGTTATGCACTGGGTTTAACACATTTTATGTTTCAAGGCGCGTTCTAACCAATTGCATAAGCGTTGGTAGACGAACGTTGTAATGGCAAGTAAGCGCATGCACTTTCAACTGTCAACTGTCAACGGTCAGTTCATGCTTGGCATTATAATTGTGTTGTCCAGTCAGTTCGGTTCTTGTTTTCCTATGAGTGAGCTGTTGTCGCTGACAAATGTTAAATAAACGTAGTTGAGGAACTTATACTGCCTTGGGCTTCTGACTTTTTCCAAACATTTAACACTCTTCAGCATACCTTTTGGGTGGTTTACTGTTTGTGGCCCTTTCAGATCTGCATACTATACACAAGTCTTCCATGCTAGGTTTCTCCTCTTTAGGAGAATGGACAGGGCAGGCCAGGTCGTCCTCTTATATACCTGCTGGGATTGACAAGGCATCTGACCCTCACCTGAATCTTATAGCTCTCCTGTAGCTGCCTCTGATTAGTTATCATTTAACTCTTGGGGTAAATAATTAGCGTGACACATCATGTGCATGGAAGCTGCCAAACCAATGAACCAACTAGAAAGATCACTGTTAATAGCACCAGTTTTCCTATAAGTTGATATTGCTGGATAGTTTTGATGAACTGCAAAAGCATTTTTACTTTGCTTTCTGTTGCCACCCTGGAACTTTTCTTTATTAGTGCCACTTTGTTTTGTATGATTCCTCACAAATGAAGGAAAACAACTTTTCTGCTTGTATCTGTTGATAATATAATTTTGGTTACTGAGGACAAACAAGATTGTACAAAAACAAGATTGGCTGCAAGCCTGGCCAGGACATAGACGTCCTGACTGTGACAAAGGTTGCTTGCTTGATTAACAGCTGTTGGGAACTTCAAGGTCCCTGCTCTCCCTTCTTATGATCTTTGTACTGGACCTGGAAGGGACGCGGGTGGCGCTGTGGGTAAAACCTCAGCGCCTAGGACTTGCCGATCGCATGGTCGGCGGTTTGAATCCCCGCGGCGGGGTGCGCTCCTGTCGTTCGGTCCCAGCGCCTGCTAACCTAGCAGTTTGAAAGCAGCCCCGGGGGCAAGTAGATAAATAGGGACCGCTTACCAGCGGGAAGGTAAACGGCGTTCCGTGTGCTGTGCTGGCTCGCCAGATGCAGCTTGTCACGCTGGCCACGTGACCCGGAAGTGTCTGCGGACAGCGCTGGCTCCTGGCCTCTAGAGTGAGATGAGCGCACAACCCTAGAGTCTGGCAAGACTGGCCTGTACGGGCAGGGGTACCTTTACCTTTACCTTTTACTGGACCTGGAGACTTCAATAGAGAGAACTCGTGATGAGCTCGCAAAAAGGAAATGGCTTTGGTGGGCAGGTGCTTGGGGGCCGCAAGAGATTGCTTTTTCAAAATTGCCTGGGGGCCCGTTTGACACCAGCCTGGGGGCTGCAAGTGTTCCCTGGGCCGGACTTTGGACGTACTTGCCCTACAGTGATGCCAAAAGGTTTTTTGTTCCTTCCCCCGCCAAACAATTGTTCATTGTTATATATTATTGACCACTCCATGTGTGTGACCCCCCCACCCCCAGACCCTCTCCCAATAAAAATAAAAATGGACAACTGGCTTTTACACTTTGGCTTTGTGGCCATGGGCCAATGCAGCTATTTAAGAGAGAGAGAGAGAGAGAGAGAGAGAGAGAGAGAGAGAGAGAGAGAGAGAAGCTTAAGACACACCTGAGCAAAATGCTTTGTCTATCTCCAGCTAGCAGCTTGCTGACCAAATGTTAACATGATATTGGTGAAGGTGTAAGTCTGGCAAATCCTTTTATCACATTTCAGAAGCCAGTAAGCTCTCAGGTCATTGTGAGCCAGTCATAGCTTTCTCTCTGTTGCTCAGTCTTGCCTCATGGTGCTGCTGTGAGTATGACATTGGCTCTCTTGTGCACATAACAGTGCAGAAGGCTGCCTGGAATTCCTTGGAAGAAAGGCAGGATAACAATATAAGAATTTTAAAACAGTGGACCGTATACTCCACTTGCGCAGCAGAACTTTCCTCTTCTCTCCCCTGCAGCTGCCCCTGCCCCTGCCCCAAAGACAATTAAAAGATGGTTGGAGGGCCTTCTGGAGTTGATTTTATGGGTGTGCGAGGAGAGGAAAATGTAGTTTTGTTGCACAAGTGGAACTCCATGTGTGCAGCATTGCATACAGAGCCAGTGTAAAACTTCTCCAGAACTATGAGCCTATGCACTGCATTGAGTTGTTCTGTAAGAAACGTAGTGTGCAGCCTCACCAGTTGAATTCCTCCTTCATATGTCATTTTAACTTAGTGAAGCTCTAAACGCTTTGGCTACCTTCTCTGACTCCTTGACAGCTCACTAACCAAATGCGTTATTCAGTTCAATCCCTCAGCAGCCTGTGGGCTGCGAGGAACCGACGGACGGCACTAAATCTACATGGAAATCTCTGGACATGATGTCAGAATAACATCCCTTTGATGGATCTGGCACTCCATGAGCACTATGCAGGGAAGCGAGTTAATAAATAACTGAAAGCGATGACATCTGAGAGGAACCAGGAACCCGGCTGATAATGCTGTCTTTTTGAGCAGAAATGCCCGGCTTGCTTTCAAGCTGGCCAAGTGCTTTCCTACTGGCTCGGGTACAAAGAGAGGCAAACGAAATCACCGCTGGCACACAGGTTCCTAAGTAACGGAAATGTAAATAAGGATGCGTTTCTTTCCAAGCATGATTCATGAGGCTCCTTGCGGAATTTCAAATGGATTCCTGGATGCATTGTCAATAGCCCAGTGATCCATGATGCAGAGAGCCGTTGCTGTCTCCAAGTCTTGAATGCTAAAGGAGGAGAAAGATTGGGACTTCTGAAAGCCTTCGTTCGGCAATGAGTGGATGCCAACTTTTCCATGCCTCTTTTGACTGCTTGACCAGTTTGCCTCTGATCAGGACAGTATCCTTACTAAACCCTTCTTTTTCCTTACTGTTGTGGGGTCTGTTCTTCTTGACATAGTCTGTGGGGAAATTCTTTCCCCCCTGGCGTTTACAGTGCCATCCTAAGCACGTTTACATGTGAGAAGGGGTGGGGGAGAAATCTGGTTAATTTTGCATTTGGTTTTTTTGTTTTGTTTTTTTTGAGTGGTGGTCCTTACATTATTTATTGCATTTTTTAAACACAAAACAAAGCAACAAACATATACAGTACCATCACCATAAAACAAAACAAAAGAAAACAGAATAGATTTAGAAAATAAATAAAGAATGAATAGAAAATAAGGTACATCAAAATCAATTTATCCATTAATCATATTCTCATAGCCTTTGGACTTCCTCACATCACCCTTTCCTGCGTTCTCAGTTATATAGATACAAGCAGCAAATTATTACCTTATTTCAAATCTTATTTTGTAGTTCTCGAATATTATATCCCCAATTTTCAATATTTTTAACATATACTAAACTGGTTAGCTAGGCATAATATTACCTCAAATTCCACCATTTTCTTAAACATCACTTAATCATACATCTGACAACTAAGTTGCTGATGCCATGTTGTTTTTTATCGTGCATTCTCTTAGCATTCATACAGCTTATAATGTTTTTGTAGATAGTCTTTAAATTTCTTCCAGTCCTCTTCCACCGTCTCTTCTCCCAGGTCTCGAATTCTGCCAGTCATCTCGTCCAGTTCCATGTAGTCTATCAGTTGCGTCTGCCATTCTTCCAGAGTGGGCAAATCCTGTGTCTTCCAGTGCTTTGCAATGTGTATTCTTGCTGCTGTTGTTGCATATATAAAGAAAGTTCTGTCCTTCTTTGGCACCATTTGGCCGACAATGCCCAAAAGGAAGGCTTCTGGTTTCTTAGGTTGGTTAATTTTGCATTTGAAGGTGAGCCTGCCCAATTCATACTTTCAGAAAGGCAGCCATCCTTCAAAATTTGCTCTTCTCTGAATTTTGCAATGCAGTTCTCCATCCAGATAATGTGCACAAAAACATATATGCTAATAAAAATAAAATACAAAAGTGAATCACATATGGGAATATTGCTAGCAATAAGGTGTGTGTCAGGGACTGGCTGGACACTGAGGAGTGGTGACTGGATACTGATGAGTGGGCACCGGGAGCAGCGGGGTTGTAGACTGACTTGGAGGAAGGGACCAGTGGAATGGGGGAGCCTGTAACAGCCGGGACAGGCAGGAGAGCAGCAGGATTGACGAGTGAAGAACCAGATGCAGCAGGAGGGAAACATTGGTCAGGCTGGTGTAGTCAAGGGCTTCCACACCTCCTCCTCCTGCCCCCACCTCTCCTGCTCCACTGTCTCCCAGGACCAGAAGAGGACTGAAGAGGGAGGAGCAAAAACAGGTTACACGAAGGCATAGCCTTCACCTGCTTGCACATAGCTTGGATAGGGGAGATACATGAGCTGAGGTCAGGGGTGGGGCCTCTCTGTTGCGGCAACTGCCTCCTTGGATGCTGGGGTAGCTGAGAGATGTAGAACTTGCTTTGCTTTCCAGTAGCTGTGTAGAAGAAAGCATTTTCGTGGACGCTGCTTTTTATGTAATTGTTAAAACTGCTTCCCGTTTTGAGAGTCCCCTTGTAAAGTGGTGTGCACTCTGCAGCCTTGCTGGATGACCTTGCTTCAGTTAAAGCCCAGGAGAACGCTGGAAATGGAAGTAGGGGGGTATGATCCTTTCTGAGTTAGCCACATTGTTCTGTTAAGGGCATCCATCCCTGAAGATGGCTCAAGTTGGATGGAGGTTTGGCAGTAGCACTAGAAGGCCTCATGTTGGATAAATGCCTTTAAGACTGTCCCAGGAATCTTTTTATTTATTTTTTGTTGTCCTTAAGTGGGTGAATCTATGTTTTATACGATCTCACACAAAACATGATGGTCGCAATAAAGCTGTTGCTTGAAATCTTCCCTGATTTCTATTTATTGTGCAAGGTAATGCCAGGGAAGTGGTGGCTTGGTTTTTATTTATTTATTTTTATTTATTTATTTTTTAAAAATGCTGTTGCTTCTGTGGGTGGGTGTTTTCATTATCTGTTGCCAGCCAGCTGCGCTGCCATCTTTATTATGCCAAGATGAATTATTTTGATGATTGGCAATAGGCTCCTTTCTTATAATTTTAAGTTCTTCATTTAGGAATTGTCTGTTCTCTCACCTCATCTACATGAATGCAAATGTAAAGCTTTTTTTTTTTTTGCCAGTATCCTTCCTGCGAACAGCTGTCGTGGGGGGGGGGGAAGGAAAGCAACAGAAAGCTCAACAACAATTTGATGTTAAAAACTGTTTTCCCCCATTCGGTTAAGTAACTGCATAAAATGTTTCTATTTGTGAAAACTCTATGGAAATATCTCCACTATAGGTGTCATTTGGCAGCATTCATTCCGTTGTCTCAGGTGCAGGCACCAATCCTGATCCCGAGGAGCTGTTGGGAACAGCTAGGATTTGGAGTGGTAGCTTTCATCAAGGGTGTCAACTTGAATACAATATTGGGGGGGACGGGACGTAAGCACCGCCTCACATAATCAACCACAAGACATGGTGCATGCACACCATTTGAATGGCTGTGCCTATCAATGGGGGGGGTCTATCCCCCTCAAATATTTTATTGTGGGGGCGAAGGGACCTTGGTCCTTAGGAGGTGGCTCCTATGACTGTGGTTCAATGGGTCAGTGCATTGGAAGGCTGGTGGTGCAATGGCTGTGGGAATCCTGCATTGTAGGGGATTGGACTAGACTCTCGGGGTTCCTTTCAATGCTGCAATTCTATTACTCTACTTGAGGTCACAGGTAGGAGTAGTCGACGCAGAATTGTGGTGTGTGTACATTTCCGAGCACAATTCAGAGTGTTGGTGCTGACCTTTGAAGCCCTAAACGGCCTCAGCCCAGAATACGTGAAGGATCCACCCCCATCGTTCTGCCTGGACACTGAGATCCAGCACCAAGAGCCTTCTGGCGGTTCTCTCACTGCGAGAAGCGAAGTTACAGGGAACCAGGCAGAGGGCCTTCTCAGTAGTGGCGCCCGCCCTGTGGAACACCCTCCCATCAGATGTCAAGGAAATAAACAGACTTTTAGAAGACATCTGAAGGCAGTCCTGTTTAGGGACTTTTTTTAATGACTGATGTTTTAATGTATTTTTAATCTCCTGTCGGAAGCCGCCCAGAGTGGCTGGGGAAACCCAGCCAGATGGGTGGGGTATAAATTATTATTATTTGTAAGAGAGATCATTTTCAGCCCAAGGGTCTTTGTCTGTTCTGAACCTCTTCCCGAGGGTCACATGCCAGCGGAACCAGAGGCAAAAGTCGCAGTGCTATTTTTCTAGAAAAAGAGGCGCTGGACCTCACCATGAGCATCTTTTTTGTTCTCTTATAGCAATGGTGCCCACCTGAGAGGTGCTGGAACTGAGTTTCAGTGAGTTCTGGCTGGGGGGGGGGCAGAAAGCCCTGGAAAAGTGGACGCAACAATTCATCTAAATTTAACTTTTGTACAGCAGGCTAATTTCTGCACCCACACTTCCCCCTGTGCACTCCAGCCAAACAAGCCAGGGCTATCCTAGCCTAAAAATTATATAAAGATAGTCTATAAAGGTGGGGAATCTATGACCTCAGGGTCATGTGGGTGGAGGGAACCTGGGTGATCAGTTTAGTCCCATGGGAAAAGCAATCTGCCCTTTCCCAGGCAGCCTGCTGAGTGGGGAAGAAGAGGGGTGGAGAAAGAAGGCCCCCCTGAACCACTTTGGGCTCCCCCCCCCCACAGCTAGCGTGCTGCCCCTGGCATATTACCCTCCAAGTGGGGACAGGTGAAACTGTCAATTTCAGTTTCTTGTTTTCCCAATCTTCTCCACATTTCCAAATCAGCTTGCAATTAAAAACAGAACAAAAAAACAACAACTCGCAGACATTTCTCAGACCTCCAGTGTGACTTGCTTCTAATGTAAGCTTGTTTGTATGCAGTTCTGCCTCTTACGCGCAATCTGGACAAGCGGTGCTTCCTGATACAACGTACGTTTGTATGCGATTTCTGTTTTCATTTTCATGCATGCTCTATAAGGTAAAGTAAGGTAAATGAGCTTTATGGGTACAGGGAGGTATACAAATTTAATCAATAAATTAAATGAATATGCATTGCTGTGCACGTTACTTGACTGGAGAACTGCCTTGCAAAATTTGAGTAAGTGAGGCTTTCTAAGGGTGGCTCTGCGCTGGTCCATTATTGTTTTGGAATGGCAGATTAACCTTAGAAACGCAGACTGCATCAAACTTCAGCCCCAGCCCTGCACCCGAGGGAATGCAGCCCTTGACTAGGAAAAAATATATCTATTTCCCACCTTTGGTTTAATGCAATGCTTCTACATTTTCCTTTATAGATACAGCTGTTGGGTGGAAGGGGAAATCCCCTCCCTCCTGAATTTGATGTTTAAATTCTCTCCCTGCCCCCTGTTCGCTATATAATGTCTTTGAATACCAATTACTGGAGAACAGCAGCAGGAAGAGTGGGCTATGGGTCTCGTGTCCAGCTTGGGGTCCTCTCACAGATATCGGATTGACCTCAATCAGGAGGCCAGAATGTTGGACTGGATCAGCCTTTGGTCAGATCCACCAAGGCTCTTTTTTATGTTCACGTGTAAGGTAATTCATCTGCAAAGAGCAAAACGCCAGGACTTAATATTAATGGACAAGCTGACAGCCCATGTCTGAGAGTCAAACAGACAAGAAAACCACTACTCTTCAATCAACCTGACAAAGTTTTCTTACATATGCAACATCAGTGGAACATGGTTACAGGCCTCCGACAACATATGGCGATTTGTGGAACAAGCTTTTTGTTTAAAAACTGAATATGACTTATGTGTTTAATGTAATTAAATTGACACTTGGTGATTCTGCTGAGGGTGGGTGGGTGGGTTTGCTGGGTGTTTAATGTTGCTCTTTGTATAAATAAGTGCAGTTTTTTAAAAAATAAATAAATACCCCCCCAAATGTTTTAACCCCCATCTTTATAAAGGGAGATTTGAATGAGAGTTAGCAGAGTGTTACCGTGATTTCCTCTCTCTCCTCCCCCCACGCCTGCCACCCTTCATTGGTAAACTTAAACTAAATTACATGGATAGTTTTAATTAAATTTGAATTGGCTGGGGCTTTACACCACTTTAAAGGCCGCTTGAGACACTCGAGTTGCACTTAAAATGTAGTGTTGTAATTAGTGAGTTCTACATTTATTATAGTGGTAACTGCACTTTAATGAATTTATTTAGTACTAAACAAAGCTACTCTAAACAGTTCTGATTACAGAAGGCTGTTAACTTCAGCTGTGTATTTATTCCTTCTCTTAATTCTGTATATCTTTTGATTTGGGCTTCTTATATGGGGACTGGGTAATTAGAAGAGATGCTGGGATGGTTCTTCCATTTATCCATTTTTAGATCTACATCAGTGTAGAATCTTTTCTTTGTGTGGGTTGGCCCCTAAATCCAGGCATGAAAATAGTTGTAATGAGGTATAAAAAAGGAAGCCACAAGTGTGCTTAAATAGCACAATGCCTCTTGTATCATTGTCTTGAATGCATGTCAGATTAGACCTTTAAACCTTGGGAAGGACCACTGCTCAGTGGTAGAACATCAGTTTTGCATGCAGATGGTCCTGTGTTTGATCCTTGGCATCTTCAGGTAAGGCTAGGAGAGATGGAAACCATGGAGAGCTGCTGCCAGTCAGTGAGCACAGTACTGAGCTAAATAGACCAATGGCCTGACTTGTTATAAGGCAGTTTCCTGTCTTCCTATGAGAAGCTTCAGTCTTTCTGTTTCTAAAATCCAGAGTAGCACCCCTGTCTGCTGGCTGTAAGAAGAGCCGCAGAACAGATAGCAGCCATTGTTTTTATTGCCGATGTTCAGGCTGTGAGTGCCGCTGCTCATGATGTCAAAACGGCACCATCTGTGGAAAAGAGTGAGGTGGCGGTAGGCCTGGGAGAACCCCAAAGTTTTCAGATGTATAAAAACCCCCACCTGACCTTCCCCCTGGTTGCTTTTTAAACAATGCTATAAAGCTATAGTTTTCCTAGTAGTGGTGTATGGAAGTGAGAGCTGGACCATAAAGAAGTCTGATGGCAGAAGAATTGATGCTTTTGAATTATGGTGCTGAAGGAGACTCTTGAGAGTCCCATGGATTGCAAGAAGATCAAACCTATCCATTCTTAAGGAAATCAGCCCTGAGTGCTCACTGGAAGGACCGATCCTGAAGCTGAGGCTCCAATACTTTGGCCACCTCATGAGAAGAGAAGACTCCCTGGAAAAGACCCTGATGTTGGGAAAGATGGAGGGCACAAGGAGAAGGGGACGACAGAGGATGAGATGGTTGGATAGTGTTCTCGAAGCTACCAGCATGAGTTTGACCAAACTGCGGGAGGCAGTGGAAGACAGGAGTGCCTGGCGTGCTCTGGTCCATGGGGTCACGAAGAGTCGGACATGGCTAAACAACTAAACAACAACAAATCAGGACTGAAGATATTCAGGGGCTACAAAAAGCTGACTGCTGAGGGGCAAAACAGCAGCAGGAAACTGGGTAGGAGGAAGTGGAAGACCCTGAAGGAAGTAACAGCTGACTGACTGGGACACTGACCAGAAGCACCCTACATATCAACATTTTGTTTGCGACCCCTTGTGACGATTACCCTTTACATTTATACAGTCTGCTACAATGCTCAAAATGCTGAGCATTCGCTACAGTATATATTATTTCCATACAGAAACCCAGATCGCTGTTAAAATCCTCTCCTTGTTGCAGGTGAGGCCTGGGGTCAATTATTATGTTGCCACTGATAGCTAGATGGCTGCCTCTCTGCTTCAGAGTATCATTAGGAAGATTTTGGCAGAATAAGACTGGGAGGAGGGAGAGGGTGCTTGACTCTCCCCTTGCTTGCCACATATTCCTTTGAAACTCCCCCTTTGTGAAATAAGGATGGGGTCTAGACACTCAGCGTGGAAAGAAAACAGCAGGGGGATGAGAGAACAATGGTTGGAAACACCTTTCGGTTTCCCCTTTACTGCTGGAAATCGCCCTCTGCTTATAATGACTTGGAATAGAGATATACTCTTATAGGACTTATATTACATGTGGGTGTAAGGCAATGTGAACTTTGACCGTGACAGAGATCCTAAGATAACCGAGCACGTTTTATTGCTGCAGTGAGATTTTAACTATGGACTTCTCACTAATGGGTTTGGGTTGGTTATTGGTTTCCTGGCCAATAAACAACATTAGCTCTTGGTGTACAACTAACATACAAACAGCTTCCAGGTAACCAGCTGCAGGAAAACCAGTGAAGAGTATTGTGGCATCTTAAAGACTTAGCCGCTTTATTGTGGTATAAATTTTCATGGAGCAGAGCCCAATTTATCAGATGATATAGTAACAAGCTGCCTGCACCCTTCAGAAGTAAAATGAGGCTGAAATCAGAGCTACTGTGAACATATGGTACTATTTGTTATAGCTTCAACAAATTGACTATTTCCTTTACATGACTCTAGCTCAGGGTTGGCATTGTGGTCTGGAAAATGCCACAGAGTTGCTTCCAATTCTTGGGGAATCTGCGAGAGCAATCAGGATGAACGAATTTGCACATGCTGTGTTACCATAGAGAAAACATGCAGACTCTGTGGTGCTCCTTCAATATCGCCACTAAATCAAAATAGTCTCTGAGTACCTATAGTGAGCTTCAGCAGTCTACTGACTTCCCCTTGCATCACAAAAGAAATAAGAATCAACCCACACCTACAGGTGATTTATGCCACCAATACATCTACCATCATATCTCAACATCTTTCATTTGGATCTCTTGTCCTGTTGGCTTCATTTCTTGCATCCTCTTGCAGGTCGAACTGTGCTCTCTTTGTAATTTCATTGCGTTGTCGCTCTTGATTTACGTTGGCCTGGGTGAGAGGAGCAACAGTTCTGGTATGTCCGTTTGCTTTTCCTGAACTGATTTATGCCACTTACACATCTATTGCTGAATATGGCTTTCTTTGCCATATATTTCTGCTACTCTTTTGTGAAATGTAACGTGGATTGTTTGTGTGCCCTCGGTCTCGCGGGGCTCCCTTGATGGCCCCTTGGTTTTGAGACAAGCAACTCGGAAGCAGCTTATTTGCATCAATCTCTATCACTTGTCTTTCCACAGCTCCAGGAGAAATCAAATCTTCATACCTTCCCAACCCCATTCTCTCCCTCCCAAGCATTTCCTCCCTTCCTTCAGCTATCCAAGCTACACCATGCTAATCTTTATTCATAATTCATACCTATTTTTTAAAAAGCTGAGCATTATTTTGGTTGCCTTTTTTGTTAGTTTCACAAGAAACCCTTTCAGTACTAACTGGGAATGGCATTGTGTCATAACGTTGTCAATATGAGCTGACTTTTCCCTGATAATGATTCCTGGAAAAATCTGATTTATTCACAAGACCTCTGCCTGTACGTCTCAAGTTTTTCTTTATTCTTTGCCCTGTGGGGGGTATCTCATAACACCAACTCTACAAGGAGAGATCTTTTGTCAGAAATTCTGTTTCCTCCCACCATAATTTCACATTTGTTCAAGCACCTGGCTCTGATGTCTGTGGAGTTACTTAAAATTCACAGTTCCCATGGATATAAACAAAATCCAACTAGTCATTTCTCTACCTTACAGTTAAAGGGGGGGGGGGTGGAGTTGAGTTTTGCAGTGACCATTAATTTTGGGGATTAAAAATAAAGCCCTGAGCCAGTATGTTTGAGTGAGAGAATGAAATTCTTGTCTAGCCTCCTGGTCGGTGTGTACTCTTAAGCCTTCTATGATGGTTTTCGTAACATATCCAAATAAGACTGTACTGCAAGGTGTACATGTGCGTTCATACATGCACACCTACAAGGATTTCATATGCAACTTTAATATCAACTGCTCTCTGGAGCAGCTAATCATGGCGGCTCGAAGAAGCAAAGCCCTCTGGGACACACACTGCGGTAGTTAAGTGTACACCTGTGTACTACCATCATCTTGGTACAAAGGTGGTGCATAAGCAGAGCAAGGCCGTAAAAGGGATAGATATTGCTGAGCCTCTTTATGGGAATATTGATAAAGCAATAATGGAGAAGAAAAATAATACATCAGATCTAAGCTGTAGATGGGAGAGGAAAGGAAACCAGGATGTTTATCAGCACTGCTTTGTGAATGGTCATTGTAATTATTCAACATGCATCTCAGCTTTAATGTAATTACCACCCTGTGTTTCCTGCATTTCATTTCCCTCTGACCTCACTGCTGTCACTTTGTTCTCTCTCACTCTCTACCAATATGCATGTGTGCCTTCCAGTTCAGGATAAGGTTCTGTGTGTGTGACAGAATGATCCAGAAAGCTCATGCTATTATACACTTGTTATTCTTTTGAGGTGCCACAAGACCGTTTAGTTGTTTCCACACTGAGAAAATGTATCTCTCCTTTCTGTAATCAAAGCCAGTGTGGCTAAGCATGTGAACTGTTGGCTTGGAAAAGCCTCTTTAACCGTCTTCACCAATGAACTCAAGAGGTGGCCTTAGTCAACTTGGCATTCTCCGTGTGTTTTTGAGGGGGTTTTCCACACGACAGAACACATTTTTATATGATAATTTCACTAACATATGGATTTGGTGTGTGCTTTTACTGATATACACATTGTTGCACGCATTGCTCACAAGACATCTGCAGCAACCAACGCCTGTGTCACTGTGTGTGACAGAAGGACAGGCATTGTACACTACGGGAACAGCAGCAGAAAATGCCTATATTTGCCTCACCACTCTATGATATTCTGTCGGTTGTGGTGCCGTGAGGCTGAAATGGGGGTCTTGTCATCTGGGCAGCCCAGGACCTCCTTGAGTAGAATTTCCCCAAATGCTCAAAGTGGTGTTACAGGCTTACTGAGAGGGAGAGATGTGAGGCAGCTGGAAGGTTGGCTCAGGGCAAATGGACCAGCAGAGCAAATTAATCCAGTGCTCCTGACATTAAAGTTACACTGTACCAGCCTTCCCAATTAAGACATATTTTTTTTAACACAGGCATTTTAATTTGCATAATTGTCTCCGCCTGCTGTATGTTTCCAGCTGCTGTCCCTGATATTATTGATAATGTTGGGTTTGTATTGTATGGTTTCATTATTAGCACTTGTTCTCCACTGACTTGGAATCTATTGGTGAAGGGTGATATCTAAGTGTTTAAAATAAATGAAATTATGATCCTGCTGATGCTTCAGCCCAGACATGGACACTTCTAGGCCGTTGCTGTCTGCTGGATGATGTCCATCTGCAATGTTGTTTTCCCTATTTTATGTGTATCTCCTTCTGGAGATACAGTGGATGCTCAGGTTGCAAACGTGATCTGTGCGGGATTCACATTTGCAACCCACAACACCACATCTACGCACGCGCAGGTTGCGATACGGTGCTTCTGCACATGCGCAAAGCACGATTTAGCATTTATGTGCATGTGCAAGCACCGAAACCCAGAAGTAACCCACTCCGGTACTTCCGGGTTTTGGCGCGTCTGTAACCCAAAACCGCGCAACCTGAAGTGTCTGTAACCTGAGGTATGACTGTACACTCCTTTCCTTTGAACTGTTTCCAGATTATTGATTACTGACCTTCTATGTGGCATTGCTGTTGCACACAACTCATTGGCTATTGATTGGTGATATTTAACAAACTGGAAAGAGTTTATGACCTTGTGTGTGTTCTTTTTCCAAACCAAAGCCTGGGTGGGGTGGGGTGGGAATCAGGACAGCACAGGTGATGGCAATCATGACTTTTCATGACCCAACTGGGTTGAACAAATGAAAACTCTATAGTAAAGTCAGATGCTGGAAACTTTTACTCTACCTTATTGAGCCCTCCCTAGTCATATTATAGGAGGTCCTTTAAGAAGATGCACCAGAGATTGAAACATGGACCTTCTACATGCAAGCTATGTATGTATGTATGTATGTATGTATGTATACATGTGTTTTTAAAAACCTGCTCATCGCTTCATGGGTGTTGGTGTTAAATTCCAATTTCTGTAAGGCTGAGTACTGAGCAGGGAACTGGTGCACAATTTAAGCACACGCTAAATCCTGCTTTCCAACAGAGATTGGCCTATATAGGAACCTTGTGCATGCAGCAAAACCAGACAGAATTGTACCGCATTGGGGTCGCATCAGCCGATTGAAAGGTGTTGTGGCTTTTCTAAAAAAACGGCCTTGCAATCTGGATTAGAATCCATTACAGGTTCTGGCCCACAGACCCGAGGTTCCTCACTTAGGGTCTTACATTCTAGTCCTCTGATGTTTTCTTGGTATGATGATGTCTAGTAAGGAAAGGCAAAACTTCATTAGATTTCTTCTTATTTTAAAATAAGAAGAGAAGGCTTACCAATTGCGATAGCCTGTGAGGGCTCTGACAGGATCCTAGAGTCGTTCCCACCTCCTTCCTAAAGCCTAATTAGCCTTGCCCAGCTTTGTGAAAGAGGTGGAAGAGCTCTAGGACCCTCGCAGAGCACTATGCCTCACTTATCTGGCTTTGGGAAGGCAGTGTGAGGGCTGGGAGGGTGGGCATGAATGTTGCTAAGGGCCACAAAAAGGCCTGCTTCAAGAGCCACATCCTTGGGCTGTGTGATGGACCAACCTGTTCTAGTCCATTCTTAACAATTACATCTCACTGGCTCTCTCACTGGGGATGTGGGGTGTTCAGTTTTGACCTCAACCCCCCCCCCAGCATGACAAAGCAGTGAGGGTTCTGTGTCAAAGTATTCTTGCAGCCCGCTTGATATGATAAGTTGGACCACCCTGAACTAGTACCTGGGAGACCAGAGTTCAGATCACCTCTTAGCCAGTGACCTTTAGGTGGTGACTGTATCTCAGCCTTATTGGTCTCACATAATTATTCTGAAGATGCAATGGGGATCGGGGAGGGAGTTATGAATGCCACCATGACCTCACTGGAAGGAAGGTGAGAGATAAACATTATCAATCAAAATAAAATAACAGCACAAATTCCAGCTTGGCTGTGTGCTTAAAAATAATCACAAGGCAACTTATAAATGAAACTGGTGCGGATGATGATGGAGCATGATTTCCTACTAAAGTCCCGATGTGACCAACAGAGGACCACTTGGAGCATCCTTTTGGCTAGCAAACCTTCTCCCGTATTCCTAAAAAAAAAGGATAACTAGCACTATGGTGCTGAAAGGGTTATACATTCTAGTTTCATAAACACCGGCATAAATCAGAAGGGATTTTCAAAAGTACACTTTGAACGGATTGTATATGAATTGATTGATTGATTATACTTGTTTTAATTATACCCATAAATGTCAAGCAATTTCATTAAGTAGTAGAGTGAGCATTTATTATGACCAAATACCTACTTGGAATGTTTTATAATTTCAGAACAAGCATTTTATATTTAATGGACATTGTTAGGGCTTGTTACGCAGGCACATGGGTAGCAGATTTCAAAGAAAAATTGGTGCTAGTCTAGAGTGACAGTAAATATATATCACTTGGAAATGGGTATATTCCCTGGGGGACCCGGTTTCCAAACATGCACATTATTATAGAGAGCTGCAAAATGTGTATGCAGTCCAGCAACTTCTGTTGAGAGGAGCCCCATTGGTTTCATTGGGACTACATCAGGAAAAGAAAATGGGAAGTCAAATTTTTGAGAGTCAGCACCTACCCAGTAGGTGGGAGGTAGCAGTGTCCTCAAAAATCCATCCCAGGAATTTATTGAATGTGTACAGTGCAAATTATCTGGCCCTCCTCTGTTGCTTCTATTTGAGTTGTCTGTTTGTGAAACAGTCCCCAAAGCCATGCTCTCACAAGTGTCATATATTTGTCCCCTTAGTGATGGGCAAGCTCTCTGTAGTTCTCCAAGGCCCAGTGATTTTGAATTTCTAGGGTGGGGATGAAATTGGGAATTATTGACTGGAAGAAGCCTTGTACCCATCCAAGGAAAATTCATTCTCAGAGTACTAAAATGAGCAATTTTCAGGTGGTGGTTTGGATAAGATGATGGTGATAATCAATTATTTTTACCCCACTCTTCCTGACAAGAAGCCTAGAGAATCCAACAGTCTTCATAAATAAAATATGTAGGTATTATAAAAAGCATAATACTATAGCAATGTGTACATGGGTGGCGCTGTGGGTTAAACAACAGAGCGTAGGACTTGCCGATCAGAAGGTTGGCAGTTTGAATCCCCACGACGGGATGAGCTCCCGTTGCTCGGTCCCAGCTCTTGCCAACCTAGCTGTTCAAAAGCACGTCAAAGTGCAAGTAGATAAATAGGTACTGCTCCGGCGGGAAGGTAAATGGCGTTTCCGTGCGCTGCTCTAGTTCGCCAGAAGTCGCTTAGTCATGCTGACCACATGACCCAGAAGCTGTACGCTGGCTCCCTCGGCCAATAAAGCGAGATGAGCGCCGCAACCCCAGAGTCGGTCACGACTGGACCTAATGGTCAGGGGTCCCTTTACCTTTACAGCAATGTAGGGCTGTATCCAGTATTGGTTACAGAGCAGGCTGATTGAAATGAATGGTTATGACTAATGTAGGTCCATTAATTTAGTGGATCTACTCTGAGTAAAATTTCATTGGATACAGCACATATGATAGTCAGCAAAAGGCATTAAAAAAAAGCCAGGAAAGGGCAGAAGTTAGATTGGGATCTGTTGGGTGACTGCAGTGGGTCAACAAGGGGGTGCAATGACAACAAGAAAACGACCATCACACACAATTTTAAGATTGGTAAAATGGAGAAAAATGGAAGAAACCAGAACATTAAATTCAGTTCTAGTACTTAAACCAAATTCCTGTGTTCAGCCACTCTATTGTAGCTACAAGTAGATTGATGATTGATCCCTATTGCAAAAAAAATAAAATAAAAATTAACATGTGAAATGCATGACCATTTAGAACATGTCACACCTAGGTAGAAAAGCATTGCTTTGGGGGAACTGAGGCGGTTTCTTGTGTGATGGAAGGGGAAGAGATGCAAATCATTTTTGTTGCTTAAAACTGTGCTTTTCTGAATTTGCCAGAAGTCATATAGGCAAATGAACTTTTGAAGGCCTTCTCTGGAGGTGGGGGGTATACCACCTACCTCTTTAAAATTGGTTCGCTCCAGTCAATCGCTGCACTGCTGTGAGGTGTTTGCTCACTTGGCGAGACAGAATTATGTCTTGTTTCATCTGTCAAATGCTGGAAGCAACATCTTCATACTTTGTCTCAAACATATTTATCTAGCAAATACTGCCTCCCTCCCTCAACTGTAGAGAAGTACAGTTTTCCATGTTACAGGAGAACTATAGGAGTCTGGCAGTAGATGATGGATTCTAAGAGTTGGGGATGGCATGGTAGACCCTGTTATCTACATTGTTCAGGTCAAACAGGTCAGCAGGTTTCCTTTCATAGCAAATCGAAGACCTACAAATCTCTTTGGAGAGGATTTTGGAGCCCAAAATGAGTGTGCATATGCCACAGGAAACAATGATAGTCTATCATATCACTTTTCAGTTAGTTTGAAAACTACAAGTGAAAGAGTGATAGAGCTCATTATTTGGATGCAAAAGGTCCCAGTTTCAACCCCTCTTGTCTGAAACCTCATACAGCTCAGTGACTGACAGCTCTAGACAGTACTAAGATGGTGGGCACCAATGGCGCAACTCGGAATAGGGGAGGCCTCTTCATAACTGTTGTCTGCTTCCAACCTGAGAAACAGTACTGCGCTATGATGACTCCTGCCTGTGCAATGGCTCCTCCCTCTCCTCCCCTCCCTGTGCACCACTCCTAAATCTGTTCTGGGTTTCCCCCCAACCCTCCAGAGAATATTTTGGGATGAGTACGGATGTCACCACTGAGGGGGGTGACAAAATGCCGGGCAGCACTCACCACGGGACCTGCAGCACCCTTGAGCCACACATCTTTTCTGGGAGTGGCACGGTGGCTTGTGTGCCTGCAGGCTCCGTGCTGCCCCAAATGGACCACCCGCCGCCTCCCCCTCAGCTGTAGGGTGGCTGAGTGGAAGGAGGCAGGCAGACTCCTCAAAGGCCCCACGGAGCATCCTTCCCCAGCTAGTCCCCCCGCAGGTGGCTGGCCCCGCCCATGGATGCAGGGCATGCACGTCACCCCAGACGCCCAGTCGGCTTGCTCTGCTGCTGAGGAGAGGGAGGGGAAGTTCCATTGTGCAAATGGAACTCCTTGCACTAACAGAACTGCTTCATTGTATGCCATCCCATGTTCCTACAATACTGTCTGCCTTCTGTCGCTTCCTATATAGTAGTGCATTTTAAAAATATGGATCTGCTGAACTTTGAAGACTCCTGATTTTGGGAAGAAAGCTAGCCTTTTTGTTTTTTGTTTCAGGGAGGTGAGAATAAAGGGAAAAACAACTCAGAAATGTTCTCAGGAAAATGTATTTCTGAGAAATTTTGACTCAACACTAACACTGAGTAAAGAAAGAGATAGAAAACTTAGTTACAATTCATCATCTGAACTTATTTTCTACTGATAATATTTTGCTTTATGCACATGGTGCATAAGAGGGAAACTTGCAGAAAGGAACTCTGTTTATTTTTTATTTTTTTATTGTGCTGCTTGCCACTGTTTTCTTTAATTTTTTGGAAAAGAAAAGAAGTTTAAGATTTCAAGTTTTTATTTCTTTTAAGCTGCCGTTGGGTCAAAAAGCATCCTTAGAAATATGAAAATATTAATATTTTATTTGGTTTTATTTAAGAAATTTGTATACCAACCATCATCAAAAGGCTATGGGCAGCTTACAAAATAGTAACATAATAACACAATGCACATTCATAACATAATATCCATAAAATACAATATGCATAAAATACAAATGTATTTGTATAAAAATACAAATCATCATGGTAAACAATGCATAGTGATACATAATCGGTAGCAGTGTCAAATTAATCACATTGTCAACCCAGCAACTAACTCCACAATTCAACCCTTGTGAAATATTGTTCATATTTATTAAATTTATATTCTATGCTTCCAAGGGCAGAAGACACCTCAGTAGTAGAACAAAACAATATATAAATTACTCTCACAGCTAATAACTTCTGAAATTGGCCCTGCCCAATAACCTCAATGAGTCTACTTTGAGTAGGACTAGTACTGGCTGACAGGCAATATTTTTCAGCCTTTAAAATGCTTGGAATGTCTTTAAATCCCCCTGAACTGTTAAAGGTTTAGAGAGACAGGCACTTCTCAGCAGGGAAGACATTCCACAAATAGGGAAATACAAGAACCTAATAATGTAAGTTGTTATCTATGCATCATACGTACATATGTAACAACAGCAGCAGCAGCAGCAGCATAAAAATAAGTATAAGAGTAGTTTTAAACATACATGTGGAAGCCGTATAGAAAGATAAAATAAATGGCTAGAAAGGAGTAAACGGTGAGAGTTGCGGCTGGAGGTATTTGATACAATGTGCAGCTTGCTTCATTTGATCCTCACTATTCAGTGCCTTGATAGATCTAGAGTCAACTAGGTGCTGTAAAACATCTGAAAGACAACAAAGGTTAAAAGATTTTTCAGGGTCTTCTCATATTGAGCTGTCATCAATTCTATTACTAGAATGGCTCCCGGTTTCTATTTGAAGGGGCCAGAGCGAACATGGCTTCTTCTCTAATTAAATTCTCATCTTTTGCCCAAGTGGTTGAAAGGGCAACTGTCTTAAACCTTTGAACTTTATTTGTAATACAAAGCTTCAATTAGATAAAAGACAATAATTAGCAAATCTTTTATCTTTGAGCATAATTAAATCTTTAAGGGAAGACATCTTAATCAATGGCTTGTAATGACAAGTTCATAAATTAATTAATCCCACCAATGAGAGTCTGGCGAGGATCGATGGATGTTAAAAGAGATTCAGGATGCGGGGACACTGCTATAGTAACACTGTAGCTCAGTTCAATGTGGTTTAAAGATTCCCTTCTCTAAAGTATTAGCTGGTTGAAAAGTGTATGTATTCTATAAAGGAAGTTCACTAAATATTCACCTTTTAAGTGAAGAGTAAGCATTGATGGTTTCCCTCAATCAAACTTTAAAAATATTTCAACACACACTATTTGGTTTTTGTATGAAATGCCACGTAAGAGCTAGTTAGTGTGAGCATAGTGTTGCAGTTAGGTCAGGAAGATCAGACTTCAGATCTCCCCTCAACCATGTCACTTTCAAAGTAGCCATTAGCAAGCAACCATATTGCAGCCTCCTTGGAGTTAGCTGCCTCCTTGGGGTTGTAGCAAAGACAGAATGGGACCATCTATGTCAGGGGTCAGCAAAGTTTTGTGGCTTGGGCCGGTTCATGGTCCCGCAGACGTCGCAGTGGGCCAGAGTGCGTGCAAACGCTATTTCCGGTGCGGAGGAGGTGTGCGCAGCTTCCCATTGGCTGCAGGAGCTTCCTGCAGCCAATGGGAAGCCGGCCAGTGCCGCAGAAGGCGGTCCCCACTCTGCTCCATGCATGTTTAGCACAGCGCATGGGAGCCGACCAAGCAGGCGGCGGGGCTCCATGGGCCGGTTAAACGACCCCCATGGGCTGCTTGTGGCCCATGGGCCTTAGGTTGCTGACCTCTGATCTATGTACACCACTCTGGAGACATTGGAGAAAATGTGTTAGGTTTATCTCCCTGCAGTAAAATGAGAATTCATGTTTATTTTTAAGTTGTCAAGTGTTTTTTTGTATTGAAGTAAGGAGATAATCCTTGTCTACTGGAAGAGAGCTTTCAAACTTTCAGAGTTAAACTGCAAGAGGACACTACATGCCGAAGTAGTTTGCCACTTAGCTAAGTCTGGAGAAAATTTCAGATAAATTCTTATGGGTGGGGTGCAGGCTTTGTTGTTGCGCTCAATTTACTTTCATGGTGGCCAAGTAGTCCACCTGAGTGTCAGTTCATTCTACACAGCATCTGAAGCCTGCAGCCTTTCCGAATGCTCCCTGAAAATCACATTACACCAGGGGTGGAGAAAATCAGACACTGATTAGGCCCAGGATAGGACATGTTTTGGCCCTGGTCCCATTTTTGTCCTCAAGGCTGTTTGTCACAAAGCAGGCCCACTTGTGACATCAAGGTGTGGGACGTACAAAGGTGTGGGACATACACAACCCCCCAGAACAGCTTGGAGGCTTCAAGGGTGCTCCCAAGCATCACTTTGCAGGGAGGGCTTCCTGTCAGTGCCTATCGACCGACTTCACTGGCCCCACTCTGTGCTCTCCTCAATTGCAACAGGGTATCAGCAAAAACAGCCACTGCCACTGAGAAACTGAAGCTGGGAAATGCCAGCTTCTTTGTTTCATTGTTGCTTCCCATGAAATTCTGGGAATGGGCGTATCTGTCTGTTTCAATTTCTTTCTCTTTCTCATTTTTCCATGCTTAAGTTCAATTATCACCATTTACTCATCAGTTTGTACTTTAACAATGAAAAACAAGTCCTCGTGAAAATCCAGCACCATTTTAATGCAAATTTCTTCTAATATACACACCTTTGTATGCAATTTTGTCTAATATACACATTCTTGTGAATCAATTTCCTCTAATTTAATGGCTTTTTAGACATTCTTTCCTAAGCAACATATTGATTTTTATGCACATTTAACCTTAATTGCACATTTTTGTACACATCCCTAGTCTGGATAATTGCACTGCCAAATTTAGAGAAGTGTGAATTTTGAAGGCTTGGCTGTGCTTCAATTAGCATGCTATTTTGGAACTTGTTGAAATAGGTAGGTTCTTCTATTAAATGTGAACTGAATCTAATTCATTCCCCATCCCTGTGAAATGCAGATTTCTTACTTTTGCACTCAGACACTTGAAAATCTTTTGGCATTGACTAGCTTGGCAGGTTCACCCTCCTTGTCTGTCCTGCAGGCCTCCCTTTGACAGGGAATGCCTGTATCATCTCACACTTTGCAAACATCAGCCGCGTGACCCGTTTTAAGGTTGCAAAATAGATCTAAAGATTCCCCAGGCACTTCTGTTCACAACCTGGGCCTTTGGAGCCTATGATACAGATCTAAACTTCATGCCTCTTATATATATATTCTCCTTCTAAGCTTGTCGCCTGTGTTGTCAACACTTATATTTTTAACCAGTTTGGGCTTTGTGAGTACCTTTATCAACAGAGCAACTGTTCTTTCCACCCCATTAGGATTCCTCAGAGATGGATGTTGACAGCCTGCTTGGATGAAGCCGAAGGATTCTTTCCTTGCTACCTTTTCATTTGAGGCTTGCTTGCTCACTTTCACAATGATCCTGCACATCAGCAGAGCAGATGTGGCAAGCCTTTGGCTCTCCAGATGTTGCCAAACTACAACTCCCATCAGCTCTAGGCAGCATGGCCTGGAATGGTGGGAGCTGAGATTCAGCCACATCTGGAGGGCCAAAGGTTTATAAATATAAACCACACCTGGTTCACATTATCTAAGTGATACCTGGAGCATCGCTTACTCAGATACAAACTACTACTGCTGCTAATAAATGCTGCACACTGACTTGTCAGGCCTAATTTGGACTGTGATACACCCCCAAAGGGTAGCTATTAAGTTTAAATTGAGTACTGGTAAGACTGAACAGCTCCCTTGCATAGCATAATGCTTTGGCTCCCATAGCAGATTCTTAACTGCTGCAATTTGAATCCTTAGGTAATAGTTTTTCGGTCACTGCAAATCACCACAAACCAAATCTGTTTACGACACTTCACTATTCCAGGCACCTGATCCTTTGCCAGCTCAGCTGAACAGCACGGTTTCGTAAAAGGAGGGAGGCAGCTCATAACTTTAAGATAAGGAACTGAAATATTATATCACTGTAGGCTGGGGAAATTTGTGTCTCCAAAGTCTGAGGGCTTTCTTTCACAGCTGCATTGATTTTGTATCTTGTAGGGTTTTGGAGGCAGAACGAATGCCCTGTACCACTTTAGGTTGTGGGTGGATTGGACAGAATCACATGATCTGGAAAGCTGTCTGTGGACAAACACCGGCTTCCTCGGCCTGAAAGTGGAGATCAGTGCTGCACCCCATAGTCGAATTCGACTTGTCTTAACTGTCCAGGGGTCATTTACCTTTACCTTTTACCTTGTATGGAAATAGTTAATGGCATCAAGAAATATAACAATGGGGTTTCTATCCTCTCGTGAGATTTCCTTTAAACATAATCAAGGCAAAAGTTGATGGCAAAAGCTGAAAATGCTGATGTTCTTGCTGGGGTACAAATAGAAGGGGGTCTAACTGGCTGCAGAAGAATATTATGTTTTTATTTTTAAAAATATGTTCACCCCACACCTGTGTGTTGTAGCACTTCAAGGTGGCTCTCTACATCAGAACACCAAATAATTTGCTTCCCTTCCACCCCTCCCATAACTTCCTTTTAGTAAATCTTGCTGATGCTAAATATGTTTGCATCTATCCTATAACAAGTGTAACCAGATCAACACTGAGATTCAACAGTCAATTAAATGTTATTGCAATTTTTTTTTTTAAAGGAAGCTGCTATGGTTTCTTTATTAACACACCCAGTCTCTGGGAGATAGCAGAATGGGCTGTTTACAAAAGGGGGAAAGGAATATAGCATATAGCAGGCTGAGAAGATGCTTTTGTTTATGTGTAGTTGTGTGTGCTGGGGCTAAGGGCTCAAGAAGCAATTTGAGCATAACAAGAGCCCTGCTAGATCAGGCCAAAGGCCCATCTAGTCCAGCATCTTGTTCTCAGAGTGGCCACCCAGTTGCCTCTTGGGAAGCCTGTAAGAAGCAGCCAACTGCAACAAGGCTCCCTTCATCCCCAGCAACTGAAGAAAGACAAAACCTCTCTGCTCTTGTCTTCTCAGTTGATACCCCGTTTTTGTTCAGAAAAGTGTTTCCATGGTTTATCTTCTCTCTAGACAATGCCTGTGTTGTTTCAGTGACTTTGCTAACATGGGGGAATGCCTTCTTCTTCATCACATCCCAAAGGACACAGGTGCAGAATGGCTAGGCGGTTGGACTGTAGTGCTGTGGCAGAGTACATATTTTATAGGAGGAATGGCCCAGGTTGCCTCTCTGCCATCTACAGTTACATTTGCCCATTACAGGTGATGGGAATGGCTCTGCCTCTGCCTCAGACCCTGGGAAGATGCTGTCCTTCACTGCCAGTCAGTGAAGTAATAATGGACTAGATGATATACATTCACACCTTGCCACTCTAAACAGTTATTTATTTAAAATGTATGCACCTTTCAGTTTTACAGCATGAAGGGCAGCTTGGAAAAACCATTAAAAACCACCTACAACTTTAAATATCAATATGAAATACATTTAATGGTAGGAAGAAGCAAAGGTAGTACAAAACAGAAGAACTTACGCAGTTCACCCACATTTAAAACTAGTCTAGAGGAATCTTTACTTGGTGTTAGAAAGACCATGGACTTGGCGCTAGGGAGCATTTTGGATATGTGCGTAAATAAGGTGGTCATTGGCAGGTCGGCTCAGAGGACTTGGGCACCTACACATTCCAAAGGATTCCAGGGAAGTTTTTCAGATACACACTTAGCACGTGACTTGTTAGGTCTCATGTCCGTTTACCTGATTCACAGATAGCACTAAGCCATGGTTTATGAAACCACTTGGGACCGACCTCAAGGTTAGCCCCACAAAGAATACATGGCAGTAATCCATACTTGAGGTTACCAGTGCACAGACATCTGTGGCCAAGTTCTCCTGATAAAGGAACTGGCATAGCGGCCTTAGCAACCGAAGCTGCTAAAAAACATTCCTAGCCTCCGAGGATGCTTGTGTCTCTCTAATGACAAGAGCTCAATACCAGAGTTCCCTCAATCTACACACCTACTCCTCTAGGGAGAGGGCAATCCCTTCCAGGCAGGCAATTTACTGACTCCAGAGATCTGCTGCCACTGTGAACCAATTGTCTGACTTGGTATCAGGCTACTCCACGTGGTGTTAGGAGCTTTTATTCTGAGACTTCTCCACAAAAGCTCTGCAAAACCAAGTAAGGGGGAGGAGTGGCTTTGGGCCAGCTGTCTTTCAAAGAGGTTTCTCGGCTGCTCCTGGTTTTCTCATTAAGGGAACCTCTGATAACCTCCTGAGAAACTGCAGGGTTCCTTCCCAGAACACAATTTGAAAGCTCGACTGAGTCAAAGAGAGATTGCGCTACTTACTGGGAGTCAGGTTAGCCACCTGAAGGTTAGTCATTTGAATAAGGACATGAGAAACTTGTCTAAATTGCCTAAAGAAAAGACACAGGGTGGTTAAGTAGCCCTTAGTGTTAAGCTCTGAAACAAATACTTAATGTTTCTGTCAGCAGTGGGGAGTGGCATCAGGAAAGTGTCAAAACAAGTGGGGAAGATCAGATTGTAGATTAAAACAATTTTTAAAAAAATGGAAACAGGCCACCAGATGGCAGTGTTTCATTTGCAATTAATGTCCCGAAATGACAGGCTCAACTGTTTTCTTTTGACTTGGGTCAGCCAAGGTCTGTTCAAATAAATAGCCAGATTTAGAAATGTGAAAGTGAGAAATAATATTAGTTAATTAAGTAAAAAGCAGCCAGGGTAGCCCATCCATAATCACAAACAGACTGAGGCAGCGGGAGCTGGAGGGGACAACCGGCTCACGTCCTTTAGAGACGAGGATTTTCCAGCTGGTGTGAAACCTCAGATATGGCAGTGGCCAGAGAAACTTTGTTGATTATGGGCTGATTCACACACATGTGCAACCTCAAATCTTTCCCCAATACTTGCTGAGTGGAAGCTTACCGTGCTAACCGAACTCCGTGGAAAGTGAGAATCACGATAGGAGTGTAGAAAATTATGCACGGAGGAAGAGGGCAGAGAAAAGTCCCCCCCACCCCATAACACCAGAACTCGTGGACATCCAATGAAACTTTGGGCAGTTCAGGACAGAGAAAAGAAAGTAATTTTTCCACACAGCACATAGTTAAACTGTGATGGCCACCAGCTTGGATGGCTTGAAAAGAGGATTAGACCAATTCATGGAGGATAAGACTACCATGGGCTACTAACCCTAATGGTTATGTTCTTTCTCCTCAGACAGAAGCAGAATGAATACCAGTTGTTGGAAACTGAAGGCGGGAAGAGTGCTGCTGTTTTGCATCAGGTTGGTCACTGTGAGGACAGGATACTGCCTGTTCCAACAGGCTCTTCTTGTCGGGTCTGAGATGATTTGAGGCAGAGCTGGCTCCATCATTAGGCAGAGTGAGGTGGCTGCCTCAGGCGGCCTTTGCTGAGGACATTGGGGGACAGCAGCTGTTTGGAGCAGCGTGCAAGTAGAAACCGGGTGCTGGAGGACAGAGCTGTGTGCCTGTGCCCCCTAAGTCTGCTGTCCTCAGCTGAAATAGAAGATCTTGTCTTGCTGCCAGCAGTGAATTAGATGGCAACTGCCAGCCCAGTTGGCTTCTGTAGCTGTAACTGTGCCATCTTGTTTTTCACCTCGGGCTGCAAAATTTCTTAAGCCAGTCTAAATATGATGCAGTGTAAAATCTCTGCCTGTTAGATGTATTTAAATAGGCCTATACGTCTTAAATAGACATATTTAAGATCTTCTATTCCAGGGGTTGGCAAGGTTTACCTCACCTGGGCTGGTTCACTCCAGCAGCGATCCCTCTGTGGTCTGGATTGTGCGCGTGCGCCTGTGATTTCTGGCATCTGTGCAGACATGATTTTCAGCGCCGCAGAAGCGAGTCTCCACTCCATGCTGCGCCAGTTTAGCACAGCGTGTGGGGACTTGCCAAACAGGCGGCTCAGTTCAGGGATGGCTTGTGGGCCGGTTAACTGACCCCCTGTGGGCTGCTTGTGGCCCATGGGCCTTAGGTTGCCTACCCCTGGTCTATTCACACATTCCACTCATCCCTTGTGGCAAGTTCAGACTTATCTCAGTGGAGACAACAGATAGTATTTCAGGTTTGGGGGATGTAAATTTTTCTTGAATGTTATGCCCGGTTTGTTTGCACACAGGTTGCTGAGCTGGCAGTATATGAACGCGAGAAGAAATAAGATAAGAAGTTATAGTGAAATATTGTCTGCATTTATGGATTATGTTGTGAATTAAATACAAATGGGGAAGTTTAAGTATTTATGGTTAACAAATTGTATGTATTGATCCAACGATTATGCTTTGGTTTAGATCTTATGGAATTATTTTATTGATGAGCATGTTATATACAATTTAGTTTTTTGTCTGTCTCTTTGTTTTAGCGTGCAAAGTACCTCTTTTACTCAACTGGGATTATGGTTTTATATGTATCGTGTACTGATATATATGTGCGATTTTAAGACTGGGGGAGGAACAGGATCCACCCAGTGGCCAATAATCCTGATTACACAGATGGCTGATGCGGTACCCTTCAGATATTGCTGGACAAGGGCTTGTATCACCTGTGAGCATTGCTTATGAAGGCTGGGGTTGATGGGATTTGTAGTCCAAAAGCAACGGAAAGGAAGTACATTGGCTACCTCTGCCGTAAAAGGTAGGTGTTAGGATTATAACTAGATAATGCATATGACATGGTTAGAACACCTGAAAGTTGTATACAAATGGTATTATTATGATTATGATGATTAGCCATTGACGACTTCAGTATGTGGAACTGGCACTTTTTACAAGTGTCATATCATGCTTTTCCCGCTCTTCTGCACTTTTAGTGTGGCAGCCCCTATTCTTTGGAATTCCCTGCCTATTGATAGTACACAGGTTCCTTTGCTGTACTGTTTCCAATGCCTGCTAAAACTTTATGTTTAGGCAACCCTACATGTAATTTCATTATGTATATTTGTTTTCAAACTGCTGCTTTTATTTGTATTTTGATAAGTTTATGGCAGCTTCAACATTTGATTTTTATTGGTATTCTTTAATTTTTAATATATTATTTTATGCAAACTGCTTAGAGGTCTTCGTTGATTAGGCAGTATATATCTTGTTAAATATTTTTAAATTTTATACAAGAACATTTCCCCTATCAATGGAACTGTCTCCTGATCCAACTAATCAGTGGAAATTAGAACATGCAGATATTTCTGTATTACTACCAGCATATCATCTATCCCAAGATAAAATCCCTGCCCTGTGACCTGTCTTGAATTTTAATTAATTGATTTTGGCTCTGGAGGCTTTCTGTTGAAGTTTCAAAAGACACACTGCAGCAACAGATTTTGGGTGTGTTCCATTCATTCTCTTAGTAAGCTGCAATATGTTTTCAGAATGTCGCTTGCTTAATGTTGAAATGTATTGCACATACTAATTAAGAAAAATAATTTTCAGAAGATCTGAGCACATTTGATCTAGTAACTTAACTGCTGTGAAGTGCATCTCACTTCTCCAAACATTTTCCTATTTCAACAAGTCTTCCAAGTGGAGATTTTTATCCCAGTCAATATTCATATTGGTTATGAAACTCTCTCTCTCTCTCTCTCTCTCTCTCTCTCTCTCTCTCTCTCTCTCTCTCTCTCTCTCTCGTTTTAACTGTTTTTGTACATGTAATGGTTTTTAATGGTTTTTGTAATTATTTATTGTATCAGGATATCACGTCAAGAAGCATCATAGGAAGCGATTCATAAATCAAGCAACAAATAGTGAACACGAATACCTTAGCTACAGTAACAGAAAATTCCTGCAACAACTTTGGATAATTTTTTTAAGCATAGGTGGGGGAAACATCAAGCCCCCTCCCCACAACTTGGTGATTTCTGCTGGTTTTACACTGGAATTCTGCTGGTTTTACACTGGAATTGACAATTCTGCTGGTTTTACACTGGAATTGACAATTTCTAGATTTTAGGGTTTTTTTAAATATTCTGTTTTTGCCCATTGTCCATGGGTTCTGAATAGTGCTAGAGACTGATGAGCATTTTAAAAATGTTGTTGTTGTTGTTGTTGTAATTATTATTTGCAAAGGGAACAGATTCTTCCATTAGTACTCATGCTACCTTTACTTTTTAAAAATAATCTTATTAATGTGCCACATGCTTTATTGTTTATTTGTTTGTTTGTTACATTTATATACCATCTTTTCTTCCAAGGAACTCAAGCTGGTGCACATACTGTATTTTTCACTCCATAAGACGCACCTAGTTTTTAGAGGGGGAATGCAAGGGGGAAAAATTCTTTAAAGGGACCGCTGAGCAGAGCCTGTATGCATCCCAGGCTCTGCTCAGCTCTCCCTTTCACGAGCCGCAAGGAGCGTGTGTGCAGCTCTTGGGGGCTTTTCTCCCAAGGAGGGAGAAGGGCAGCCCGTCACTGACAGGCTGCCTTTCTCCCTCCTCGGGGAAAAGCCCCCAAGAGCCGCACACACGCTCCACACGGCTCTTTAAAGGGAGCATGGCTCTTGAGGGCTTTTCTGGAAGGTGGTGGAAGGGACAGAGCTGTGCGCTCTGTCCCTTCCTCCACCTCCTGCAAAAGCCAGGGATAGCCCCACGAAGCTGAGAGATGGTGACTGGTGCCAGGTCACCCAATGAGCTTCATGGCTGAATGGGGATTTGAACCCTGGTCTCCCAGGTCATAGTCCAACACTCTAATCATTACACCACACACAGAATCATAGAATTGTAGAGCTGGAAGGGACCAAATGGGTTATCCATGTCTAATCCCTTGCAATGCAGGAATCTTTTGCCCAATGTAGGGCTCAAACCCACAACCCTGAGATTAAGAGTCTCATGCTGTACTGACTGAGCTATCCTATGGAGATGGTGTTCCCTAGTTCTTTAATCTCTAGGTTCGTCTTCCAAAGCAACTACTCTTTTCCAAACTTAAAAATGGAAAGTGTAATATTGGTGGTCAAGAAAAGAGGCTTGAAGACTGTCTTAAGACAATATGTAGTATGTTGTTGTTGTTTAGTCGTTTAGTCGTGTCCAACTCTTTGTGACCCCATGGACCAGAGCACGCCAGGCACTCCTGTCTTCCACTGCCTCCTGCAATTTGGTCAAACTCATACTGGTAGCTTCGAGAACACTGTCCAACCAAATATGTAGTATAAACACTGACAATTGGGAAACACTGGCCTGCGAGCGCTACAGTTAGAGAACAGCCTTTACCAAAGGTGTCATGGGCTTTGAAGACACTCGAACTCAAGATGCAAGGGAGAAACGTGCTAAGAGGAAGGCACGCTTGGCAAATCCACACCGTGATCAACTCCCACCCGGAAACCAATGTCCCCACTGTGGAAGGACATGTGGATCCAGAATTGGCCTCCATAGTCACTTACGGACTCATTGTTAAATCCGTGTTTATGGAAGACAATCTTACTCGGCTACGAATGATCGCCAAAGAAGAGCAGAAGAATCTCTGCAAATGGTGAGACCGACATAGCCATTTCTAGAACGTTTGGCAGACGGCTGAACCTGGTGTGTGAAAAGAACAGTGCTAGCAATTTAGCAATAAAATATTTCTAGATAAAGGAGAATGCTTTCAATGGATAGGTTCATTGGTTTGCCATAATCAGAAGTGTCAATTTTCCACGCCACCTTGGCACTTGCGAAAGTAGGTCAGTTGAAATGCTAGTCTATGTTTCCCTATATCAGGGATGGTTAACCTGTTTTGGGCTGAGGGCCACATTGTCTCATGGCCAATGCACCAGGGGCCATGTATGAAAAGTGAGTGTGGCCACTTTTTAAAAAAGGGAAGTCTTGAGGGATGATGAAACCCTTTGGTGTCACATAAACACTGTGGGGGGCCCAAGGGAGTGATCCTAAAAATGAAGTAAAAAATCAGTTAAGAGTTGCATCTAGTCCTACTCAGAACAGACCCATTGAAATAAATGGACACGACTAACATAGATCTATTAATATATAGATAAGTAAGAGCTGTTCGACAGTGGAATTTGCTGCCAAGGAGTGTGGTGGAGTCTCCTTCTTTGGAGGTCTTTAAGCAGAGGCTTGACAACCATATGTCAGGAGTGCTCTGATGGTGTTTCCTGCTTGGCAGGGGGTTGGACTCAATGGCCCTTGTGGTCTCTTCCAACTCTATGATTCTATGATTCTATGGATATAAATAGATCTTTTCTGAGTAAGGCTTTGTTGAATATAACCTAATGGGTTTACTCTGACAGGACATAGTTGGATTTAGCTCTTTTTTAAAAAGCCAACTTTTGGAGAACCACAATTCATATCACCTATAGGAGCAGTCAGTAAAAAACAATAATTTTAAAATGTAAAAATTAATGCTTTTTGAAGAGCTAAATTTGGGGGGGCTAGAGGGTGCACAAAAATGTTATTTGCTCTCATGGCACCATAGCAGGGAATCCACTTTTTAAAAAAGCATTGTTTGTGTGTTTGACAAATTTTGGGGGAACCACAAAAATGGTTTTATGGGGCGCCTATAGAAGCAGTCAGAAAAAAATGTATTTTTTCTGAAAGGCCCAATTTGGGGTATCTGAGGGGCACAAAAAGGTTTTGGCATCAGGGTGTTTCAGTTTCAGTGGTAGGCTCCAACCCTAATATCACAGAAAATATAGCCCAGTTTCTTGCTGTACTGCCATCAATACTAGATCACAATTATTAAAGGGAGGATGAGTTCTGAGTCAAATGATCTGTATTTATGGATTGTCTTATGTTTTCATTTTTAAAGGCCCAAATTGTGTGCATATTGTATTTTCTTTTCTCGGCTATGGTCTTCTTGATAACCCTACGATTTATTTGATCTGTGTGGTCTGTAGACCAAACAAGCTGAAACTATTGCTGATATGGGGAGTAATTACTGCATGCGGCTTGGAAACTAGAAAAAAAGAATAGCTTTGAAGAGAATTGACTCGAAGTGGTTTAAATGAAGTTTCCCTTCCTGTGGTGCACAAACATTTTCCCTCCCTCTTTTTCCTTCTGCACAACAGGTTTTACAGGGATTTCGAAGGGATGAAAACCCGCTTATGTAAAGTGAAAGTTCTATGAGTGTACACACTTCTTTTCGAACCGCTTTCGGCAGCCTGCAAAAAGTAGAAAGCCTTATTTTAGAGCTCCAGTCAATGGGGGGACAAAGTTACCCAGTTACCATAGGAATAGAATCCTATGTAAATGGTTGCTGCTGTTCTTTTTTAGGACTCTTTAGATGACAAAGATAAACAAATCTTTTGGCCATTATCTAGATGTCTAGGCTATTCAGACTGTGCCCAGCCCCTGGGACTGAGAGTAAAGATTTACAGCATCCATTAAGAAGATTCAAAAGGAAAAACAATAGCAGCTGCCCGGTCAGGGTGGGGGTGTTGGGGGCTAAATTCTTGCTGGGAATGTGCCGTGTGCCCTCTGTTTATGACACTCACCCTGAATTACAATGCAAGACACACACACACACACAGTGCTAATTCTCTACCTTGTTACATTGCTTTTGCTCCCAGAGTCAGCCAATTTGTGTACGGACAAGAATAAAAAGTGCATTGGAATGCATTAGGTTTATTGCAGACCAAAACAATGCTTTGAGCAAAGCTGCTTTTAAGCGCGTTTTATTAGAAATGTGTTTTTTAACTGTGCTTAGGGAGTCCATTGCCAGGCTACAAATGATGTGTCTCTGCGGTTTTATTTATTCCTTGCGAAGAAGCTGTAGTCTTGTGTGCGTGTGCGTGTTTTACTGCAACATGCTTTTTCTTCAATTAATCATTTTGATTTCCTCACGCTGTGCATATGTCATTTTTCCTTGCAGTGTTAAGACTTTATCAAGTATCTATCTTGTAGTGTTTAATAAATCATTTGTTGGTTGTACGTAGTACAGGGTCCTTCAAGTGAGTATTAGAACATTGAGTTGCTGCTACATTACTTTCTTTTGACACTTCGGCTTTTTCACTTATGGGCTGTAACTCAAAGGCTGAGACAGCCGCTGCAAAAATAGAAGGCAGCATCTAATCGCCTAACATTTGTTTCAATAGTCATACAAACTTCAGCTAATCATATTATTTATCATCATTTCTTCTGTTTTTGAGAAAATAGGGGAAAGTGTGAGTATCAACGATGGGAGAGGATGGGGGGAGGCTGGGGATAATAAATACAAGCAGTAAAATATAAGCTGAAGATGACAGAGGAGTTATAGGAGGTGATATAATACACCCCGAGTTTATATTCCTTAGTTTACAGTCAGTGCAAAGGACTCCAAATCTCTCATTAAAATGTCCTTAATCCATCTGATAGGCTGCTCAAAGCCTCATAACTCTACCTTTGCCAATTGCATTTCTCTTTAGAGCCTTACCAAGAGGCTTCCTGAAGCAGAGAATCTCTTCCCCTCAATTATCGCTGCTGGGGCAATAATTTAATGATTTGTATGTTTCTGTTTGGAAGATTTCTCACCCACCTTTCACCATAAGGTCCCAGGGTGGGTTTCAACACTGTACTATATACAATTATGAAAACAGATAAAACTGTTGCAATTATAAAAAATACATAAAACCCTTCCAGCCAGAATTGTAGAGAAAAAAATGTGTGCATTAAGGGAAAGCGGCACTGAAATGCTGCTAAATTTCCACGATGACTTTAAAAAGAAGAAGCAAACTGATGTGGAAATGGGAAAAATCTGAACTTGAAATTGGAAAAACGAGAAACTGTGATAAACGGGAATTCCTTTCCTAAAGGTAGGGGTGGTTTTGGACCACGTAAGGAAAGGGAATGGATTTTAGTCGGCATTCAGACTAAGTGCTCCTTCGTTGGAGAAGTTTGAATTTTCTCATTGCTGTGTCATAGTATCACACAAACTAGCTTTGCAGCATTAAACAAAGAACCACATTATAAGGGGAACTTTGTGGTGTCAGAAACTGCATGATTGTGGGACTTCCAATTGTCTCTGCCAGAGTCACCAGCCTCCAAGCCCTGCCTAGAAGTGATGTGATGCCAGCAAATCTACAGGCCTGATGTGACCCAAGAGGACACTTGCGTCTTGGGCGGCAAGAAGTTGGAGGGGGGGCAGATGTTGGGTGTGCTGGAATTGGAGGAAGTGGGAGGAAGCCCCCCCCCCCAGTGTACTGCCTCACCAGAGCACACCAGAGGTGAGGAAGTCAGCTCTTGCAAGGGACAATGGAGGAAGTATGGCCCAGCAGGGCTCTTTGATGATGTCCAACCAGTAGCTCAGGAAAGAGATACCAGAACTAGGAGGGGCTTTGACTAATAGCAATAATGATGAAGTGGACCTATGGATGGGCGAATTAGGGAGTTTCAGTTTCTCTTAAATTCAATTCTCTACATTTTCAGTGAAAATCCACCAGCATTTTAGTGTGAATTTTTGCTACTATATACATTTTATATGAACTTTTGCCTAATATTCATACTTTGCAAGCAATTTCCTCCAATTTAATGTATTTTAATGTTACTTTCACTAACATATGCATTTATATCCACATGTTACCCTAGTATATAGGGACACAGGTCGCACTGTGGGTTAAACCACAGAGCCTTGAACTTGCCGATCAGAAGGTCGGCGGTTCAAATCCCCACGACGGGGTGAGCTCCTGTTGCTTGGTCCCTGCTCCTGCCCACCTAGCAGTTCAAAAGCACATCAAAGTGCAAATAGATAAATAGGTACTGCTCCAGTGAGAAGGTAGACGGCTGTATGCCGGCTCCCTCGGCCAATAAAGCGAGATGAGCGGCGCAACTCCAGAGTCAGCCATGACTGGACCTAATGGTCAGAGGTCCCTTTGCCTTTTTACCCTAATATATACATTTCTATATACACTGACTGGCTGGAGAACTACATTGCACAATTTGGAGAAGTGTGAATCTCAAAGGATGGCTGTGGTTTGGTTTGTGTATTGTTTTGTAAAGTTCTATTGCAATATATCATTGATGCAATAATATAGGATTAGTGGTGAATTTAGTTGTTCTGTGATGCTTCCTTAGCATTGCTGCAGTATGGCCCTGTGGAGGTGCACTCTTGCACTGCAATGCAACAACAGCAGGGCGGGAGACCCAGAACATGGTATAAAAAGTTACAGGAGTTCAGCAGGAAATTACAGAGCATGTACTGATTGCAAACAAAGTAGTACCGGGGGGCGGGGGGCTCATGTTCCAGGGATGGCACTTATATGCAAAACCACATGGACTCAACCCACACTTTTAGAAATGCTCCCATGGAAGTATCTCTAGACTTCCAGAGCCAGTGCGCTGAGAGGGCCTTGCCTGGCAAGTGAGGCAGAGAGCTTAAATGCTCTTTTCACTTCTTCTTTTTTTAAGTCACTAAAGAAAAATTGCATATCCAATGTATACATTTAGGAGAAATCTGAACTAAAACTTATTTCCATGAGTACTTCTTAAAAATAAACAAATCCACAAACTGATGTAGTAATGTGTAGAACTCAACTTAAGACTGGGAAAATGAGAAACAGAGAGACATGAAAACTGATGGTCCATCTTTAGTTGCAGTGGACAACCAACCAGTGGCGTAGCAAGGTCAGGTGGTACCCGGTGTGGAAAATTTCTTGTCACCCCCCCATTGATTTTTTTTTTTGCCTGCAAAAATGGTTTGATTTTATTTTGACACCCCCCTCGGAGGTGACACCCGGGGCGGCCTGCACCCACCACACCCACCTTGCTCCACCTCTGCAAGCAACATGCTTTAATGAACTATGACACCTCTACTGCTGAACACTTGGTGAAGGATTTAGGAAACTTGAATAGGACAGGTCCAAACAGTATGTGAATTTCAGAGCAGACGTGCATTACGGTAACTGAACTTTGGATATAATATTGTTATTACAGGAATGTGCTAGTGTCATGTTTGGTGAAAAGGAAAAGAAAGCCCACTCTTGGTCAAGTTTCATGAATTTACATTAATTAATTTTCCTGTTTATTCTTTTTTGTAAGTTGCTCTGGCTGTTTATTGTAGAGGAGCAGGATATAAATATTAAATAGCAATAACATTACCCATGGAAGTTGGCCAATGGGGCAGGATGACTCTTTTGGAGAGGGTCAAATGGCCTATCCCGATTGCCTTTGCAAAACAGTGAGCTGGCGTTTTGTTTTTGGTCTGAAAATAATCTCACGATTGATGAGGGAGAACTGAAGCAAGGCACTCGCTTGCTTGCATCTCCTCGCTTTGCCACCCATCCTGCAACTGTCAAAACGACGGCACTGCTTTCCCATAATAAAATGTCCATCAGCAGCCTCGGGGTCTGACATGCCAGTTTTAATCAACCCAACCCCCTTCTATTTCTCAAATAAGTTCCAGGGATTCCGCACACCGTGAGTGGTGCCTCTTTTTTCTCATAATGTGATGCTCAATTGGTGTAATGGGAACACAAGGCATTAATAAAAGATTAAAAGTGTGTGTGTGTGTGTATGGAAGGGAGGGAAGCTCTAAGATTTTTAAATTCCAAGTGTATCTCCATAGACGTGTCTTTATAAAAGGCAGTTTCCTAGACAGGTGTTGAAATGCAGTTCTCTCTACATGTTCAATTATAAAATCAGACATGTGAACTTTCAGATTGCTGTGCTGAGCAAAACAGATGCAGGCTTTTAAAGACGATTAAATTAAGGGAATTCAGAGTTGTTGTTTTTTAAAGAAGAATCACAATCTCAGTCGAGCACAGTTGGAAAACTACAACATGTTACCCAAAAACCTCATTAAACTGTCATAAACTTTCTGCTATTTTTCCTTTTCTCAGCCTTGCTGATTGCCAAGATATTTATGTTTCAAACAGCAGCTTCTCTTTGAACTGGACTCCTCATAGGTCCATGTTTTGTGACAACAAGGCTGTTTCCATGGGGATGCTGGCTTGTGATGTCACAGAGAATGGGACTCTCTTTTCTGCTGGAGGAGGACATTGAGAAGCATGCAAAATATTTGGAAACAGGCCCCCCATCAGAAACGAAATATGTCTAGTAACTTCATGAGCTTGATAAAATACCAGCTTGCATTAAATAAAATAACATTGCAGTGTGGCATGCTCCTCCTCAAGGTTCCTGCTAGCTACACATAGTCCCTTCCAGGACATCCCATTCTATCCCCACTCCTCCCCCAGCAGACACTCTGCATTCCATGGCCACTGAGGATTCTCAGTCCTCATTTGCCTTGGTTGTTTGCTTCTTCCTAAAGGATTTTTGGTTCTTCTGCAAACCTTGGGAATTTCCTTAGGCCGCTGTTACATCTTTGGTATCAACATTGGCAGTCAGCCCCAAACATCACTAATAGAAGGGATGATTATTTTAAAAGCAGCTGTTTGTGGAAGTATCTCTAAACCTCTCGTATCTTTTCCAAGAGTAAGTGGTGTTGTGGGGGGGGGAGGGGGGAGAGTGATATTTTCCAAGGTCTACCAAAGAACTAGATTGCATGGTTACTTTTAAGTAAAACCTACTATGTTTAGTGAGGCATACACTCAGTAGGGATGAAATGACCACTGAGCCCCTGGCTTGCCCATCGGAAGATTGACGGTTTGAATCCCAAAGACGGAGTAAGCTCCCGTTGCTCTGTCCCAGCTCCTGCCAACCTAGCAGTTCGAAAGCACGCCAGTGCAAATAGATAAATAGGTACTGCTGTGGCAGGAAGGTAAACGGTGTTTCCATGCACTCTGGTTTCTGTCATGGTGTTCTGTTGCGCCAGATGCGGTTTAGCCATGCTGGCCACATGACCCGGAAAGCTGTCAGTGGACAAACGCCGGCTCCCTCGGCCTCAAGGCAAGATGCATGCTGCAACCCCGTAGTCGCCTTTGACTGGACTTAACTGTCCAGGGGTTCTTTACCTTTACCTTTTACCTTTATTACCACATTTCTGCAGCAATTTATGATTTTTGTTTTAAATCCATATGAAAATTCATCAGCATGTTAGAGCAATTTCCCCCTAATAAAAACTTTTTTTTAATGTGTGCAATTTCCCCTATTTTCCCCCATAGCATTCTCGCAAATTTATTCATTTTTATGGAGCTATTGTTTTGGTTTGTTAGTATGCAATGTAAAGGTAAAGGGACCCCTGACCATCAGGTCCAGTCGTGACCGACTCTGGGGTTGCAGCGCTCATCTCGCTTTACTGGCCGAGGGAGCTGGCGTACAGCTTCCAGGTTATGTGGCCAGCATGACTAAGCCACTTCTGGCGAACCAGAGCAGTGCACGGAAATGTCGTTTACCTTCCCGCCAGAGCGGTACCTATTTATCTACTTGCATTTTGACATGCTTTCGAATTGCTAGGTTGGCAGAAGCAGGGACCGAGCAACGGGAGCTCACCCCTTCGCGGGGATTCGAACCACCGACCTTCTGATTGGCAAATCCTAGGCTCTGTGGTTTAACCCACAGTGCCACCCGCATCCCAGTATGCAATGTAGTTTTGTGTTTTTATACTGTAAATCACCCTGTGATCCTTGGATGAAGGGTGGTGTAGTAATTTAATAAATAATAATAATAATACAAATACTTTCCCTTAATATATCCATTTTTATAAAAATTGGTTGGAGATCTGCATCACAAAATTAAAAGAAGTGTGAATTTTGGAGGATGGGTGTGTTTCAATTCCTATGTTGTTTCTTCTCATCCAAAAGAAGCATACCTGTTTGACTCTTAAGAGCTCCCTGTTATCTGTCCAATAGGTTCATGAGATCACGAAGGGGGATATAAGAGACAGGGCCTTCTTGGTGGTGATGCCATGATGGTGGAGTTCCTGCCTGCTAGGGGTCCATCAGGCTCCCTCTGTGCTCACTTTTAATCAGTGAGTTTCTGACAAAGCATCCCCAGCAGTCCCTCCTTTCCCCCTTTTAAAGCCTGCTCAGAAAGCCACCAGGGCATGGGAAAGTGAATGCGTCAGTCTTGGCAATGTGACAGCTGCCCTCACCTCCCTGCCTCTAGTCCAGTCTACCCACCCTTCAACAGTCCTTGCATCAGAGACCCTACATCAGGCACAGAAGCAAGTCATTCCTCTGGCCATTGGCAATGTTGGCATATGACTGTTTTGCTTTGCTGATTTCTCAGTCTGTTCTCCTCTCTGCCACTTTTTCAAAAACTCCTAATTGAACAGAATATGAAGGGGGAGGGGAATTGAGCCTTTTGACTCCGACAGTCAAACGCAATGATTGAATTTTACGGCTGGCTTTATAATGGCAATACTTACAGAGCCAGGCAGGTAGCTATTTGAGCACAATGTACGATCCTCTATATAAAAAAAGATGCTTTACTGTCAAGCTGTGTCACATAGGCAAGAAAGGAGTGATGCTCTTCAGTTCTCCAGTTGTAAACATACATGGTAGAGTCAGCCTTTTATTCCTAGCAAGGAAAAGCCATTTGACAGGTTAAAGTCATTACAGGCAAAGAAACCTGCATCGTAATTGTTCAAATTAGAGTTGACATCAAATTTTCTAAGCACTCAAAAGCATAATAATTTGTACCTAGAAAAAAAATGTGTTACGTGGGCTGGCATTCAAAAGGTCTGGATAACCAGATGTTCAGATAAATGAAATAAAGTGCTATGAGGTTACATGGGAGACACAACTGGGATTTTGAATCCATAAGAATTTTGGCTAATGAGGCTTAAATTTCCTCAAAAACAGTAGTTTTGTATATGCATAAGAACATATGCAGGGTCTGTGTGATCTGTTTTTAATTATTTTATTGCAAAAAATTGATTAGTAATGCAACAAATAATGCATGTATTAGGGGAAAGGTGTGCATAAAATGCAAATATTATTGAAAATAACAAAATTGTTTGCAAAAATGTGCGTATCAGGAGAAATGCTTTCTAAAATACTGTACATGTTTTTAAACAGGGTCCCTTCAGGAAGAATTAAACAAAGAATTAAAGAATTTTAAGCAAAAATTGCAAACCTATGGGGGAATGGGGCAAATTGACTGTACAGTTGGGAAAAAAAGAGACACTGATGGAAACCGAAATTTGTCCATCCCTAGATGTAGACTATCTAAACTTAGAAGCAACAGCACCATGATACCCATTGCACCCTATGCATTAGGAACTTGCACAGCCTATAGCTTTCAATAATTTCTCAGAAACAGTAAAATGAAACCTTTTCCTCACTTAGTTCTGACCCAGGTGGCTTGCTATTGCATTTCGGACAATATTCAACATAGCTTCAAATCTGAGCTAGCAGTCCTTCTGCAAGCTATAATTAAGCAGCGTTTTTGTTTTCAAATTTAGTTAAGGGCCTATATCTACATAAATTTGCTCCAACCAACTAATGCTTAGTAAATCTTTTTTTTTTATGAGAAAAATCCAAGCACTTGATTACTGCCCCCACCTCCGCCAATATCCACACCACTTTTGAGGAATGTGGAGTTTTCCTGTTGAAAAGGAAAATGGAGGGGACGATATGGGTGGCTTGATTCATAAACTGTGCATAGCATCCTGGAAAGAGGATTAAGGGAAAATATAAACCACAAAGTTAAAAACAAAACCTCTCTCTCCAATACAATGAGGGAAGATTTCTAGAGGGGTAAAAGAGAAGGCTTTCCCCTCTCCCACCCTGCTGAAACCTTTCCCCTTTGCGCTTAATATAAAGTGCTCAGGTCAGAGGCAGGCAGTACTGTGGGGGGAGATTTTGGTGCTCATTCTGTGACCCCAAATAGCATCATAAGGCCCCCGGCCAAGGGATCAATGGTGGTTTGTGGCCATTGAGACCAGTAGGGCAGAAGACAGGGAGAGCAGAGCCAATGATAGATGGAGTGAACTACTTCTACTTCTGTCTGCATTCTCCTTCCTGAATTCTACAAGGATCACTGGCTAAGGAACTGGAGGGGGTGTGGGGCAGGGGGGACACACCAACCCCTGCACCAATGGGGGGTATCACTGCGGCCACCCCCAGACACGCGCCGTGTGCACCTCCACCATGCTGGGCACCATGCCCCCGCAGGCAGCGCAGCGCCCCCCCAGGACGCATGCCACGCCCCTGTGGGTGGTGCACCACGCCCCCAGGACACACACTAGCCACGCCCACGCCTGTTCTCTGCCCTTGGTGCTGGAGCATGCAGTTTCACCACTGACAAGGACAACTTTGAGACTAAGGATAAGGCAACTGCCATGCAGTGCCACCTCATGGACTGGTTGCAAGGAAGAAGGCAGGCAGGTAGGGGATGGCTGAGGGCAAGGCTTGTCGGGCATGGTGCTGGTGCCCCCTTTGTCATCATAGAGTAGCCTTCACTGACTTCACCACATCACTTTGTTGCAGATCCCCATTTTCTTAGCTTCTTGCTATGCTTTCTTCCCAAGATTACTCTTGTCGGCGAAAAGAGTTGCATCCTGGCCTGTATAAGAGTAAAATATTTATGTGCTGCTGTCTTTTTACTATGATCATTGTGACGTTGTTGGAATTGTTCTGTCCTGTCAACCCTGCTATGTTTGTCAGCTCTGTTGTTTAGGTGTCAGCCGTAGTTCTTATATTGAAACAGTTCATGCCGGAGTGGAGGAAAATACGTTGGCTTGCAACATGATGGAAATGAGCAACAAGACCTTCAATAAATAGGTTTGCATTTCAGCTCAGAACTAAGCAATTAGATTTTTCAATAACACTCTTGGCGGAGTTAATGGATATCTGCTAGAGGCAACGGAAACAGATTATTTGTATTGAATTTATAGGAACATGGAGCCGGAAGTAGGACTGCAATGCTTAGTCAATCAGCTGGAATGATCAATTAAAAATGTTTCAATCAATTAAAAAGGTGGCCATGTTTACTCAAGGGCACAGACTTTTAAAAAATGTTTGTAAATGCAAGGGCTTCTTTTTTTAAAAGCACCACAAGGTGCCAGATGGCTGCCATTTTAGAAAGGACGTTCTCCCTTATCTCCAAGGCAGACATGGACAGCAGATGGCAAGTGCAATAATAGCTGAGGCACTTCCTTCTAGGGAGCAGGTGTGGTGTGGGGAGACTTCTGGGGGCCAGACAGAGAGGCCTGGGAGGCCCCCCCCCCCGCTTCATAGAAAGTAAGTCTCATCATCTACCACAAAGGATTTAATAATTATGGAGGAAGAGAGTTTAAGTGGCATTCATAATATTTGCAAGATTACAAATGAGCCACAGAGACTGGATTACAAGAAACAAACTTTACTTATTTGTGTGCTGCTACCAAATGATATACAAAACTTGGAGCTAGTCAGCTCTTCTTAGCTTCCTTTCCTTGCTAGTATCACCCAGAACTGATTCCCCCTACCTTCAAGCATTTCTAAATCACATTAGTTCCTGCTCCCATTACAGTATTTGTTGGTGTGCTTCAGAGGGACTAGCACAGTTGCCAAGGGGAACATTCCTACCCCACCCTGGCCATGTCACCATTTTCCCTTTCTTTTCAGGGCAAAATGAAGATACTTGTACCAGAGATTCCCTGTGAATCTAAAACTGGAGATTAAAATAGGATTCAATCATGAATCTTTTATATGCTCTACTGCAGGCATGTCCAACAAGTCGATCACTATCTACCAGTTGATCGTGGGGGTGCGTGTAGTCGATCGTGGGTCAACCCCCCCCAAAAAACTTTGGTGACTGCCCCCCAAAAAAGCTCGACAACTTTTGGCAATGGGTAGATCACTGCCAGTTTTTTTTTATACTGGGAGTAGATCACAGTCGCTTGGAAGTTGGACGTGCCTGCTCTACTGCATGGCTGTTCCCATATCTCCTCTTGCTACTTTTAAACATCACCCTTAACCTGGAAGCAGAACTGCATATCAAGAAAATTTTGCAGCAAGAGAATCCAAATTTGATTTCAATTATTTTTTTTGGGGAGGTGTGTGTATTGGGGAAGGAGCAATGTAAGGAACAATGTCCGTTCTTTACAAATGAAGAGATGTTAATGATTTCCATTGCAGTCTAAGACATTTCTGCAGTGTAGGAATCAACCTATTCCTTAAGAAGTTCTGATGGTGGTTGAACTATCCCTTCAGTTCTCAAATATTAAATCTGCATTTGATCGTCTGCACCTCAAAATCCTCACCCAATATTTTAGAAAATGTTCCTATTTGCACAGTTGAATATAAGCTCCCTACTTTAGGCATGCACTCCATGTTCAAGGCTTTGTCCTGCCAAAAAACCCCTACACATTCATTTTAATAATATTCGTGCAAGAGCTTTCCATGAACCCCCCACTGGGGGAAAAAGATGGCCCTTGGCAAGAGTTGATTGTGTAAAATTGTGTCCTGTATTAGCATTTAAGGTGAAGAGAAGATTCAAAATGCCTTTGCTAATTTTATCTTACTTCCTCATTTAAAAATACACTAAGTTTAAACAGTTTTCCTTAAAAAAAGATAACACACACAGCAAGAGCACATATGCCTGACATTTTGAGTTACTAATGTTGAGGTTCATTATATACCCTTCAGGGTTATCTCCCTCAGATTTTAATGAAGCAGCAACATTTGGGTTGGTGTCTACCACAATGTTAGTAGTGTATATCTATTTTGCAGACTCCATGAAAGTTCTGAAACTTGTTTTGCGGAAATGTGCTTTTAATAAAAGGAAATGGAAGTGTGTGCGTGTGCGTGTATATATCAGCTTTTGATGCAAAATATAAATTGGATTTGGGAAAGAAAAGAGACCCCTTTAAGCCCTCACTTCTCCCCTATTAAGATTTTCTACTTGTAACTTGGCCTCTTTTAAACTCCCATCTCGTGAATACTCGCTTCTAATCTGATACCTCAGTGTACATATCTAAACATGATCAGTGACAGTTTTAGCTGCGGGGTGAGACTTTCTGTGACAAGGGCAGTGAGCTCTGATTGGAGACCATTCATTGCAAGTGACTTCAGCTGTCTCTTCAACTGACACTTGGTGACTTGAGGAAGGAGGGATGACGAAAGCTTTTTGGACAGAAAACTTCCACTGACAAGAACGTGACAGCTCCTTCCACAGCTGGTTTCTGATATGCGTTGCAAGGGGCCCACACAGTTGCTAATTTAAGTCGGAGCGGTGCTGTGCAGTCATGGTGCAAACAAGTTCTTGTAGATTTGTAGCTCATCTGCGAGGAATGGCAGAGGAAAGGAGGTCCCTTGATGGGGCTACTGCAGGTCCATCGCATTCTTGATAGGCCATGTTTATTTAAAGCAAGGTAAACTGAACCTCAAGCAATTCCTAGGTCTCATTAAGTCTTAGTATGTAGCTGACTATAGTGTATTTGGTTTATTCAAAGCAACTTTTTCCCCCTCCCAGAGCCTGACTAGTCCAGTAACAGTATCCTTGGCCTCCAGATATAACTGTCAGGAACCAGACTGACAGGTGGATTTGACTCAAAAGCAGTCTGGAGGCTTGCTGGCAAGTTGGGGCAATATGACCCTCCTCCATTTAAGGGATAAAGTGGCTTCCAGAGATGAAGTGAGTCTGGGCCACTAAACTACACATTATAAGTAAGCCCATTTCATGGCAAACTATGGTAGTCCAGAGAGAAAAGTCCTGACAGCATTTTACTGAGCAAGCTGAACAAAAACAGTGTAGAATTTGAGGAGAAAGGAAGAGAGCGGTTTTGTCTTTCTTAAGCCAGTTCTACATAACAGGAAGGCATTCAACCAAACGTACACAGAGCACGTGCTACCTCAGTACACATCATAATACACTCCCTTGCTGCGAAGCAACACTTGCCCCTTGGTAAGCTGACTTCCTGATAACAGAATTAACCCTTAATTTGCAAACCCAATGATCCTTGCTGCTGCACTTCCCCAGAGTGACGATATCAAGTTATTTATGGAACCTATAAATATCCAGGTGGATATTATGACACCTACTGTCTGTTGCACAATGTCTAGGAGACTGAGCTACAAGTCAAAAGCCCCTTTGAAATTTCCCCCTCTTGAATATTAGACTGGTGCCAGCTCTTTGCCTTTTCAGCACCTACTGACCTTCCTCTTTCACCAAGCCTTTCAAGTGGAGATCTTTCCCAGTCTGCAAGTGTACTCGAATAGCTTTTAGATGTTTTCATCGCTTTATCATTTGTGTGCTTACCACCTGGGGCTCCTTTGGGGGGAGGGAAGGGTGAGATATAAATTTAACAAATAAATGAAGAAACAAATCATTATCCCTTCTCTTTATTTCTTTATCCACTTCATGTATCTGATGAAGGAGTCTTTGCTTAACAACAAATGAGTCAACTTTTGGTCCCTGTGTTTTTGTTTTGTTGGTTTTGCTGTAATGGACTAACGCAGCTTACTCTCTCAGAATCTCTGAGCAGGACAAACTCAGTTCCTGGGGTGCCAATGAATCCAAGGCAATTAATATAATGGTTGAAGAGGCTTGCTCATTCCCACAGTGTTTTTCTCAACTCCGCAATGGCATCCAGTTAGATAATTTGCCCACGAGGCAAATTTGAGTTCACCTCTCATCGTCATCTGTCTATGTGCTGTTTACTCTCTGCAAGAGAGACAGAGAGACTAGATCTGTCTTTCAACAATACTGCAAGGACAGAAACCAGAGCAGGAGATTTTATTAATGCTGTGGAAGAGCAACAAGCTACCCTTCTGTACATTACACAGGTGGGACAGACTTGGCGGGGTGAGAATTCGCTTGGAGAGGTAAGATTCAAACCTTCCCCAGAGAAATAACTTTGCTTCCTTTGTCTCTTTTGATTATAATCTGCCAACTCCAAATAAAATTAAGACTTTATGTGTGTGCAAAACTATGGTTAGCTTCATTTTCTGGGTCTTCCTCAATTGAAGATAAGGGGGAAAATATGAGGTCTATCTTCCAATAGGATTTTTTTTACATTTTTCTTCAAAAGTCAGAAGTAAAGCTCACATAGATCCTATTTAATGCTAAACTTAAAAAAAAGTTATGAAATAGATCTATACAAATGCTTTTGAGATAACAATAGTGGAATGAACTTGAAGCTGAATTTTTTTTGGGATGTGCATGGAAAAGCCCAGTCCCTGGTGCTGTGTTCTGTTCCACTTCAGCATAGCTAGTGTCAAACTGCCGGTGAATATGTAGCAAACTTTTACAGCAGCCAAAGAAAACATCTGGTTTTAGGCAGGATCTGGCTTTCTTTCTTAAAGCAAGAGAGCTGCATAGATCAGTACCTTGCCTTGTCTAATTCCATTAATGTGATCTCTTGTCCATCCCGTGGCAGTTTAATGGGCGTTATTTGTGGTCCTCCATCAAATAAAGCCATAGCCATAAATCCCACGTCACGTAAATGAAGGTATAAACGTCAATCTGCATTACCGAATAATATTTATGATTTTAATTAAATGAAACTCACTGTGACGTTTATTGGATCACAAGTTACATGTTAATGGCAACAAAATGACTTGGGCTGATATGAGTATCTCTTAGAAATGCTCTTAATAATGAACGTGTTGTGGGTGGGTGGAGGGTCAGTTCAAAATAACACAAGAATATGGGGTGTGTTTGATGCAAGAAGAACATTGAATCTAACCTTGGTTGGTGTTTTATCTACCTAAAATGCATTGTAATGAATGGGGCCTGCATAACAGCATCTTGCTAGCCATGGAACCAACAACATTCAGTCAAGATGCTGAAGGCTTGTCTGTTTCCAGGAAGGGTCTGCAGTGAAACGTGGAGCTCTAAGACATGGCTGGGGAACCTTTTTTGGTCCCTTCCAGGCAACCCTCCAGGGGTGACAGTCAGAGGTAAAAGTGGGTAGAGCAACAAATGTAAATTTTACATTTCTCTCTGTGAAGTCATATGCTCATCTCTACCCCCTATCTAGAAAAGCAAAATACATTATCAGCCTTCAAGGATGCATTAAGGGGTGTGGCCTGCAGTGGGGAAATGACCTAGGGAGAGTCCTGAGGGCTAGATAGTGGGACCTGGAGGCTGCATTTGTCCCTCAGGCCCAAGGTTCTTTACCCTGCATTCAAACAACTATTGATTCAGCAGTGAAGCGCCTCATGTTGAGAACTTAAATAGGAGCTGCAGGCTCCATCCCTTCCTGGCTCTCAGGCAGGCCTTGATCCAGGCAAGGTGCTTGTACACATTTACACCACCTCCCAAGTAGCTTCATGTGCAGCTATTATTTCTATTGTTATTCATTAGATTTATTAGTTGCCTTCCTCACAAAAATGGCCTAAAGTGACTTAACGTTAAAAATACAAGGGGAAAATACTGGAAACCTGTTGCCGACTTGTAAGCTAAGGAAGGTAAGCAGCACTCCTTTCCTGTGAATGTTTAATGCATTTCTGCACCCCACTTGTTTCCTGTAGGGTTTCATTTCATAACTGAAGTTGCTACCCAATGGTATATATTTGACACAACTCTAATTTTAATTGACTTGTTTTTAATTTTCCATTCTTTGATATGGGGCAATGAATCCAGTCATTGCAGCTGATCTCATTTTATTTGCAACCCTGATATTGAAACTACCGGGCAGATTTTTAATGGCTGAAATCCTTGTCTTGGCAAAATGTACAGTGTTTTAATGAGTTTAGGAGGGGCAGTTTGGCAGAACGGCCATTACTTAGGTTTCAAAGAATAAGATTTTTATCAAAATCTTGAATTTCTCTAAGCTATTCCCTGAAGTTCAGAATACTTCCATGGAGTCAAGGAAAGTTCAAGAACGTGCCTCTCACTACTGTGGTTACAAAAGAAATATAACAGCATGTGGAAAAAAGATCCATGCATTCATTTAGGAACCAGCACACCTGAGTAGAATTGTCTAGGTTTTTGTTAACAAAGCACACTGACCTTGTTTCTGTTGCCTCTTGAATTGGTGGCAAACATTGCATGAGCATCTGCTGGGACCTAGTGTAGCACATAAAAGACGTCCAGACTTTTTTTGTTCCTGGAGAATTTCACTCTGTTACTTGTTCGATAAGGCTTAGGGGATACTCTCTACAGTATTATTTGAAAACCTATGCAATACAGAGACGTCTTTTTTGCTTTCCAGCTCTGTTGTAGATGTCAAAGTACCTTTTTAAAAAATTGTGTATATATCAGAAATTTGGTAAATGTTAACATTTACTGGTTATTCACAAAATTAAGGCACAGCAGAACTTATCAGAAGTCTTTGTGCCATAAATAATGTGCTTTTTGACATTTATACCATGGGAAGTGTTCTTTGCTAGGGAATGGAAATGGAAATGGAAATGACTTTGGGATGATATTTACTGGAGCAATCAGCTGCCTCAGAAATTACTGGTATTTACCAGTAACTGTCAGAAAATTTTACCCTGGACCTATTCAGAAAAGGTTTTTTTAAAAAAACAAAAAGCAGGCTATCTCTCCCCACCTTTAAACTTCTTCTTGCATATGCAATATAAATAATACAGTCAAACATTAAGTAAGTTTGTAAGTAGTTTAGAATTGATTGCATCAGTTAGATGTTTTCTAATCTGTCTCTTAACAGATTGTCCCAGAGTGAGCTGTGAGTAGCTGATGGTAAGGGAACAACATTGTTCTTTCCAGTGTACTGAATAAACATGTGCCATAAAGTTTCAAAACTGTATTTGGTCTTTGTTTTCCTGAGCCTATTCAAATTCTAAGACATACAAGTGTTAATATTGTATAGGTTTCTCACATTTTATGTAACTAGCACACACACATACGTGCACACACACACACTCACTCACACACCCACACCCACACACACCCCCGCTGCCAAATCTCAAGCGAAAAAAGAATACAGCCCAAGCTGCTGCCAGCCTGAGCCAGGAAAAGAGGCGCACCCGAGCTTGAAAAACCCAGATGTTTCCTTTAAAATGTAAGAATCCTCCTGGATGGCCATGTTGGCCCCCCAAAAGAGGACCTGTCCGGGTTTTCCCAAACATATGGCAACAAACCAGCCAACATACACACACACATTCATAGAGAGGTATTTGCTTTTCTTAAAATAAATTAAATAACTCTATACAATGTGTTGTCCATTTTGCTGCTAGAGATGTCCACACCCAGTCCCGGTAACATGGTGAGGAATGGCGGATGAGATCCAGACAGCAATAAACCAAATGAGGCAGGCCACCTGAGAGATGCTTTGCTTGTAACAGAAAGAACGGAAGAGGTATGTGCACTCAACATTTAGAAAAATGGTACCTAAGCCATTCTCCATCTATTGTTGTTTGTTTATAATGTACAAAAAAAGCCTCCAAGATCTTTAAGGCATTCAATTCCAGATTGGCTATTTTCTGAAAGAGATCATGTAGTTCCATAAAGAGAGTGGAATATACAATGAATTGTCCATTCCCTAGCCAGAATCTACACCTAGCAACCCTATTTGGATGGAAGTCACTCATGCAAATATGCAATAATTATTTTTGTCAGACTGGGCTGCTTAAGATCTCATTAAGAACTGAGCTCCATAGGCAAAGCCTGTGGGGATTTCAAAAAAGACTGCTTCTCACTTTTCCGTCTTCTGGTTGCCTTGGTCCATGGCTGGAAGCTTCCTGGATCAGTGCAAAGCAAAGGAATGCCTTTGGATGGGAAGTCTGTGTTTGAATTCAGCATGCCTGAATGGCCAGGGGTTCAGCATGCCTAGCATGTGTCTTCGGCTTATTAAAAACCTACAGATCTCAACTGAGCCCAAAATTCAAGTGTGCAATGTGGAACTGCTGCAAGTGAGCGTTTAAATGGCCAAATCAGTCTCATTCAGATAAATGGGGTTTTGTGGTCTTGACCTTTTTATAGTGACAACCTGACACTAATTTTGAAGGATCATATATTTATGTCAGCTGTCGTTGGAGGGCATGCAGTGTGACTGGAAGTAGGTCTGCACGTTCCAAGACTATACTTTGAGTTTTAACATGCTGTTACAAATGTTAGAGGAGGCTCCCTCTCTTAAATATTATATATATATATATATATATATATATATATATTCACCAGCTTGACAGTTTTTCAAACATATTCACTGTCAGCCCTAACAACCTGTCAACAACTGCCGTTATGTGAAAATTGCAGAAGCTGGTTTGAGCACTGTGAAAAGTGACATCCATGCCACAAGGATAAAGTTCCTCAGAAATGGAAGGCGAAAACTTTTGAAAGGTGCTGTAGCCCTTCCAAGTCAAAATGAACAGTCAGATATCTGGGGAAAAACATACAGTTGTCACATCTGATATCTACTTCCCCCTTCCCCTCCCTCAAATCTAGGTGTATGGAAAAGAACATAGATTAGGAGAGAATATTGTGGGTAACTGTTTTGCTGCTCCTGATTTGCAATCTTCTCTCTCTCTCTCTCTCTCTCTCTCTCTCTCTCTCTCTCTCTCTCTCTCCAACCCCCTTCCTTCTCAGCAGCCTTCTTGGGTGTTCCTTCAATTAATGCCCAGGAGAAGACATTATGAGGTAACTCCTCCCACAAGGCTTTTTTTAGATCAGGAAGTGTAGGCAGCCAAGCAGGCTGCAAAACACTGGTGACATGCTTAGACAAAATACACACCATCCTTAGCCACCCGGCAATTCAAGTTTTATTGTGGCCAAAGCCAGTGACACTAAACACCACAAGATCAGACAACAAGAAATCAGCAACAACCTCAGAAAAGAAAAACGGTTACACAAGGGAACTTCGCAGTGTGCCATTCAACAGAAGAGATTTACACTTCCTAATTACTAAAGTGCAAAATTTAGCCACCTCATATGATATTGAGCTTGAGGAATCTTCCAGGAGGTATTTTCGGAGAATTTCAGGGGAGGATTCCAAATAATATTGAAGGGGTATAAATTTTGATAGAAGCGGTAAAATAAGTTGAACTCGTTCTTCACTGCAATGATAAAGTATGTTCAAAACTCTGTATCCAACACAACACTGGAGAAATTCTGAAGTGTCCTGCGAATGAGGCGGGAAAATGGGTGCCTCTTTCACAAAGGAAGAAAAGCATGGAGAGCTTTCGGAACAACACCAGATGTTACGGGAAGACAGAAAAATATGGATGGAATGGACTAGAGACTCCAGATCTAGTTTCCCCTCTGGATGTTCGTTCAAAGTCAGGGGTGGGGTACCTGAGGCTTGGAGGCTGAATGTGTCAGGAATTAATGTGCAGCCCAAAAGAATCCCTAATCCCCAAATCCCCAATACTCCACACCTGGACCAGTTGAACAGGAAGCAAAAGGTTGAATTTCCTCCATGACCTCTCAGGTCTGCTCTTGCACTGCATAGAAAACTCAGGTGGGCATAACTGGTAAATATAAACCCTTCCCTGTCCCCACACCCAGGTCTTGGTAATGCTAGCCAGGTCAGCTCATCCAAGATAAAATCATGACCCAGGAAACTCTTATTTAAAACTGACCTGGCATTCAGAAGCTGCACCTACAGACTCAAGGGCTGGCAGGTAGAGTAACTTCTATGTCCCTGGCAAGGGGAGGATCCAAGACAGGGCACAGCGTGCAATTGAACAAAGACGTGATCCAGTTGGAAGACTGAATGCCAAGCTTGGACTCTCTTTGTGGGACAGTCATATGTAGTGCAACTAGAACACCAAAGAGCCCAAGTCTGCACAGATGCATGATAGAAGCTTTGAAACACTCCAATTATCTAGCTAGTCCTCTCTCTCATTTTGCAGCATGAGTCTCCTAATCCCTCTGTGGAGTTCAGGTGACAGACAAGGCTTGTCTGCCTTAACTAGTCATGCATTGACACTGAGCGTACTTGATCTGGGGCTGGTAGTTTGCTTCAAACATTGTTCACGCAAATGGGTCTGGCAGCTGGGAAAGTACAGGGGTGTGTGGAAAAATGCAAGTCTAGTGATCCCGACTTCTCTCTCTCCAGAACAGATCTGCCGTGCTGTTCCTGCTTGCTGTTTGAAGAGCCTTCTTTGAAGCCCAAAGAGAAATTCATTTCCCAGGCTTTGCAATTCATTGAAAGATGAGGCTGATGACCACAGAAAGGGTCAATCAGATTAGCCCTTGATGACCCCCGTGTTTGTGTCTTTAATGGGTGTCTTGCAAAATGATATTTCCAGTTTTTAATGCTGCCTCGTATGTGAGATCATACAGGATATTAGTTTTGATTGTCTGGTGCCACAAGGATTGCAATTGATTCCCCCCCCCCAACCCCACATATCTCCTTTCTGTCTTGGCTTCCTCTGCCTTATTGCATACCTTCTAACAATATATTCATGCTAACCTCTAAGAATGTCTTACAGTACTGATCTCAATGCCACATTGGGCAAATTTTTTTCTTCCCTTCATTCAGTACGGAGGCTAATATCTTGTTGTCTTTTGTCTGAAACCACAGAGCATGAAGTCAGGAATTGTTCCACCCTCTGACAGTTGTGATGCCTAGAGAGAGAGATGAAGAGAGAGAAATGATAGTCTCTCTCTCTCTCTCTCTCTCTCTCTCTCTCTCTCTCTCTTCTTATTGTGCAGATCCATTTTATTAAAAGTTCCATTAGTATTATCGTTCCACCTTGTAATTCCAAAATGCTCAGCATAGCCAGGTATGCATTGTTATCCAGATCTACCCAAGGGAAGGACCATGGCTCAGTGGTAGAGCATATGTTTGCATGCAGGAGGTCCCAGGTTCAATCCCTGGGACAGACGTTGGTCGGATACCATGTGTCAAGGCTGGAGTCAGATGCAGGTCAGAATGAAGAGACAGTCAGTTTCCAGCGAAGTTAACTATTTATTCAAGGAAAAGGCATACACCTCAGTGACACTTCCAGGCAGGTCTTGCCCCTATGGAGCAGTTGCCATGACTGAAGCTCCCTGCCTTCCACACCTCCTAAGGCTCCTCCTCTCCCAGATGTTTCCCAAACAGTCTCAAATTGCATCTGCACACATCTGGTCTCTGTTCTGCCCTCATTATCCTGCATGTTCCTGAAGACCAGCGGGGAGGGGAACTTGTTGCAGCTGGAGAGGCAGTCTCTTGACCTCCCTCCTCTGCTTCAGCCTTGGAGTCTGAACTGCTCCCTGTCCCAGGTTCCTCCTGTTCACTAAACCCTGTTGTCCCATCAGTATCCAGCATCTTGTCCCAAGCTTCCCCCTCTGACCTCTCCTCAGTTGTCCCATCCACAGACTCTGAGCCTTCCTCCTCTGGGATTTCCCTTGGGGTTTCCCTGGCTGGCACTTCCCACCACTCCTTGTCATCCAGCCAGGACCTGACACCATAGAGAGTGGCTGCTAGTCAGTGCAAACAGTATTCAGTGAGATCAGGAACTTTAACCCTTTCAGACCCAGGACCCACTTTTAACCCAAAGATAAATTTGGGGACCTATTTCTCAATATTTTACCATAAATTTGCATCCTGTTGCAGCCCATCTTGGATGAGGCCATGACCCATGGGTCAAGACCCATGAGCTGAAGACCAGTGAACTCGATGGCCCAATGGTTTGATACTGAGCCAGCTTCCTATGTTTGGTGAAATGGCCTGAATGAGCAAATGGGACTGTTTAGTGTCAACCACAGGATCAAGATGGCTGACAATCACCTTGTAGTTTCCTTTGGAAGTATGCCAAACTCACTGATCCAGTAGCCTATCTATCAATTGCTATTTAGGTCAGAGAAAAATACACATGGGAAAAATTTAGGGGCACTTGGGCAGTTCAGCTTTATTAAATTCCTTAGCACCTTTGTGAAAAGTTTCTGGTCCTGCGCTAGGCAAATTAGAAGAATGATGATCAGGACTGGTTCAAGGAAATTCCACAATGCAATAAAAATAATTGGTTTAAAATAATGATCTTTGGTTCATTACTAAAGTATCTTAATGATCACTTTAGGACTTCTTTTCTTCTGTCTGTTCCTCACCACCACCTTAATCAGTAATTAATTTTAAGTACAACAAAATTAAGCCAGATTCATATCCTATCTGCAGATAATTATCCAGGCCTAACCTCACCCCTAGGATGACATTTAGTTTTTAATAGTTTTTTTCTTAGAAATAGTCATGGACTTCAATTAACTGGATGAGACAATATATAGGCAAGAATTGATTGATGACAGCCAGATTGGCTCCTGTGTAGCATGGATAACTCTTTGCTCATTGTATATATAATAAAAACTGAGGTCTCTCAGTCCACCCCTTTTCTGCAGTGAGCAAATCGGATAGGTATTTGTGTAAGATAGAGCTAGTTTTTATTTTTTTATTATGTTTCACATAGGGTAGGAGAAGGTGAAGAGCTCATAGAGCTATGTGGGGAAAGGGATACAGGCCAGTGGTATAAAACATTTGCTTTGCATGCAGAAGATCCTAGGTTCAATCCCTGGCATCTCCAGGTAGGACTGGGAGAGACTCCTGCCTGAAACCCTGGAGAGCCACTGCCAGTCTGTATAGACAGTACTGAGTTAGATGGACCAATGGCCAGACTCAATATAAACAATGAGAGTCCCTAGAAACCAAAGCATAAATAATTACAATACCTGGAATAGGAAAAGGCTATATAGAATAAACTACATCTGTGAAGATACAGGAACACAAAAAACCAACGTATGGATATATAAGGGACGTGGGTGGCACTGTGGGTTAAACCACAGAGCCTAGGACTTGCCAATCAAAACGTCGGCAGTTCGAAACCCCGTGATGGGGTGAGCTCCCGTTGCTCGGTCCCTGCTCCTGCCAACCTAGCAGTTCAAAAGCACGTCAAAGTGCAAGTAGATAAATAGGTATCGCTCCGGCGGGAAGGTAAACGGCGTTTCCGTGCGCTGCTCTGGTTTGCCAGAAGTGGTTTAGTCATGCTGGCCACATGACCCAGAAGCTGTACGCCGGCTCCCTCGGCCAATAAAGTGAGATGAGCACTGCAACCCCGGAGTCGGTCACACTGCACCTAATGGTCAGGGGTCCCTTTACCCTTTAGCTTTATGAATATATAAATATAATTTAATAATTTAATAAATAACAATACTGTTGGGGGGTTATTGCCTTTGTTATGTATTTTTGTGTTTTTATATTTTAAACCACACTCAGATGAAGGGCAGTGTATAAATTTGACTATTATTAATAATAAAGATGATGCTAAACCCTGAAGATGGCACACTGGAAGGCAAAAATGAGCTGTAATCGCTCAGTCTTTTTAAATTCAGTCTGTTTTATCAACTGTCTTTTGAGAGAGTGATAACATTCAACTCATGAAGAGACATCCTGGCTCTTCTGGTGCTTTTCTGGCCAATAAAGTGTTTTTTCCCCTTTGCAGTTGCATTTGCCATGATAAATTCTTTAGCCAAGATGAGCCATCAAGCATTTCACTCAAATATGGTAAGGTACATACAGTTCTCACAAGCAAAAAAAGGATGACCCTAACTCTAACCCTGTTCCCCTCCCACCCGGGAGAAGCGTTTGTACAATATTTGAGTGAAATATTTGATGGTTCATCTTGACTAAAGATTTTTGATTGTAGACTCAAACCTTAATCTGTTCATTGATTTTTCTTCTTTCCCCGTCACAGTCCAAGAACCATTTCAGGTATAGCAAGAAAGGAAAGTGTAACTATCAAGAAAATGAATACCCCTTGCTCTTCAGCACACAATAAAGTTAAGTGTTTTTGACTTCTTGAATAATATATCGAATCTTTTTATTACTTTGGAAAAATCTAAATGTTACTTTCCAAAGAACAAAGCACAACATTAGCATTTTAATACACAGTGATGCATTTTTTCCCAGGGGTTTACAGAGCCTTGCCTTATGCAACTGAATCTTCGCTCAGCCTTATGATAAATTTCAAACAGGAGGCGGTAAACTGCATAATTCAGATTAATGCCTCACTCGCATTCAGTTTTTTTCCAGCACTTCACTGGAGAATGTTAAGATAATAGAATCATAGAGCTGTAGAGTTGGAGTCATCTAGTCCAACCCCCTGCAATGCAGGAATCCCATCCACAGCCGACCCTGGGTGGGCTCGAACCGCCAACCTTCCAGTTAACAGCCAGACACACTGACCCATTGCACCAATAGAATGGTCTAGGACAGAGGTGAGGAACCTTTTTCAGCCCAAGGGCCTCATTCTTCTATGCACATACTTCTATGCACATACTTTTGGGAGGCTACATGCCAGTGACTTGGCCGGGAAAGAGCAGTGAATTTAAATTCAAACTTTTGCACAGTAGTCAAGTTTCTACACACACTCAAATATCCCTCTCCATGATCCATCCAGGCAAGAGGTGTCATCAGAGTTCAAGGATACATATCAGCCAGACAAAAACACTCAAGGGAGGTGTGAAACCTGGGGTGTAGCCTGAGGAGAGGGGCTGTGGCCCTATTAGTTTTCTGGTTTACATGCATAATTATTTTTGTTTGTGACCTAGAAAAGCCATTTCTGGTTCAGGGATGAAACGTCATTGAAGCCAAGCAGGTCTGGTCTGGACATTGCCTGGATGGAAGACTACCTAGAAACTCAATGACTGCGTTCAGATGTAACATCAAACCATAGTTTAGCATTCAAAGAAGTAGCCCAGCCTTTTCCTAGGCTCATGTGCTTCCCCCCTCCTCTTTCTGGCTCTCTTGCAAGGAGGAGATCTAAAGTTTATGCTTCTGGTTTAGATTGACCACAGTTTAGCGTGTTGTTCAGAGCCTAAACTGTGGTTAATCTTAACTATGGCTGGTGTAAACAAGCCAACTTCAGAAATTATGGCTTGAAGTTGGCTTGTTTCCACTAGTCATAGTTAAGATTAACTTGTTTGTTCAGGTTTGGATGACATGACAAGTTACAGTCAATCAAACATGGAAGACGAAGCGCCTATACTTCTCCTTGCAGCCACACTGGAGGAAAAGGTAGTAAAAGCCACCCCCAGAAGTGTCTTGCTGGGTGTGGCAAAGCTGCTATGCCAGGTCCCCAGCTGGTGGGTCCCTGTTGCCTCCTGGGAGGAGGAGAGTCAGTAAGGGGGTTAGCATGAATCAGGCATACTTGCACAAGCACTGGATTGCCTCTGCTGGTATGTTTCCATCCCCCAACTACCCCACTGCCTCACCCCTCTTCCACCTGGTAAACAGCAGTGACCAACCTGCTGGGCAGTGAATGTAGTTCTCCATTTAGCAAGCTGCTTCTGGCCACCTCTAGTAGTCTTATTTGATAAAAGCAGTATATGAATGTAACAAATAAAATCCCTAGACCATAGGGGCAGAATCCAGTCAAAATGAAGGCCTTTGGAAGTTCCAGCTGAGATCAGTGCTTAATGTTGGCTGAATCAGAACCTCGATGTCATTGATATGCAAGCTACTATCAAACCTTGTATGGAAGAGCTGTAAACAAGATGTACGTTTCTTTTACCTCTTTTGAAGCCCTGTAGGATAACAGCAGTGAAGCTCTCAGGACCCAGGCAGCCGCTGGATAAGTCAAACAGTATTTTAAATACCAGAACACGGAGCTTTTCAGGAAGAGATGACAGAAGCATATGTTAGGGGGTGCCCTGGGACTTCCATAAAACATCAATGAACACCGGGTTTGAATATATTTTGTACTGCTCATTTTATTGACAGGCTGTCATAACCAAGCAAGAGAAAAACATAAAACCATAAACCACAACAGCAAACCGAAATAAATTGCTGCCAGGCTACTAGGTCAATACTAGTCTCGCAGTGTTCGGCTAATACACACACTTGGCTCTTATAATGATGGAGAAGGGTACTCTAATTCAGAGTGGTGGCTTGGTGGGTTGGGAACTGATTCACACAGGCAACATATCCTACTTGTGAATAGCCACAGTCTATGTATCCCTGGGTGCAATTGCATAGGGAAACTTTAATGGGGCTATGTCCAGGTAGCATGTCGATCACGTGCAAACACCTGTACACGTGTCACAAAAGGACACGTGATCTCCAAGATTTTGGGCCTTGTAGTGTACCATGGGGACTTTGCCTTGCAGACCACTTATGGGGAATGGTAGCAGAGCACAAATTTTGCCCAGCCGTGGTGCAAAATCAAGGTCTGATTTTCTTACAGAACTGAAAAATGATCAGAATGTTTAAATATGCATGGAAAGGCTATTCTGGCATCACCCTGCCTGGACCAGTTGTATGGGGAAGGAGGGAGACAGAGAAGAAAAGGCAGAGCTAGAGGGAACTACTTTTGCTGTATATGCGGTGAGGACATAAAAAGAGCCCTCTTGGATGAGACCAAAGACCCATCTAGTCCAGTATCCTGCTCTTGTTGTGGCTGCTCACAAGCAGGATATGAGCACAATGGCCTCTCCCCACTTGTGATTTCTGGAAACTGGTATCCAAAGACATACCGCCTCCAATAGTGGAGATAGAAGACAGCCATCATGACTGATAGCCCTATCTTCCCTCATGAATTGGCCTAACCCTCTTTTAAAGACATCCAAGTTGGTGGCCATCAGTACATCTTGTGGGAACGAATTCCACAGTGTGCTGCATGAAGAAGTGCTTTATTTTGTCTGTCATGAATCTTCCAGTATCCGGCTTCATTGGATGTTGCCAAGTTCTTGGTATTGTGAGAGAGGGAAATGTCTCCCTATCTGCTTTCTCCATGCCGTGCTTAATTTTGTGCCGCTCACTCGCGTCTCCCTTACTCGCTTTGTTTCTCAGATTAAGAGCCCCAAAGGTTGTAACCTTTCCTCACAGGGGACCTGCTCCAATCCCTTGATCATTTTGGTTGCCCTTTTCTGAATCCTTTCCAGCTCTGCAGATAAGGGAAAGAGGAGGTGGGCTAGAGATCTGGCAGGCTTCTGTGGCGAGGTTTGTTTGACAACAATGGGAAATTGAGTCTTCAGGGTCATTGGCCCAGTCCTGTGGGACACCCTGCCAATCGCGATTTAGCGGGCGCCTTCTGTGCCAATGTTTAAATGCCCACTGAAAACTTTTCTTTTCTGCCAGGTGTAGGCAGGCAATTAAGAGTACATCCCACACAATGGGGTGTGTGGGTATGTCTGTTTTCAATTTCTTTTTGCTTTTAACTAGTTTTTAACTTTCTGTGATTTATTGTTTGGTTTTATGTTTTTATATTGTTGTAAACCACTGTGATATGTCTTTATGCTGCAGTAGTATATAAATATTTTTATAAATAAATAAAACAAATAAGCCTAGTTGCAATGAGGACAACGAGGGATGAAAACTGTGTGAGTGTCTGGAGGCGGTTGGAGGATGGATGGCGGCTTACAGATTGAGGTTGAATCCTGACAGGACAGAAGTATTGTTTTGGGGGGACAGGGGGCGGGTGGGTGTGGAGGACTCCCTGGTCCTGAATGGGGTAACTGTGCCCCTGAAGGACCAGGTGCGCAGCCTGAGAGTCATTTTGGACTCACAGCTTTCCATGGAGCTGCAGGTCAATTCTGTGTCCAGGGCAGCTGTATGCCAGCTCCCTCTGGTATGCAGGCTGGGACCTTACCTGCCCGCGGACTCTCTCGTCAGAGTGGTGCATGCTCTTGGTTATCTCCTGCTTTGACTACTGCAATGCACTCTATATGGGGCTAATCCAGAATGAGGCAGCTAGACTGGTGACTGGGAGTGGCCAAGATCATATAACTCCGGTCCTGAAAGACCTACATTGGCTCCCAGTATGTTTCCGAGCACAATTCAAAGTGTTGGTGCTGACCTTTAAAGCCCTAAACGGCCTCAGCCCAGTATACCTGAAGGAGAATCTCCACCCCCATTGTTCAGCCTGGACTCTTAGGTCCAGCTCCAAGGGCCTTCTGGCAGTTCCCTCATTGCAAGAAGCGAAGTTACAGGGAGGGCCTTCTCGGTAGTGGCGCCCCCCCCCTGTGGAATGCTCTCCCATGAGATGTCAAGGAAATAAACAACTGTCTGATTTTTAGAAGACATCTGAAGGCAGCCCTGTACAGGGAAGTTTTTAAAGTTTAATGTTTTATCACATTTTTAATATTCTGTTGGAAGCCACCTAGGGTGGCTGGGGAAACCCAGCCAGATGGGTGGGGTATAAATACCGGTAAATTATTATTATTAAAACATTGCAGGTTTCAGCTAAATGAGGGCAGAGCAGAGAGTGAGATGAGAGAAATGAGAGACAAGGAGTCCAAATGGCTCCTCAAGACACATGGACATGACACATGGACAAGCCAGCACATGCAATCCCAGACTCCATTCAAACCCCAATTCCATAGGTGGGGAACACTTGGCTCTCCAAATATTGTTGGACTACAGCTCCCATCATCCCTGAGCATTGGCTATGATGACTGGAGCTGATAGGAACTGGAGTCCAACAGTATCTAGAAGGCCACAGGTTCTCCACTCCTCATTTATATGCTTTTATGAATGCTTTTATGGGTATTTTGCTGTTACATTTGTGCCATTAGCACCTATTGGCTAGGGAAGGAAGAAAAATACCAAAACCAAAGGAAAGCTGAGAATAAAATCTGGAAAAGGCAATTAAAACATAAAACAAAATTTTGCAGGTGACTGCAGAAGTAGAAGGAATTCTTAGTATGAACAATACTACTTTCTCCCACAGAAAATGTACCCAATGTACCTGCATAACATGAGGAGAACTTAGCTGTGTTTCTTTGGTTAATCATTATCCCATTGAGTAATTTGATTTTAATTGATGTCTAGCTCATGAATAAATCTATTCATTCTCTTTAACAAAGAATTCACACAGGTGGATTTCTGCTCTCCCCCTGCTAGAGAGCAATCCAACACTGATGGTCTCAACAGATAGACTAAGTCTGGCAGCTGATGGGAACTGTATATGCCAATAAGTAAGGTAAATATTAGCATACTTGATAAACTCACTGTGGCCAAGATCCAAAGGAGGACTGTGCAGCAGGTGCAGGAGAGAAACTGCATGCATCTTGAGTAAACGGACCAAGTGAAGGGACTAGGGATGGAGGAGAAATTGAAGTCATCTTGTATTATTATTATTATTATTATTATTATTATTATTTATTAAATTTATATACCACCCTTTATCAAAAGAGCTCAGGGAGGTTCACAGACTAAACAATGTAAAGAAATGTATGTATATAAAGAAACACAAGCCTACCCTAATTTGCACTTTCCAAAAGAGGACATAAACCAAAACTGAAACACAACTATCCTTTGAGAACTGCATTACAAAACTTGGAGCAGTGCAAATTTTGAAGGATGGCTGTGTTTTGGATTTCACACTGTTTTGGAAAGCACAGTTTAGGCAGGCTTGCCCTTAAATGTGAACGGAATCAAATTTCTCCCCTATCCCTAAGGGATGCTTGAATTTCCTCTCCTGTTGTCATGCTAGGATTGGGTAAGAATCTGTCCCCAAGCCTCAGAATGGAGAGAGCCATCAAGAAGCAATGCCTCCTCGGTGAATCAGCATATTAGTGTAATTCTGCGTGATGGGCAGAATGCGTATGTTTTACTGCAGTAAGTCTCCTGCAAGTGCCAATTTTATCAGTAAAGATATGGAGTATTCCCCCCACATACACACGCACAGATAAAGTTAGACAATTTCGAATAGATTTCTTCCCTTTCCGTTATCTGAACATTGTTGTCATGATACCATACAGCGCCTGTTCATTCTAAACTCTGCTAGAGGGCAAAAAAAATATTTATGGCATACTTTAAATAAAACATATTATGTGTTCGTACGAACATATGTATCATTGTCCCTCTAGCTGAAGCAGATATAATTTCTGACAAGGTGTGCATGCAGCCTCATGCAGAATTCATGACTTCGTGTTGCATAAGAATGAAGGTGCTCCTTTTGAAACACTTTTCTAGCACAATAAGTACTCATTTTCTAAACCAAAAATGGGTGGGTGGGTGGGGGTGGGATTCTTCTTGATTGTTTTGGGCAAATGCTATGGAAGTGAGGAGTCTTTCTTTCCTTTCCTTTTTCTTTTAAAAAGCATTATATGGGATTGAGATGGAGAACCTTGTCCAACCAGGTTTCCCATCAAATTCAGCTGAATGTCTCAGTGCAAATATGACATGAATTTTCTCTCAGGCTACTGGCAGTCCAGGTCAATAAATACGTGTCTTGAGTTATGGGTAGTTGAGCATTTTCCTAGGAAGAAAAAAAAGTAGTATCCATATTAATGTCCCAATGTCAGTTAACTCCTAGAAAGACAGCAGTCCAGTTGAATTACCTTGGGAAAAGCAACTTTACAACGGGGTGAGTTTTCCATTACTATTTCTGTGCTATGTGCAAAGCAAGGCATGAAATGTATGCTGCCCATTGAGATATCTGGTTGGCCAACGGATGCTAGACTAAATGGGTCTTTGGCCTGATCCAGCAGGAATCTTTATATATTTTAATATATGCTCCATAGTAAGCTGAACTTGCCCATTCTGCCCATATTTATGTCTGTAGAGCATGAGACCTGAAAGAAGCACATTTCACTCATGCTCTGCCACTTTTTCTGATGAACAACGAAGACATGCCTGCGGTGGCACAATCTGAGGGGTGAGTATTAAACTCATTCAGACTGTAAACTAAATCTCTGGCTGGCAGCATGAGAGTAGTGTAGCAGGGTGGATTTAGGGCTGTGAGATAGATGCACTGAGTGCTGAGCCTGGTAAGTGAGGCAATGGGCTTTGGGAAAGAGGTGTGAGGCTCTGACAGGGTCCTCAAGTCCTCCTGTCTCCTTCCCAAAGCCTAGTTAGCACTTAGCTGGCTTGGGGGAGGAGGAGGGAGGAATCTAGGACCCCGTCAGAGCCCTCATGCCGCCTTCCCATAGCCAGGCATGTGCTTACTGGGCTCCCTCCCCATTCATTGCCCATTGTGGGGGAACCAGTCACATTGCCCTAAAACTGCCTCTCTGACTGTCTCCCAGCAATGCAATTATCTGCAAGGGATTTCCCCAAAGCGTGGTTAATGTTGCCAGTCTTCATGCTATGTTTGCAGAGCACAACACTATTTAACCCTACTTGACTTAGCTACTTATTTGTCTGTTTTTTCTCAGAATCCAGTCACTCATATCTCAAGGTGCTTCTCTGTGCTGGGCAGATCAGAGATGGGGATGACTGTGTAACAACCTGTTCTCTACAATAACTGATAAAGAGGTTTTGCTCTATAGCAACTGATAAAGAGGTTTTGCACCCCGCTGGCTAGTGATAACATGTGGAAGGCTGGCGTAGATCTAATTGTTTTACAGGTTAGATCTATAAGCTCCCTACAGAGCTCCCTGTGGACTGAGAAGTGCAGTCATATGAAAGTGGTGTTGATCTCATCTTATGGCTTAGACGCTTGGAAACATCTTGGCTTTTTTTTTTTTACATTCATATCATACCACAAACAATGTTTTCTTAGAAATTGTGATATAAGCCTCAGCAATAAATCAGTTAATGGTTTCCTTGAAATGCAGGAAGAAAACAGGCAATCAGCTGACCCATCAGCGAACTCTGTTATGCAATGTGTTCTACACTTTCCATTTTGATAACCAGTTATTACAAAGTGGGGGAAGTGGACTAGGATAACTAATGCAAAATATGATAGCCTAGAGACTTTCCAGGGATTTTTTTCTTTCATTAATTTTTTTTTTTTAAATGTTGCCAGTCCATATGGATTTGTCAAATAGACTGAAGATTCTTGTGCAGTTTCCTCAAGGATAGTGGCTTTAAAAAGAACTCAGGGGGTTGTATCCAATTCTAGTAAACTCATAGAAGCTAATAGACAAAACTTACAAAGGTAAGGACTTGTGTTAAATACAGCTCAGGAAAGCCAAGCAGGCATTTTAGCACTACACAGGGAAGCAGGCTTAATTTTAAATGACGTAAGGCACTGTCAGGGCTGTTCCACTTCAGATGGCCACTGAGGACTCACAGGATGGGATGTTCCTTCGTGCAAAAATGTTTCCTACACATAGAAAACTATGGTGTCGAGTAGATGGTGAGCCAGGAGCTGGGGACCAGGAGCTCTGGGGCAATTGAGAAGTGAGGAGCAAAGGGCAAACAATGAGGCAGGGCTGAGGAATTAGCCAAAAGTCAGGACCAAAGAGCAAGTCAGAACCAGAGGACAAATTAGGAGACAGGAAACCAAAATACAATGGTAAAGGTAAAGGACCCCTGACAGTTAAGTCCAGTCGCAGATGACTCTGGGGTTGTGGTGCTCATCTCGCTTTACAGGCCGAAGGAACTGGCGGGTCATGTGGCTAGCATGACTGAGCTGCTTCTGATGCAATGGAACACCAAAACCAGAGCAGCGCAAGGAAACGCCATTTACCTTCCCACCAGAGCGGTACCTATTTATCTACTTGCACTTTTGGGCATGCTTTTGAACTGCTAGGTTGGCAGGAGCTAGGACTGAGCAACGGGAGCTCACCCCGTTGCGGGGATTCGAACCATCAACCTTCTGATCGGCAAGCCCAAGAGGCTCGGTGGTTTAGACCACAGCGCCACATGCGTCCCTTAAACATATTCAAACATATTAAAATGATATTTAAACAGTCTAAAACAAAACCACAGTTACAAGAATAGGGTTGGTCCCCAAAACATACACCTCTGGTGTCAAATGTCAAGAACAGCTCCAAGAAGGCAGACAGTCATGTCTAATTGGGACCACAGTGTGGATGGATAGGGTTAGCTATTTAAGTTTTAAAAACTTAACATGGTTATTGCAGTCACATCATTAAGGTCACATATAGCATCTCTCTGTGGGGTGTATGGGGTGTTAGGGAGGGATAGTACCTCTGGTGAGGGACACACCATGCTCCTTCTCGGACAGTTTGTCCACCTTTGGTCCCCATTCTGCACTCAGCTTTCACTTGTGGCTCCTAGAAGCTGTCAGCATGCAACAGTGGCCACACCTTGGGAAGAGCTTCAACTGGCCGGCTAAACCAGGTGAGGGTAGCTGATGAGTCTCAAATCCTCCGTTAATGAGGGACTTTCCCTGCAGGTGAAGACTAGCGGATTGGATGAGACCAAGAGTGGGTCCAACGGTCAAGAAGTTAATTTCTGCCCATGCTGTGAAGTGAGGGGCAGAAGGGGCTCATCAACTAGGGAAGATAGTCCATCTAGGAGAAGCAAAACTCTTATTCTAAAGCTCTGCTGCCTAGCAGGGTATCGTTGGGAGAAGAAAAGGCTAAGGACTAAACCCTACAGAAATTCAGAGTGGTGTCCCTACAGCGGTTCAATGGCGCCTTTCACACCTCCTTCCGACAACTTCTGCAGCCAAGCTGGTGCCAGACATATTGCTCTCCTTTCCTTTGGACCACATCACTTAAGCCAAGAGGGAATCTTGGCATCTGGGTGGCCCAAGACACTGCCCAGGCTTGCCCCCTGGGGAGGTCACTTCGGTACTGCGAACCCAGTGGTTTCACACCTGGAGGCACACTTCATTGTCTCTCAAGACAGATGGATGCCAACAGCAACAAATGTCTCTGTCTCTGTGTTGTTACTACCTGTGCAATATCCCATTTGGTTACACAGACACAAGTGTGTCGGCCAAGCAACCATCCCCCCTTCCCATCACAGGAAATCTGTACACAGGACCCAAGTGCATGCAGCTGGTGAAGGATGCACACCTGCATCCATATTGCAGTGCTCTCCCAGAGCTATTGAACTGCAGAGAAGCACTTTTTGATGTCCACAGGGACGTGTGTCTCCATCTGGGGGCTACCAGACTTTCACCAGCTAGTTACGCATGGTGAAAACTTAGCCAGGGCTATTACTATTGCCCAGAAGGTGGGATTTAGCTACTGTGATAGACCTGGCTCCGTATCATTAAGCAAGCACACACACACACACACACACACACACACACACACACACACACACACTGCACAGTATTTCATAATAAATATGTGTCTCTTTTATTAGCATAACTGGCTCTTTGATTTGTTTCAGGTTTTATGATGTTTAGACAAACGGATTTGGACAGTTAAAATTCCACTTAGGCTTGATGCATTGTATCTGCCTGACACACAATAACATTGATTTATAAGATGCAATGAATCTCTAATTAGATTTTGGCAGGATAGTCGCAGTCAGAAAAGTTCCTCTAAGTGCTCCATTGGAAGGTGTAATGAAGGCCATCTTTTAATTAACCAGTTCCCCTCCAAAGGACTATAAACATAACACCCCTTTGCCTCTGCCCTTTGACCTGTGTCACATCAGCCTTCTCAAACACACTCTTCCAGTGTGTGATTTATAGGGTATATTTAAAGAGTGATCATTGCTACAACATGTGGTGGATACCAGATCTCAGCAACACATCAGCAACCCCCTTTTTTGGGTTAGTAAACGAATGAAGCAAAGCTTCAGGTTGAAAAATGAGTTTATGATTACACAACAGTCTTAAGTGTTCTGTAAATTTCAACTTTTATGACCGCCTATTGTAAAAGCAGAATAAAAGGGACCATTAAATAAATAGGAAGAACTTATTTTCAATCAAGTTTAAGTGAAAGACTTGGAGAGAGATTCAACCCAGAGGTATGTCTCCACTTTTGTGATAAATGGGTACAACTTCACTTTATGTTCTTGGGAGATCATTGGAACTGGGTACTTCAGAGTCAGGCCCTTTTTCATTTCTGTAGACCTGGGGTGGCTAGATGGCAGATTGTTATACTTGATACTGAGCAATCCTTGACTTTGACTAAGCACTGAACCCCCTAATGTTTCTAGCATTAAGGTACACACTCTGGCAATGGTTTTTCATTGTGCGGTTAAAACATACCTAATTGTGAAGGCATTCCTGAGCAATGATTTCTAGTAATACCTCTACAGACAATTCTTGATATTTGTGGTATTTTGGGGTTTGGTTTTTTTGAAGTATTTTATTCTTATTTTCATTTATGAATCAATTCCTAGGGGACACCCCAGGATCATTCAGTTTGTAACTTAAAGGTCATTTCTGTTATTCATAAGGTCCACTATCCAAAAGGAGGATGGTTGGGAATGTTGCTTAGCAACCAGGCAGAGTGGCATTATCTACTGAGGTAGCATATGGTCTGATTGGCTGAGTAGTTCTGAGGGAAATTTTTCCTGTGTATGTTTGGTTGACTGTATCCCTGCTATGTTGAAAGCCTGTCCTAAGAAAGACAAAACCTATTTGTTCCTTTCTCAGATTATACACTGTTTTTGTTCAGTTTGCTGAGTAGAGTGTTATCAAGACTTTTCTCTCTGGACTCTGCATTCTTTAAGTAACTATGCTAACATGAAGCATCTTAAAGCCATTTCATATTTTTCACTGTTCTATTGTATTTATTTTGTGCTGTAAACCAAATTATTGTGTTTTTTAATGAAAAATGGTATACAGTGGTACCTCGGGTTACAGACGCTTGAGGTTACAGACTCCGCTAACCCAGAAATAGTACCTTGGGTTAAGAACTTTGCTTCAGAATGAGAACAGATATCACATTGCGGCAGCAGGAGGCCCCATTAGCTAAAGTGGTACCTCAGGTTAAGAACAGTTTCAAGTTTAGAATGGACCTCCGGAACGAATTAAGTTCTTAACCCAAGGTACCACTGTATATAAATGTTTAAATAAATAAATAAATAAATAAATAAATAAATAACATTTTGATTGTCAACATTGGCTCTAGTCAGGGATAGGCTTGAAAGATTTGTTCCTACGAACTCTTACTCAGCTTCAGTGTCCAGGACATCTGTCTGTGAAATAATTATCATGTCATTGTTATGTGAGCTATTTGCATCTTAGAGGCTTGTTGTTGACTCAACTATCTGCACAGGATGATAGTTTGAGATGATTAACTGATGTCATGGATGGTGTGTTTTGTCCCTGCTAAGGGAATAGCGAGTGGGACTGACATTTAAATGGCTTTTCTTTAAACATTACAGCAGTGAGAGCAGTAAACTGAAAGCAGATGCAAATTCTAGTCCAGAAAAGTCTTTAGAAGCAAAAAAAATTTTTTTTCTGCACTTCAAAAAACAAAACAAAAATGAAGACACAATATTGACCACTCCCCAGGAAAAGCTGAGGAAAAACTACAGAGATAAAGAGTCATAGCTTTGAGCTTCAAGATCATTTAATAGGAATGCCTATAAATCTCTCTCAGTTGTTGCCTGGATGCTTTGGTTCCAATTAATGCTTCTTTTACAGATGTAATCACAGTACGTATTATAGAGTTGGAAGGGACCCCAAGGGTCATCTAGTTCAACCTCCTGCAAGGCAGGAATCACAGCTAAGGAATCCCTGACATTTAGCTATCCAACCCCATTTTAAAAACCTCCAGTGAAGGAGCGTTCACCACAGGGAGGGGCACATCAGTATATTTCCAGTCGGTGTAATCTTCATATGTGTTCGCCCACGACTCAGGTCCATCCCGTTTCAGCAGTAACCTGCCATTTCAAAAACAAAGCAAACAAAACAAAACAAAACACCACCACCACCTGCATGAAGATTTGCTGTTCCCTTTCTCAAAATATGTGTTTCTAATAATACTTGGAAAGTTCATTTAAAAATAGATTTCCATAGGACTTACTCCTGTGTCGACTTACAAAGGATTGCAGTCTTAGGGTCAGGTTTTTTTTTTACCATCCTTGAATGATGTAACAAATCTCAATTATTATTTCATCTTCACAGCAACAGAGGCAATGCTAATTATGCCCATTTATGGGTGTAAATCCACAAAACACCAAGAGTTAATGTTGTTGGCTTATGCATTAACCAAAACTCAGCTCACACCCTGAGCAAACTTTGGCTGCAAGGTTTTCTTCAAATAGGCAAGAAGCGAACTTAGTTCCAAGACAATCTTAAACATGACACATCTGTTGATTTTGGGTCATGGTGGGGTGGCAGCTCCTTCTACAGCCAATGGTGTAATGGAATTGTTAGTTGCTTAGGAATGCCTGCTGACCTCATTTGATGGCCTCTTCTCCCCTGACTGCCCATATTCCATTCTTTCCTTGCATCCGATTCACTTCTTCCATTGGGTGAATTTCCTTCCCTGTCTTTACTGGTGGGGTAAAGCTGCAGTCAAGAGGAAGGGTCAAAGGACATGTATTACCCATGCTTTGAGTAACACCCCTCTTGATTATTGCAACGAGTGTACATGAGTTAGTTTATGACACTTCATTTGGTTAAGAATATGGCAGACAAATTACTAGCTGAGACTTGATTAAATATGTATTTTGGGGGGGCAGGAGGGGAGTGCAGTGGGTTGTATTCATCTAAGTCCTACACAGAGCAGACCTGTTGAAATTAAGAGGCCATCTGCCTGTGGTGGAAAGGGTAAGAAGCAAAAAGTAGTGGGAACAGCAAATGCAAGTTTTCCCTTGTATGTGACAGGTTAGTTTCTACACACACTAACATTTCTCTCCCCCCCCCTTTCATCCAGGCAAGCAAGAAGCACTCTCAAAGGACACATTTCAGCTAGGTATCCTCTCAGGATACAGAGCAGTTCCAGTAAGGGGTGTGCTCTGAAGAGAGCTCAAAGGGCCAGATAGAGAAGCCACATTCAGCACTGGGGTTGAGATTCACCATTCCCAATTTTAAGTGTAGCATTGGTAGGTTGGAGAGTGTAGCTGAACCCTTCCCCTTCCCCTTCCATCCTTTCCCAAACAGCTTCTTTGCCATTTGGTCACTTATAATTATGAAACCCCACCAAGAGAAGAATGGCAAATAGTTTAGGGGTGTGAGGAGGAGTTCACAGCCACAGGTGTGGAGAAAGTTTAGCCTCCCCTCCCCCTTTCTATCAATGCTCTGATTTAAAGCCTTTCCCCTCCACTTTTTGCAGTGATATAATTCCAACAAAAAAGCTATGGTTGGACCATAAAGAAGGCTGATCGCCGAATAATTGATGCTTTTGAATTATGGTGCTGAAGGAGACTCTTGAGAGTCCCATGGACTGCAAGAAGATCAAACCTATCCATTCTGAAGGAAATCAGCCCTGAGTGCTCACTGGAAGGACAGATCCTGAAGCTGAGACTCCAATACTTTGGCCACCTCATGAGAAGAGAAGACTCCCTGGAAAAGACCCTGATGTTGGGAAAGATGGAGGGCACAAGGAGAAGGGGACAACAGAGGACGAGATGGTTGGATAGTGTTCTCGAAGCTACCAGCATGAGTTTGACTAAACTGCGGGAGGCAGTGGAAGACAGAAGTGCCTGGCGTGCTCTGGTCCATGGGGTCACGAAGAGTCGGACACGACTAAACAACAATAACAATTCCAACACACTGATCTACTGCCATCATATCACATTTCTGTGCCATGGAATGCTTGAAAACTTACTTTGGAGTCAATGTGTACAGGACTAGTCTTCACACCCTGCCTCCCTACTGTACAACTAGAAGGTACCAAGTTCACTTAACAGTTATGAGTTTTATTGGAGACTTGCAAAAGGCCCATCAAGTCTGATGGGAAGGAGAAGAGAGGAAAGTAACTATCTTCCAGCCTTCTTGTATGTATGTATGTGTGTGTGTGTGTGTGTGTGTGTGTGTGTGTATGCGTGTGTGTGTGTGTGTGTGTGTGTGTGTGTGTATGTGGTGTGTTTGTGTACATATATAGGTTCACCTAATACCATCCTTTTAATGCCAAGTGAAAAACTAGGCCTTCTCAATAATTCATGGAACACAGGAATCTATTATATACAGAATCAGACCACTGGTCCATTTAGCTCAGTACTGTCTGCACCAGGGGTAGTCAACCTTTTTACACCTACCACCCACTAATGCATCTTTCTTGATGGTAAAATATCCTTACCACCCACCAGTGCTTGATGAAATGAGGATTCAGCTTGTGCCATAGAACCCCCTACATCTAGAATCTTGAAACGCCCACTAGTGGGTGATAGGGACCAGGTTGACAACCCCTGGTCCACACCAGGTGTCGGCAAGGTTTACCTTACCTGGGCCGGTTCACTCCTGCGGAGATCGCTCCGTGGGCTGCACAGATGCAGTTCCCACTCTGTGCAGTGCTGGTTTAGAGCCGTGCGTGGGGACTCGCCAAGCAGGTGGCTTGGTTTGGGGGTGGCTTGTGGGCCGTTTAAATGACCCCTATGGGCCGCCATGGGCTGCAGGTTGCCGACTCCTGGTCTATACTGACTAACAGGGTTATACGTAGGAGCCTTTTCCAGCCCTATCCAGATATGATGGGATTAAGATAGATGGACTAATAGTTTGACTCAGTATAAGGCAGCTTCCTATGTTCCTATGAGTAGAATGAATAGAATATAGTAATATAATAATAATAATAATAATAATAATAATAATAATAATAATAATTTATTTGTACTCTGCCCATCTGGCTGGGTTTCCCCAGCCACTCTGGACAGCTTCCAACAAAGATTAAAAATACATTAAAATGTCACACATTAAAAACTTCTCTAAACAGGGCTGCCATCAGATGTCTTCTGAACGTCTTTGACATCTGATGGGAGGGCATTCCACAGGGCGGGTGCCACAACCGAGAAGGCCCTCTGCCTGGTTCCCTGTAACCTCACTTCTCACAGTGAGGGAACCGCCAGAAGGCCCTCGGCGCTGGACCTCAGTGTCTGGGCAGAACGATGGGGGTGGAGACGCTCCTTCAGGTATACTGGACCGAGGCCGTTTAGGGCTTTAAAGGTCAGCACCAACACTTTGAATTGTGCTTGGAAGCTTACTGGGAGCCAATGAAGATCTTTCAGGACCGGTGTTATATGAACTCGGCGGCCACTCCTAGTCACCAGTCTAGCTACCGCATTCTGGATTAAAGGCAGTTTCCGAGCCACCTTCAAAGGTAGCCCCACGCAGAGTGCATTGCAGTAGTCCAAGCAGGAGATAATTAGAGCATGCACCACTCTGGCGAGATAGTACGTGGGCAGGTAGGGTTTCTGGTAGACAACTGCCCTGGATACAGAACTGACCTGCACCTCTCTTATAAAAGAGAGATATAAATAAATAACATGGAGTTTGCAGAAATATCAAAACAAGACTTGCTTATATATTTTTTGATACCCATTGGCTTCAATGTTTGATTGAGCTGTTTCTTTTTTTGGCTTTTGTTTCATTTTTTATTTCTCAGGGAAACTTGAGACAACTCACTTGTATCACGTTGGAATGCTGAAATAAATTGAGATGCTAATGTTCTGTCTCAGAATTGCAGCAGTCAATAGAAAAGAGCTACCAGGTACAAACAAAGGAGAGAAGAGCCAAGTTGTCAGCAGTGCGAGAGACCTTTGTACTTCTGGCTATCTTTTAACAGATTCCAGTTGTGTCCACATATGGAATATTCTGCAGGACATTTAAATCAAACTGTTATATGTACTTGTGTGCCTTGTTTCTTTTTCTTTCCCTGCCTCCTTCCCCCTCCACGTCTTAGAGCTGAACTTGATGCTGGTTTTATTGGTCATGTGTTTTATGTGTTGGGGGGTGGCAATAAAACTCTCTCAAATAAAAAGGCAAGTCTTTGGGCATCCAGAGAGCTCGCGGGGCAATTGAAGCCAAATGTTTGGATCTCAGGAAACTCTCCAAGGCTGGCTATTTACAGTGTCAGCTTGCACGTAGAGTACAGAGTTTAATTTTATATCGGGAACTTCACTTCTTTTTTTTCTTCCTAAGATGTTTGCCATTTCAGCTCTATGCACAATCAGCTGAATCAGTTAGAAATGAAATCCCTCTTGGCTCCATGAGGCTGGACCCTTGCCCAGCTGAGAACCTCAAAACTGGGCTTTACAGGGGGATAATGCGTAGGTGGAAATTCTAATAATCATAGCTTTCTGAATGCACCCTTGCGGAGTTACAGGAGGGGATGGAGAGAGAGAGAGACTAATGCTTTCTCAGCTATTGTGATCTAAAAGTGTGTGTGTGTGTGTGTGTGTGTGTGCGTGTGTGTGTGTGTGTGTGTGTGTGTGTGTGTACATGCATGAGTGTGTGTGTGTGTTTCATGCTGGATCAAAATCAAAATGGCGAAAAGTTCAGCCTCAGTTGTTGAGGGAGGAGTGGGGTTGTTTAGTTTCTTTACAGTGGTACCTCAGGTTACATACACTTCATGTTACATATGCTTCAGGTTACAGACTCCGCTAACCCAGAAATAGTACCTCGGGTTAAGAACTTTGCTTCAGGATAAGAACAGAAATCGGGTTCCGGCGGCGCAGCAGCAGCAGGAGGCCCATTAGCTAAAGTGGTGCTTCAGGTTAAGAACAGTTTCAGGTTAAAAATGGACCTATGGAAAGAATTAAGTACTTAACCCGAGGTACCACTGTATTAAAAAATTTAGTTTCTTTGTTTAAAACATTTAGATACCACAATTACCCTAAAGATACTCAGGGTGGGTAACAATAAGATAAAATAAAATACATATGTATAACACAACAAAAACAGAAGATTACACCCATAGACCCGAGTCTTTCAGCTGAGTGGCAGTGATTCCTCAATGCCAAGTTCCTATAGTTTGTGGGGATGTTTTAACCAAGCAAGGAAGGTGCCAGTCATATTCCAGGGGAAATTCCACTTCTGAGGTGCCACTGCTGAAAAGGCCCACCCAATGTATGAAACGTAGCAGAAGGACATTCAGGGGGCCTTCCCTGCAGATCTCAACTCCTGGACAGCAACATGCAGGGAGAGGCATGCTTTTAAGTATTTAGGCCCTAACTGAAGCAGCTCACTGGGTAGGGTGGAGCCAGGGTTGTCAGGTCAGGAGTACCCCATATTCTGAGCTGGAGTGAAAGCAACAACAGCAAATGCCAGTCATATTTGCTGGGTTGATTTCCCTTCCTGACATGGGTTGAATAAGAAGACACTTCCTATTTCCATTTCCGTTCCTATCATAATTCTCCAACATCCTTATCTGTGAATTAGAACAATTTGCAACCCCTTAGATTATACAGTGCAGTTCAACACAGTTCTTGACTCTTTACATCTATAAAAGTGAGCTGGGTATGTTGCCCATTCAAATGCAAAAACAAGCAAATAGCATTTCAGCCTTGCAACGCATGACACGACAGGATTGTTGTTTTAAAAAAGCATGTGTGCACGTAAAACTTGCAGTATTCATCATGTGTAAAAATATATATTTTGAGAGTGTTGATGACGGGCCTCACAAGACAATGGGAGGTAATGATGGGTAAAGAAGTGTGAAAAGAGAGTGCTCCCTCCCTCCCAGTTACCACACATAGGATAGGGCTGTTCAACAGAGATTAGAGGGTCAATCATCTTCTTTGGCTACAAAGATAGGAATCCCTTCTTTTTTTGCATTGCCACAAAGTCTGAAGCTTTCAGCATGCTTTGAGAGCGCCGAGTTGTATTAAACGGTAGACTGAGAGAGGGAAGGAGAAGAAAAAGCCCTCTGAAGAATTGGTGCTTAATTACAACTTAATTAGCATAATTATGCATGCTAATAGCATCTCAAATGAATAACAGTTGTCAGGAGGTTGGGACCATCTGTAAGAGTGTTGGATTAATACATCATTTTTTATTTCTAACAACGCTGTAACCCTTTGCCTGAAAGTGATTTTCATTAATCAAGTTCATTTTTATTATATAGAAAATTTGGCATTTTTCATTATGGGCCATTATCTTTTCCCCCATGTAGTCCTAATACAATACTAATGAGACCCCATGTGGCTACTCCAGGCTGACAATGGTAGTACAGGTGTATTATTATAATTGTTACAAACAGCATGTTGTACCTCGGGCCTAGTAGAGTTCTCGTCCCAAGGTACCCGGGTTTCTGGTTGGCATCATCCCCAGGGCTCAGCAGAGTTTCCAGGGCTTTATAAAACACACACACATGTTTGTGATCACGGGGAGGGAGATTTAAAGAGACAGAGCAGTGTTTGTTTTCAAGATGGCTAACTTGGAAGCTTTCACATGCAGCTTTTCAGAATGCCCACCACTACTCTGCCCTCAAACACTGGGCTCAGGAGAAACTGTATGTGCTCTTCTTGAGGGGGTTTTTCAGGGAAAGGGATGGTGCAATGGCAGGGCTATTTTAATGACACCAACATTTATTTCATGAAGACTTGGGCGGAACAAATAGTCTGAACATTGCTCACTGCAACATGTCAGCTTAAGCAGAGGGGACATTGTGGCATCGGATGCCTCAGAGTAGTAAGATGTGTGGCAAACAAATAATGACAGAGTATGGTAAGATTTCCAAATCGAATATGATAGGAAATCTGGTGTTTATTTGACAGGGATCAGACAGCTGATTTCGATTTTCTGTGGAGCTGCCCAGAATTCGAGAGCAAATTTATTTACAACTTTTGGAAAAACAGCTGTCCTAGTCTGTTGCTGTTAAAACAAAAGTCTCCTTGCACCATAAGGATCAACAAATTGCTCATGGCAAAAGCTTTCAGAGTCAAGTTCATCAGAAGGAGGAACTGCGACTTGGTGGTAGAGCACATGCTTTTTACATGCAACAGGGTCCCAGATTCAATCCCTGTCACATCTAGTAAAAATAGTATCAGATAGCAGGTGAAGGAGCTGTGCTGGAGAGCAGCTCCCAGCCAGACTAGCCAATGCTAGGAACTGATGAAGCATGTTCTTTCTGGTACATATTACCATTGCAGGCATCGACCCACCACATAAGTAGGCTTTGATCAACACAGATATTATGTGTTCTTTTTCGTCTATAGCCAATTTCCTAATATTTTTGTACCCTAGGCCCTTATGTAGTCCTTGTAAGTCTTTTCATTTGGGGGCAACACATATGGGGCTGTAGTTAGAGAAATTAATAGTGCTTTTATTTATTAGCAATTTAAATATAGATAGATTTAGAAGTTATGCCACAAGTTCAACAAATCCTTTTTTCCTTTGGTATTTCAGATCCAATTTTATCCCAAAATCTCTTAATTTGGGGGCACTCCTACCAAAGTCTTTAAAAATATTGAGTTATTTTAGTACCTAGAGAAAATGGATTGTAGATGACATCTAATATCCAACATCCCCTCCCCTCTACTATCTTAGAAGAGGAATCACTCATTCTCTCACCCACATGGAATCATAGATGAGAGGATGCCTCTTCTATGATGGAGTTTGAATGTGAATCATCTAAAATTTATTTAATTAGATGACAGCCCTAGAATTCTGACATTGGCAGCCCAATGAAAAGCAGTCCCACATACATCACTGTATATTTCTGGTGTGGTCCTGCATGTAGAAATAAGTTTCCTCCTGCTTTTGAATTGGCTCTTAATTTATTTAAAAGGGTTGTTTAGGCTTTTAATTGGCCCATAATGATAAACTGATAGCAAGTTAGATTTCCATCAACTTACTCATGAATTGCTAGTATTTTAGTAATAAATTGCCAGCTAATAAACTTCTTGTAGCTTGCCTTTGTAAATGCCAACGTAAAGGCCTAAACACTCCTCGTTGAGTTAATTACGCATTTAGTGCTTGTGTAATTTTGAATTAATTGCAGACCAAATGGATTTATGGTTCATGTACTTAATAAGCCTTGGCAAGTGCCCTTTTAACAATCCATTGGTATTTAGGATCCTGGCGATTTTATTTTTGAAGAACAACCAACATTGTTCATGGGTCAGGATCCTTTCCGCCGATAAGCCATTCATGTGTCTGAAGAATAAACATATTGTGTATAACCAGGCTAGGCTTATGTCGTGGGGCCAAGCCATAGCAATTGCCTCCTGGTCGTGGTGTCCGGGCCACATACCAGGCGGGGCAAGGCAGAAACAAGATCAGGGCCAAGTTGACACACAAGTGGCATCACCTGGTTGACTCTACCAATGTGTCCATGCAATGCCAGCCTTGCCGCTGCCTTCCTTCCCAGTATGTCAGAGTGACTTTGCTGCCAGGAAGCTATTCCTGTAGCTCTGCTCCACCAGATTACGGTGTCCAAATGCATAGTGAATGGCTTTCCAAAATAATGAGTAGAGGAGTTGGACAAATTTGTATTCTGAACCATGGCATTGCAAACTGGGTGATGCTCTCTGCTAAGCATCAGGAAAAGAAGAGTGTTCTCTGGTCTTTGGTGTTACATCAGTTTCGTGCAACTCCCTCTGTCCCCCCCAAGGTATATTTTTGTCCTGGTTTTCTGAAACAAGAGCATTAAAAAATAATAGGACAGGTTTTCATAATGAATAGAACAGAGTTTTAAGCAGGCCCTATGGAAACCCAAATGCGATGCATCTACATCAACCCCTCTCTAAAAATATAATCATACTCTCCTCACTTGCTGATTCTGTCACCTTTTGAAAACCATTTTAGCTTCATAGGAGTCTTAAGTACTGACTTTAACTCTGTAGCCTTCTGCAGAAAGCATATGCAATATGTATGTATCACAGACCAAGCAATCATGCATTTCAGGGAGAAGATGACGGTCAAATTGCAGTAGCAGCAGAATATCTTTTGTGCAGGAAATACCCTTTCAGCTTGGAATAGCAAGCTGGTGCCCTCTGTACAAGAAGAGAAAGGCTGAATGGCTGGGGAGTACAAAGGTAGGTCAGGGTGATGGGAAAAGGGCAAGAGTAAAATGAAAAAGGAGATCCTTGGGGGGCTGAAATGGAGTTTGACGCAAAGCAGAACCGCCTAAGTTCCCCACTCATATAAGTTGCTCAACTGTCTGATTTCCCTTGTTGTTGAGAGGTCGGAAAGGTAAATTTACAAGCCATACATAACAGATGTTGGCCTGTTGCTAAAAGATGTTTCTTTTTTGGTGTGTGTGTGTGTCTGCCTTCTGGTGTAAGCCATTTATTCCACATTTACAAATGCACCAAGTCAGGAATAGCCATTGGAAAAGAATAGCAGTTCTCTTCCTAGGTTAAAGGCCTTCATGTAGCAGAGACCTTCATGTAGCAGTGTTTATTTTGTGAGTCTGCAAATTTTTGCTCCGGGCTGAAAGTTTATTAATTTTGAGTTGGGTTTGAAGTGAAAGAGGAGGGGAAACTGTTTTCCCCACTTTCAAATTTTGGGAATAGGGTTGCAAGGGTTGGGGCAGTGGGCAAAATTCAGAATACTACTGCCTGGCTGGCACCTATCATTCCCACCACCCAGAATAACCATTGTATGTACACGGTATGTATTTCATAAATTTATTAATTGTTTTCCATCCCAAAGCAATGAAAACATCAATAATAAAAGTGTATTTAAAAGCAATTTCAGGTCCAAATTAGACAACGCTTGTAGATTTTTCAAATGTTAAGTGGTAGATAATAGGTCATAGAATTGTAAGTTGGACGGGACCTTGAGGGTCATTTAGTCCAACCCCCTGCAATGCAGGGCTCAAACCCACAACACTGAGATTAAGAGTCTCATGCTCTGCCAAATGTGCTGGAGCTTGTGGACAATAAAAAGGTAAAGGTAAATGTAAAGGACCCCTGACAGTTAAGTCCAGTCGCGGACGACTCTGGGGTTGCGGCGTTCACCTTGCTTTACTGGCCGAGGGAGCTGACATTTGTCCGCAGACAGCTTCCGGGTCATGTGGCCAGCATGACTAAGCCGCTTCTGGCGAACCAGAGCAGCGCATGGAAACACCGTTTACCTTCCCGCCAGAGCAGTACCTATTTATCTACTTGCACTTTGACATGCTTTCGAACTGCTAGGTTGGCAGGAGCTGGGACTGAACAACGGGAGCTCACCCCGTCACAGGGATTTGAACTGCCAACCTTCCAATTGGCAAGCCCTAGGCTCAGTGGTTTACAGCATAGTGCCACCCGTGTCCTTGTGGACAATAGCTGCTTTTAAATACATACATACATACATGCAGAATAAAGATCACCACTTATAAGGTTTGTTGGGAAAGGAAAGTCTTCAATGGGCCCAGAAAATATAATAGAGATGGTGCTTGCCTGATATTTAGCAGGAGGGAGTTCTGCCATAGGTAAATACCCAGTTTCCACATTGTATGGAATGTACTCCCTGATGAAACGACATCTGCAGGGGGATCTCTGCTGAAGAGCACAGTGATTGGGTGTATAAAGGAGGGGATATAAAGGGTGGGAAAATCTTTTAGGCATCCTGGTCCCAGGCTGTATAAGGTTTTGTACACTAGTACCAGCCGAGCTGGCCCACACATGAGGCAAGGTGAGGCGACTGCCTCAGGTAGCTGGATCCATTGGGACAGCAGTTCCTGATGTCAAACTTTCTTCCCCCCACCTTGTTCCTGATGTAGATCGTCCCTCACTGCTTCTGATATGCCATTTTGGGGTCCATCTCAGGTGCCAAAATGTTTGGGGCCGGCCCTGAGTACCAGCATCTTGAATTTACTTAATTTGCTGCCAGTGCAATTGTTTCAGCAATGGCATAGCGTGGTGGTGATGATATATGCCCATTCTGCATCAATTGCAGTTTCCAGGTCAATCTCAGGGGCAGCCGAAACGTTAGCACTTAGTAAGAATAAGTTCTGCCTCTCTGCTTTATTGAGATCAAATAATTGTTTGTAGTAACCTTGTAGATCCTGAGTGAGACTCCATGGGATTTGGGAAGATGACAGTCAGTCTGCAGGTAAGAATAGCAAGAAGTGGCTTAGCTGATTTTTTTAAACTGCTTACAATACTTCATTGGCCTTGCAGAGAGTCGCATTTCCTGTGATGGAAAAATAAAACACTTTTCATCATCTCCCAAACTCACCCATATGTTTCTTTTAATTTCTGAAGAGATAGAAAAAAAGAAGTAGTAAAGACAAAGAATGAAGGGAGAAAGAAGATAACATGAAAAACTATGCTGGCTGAGAAAATGACAGAAAAGAGGTGAGGGAATTGAGAGAGGTGGTTGAAATAATGTAAAAGTGGCAAAACTGCAAGACTGAGGAGGAGAAAAAGAGGGGGAGGGAGGGTATCTCATAGTCACAGTTTAAATCCTACATTTTCTACAAATGCATCTGTGCTCAGTGCAGTTCAATTAAAAATAGTCTAAGTACAGTAGCACAGCATTCCATGAAAAATGGGTTATAAATTTTAAAATAAATACAAGTTACAACCCAACAGTACAAAAATAAACTATGAGCTATACCTACAGTTGATGCATTCTGCCATGTTGGATGGCAGATACAAATGGATTCCTGTTTCCCAGTGGCTCTGCATCTGTTCTCTGAATCAGATGGAGAATATAATATGTTATGTACCAAAATATCCCTTATATGAAGGGCCAAAGAGTGGGGAGTATCTTAGAAATCCTAGAAATCCTCTAGTTTGAATTAACAACCTCTTCAGATCAGGAAACAATTTGTTATTTTACTGCAAGAATCTGACCCTTTTGTGACTTGCAGAACAGCCTTGTTTGTTTTAGCTTCAAGGAAACTTTAGGCAAAAGAAATGGAAAGTATCACAGTTAGATAGTCCTTGATTTAATAACACATATATTTATTTTTGGGACTTTATTGTACTGCATGAATTACATTTTTATATAGAATATTTATGATAAAAATATTCTGTATAGTAGATTTTATTGCCTCCTTTTTGTAATGGCAATTTTATCTGGAAATTGTCAAAGTCAATAGCTAGCACAATAAAGTGGTTGATGAGGAACTGCGATGGATTGTGTGTGCTTCGAAAACTGCCACCAGGTGGAGAAGAAAATAGGTGTGAGCATCACTGGCCTCTGTGATTGACAGATAGTATTATTATTATTATTAGTAGTAGTATTATTTATTATTTATACTTCACCCATCTGGCTGGGTTTCCCCAGCCACTCTGGTGGCTTCCAACAAAAGATAAAAAATATATTAAAAGTATGAAGTCTTTGGATTGACTAGGTATAAATATAGCTGCTTGGCCTCCTATCTTTGTTTGGTCAGAAGAGTGGTGCATTCTGGCCCTGAACTGAAAATCCCCGTATATCCCTGCAGCGGCGTAGCGTGGGTTATCAGCACCCGGGGCAAGGCAAGTAATTTGCGCCCCCTAACCCCTAACCATGGTCATTAATACTGACGGCTCTACTCTGGGGCAAATGTCCTGGTGACTACTGCCCTCCGTGGTGTTGTTTTTGCAATTAAAGGACCCCTGCCTCAAATAAAGCATCTTGGGGATTGGGGACTGGGATTTGCCAAGGGAGCAGTTCAGTGGCGGGTCAGGGGGAGAGGGTCCCTTCCGCGTCTGGGTGCCGCTGGCCCCTTTGCGTCAAGACGCGCATCTTTGGGCGTCGCGGCGCAGCCTTCTCAGTCTCCCTCCCCGGCCCGGCTAGTCCCGACGCGGCTTCTTTCTGGCGCGGGGAGGGGTCTTCTTTCTGGCGCGGGGAGGGGGCGGCTCTGGGGCCAGTGCGTCGGCCGGCCTCCGGCGCGGGTGAGGGGGGGCCCGTTGGGGCGGGTGGGCGGTCTTGGCGCGCAGGCACTAGAGTGCCGCCGATGGTGCGTTTGGCGGGCTGCGCGCGTCCAGACAGCGACCCGAGCCTGGGCGGCGTGGCGCTTGGTGCCGGAGCCTCCGCCTGCAGCGCCCCGTCGGGAGACCCGGCCGGAAGGAGCCTTGAGCCGGCTGTCGGACGCGGTTGAAGCAGCCAGGGCAGCATGGCAGGCGGCGTGCACCCCCTGCACCCCCACGCTACGCCACTGCTCTCTGCCCCACCGCCAGGCTTCGGAGCAGCCTTCTGAAGGCTGGCGGCGGGAGGAGGTCTCTCCGCCTGGACAGTGGGGTTCCTGCTTCCTCAAGGAGGGCCGGCCAAACGCGCCCCCCCAAATGTTGCGCCCGGTGCGGCTGGCACCCCTGGCACCCCCCACGCTACGCCACTGTATCCCTGATTTTTGGGGTGATGGTGGTGTAGTGCTGCTGAAGAAGGCTCAAATTTCTTAAAGGACTTGTGGTGGGGGAACAGTGCAGCATCATTCTGGCCAACGCCAGCCGTTCCATTAGGAAGATGGTGGAATCTTTTTTTAAAAAAAATAAACAACAACAACTAAGAACTCCTTTTTCACAATCTACAATTGCACTTAACATTCTCGCTCATATCTGCCCCTCCCCCCCAATGCCTTGGGCACAGTGTCATTCTGGGGCATTCTGGAGAAAATAAGGCAGAGATGTATGCCATTTTCTATCTGGAATTCTCCAAAACAGCACAGTGCATTGTGGGGAAAATAATGGTGATTGCTAAACTGGAGCTCCTCGTTGTAAAAATGGAAAGCAAAATGTTGCTCCAGCACCACAGGGCAACCTGGGTTTTTAACCTCCATTCATCTGTAAAGACCATCGAATAGTCAACCTCACAGACATGTCGCAAAGATGTAAGTGAGTATATATGACTTTCAAACACTGCAGAATATAAATACCCCCACAACACACACACACACACACACACACACACACACACACACACACACACACACACATACACACACTTGATGCCATACTCAATAAAGTGAGGATGTGGAACTGAAACTTGCCCCTCAGTTGGGCCTAGCCGCAGAAGGGCTGTAACTCACTGGGAGAGCATCTGCCTCATATGCAAATGGTCCTGGTTTCAATCACCAGCATCTCCAGGTAGGGCTGGGAGAGGCCTCTGCCTGAAATGCTGGAGAGCCACTGCTAGTCAGTGAAGACAGTACCAAGGTAGATGTACTAATGGTGTGATTCATTCCAAGGCACCATCCCATGCTGCCATGATATATTTCTCCTCATTTAGAGACTGCTCTTGAAGGGTCTTTCTCAACTGTGGCTTCCAGAATGCTGGCAGCTTTCATGCTCCTTCCAAGCTACATGGATTTGTTCCACCACATGTCAGAAGCCTGTGGTGACATCACCTGGGGCTTCAAGGCCCATCACAAGGACTCTCTTGCTCATCATGGTGTAGCTCACATTGCCAGCATCAGCCAGGTATGTTCTGAACCCATCACACATGTGTGTGTCTAAGGTGGGAGAGGATGGCTGCATTAGTTTTACTTCCTTTATGGGCCAAATAAATAAGCAAACAAACAGTAATTCCCCCATAAATCACAAAAAAGTGTTTGATGGCCTTTGATGAGTTTGAATAAAATAAAGCCTTGATTTTTTAATTTTATTTTAGAATTCTATGTGAACAGTGAAATCAGCAAGCTAATCCAACAACCCAACTTTGACTAGGATAAATAAAAATAACTATGTAATCCCCTATTTCTTAGGACAACACTGTGCTGCTGGGAAATCAGCAAAGCAGTGAGTGTCATAAGAGCTGTAAGAGGTACCTGGTTCACTTGTTTCATAAAGATTTACTGCATTTACAGGCTAAATCTCCATAAGCCATAGAGAGCTTTTAAGACAATTATACTGCAGTGTCCTCTTTCTGCAACACGCACTGCCATAATCTCACTACACAGCATTGGAAGAGCAGGCTTGTTAATTAACCTGCAGCATTTGCCTTTCATTCATAGTAAGTTACACATTTATTTTATTCTATTTATACAGGCAAATATACTTCATCTTTCTAATGCATACACATTTAACAGGGTGGTTTGTTAACCAACTCCCCTTTGGGCCAGGCTGGGGAGCCCATTAGATTGGGCAGAGGTGTCCCTCCACTCAGCTTTGCCAGCCTTCATCAGCCCCCCACTGGTTACCATCAGAGATGAGATGCCAGTGTCATACCATAGGTACAGAGCTTCCCCTCCTGCCCACCAAATAGGTGGATAGAAGTGCAGGCAGCAGAAAGGTTTTTTAAGAAGTGGTTTTATAAGCACCTCTTTCAGCAGGTTTGGGAAGGCTCCCTCACAGAGAGAAGCATTCACCACCCCGCAAAGCCCGTCGCCCAGCCCTTCCCCACTAGCTTTTATAAGCCAGGATGGGCAAGGATCCAGGAGACAGGTGGTTGGTTTCACTCGTCCAAGCAGCCTGTCCACATTCTCAGAGGTAACAGATTGGAATTGATCCCACACAACTTGACTAGATAGGACTCTAGCACTCTCCTGCCCCGGCCCTGCTCCCACGGTGGAATCTACCTCTTGCCGAATCTGAGCAACTTTATCTGCAAAAAACTTTGCAAAAGCATTACAGGAGATCATGTGTCCCGTACTGGGCCCTGATGGAGCAGGTGGTTCTGCTAAATTGTGAACCACCTGAAAGAGTCTCTTGCTCCTGTTTTCCACAGATGCAATAGAGGGGTGAAGAAGGTCTTCTTCACCATTGCTATCACCACTTAGTAGGCTTGACATTGAGCTCTAACCCATGTCCGGTCAGATTCAGAATGAGTTTTCCACCACCGGTGCTCTAGCCTTCTCAGCAATTGTTTCATTGCCCTCAGAACCGTGGAAAACCACTGGGCTGTCTGAGCTCCATGCAATCGGAGAGGGCGCTTCGGAGCCAAACAGTCAATAGCCCTGGTTAACTCCACATTCCAGTAGGCCACCAGGGAATCAGCTGAAAGGCCATCCACATGGAATAAAACATCCCCTACCACTGTCTGGAAACCATTTGGATCCATTAAATGGTGGGGGCGGACCATCCGAATCGGTCCCACCTCCCTGCAGAGGGGAAGGGTCGCGGAGAAGTCCAGTTGCACCAGGAAGTGATCTGACTATGGCACTTCTTTGGTTTCGCTTTTACTTAGTGTCAGATCACCAACATCCATAGAGGTGAACACTAGGTCTAAGGCATGTCCACGGCTATGGGTTGGACCAGACTTATTCAGGGACAGCCCCTGAAGCAGCTCGGGCAGGGAATCCTTGGTGCAGCGGGGAGGTCGGTACACAGCGGGGAGGTCGGTACAAATGTGTTTGCTGTGTTACTTCGCCACCAGACTGGGCAGGAAGAGAGTTAGGATTTCTCTCTAAGTTTTCATGCAGAACAACACAAGTGTATCCTTCAGCCAAATAGACATATGCAGTCTAGAGCTGCACCAAAAATGGCAAAAGCATTCCTTTTTTTCTTTTTTTGCCATTCATTGGGTGGGTGAGGGTGAAATAAAGTCCTCTTCATTTCCTGTGTTCTTCCGTTTCCTTAACCCCTTTAGCTACCCAACCAAGGATCACCCTGACCCTCTGACAACAGAAAAGCTAAGCCAACGAGAGGCAAGGCAGGCAGAAAACCCTGAGTTCAGGGAGGAGACTGCAAAAGGTCAGAGGGTCTAGAGGCTGTGCAGCTTCCTCTGGGTAGAATTAATGACAGTTGCAACCACAGGCCTGGAAATATGTAAGGCTTTAATAGCATATGGATAGCTAAAATTATGTCATGGTCCAAATCCCCAATATTTGGCTCTGCGTCTGGATTTCAGGCATTCCAAATCTGGTTCTTTTCAGATTTAGGTTTATGGTTTGGCTCCCATAAAATACGGGAGCCTTTCGCTGTGCACACAGCTATATAAATAGTACCCAGACATAAATTGCATGAAACCGATTTGAAATTCGAGAACGCTTTTATGGTACCTATGGACTTTGGAGAGCTTCCTCCCTTTCCCTTCTATTACCCTAATGCTTCTAATAAATTTATAACTCTAAGGACACTTGGATGCCAAACCAACCGTTATTTTTAAATTTCAATTCTTCTCTTCATTTAGTTTGCCGCCTATCAGACTAGCTGTGGTCAGAAAGCACTTTCAGCTCTGCACCACAGTATGTTTCCCCCCATCATATTAAATGTTGCATCTCTGATTATTGTCATATCTTTCATAAGCTGATAATTCATATTTAGCATCCAATGAGAGGGTAGGATTGGGGGAAATTGTGATATAATATCCTGCCTTCATGTCTGTGTGGATTTGTCAGTGCCTGTGGCTTCATTGGTTTGGAGTGCCTACAAGTTTGGCATAACGGCATGACACGTTTTTCTGCTAAAATTTCCTTTTCATTCTGGATGACGAGGTGCCGGCAATTTATTTATTTATTTTTTTGTAGGCCAAAACAGCAGAAGGATGGGCAGGCATGAACAGTTTGTTCTGCAGTGCTGTTGAATATTCAGTGGCTGTGAACCCATTGAATGACTGTGTGAACATGGTTCCAATGTTTTATGATTGTTCCCTCAATACTGGACGTTTTGAATGCTCTTCAGATGCGCAAAGCTGTGTTATACAGAATCAAACCACTGGCTAATCTAGCTCTGGGCCTGGTGTGCATTGGGATTGGTAGTGCCGAAGACAGGGAAGGCAGTAGGTGCAGCCAGAGCCAATGACAGGCATCCAGTTCTAGCCATTTGTTATGGACTGGTTTGACGCAGAAGAATGGTGGGAGGAATCAGCTGAGGAACCACCAAGGGAAGAAGGCTCAGAGCCAGGGTGGTGGTGGTGGTGAGCCAACAATGAATAGTTAGAGGGAGAAGGCAAGGAAGAGGAGATGTAAGAAGCTGAAGAGATAACAGGGTTTAGGGAGTTAGGAGAATCTGTGGTAGAGAGAAGACTAGAGTCAAAAGCAGAAGCTGAAGTAGTAGTGTGGGAGGAGAGAGGCCAAGAGGCAGAAATGAGTCAGGCTAGGGAAGAATCAAAGGTGTCTCCCCCTCCTGCTGCGCCAAGCTCCCTTCATCTCTGGTCTACCAGAACCAGAAGAGGCATGAAGTGGCAGGAGCAAAGACAAACATGCAGGCACAGTCTCCGATTGCTTGGGAAAAAACCCTGGGGAGGTAGAGACATAGACAGCTGTAGGGAGGTGGGGGACCTTTATCTCAGCAGCTGATCCACGGGGACAAGACCTACTGGGGATGAGTTCCTGTGCTCATTAGGCCTGACAGTCCAGTAAGTTGGTGCAGATCTTGCTCTTGCTAATGCAGAGTTCACTCCAATGTGCTTACTCCTATCACTGTGTCCCCATCCTCCTCCCTGTTGAGTTCTACAAGGCAGTGGCGTAGCGTGGGGGGTGCAGGGGGGGCCGGCTGCACCGGGCGCAACATCTGGGGGTTAGGGGGCGCAAATCCACGGGTTAGGGGGCACAAATTACTTGCCTTGCCCTGGGTGCTGACAACCCACGCTACGCCACTGCTACAAGGGCAGGACAAAGCCGACAGCCAGGTCTACCCCCTTAATAGGGTGTAAGTAAGCAGGTGGGGGCTGGCTGAGGGCTGACCAGGGGCAGTGCCCCACTTGCCCTAATAGACCAGCCGCCATTGACCCAGAAGCAGGAACGAGAAGCTGCAGGACAAACTAGTTGTCACGATCAAATAAGAAGCCAGGAGCAAGGAGTGATCAAGAAGTAGGGACCAAAGAAAGAACCAGAGGTGCTCCCCCACTGAACTATTGTCCTTCTCCAGCTCCAGATTCTCCTGGGAGGCAGGGTCAGGGGGCATGGTTGTGCTCTACCTTCCATGCATTATCCGTATCTATCTATCTATCTATCGATCGATCGATCGATCGATCTATCATCTATATCATCTATCTATCTATCTATCTATCTCTCTATCTATCTATCTATCTATCATCTATATCATCTATCTCTATCTATCATCTATCTATCTATCTCTATCTATCTATCTATCTATCTATCTATCTATCTATCTATCTATCTATCTATCTATCATCTATCTATCTATCTATCTATCATCTATCTATCTATCTATCTATCTATCTATCTATCTATCATCTATCTATCTATCTATCATCTATCTATCTATCATCTATCTATCATCATCATCATCTATCACTACCTTGTTATTGCTTTTGTATCCCACCTTTTTCTCTAAGGAGCTTAAGATGGAGCACATGGTTCTTCCCCCCCCACAATGACCCTGCAAAGTAAATTAGGCTGAGAGGAAGTGACTGGGTCAAGGTTACTCAGGAATCTTCATGGCTGAGTCGGGATGTGAACCCTGGCCTCCCAGGTCCTAGTCTAACACTCTAACCACTACACCACATTGGCTGTACCTGGGAGTAAGTCAATGGTGTATACTCCTAAATAAGTGCATATGGTTGCAGTTTCAGAATGCCTATGAAAAATATTAAACTTTATTTGCTAATGCATTTAGCAAATTAATATATAGCTAACCAGCTTCTTTAGAGCCTTTTTCAATTATTTGCGGGGGGGGGGGGAGGACACAATAGTTCCCATGTTTTGTTTTGTGATTTACTGTTTAATAGTGCCACAATGATGCAGCCTTGGCACATTGTCATGCCACAGAAGGGAATTCTTTGGACACGCTAATAGTGCTGGTGTGGGGATTGTTTCCTCTATTTAGATGTCACAAGAGCTTTCTTTTCCGTCTGAAATTTCAAGTGTCATATACAACTGTTACCTTTTCCCTGGATTATCTTGTACAAAGCTAATAGTTTTGGAACGGATGCAGATATTTTAATGCAATGCTATGGTTCTGGTTTATAGAAAAAAGGATCAATTTCTGAGGAAGGCTTCAAAGAGGGAGACTGCCCAAAGTTATAAATGGCTCAGTCCCTTAATTCTATCATAATCCTATTTGATATATAGTTCTCAGTGCTGCTGAATGCTTTTAGGGCTCTTTGATCAAGCCAGCACTTTCAAACATGATGCCTCCTGTCATCTCAGCCCCTAAAAATAACACAAATTGCCATTTAATTTCTGGAACCATCCATTTTCTCCAATGTTTATTTGGCAGAGAAAACAGAACACCAGACTTTGCACCCATTCATCATGCCTCATGCCAGTCCTTGAAAAATTAGCAGATTGTCCGGAGACCCAGCATATGTGAGGAACCTTATGATGGCGCTCACATGCCCCACTTTATCACTGGACATTGCTGCCATGTATGAAGAAACCACTGCCAGTGGCTCCAGGAGTGTGCTGCAGTTACAAAATGCTTCCATCTCACCTGGCTTGCAGTATTTGGCTTTCATTGGCCAAGTGTAGCTGCCAGTGTGGGAAGGTGAAGAAAGACTGAGCAAATCAATGGAAGAGACAGCTATCAATGACTACTAGTCATCATTGCTGTGTACTACCTCCTGTGTCAGAGGCACTGTGCCTCTGGAAGCCTGTTGTTGGGAATCACAAGCAGGGAAAGTGTTGTTGCACTCAGGTCCTGTTTGTGGGTGTCCCAAGGGCATTTGGAGTCCGGTCCCCGGCTTGATAACACAGTGAGCGTAGTTAATTAAAAGGATGATTTATTGTCAAAACTACGGGGTGAACTCCCGTGGCTCGGTCCATGCTCCTGCCAACCTAGCAGTTCAAAAGCATAAAGTGCAAGTAGATAAATAGGTACTGCTCTGGCAGGAAGGTAAAAGGCGTTTCCGTGCACTGCTCTGGTTCGTCCTAAGTAACTTAGTCATACTGGCCACATGACCTGGAAGCTGTACGCCAGCTCCCTCGGCCAGTAAAGCAAGATGAGCGCAGCAACCCCAGAGTCATCCACGACTGGACCTAACGGTCAGGGGTCCCTTTACCTTTACCTATTGTCAAAACAAACAGATAGCTCTGGACGGCTTTAACACACCCTCCAACCTCATCAATCAAGATGACCCTTCTGAAGACTACTTCCAGCGTGCCCAGAAGCAACTGAACTTTCGCTTCCTACACCTTTTGTTTTGCTTCCTATCTTGCAGGCTTCCCACTCATTGAGATCTCAGACTGAGTGGGTCCACTCCCTCCTCTTCCCCATTCCCTGAGAGGCTGCCTCTTAACTCTTTCCTACCTGCTTGTGCTTCTGGCGAGCTTTGACTGCATTCTAGATTGCTCCCTGCCATTCCCTTATCAGCCAGCATTCCAAGGGGCAGGAGAGTTGGCACTAGTCGATGCTCATCCTACATAGCAGTTAACCCTCTCTGTTCTTGGCTGCTTTCTTCAGTTGGCAGCAACCTTTCCCTGGGAGCTGGCTGCATACCTTCCCTGGGAACTGGCTCATTCATGGCACTTGGCCACTATGGGAACAGGATGCTGGGCTAGGTGACTCCTTGGCCTGATCCAGCATGGATCTTATTATGTTATTTTCTTCTCTTGTGCAATGACTTAGAATGCTACCAGCATTCCTGTGCATTTTAAAGGGGTGGTAGTGGTCGATAGCAGTGTGACAAATGGAAGGCCATGGTGAATTTTTGGGCCTTCCTGCCCTTAAAATTAATCCCTCCCTAAACTGTCAAAATGGTCCTTTACCTTCAGGGTGGAGATTGATGACCATGCAGTAGAGAGCTAATAACAAGTGTATGTAAACCAGGCAGAAGCTATATCCTGCTCCATTCAAAAGCAGCCCATGTGGTGCGGCAGAAACAAATCCTTGTGGAGGATAGGGCTATCAGTGGCTACTAGCCAAACATACACCATTTTGTTTGTATGCCATTTCCCCATGGTTATAACCATGCTTAGCAGCTTATAATATGAAAACAGTACCTAATTACAAATGTAACGAAAGTAGCCATAAATAATAAATAAAACACATCAGAAAGGATATAGCCAAACTGAACAATTGCTACACAAATCATAATAAGTTCTAGAAATAAAACAGCAGCAATCCCTGCCCCCCACAATAGGGTTGCCATACATCTGGGAATTCCCAGATATGTCTTCTTTTGGGAGTCCTACATGCCCATCAAACATGAGTCTGACCAAACTGCGGGAGGCAGTGGAAGACAGGAGTGCCTGGCATGCTCTGGTCCATGGGGTCACGAAGAGTTGGACACGACTAAATGACTAAACAACAACAACAACATGCCCATCTGGGGGAATTTTACATTTTAAAGCAAATGTCCTGGATTTCGGTTTTTTTTTTTTTTTTAAAGTGGGTGAGTGGCTCTCACATGGGCAGCTCAGGCTCAGCGGTGATAGGGCTATCGGGCGATTGCCTTAAAAAACCTCAAGAACTTTTGTGTCTGGATTTTTACCTCTTCAAATATGGCAACCCTACACAACAATTCCCCAACCCAAGAGCCTGTTCAGCAGCCTCAGCTTTCGTAGCAGGAGCCAGACAGGGCCCCGACCTCCCAAAGGAATCACAAGTGAAGAGAGTATTGTTGTGCTCAGGTCTAGCTTTGGGGCTTCTCATTGAGGCATTTGGTTGGCCACTGTGGGAACAGGATGCCAAATTAGATGGGCCTTTGGCCTGATCTGACAGAATTTTCCTTATGTTCTTAAGAAACAGTATTTGTAGAGATGTACCCTTTGCTGTATTTCTGGTCAGGATGGGATTTTCACTCAGGCCTGCTCCTGGGGTACTGTGTCAAGTCCTGTTAGCTTGTTCTCCTTACAGTAGCCTTTAGGAGCTACCTGGAGGGTAGCCACTTTGAGAGGCCTGCCTTTTCCCTCAGTGTAGCAAACTGTATATTCCCCATTGTTTAAGTCAAGGGTAGGAAATCAGCAGCCCATGAGCCAGAACTGGCCTGCCAAGTGTTTCCTACTGACCTCCCACCCACCACTGTTTCACAGTGGGAGCTGTTGCCTTGGTCTCCCTGGTGTTCAGACATGAACAGGTTTTGTCTTGTGGCTCAGAAGTCAACAAACAACCTTCGACTGTCTTCTGATCTGTTGTCTGCCACCAGTTAAGCAGCGAGTGTTTTTACCTCCTGACCCAGCCATTGCTAATTTGAACCAGAACGTCAATGAAAAGGGAGTCGAGTGCATTGCAAGACCAAGCCACTAGACGGAACCCTGCCAATGAATATGAAATATTAGTTGCGGCATATTTTTTTGAGAAATGCACCTTTTTGACAGCTTGTGGGTTCATGGGCCAAGAAAGCTCCCTGGTAACTCCTCCAAAGAGCTGCATTGCATTCTTCATGGCAACGGGGTTATTTATTTATTTATTTATGGGTTCTGATTGCATTTTCCAGATCCTATACAAACCCTGATAAATTAGCCAATCAAATTTAGATCTGAATCCAATCCAAAAGTTCTACTGCCAAAGGTCGGTTCCATCATAAATAACATCAAAACTACAAGCCACGGCAGAAATGAAACCTACTAAAAATAAATAAAGCAATCAAGTGCACTGTTCTGCATCAGTCTGAATATAGACTCTTTGATTCAGGACAAAATCTCCTCTGGTGCAATATTGCAAAAGTAAATTAAGTGACCCTACAGCTGTTCAAATGAATCGGTCATGAGTCCTTTATTTTTAGTTGGCTAAAGTGTGATATTCTTATTTGCATCTTATAAAAGCTTGGAGATGTGCATTATCTTGTTATGTTGAATAGTCCCATGAATAAATTTGGGTTGGGGTGGGGGCTAACACAGTGGCTTACAGGGGAATAATAACATGTTTATTCAATGGCAAGTTCAAATGAAGTTATTTGTAGTAGTATGTTTAGAATTGCAGCTGTAGACTAGTGGTAGCTAATCTGTGGTCCTCCAGATGTTGGATTCCATCTTCAATAAACTGCACACAGTGTGGCTGGTAGTCAGGGATTATGGGAGTTATTGCCCACCTGGAGGTCCACAAACCAGCCATCCCTGTCAGCATCCATGAGTTGTGAGGTGGATAGGACATGTTAAATTCTCAGTTTGGCTGTAAACTCATTGGGTATCCTAAACCAAGATAACCCCATGCAGCGTCCCTTCACACACACACACACACACACACACACACACACACACACACGGGTTAATGTGCTCTAAGGATAAGGATAATTCCCTATGAACAAATAATATTTTACTTATTCATTTATTGAGATTTTTTAACCTACCCTTCACCTGAAAAACCTCTCAGAGTGATTTACAGTTTGGGGGATGGGGGATAGGACGGACGGACGGACTAGATAGTCCCTACCCTCATGCTCACAATCTAAGGAGACTGGGGAGAGAGAACAAATTCAGGCTTCATTTCTTAAAATTACAACAATAACAACATTGTTACAGCAAGCTAAGAAGGAAACAACTGAGGGAGAGAAGGAGCTAAATACAACCTCCAGAACTGATAGAGTATCCCTGCTTCCATTCTCTCCCTCTACTGCTCACAGATGGCGTGACAGACAGTAGGAGGAAGGCTTCTTGTGTTCCTTTGAAAACAGTGGTTTGCCTAAAGCCTTCTTGGCCGACATGAGCTTTGAATAGGGATTTTATCTATTCCTGGCTACTGCATTAGCTTTCTAGCAGCTTCATAGAAATGATGGGCTGTATCAGCCTCTCTCACCCAGGTGTTCTCCAGATGTTGTTGGACTACAATTTCCATTAGTCCCAGCCAGCATGGCCAAAGATGATGTGAGCTGTAGTTCCAAACATCTGGAGGGCAACAGGTTGGGGAAGCCTGGGCTTACATACTCAGTGAGAAGCACCCATCCCTTAGCTTCTATGCTGAGTCCTCCTCCAGAGGAGTGCTTAGAAGCTGGCCCTCCTCAAATGCTTGCCCGCCCCTCCAAAACAACTCCCCTCGAGCCACTCATTCGCCTTTCTGATCAAAGAGCCGAGTGGCTTAAGCTGGATAAAGTCACTGTTTGGTGACAGACTTCATTACTTGGGCCAGTTTGTGCGTTTCTTTCATTTATCCAGGGCTTTGGAGGATTTCAGTTTAATTCTTTGGGTCTTAAACGTAAGCGCAACATTCTTACTGGTAATCATTCATTTTAATTTTAATTACAAAGCTGGGCAGGCTTTTTGTTTTAAACCCAGCAACAGCCACACAACTGTGCAAAACAAGTGTGTTCTGTGAAACAGTCCTAGCAAAACATACTCTGTTCATAGTTATATTACACTGCTCTTCAGGCTTAATTCAGAAAGTCTGCCCTTATGCACACAACCTCTCCAATGAGCAATTATGGTTTATTTACTTTTTTCTAGCAGAATATAGATTTAAAAAAAAAAAAATTAGGAAAATTTTATGGACTCTCACAATTTTCCACCATATTTGTTGGTGGAGATACTGGAGAGACCATTTTATGGTATATTCACCAGGGGAGGGAGAAATTTCCCCACCGTTTCTTTGGGGTTGGCAGAGTATCACACCTCCCCCCCTTTTGCCTGAGATTCCCTCCACCCACTGTTCCCTTGGGTCCAGAGACACCTGGAATAACTAATCTAGAATAGAGACCACTGCACTTCCATTTTCACCATGGTTAGTTCTGTTTCAGATTCACAACCCTCTGCAGTTCTGTTCAGAAGTAAGCTCTGCTGGGTTACTCTTAAATAGGTTTACAGAACATTTTTATAATGTAAGAGTCCAATACAGCTACTGTTCTAGAAAGCAGACAGAAGTAATTCCTTTCTGATTTTAGTGTGCTTTCTATATATACACATATTCACAGCAGAAGCCTACCAATTTGTTCATCCATATTTGGGGGAGGGAACCACCCTATCAGGATTTTTTTTTAAAAAAATATCAAATAAATACTGGCCCTTTCAATTGTTGTTATGATTATGATTGAATAACTTCCCATGAGACATCTTGAAGCAATTTAAAATATAATGACATATATAAAAATACATGTATAAACACAGTTAAAATAATTGTATACAAAAAACATTTTTAAAAACTGTAAAAAATGAAAATGAAAGCAAGAACATATACATCTAATCAGTTCAGATGCAGAACAGATACCAACTGGCATAAGGATTTTGTAAGTCTTGTTGAAAGAGGAATGGCTTTAGCAGGCTGCAGAGCCCTGAGAACAGGATTGTGGGGGCTGCTCTTGCACTTGTGACGTCACACGTTTGACATCATGATGTCACATCAGGACGTCGCTCGTGGTTGGAGGAGCCAGGAACTTGGGGGCAGTGCAGCTTTAATAGCAGGCAGCTCCTCCTGCCACCACCACGGACTGGGGGCTGCTCAATCTGCTATAAAACTGATGGACATGACTAACTGAGACTCACTACTTTCAGTGAAACACAGAGTAAAACGTAGCTTGGGATTAGAAGAGAAAACTGATAAGAACAAATCATTAGTCTTTTTACATGTGGGAGAGGAAACACTAGACATTTATAATAACTTTGGGTTTGCTGGAGGTGAGAATATATTTCAAAATATTTCACTTTAGCAACGACTGAACACTTTAGCAACTCCTCCCTTAACATCGCTGTCTCTCATTGCCAGACGTCTAAAATCAGCCCCCACAACCAGCTCATTCTTCACAATGCTACCGTGCCAATCCTTCCTGTCACCTTGCTTGTTAACTACTTCTGCACCTAGAGGCATATTGACAAAATGTGTAAATATATTAGCTTGGTTCTCCGTAGAGATGAAATATGTACAAATAGTGAAATGATATACGTAAACATTCAAAGCTGTCTGTCATTTTGCATGCGTGAAATGTTTAATTCAGCGTGTGCAAATACCATGCTTTAGACTTGGCAATCTTTTATTGTTTTGATAGGCATCAAATATAAGCTCTCAGCTGCCTAATACTGCATGCCAGATATCAAATGCTGTCAGATATTAAATACCATTTTATACACCAACTGTCAAATATGACATGGCTATTGCATGCCAAGTACCACATACTTTCAGACCCTATGCATCATTGCATGTCAGGTGTTGAATAGTCAAATATTAGATAACAAATATTATGACAATTAACAAATGCAGTCAAATATCAAATATATCATAGAATGTCAAATACGGAGATGGACTATTCAGATAATACTGAGAGGGTAATTTTCAGATAATTCTAAGCTGCCTTTCAAGACTATAGCCTTCTCAATGTGGCCTTACTTTAATAGCAAGTATATAATATTACACCCAGAGAGAGAGAGAGAGAGAGAGAGAGAGAGAGAGAGAGAGAGAGAGAGAGAGACAGACAGACAGACAGACAGACACAAACACAAATATTGCTTGCTGTGTGGAGATGTGAGACAGAGCCTTCTCGGTGGTGGGGCCCTAGTTATGGAACTTCTTCCCCCACGTAACTGAGGAGTTTCCATAACTACCCACAGACATTTTTATTTGTTCAGGCTTACAGCAGATCTGGTTAACTGCTTTGATTTTTACACTGTCCTATTCTGTAGGTTTTATGATGTTTTGATATTGTAGGATGTCAAATTTCATTTCATTGCTTCTATTTCAGTTGTTTTTGAAAACTGCTTTGTGATCTTTTTCTTATTCACTTTCATCTCTATCATCTATCTATCTATCATCTATATCGATCATATCTATCTATCTATCTATCTATCTATCATCTATATCGATCATATCTATCTATCTATCTATCATCTATCATCTATCATCTATCTATCTATCTATCTATCTATCTATCTATCTATCTATCTATCTATCTATCTATCTATCATCTATCTATCTATCATCTATCTATCTATCTATCATCTATCTATCTATCTATCATCTATCTATCTATCATCTATCTATCATCTATCTATCATCATCTATCATCTCTCTTTCTCTCATCTCTCATCTATCTATCTATATCTACTTTATTATTTTGTAACTTAGACTAGTACTGTATGCTCCTTTTTCTATAAATATGCTGCTTGAAGCTCACAACAGAACAATTAAAATATACAGTAACCATTTTAAAGTCAGTGAAGCCAAATGAGGTTTAAAAACTTTCTATAGGATATCAACATTGTATAGGAAAATGTTTTGGAAGCAAATTTGCTTTTCTGCTTCTCCTCCTCTATAGGCAGATTTGGGGACAAAAGCACTTGAAATTTCCCAACACGCCTCTCCTACCCTTGGAGATCAATGGCTTGATAGATCACATTTGAACACGCTCAACATCTCCTGGAGCAAGTGGCAAAAGAACAACCAAATCACTTTTAATCTATCTATATCCATTTTGTACCACACTTCATGCTCTATGAGTATTGGCATGCCAAGAGAAACATTTCTTCCCAAGGTCAGGGAAGAAGACAGAAAAGGACCACTATCAAGATACAGACATTCTGGCATAAGAACAGTCAGGTGCTAAATGCCATCTTTTTAATGTAGCCTATTGGGATTTACATGGCTGTCCGTGTTTGTGCCCATGGAATTGGTCGGTTCCATAAATCTATTTGGCTCTTGCAATAAAAATAATAATAGTTAATTGGGTATGTAGCATTAATTTGTTGTCACAGTAAGATCAAACAATGAATTTACCAAGTTCAAAGGATAGGCTCTTTGAAAACACACTTGCATTGGAATTTTGCAAATTATACCCCCCGCCTACCACCAATGACTGTCAGGCCTCTTGACAGTGGGGCCAACTTGAATAAAATATGGAGGGGGGCAGGTAAGCCCCACCCCACATAATTGATCACAAGACCTCACACACACCCCATTTGAATGGCAATGCCCATCAACCTTGGGGGCCCCTGACCCTCTCAAATATATTATTGGTAGGAACTGAAGGGACCTTGGCCCCTAGGAGTTGAGTACTCAGGGAAGAACCTTCTAAGTTAACTTTGTCCCTCCCATTCATAGAATCATAGATTTGCAGGGTTGGAGGGAACCCTGAGGGAGTCCCACTCCCTACAGTGCTGGAATCTCACCTTAAGCATCCATGACAGATGACCACCCAGCCTCAGCTTAAAAACCTCCAAGGAAGGAAAGTCCACAACCTTCTGATGGAGTTCATTCCATTGTCAGGCAGCTCTTACTGTCTTCACAAGTAGGGCCCTGCAACAAAATGTTTTAGTTTATAGAGTGCTTCTGTCCAGCATTTCAGCCATTCCATCCCCATTCCCCCTCTTTTCTTTCTCCATGAATTAGCATTCCATGCCCACTAATGCTCAGCCCTTATTGACATGTTTTATGGTTGCCCCCCCAACCATTTATGTTTGTTTCCCTCCATCTAAGATTTTTAAGGAGGTGGTCCCAGCGATATTAATACAAGCTACATTTAATCTAATCCCTTTTAATCCCACCTGCAGTAAAAGGCTGGGTTTCTTCATTGATGTATATGGGCAGCTTGTACTTCCACCTCTGGGGATATTAAAAAATGGCTTTTCAGTATACAGACAAAGAAATGACTCTCCTGGTACCTTTTTGATATTGATATTGTGTCTTTTTCTTCTTTTCTATTCACTCCTTTCCATTCCTCTTGCCACCTGGTTTCAGTCCGCCCCTCTCTGTCATAATTCCATGGGCTCTTCTAGACGACTCCTACAAACCTCAAGTTACCCTAAACTATCCTGGTACTTCTGTTTTGTGGATGAGTTTGGATATATTCGCATGAGCTTACAAATGGTTGAATCAGAAACCGAGGGAATCAGCGTGACCCTGCAGACAGGGACCTGTGTCTATTATTCATGTGCAGCTCACGAGTGTACCATACGTTAGGGGCTTCTATAAATAACACATGATGGTAGTGAAAGTATGCATAAGGCCAGGCTACACAAATAATTCCTTTACGACTGGTCACAGCTAGACTGTATAGTGTAGCAGGGCATTCTGTGAACTGACACTGACTTTCATTGCAATGTGGCTTTGCAAGCATTGGGCATTAACTTATGATGCACCAAGCCAGTAAGGCAAGGAAGTTTCTCTTCTTCCCATTGGTAACATGTGTAGCCAGAGGTGACCATGGAAGCATTGTACAGCATCATTCCGCACCTTGCTTGTCTGCAGCTTACACTCTTGAGAGCCTTTGGCTTCCCTGAGCCCTGAAAGTCAATATAGATTAATAAAACGGATCCCAACAGCCCATAAACACTGTGAGCGATGGAGCTGTTAAAAATGCAAGCCATCAGCATGGATTTAATCCAGTGGCATGCTGATGCTGCACAAGGGTGCATACGTGGAATGTGGCAATTAGATTGGTTAACAGATGCTGCTCTAAAAGAGCATTAATTGAGCAGGAAGCAGAAGTGAGGTGGGGAATTATGTACACACATACATAATATTATTTGCATGCTGCCTTTCCACAGCTCAAACTATGTTCAAGGCTGCTTACGACATGAAAAAATACATAACTGCATAACTGCATTCCTAAACAATAAGTAAAACATTAAAATTACCCAACGAAATGGAACAATTTCCACAAAAATCACAAGATACAAAATAAAGATACAAAAAAGCAACAGCAACAACACACTCCAACTCCCTAGCCCAAGTCTGTACAGTAGCCTCAGCTTTTGTAGCTGGAGTCAGTCAGGGCCCCACCCTCCTAGGCAAGATGGAAAAGTCCTACTGTTCTTCAAAATGCATGAGAAATATGCATGAAAATGCACACAATTTTTGGTAGGACTTTAAGAAAAAAATCTTATATTGATTTGGAAAGGGGCAAACTGGATTTAAGCTTTGTCTCCAGTGTTAGTTCTACTGAGTAGACTAATTGAAATGAAAGAATATGACTAACCTAAGTATGTTAATTTCTATGTGTCTACTCTGAGCAGAATTTAGTTGGACACAACCCTTAGACTGGAAAAATGAAAAGACAAAATTGACAGATTTGTCAATCCCTATCACTGATAGCTTTATCCTCCATAAATTTGTATAATCCTCCTTCAAAGCCATCTGATCTGGTGGCCATCACCACATCTTTAGGTTCCATAAATAACTGCATGCTGTGTGATAAGAGAATACATTTGCCTTTGTCACCACTCTAGGTTTCCACTGCATGAAAAGGACATACGTTCTTCTGACTCTGGCAGTGCCTACTTAGAGAACCACATTTGCAGCGAAAATCTCCACTCTTCAATGAAGGCCACCCACAGAGCAGTAGCCTGCAGCTCTCTGCATGGATCAAGGACCAGAGTTTTTCGAAGCTGGGATTTACTGCAAAGGATTAAGGTGCTTAAATATAGATTGAGTTGCTTAACATTACTCACCCGGAGTAAAAATTTCAAAAGTACCGCATGGGAGAACGTGAGTTTTGTTTTGAGAAACAATGTCAGGATCCAAGACAACACGGCACTTGTCCAAAATAATTCATTGTGCTAAAAACACAGAAGGGCTTGCTCTCAACATTGTGGTTGGGTGACTCCCTTCAGATCAGTCTGTGTAAACAATATGCATGGGAACGAGAATGCTATACGTCTTTCTCAACTGCACCTAGTGCCAGACTTCAAGGTTGTAAACACAGGAGAGTGTGACCTTTCCATCAGGGATATTCCAAGTTGCCCCTTAAATTTGCAGGTTACATTAAAAAAAAAAAGACTGTGCATATGCTACAACCGTTCTTATTTACAGGGTTAAATCTCTGTTTCTAGCAGGTGCTGGTCCATCAGGCCCTACGGGGCATTGCCCCACCAACCTCAATCTGTGATCAGCCATCCCCACCTGCCTGCTTTCCTACTCATGACTAGTCTAGGGAGTGTCACAGGCTGCCAGCTTCCTCATTCTTAGTCTTTGTGTTGCCCTTTTGTAGAACTCAGCAAGGAGGAGAATGGATACAGAATTAGTTGAGTTCACCTGTCATTGGCTCTGACTTCATCTACTGTTGGCAGTGGCGTAGCGTGGGTTGTCAGCACCTGGTGCAAGGCAAGTAATTTGCGCCCCCTAACCCGTGGATTTGCGCCCCCTAACCCGTGGATTTGCGCCCCCTAACCCTAACCCCCAGATGTTGCGCCCGGTGCGGCTGGCCCCCCTGCACCCCCCACGCTACGCCACTGACTGTTGGCGTCCCTACCTTCCAACCTAACAGTTGCAATGGGCACCAACCAGCACTGCTCTGTTTTCTAGTACCTGCCCATGGATAATGTTTTCGTTGCCTTCTTCATATTTTTCCCCCATTTGGATACGGAACCTTATGCCATATTCTAGCCATCAGGAACCTGTTGCCCTTCATATTTTGTTGGATTTCAACTCCCATCAGCCCCAGCCAGCATGGTCAATGGTTTGGGATGGTGGGAATTGTAGTGCATCTGGGGGATCACAGGTTCTCCAGCCCAGCCATATGAAGATGCTTTTAAGTTGCTGGTGTCATCCTTTTCCAGAGTACAGCTCCCTCTCTGGGATTACTAATGATAAATGAGTGTGGGCTAGAGGCATAGAGATGAAACAGACTTCAAAGATTACCTAGTCAAATGCCTTGCTGCTGCAGAAAACCACTATTGCATCATTCCCGATGCCCATCCCACCTCTGCTTAAACAAAAAGCTATAAAGCAAGGGAGCCCACTACTTTCTGACACATTTTCTTCCACTGCCACCATCAGGAAGAAGGTGCACAGCATTTGGGGGGGGGTCAAGGACCAGAAAATAGGGTCCATGCCTGGTAAATAGGGTGAGTAGAAGCATATGCTTCTCTTATTGTCTCACCAACAGGATGGTATCATGGTATTGTTGAGTTAGAAGCGGCCTTGGAAGTTGCCTACTCCCTGTCCCCGGCTCAGAGCAGGAACAACGGTGTAGGATGCATCATTGACTGATGGCCATCTAACCTCTGCTTAGATACCTCCAGCAATGGAAAGCTCTTCCCCTCTAGTGGCAGTCTGTTCCATTGTCTGCCAGCTGTTTCCATTAGGATATTTCTACAAATGTTTAGCTGAAATCTGCTTCTCTGCTGTGATTTCCCATTGGCTCTAATTTTGTTTCTGGAACATTAGAGAGCGGGTACCTTCTGTCTGCTACGGTATAAGCCCTCCTCATTCTTTAGGGACCCTAAGTTGCAGAACACACCCTCCAGGTCATGACGCTGGTCTGCCAACCCCTGGCCTAGCCTAGCCTAGCTTTGGTACAGGGGAGGGGACGTAGCTGAGTGGTAGAGTTTGCCTGTAGAAGGTGCAGTCTCTAGCATCTCCAGGTAGGGCTGGCGAAGTCTCCTGCCTGAAATCCTGGTGAGCTGCTGCCAGAATATGTAGACAATGGTGAGCTAGATGGACCCCAATGGTCTGACTCAGTGTAAGGAAGCATTCTGTGTTCCCATCCCTGACATCTAAGAGGTCACCATTTTGCATGGCTATATCCCTACATGACACGGCCTTACCGTTGTCTCAACAGTTGCGATTATGCTGTACCCTGCAAAGTTCATAATTATTTATAAACTTAATACTTGTAATGAAATGTCTGCCCTTTGATGTCTTAGTGTGTTTTTTAAGCCTGGCTGACCTATATTGCAGAGGTATTATGTATACTAGGTGATGCGTGGATAGGCTAGGGAATTACCCATGTTTAATGAACACTAAAATTAGAATTTGACTGAAATCCACATAAATGGCTCGACAGCAAGTTTGAGCTGCCCCTGGGGAGCTGTGGGCAGCTCAAATTTACCCACAGGCATTTTTTGATATTTTTTTACATTTTTTTAAAAAATCAGCATAGCTTGCTTTTCCTCTTTACAATGTACCCACTATTTTAGGTTAGAAAGTCCTATAGCAGAGAGACCTGATATGTATTTGCAGAGAGGAGCAGAGATTGTTTTAGGTAGGCAACCATTTAGCCTTAGGTGGGTCAATTTTATGTAGCTGTGTATTTAGCAAATATGTAAAAGGCAATGTCTGTAGTAGAGTTTGGACTGGGACCAGCAATATCCTGGGTTCAGATCCAACCCCTCCCTTTAGAAGAATCTGGTTAGGTTGCAAATACCATGCTAATTACTGTGTGTGGCGGGCGGGGGGGGGGGAGACTCATGTTGCTGTGGCTTTGCCCTTACTTCTTGGTACCGAATGGAGCAAGAGGACTTAATGTGAGATGGCAGGTGTTTGAGGTTTTGTCGTGTTTTTACTATTCTGCTGGGAGCAGCCCAGATGGGCAGGGTAGAAATATGATGATGATGATGATGATGATGATGATATTTCATGTATCCAAGTTGGGCTGGATGTCAGGATCTTAAGATCAAGAGGTTTTCCTCTATTCCATTCTGCTACAGTTCCATTTTTAGGGAAAATGGAAGTTTTAAGAAAGTTTTTAATGTGTGACATTTTAATGTATTTTTAATCTTTGTTGGAAGCCACCCAGAGTGGCTGGGGAAACCCAGCCAGATGGGTGGGGTACTACTACTACTACTACTACTACTACTAATAATAATAATAATAATAATTCCATTCTGTGACACCTAGTTTCTGGATTAACTTGGAAAATACCTCACATTAATTTCTGAATTAGTAGATGCACAATGTATTGCAGGTTTCAGTTTCTACCTTCCTCTCTCTCCTGCCTTTTGCATCTTCTGTGAAAACAGGAAAAGTGTCTCAGAAATGCCCAGAACAAGGATGGGTTCTTTATTGTAGCCATACACCCAATGTGTTTCAGCCAAAAATGGCTTTGTCAAGGGTTTATCTGAAAAGATAATAGCATTGTGGTCTAACAATTGTTTTATGAATGTGCTATCATTTTCTTTTTAGATAAGCCATTGACAAAGGCATTTTTGGCTGAAACACATTGGGCATACTGCAAAAACAAAGAAACCATCATGTTTCTTGGCATCTCTGAGACATTTCTCTTCTTTGCACTTCACCATTGGAATTATCAAAACTTTTATTGTAAATTTTGTTCTTTTTTTGGTGATGCACCTCCTGCACTTTCGTGATACAGTATGTGATGCTACCAGGTGGATCCACCTGGGAACTTGCCGTCCTTCAGAAAACATGCCATTCTACATACATTTATTTTATTTATTTAGCTGCCCTGATCCCAGACTGTCTCTTCTGGTTAAAGATATCCTGCTTCAGTGACTTTGGGAAATTCCCTTTCCAGGAAATAATCAAGAACTCCGCAATGTATGCAGTTTTGTCTCCTGGTGGGATCTCTCAGCTTACAGCTCAAACTCTTATCTACTTCGGAACATAGAAAGCTGCCTATTATTGTGCCAGAGCATTTGTTCACCTAGCTCAGCACTGTCTACTCTGACTGGCAGAAGCTGTTCAGGGTTTTTGGCAGGGGGTCTTTCCCAACACTTCCTGGAGATGCCAAGGGTTTGAACCTGAACCTTGTGCATGCAAAGCAGATATTCTATCACTGAGCTCTGGCCTCCTGTGCAGCACCTGCTTTTGAACACTGTGAATGGCCCCACAAGATAGACTGATAATTCTGCTAGGGAATCTGATGTCATTCAATGCTAAATGCAGACCAACCAAATTCATACCACCCCAAACAAAATCTGAACCAACTATTCCTCTAAATTCACACTTCTCTGAATCATGCAGTGCAGATCTCCAACCAAACAAATGCGTTAAAAATGCATACATTCATAAAAATACCATACACAAATGCATTCTTTTAGGGGGAATTGTTTGCAAAAATCTTATTATCTTAGACAGAAAATTGCATACCAAATGGATAAATTAGGAGAAAGGCTGGTGATTTTTGTGAGGACTGTTTAATAAGAGACTGGTGTGGAAATGAGATGAATGGAACTGAAGACTGGAAAAAGGAGAAACTAAAACTGACAGATTCTTCTGCTCCTATCTAGTGAGTTACTGAATCCAAGAGCCTGAAGGCCTCTGCTCTTAATGGTTTAACCTTTCCTTCCATTTTGCTTTTTTATTTTTTGTCTCAGAATTGCAGCATGTTGACTCCTTTCATGGACCAGGGCTCTTTATTCCTTCTGACTCTTTTGTGAACCTTGAAGGGGCATTTACATAATCAATGAAGTAACCCTGTCACCCCAAACATGGAGTCTTAAAGAGAATAGGGTTATGCAAATGAGATATTGATGCCGTAATGATTAATTGGCCCCAGGCCTTGGTTAATATGCAATTGTTGTCGTATAACTTGCATTTGTAATTATTTTAGTGGTGGTGACGGTGTGGGGAATTTGTTTAAGCAACTAATACGCACTTAATTGCTTACAGGGCTGATGTATAATGTTGGAGACTGAAAGGAGGAAGCAAAGGACTCTTAACCGTTTCTTTTTTATGTTTGCCTGGGTCAAAGGTCAGATTATCTACCAGGCAAAGTTCTCTGAATTAAACTAGGATTCAGGAGGAGTGGAATGCAATTAACTTTATTGTTTCATGGGAGTTTCTGGGTAAGAAAATTGCAGCCTTGAACAGAAACTGCACTATTTTTAACACTTTTTCACCATGTAATTTTTCTGTTTAACTTACGTTAAATAGTGGACAGCAAAATGAATAATGTACTGTCCTACTTGGCAAAAATTGAACTGAATCAGAATGGAAACAACACTGATTGTGATGAACAGAGATCAGAATGAAAATGGCTGCCTTCTTACATCACTAAGTCCAGTAACCTATTCTCAAGAGTGGTCAACCAGATGTCTCTGGGAAGCTCACAAACAGACCTGGAGCACAGTTGTACTCTTTCCACTTGTGATTCCTGGAAACTGGTACTCAGAAGCATATTAATGCAGATCAATTTAGCTCTCATTCCCAGTAATTTTGATCTACCGTATTTTTCGCTCTATAAGATGCACCAGACCACAAGCCGCACCTAGTTTTTGGAGGAGGAAAACAAGGAAAAAAATATTCTGAATCTCAGAAGCCAGAACAGCAAGAGGGATCGCTGCGCAGTGAAAGCAGTAATCCCTCTTGCTGTTCTGGCTTCTGGGATAGCTGCGCAGCCTGCATTCGCTCCATAAGACGCACACACATTTCCCCTTACATTTTAGGAGGGAAAAAGTGAGTCTTATAGAGCAAAACATACAGTAAGTCCTACTTGGACCCCTGGAACACTCAAGGACAGGATCTGGAAGTAGTCCCAACACTTAAGGACAGGATTTTGGACTATGCCAGTTGCTGGAAACCACAAGACGGAAGAGTGTCATTGTGCCCAGATCCCGCTTGCAGGCTTCCCATAGGAAGCTGGTTGGCCACTGTGATATGGACTAGCTAATCCAGAAGTCTCTTTTTTATGTTCTTAATGGGTGCCACCAAAAATGTCCCTCCTAGTTCTGGGCTCCTGTGACTTATTTAATGCCCTTGATTCTTTACATTCCCCCCTCTTGCTTCTTACTTTTGTGCGTGTGTGTGCGTGTAGAGAAATGAGAGAATTGGTCTGTGACCTCACCTTTCCACATGAGCGATTCATCAAATAATTGTGTGTGTTATATGTAGCATACATGCTGATTTTATTGCAAAGTGCCATATGGAGTGCGAAATTAAAACTTGGAATGATCTTGGGCTGTAAACACTGCAGGAAACGGCACTGTACCCTATAAAGTTGGTGAAAGAATCAGCGAAAGAAAAAGAATGAGCCCACGTTCAGAAGATATTTTCCCTTGCCCAAACTGAACACAAAAGCTTTCAAATAACTGCACACCGAACAAAGACTGATTGAGTCTTAACAAACGGACTTCATTAAGCTTAGCCTTTTAAACAATTGAAGGACAATGCAGAACAGAGGAAGGGATGGCATCCTGGCCAAAGGAAAATAGAATGTTGCAAACTTTCATGTGCTATTTGAGACAAAATGTTTTAATTGGATGTAAAATTGTGGGTTTGCTTGTATTTGTTGTATACCGTTTGTCTTGCTGACTTGAAATCTTAATTACATACGAAAGTGGGCAGAGCAACAAATGTAAATTTGCATCTTTGTTACACTAGACAAGTTTCTAAACACACTTGCACACCCCTCTTCATCCTCAACAAGCAAGAGGCATTACCAGAGTCCATGATACGCAATGGGTTTGTGTGGCCCAAGGAGAGTTCCGGGGGAGCAGATTGAGGGCCCTTGAGGCCATGTTGGCTCCTGGACCTGAGGTTCCCTGTACCTGATAGAACTGATGATGATGATTTAGAAAGGCTTTTAGCTCTGTAGAATGGCATCTGCCTTCCATGCAGAATGTCCCAGCCTCAACCTGTGGCACAGCAGTCAAAAGGATAAGGTGATGTGGAAGACCTTTCTCTTCCTGAGACCCTGGAGAGATGCTACCAGTCAGAGTAGGCACTATTGGGATCAATGGACAAATAATGCAGCCTGTTAGAAGGCAGCTCCCTATGGGATTTTTAGTATTCATTTTCCTTTGATGCAATATTAATTAATGGGGCTAGGGTGCTTAGTTTCAGTTTGCTGTTCAGGATTGTCTAGAAACAGAATATCTTGCTGCCCTGGCTGATTTTCAGTTCTCTTCCCTCTGGTGTCATTCCAGCAAAGAAATTTCCCTCTGTAGCTGTTAGTCTCTCGTTTCCTTCTCCTTCTCGCCCTCCTCAGATTCAGAGCTTGCTTGAGCTGTCAAAGCAGCTAAAGGAAACTGCTGGGAGCCACAGACTGCAATTAGATTTTCCTCACTTGTCACTTTAGACTCTTAATTTTTTCTTCTTCTTCTTCCTCTGGCTCTTTGTTTGAATGCTGCCATAAAAAATATATTCCCAGAGTCCCATTTTTCAAATTATGCACTCACAAATCTCTCCAAAGCAGCTGGGGATTAAAAAAAAAACCTTTAAGAGCACTGATTTGCCTTTTTCCTAGGCTTCCTTCTTCTTACTTTTTAAAAAGGCATTTTATTTGCTGCATTGTTAGTTGGAAAGCTTGATTCAAAGTGTCAATTCACATGACCAAAGTGAAATGTGGGTTAGGTGGCTGTATGCTGCTGCGTGCTTGTGTTGGAGCAATCTGGTAGCATCCTGTTCCAGTAACTGGAACGCTGGCAATGCTACCTGCCCTCAGTCTGTGGAAGACTTTCCCAATGGGACGACTGAAGCCAAATCAGAGTGAGGGGCATGTTTTCTGCCCCTTGCTTGGGCATCTTATGATTTATTTCCTTTTAAATGGAAAGTATTCACAGCAGGAAGGGACGCGGGTGGTGCTGTGGCCTAAACCACTGAGCCTAGGGCTTGCTGAATAGAAGGTTGGCAGTTCGAATCCCCATGATGGGGTGAGCTCCCATTGTTCAGTCCCAGCTCCTGCCCGCCTAGCAGTTCAAAAGGACACAGTGCAAGTAGATAAATAGGTACCGCTCCGACGGGAAGGCAAACAGCGTTTCCGTGCGCTGCTCTGGTTCGCCAGAAGCGGCTTAGTCATACTGGCCACATGACCCGGAAGCTGTCTGTGGACAAACGCCGGCTCCCTCGGCCTATAGAGTGAGATGAGCGCGCAACCCCAGAGTCGTCCATGACTGGACCTAACTGTCAGGGGTACCTCTACCTTTACCTTTATTCACAGCAGGAAGCACAGCTGCTGCCACAAGTAGACCCACACCATATTTCACCCCTTCTTGTAACCGCCTTTCCAAATTGCCCTCCCCAACTATGAAGTCTGCAAACAAGCCGGCACAACGACTGGGGGCATTTTGTCTCAGCCCTAGTTTCCATACTTCTCAAGATTTCTCAAGAATTGTTCATGGAACACTTTTTAACAGAAAAGTATTCAGAAGGCACTTTACAATAAATTAGAACACACAGGGCGAATGACAGGGCGAATGGCAGATGGAGCCTATGAATTCCTGCTCTGCCCCCATCCTCTTCCTCTGAAGATGCTGGAAGGGGCAGCACTGAGTCTAAGGAGGAGGAAAGTGACAGGCAGGGACGCCCCCTGATCTGGTTGTAAGGAAAAAGGCAGGCAGGAGGAGGACAGGGAGGCTGGTGGAGCAGCATTTGCCCTAATGGGCTAGCCTTCACTGCATTTAAATATGCATTTCTAAAATGATTTTTGAGACGGGGATTGCATTTTTTTAACAAAAAAAGTTGCAGATCAACATGGAGCAGATTTATGAATGAACACACACGAGAGGCAAAGGCTGGAAATAAGCTGATTTTTCAATCCCTCAGTACCAACAATCCACAACATGGCTGCTTCAGCTGCAGGAGAAATGCTAAGAACAGAGACATCCCTTGTAAATCTCCTTCATAGACCTGAGGGCCACATTTAGCCCTTTGGGGGTGTTATATACTGAGTTGAATAGGATGCAAAATGCAGCAGTCTGATTGGTCCTAGAACAATAGGATCCAAAATGCAGCAGTCTGATTGGTCCTAGAACAATAGGATTCAGAATGCAGCAGTCTGATTGGTCCTAGAACAATGCAGCAGTATGATTGGTCCGCAGGAGACACCCAATCCAGCTCCAGGTGGAAGTGAATCCACAACCTGATTGGCCTACAGGAGAATCCCGGAATTAGCCAATCACGTGCAATCATTGTGTAAATAATGTATATAAAGCAGATATTGTGGGGGAACTTCCATTCCTCCTCACCACTATGAGCTGAATAAAGAGCATGAAATCACTTTGCGACTCCAAGTATATTTCAGGGGGCCACATGCCAACAGTGAGTGTGGCCAAAACTGAGAGTGGCCATGCCACACTCTCAAATGCATATGAAAAAATTGCTTGGATGGGCCAGCCACCCCTGTATCAAAAAGGACTGTTGGACTTGACCCATATGCTCTTCCTCACTCACATAGTCACATTATTCACACTTTCCCCAATTGCCCCTCCATGGAATCAGATCTCGCTGGAGCAGCTTACACAGACTGGGAGTGCATGTAAAGGGCATCGTGGTTGTGGCAGCTTCCCTGCCTCTCTGTTTTATTTTCAGAACAACAAGCAGCAGTTCTTTGGGATGTCTTCCTGTACACATCCACTGTGAGTGCAGCTCAGCTTGACAGGATTTCTCTGTGTGTAATCTGGCAACAAACTAGATTAACCATGGTTAAGTGTTGGCCACACCTTTATCTCAATATTGCATGACTTGATATCATTATTATATTTATTCAATTTACATCCTGCCCTCTCTCCTTATGGAGCCCCGGGTGGCAAACAGATACAGAATTTTAAAACAAATAATTGACACCCAGTATTCATTGGCATTGAGTTGTAGCCCACCATGTCCTACTCAGAGTAGAACCAATGAAATATATTGATCTAAGTTAGTTATATCCAGTCAATTCAGTGGATCTACTCTGAATAGGACTAGCAATGGATACAACCCTCTGAGTCCAGGCAAGTTTAATCCTTGTAAAACTGTTTCATACCAAACACACACACACACATTGTCAAATGTAATTTTCTTCTCACACTTTAAATGCATTTTATTTAACTCCAACAACAGAATCTGGTTGTGATAAAGGAAATATTTGCATGATAAAGTGGAAGGGAAAGGCAGAGAGATTCTGGTCTCTTTAAGCAGGTATTGTTATGCATTTTATGCCAACAGACATTCAAAAGCTGTGCATTATTTACCCACAAATGATTATGAAAAATGTAAGCCTCATAAAGTACTTTACTTGATACTCTTGTAGTTTAAATGGGCTGAAAGAGTTGATTGTTGTTTGTTTGAAAAACAGCATTCTCATTCATATCTCCTTCAGTGAATTGAAGCAACATTAACTTGGAGAACAACCCCCCCTCTTTCCCCCCCAAGGAACCCCCAAATTTGGCATGTTCAACTGGACCCAAATAAATTCCAAAATATGGAAATGCTGTTGTTTCCATCCATCATTCCTGGGATACGATGTACACATGAAGATTGTTCTGAATTATTGGGCGATCCCAATGGGTTAATGTGCATAGAGTTTGGGTGGTGTTGTTTTTTTACTGCATGGATGAAGTGCCTTTTGACTGAAGATTGATGCTGCAGCTCAATCTTTCATTTCAGCAAAAAATTTTAAAAACAAAAAAAAAAAAATTGTTCCAAGCGAAGATAATTAGAATAAATTAGGGCATGAAAATTACATGGTGAAGGTGTCAAAAATAGTGCAATATCTTTTCAAATGTTTGATTTCTCATTAGGAGAAGCAGAAAGAGTACCGGTAATTTATGAAAAAGGGATGATTTAAGAATGGGAAGGCAGGGTTTCTTCTTTACAGGCATGGCATGTTGCATATGTGGATTTTATTTGGATTGTTGCTATTGCTTTTTTGGATGGACAAATCTGCCAGCTTCAGTTTCTCAGTCCCCTGATATTATGCTCAGCTTCCCTCATCTGTGGTATATTTGAATTTTTCTTTTTAAGAAATACTGTAAGTCTGCATGAAAATCTACCTTCATTTTTCTGCACCTTTCCCCTGTTATACAGGTTTTTTTGCACACAGTTTTGCCTTGTATATATTAAATGCATGCAATGTCCACCTAAGAAAATGTATTGTGTATGTAGATATATGCATTTTCACTAATATGTCCATTTTTGTATGTATTGGAGAACCGCACCACAAAATTCAGCAAAGTCCAACTCTCAAAGGTGATATATATCGGTTCAGGAAATGCCAGTTTGGGAGGTTCACATTAAAAATGTGAGCTGAGCAAATCTCTCCCCCCCCACCCAATATGTGGTCATGTGACATGTGGCCACATTTCAGGTCCTGTTTTATCTTTCCCCTCCCCTGCTTATGCCTACTGTATCCAAATTACACTGCCCTGTTCTAAGATTTCTTTAGCTTGAATGACTAAGGGCCAATCACACAATCATTGGAGCTCCTGGCACCTTTTTCCTTCCCACCCCCAAAAAGAAAGCTGTGATGGATGTAAGATTTGTATGAAGGCATGAGCAGTGATGGGAAACATTCCATTCTCCTTCTACTCCTTTCATTTCTCTATATCTGGGATGGCAAACCTCAGGCTTGGGGACCAAATGCAGCCCTCCAGACCTCTCTAGCTGGACTCTCCCCAGCACACACACAAACTCCCCAGGGTTGAGTTTCCTAAACGGGATGATGATGACGCCGACAACGTCCCATGTTTAATATTTTACCCCATCAAAAAAGCAACGTGAAGAGCAGTCTTTAAAAGGTTCATTTTGGAACATGCTGATGTTAATGGGAGTTGACTGGTGAATGTGCATAAACATTAGTGGCTGTGCATATGAAAGTGTTGAGAATGTGCAGAAATTGATTGTGTCAATGGGATTTTGCTCATTGCTTGGTCAATATATGGATAATTGCCAACTTGATGTCGGACAACTGGAATTGATGACCAATATCTCGTATATGCCCTTGTGAGTAGAGATGTGTTAAAACAATCCATTTATTCCCAAGGCATTTTCTACCTTTTTGCTCCATGGTTACCTAGAAATTTTCTCAGAGATCCTTACTTACATAGGAACTGTAGGCATAAATTGAATGTGCAGCCAAATGTGCATGTGTTGCAGATGTGATCATACAAAAGAGCAGTCATTGTGGATGCTGCTTTTTGCTTTTGGTGGCATTGCACTTTCAAAGGCACCTTCCAGATGTGGACGCTGCCCACTGCTATCTATAGGATGTGCCTCCTCTTTCTTAAAACCCCAGCTAAGAGATGGGGAATTCAGCATTCAACATTCTCCCTTCCCCATCCAAAGAAGCTGCATTTAGGACAATTACTTCTCCAAGTGGGATTACAATAACCAGAGCAGAAATCACATCTTGGTTACTGCAACTTCCCTATATGCCAATATACTTCTCAACTGGCTTTGTGCATTCTTCTCAGGCAATATGGAACACAGGAAGGTGCCTTATACCACATCAGACTATTTGTACATCTAGGAAAGAATTGTCTGCTAGGGCTGGGCAAATCTGTCGATTTTGGCTTCTCTTAGTTACTTACATTTCCACTCTTAAGTTCTCCACATTTCTTCATGAATTTCTCTCAATACTCGTGTTTCTGTGCAATTTTACCTCACACACATCTTTGCAAAGCAATTCTCCCCAATATAATGTGTTTTTGCATGCTCTTTTCATTAGTATCTACATTTTCATGTACACTTTACCCTAGTTTGTTTTTGTGCAGATGACTTGGCTGGAGAACTGCAAAGCAAACCTGTTTTGAATAGCGCAAATTAGGTTGGTTTGCCTTTTAATGTGAACTAAATTGCATTTCCCCCTAAACCTACTGTCTCACAGTGATGCCCACTCAACAAGAGGTCACCTCCTACCTTATTCCCTTTAACTGGATGCAGTGGTGGAGGAAGGGAGGTGTGGGGGGTGCGGGCTGCCCTGGGTGTCATCACTGAAGGGGGGGTGACAAAATGAGTTTTTTAAAAATTGGGCTCACAAAACTTTTTAGGAGTGATGTGGTGCTTCGGTGCCTGCAGGTTCTGCGCTGCCTGAAACGGCAGCATGGGACTTACGTCTGCCTACTGCCTCTCCTTCAGCCACCCTACAGATGAGGGGGAGGTGACGGAGAGGCTTGCCCTGCCCCCATGGGTAGCTCACCCTGCCCCCCACGGGTGGATCGCCCCGCCTCCAGCTGCAGGACACCCCCCCCCCCCGCACCAGGCACCTGAGCAGCTAGCTATGCCACTGAATGGATGTGCTAGGGACTGAACCTGGAGCCTTCTGCAAGTAGAGCATGTCCTCTACTACTGTGGGACAAGATCCCTCCCCAAACATATACATACTCTACAAGTGAGGAGCAAGTATATGGACTGGTCTGTGAACATAATACTGCATGGATAATGTCCAGCTGCACAGATTCTCCAGCATCGCTGTGAGATTTGCATTGCAGGTTGACTGAAGAAGAAGAAGAAGAGTTTGGATTTGATATCCCACTTTATCACTACCCGAAGGAGTCTCAAAGCGGCTAACATTCTCCTTTCCCTTCCTCCCCCACAACAAACACTCTGTGAGGTGAGTGAGGCTGAGAGACTTCAAAGAAGTGTGACTGGCCCAAGGTCACCCAGCAGCTGCATGTGGAGGAGCGGAGACGCGAACCCGGTATACCAGATTACGAGTCCACCGCTCTTAACCACTACACCATACTGGCTACACCACACTGGCTGACTGGGCAGCGTTTGAAATCCCTGTCTTCTGCTTGTGTTTCCATCCTCCCTGTACCTCCTCTGTGAAAATGGACAGTCATTCCTGTGCTGTTGGTGCAAAAGCGCACAATCAAATTCACAAACCTTTCCCGTTGCATTAACAGCAATGCAAAGGGTAGCTTGGGTTCTTGCTGGCAAATGTTGTGAGTGAAGCATGTAGGCTAAGTGACAGCCTGCTGCTTTCTTTGTACAGTGCCGCCCTGCTAAAAGGAAAGTCGAGGGAAGCTGTATGGCTATTAAAGGAAAACATACCTTCTTGTCAGAGGAAAAAGTAGTGACAACATGAAACAAAACCTTCACCATCTAAGTACTGTCAGCAGGAGCTGGTAGTGTGTGTGTGTGTGTGTGTGTGTGTGTGTGTGTGTGTGTGTGTGTATGTGTGTATGTGTATGTATGCACGCGCGCGAACACACACACACACTTACATGGCTCATAATCTTGAGTGAATGCACTTGGATCAGCAGAGACAAAGACAGAATCGACACTGGCACATCCTGTCAGCTAAAATTCCAGAGGTGAAATCAGTGCATCTGAAATCAGGTCCTGACAATTGCATGGAGATGTTGTCATGTTTAGGAAGTGAGTTTAAAAGCAGCAGGGTAGAGAGCACAATAAAAGGTGAATGGAGCCACCAATCAGAGTCTTTGGGTATACCATGGGGCCATTGTCCTCTGTGAGTGGGGAAAGGGGTTGGGAGTGTGGGAAAACAATACCTATTATATTTCACGTCAATGTTGCTGTCATTCGGTCGCTGGAAAGATTTCAAACAGATAAACTCCCCTTTGGGATGGGAAGCTGCCTTGGCAGCCAAATCTAGGCCTTGTTTTGATTGATAAACCCTTTGTGACAAGGGGAGATAAAAAGCAGCCCCTTGTTTGGTTCATATAAATAGGAAATTAGCTGGCAAAGTTGTCAAAGATAATTAACTCTCGGATTGACTATGTCTATTCAGGTTGATGTCCTGAAATTATGTAGAAATGCACATGTCAACGCTCTGACAGAATTTGGTGTTGATCAGATAAACAGGGTTTGAGATGCCTGATTGTTTTATATATATATATATATATAAAGAAATGAAAATGAAAAAAACATAGTAAAGCGAAGCTTGGATGTTTTTTTAAAAAATCATTATGCATTCTCTTTAGCCGCAGCAGCAAGTATCAAACGGCAGCATTGTGCTTTAATGTGGGAGATTCAGGGATCAAGAGATAAAGTCAAGGGCTGTGCTTTAGAGCAATGCTTCCACCCCTTCTGCTCTTCAGGTTTTTAAAAGGGAGAAATCATAATGATAACAATGTAATAAAGGCCGGGAAGCTAATCTTTTTCAGGAAATAATAAAAAAGCAAGAGGTAAGCATCTGAGAGATGAAAAGATAAGGATCGTGCAACAATTTGTCACTCTTTCAAAATAGCATCTCCCTGCTCCCTTGGTGACTGGCAAGGGAAAGCTCCAGCTGTGGGTTGCAGAGCCTATGCTAGCCTTATTATCAAGAATGTGGAAGAAGTTACAGCAAAATCTGAACCATGTCTATGCAGCCCCCCAGCAAATGCCCTGCTCTACTGCTGCTTCCCTTCACCTCAGTCTCTGACAATGCTGAGACTGAAACGGCAGTGTTGTGGTGAGGTGCACAGCGACTGAGCAGGCAGTTGCTGGGAAGCTACCCTGGCCTTGCTGACTGTTCCTCTGTGGCTCACCTGGGCGACTCACTTGTCTGCCTGAGCAATCTGCCTCCTGTTCCATCCTCATGCTGCAATTTGCACGGCCACCTATTGGTGGCCACACAAACTACAGCATGACAACAGCTTTGCATTTATATGTATATAAAGTAAGAAATGCAAATTGTTGTGCAAATCAAAACAAATAAATCACAGGTGTATGAGGCAAGAAGATGGAATAGACTTATGAGCGAATACAAGTGAAGGTTACATGGAGGAGAAATAGACTAATTTGCCCATTTCTGAGATATGTGCACACACACAGAGAGAGATGGGTGAATATCTCAATTTTGGTTTCTTGCAGTTTCTGATTTTTTCCGTTTTAAGTTAAGTTCTCTGCATTTCCAGATCAGTCTGGGATTTTTTTTAAAAAAATAAGCCCTTATGAAAACCCATCAGCATTTCAATGCATGTTTCTTCTAATATGCATATTTTTGTTTCCAAATTTCCATAACTTGCACCTCTATGCAAAACATTTTCCCCTAATATAATGCATTACTGTATGTTATTTTTCACAAATATATGCATTTCTATGCACATTTTACCCAACTATGTATATTTCTGTATATGCTACTTGGCTGGAGAACGGCATTGCAAAATCTGGAGAAGTGTGAATGTAGCTATATTTCAGTTCACGTATTGCTTTGGAAATTGGGCAAGTTCTCCTTTAAATGCAAACTAAATCAGATTTCACCCCACACACCTATTTCATGGCTGAATGTGAAAAATACCAGGCAATTATGCCTATATTAAACTTACTTGCAAAATCCTAATTTATAAACTGATTTGATCCCCCCTCCATTTCCCCCCACTTTTGTCATTTACTTCTACTCAGTGCTTTTTTTCTAGAAAAAAAGCTGGCAGTACTCACCACATAGTTGTTACAGTGAGTGCCACACTTTTAACCAGTGCTTTCCTTCTAGAAAAAAAGGTGCCAGTACTGTGTATCCTTGAGTCCCCCCAGGAAAAAAGCACTGCTTCTGCTACAGATTAAAGATGATATTTGCAATGTTCACAAACCTCTGAAAGTTCACTTGCCTGTGTGGCTCAATTCTTCTTTTTATATAAGTTGAAAAAATGAAATGTCTCTAAACCCCTAACTTAAATATTTAATAGAGGTGATTACTGAATACCCATATCCTGCACTCAACCACTCTTCTTCTCTGGCAACAAAATCCACAGCCCTGTGGACCTCTGCAGAGTAAAATCAAAACACAGCTCAAGAAGAATTAAATACTCTTAAGAATAGATGCCATTTTTTGTGGGTTTGGGATGATGAATCTACTCCACTTTCAACCTTACCAACTGCCAGCCCATAATGTACATAGCAAAGTCAGGTCTTATGGCATATTAAATAAAACCCACACATTTTAGAAAATAATCTACTGTTGTAATACTTCATATTCTTTTACAAAAACAAAGCAACATGAACTTTAGTAAAGTTTGATTTCCATGAGAAACTTTTCTGTTTGGTGGTTCAATCCATTTTTTCCCATGGGGAGGGAAGACTCCAAAACCCCAATGCTTTGTTTGCATTTAATTTAAATAAGTGCAAGACATGAAGGGGCAGGGAGATGTCAGTGAAAGGGATGCAGGCTATTGTTTATTTCCAGTTACCTCTCTCATTGCAGTTCATTTTCCTAACAATTGGTCTGGGGAAGAGCACTGAGAATTAGCAGGAAGTAGAGAAGAAAGCTAGAGAGAAGTAGCAAATGGAGAAAACTGGCCAGCAATTCCTCTGTATTATAGGGTAAGGAGAATAGCTCAGTGGTAGAGCACCTGCTTCATGCACAAAGGTCTCAGGTTCAATCCCTGCCATCTCAAGGTAGGGCTGAGAAAGACCTCCTGTCTGAAATAATGAGTTTAACGGGCCAATGGTTTGCCTTGGTATAAAGCAGCTTCTCATATACCTGTCTGGAATCATCCACAGATAAGTCAATCACTGGCTATCAACCCTGATGGATATGTTCTGCCTCCTTTATTGGAGGCAACATGCTACTGAATACCAGTTTCTGGGAGGGGAGAGTGCTGACATGCTCAGATGGTGCTTTCAGGCTTCCTTGTTGGCCCCTGCAAGAACACGATGTTGGACTAAACGGGCCACTAGCCTGATCTAGCAGGCTTTTCTTTTTTGTAGCCTTTCCTTCCTCCTCCCCAGTCTATCTTGGCAGTCTGCAGCCCAGTACCAAACATATTGCTTCCTGCCTGATTTTACTCCAGTCTTCATGTTGTTCATGGGCAAATGTTGTCCCTATTTTCAAAAAGGGGAAAAGAGAGGACCCAAATAATTATTGCCCAGTCAGTCTGAGATCAATACCAGGGAAGATTCTGGAGCAGATCATTAAGCAAACAGTCTGTGAGCACCTAGAAATGAATGCTGTGATTACCAATAGTCAGCATGGATTTCTGAAAAATAAGTCATGTCAGACTAACCTGATCTCGTTTTTTGACAGAATTACAAGCCTGGTAGATGAAGGGAATGCAGTGGATATAGCGTACCTTGATTTCAGCAAGGCATTCGACAAGGTGTCCCGTGATATTCTTGTAAAGAAGCTGGTAAATGCGGTCTTGACTATGCTACCACTCGGTGGATTTGTAACTGGCTGACTGACCGAACCCAAAGGGTGCTCATCAATGGTTCCTCTTCATCCTGGAGAAGAGTGACTAGTGGGGTGCCACAGGGTTCTGTCTTGGGCCCGGTCTTATTCAACATCTTTATCAACGACTTGGATGATGGACTCAAGGGCATCCTGATCAAATTTGCAGATGACACCAAACTGGGAGGGGTGGCTAACACCCCAGAGGACAGGATCACACTTCAAAACGACCTTGACAGATTAGAGAACCGGGCCAAAACAAACAAGATGAACTTTAACAGGGAGAAATGTAAAGTATTGCACTTGGGCAAAAAAAATGAGAGGCACAAATACAAGATGGGTGACACCTGGCTTGAGAGCAGTACATGTGAAAAGGATCTAGGAGTCTTGGTTGACCACAAACTTGACATGAGCCAACAGTGTGACGCGGCAGCTAAAAAAGCCAATGCAATTCTGGGCTGCATCAATAGGAGTATAGCATCTAGATCAAGGGAAGTAATAGTGCCACTGTATTCTGCTCTGGTCAGACCTCACCTGGAGTACTGTGTCCAGTTCTGGGCACCACAGTTCAAGAAGGACACTGACAAACTGGAACGTGTCCAGAGGAGGGCAACCAAAATGGTCAAAGGCCTGGAAACGATGCCTTATGAGGAACGGCTAAGGGAGCTGGGCATGTTTAGCCTGGAGAAGAGGAGGTTAAGGGGTGATATGATAGCCATGTTCAAATATATAAAAGGATGTCATATAGAGGAGGGAGAAAGGTTGTTTTCTGCTGCTCCAGAGAAGCGGACACGGAGCAATGGATCCAAACTACAAGAAAGAAGATTCCACCTAAACATTAGGAAGAACTTCCTGACAGTAAGAGCTGTTCGACAGTGGAATTTGCTGCCAAGGAGTGTGGTGGAGTCTCCTTCTTTGGAGGTCTTTAAGCAGAGGCTTGACAACCATATGTCAGGAGTGCTCTGATGGTGTTTCCTGCTTGGCAGGGGGTTGGACTCGATGGCCCTTGTGGTCTATTCCAACTCTATGATTCTATGATTCTATGATTCATCTTACCAAGTATTTTCCCTATTGCTGCTCCTGTGAAACATGAGGCTCACCCACATGTACCTTTTGCCTCATGGTTTCTAGACACAGGTCCACACTTTCCCAGGTTGTGTCTAAGCACCTCCCCGCCCCCCAGACACAGACTGGAAAAGCATGGATGGAAATTAGTGTGGGTGAGCTCAGGGATTCAGAATCTCAGGCCCCATGTTGGAGGTGGCCCTTTGGGTTTGGCTGTGTGGCCCTGGATACTCTCTCAGACTGCCCCAAAGTGTCTTTGCCTGGCTGGAGGAAAAGGTAAAGGGACCCCTGACCATTAGGTTCAATCATGGCCGACTCTGGGGTTGCGGCGCTCATCTCGCTTTATTGGGCGAGGGAGCTGGCGTACAGCTTCCGGGTCATGTGGCCAACATGACTAAGCCGCTTCTGGCGAAACCAGAGCAGCGCACGGAAACGCTGTTTACCTTCCCGCCAGAGCAGTACCTATTAATCTACTTGCACTTTGACATGCTTTCGAACTGCTAGGTTGGCAGGAGCAGGGACCAAGCAATGGGAGCTCACCCCGTTGTGGGGATTCGAAATGCCGACCTTCTGATTGGCAAATCCTACGCTCTGTGGTTTAACCCACAGCGCCACCCGCTTCCCCTTGCCTGGCTGGAATGTGTCCTTAAATGCTGGTGTTGCCTCTTGCTTCCCTGGATGGGATCCAGAGAAGGAAGTGTAAGTATGTGTAGAAACTAGGCTAATGCAGAAAGGTAAAATTGGGTGGTAGTTCTACCCACATTTGCCTCTTTCCCCATCCATCACTGATATGTAGCCTCTGGAAGGTTGCCCTGAAGGGAACATGGCCATGATGGTTGAAAATGTTTCTCAATTCCTGTTACAGGACCTGTTCCCTCTATCCACCAATGACCAGGCTGCTCCCATCCCTGACAACTCCTTGTGCAATGCTAGTACACAACGACTTTAGGAAAAACCTTAATTGCACCCAAACACTTCTGCACGTGCAGCTGCCTTAAAGGAGAAGAGAATGATCAGATCCATTGTTGATGCTGAAAATGTCTTATTTACTAAGCCATTTGTTCCTTTGCATATGTCGTTGAAAGGGTGGCTTTTGCGAAATCTGCAGGTCAGGTTTTTTTCAGCTGCCACTGCCCTGTGGAATAAAATATTACCTTATATATTAAAAATAAAACATCCTTAGTGAAGTGCAAAGACAACCCCCAAATAATTGTAGGCACCTCTCTGGTTTTCTGTTGCAACCAATCTCATTCCTTTGTACATGTGGGGCGGGGGAATTCCTGCGTTCCCCCTTCCAAGCAAATGGCATTTGGGTATGTGTTGAGGAAGGAGTATCTAAGGCTGGTGGTTTAAGAAGCACCAGCAGATTTAATATCTCAGTACAATAAACTGAGCTTCTCAAAGAATATCATTTAGCACAAGAGAGGCAGAAACTGCTGCTAAATATTGAATCTTACCATTTCCCACAATGAAAATTTCATCCCATTTTACTTCCATAGTAATGTCTGTTGCAGATGCCTTGATTTTGTTGAGTCTGCATATTTCTAATGGCTTTCAAAAAGAGAAGCCCCATTGTCACGATTATTGCAACTCCTACCCTGTAGTAGCATGGTGGAGTGAAACTGAGACATGATTTTGCTAACTCCATTCCTGTTCTTCTTCCCCTCCTTTCTGGTGTGTAGAGAAGGAGGAGGAATTTGAATTGAATAATTTGCACCCCCCCAAAACATTACATGAACTGAAATGCTGCTACCCTTCAAAGGGGAGAGGCTGGTGGTGAGGCTCTAAGCCTCTCCGTTTTTCTTGGGACTTCATCTCCAGCTCACAGCCAATGCTCTTAATGTGGATTTATTATCAGCATGGCATCACAGCTATTGCCCCCCAATTTTCAGAGGGCTGAATCAGCAAGCTAAAGGAAACCAGGACAAGTTGTTGACTTGTGTTGGACCATATCTATGTTCTGCAAAGGACCAGATCTCTTATCTTGTCTTTGCTCCAAATTGGGAATATGATCCTTCAACAGCTTTGCCCTAAGGTGGAAAATATTTGGAGATGTTCCACCACCCGCATATTGGCTTTCATGGCACCTCAAGGCTTCCCCCCGCCTTCTCCTTAAGCTACTGCCAATTGCAGTACAAGACAGTGAGTCATTAGAAGAAAGTGGGGTGGTGGTGGTGGGGATAAGGGTTTCATAACCGATATCTCAGACCCACCTTTTCCCCAGAGATCAAAGAACACTTGGTTCTCCCAGTTGGGTGGGAAACACAGATTCACAGGGTTTTTTGGCAGATGTTTGGAAGCTAGATAAATGTGCCAAAGATTACTTCATTTCCAAGTTAATAACTGTTTTGTGGTGTGATTCTCAGGGTCTGTGGCAAAGAGCAGTGGCTTGCTTCTGCAGCCTGATTCTGCCTTCCCCTCCTCACTACTAGAGACCATGGTTGGTTGGAGGCATTTTCCTGCCTAAGCAGGAACAGCAAATTCCCTCCCTGAATTTGGGGGCAAGGCTAAGAGAAGTTGTGTTTCCTTCTACCTGCTGACCACACTGAGGGTTGAATTCTGTGGGGTGCTGCTGTCATGGGGCGGTGGCTAGTTAGTCTAGCATCCTGTTCTCAGAGTGGCCTACAAGATGCCCATTGGGGGCCTGCAAGCAATAGAAAGCACCCCCCCCAAATGTCTCTCTGTGTGTAAAAACTAGGCTCCTGTACACTTTTACATTCAGCCCTCCACCTACTTTTGCATCTACTCCCATCCATCAGTGTCATGTGGCAATTGGAAGGCTTTCTGGAAGGGAATGTGGCCCTTGGGTTCAACATGATTCTCCATACCCAACCCCTGTTTAAAAGCATTGTTAATGGTGGTGGTACAGGAGTGTTTCATACAGGAGAATCTGATGCTTTAATTTCACACAAACGTTTTGCTCCAGCCACAATTGTCTATCTCCCATCTCAGACTTTTTTTATATAAAAAAATTGAATGACTGCTACAACAAAACAGAGCTCCTTTTGTAGCTATAAATACAGCTGTCTGTTGGATTGTGCCCAAGGGGTTGTGCATCATAGTTTGCTAAATTTTAATCATGCTAATGTTTGCATTTGTGTGGAGTTCACATGTCCCACAAAGCTCTTAATCCCCCGTTTGCCGTCCTAGGCAAAATGCCCAGTCTCACTTGGGGCTTTGCTAGCAAACAGCTCTGATTCCATTGACTTCTCACCACCACACTGTGTAATGCATTTATAGATCTGATAAGAGCTTTGCTTGAGATCTAGTCTCCTTAGAGGAAAGATGGGAGCGGCTGATGATGATATTGGATTCTCTCTGCTGCTTCCCTCTCCCCTCCACACGCACAATTCAACATCAGTATCCTGACAAATAATGAAATTCATCTGTCTCTCTTGATGGTGCACTCACAAGCGCACACCATCAGCCTTCTCTCAACCTGACAGCTGGGAGAGATTCCTTAGTGAAACTACACGGTAACACAACATTTATTCTAAGTGGTTTGAAAAGTGATCTGCAATCGCTGCTGGAAACCTCTCAATGAAGTGCTCCAGAGATCGCTGTCAGGATGCCTTGAGTTTAGGAGGGGAAAAAACACCTATTCATTTATATAGTGCTGTAGAGAGTTCAATGAGTTAGCATATATTGTCTCAGTGCACCAGTTTTGTAAGGTAAGCAAGTATTGTTATTCTCAAGATGAAGAAGAGCAGGCACACTGGGTTCTGCCCAACACTAGGGGGCCCGGCACGTGTGTGTGATGTCACATGTGTGGCATGCATGAGGTCACATGGTGGGAGGAGGCCCAATGGGGCCTGTTGTACCCTCTGAAAGGCCGACCTGAGAGGTGCGGGAGCTCAACTGAGAGTGGGCAAAACTGAGTTCCTGTGAGTCCCCACTGAAAAAAGCCCTGCTTACAACCTTATGAGTAATGGACCAGCAAGGGAAAAAGAGTCAGGGAGGAAAGAATAAGAATAACAACTTCAGGTGCATTAAAGTTAAATAACAATTGGGCTATAGTTTTGTGTTGGGAAGGGCTGAGTGCCAGTTGGTCCTGTGGAGTCGATGGAGTGACCTCTGTCTCCCATTAATGCAGCTGGGTGGAATGGCCATGGATGAATTTGGCTTTGGGAGGGTAGGAGATCAAGAGCAGGTGACCCACAACAGGCATGTGAAGGAGGCCTCATGATGACATCTCACCTCTGATGGAAATGAGCACCACAAATGCTGATGATGATCTCCTTTCTTAATAGAAGAACATAAGAAGAGTCTGACATCCTTTTCTCACAGTGGCCAACTAGATGCCTAAAGGAAAACCTCAAGCAGGATCCCCAAAACTCCCCATAGATAAAAGACAGAGTATTCTAGCCTCCATCAAGCAAGAAGGACAAATTTACTCCAAGACAGCCAATTGGAACAAACGGGTCATTAAGTTATTCTGAAGAACCTGGAATGTACCGGTAGATTCCTGCTGCAGAGTCCTAAAGATGGGGAGCCACCACAGAGAAGTCTTGTGGTTGCCCACTTCGCAGATGTATTTTGTGGCCACTCAAACACATGGGGTGTACACATTCAGAGGGCCTTCAGTTGAGATCTCAATCTGTGAGCTGGATGGTACATTGGCAAGGAAAGGGAACCTGTCTTTCTCCTGATATTGTTGGAATGCAATTCCCCTCACCCCTGCCCTCACCATTGACCATGGCGGCTGGGGATAATGGGAGCTGAACTTTGCCCTATAGGAATGTTCTTTAAAATGTTGGAGATCACCTTTCATTTCAATGTGTGTGGTGGTGGTGGGAGAAAAATGGATGGCCTAGGAATGAGCTAATGGATGGGGAGAAAGAGAGGGGTGATAAAAGCAAATCTTCCGAAACTTGTTATTGTGCCAGTTTTGTTGGTAGCTAAAAACAAAGCATCAAGTCCCAGACGAAAATATTTATTAAACCACTGAATGAGAAGCTGAGCCTCTGATTTCCCTAAAACCTTAAGAGGATTGATACACAGCTTATGGAAGCTTCTTAGTGGCTGGGTGCTCAGTCTTGTATTAGAGATGTCATATTTGCAGGTACCTGGAGGAACTTAGGCAGGGAGGTGTTTGCCTACCTGTGTTGCTCATTACTCCCCTAAGATTAGAGAGGCATAAAACAAGCTTTCTCTTTCTAAATTGGAGTGCAAGATCTGGGGAATTAACAGGCCCATGTCCTCAATCTTTCTACATGTGCCAGCTGTGACCTGGACATTATTTGTACCTTGAAGTCTCCTGCTACGGCAAGAGACCTTGCTATTTTCTTGCCAGGTCTGTCACTCATTTCCTCTGCCTGCTAAAATAAACGAGGCTTCTATTAAATGCATGATTGGGCTGCACAGTGTGAGTCTTGTTGAACTCAGTGGGACTTAGGAAGAAACGAGACCATGGGGAGGGGAATCTGAGGCCTGAGGGCTGAATGTGGCCCTTGGGCATCTCTATTCAGCCCTCAGGACTTTTTGTAGGCCAAATTCACCAGGCAAACCCTCACTGCCCCTGATTCTTCCATTGTGCACATAGCCTGCTCATGTTCCGTCAAGTGCATACAGACTCCTGAAGTTGCCATTTGCACTTGTCCCTTTTCCAGAGTATCATTATTGCAGGACTGGGAGTTCCATCATGCATTTGAGATCCTTAAAAGCAGAAACTTTGGAGGCAACAACTTCCACTTCACTCCTTCCCACATATTCATTGAATGCTTTATCAGAGCTAAGATCCTAATTCCTAGGACTAAGGCTGCAACACAGAAAATACTTGCCAGGGTGTATTCCCTATTGAATTCAACTGAACTCCCCACCTAGTACTTGCAGAAAGACTCTCTTCCCCCACAACTGCCTGCCCTTATGCTGTAGGGTACATTTAAAACCAGAACATCTAATGGAAAATGAAACTGGCTTCCCGAGATACTGGTTAGAATACTTTTGTTCTTACGCAGGGGAAATGAAGGCTTAATATTGGTGAATGGCAAAGGAATCTTGTGGGTTCTGGCTAGCTCAGAGCAACCCATAGAGGATTAGCTTCTCTACAGCATGATTGATGACCATGAAAATATATATGAGAGAGATCATCTGCGATACAAAATAACTGCAATTATATCACTGAAAACCCAGACTTCTTTGGCCAATGGAAAAGGAAAACTGGTCAAAGAGTCATGCATTTGTAAGCCTGCGTTATGCGAGAGGCCAGTTTTTATTGCAGATAAAAACTCTGTTGGTTTTCAGTTAGAGAAAGGCAGTTGTTTTGTTAATGTGGACCAACACTATCCTGCTGAACAGAAGCAGCAGATAGATTTGTGGCAGTCTAATTCATAGCAAAATCAATGGGCCAAGTTATGCAATGTGGTTCCCTGTGCTCCCAAGTCCCTGGACTGCCCTTGTTTTCTGGAAACACATTATCCACCCTGCCTTTTCAGGTAGATCTTTAGGGATGTCTTTTAAAATTGTTGCTTGAATGTATGGGGATTCACCCCCCCCCCCGCCGCCCTTGAGATTCTAAAGGTCAAAGCTCTGAGATCTGCTTTGAGCTGAAGGGATCTGAGAGTGAAATTAAACTTTATAGTGACCAGTTCAACAAGTTATACATTAAACACCCCTAGTGTAGGGATCGGAAACCTGTGGCCTTTCAGTGACTGGGCTGACTTGCTGGAGTCCTGGAGAGGATCACTCTGTGCTGCAGCCATTTGTTGCAGGTCCCACTTGAATTCAAATAAGTTTGCTGGAACTGATATCACTTTCCCCTAATTAAAAGAGTTTAATTGCTTGACTTTGATCAAATGAGTCACCCAACTTGGAACTATTGGGATTCCTCATGCTGTTTCTCAATCAGTCTCACTATTCATTGAGTCCTGAGAAGATGATAGCCTGATATAACGATTTAAAGGAACAGTTCAGCACTTGTTAGAAATGAACAAACACAGTTCTCCTGTAAGAGCTGTCAAAGATCTGTCTTCAGCCAAACTGCTGTTCTCAACACCTTGGTAAATGACTTGGATGAAGATCTGGGAACGACGTTCATTCCATTTACAGATGTTATAAAATTGGGAGAGGCGATGCAAAAACTGGGCTCAAATGTTAGACTGTCTTTGCAAACTCAGGGACTACTTGGAAGAAAGGGACATTTTACAAAATCCAGTGGGCTTATAACAAAATTTACCAAAATTCAAGGAACCACAGATGAAACATGAACAACAAATGTAATGCTATTGTCAAAAAGACATGTCATTTAAGCACATCTTAACAAATCCACTGAATAAATGCACAGACCCCTGTGTTGTACTAGGAGGATTGCTGTGGACTTGAGCAGATTAGAACTGGAGCAGGGAACCACAACTCCCATCAGCCCTGGCAAACATGGTCAATGGCCAAAGCTTATGGGGGTTATAGTCCAGCAACATCTGGAGGACCAAGGATTCCCCACAACTGGGTTAGAATTTCAATTGGATTAGAGCGCTCCCATTTTGCTTCCCTTATATGGACAGGCAGACACACACTGGGAAGGGGTGATGCTATTTTCTGCATTTGTGCCTGCTCGAAAGATCCATCTGGAACACTAAGAACCATATGCCCCTCCATGAAACAGCAATGATATGTTCAGGATCAAAAGAACAAATATCAAGTCTATAAAGTGGTTAAAACTACTACCTTAGATGGTTAGTTGAGTTTCTTGCATTGCAGGGAGTTGGACTAGATGACACTCAGGGTCCCTTCAAACTCTGCAATTCTACAATTATATGATTTTATGAAAAGGAATTATACAAATTCATGGAATGGGGGTGAAGTTATCAATGGCTATTTGGCAGCGAAGGCTTAGATGTTCAGAGGTAGCATAACCCTGAATCTCAGATTCTGGGCATTACTACTCTTGTCCACTGAAGAGTGGGAGCCCAATACTGGGGTCACGGTAGGGATAGCTAAGTACTAGGGCTGGCCACCACCATATCCCACTTGGGAATTCAGAGGGACATCATTTGTCTATAGGGAACAGAATGATGGGTTAGCCAGGCCTTGGCAATTCTAATGCTTCAGTTCTTAAGTGCCAGTTCTTACTGATACAGGGAAGGCCTGGACTGTCCATAGTTTGCAAGGTCAAAAGATGCTAGCAGCTGGTTCAAGGTTCAACTGTTCAAACAGGCCAACACCTCATATGTCAACGTACAGATGATGGTGTTCTACCACCAGAAAGCAGTGGCATGGCATATTTTGGGGGCATCCAGTTGTGTACACAATTCTTAGTGTGCCACTACAAAAACCAAGAGGATAAAGACAGTAATTGCTGGTGATAACACAGGATGATTTTGACCTGCCTTTCAGGACACCTCTACAGCTGGGGTCACAGGGCTAAGGAATGTTGGCTTGGCTTGTTGCAGAGGTTGCTCAAGTGCATAATGAGTACACTGCTTAATGAGTTGCACATCCCTGCTTTAGGTGATGTTTTAACAAGTAGTTTTCTTTTAACAAGCAGTCTTCCAAGCCAAAAGATCCCCAGTGCCAGCTTATTGAAGAGATACACACCTAAACCATGGATTCCCACCCGCTTCCATTCATATGTCTGGGCCTTCTGTGTATTTCAGATCCCATTCCAAGAATTAAAAAATGACATTAGAACAAATAGCTGAGAACCAGCTGCATGGGAAAGAACACAAGCCCAGGACCCTTGCTGCTTGCTTTTCATGGGATGGGCATGCTGTTCTGTTGCACATGCTCCTCAACTAAAACCTAGTGAGGACATACAGGACCATTTCCCCCACTCCCAGGCACCTAGGCTTTACATACAATGTGACATGGAAATGAATCCAGGGATTACACATACCCTCATACGAGGGAGAACAAATCTCTGAATTTCAGTTTCCTGCAGTTTTGCCAGTTGTAAGTTCAGTGTGCAGCAAGTTTGTTTTTTTAGTCCACATTAAAATTTGTCAGCATTCTGGTGTGCATTTCTTTTAATATACACCTTTTCTGGACTCAGCTTTGCTCAATAAACAGCTTGCTGCATGCAATTTCATTAGCTTATTGCATATGTGTATGTTTTCAGCAATTTATGGATATTTCTCCTAATACAGACTTTTTGGGTCAGTGAACTGCATGCAGTAGCCAGAGAAGAGCAATGAATGAAGGTGAGATATGTTTTGGTGCACGCCTTGTTTCAGGAAGAGTGAATTAGATGGATTTGCATTCAAAAGTGAACCATACAATTTCCCCCTCTCACCCATATCCTCCACTAGTGGGTAAATAGACTATTGAGTTATACAAATCTAAACCACTCATATAAATGACTAGATATGTGTCTAGAGTTTAGAAATATAATTTTTGGTGCCTGGAAATAGATTCCCAGCCCCCCCCCCCCAGTCCTTTATACATTGGCTTTCAGTGGCTGAAGCTGCTTCAATGTCTTTGCCAATCTTATCCTACTTCTGAAATCCCAGCCTTTTGTTTTTATTGATCATGGCCAGAAAAATCCATAGCAAAGAGTTTGTAGGCCACATTCTGATACTTAGAAAGAAATACTGAGGAAGCCAGCATATTGATCTCAAAGAAAAGTATACAGTCTTGATCTGTGTTTTAAAAGCTTTGGGACAAAACTGTTAAAAAAATAAGCAATGATGTCTCTAGGATTTACCAATTTGTGCAATGAGAGCAAGGCATAATAGGGATGATTTGGGTTTGGATTACCTTGAGGGATGACCATGCCTTGAGTGTAACATCTTTACAATATCTCCATTGCTTTGCTAACATGTTTATGGTTTGTACTGTGAAGATCCAAACTGAGCAATGTGAACGAATGTGAGTAAAACGTAACTGAACACCACTCATCGCGTGCTTTGACAGCACAACCCAGTGGATATTTATGTGGAAGTACCGCTCTATAAGACGCACCAGACCACAAGACGCACCTAGTTTTTGGAGGAGGAAAACAAGAAAAAAAAAATTCTGAATCTCAGAAGCCAGAACAGCAAGAGGGATCACTGCGCAGTGAAAGCAGCAATCCCTATTACTGTTCTGGCTTCTGAGATAGCTGCGCAGCCTGCATTCACTCCATAAGACGCACACACATTTCCCCTTACTTTTTAGGAGGGAGAAAGTGAGTCTTATAGAGCAAAAAATACGGTAAATCCCATTGTGAATAGTCATGCTTATTCTCTAGGAAGCCACAGAGACTTACTGGTTGATTACATTATATGGGGCAAGGCTGGAGAATTGGGCTTAGAGAAATAAGGTTTTGAAAAGGGACTTGAGAACTGTCCCTACCTTGATGAAGGGGTGCCTTAAAGCAGGGTGGGGGATCTTTTTCAGCCCCAAAGCCACATTCCTTCATGAACAACCTTCTTGGGCAATATGACAGTAGTGGGTGGCTACATTCAGTCACACAAAAGTCAGAGGGTTTTCTCCCCATCCGAGCTTGCAAGAGGAGTTATTACAGTTCAGGAACATAGTCCAGCACAAGCGCTAAGGGAGATGCACCAGGTTAAAACTTGTTACTTATTGAATGAATTTATATACCGCACTAAACCCGTAGGTCTCAGGACGGTTCACAGAATAAAACCACAAAATACATAATCAAAATGAAAACAACAACCCAATAACACCCCCCCCCAAAAAAACCACCCCACATTTTAAAAGGACTTGAGGTCACAGAGCAACTTGAAACCTGGAGCCATCTTGTTAATAGTTGATCTGACTTGGGAGTATAAGATAATGGCCTGAATCCCACTAATACATCTCATTGTTCAGGGTAAACACAATGCCAGTGCACATGCCTAATGTACATTACCAAGCCCACTGGTAGTGCTGGAATAACAGCTACTGCTACTACTTCTCTCATACCACTCCAAATCTTCAGGATGGGAAGGTTATGAATATAAATTAATAAATGACATATGTGAATACAGTATGTCAGTTTGAATAAAAAATATACTCAGACACTAGTTGCATACATGTGGTTGCATTAGCATTTGCAACCAGCTCATTGGCTTTCTGCAGCTATTAAACATACTTTGCTTAGATTCCCATAGTACATACAGTGTACTAGGCGCCATACAAATTTAACAGCTCATGTTCCCAGCAAATCTTTGGCTACAGTCTGCCCACACAGCAGCCGTTTTCTTCCAACAAAACTTGTTCAGGCAGTTTGCTTTCCTGGCAGTTGGGCCTTTCCACAGAGATTTCAATTGATTTGTCTATATAGCAACATCCTGGCGAATGCCGAAGGAGAAATTTCTTGGTTTACAGAGCCGATAGGAGGAGAGCTTTGCTAATCTCAAATCTTGTGTGGTTTACAACCATCTGTACGTAAATTACTAATCCAAAAGTGCAATAAAATTGAATATGAAATAATATCTGTAGTGGACTTTGGATCTTTTTCAGCCACATTGTTCCTGATTATAACTTGTTTCTTTGGTGAGACAAACAAGTGATAAAACAATGTGGTTTTGGCACTATCCCTGGATTACAATGTTCTGTGCAGACCAGAGATTAGCAAACAATTTAATTAGTCAATTACATTTACAAGGTGTAGCTTTAGTAGTGTTATTACAAAGGACTTTTTACTTCTGACCACAGAAGTCCAGCAAATACATGTATAAACCCAATGAATTATCTAGGAGGGTCTGTGTGGGGGATTAGCCAAACAATGCAATGTATTTTCTAAGAAGCTAACATTGGAATGCTAAACGTGGGTTCCTTTATGCCAGTTCTCACCAATCTGGTGCCCCCAGCCAGCCAGCCAGCCAGCACTGTCAATGGTGGGGGACAATTGTTGTTGTAGTCCAATATCCTCTCAAGGCTACCAGGTCAGGGAATCCTGCTTTAAGTCAAAACAGAGAGTCCATTCTAATGACCAATGGGGGCTGTTATCCATTGGGACTGGCAGGGCATAAAGCTGGAGGCCAACAGTAGGTGGAGCCAGAGCCAATGACAGGCAAAGCCAATAACTTACAGTTTTGTGCCCATCTTCCGTCCTACTGAGTTGACAGGGCTACCTTCCACACTGGCAGACAGGTAGGGGTTGGCAGAGGGCAGATAGAGGTAGGTGAAGCAGTACCCCATTTGCCCTAATGGCACAGCCTCCACTGCAAATGACCACACAACTACCTAGAGTGAAAATGAGCTCTCTCACCCTGGTATGGCCTAGAAAGGAGAATGCGGGGAGGAAGGAGAACAGTCTTTGCCCATCACCCTAGTCTTGGGCTCAGGGGCAATCATTTCAGTCCACTGCATGCTAAGCTTCTTGTATCTAAAGCATGGTATGTCTTGGGAAACATGAGTCACTCACTTGAGAAAACAACAGGAATGGGATTTGCACTGCCATCCTCACTGTATCTACTCAGAAGTAAGTCTCGTTGAATTCAGAGGGGCTTACTTCCAGATAAGTGGGATTACGACTGGAGCCTCAGTCTCTGAATCAACTACGGGGCTTTTCGTCAATGCGTTTAAGCCCTAAGCTGTTTGTTTTTGGTATTATGGATAATATATAGAAAAGGAGCAGAAAAGGAATTACATCACACATTGGACTTGTTTGTAATAAATTTAGCTTTAGGGAATTGGAAGAAATTCTCATATCCACCGCTTTGGCTGTATGAAATAAACTAACCCCCCCCCCCTCCCCACTTGCACCAACAATCTGCACTTCCACGGTATGTAGATTTTTTCTCTCTGCCAAAATATTACTGTTACTGATTAGAAACCTTCTTGGGTTAGTGCTATCATATTTATATTAGTGCAGCCACCCAGGCAACAAAACTATATTTCTAGGAACATAGGAAGCTGCCTTTTACCAAGTCAGACCACTGGTCCATCTAGCTCAGTATTGTCTACACTAACTGGCAGCAGCTCTCCAGGGTTTCAGGTGCGGTTCTCTTCCAAGCCTATATGGAGATGCCGGAGATTGAATTTGAAATGTTCTCCATGCACAGCAGATACTCCACCACTGTGGTGAATTGAGGAACAGGGGGGGAATTCAGTTCAGTTTGCATTTAAAGGTCAACCTATTTAATCTGCATTTTCTGAAACTGAACTGAAAAAACAGCTATCATTTGAAATTTACATTTCTCTAAATTTTACAGTGCAGCACTCCAGTCAAGTAATGTGCATAAAATGAATATGCTAGGGTAATTATGCATAAAATGCATATATTAGAGAAAACAGCAAACAAAAGTTGCTGTTGGCATCCATTTGTCTTGAGAGATAATGGAGTGTACCTCTGGAGGTGAAATCAAACCACTGTGTTAGCAGCACTAAAGTGACCTCCCCAGGGCACAAGCTTGGGTAGCGTGTATGGAGGTCCTGGGCTGCCCAGATGACAAAACCACCCACTTGGTCTTGCTGATGTGGTCCAAAAGAAAGAAGAGCAATATGTTTGGCACCAGCTAGGCTGTAAGAGTTGCCGGAAGGAGGCATACAAGACACCATCCAACCGTCTTAGGGACTCCACTCCAGATTTGTGTAGGGTTCACCTCTTAGCATTTTGTTCTCCCAAAGGTATCCTGTAAGACAACAGAAGTTTAGGATCAGCGTTTTCCTTCTCTTAAATGGGCTACCTTCCCAGGCTGATGAGGCCCATCTACCCCTCACTTCCCTCTACAGCACTTGCAAAAACAAACAAAATTATTATATATGGGGAAATTGCTTTGCAAAAATATGTATATTAGGCAAAATGGAATATAAACATGTATATAAATTTGCATGAAAATGCTGATGAATTTTCATTAGGACTTTAAAATAAATCAGAATCTGATGTGGAGATGTGAAGAACTGACTATAATAACAAAAATGAGAAACTGAGAGGACCTTAAATGGATAGATTTGCCCATCCCTAGCTGAGTCACACCTGTTCAGTTAATGGTATGAGCTTTAGTTGCTTAAAATCATAATTTATAGCTTTAAACTCCATGGACTGGATCCAGACTAAGTCAGTCACACTTAATTCCCGTTGAAATCATGACTAAAGTTCAATATTGATTTCAAAGGGGCCTAGTGTGTCTAAAATCACTACATCACAGATGGACCAGTATGTATTCCCTGATACCTCCAAAAGTTCTTCTGTTCTTCCATTCCATCAGAATTCCTTCCTATCTTTCCCCAGCTTTTACAAGGCTAGCACCCAGTGTGACAGAACCGCCTCTGACATTTGCTAAAGTGAGGGAAAATATGCTGGCATACACCAAGGTTCACAGGCGTCACCATTTTATGAGAGACCTTTCCCCTTCTCTGCCCAAGAGGACCCTGCACAAAGGAATAAAGGGGATGGGAAAGGATTCTGCCTGAGACCCTAGAGGGTTGCAGCCCATCCAAAGTGATCTGGCATGAGGAACCTTTGGTCTCCAACTCTCATCAGTCCCATAGTACGGCACCAAAGGTGCCAGATTTCACCTCTGACATCTGTAGGCAGGAATGACTCTTGTCTGAAACCCCAGAGAGCTGTACTGAGTTAGATGGACCAATGGTCTAACTCAGCGTACAACAGCTTTCCTGTGGTCCTTTTCAAAAGATGCCTTTATTCAGAATAATGAGGGCAGGATCAGTGGTAGAGCACTTGCTTTGCGTGCAGAAGGTCGGTCCCACGTTCAAACCTCATTAGCTCCAGGTAGGGCCAGGAGACACCGCAGCTTGAGACCCCAGCGAGCCTCTGTCAGTCAGTGTAGGTAATACTGAGCTAGATAGACCAACTGTCTGACTTGATATAAGGCCATTTTCAATGCCCCTCTGCCAGAGAGGACAGAATGCCTCTGTTAAGGTAGAAGGTGCATAACTGCAGATTTTAAAAATACAGGCATACCGTGTTTTATTGCGCTTCACTTTCTGGGCTTTGCAGACGTGGGGCAGCTGTTGGCAGCCAGGATGCTTTAAGGGGAAGACAGCCCCCTACTGCCACCACCTCTCTTCTAGACATGGGAATGGACCTGGCTAGGAGTGCAGCCTGGTTTCCCCCCTCCCACCCCTGCAGCTGGGGAGCGGATGCTGGCTTAATAGACTACAGTACAGAGCAAATATAGCTTCTATATGCACTGGGAAAGGAAAAAAAATGTGTTTATTGTGATATTTGCTTTATTGCGGTGGTCTGCAACCGGACCCCAATATCTCTGAGGTGTGTCAATAATAAAACTGCATTAAATATCTTTTGAGTGATTAATTGGGGAGATCTTTTTGGGCCATTAATGTGGGCTGTTTTTTTTTTTTTAAATCAATAGATCTAATGAATTGCCACAACTTTTGTATATCCATCTGTCTGTCTACCTAGCAAAAATTAGAAATCAAATAAAGCTTAATAGTTGCCCTGTTACAGCTCCCACAAAGACTCTGTCAGCACACACGCAGCTGTCATTGAAGGAAAAGCCACTTGGGAGGCTCTCTAAGGAATTGTCTGCCAATTGATTAGGGAGGCTGTTGAAAGTTAATAGTTTGAGAGAGAAAAATGTAGGCTGTGTTATGCTGCGTGGATTGTCATAAGAACAGTAGTAGTCTGAGGGGGGAAAAACTCTACAGGGATGATAACCACTGACAATGCCAGAGGCAGCCCTACTGTGAGGCAAAGTGAGGCAGCCACCTCAGGCGGTGTATTTTGGGTGCCATTAAGGACAGCTGAGGAGGCGATAGACAATCTGACCCATTTTTCCCCCTGTACAATTTTCCAGGCAACCACGCTAAAGGTTGTTAGGTGAGCAACAAATTGTCGAGGGTGGGTGGATTGATATATACAAAATCCACAATGCCAATGCCATGCAGCAAGGCTGTGGAGCTTCAGGCCAGGGGCCAAAATGGAGCCCTCAAAGCCTCTATATCTGGCCCTCTGCAGCCACATCTTTCACTAGTCCTGCATTGCCCCTTCCTTGAACATTTTTGCCTGGCTGTGGTGTGTCCTTGAACACTGATAATACCTTTTGCTTGTCTGAATTGTGCATAGAGAAGAGTGCGAATGTGTGTAGAAGGAAGCATAGTGTATAAAGGTAAAATTTGCATGTGTTGCTCCTCCCACTTTTGCCTCTGGCCCCACCCATTACTGCCTTGTGGCCCCTAGAAGGTTGCCCAGAAGGTGGCCTTCAGGCTGAAAAGGTTTTCCCCACCTCTGTTACATGTAGTTTTGCGTGTATAAGACTAGGTTTTCCCCCCTTAAAAATGTCAGAAATTAGGGGGCGTCTTATACACGGATGTATCTCCCCCATTTTCTTAAATCGGAGTCCCCAAAAATAGGGGGCGTCTTATACTTGGGGGCGTCTTATAGATGGAAAAATACAGTATGTGCCTGGTGAACATTGCAACCCATAATTTGCCAATCTAATTTGAGCATTAAAGCCTTTGGCAGAACTACGTAGAGCTGGGAATTTGAGTTATTCATCTGGCTGTGAGGGCCAGGACACACTCTGTAACTGACCCTAACGTGACCATACTTGAACAACAAAACATCAAAGGAACTCTAGTAGGAATATGCTGAATTACAATAGACCAGGCAATTCAGTTCTGTTGTGTGGGGCTTGAATCAAGTTTAAGTGGTTGTCACACACACACACACACACACACACACACACACACACACACACACACTTTTTACAAATGCCAGGATGTTTGTGTTGCCACCAACTCTGCCTTGTTAATTGGTCACTGTCACTATTTTGCTTTCAGGTAACCATCACTGTCTGTTCTTTCTGAATTTTGTGCATGTACACACTTGCCAATTCAGTATCACACTTGATGCACCTGATGAAGTGGATTGTGGTCAACAAGACTTCTGCCTTAATAAATTTATTAAACTTTAAAATGCCACAAGACTCTTGCTTGTTTTACTATCCATTTCAGCGTTCTTCAAGAGGACACTAAAAACAGCATTCTGCTCAGAGAACTGGAAGTGTATTAGAAAAGGACAACTCAATCATATGCGCAAAGCTGGAACTAGATATCATGATCAAGACAATCTAGATATTTAATGGTCACAAGTTTTGTGAAGGAAGGGAGGGTGAAAACCTTATTGGAAACATTTGCCATCACCCTACAATTTGCTGTCATGACTATTGTTTGCTTTTTGGGTGAGTAGAATCCAGCTTTTTCTTTCTGTCTGGCACCTAATTTTATTTATAGAGGTGGATGTAATTAAATATTAGGATCGTCACTGATTTTATACTAAAAGAGTGAGATTTATCGCATGAAAACAGTTAAATATTGACATATTAATGCTCTCTTGTGACTTCATATAAAGCGTCAAGATAATGTTAATGAAAAACAGATATGATTATTATTATTTGCAATGTTTCTGGAGAGAACTCGGTTAAGCTTGTTTGAATTATGCTTTTTCTTCTTTCCCACAAGTAACCTCACATATTATATCCAGTTTGCTTTAAACTTCCTCATCCCAAACTAATGCATGAGAATTTAGGTTTGTTGCCTGGGTGACCAACACACCATGGCCAAGTAGGAAGGCCCCAGACATCTCCCCAGAACTGAGGGGGATTTAGGGAGCTTTTGTGGCCTGCCGGGCTTTATTTAGGTCCAGAAACGCAAAAGGTAAAGAGCTTTAGCCCCAGAGAGTAGCAGGGCAGATGAGTGCTAATCCTAGAGGATGAGAGGACTTTAGATTAGCATTCATACACCCATATCTGAGGGTTTGGGCAGATGAGGGGAGCCAGTGGAACACAATGGGACCAAAAGAGAAAGATGTAAACAACACCTTTTGACATCAGTGTGTGCATGTATATGAATCCTACACTGAGAGAGAGAACCCTGCATAGCTGTTTATCAGTTGCCCACACTTCAGGATAGGGCTTGGGTGGGGAACCTTTTTCAGCCAATGAGCCACATTTCTTTCTGGGCAACCCTTTGGGGACCACATGGACTTGAGGTAAAATAGGGCAGGGAAACAAATCTAAATGTTATCTTCACACACTCCAGGAGAGTAAGAGGCATTCTCAGAGTTAAAGGATATAAGGAGGGTGTGAGGTAGGGCTGGTAGGGGGTGTGACCTGAGGAAAGTCTCAGGGGGCAGATATAGAGATGGGGGCGGGGTGGGGTGGGGCGCTGCACCCAGCCCGAGGTTCTCCATCCCTGGTATATACAGACAATGCCAGACATGCATCGCACCTGAACCTCCAGGTTCCATTTAGCCATTTACCCACACCAACCCCACATGCAAACCAGCCTGTGTGCATTGCGTGTGAGGACCTGATGCAGATTCTAATTACATTCAGGTGGAAATCTCCACCATCAGGAACCCTGCAGAATCAGGGTTTCCATACCGAAAGGTGGATTCTAACCACATACAGCCATGTTGAACATTCAGCATAGGGACACTGTGGGCAGGGCTGGATCATGCAAAATTGCATTCCCGTTCCAACTCTAATGTGTTCTTTTGAACATTAAAAGAAGGTCAATGCCACTGAACACTGTGACTTACTTGTGAGTAAACATGAAGACAATTGCAATAAAATGGGTCATGTGCTTTAAAGGTCAGGGCTGAAGAGGGGTTAACTGAAAGGCTGAAGGCTCTGGCTATAACAAATCGAATTGCTTCATATTTCATGGAATTAATTTGATTATTTTTATGTGGTTACATTCCCCTTCTCTTATTCTCACCCCCTCCAGAAATATATATATCTGGCAAGTTCACAACTACACTTATACCATTATTTGGCCGAAGGTTCACATATGTTTCTTCATAAAGCTTCTCACTCATCTCTACCCTACACTCCAGTGATATGCCCAGATTTTACTGGCCCAGTGCCTGGGAACTGTACATGTTTCTAGCTCATCTCAAGGGATATTCCACACAGCTATTTTTTGTTTCACACCATTCCGAGGTTGTTAATTTGGCTTGTTTTCCAGAGTCCCCCACATCACATCTGGGAGACTGCTGATTATTCAGATCATACTTTGCAATTTACTACGAAGGTCCTCCATTGGACCCCACTCTCTGCATGAGAAAGTGTGCAAATAAGTTGACAATTTAAAGAACCTTTGTACTTTGGTAGGCATACCCAACACACACAAACCTCATTCAGTACAAAGGGCACAGATGTAAAGAATTAGCTGTATGTATTCTTAGCAAAACATAGAAAAGAAAGCCTAATGTTTTCTGGCCACTGTGTCCACATTTTAAAAAGTGACATGCCTGACTCTCATGTAAGAGTCAGCACAATCTAGTGGTTAGCGTGTTGAACTAGGACTGAGGAAATCCAGATTCAAAGCCACACTTGACCATGGAACTCACTGGGTGACTTCAGTCAGCAACTATTTCTCCGAGGATAAAATGCAGCTGGGGAGAACCATGCATATATAATATATACATTCAGTTTTGTAAATAGGTACCTGTACCATAATACCAAAGACCTGCTTCACAGCTAGGCTCTAAATCAGGCTTCCTCAACCTCGGCCCTCCAGATGTTTTTGGCCTACAACTCCCATGATCCCTAGCTAGCAGGACCAGTGGTCAGGGATGATAGGAATTGTAGTCTCAAAATATCTGGAGGGCCGAGGTTGAGGAAACCTGCTCAGGCAACATAATCAGAGACCATGCAGTTCCTATGCAGGTGGGCTCAAAAGTGGTGACTTATACATTGCCTCTCTTGAAGGAAAAATCCCCCAAAAGAGAGCGAAAGAGGACACTGATCTGCATAACATTTGCAAGTGCAAAGTTATATGTATGTGCAAATTTAGAAATAATTGTAATTATTTAAATAGAAATACAGTGCATCTCACCAAAGTGGGGAAGATTATGACTTGCTCAGTCTCTTCTACAGGTGCTAATTGGATCTTCCCACCACCATAGCTCAGTAGGCCATCTGCTTTGCATACAGAAGGTCCTGGGTTCCATCCCCATCATGCCCAGGTAGGGCTTGGAATGTTCCCTGCCTCATACCTTTTAGAGTCAGTGTCAGTGAGTGTCACCAATACTGGGATAGATGGACCAATGGCTCAACTCAATGTAAGGCAGCTTCCTGTGTTCCTAATTATTGATGGACAACTTCAAAGCAACTGCTCAACTTTATTAGCGTTCTTTATCTTTAAACTGGACTTGGATGGGACAACACTGCAAACAGAGGAAGCTTTCAACAAAAGAACAGAGGGATCTCTTCCGACAGCCCTTCAAATAGAGGATTGTCCCCTAGCTGACACATCACTCTAGCAATACTTGGCACCCCCCTTTAAAAAATGGAACATTAGTGCCATGAAGCTATTTGCCTAATGAGCCTTTTGCATTCTTTTTTGATCCCAGGTCAAGACCTTCCTATTTGTCCAGGCATTTTATGTGATATTTTAGTAATTCTTATCTTGTTCATTGTTGCTGAATATTATTATGTTTAATGTATTCATATATTGTGTGAATTGTCCCCCCCCCCACACTTTCGTGCATAGCCCTGGAATCGTCTGATGAAGGGCGGATGAGAAATATTTTAAACAAATTAAACTTTACTGCAATTTTTAATTTGACCCTGATCTGAGCCTCACTTTATGATAGCACACATTTCTCCAGAGTCTCAAGTTTGCTGGGCAGCTGTTAAGAAGCTTTCTCAACTGTCAGAAAAGACCTGTGCATCTTTTTATGTAGGGCAGGTGATGGCCGTCAGATCTAAGGTAACTGCAGCCATATTGAAAGTTCCTGGGCTTCTTTGACTCTCTGCAAACTTTGCAGCCATTTACTTCTTGATGAGAAGGGACGTGAAGGCAAAAGAGAAGGGATGTGACAAGAAATGTCATAGCCTGGAGCATAAGGTATATGAGAAGCAAAGAAAAAAATGGCAGCATTCTGTCTGCTCTGGCTAACAAGTAACTTCTCAGTGTGGAAGGCGATCAAGTTGGCTTTCCCAGCGCCACCCACCCTGTTAAATGGGAATATAGGAACATGCCCTTGATAACTGCAGAGAGATTTGAACCCATAGTCAGTTATTGGGGGCAAAGAAAGAAGCGTTGAAGCAGGGATGATCAAGCAATTGGGTCACTGTGAATTCCAATATATGAACAGAGCTTATCACAGGCTCCTGGTCTTCCCTGCAGATCTAGATATCCATCAGATTTTGCACTCAAAGCCATAACAAAATATATTTGAAATGCATACGGGGGGGAGGGAGTATTTTTATTACTGCATTTATTCAAAAGTGCTATGAAGGTCACACGGAAGGTGCACAACTTTAATGTAATATAGTTTATGGAAGCAACAAACCATGCAGCAGGTTGCCGTCAGAACTGAAACGAAACAGCATGCTGCCTGAGAGCTGACTCAGCAGTTCCAGGTACGGCAAACCGAGAGGGCCAATACACTGCATTTATATTCCACCTTTCTTGCAAGGAACTCAATGTGGGATGCATGGGTCCCTCTCCCCCCCCCCCACTGTATTATCCTCACAAGAAGACTGAGATATGTGACTGGGCCACAGTGAAGGTGGGACGGACACACAGACATGTAGAGGCAGTCGCAACCTCCTAGCAGTGGCACAGTGTGCTGTGCATGAACACCTGCAGGGTTTCTGCCTCGAACCCAGAGCTTCCCTTGCCCTAAGTGTTCCCTCACCATGCCCCCATCCCAATGAGTGCGGCATTGCTGTCACCAGGAAGAGCCCATGCCCTCAGTCCCAGCCACCATCACAAGCCGCCACTGACATCCTGCAGTTTCACCATGTGAAATAGATGTGGTCAAATAAACCACTGGTAACCTTACCATATCAAACTTAGGCTGATTTACATGTGATGAAATAATTCCCCACTTTTTATTTATTTTTTAACACCCCTGCTTTCCTGATTTGAACCTCCTGTTTTAATTGTAATTTTAACTGTCTGAACCACTGTACTATTTCAAAGGGCTTGTTTAACTACACATTTTAATTATGGATGTTTTGATGAAACTGTTTTACTATGTATTTCAGTTGCGGGTAGCTATATTTTTCCAATCTGTTCTTTGCTTGCTATTTTGCTGCTGACTTACACTTGTTTGTGAACTGCCTTGTTAGTGTAGCATAGTAGTTAGAGCACTAAACTGAGGCTTGGGAGACCTCTGTTCAAATCCCCACTCAGTCATGAAGCTCACTGGGTGACGTTGGGCCAGTTTCTGGGTTGTTATGGGGAATAAAATGGGAGGGAAAACCATGTATGCTACCTTGAGATCTTTGGAGGGAAGGTGGGTATAAATGTGGTAGTTAAACAAACAAACAAACACCTTCTTGAAATGAAAGGTGGTATGTAAATTCTGATAACAACAACTCTCCTGCTAATAATTTTCTGTTCCCCTCCAAAATGTTCGCTTTGATTTCTTGGGCTACAAGGTAACTGTTGCAAATCGCAGGCTATTGACAAGGCAGGAACAAGGTTCAAGGCAATTCCCCCCTCCCCCAGCTCATCAAGAACAAATAGCTTTTTAATCTACACAACTCTTTATGTTCAGTAGTTCCAAAGTATCTATGTACTCTTGCTCAAGGAACAGAGAGAGAAACCTTGGACCCACAATACAAGCTGAAACAGGTTGCTAGCCTTTGGCTGTTATAATTTCTTTTTTTCCATGGCTCATTTGCAATTCAGAGGAGCTGCCAAGTGTGTGAAGTGAGAGCTTGCCTCTTTGTAATGGCGAATGAGGCCACTGAGGGCATCAGGGGAGTTCCCATTATCCATCTCCTCTTTTATGTTGCCAGACAAAAAATTAAAAGGACATTTCTGGAGATGTGCACTGTTACGGGTGGCGACAATGAACTCTGCATCATTCTGAAATGGAGCACGTCCAGCATTTCCCCCTAAGCTGTGATCTCTATCTTTGAAACACTTCTCTCCCACCTAGCCTCTAAAAATCTGCAAGTGGGATACATGGCCACATCTTCACCGTGCATTTAAAACACTATTACACCATGGTTCTCTCCAAGGAATGCTGGGAATTGTAGTTGTTAGGATGCCCCATTTTCCTCAGACAGCTAGACTTCCCAGAATTCCCTGGGAAGAGAGATTGTTTGTTAAACCACTTTGGTAGTTGTAGCTCTGTGAAGGGTATAGCACCCTTAACTTATTACAGTTCCCAGGCTGCTTTGGTTGAATCCAAGAGCCAGCATAGATCGTGTGCTATTCTAGGACCTGGGACACCTTGGTTCACGTACCCACTCATCCATGATGCTCATTGAGTGACCTTGAGCCAGTCACTGCCTCTTGGCCTAACTTACCTCACAGCATTGTTGCGGGGATTAAATGGAGAAGGGGAGAACCATAAATGCCATCTTGAGCTCTTTGCAGGAAAAGGTGGGATAAATGCAATAAATAAACTAAATTCTAAAGTGCAAGAACAGTGCTTTGAATGTATGGCGTAGATGTGGCCGATGAGTCTTTGCTTATTTTCCCCCTTGCAACTCCTTTCACGCATTGAATGAACGTGTGTGTGTGTGTTGGGGGGGGGTGTTCTTCCCATCTTCTATTGCGACTCCCGCTTGCTGGCACTTGAATCTTTGCCATCCCGAGGTGTGTTATGGAACCAAATTAAAACTCGGAATTCAAAATAAACACGGTTTCTTAAGAATGAAACCCACCCATTTGAATCCTGGGACTGCACCAGCATGATGAGGTTCTGAGCTTTGGGAACAGGTACCTCTCTGTTACCTCAGCACAACCCTAACACTATTGGACAGGCTACGGGTTACTGTAAGCCAGAGGTTGAAAAGACAGATCTATAATACAATTGGTGGTTGTTTGAGTTTCCAGATTGAAATGAGATGCGATTTATGTGTTTGCTTTCCACATGGGCCTGGTTCAATTTTATAACTACCCTTCTGAGATAAGAATTAATACATAATGCATTACCCAATCTATTCCCTTTGAGACTGAAATACGTGTCTCTACCTTGTCCAATTATATAAATGGGATTGTTCTCTCTCTCTCCTCTTTGATTGTCTGTCTAACTCTGGCTCACCACCACCTTGCCTGCAAGAGTACAATTACCCTTATTTCTCTCTGGGTGGAGAGGTTGTGTAAACTTGTTGCCAATGTGGTGGCTCAGTGCATCAATTGCATAAGGCTCCTCTTTTTTAAAAGGTCTGGCTTACTATTCCTTGTTTGTTTTAAGTTGCAAGTTAAATCCACATGCGTGTAAATCAGATGGCAGAAATCTTAGGCTGGCGGGGGACGGGGGGAAGGACACGTTTGAATATGGCCCTCCAGGAATCACTCTCTGACCATCTAACCAACCACAATGGATACACTTTCTCCTCTGTTCAAGTGCACCATGAATGATTGACACATGGGGACTAATTTTGCAGTTGCTTAGCACCTGTCTGTCTCCAAAGACAGTGGAGGAGTGTACCTTTCGGGGTTTGAAGACAAACTGTTAGAGAAGAATTACAGTGTCTACTGTGGATGAAGAGACTGATACAGGAGAGACATATTTTGTTGCAGCTGGGGCAAATTAAGGCATCCGGTTGTGCTGATGCAGGTATGCTATAGCATTTCTTCTTTCTGCACTCCTTCCAGCAGTCATTCCATCTCTGGCCACTGCAGTGGATAAATGACCTGATTGTTTGTCTTCAGGCACTGAAGTCATCTGCGAGGAATTCCCACACAGTTGGATTTATGTTGCCAGCTTTCATGTCATGTTTGCAGACATCTTTGTAATGCAGAGTTGGTCTGCCAACGGGTCTGGTGCCTGAAGCCAGCTCCCCATAGAGCACATCCTTGGGGATCCTAGCATTTTCCATTCTGTGGACATGACCAACACATTTTACAAAAAGCAGCCCCCTCATTTTAATTTAGCCCACTTTGGTTTCACTCTCTTTAGAGCTGCACTGATTATCCTCCAGTTTCAATGTTCATGCAGAGACAAGAAATTAATGTAGGTAGTGTGAATATTTATAGCTTAAAAAAAAACTTATCTGATGCTATTCTTTCCCTCTGGCTGCTGCCTTTTCTGTGTCACTTTCCTCCAAGTTGTTGTTCCTTCATTCTTCCTAAATTAGTCACATTGGTCTCCCCCAGTCAGAGACAATGCAATGATGTCACAACGCTACACTTGTGCAAGCAGATATGGCAACTCAATGACATCACTGAAGTCAAGTGAAGGCAATAGTGTCTGGAATAGTTCCATGAGTGCTCCTGTCCAATCAGAAACCACACAGGGGCTGGGAAGAAGCCACTGAGGGCAGATAAAGGATTTGAAACAATGGAACTGCATAAACAATTTCCAGCTCTCTTTTATTTGTTTTGAATATTAGCTGTAACAAATGTGTGTGTGTGTGTGTACACATGCACAAGAAATGCACAAGTATTAGCATGTTGCTGAAATAGGGATCCATTTTTTAATTATCATCATGCTCTGTCCAAACTGTTCTAGAAAACCGAGTAGCTTTTGTGGTGCTCTAAAATTCCTCCTACTCCTTGACATACAGATCTGAGCCACTGCACAGGTAGGTGTTGTAATTGTTTGTTCTGTGGGCCAACAGTAAATTGACACCCTTAATTCTAGCCATCAAAGAGCAAGTAGGGAGAGGTCTGTGAGTCAGAGAATATTTCCAAGAAATGGGGCCGCCCAAAGGCTATCCCTGTGGTGATGCCTCTTGTGTGAGTCTCTTTGCGCAGTGCTGTTGTAAGGTGTAAGGAAGACATCATTCACTAGTAAGACCTAACTTTCCTTAAAGGCTCCGGCATAACACACAGACCTCACCTTTCCCTTGATAGTTGCCGAAAGTGACGCCTATTTTCACACCCACTGTAATGAGTAACCTCTCCTTTGGAGATGCCCTTTTAATCTTTCCTCCTGTAGGAGGTGAAATGACAGTGTATTGTTTTGGCCACAGGAGTTTCCTTTAACCCAATATCTCTGCCACCACCCTAAGAGGAGGATTTCAACAAGCCCTTTGCCCTTGAGGCGAGGAGGGAATTCTTCAAATCATCAGCTCACCACACCCAGAGGAAAGGTTCCATTTCTTGCAGACCCTGTTGAAGCACACAGGGATTCCACGCCACCCCTCAGTCCCTGTATGAGGCAATGGTGAGCAGAAGCTTTGTGGTGCATAATTTGCTTTCTTTTGTAATGCTATTAGCCAATAACACTGTGGTGGCAATGCACCTTTCACAGTTGCACCTGGCTGGATTAAGGATAGATTAAATATGCTTAATAAACATTGATGCCAAAATCCAGCATTGCCTGAGCTCTGCGAGTGCATTTTTCTTGTGATTGAAGTGCAGAGTGTTTGAGGACCAGGACATTCGCAGGGAAACCAAAATGCTTGTTTACAAAGCTATTGTACTACAAACCTTACTGTATGCTTGTGGAACACGGACCACTTATAAATGCCATCTCCAACTCCTCAAAAGATTCCATCAACAGTGTCTCCAAAAAAATTTACACATCACTTGGGAAGACAGGGAAACTAATGCCAGTGTACTGGAAGAAGCAAAGATCACCAGTGTTGAAGCAATGATTCTTCAAAATCAACTTCGATGGACTGGTCATGTTGTTTGGATGCCTGATTATTGTCTTCCAAAGCAACTACTCTATTCCAAGCTTTAAAATGGAAGGCGTAATGCTGCTGGTCAACAAAATAGGTTTAAAGACTTTCAAGGGGGAAAAAAGGTATAAACACCGACAATTGGGAAACACTGGCCTGTGAGCACTCCAATTGGAGAACAGCCTTTACCAAAGGTGTCATGGACTTTGAAGATGCTTGAACTCAGGACGAAAGGGAGAAACGTGCTAAGAGGAAGGAACATTTGGCAAACCCTCACTTTGATCAACTCTCACCTAGAAACCTATGTTCCGACTGTGGAAAGATGCGCGGATCCAGAATTGGCCTCCACAGTCACTTAGAGACTCACTGTTAAGACCATGTTCACGGAAGACAATCTTAGTTGGCTACGAGTGATCGCCAAAGAAGAAGATAAATTATTATCACAACCACACTAGGCTGCCTCCAGATGTTGTGGACTACAGTTCCCACCATTCCTGGCCATTGTCTATGCTAGCAGGGACTGATTTGAGTTGCAGCCCAACAATAACCATGTTCGCTGACCTGGCCTAGATCATTGGGTGACCCTCACTTCCAGAACTATGCTGCCACTTTATTATTCTGTGACTGAGGAATTTTCAAACAGCCACAGAGGAAGAGAAGAAAATAACAGCTGCTGTGTGATTCCCCCTCACCCCCGAGGAATAAATTTTGCAGTATGAAGCCCCATATGGGGGAGAGGAAGAAACCCAGCCTGACACAACCTTAGCATTGCCCTAACCCTCCTGACACAAGCCAGACAGGAGCCTAGAGCTTCCTTGGCCCCCAAGATAGCATGGATGACTCATCATCAGCTGACTCGCATTCTCCCTGTGCCATCTTTGCTTGGTCTGTGGTGGATGGGATTGGGAGGGTTGCTATTTTCCTATTTTCCTTTTCTGTGAGCAGCTCACCTTCTTTCTGCTCGGGGCTCACCTTTCCTCCTCCTCTGCTGCTTTTTATCCTCCATAGCAGAAGAAGTAGGAAGGAGTCAGTCAGCAGCCAGTCACTGCATGGCCTTCAATATCCAAGTCACCCCCCTACTCATTGTGTTGCCTTGGTGGTACCTCAGCTTTCTTCTCACTATTTCAGCCCTTCGTAGGCTCCAGATTTGTACTGGAGCTACATAGGTTTCTAGACCTGTGATGGAGTTGCCATGGTCCCTGTGATGGAGCTCACAAGCCAAACAGTGCTACCATTTCCACTTTGCTCAAAGTATACCAGAAAATCATTTAGTGCCAAAGATCTTTTTTATTTGCATGTTGCACCTCTTCCAGCTTAGATTGGCCCATCCTGAATGTGCCATGCTTGGGGGCCTGCAAACGCTTGAGCCAGCACTGAGCCCAAGATACTGGTTCTCACAAGACGGTCTATTGGTTAATCTCACCTCTGGCTCTCACTGTGTGCCAGTAGCAGGGCTGAAGTTGAATGTCCATAGCATGCAAGTCTTGCTTGGGAGGCCTGGAATCCAACAGCCCTTGTTGCAAATCCAGGTGCTTCCTACTCTGACATTCCTGGGCACTATCTCCTCTCTGAGTGCCAGATACGATCAGAAGAATGTGGTAACCTGAGTTCAAATGGCTGCTCAACTACCCATTGGGTGTCCTTGAGTAAGCTGCTGTCTCTCAGCTTAACCTACTTCCAGGGAGGTTCTAAGGTTAAGAAAAATGGGGGTGGGGAAAACCCAATGTACAGCACGCCAAGCTCCATTGATGATGGGTGGGACATAATTATGAGAAATTAATAAGCATGCCCTTTGATTTGCAAATGGAAAGGGAAACATATTTAATAAGGGCAGCTATCTGCAATGCTGTTAACAGGTGTTTGCCAAGTCGGGAGCTACATTTGCAACTTGTTTCCAGGTGACCTTGCGCAATATTTACAAGTTGCAATATTCTCCAGGGCCAAAGAAGGTGCATCACTTTGATCACTGCCTGTAACAAGCAAGGACAGGTAATTAATTGTTGTTAGTAACTGTTTTGGCCCACACTTCTTAACCAGTCTTCGTTGCTTAGCCTCTGGGCTTATTGGGGACTAAAGGCCTTCATTTGGCAACGCAGCCTCACAACCCACATGCCAAGGGAAGAGGCAGACATCAATCCTGTTGCGGTGGATCCCATGCTCACTGCCAGTCTTTGTTCATTTCCTAAATTGTCTGTCTGCTGGGAGTAAGTGGTTTCCCTAAAAGGATTTTGCTATTTTGAGATCTCACATCTCCTCCTTTGTCTTGGCTAAATGTAATCATTGGAAGCCAAGCAGCCATGAATCCATTCCAGAGTTTCAATTCTCTTTTTATGAGCATTGCCCATCCAGTTGCTAATTTATATTTCACAGTTTGCCGAGTCAGCATCTCACTCAGTTATGCTCCAAGATTTCACTTGTAACAGGCTAGATGGCTAGCAAATATTACGTCCACAATTCCTTGCTTGGCACGTTACGTAAGGTGGCAACTTGTTCAGTGGTGGGGATAGGCTTGGAAATATGTCAGGAGCAAAGGGCCTCTTGGCTAATGAATTGTTTATGTCCACACCTGTAGTTCAGGTGGCTCTGCCAGGCACTAGGGTGAAGTGACCTGATTCTGGCAAAACTAGGCTTCTCTAGCAGGTTCTCTCAGGAAATTCTGCCAAGAAATTTCACCTCACTTAGGCCACACCTGCACCATACATTCAAAGCACTCTTATACCACTTTAACAGTCAAGCTTCCTGGAAACTATAGTCTCGTAAGAGTGCTGAGAGTTTTTAGGAGACCCTTATTCTCCCCACAGAAGTATAGTCCTCAGAATTCCCAGAAAAGGACTGATTGTTACACCACCCTAGGAATTGTAGCTCTGTCACTTCAGGGACATTGTGCAAATAATATTTATTCTGTTATTCATTGATTGCAAACACATTTGTTACATTTTTTCCAGGGCTGTTTTTGTTGTGTGTTTTGAGTCTGCATTGACTGCTGTTTTGATGCTGGCCTGAGGCACTGGCAACAGCCACTTTCTCAGTGGCTGTGCTCTTGTGGAGGGGGCACAATTTTATTTTCCCACCGTGTTTAGGGAGTTGGAGCTGTCATACCTGCTTGTGTTGCCCTAGAATGACACAACATCTGGGGCAAATAAAACAGGGGTTGCCAAGAGGCAGAAATTCTGAAGAACTCTTCCGTTACTGATGTAAGCCAGAGTATTCAGTCTCAGTGTTGAGAGTGTGAATTATATAACAAGAGATCACCGGTGTAGCACCAGTGGACATAATGGCACCCCAAGGTCCTCTCCTAGCACCCAGGAAGACTCAGCCCTTCCACGAACCCCATTGGCCATAAGGTGTTGAGGGTGGTTGCCTTTCTCTCACTTAAAAAGTACATAGAGTTGAAGGAGGAAGTTGGGAAAATGACACTCTTTTCTCAGTTCATCTTCCAGCTTTATGTGCTTTTCAGTGTGCTTAGGCTAATTCTATTGCTTTGGATTTTTGCTTAGCTCTCTTGGAGAAAAGTGTGTGTGAATCCTTTCTTCCTGTCATGTGTGTCTTTGTGGGGGGGAGGACTGATCTGGGGAGGGGGAGTGCAGAAGGGGTGGCACTCGCTGTAGTCACTCCAAAATTCAAATGTGCTGACAAGCCTAAGGTGGTGACTCGATAGAAATGTTATAATAAATACATTTATTTTCCACATTTACTCACAATTGCCAATCTCACTTTGGATCAAGCCTGGGGGGAAGCCTGCTGACAGGACAGATAACTGCACTCTGTATCAGCTAAGGCTTCGAAACAGAACCTTCTGGAGGGAGAACACCTGTGCATTCATATTGCCGAAGATGCACCGAATGTGAACATTTCTTTTTCTTAAGTGTGCTAGGCAGAAGTAAAAGGCCTGTACTGAAAATCAATCCCCATGGACCTAGTTTGTACAGAAAAGGTTACAGTGAAAGTAATTGAGAATATTAACTAATAATTGGCAAACGTTGCATTAATCAGCCACCTTTAATTGCTTTTTATCTCAGGCTGTCTTACCAAAGTCCATAAAGGGAAAGCTGCTGAAGAGATGGAGAGGGGTGGGTGGGTGGGGGAAGGGGACTAAAACCTTTATCAAGTGGAGCCAAAGTTAATATTTGTCCATTTGTTCAGGGCTCTGGGTTGGATCGGAAGAATAAAAGCAGCTATATTCATTAGCTGTTCATACTCACGCAGGAAAGTCCTTAATAGCTCCCATCGCTCAGCCTTTGATGGAGTGACATAATCATGCATGAACTTACAGGCAATTCTGAAGGGTCTGCAGCCGGATGCTTTGGGGTGGGGGAGGGGCGCTGCAAAGGAAGAAAGAGGAAGCTAAGACCCAGGGGAGCCTAAGCTGACCTTAAGATGGTGGCAGGGCAAGCTGCATAAAAGACAGCCTGGACAACTAGGTGGTCCAGAAGACCTCACCTGTAGCTTAGGGCCAGCAGCATGGCCAGGACAAAGGCCCCAGCTGAGCATACTGAAGGTGATACTAGACAGCATCACCAACCTCCTGTAGCTGCTCCTTGCTTTGCGGGGTGATCTGAGGTAGCTTGGAAAAGGGGTTTCCCTAGACTTGTCCTGTAGGGCTGTGAGACCTTAGGACAAGGGGTGGATCCCCCCAGGGGCCTGCGTGGAGGACACCAAGTCCCAGGGCTTGGGGGGTGGATAGTGAGTCAGAACAGCCTCCTTCAACCAATGGATAACCAGCTAGCCAGCCAGAAGTGGGACTTATGCCTTGCCAGTAAAGAATATATTTGTTGAGAAGGCAGCAAGGCCTGGTGTTGCCCACAGAGAAATTCAGGTTCTTGCTGCACATCTCAAGCTTTAAAAGTTTAAACTTGTGGCCCCACTTTCAGTTTTGTGCTTTTGAAAAGGAAAGAAAAAAACTTTCATCGGTGTTCTTCAACCCTGGGTCCTCAAATGTCGCTGGACTACAATTTTCCCCTTCACCAACCAGTTTAGCCTAAGGGTCCGGGATAATGGCAGTTATAGACCAGCAACATCTGGGGAACCAGTGCAGAAGAGCCCTCTGCTAGGAAACTGAATAGGGGAACTTAGATAAAGGAGAAGCACTGAGAGGCAGGTGTTTAAGAGTGAAAGCTTAATTGGCATTTAATATTGGCAGCTGTTTTGATAAGCCTAAGGGAGGAGCTGTTGTAATGCATTGGCTGGTTGGAGTGAAAGAAAATGCCAGAGTCTCTTTCTGTCAATGCCATGTTGCTGAGCAGATGATGTCTTGGATTGCAACTCACACAGCACCCCTCCATGAAACACAATGAGGAAGAAAACAGGGTGGGATTTGGGGAGGATTTTCCAGGATCAAATACACACACATTCTACATTTATATTTAGATCAAATGCACAGAATAGAATTTTATTGAATTCATTCATATAGCATATCAAAGGAGGATGGAAATAAAATACATAAACTGTACATAAAAAGTATATATAATACGACATTTTTGAATTTGTTATTGCTAAAACTATTAGTGACTTAACAATGAAATAAACTTAAACAGGGGAGGTATGTGCCAAAATGAATGTGTTTCCTTGAAATTCCACCACAATTCATTGAAAGCCTAGCACAATGATTCAAAATAGATTCAAAATACCTTTACCACCAAAGAGGCTCTCTTCCAAGCAGGTACAGTGGTGCCCCCAAGACGAATGCCTCGCAAGACGAAAAACTCGCTAGACGAAAGGGTTTTCCGTTTTTGCGTTGCTTCACTAGACAAATTTCCCTATGGGCTTGCTTCGCAAGACGAAAACGTCTTGTGCTTTTTTTAAAAAGCCGCTTGAAGAGGCACAGTTGCGACGGACCGTGCTTCACAAGACGAAAAACATCGCAAGACGAAAAGACTCGCGGAATGAATTCTTTTCGTCTGGCGAGGCACCACTGTATTGTTCCAGAAAATGTGAATTAGGTTAGGTTTACCTATAAATGTGAACTGAATAGAATTTTTCTCCCATCTTTATTTCTAAGTTGTATACAGATCACCCCCTTGTAACAGAATGCCTAACTTTCCCATCACTTTCCAATGTTTCACTTTTTTTAGTCAGGCGTCTGTATAGTTTTCTCTAATATCAGAATAAACTTGACATTCAAAATTATAATGACTGCCGCCCCACAGATGCAAAGTTTGTCTTGCAGTGGTGTGCAGGAATCTCCCCAGCGGCATCACTGACATCTCAACAGCTTCTGGCAGGATAGCTTCTGGTTGCAAGTGAGCAGAGGTGGAAACTCACACCTCTGTTTTTGACTTCAGCTCTTCATGAAGAACTGAGGGCAAATCCACTAGTGGAGCGCTTATTCTCCAATGTCATAAACTTCTAGCTTTGGGATTCACTGCCACCAGATGGAGCGATGTCCACTACTAAGGTGGCTTTAAAAATGAAGACCCATGGAGGATCAATCTGATATCCATGAGAGCTAAATAGAACCCCCATGTCCAGAGGCAGTGTACCTATGATTACCAGATGGTGGAGACAAACAACAGGGAATGCTTCTCTCCACCAAGCTCTCCTAGTGAGCACAACAGAAGCATCTGGCTGGTCACCATGGGAAACTGAATGCAGATAATTTTTGATAAAATCCAGCAAGGCAATGTGAATGTGATCTTTTAACATTCAGTCAAAGTTTCCTGATGCAGTTCAAAAGACCAACCCTGGAGTTTTTATGCTACTGAATGCCCAGCACCAGGTTCCAACCTGGTTGTGTTGTCCCAAAGGGAAAGTGCAAAAGTTATTCACAAAACCTCACTGTCTCTGCAAATCATGCTTTCAGCTGCAAAACTGTAATTCTAAATTGGGATGGGGAGCGGGTAATTTATTTGCTTATTTTATTCTGGCCTACAAGCTGAAGGATGGGATGCGGGTGGCGCTGTGGGTTAAACCACTGAGCCTAGAACTTGCCGATCAGAAGGTCGGCGGTTTGAATCCCCGCAACGGGTGAGCTCCCGTTGCTCGGTCCCTGCTCCTGCCAACCTACCAGTTCAAAAGCACGTCAAAGTGCAAGTAGATAAATAGGTACCACTCCGGCGGGAAGGTAAACGGCATTTCCGTGCACTGCTCTGGTTCACCAGAAGTGGCTTTGTCATGCTGGCCACATGACCCGGAAGCTGTACGCCAGCTCCCTCGGCCAATAAAGTGAGATGAGCGCCGCAACCCCAGAGTCGGCCATGACTGGACCTAGTGGTCAGGGGTCCCTTTACCTTTACCTTTTACAAGCTGAAGGCATCCTTCAAGGTCTCTCTGTCTGGTCTCCAGGAATCTTCCCAGTCCACACTTCTCACTGCTGCTTTTCCATAACCTCCTGGATTGCTTTTATTTGGCTAGAATATGTCCTTGATCTGTGATGGCTCACAGTGGTCATGAGCTTCTAGGAACTTCTTATGTTAGCATGTCTGAATGCAAACTACTGCACAAAGATAAACTTCCTGTCCATCTACTTTTGCTTCTGACTCTGCTCACTTTTAGCTCTTCTCCTACCCCACTCCTTCAGCACGTGGCCCCAGAAGTTTGCCCACAAATAGGAATGGGTGATTCTGCCACAATTTTGGGTTTCTCTCAGTTTCCCCACTTTTCCAGTCTTCTGAATTGGAGTTCCTACTGAAATTAATGACATCCTTTGCCATGCTCAATGTTCATATGCCAGCAGTGGAGAACCTCAGGCCCAGGGGTCAGATATGACCCCCAACGCCTCTCTCTTTCTTTGTGGCCCTTGGGATGCTTCCAATGCCACCTTCCTCTCCCCAGGCCATACACCCCCCTCCTCCATGCCCTCCTTGGGTGTTTTTGCCTGGCTGTATCCTTGAGCTGTGATCATGCATCTTGTTTGCTTGAATGGAGGGTTGAGAGATATGGATGTGGCCAAAATGAAGACCATGGTACAGTATGAAAGTCCCATCCAATGCTGTACCCACTTTTGTCTCTGGCCACCCCAGCCCTTTAGCATGCAATTCTTGGCAGTTGCCTTATGGAGGAACATTTGAATTGGCATTCCACAAGCCGGACCACAGTGTGGGACATGGTCCTCTGCACTGTGCTTCCTACTTTTCTATTTCCAGCACCTTCCATTTAAAGGGAGGAAGCTTTGGGAAATTGCTCCTGAAGCTCCCTGAAACGTTTAGGATGCATCTGTCCCTTTGGACTAGCCAATGTTCAACAGACTCATCATCACATATTTTCAACACAGAACAGTGTGTTGCTGTTCTGCTGCTCTTACTATTTCCGTCCTAAAATTGGGTTCCTGAACAGGCTTTTCCAAGGAGAGTGTGTTGGTGTGTGTGTGTGCTGTTGTTCAATTAATTCATTTATATAAAACACAGGCCAAAAATGGTTCTAAGTGGGTTTTAAACATAAAATCTAAACAATTCCATCAAAACACCAAAAACATCCATTATAAAGAAATTTAGGAGCCACCTTATTTTTATGGTTGTCAGTTGTTCTAAATTATTTTTAATATTGTTTTGAATGCTATAATCCTCCCTAGGACCTTGGGATGAAGGACAGGTAATAAGTATATAAATACATTATTATTATTATTATTATTATTATTATTATTATTATTATTATTATTATCATCATCATCATCATCATCATCATCCTGCTGTTCCTCCCAATGGATCTCAGAACAGCAAACTCTAAAAAATCAAAACACCACAATTAAAAATACAACGTATTTAGAAATGAAACATTTTGAAACATTAACAACATCTAGAAACATCCAAATACATAAAACAGAACATATTTTAAACATTTTAAAATATCCAGACTTAAGTATTTGTTTGAAAGGCAAAGCTTTGTGGAATTTTAATAAAGCACATGAGCTTATCTAAGAAAAACTAAATGATTCAGAACAGGCTTAGCACTAGTTTCTGTGGAATGTTAAGGAAGGGCTTTCGCAAGGGAAGGGACTGGTTCACTCATTTGCCAAGCTGCAAGTTCTGTTTCCCCAGTTTTAAAAGAGTCATGGGCCAAGCTCACTCTGTCATTGTCCCCCCCTCTGATCTGTCTCCCCCCAGAAGCAATGCTGGGAGGGGAGAGAGAAATGAAAGGGAATGGCAGAAAGAGAGAGTGAAAACATAAAGAGGTGGCTCCACCCACTTTTCTCTCTGGCCCTGCCCACCATCAGCATGGTTGCTCCACCCACCGGTTGCCTCAAAAGAAGAATAGTCCTTGACATCCCTGGATTAAAATCATTTTGGCTTTTTTACCATTTTTTTTTTTACCATTTTGGCTTTTTTTACCCACTCCAACTAGTCTACACTCTGAGAAAATCAACTAAAAAAAAATCCACTGCAATAATCTGCTCACATATCGAACAGAAGCAAAAGCCATAATCAGCTGTGTGAAATGCAGATGTACTTGGAATTCCTGATATATGTAGAACACAGCATTATGGAATTTAGTTGATTGTTCAAGTTTTTATCCTCCCGCAGCTGGTTAGCCAGTCAGGTGCTGTTGGTACCTTTCCTGTGTCGCTGCACACACAACAGGGAACAAAAAATAATTTGCAAAAGCCTCCGTGAAAAACAAAAGTCACTTTCCTGAAATCTTTTTTAATCGGTGAAACAAAGACGTGAGAAGAATGGGCTCTCTTTCTTGGCTGAGCCTTCTGAAATAACCTGGGTTCTTCATAATTAGAAACCCCAAAGCTTTTGCGTGCTTTGCTTGATCAGAGGCCAAAGTCAGCAAAAGCGGGGAGAGGAATATCTCTCAAACATGGAAATAAATCTTTACTTTGCAATGACAAGGAAATGCTTTTGGAACTGACCAACGGCCCTGAAGCAATCTTGAGGATCACGCAGCACCAGGTCACTGGCCTGAAATGTTTGCATGTATAAATATACAGTTATTTATGGCAAACAGACAATTGATTGAGTAAGTACAGTATCCTACTCAGAAGTGGTGTTGACCTGTCACATAGAAAAGAAGTGGCAACCCCCATAATTCATTACCAGTTGGAAATAGAACATCATTGGAGAGATAAGGATAACAATGACTTTCCATCCCCTGATAAATTACTAGCAGCTGCATTATTTTCCCTCACTTATATACGGCTCCCTTTATTGAATTTAGCTTGAGATAAATAAATGATCTGTCAAAAGCCTGGTTAATATTACTTCTTGGGGACCCATTTTGGGTGCAGCTAAAGCTTTTGCTGATAACATCTTTAAGCTTTTCAGGATGGAGAGACATAACATTTGTTTCTGACAAGAACCCTATGTCACCTTATCTGTTTCATTTGAGAGGCCGTCGACCCTGGCTTCTTTTAGTCGAAAACGAGAGCTTTGCTGTAGAGAAGGAGAAGTCTCTCGACTCTCTTCTTACAACGAGATTATATGTCCTGCTTGTAAATCCAAAGTGGCACATGATATACAGTTATTCTTAGCATTTCCTGTTGATCACAGGGCGGTATTGATTGGCCTGCTGGGGAATCTTTTCCTTGGTAGTTTTAAAGTCAAGAAATCCCCTTCCCTTCTTCCTCATTATGATCAACATGAACGTTTGCAATGCAGCTTTATATGCTTATTTCATATGTATATCCCAGACAATCGCATGTGGGAAGAGGGCAGTATCTTTTCCCAAGCAAAGAAAGGCCTAAAGTCTCAGATGTTTTTAGTTTAGAGAAAAGATGATGAAATGGGGAGGAACGCGATAAGAATAATGGTCATTTAGTCCAACCTACTGCCAATGCAGGAAATCCACTATTGCAAAATCCCAGATAAGTGACTTCCCTGCTTCCACTGAATCCACAATTTTGTACCATCAGGACATTATTTCAGAGAGGCCAATGAAAGAAAGTACAGTACTTTCCTTGATCTAAAGAAAACCCAACCGTTCAATAAAGTAATTTAAACCACAAAACAATTACGCGCATAGAGAGCAAGCAGAGGAGGCATCTTTCCAGTTCTGTGCACTGTCTGTCACAGGTATAACTGTCTCACTGTTGCACCGAAGTCATGGGAGGTGCAATGAGCTCCCGATTCTCTGGAAACAAGTTGGAAAAGCTAAGAGAAGCAGAGAGGTTGGTGAATGAGGTCTTCAGGGACAATGTAAGTCTGTCCCACGGTCCTGATGAGAGCTCCCCTGCCACCAGGGAGGATGAGCGTTATTCTGAGGAAAGAGTGAGCATTCCCTCAGAAGGGATCCATGCTATACAACTATAATCTCATGCTGTGGATACTTCTCTGGAGGGTAGAGGGATTGTAGTAGTTGGCAATTCAGTCATTAGGAACGTAAGTAGTTGGGTGTGTAACAGGCACACAGACCACAGGGTAAATTGCTGTTGTCACCTAAATAGTCTGGTGAATAACGAGGTCCAGGAAGACCAGGGTTCTCACATGTGATCCCCCTACCCATACCTGAATCATGTTTTTATTGTGCCCCTGTACTCAGCATGCAAAGCATGCTCACGGGGACAGCAAAGCTAATTTGTATCAAGGCAAAGTTATGTGAAATTGTTTTACTTTCATGCACTCCCTCCCTTCGTACCTGGAGGAAACTGGAAGGTTTACCTTGAGACTTTAATTACTGTCTTTCCTGCAGTTCAGGGTGGACAAATATGTAAATTTTGGTTTCCCTCAGTTTCTTATTTGCCCAGTTTGGCACATTTCTGCATCAGTTTGCATTAAAAAAAAAGTTCTCATGAAAATATATTAGCATTTTAGTGTTTGTTTTTCCTAATCCACACATATTTGCCTAATATACACATGCTTGCAAGCAATGTCCCTCAATAGTATGCATTTTGTATGTTGCTTTCACTAATATATGCATTTTTATGCATATATTCCCTTAATATATGTATGTTTTGTACACATTTCAGGACTGCACAACTACCTTACAAAATTTTGAAGGATAGCTGCAATTCTGTTTGTGTATTTATTTTTGAAGTAGAAATTAGTTAGGTGACCCAAACAAAATGTATCTTTCATCCTTACCTGCAGCGAATCTTAAAAGGGTGTTTTCCAGACAGTCTTGGGCTGGTGAGATATAGTTTAATATCCATGCTCAACAGTGGGTTGACTATCTCTAAAGCCTCAAGCTCCCCATTTGATAAATGCATGTAATAACCATCACAACGCAAGGGCTAATGTGAGGATAAGAGAAAGCATTACCATAATGCATTTTTAAACACTACTCAGCACTGTTCAAAATAAATAAAGTATTGATTCGTTGAACTCACAGTATCAATATACAAAAGCAATCTTCAGGCGTTCAAGAGAATAGGTTGCATCCAACAAAGTCATCCCCTCTGCACACTGTTCTGGATCTTCTCCTCCCCCTAAATGCGCCTGCAAATCTCCTCGGGGGGGGGCATGGGACATGCAAGGAGAGGAGAAGAATGTGGAATTCCTTGCACAAATGGGTCGACAGGCAGGCCAGACCCACTCCCTCCTCTCCTGACTTCCACACATGAAGTACCAAGGTCTGAAGGGAGAGTCTAACTGCATTTAGCCGAGCACAGTAAAAAGCCCTCCGTAGAGCTCCAAGCTAAATGTGGGTCCAAAATGCACACGGGTGTTGGAGGTAAGTGTGTGAGATGTGTCCCACCCCCTTGCTAGTTTCAGCCCTTGCATGTTATTACAATGCCTTAAAAGAGTCTTGATTATTGTGGTGAATGTAGGGACGGGGAGCTAAATCTATGATTGGCTCTGCTAGAATTGATTCATGTTGATTAATATATCGGCTTGAACTGCCTACTGTTTTTGCCTATTTATCTACTTGCACTTTGACGTGCTTCGGAACTGCTAGGTTGGCAGGAGCTGGGACCGAGCAACGGGAGCTCACCCCATTGCGGGGATTCGAACCGCCAACCTTCCGATCGGCAAGCCCAAGAGGCTCAGTGGTTTAGACCACAGCGCCACCTGTGTCCCTTTTAACTAATGCCACAGTCTGACTCACAGGGCTCTTGCCTTGAGGCCCATGATGCCTCAATCCGTGCAGGACTGGCTCCAGGTCTGAGGGTGTCTTCTGCTGGGCCCTGGAGTACTTACCTGGCTGCAGTGGCAATGCCCTAAACATCATTTGGGTTGCTGGGTCTAATTTCCCACAAAGTCCTGAAGGTGGAGAGCGCTTTGGGGAAGCGTAAGTGTCCTCATTTCCAGCCACACGGCTCTGCTCAGAATGCTAATCGAGAAATAAGATAACAAGCAGGCAGGGCAAGCACCAGCAAGTGGGCCCTGACAGCTGCCCAAGGATGCCAGGCACTGTCAATAGAAAATTCTGCCTATGGGTGTATTCAGACTGGGGGAGGGGGGGGGGATAATTGCATTAGTTTTTAGTGACACTAGCACATCAGGGGAAAGGAAATGTCAGGAGAACGGAATAAAGGGCTATCTGACTGAAGCCTCTGTGTACCATTTGTACCATTCAGGCAGAAAGCTGCCTATCAGCGTAGTGTCGGTTGTCAGCGTCCAGGGTGGGTGTGCATTCACTGGGGGACGGGACGCCAGGCCAGGAGGGGAGCAAGCCTAGCCCTTGCTGCTCACACAACCCCACCCCTACCAGAGCAAAGTGGGGCTGAGCTGAACCACCTGCCCACCCACCCATGCAGAGGGGAGCCCGCCCGGTCGATAGGCAGAGAGCCGGGCCTGGTTTGCGCCCCCCACAAAAACTGTGTGACTGGAACCATGACTCCCCTGGCACCCCCATGCTATGACCCCTGGCTTTACCATGTATACAGGAAAGAACAGGAAGACAAAAAGTGGGGTTAACCTCTTCCCTTCATTTTTTTCCACAGAAGGAAATCTGAATTCCGAATATGTTTCCTCAAGGGCATACAGAAAGTATGTGGTGCAATTTGGATTTAGATCCAGAAACCAATCTCCTAGAATCTCAACCACAAAAAAAAATCTTCCTCCCTCCCTATCTTCTCTTAAATTTCCAATGAGATTAAGGCACCACGTGCCAGGATAAAGGATTGAGAAACTGCAGACTAAAGTTGCCAGAAGCTCCAGTGAACTTCTAACCATAAAACACACAGTGGTTTAAAAAACACAGAATGTATAGGTGTTGACACATTGAAATACTTTGAGGATCCTCCTCAAATAATTTTTTTTTAATGAATGTCATTGTAAATCATTCCCTTAAAAAAATCCCTTATTGTTGACCTTTAAATTTGTCCCAGCATTTAAGTTTAATCAACATTTGGTGGCCACTGGGTAACTGGCAACTGGAGTGGGTAAATCTCAAAATGTTGGTTTTTCAGTTTTGTAATTTTGTAATTTTTGCCTAGTATACCATACTTTTCCATGTATAAGATTACGATTTTTTTCTTTAAAAATTATGAAAAAAGGGGGGTCGCCTTATATACAGAGAGTGCATGGGGGACGGGACGGGACGTGGGATTGGTTGCTGCCGTGACCTGTAGATTGTTATCAGCTATTTGGCATGTAACTGGTGACTGTGGCAAGGGCTGGTGTTGATTTGCTGTCGCTGCGGCAATTGGGTGGGTGATTGGCTGCTTCTGCCGGTGAGGGGACAGACGAAAGGTGGCTTTTGTGATGCGAGTGTCAGCATAGGTCATGCGGGTGAGTGGTTTTCAGCACCCCCCCCTAAAAAAAGCCCAACAACTCTGGGCAATCTCCTCCCATTTTCCTAATTTGCAGTTCCCCAAAATAGGGGGCATCTTATACACAGGGATGTGTTATACACAGAAATTTTTTCCCAAGCAATCTTTGCCATATGGAAAAGATTGTTTTCACCAATACATGGATTATTGTGTGTACTTTTCTCTATTGATCCATTTATCTTTTTTATTTTATTTATATTGTTTATTCACAGTATTTATAGCCTCTCTGCATAGAATATTTTAAATTGCAGAGCAAGGAACAAAGTAATAAAAAAGAGAAAAACAATATACAAAAAAACAACCATAAAAATAGGACCAATAAACCATGTAACAATTCTATCATTAGGTAAACAAGCAAATCTACAGCAACAAAAAGTTAGCTATCACTCCAACTTCCTTTTGTGCTGTGTTTCAAGGCACTGTTCTGCATGTTAAAGTGTCATGTCCAAGTGTTCCAGACCTACAGCCGGAGCTTTTTACTGCTGATTCAGAGCAAACAGCAATCTGCATGCTTGGAGACTGTGCTTTAAAGAGTAGACCTCTGCCTAGAAAGTGTGGAGGCAAGTGTTGATGAAACCCAATATTTCCAATTTAACCAGATGCCGAGGTAAAGCAAAGAAAACATTCAAACAGATTGAAACAAATTAAATACTTCTCGAGTTTAGGAGAACCACCGAGGTTCTGTGGTTGAGCATCTGCTTGTCATGCAAGATGCCCCTGGTTCAATCCCTGGCATCTCCAGGTAGGGATGGAAATAAAAACCTCTGTCTGGAATCCTGGAGAGCCACAGTTGCATGTTCAGACCCAGAGACCTCCCCCCTAAATAAATTCATACTTGACTCAAATTTTAGTTTTGGTTTTTGGCAGAATTTAGGCCACAGCTTTATTGATTACAAAAAGTGACTGGTTGCATAGGCTCTGGTTTGACTAGTTCCCTGCCATGCAGGTAGCACTGACCCAGGGTTCCAGCATCGGTCAGCCAAGGGTGAACACCTGGATGGGCGAAAAGTCGGGAAGAGACTATGTTCATTACCCAGATGTCCCCCTGGACTCAGACACGGGCACAACCCCCTCTCAGGGGTTGACCAAACCATCGAGTCCCTGGATTCCTTTAATGGAATACCCTTCACATAGGGATGGTGAGAGCATTCTCCCATTCCTATCACCTGAACCAGAGCCTATCCACAATCTTACAAGTTGTGACGATTTGCTACGCCGCATGTAACAGCCAATCAGCCAAGTGGGGAAAATTCCTGCCGTGCCCCTGCCCCAACGACAGACGACACACGACAGCATAGCAAGCGCAAAGCCCTAAAAGTAGGGAGAGGTGGGCGGGTGTTCCGAATGCACATGCTGAAAGAGGAAGCTCTGGGTCATGTGCATGGATATATATAGGTCCCTCAATCCATTTGGACTGCACCCCATTGGCCAGATTGAACCCAACATTGAGGGATCTACCAATCGGGTGTTGTGGCTGACCAATCTTACCCACTCACAACACAGGGGATCGGTCTCCAAATCTCACCACAACACGTGGTCCTCTTTTAGGGAGGACACGATCTAGTCAGTGTAGACAAAACTGAGCTTATGGACCAATTACTCTGGCACCTTCTGAAATATATTCCTATTCTGTCATTTATCCCAAGAGTATGTATCCTGCACAAGACAAGAGGATTCATTCCTTTCTGTAACATACAATGTGGAAAAGTCATTTTATATAACAACACAAATAATACATTCTGAATAAAAAGAGGTTAGAACCTTCATACCTCAATAAAGCCATTGGTGCTGCAAAGTGACCAGATGTCCATTTTATTTTGCATTCATGATTTGTGTTCATGATGCTGTTGGGGCTATATGCAACCCTACTCTTTCTTATACCATTTGTGCCTATAGGGTGGGTGTTGCCCCACTATCCCCCTGACAGCAATGGCATGGTAGCACTGGAGAAGCACTGAGGATGGAACTGGATATTGAATTTTACATAACAGTTCTGCAGTGTGCACCAAAGTTGACCAGGCTTGAGATACACAATGTGCAATACTTTCTTTGCAAAAGGAAATGCAAGGGCATCAAGGAAAACAAGCAGACTACAACTACATATATTTCTTTTGCAAATATATAGACAAATAACCAAACCAAAACGGAAAATTGAAAGTATTACACAATTTAGGACTTTTTCTCCCTTGTGAAGAAGTACATGAATTACCCTATGAACACACTAACCCTAATCCACCCACGCAGGAGGCAGGTGACTACAAACACACCCACACCCACAAAACATCCTGGTCAAGGGAGGCTCATAAGAAATAAAAGAGAAATAGGAAGAGAGGTGAGAGAAGGGAAGTTCTGAAATAACTTGGTGTCCCTTTTAATCCCTGCCATGTAACATTCTCCAGATTTGTAATCCTTTTTGTGAATTGGTTCTTCTCCGAATTGGCATTGGGAGTGAGCTGCTTTTATGTCCTAGCAAACAAAAGTTCTTTTCCTGTAAAATCCAGATTGCCAGCTGGCTCGCGGAAACAGCATTCTTTTCTGCCAAGATCCAGGTTTGAATTGCCTTGATATTGTTCTCTCCACATGCATGGGAACATCCTCCATTTGCGTAGGACTGAAGTTTAAAGTAGCAAAAGTCCAGATTGCTGACATCTGTTAGGCCGAGCCTGCTTCTTCACTTCGTAGCTCTCCATAAGCAAAAATCCATTCACATGCACACATACAAATGTAACTGTTCTGGCCATTTGGGCTTGGTTTCAAATGTACAAGTTGGCCCTAGTGAGTCTGCTTATCAGGGCTGCCAACTTACTAAAATCATATTTAAAGATACAGGATGTGTTTTCATCATGACATCATCTCAACACAACTAATAAAGCAGAATAAATACACTAATAACGCCGGCTCCCTCAGCCAATAAAGCGAGATGAGCACCACAACCCCAGAGTCGGTCACGACTGGACCTAATGGTCAGGGGTCCCTTTACCTTTACCTAACACACTATTATTATTGTGTCAAGGATATGCTGCAGAATACCACTGGAATAAAACACCAGTATGGAGGGGCCCTTACAAGCCAAGGCAGAATGGGATAAAATCCTCAGAACAGGGAACTTAACTGCCATAGTCACACCTCACACAAGGGGCATCAAGAACTGCAACAAAGCTTTATTTGGAGTGAAGGATACTGGGGGAAAACTAAGAACAAAAGGGGGGGAGGCACAAAGACAGGCCAATGGGCCTCAACTCACTCCATTCTTAGTAGACAAACAGACCATATCAGAGCCTGGAACAACCAGGATCTTAAGCATGTGGAGAGAATTTTGCTCACTCTGCAGATTTAATGTGCTTTTTGGCCACGAGTAACTGGGTTGGAGCAGGAATTTAAACCCAGTGCTTTTTTTCTGGTGGGACACAGGGGTACACATATCCCTAAACAATTTGTAAATCTAAGTTTGGCCTCATTGAGGGACAGTATTTCAATATGGGTAGGAAAATGAGAGTATCCCTAAACATTTATTTTTTTAGAAAAAAAGCACTAAGGCAGGAAGGGGTCCTCTTATTTTGAGGACTACAGAATTCTAGGACAGTAGGAGGACCTCTCTGGGAGCTTTTAGTGTGCCTATCAGCATTGCCTGAATGGGCTCCTACTCTATTGATCGGACAGCTATGCAAGAATGAGTGAAGAAGGGGTGGGTGATTACGACATACAGTCCCTAAACAGTCATTACAAATTTCTCAAATATATTGCTGGAATACCCATGGGGAGATTGTTCCCATTAATATCCTTGAGTCACTCTTGCTTTGCCCATTCATTGTGATGAGAACACTAATTGCACTCAGGCTGACAAATGATTTGATAGCAGAATCCTAAAATGGTTCAGAGGTGCAGATGAGCCCCCAGAGCAGGGAAGTTGGAGAATTCTGGTTGAAACAAAAATGGGGGCACAAACTGCTGCTGTTTTCATAGTTGCTTGACCCTGGACAGCCATGGCCAGTCAGAATAGATAACACACTGCCAAAAATGGACAAATATTCTGACTGGTGTAAGGCAGGTTCTTATAATACATTAGCCTGAGGTGCAATGCAGTGAAAGAAATCCTTTTGCCATAATTTGGGACAGAATCCCTATTTTGCCTGCATTCCTAACCATTCTGGTTGCATTTAGATGATTTACCCAGTGAGCCCTAGGTATCCTCATAAATGTAAAAATAAAATCCCATTTTGTTTTCTAGAGCAGATGGAAGACTTAGATGGTAGAGGTTTTTTATTATAAAAAAGCATAATTTGCAAGGAGCCCTCAATTAATCATAATCAAGTTTGTGTACGTTCGATGCTTTCAGGGTAGCAACGACGAAATGCAAGGGAGGGAAGGGAAGGGATGTTTTCCTGAGGCAGTTCAGCAGACACAAAAGCAATAAAAGAGCTTTCTTCATAATAATGCAAAGATATATGACTCTACTAAATAAAACAGTTCCTTTAGCATACTCAGTTTAGCTCAATTTATCAATACCATTGCAATCCCTAAATCCAAGGGAAATTGGAAGCCAAAAGCATTTCTGAGCACACCAGAATTTTGTTGAAGAACTTATTTTAATTGGGATCTTTGAAAAGTATATTACAATGAACACATGAAGCTTCTATACACTGAGCAGGGCTTGTAGGACGTAGGGTAGCCTGATGCAGAAGAGGAGAGGGCAAATGTGCCTTTAAGAGTGGGGCAGAAGAAGGAATTTCAGCAGGTGTTGCTCACGGGGGGACCAACAGACCTACAGAATAGTGTTTGTTTTTGTATTGTGGGGAGGTGGTTTTTGTTTCTTTAGTCCCATCTTCACGAAGGTTCTTATCTTCCTTCTGTATTAGCCTGCCTGCTTTTATGAGACACTTCTTCAGAGATGCTCCTCCAGGCATCTAAAGCGGGAGTAGCCAGTGGGGAGGGGCACCATCATGCAGCTGGCCTCCTGGCACCAGTGTTGCTGCTGCTTATGTTGAAGGAGAAGGTAAGACAGCAGGAGGTTGGTGTTGTGCCAACCCACTGGCAGACAGTTCCACCAGGGTGCCTGCACAGTGCTGAGCTCTCCACCACCTCGCTTCTCCCGCTCTAACTCCCAGTACGTGGCAGCCATGACAGTACTGGAAAGCAAAGTGTATGGCAGCTCCCAACAGGCTGCACCTGAGGTGAAGTGAATAATAATTTGAGTACTGAAGTAACAAGAAACCAAGGTGTGTGTGAGATATATATATATATAGAGAGAGAGAGAGAGAGAGAGAATGAGAACATGTGCATGTGAACCAGTGGCGTAGCGTGGGTTGTCAGCACCCGGGGCAAGGCAAGTAATTTGTGCCCCCAACCCGTGGATTTTAGCACTCGAGTGCGAGCGCGCCCCCCCCAGATGTTGCGCCCGGCCCCCTGCACCCCCCACGCTACGCCACTGGGGCTGGGGGCGAGCGAAGGAGCCAAGGACCCCCCCAAAGGCTCAGCGGGAATTTATTAAATTTATTATTTGCGGAGCCCCCGCAGGCTGAGGCAGCCGAAGCACCCTCCCCTCGGGCGCCTCCCCGCCCCCTCCTCTCTTTGGGCTGTAGGTGGAGCTCCAGACCTCGCCCGCCCGTTGGCTTCCTCTCGGAGGGTTTTGGGGAGCACAGGGCGCGGCGAGGCACCTTGGAGCTCTCCTCCCTCCCAGTCGGCAGAAGCAGCCGCCGCCTGTGGCTGGGCCGAGGGGATGGCGGCGGCGGCGGGTTGCGGAAGCTGCCCGTGCCCGGCCAGGCGTCGGTGGCGGCGTCGACGCTGCTGCAGCGGCTCCTCCTCCTGCAAGCAGTGAGTGGAGCGCAGCCGCAGCGGCGGCGGGGGGCGCACGCTAGGGCGCAAGGCTGGCAGTGGCGGCGGGGAGCCTGGCAGAGGAAGGAACTTGTCCCTTCCCTCTGGACTCGCGCCCCCCCAGATGTTGCGCCCGGTGTGGCCGGCACCCCTGGCACCCCCCATGCTACGCCACTGATGTGAACTTACCCTCACCCAAATTCCTTGATTTTGACAGGACCTCAGCAAATTTATGCACGGAGCATATGCATGGGAGGTAGGAGTCTGAAACCATTGAAGGCCAAGTCATTGCTGCAATAAAAAGCCTTTATAGCCATTCCTGGTGAGGGGAACCAAGGGCCAGCTTGGGTAGGGGAGACTCTTCACTACACTTTATGGCCTACAGAAATCTTAGAATTGTAGAGCTGGAAGGGACCAAAGTGTCACTCAGTCCACCCCCCTGCAATGCTAGAATCACAGCTACGTAAATGCTCAACAGCTGTGCAAATAGCCATGGGCTACCAGTTCTAGCCCTGGAAGATCCTGGCAATTTACACATGCACCCATCTTTGATTTCAGTATGTCTAAAAAGTTGCATCTTCAAATTTGTCACCAAATTTGTTCCATGTGGATGGAAAAGGGTAGTTTACTGAAAATAGCCTTCTATTATTTATTAAAACCACTTAATGTCACAGTCTCTAAGGAGTGTAAAGTTACAAAATGAAATCAGAAGTCCTCTCCTTTTATTTCCAATCGTCTCTTGAAGACCTTTTTATGTAGACAGGACTATGTAACTGTTTTGTTGTCTCTGTTTAATGTTGTTGATCAGCCAGTCAATTTAATGATCATTTTGTACTGCAGTTTTGTACAAGAACTTTGTACATCAGATGGACAACTTCTGGACAGACTGAGCAAGCACAAAGGCCACCTGTTCAGAGCTCTGGTGATATGTATTTAGATTATAGTACTTCTAAATGTGCATCTATGTATATACATTAACACATGTACTGTACGTTTTATGCAACATGGTAATTTCTCACATGCTCTTTTTTAGGAAACCCAAAAGCATCCACGGTAGCTGTGATTTGGGGGAGACATATTGGGAAGTAGAATTATTCAACAGGTGGGGGGAGGAAAAAATCACAAGAAAGAAAGAAAATTGCAGAAAGTTTAGCTCAGTTAAGACTGAATGAAACTATGTTGCTTCAGACAGGTGGATGAAGGAAGCAATGGGATAAAAGAGGAGGAGGTAAAGTGTAGAGGCTACTCCTAATGCTCCTTTCAACAATATGAAATTAGTATTAAAACTGGATCCACAATTTTACCTGACGTTATCCAATTATTGGGTGGTAAATTGATTGTGGGAGGACTATTTGGCAGTGAAATTCTCTAACTGTTCTGGAGGAACTCATAAAAGAAAATTCTCATAAAATGTTGCAGAACAATCCTCCTTTTTACATTTCATCCAAGCTTTAAGTTTCCACAACTTGTATTTAACAGAAATTACAAAATTTTGAAATATAATAACCTCAAGCAGTGGCGTAGCGTGGGTTGTCAGCACCCGGGGCAAGGCAAGTAATTTGCGCCCCCTAACCCGTGGATTTTAGCAGGGGGCAGAGAGCTGCGAGTGCAAGCACGCCCCCCCAGATGTTGCGCCCGGTGCGGCCGGCCCCCCCTGCACCCCCCACGCTACACCACTGACCTCAAGAAAAAGCTGCTGAATCAGATTAAAGACCCATCTAGATCAATATCCTTTTCTCACAGTGGGCAACCAGATACCTACTGGGAATCCAAAAGCAGAATCTGAGCTCAACAGCATTCATCCAGCAACTGGCATTCAGAGGCATAACACCTCCAACAGTGGAGGTAGAACATTGCCATCGTGCCCAGTAGCTACTGATAGCCCATCCACAATGAAACAAATAAGAATTTTGAGAAGGAGAAAGGATCCAGGGAACTTTGTTTTCTTAACAGACATTGCAGTGCATTTTCCATGCCCTCCCAACAGCTAAGCCAACTGCCTTGACCAACAACAAATTGACTTATTTAAATGAAAGTAATGATCTTGCTTCCACCCCAATTCCCAGTTGCACTCTGCCACTCCATCCTGATCAGCAAATTGATACTTTGATCTTCTTTTGCCCTCCCTTCTCGCAGCCAAAGCATCCAGCCCTGATCCCTGCGTAAGAAGAAAATGATTTATGCAAACATAAATAATTATCTTTCTGTGCTCTACACCCTTGTAGATACATAATCCCACCAACTTCTTGTTTAACAAATTGATTTATTTAAATAAAACTATTCATGGTCTCCCTAGCTGACCTTTATAGCACATTTGCAGGTTATACTCAAGAGTAACCCAAAGTTCCTATGACCAGAAAGGACATTGTTTGCAAAAGTACGCCTATACTTTCAAGCTGCCTGTTTAACATAAGCCACTTTCTTCCCATGTTTTCATAGAAGATCTGCCATTCATATTGAGCTGAGCTTCTGCCCCAGTCATTGGGTGGGGGAGGAAAGAAAAATAGAGGAACCATTATCTTATTCTAGTTAGGTCAGTTAATTCAGCTGAATGGAAGGTTCAGTGAAGGAACAATTATATGGGAATGGCATGGGCACATTTCAAGAAGGGGCTTCTATGAGAAACAGCCACTGTCTGGAGACCCCCAGCTTCTCTGATAATGCTGGACCTATAATTAATAGGCAGGTGATGATGAGATAAGCAGGTTTCTATTCCCTGGCAGGCGATGGTGTCTGAGGGCAGAGCTTTGGGGCAGAAGTCCAGGCCCCCCCAAAGCAGAGTGATCAGGTCGACTTACCACATTTTAGGGGGGGGAGTGCCTACCTTGAATTACAAAGGAAATGGGGGCGTTTTAGGGAAGGTTTTCATGTTTCCGAGTCAAAATGTTGGCCGTTAGCAAGCCAACTGGATCACATACACCATAAGCTTCTGAGTGGCTCTGTGGCTTCGGCTCTCGTTTGCAGCCCCCCACTCCAGTGAATGAAACCAGCTGATGGGGTAAACATCCTGATTTCTTAGTTGAACAGAGTTCAGATCCCTTTCAAAGGAAAGGGTTGTAGCTCAATGGTTCCATCCCCAGAATGTCCTCTGTTTGAAACTCTGAAGAGGCGTTGCCAGTCAGTGTAGAGCTAGACAGATCCATGCTCTGACTCGGAATAAGGCAGCTTCCCACACAAACTTTTTGGCTCTGATCGTTGATTTCCCCCCAAAAAAGAATAATAATTGAAGTCATGTTTTCCCTTTCCTACAGATAGATCAGGATTAGCAGGACATGAACTAACGTCAATAGTTATGGTAACAGGATTAAGCAGAAGTCTGGACGTTATTGAGTAGTTTGTATAAAGCCACATTAAATAGTTCTGTCAGTTCGTGGATCAACCCCATGAAACTTTTACAGTAACCAGAAGCAGATGTTGATATTGCTGCAGCCTTTCTCGTGCCTCCAAGGTCACAAAAGAATCAGTAACCAGTGATACATGTTAGATCTCCATTTTAAGATTTCTGTATCTGCCACTGTTATTCCAGATCATTCACCCCAGGAACACACAAAGGAGGTGTTTTGTTTTTTTAAAAAACCTTCATGAAAATGATGTTTTGGGTATTGTGCTTTTGAAAGGACTTGGTGGATGGTAGGAAAAATATTGCTTTTCAACAAATCTCTTAGGAATGCAAAGCATCTCAGATAGCAGTGGTTAGGAGGATGCTTCCCCTTAGCATAGATCTAGGTATCATCATTTATATTACAGAGTTCCACTTTGCTTCATTCATCCTAACTAACGTTTCCATGTTCTGATGTTAAAGATGTCTATTAGAATCCTGTAACCAATGTGCCCCTATCCAAATAGCACACTAAATAGCCAGCACACTCCTAAAAACTTTGGTGCATACATGAAAGTGTTTCTGTCTCTGTGCGTGCGTGTGTGCATGCTTCTTAAATAATTAATTATTCTTGTCATTACAGTCCTACCTTGGTTTTCGAACAGCTTAGTTCTCAAACATTTTGGCTCCTGAATACTGCAAACCCAGAAGTGACTGTTCTGGTTTGCGAACTATTTTTGGAAGCCGAATGTCCGGAACAGATTCTGTTCAACTTCCAAGGTATGACTGTATTTATAAGGCCCTAAATGAAAATGTTAGCATTGAGAAAGTTTTCATATTATTTTTACTTTAAAGAAGTTTAAAATCCCCCCAGCTGTTCCAAAGCATGAAATGATACATTCCAGTGAATTCACAACTTGTGATCCCTTATACGGTTGGGATCAACAGGTGATCATGAATAGATAAAGGAATATTTGATTATATTAACAGATTCATTGCAATTTCTATAATAAGGAACGTGTTTCAAGTAAGGCTACAGCCCTAAACTTACAGGAAAATAAATCTCATTTAACTCAACAAGTTTCTGCAAATGTGTTTAGCACTGAATTGTAAGCAGGTTTGCCAGGGAAAAGTTGGGGTTCTCCTCAGGAAAACTCTCTATTTTTGAGGGGAACCAGATAAATCAGAGCGTTCCACACCCTTTCTTGTTGTGACAAGCATTTACCTAAAGAGAAATCCTAAGTGAATTTGGGAGTTTCTCCTTAGGCAAAGCATCTGAGAAGTTTTGCTGAAAGCCAGTATTTTGAAAAGATGCACAATATTTCTCAAAAGATTCCCAAAATTATCAAAATTCCACATGGTTCTCATTATTAGGGCTGCTTCACACCACACTAAATCTGTCTGCCATCATGTGTTCAGGAAGTTTATGCTAACAATGAAGAGTCACTCAGGAGATATAGAAAACAAAGCCTGTTGATTGCCTATATCCTTCGCTGCTCTGTGCCCCGGTTCTACTGTTTGTTTCAGCTGTTGTTCACAATTGAGTCACAGCTTGGTGGCTTCCACAATTTATGTCTTCCTCTGCATCACTGAGCTATTTTTCTGGTCTGCTTTATTAGGTCCCTTACTTAGTTCCACCCATCTTGATATATTTATGTATTCAGTTTATATCCTGCTTTTCTATCCTCACCAGGGCTGGGGCTGGGTCAGCACTGCTGGGCACTTACCTGCCAAGGCTCAAAATCAGGCACTGTCAACCCCTGGAGTCATCGAGGCCAGCTGCTCCTTTCTTGCTGTTATGGTCTGTTGAACTGTCCACCCAGACTCATGGGGGCTGGGCAGAAGCCGTGGCCACCGTCTGGCTGTGGTGCTGTTTGTCAGGATGGGGATATGGCAGGGTGAAGTGGCAGTGAGGTCAAAGGAGCTCTGCATTTGTGGTGCGAGCTGTGCAAGTGCACACACACACACACACACACACACACACACACACGACAACAGCTGCCCTGGAGCATCTCTGCTGTTGCTTTGCTTTACTAGCAGGAGAGGGCTGCCAGTTCGGAGAGTGTACAACCTAGTTTGTAGTACTGTAAAGCTGCACACTTCCAGCCAACCTAGCAGTTCAAAAGCACGTAAATAGGTACCACTCGGGCAGGAAGGTAACCGGCGTTTCCGTGTGCTTCTCTGGTTTGCCAGAAGCGGCTTAGCCATGCTGGCCACATGACCTGGAAGCTGTACGCAGGCTCCCTTGGCCAATAAAGTGAGATGAGCGCCGCAACCCCAGAGTCTGCCACGACTGGACCTAATGGTTAGGGGTCCCTTTACCTTTAAAGCTGCACACACTGTAAGAGGAGAAGGTTGGCAGTTTCACCTAGCCTTAATTGCTCATTGGTTTGCCCTAATTGGCCAAGAGGTCTTTGATTTAACTCATCCATTTAAGCTCTCTGTTTGCTTATAGCATAACTCTTGGAAAATTAATGATATATCAGAATTAACTGAAATTTGGTAAGTGAGCTCAGGGTGCAATTCTGTGGTTCAAGTTCAGACACCAGCCGAACAGCTCCCCCACCCACTAAGAACCTTTCTCAAGAGGCTAAAAGTAGTGCTGGGGGCCTGTGGCAGTTGCCCTGAGCGCAAAATTTCAAAACCCGGTGCTGCGTCAATACAGCTGTGCACTTCAGTCGTTGGGCTCCATTGAAAACAGCTTCTCCATGGGAACCAGGAAGTGACCTCTCAGACAGTGGAATGACTCTTGTTTTCTTATCTCTGTGGCTGTGATCTGCTGGGTGATGTGGATGCCTCCACCCTCTACATATCCCTGGGTACTGGCAACCCACGCTATACCACTGGCCAGAAGAAACACAGCACACACTGAAATACAGCATTTCCCCTCTACAATGGAGATGGCAATATCCATTCTGAATTGCATTTATTTTCATTTATTTCATCATTCGCTATTTGAAGTTTGAAGACCAATTTGTTTACACTCTTTTTTTTCTTTATGGTGGAAGATAGATGCAAAAGACAAGAGAAAGAGAGAGAGAACCAATCTCAAATGTTGTACTTTTTATTCATGTCCAATGCATTTTGGCTAAATCAGACCTTCTTCAGGGGCTTGTCTATATAAAAAAATGGGACAATGAATAAACCATCTTAAAAACATATAAAAGCCTTATTAAGACATAATTCCCCAGAGTCCCATATATCTAAAAGATTCTCTCATACCCTATATACCCCACTGATCGCTGTGTTCTGCACAAACCACCCTATCAGGAGATCTGTTCCAAACTATGTGGGGATCGGGGCCTTGGTCTGATGTCACCTATCCTTTGGAACTCCTTCCCACTTCGTAACAGAAATTGCCACTTGTACTGGGTTTTTTTTGGCATCTCTTGCCTCTTTCAATAACCCTTCAAACTGCAAATATTTATCTCAGTTGATATCTGAATTGCTTTTATATATGCACTGCTATTGCTTTAATGTATATGTGTTTGTGTGTGTGTGCATTTTAAATGTTTTTATATGTCTTAACTATTTTATATATGTTTTTTAAATTGCTTCAGGATGCTTCGTGGGAAGTTATTCATATATGAAATAACAACAACAATAGCAAAACCCTCATTATCATTCCCAAGGAAATCCATTAAACAATTTTCTTTTTTCATATAACAGGGTAAAAAGCAAAATCATCGACTGGATTCCTGTGGGAATGATAATGAGGGCTTTACAAATAGGAATTTTGAGATTGTGCTTTAATGTTTTTACATGTTATAAGAATGGTTTATTAACTGCTGTTGCCTTTTTTTTGTAAACAAGTCCTCAACAAAGGCCTGTTTCGCCCAAAACGCATTGGCCAAAATGATTAAAAAGTGCTGCATTTTGAGATCTGTTCTTATTCTTGGTCTTTTCCCATTCAGTGTATTCTGTTTTTGTGCATGTGTGGAAGAAAGATACAAAAACACACCATAGAAGATACCTAAAACCAATGCCTTTGGATCATGATGATTTACCAGTATTCTTCTTAACCAGTCAAGCATTTTGCAATAAGGAATAAAATCTTCCTGCCACTCACTTCAAAAGTACAGTGGAAAGCAGGAACACATTTGTCAATAATACTCAGACTAGGCCTGACATCTTTGTTCTCTAGTAAAACAGTAGTGTTTGCACCTTGCTTGTATCACTGCATGTCCCCCCCTTCCCCACCAGCTAAGGTTTTTCTCACTTATTTAACTTGACAGATGAAGCACTCCTCAGAGGTCTTTGAGATTCAAACCAGCATTGGAAGCGACAGCCCAGATAACATAGATAATCATACAGACCCTTGTGGGATGTCACTGACTATTTCTTAATTGATATTTCCATGTTTCCGCAATAAATTTATTTCTTAATTATGGTTGCCAAGTCATACATGCTGTAGCTAATGATTGCCACTAATTTAAGCTTGCAAGCAAAATGTAATTCTGCTCATCCCACCCACACCCACACTTCTAGAATTGGAAGGAAAGGAACATAGGAAGCTGCCTTATACTGAATAAGGCTGTTGGTCCATCAAACTGAGTAATGTCTACACTGACTGGCAGTTTCATATGGACCATTCCCAGGCCTGGCTGCAGATGCTGGGGACTGGATTTTGGACTTTCTCTAGATGCAAAGTGGGTGCTGTGTTGTTGTTTAGTCATTTAGTCGTGTCCAACTCTTCATGACCCCATGGACCAGAGCATGCCAGGCACTTCTGTCTTCCACTGCCTCCTGCAGTTTGGTCAAACTCATGCTGGTAGCTTCGAGAACACTGTCCAACCATCCTGTCCACTCTTGTCCCCTTCTCCTTGTGCCCTCCATCTTTCCCAACATCAGGGTCATTTCCAGGGAGTCTTCTCTTCTCATGAGGTGGCCAAAGTATTGGAGCCTCAGCTTCAGGATCTGTCCTTCCAGTGAGCACTCAGGGCTGATTTCCTTAAGAATGGAGAGGTTTGATCTTCTTGCAGTCCATGGGACTCTCAAGAGTCTCCTCCATCACCATAATTCAAAAGCATCAATTCTTCGGCGATCGGCCTTCTTTATGGTCCAGCTTTCACTTCCATACATCACTACTGGGAAAACCATAGCTTTTACTATACAGACCTTTGTTGGCAAGGTGATGTCTCTACTTTTTAAGATGGATGTACCACTGAGCTAAAAAGGCCCTTCCCTATTTAAATATTTAAAAACTGTTTTTTTTTCTGAACTTAAGTCCACCCAAGGTGATGAACAAACTATAAGTGTCACAATACAATAATATAGCTTTATAATAAAACTTAGAAAACAACAGTACAATAAAATATAATTCAGCCAGTTTAAAAACCATTTCCAGAGGTGCTGCAATAAAACACAAAACAAAACAGCCACAGGACTGTGATGGAATGGGATTGATTAAAAGAATTTTTTAAAAAATTCTTTCTTAAAAAAAGTTATTGCAAGTAAATAAATAATAATAATATCAGAAACAAAAGTAACCACCACTCATGCCCACCTCTGCTTCCAAATCAAAATGCAAGTAAGCACATTTTGCAAGAGATTACCATGTGTGGCTGGCAGTTATTCACATAAGCAATAAACACACACAAAATCTCAATCAAAATATTGTAAATAGTTTGGTTTGGGGATTATACAGTTAATTTGCTTCCTAGAGCCAACCTTGGCCATCAGATTAAAAAACAAACTCTGACGGCATTATAAAATAATGATGTAAACTGTGGATTTCAAGCAGACCAGTCAGCAGATGGGATTAGAACAAAATGATCTTTAATGCTTTGTTTGTGGATTGGGAAATATAATAAAAAGTAGCAAGTGGGTGCAATTCAGGAACTACTGATGGAGATTGGGTAGGATCTCGGAGCAAGGAAGCACACATTGCAAATTGTTGTAAAATTCCAAGGATCTTTGCTCAAACAAAATATTATTAGTTAGGGAAAAAAGTTTTAGTTAAGGCCTAGCTGGATGTTTTTCCTGTTTTATTTTCTATCTGCTGCTTTCGAGGGTAATCAGTCCTATGCTGTGTGTAATCAGTCCTATGTTGAATCCTTTCCCTTAAGAAAAACCTTTTTCATAGAAATATGGATTTAAGTCAAGAAAGAAAAGAGATGAAGATAGTTAATTGAAGGAGTTAATTGTATTAGAAAGAGGATTTTGAAGAACTGTTACAAAGGAGATACAATGAAATTCAGTTAGGGGGGAATCGAGGAAGTCAGACTACAATGAAAGTTAACTTGGATTTTGGAAAGTAATGACTATTTTAACTCTTTTTTCTCTCCCCCCTTTCTTTTAGTATTGTAATATGTTTTGTTTTATTTTTTTAAATGTTAAATTTGTTATAAATGTGGAAAATCAATAAAATATTTGATTAAAAAAAAACATTTTTCTTTTATTTTAGCCTTTTAGTGTTAAACCTTGTGGTCTTGATTATCCACCCCATAATTAAGCTCCAAACCCCACACTACCTAGAGATGTTCTTGAGAAAACCCCAAGGAGTTTTAGGTAGTTTGGTGGGGGTAACCTGGGGGAAATAAAAGCTTTCACCTGGTGGCAGCAAAAGGTTTATGGGGAAGAAAAGAAAACAGAGAAGGACACTGGTTGACCTGGTCTCTCTCCTTCACGTGGCCGAGCATGTTGCTGGGGACCTGGGACGTAGACCCATGAAACACATCAATTAAAAGCCATTCCAAACAGGTGCATTTTAAAAGCCATTTTAAATATTGCTGCTGAGAATAAGCACCACCCATCTCTTGATAGAGAGTTCCATAAAGTATAGGCCATGGCTGAAAAGACCTTGACCCTTGAACTGCCCCCCCTTCACATTGTCTTCTATGTCTGTCATGTCCTGTGAATGGTGATGTCACCACTCCCCGACAACAGTGATGGACTTTGGGCCATCAAATTTCAGTGGTGCCATGTGCTAATATTCGGTGCCCTCTGCCTCTCACGCTCCATTCTGCAGCATTGTTTTGGTGCTCCCTGCTGTGCAGTGCCCATTGCCCTTCATTGGTCACACCACCCCAAAAACGCCTCTGCCAACAACACCAAAACATCAAAGTGTGTCCAGAGAGAGGTTGCCATCCTCTGCCTCTCTCTGTAAGCTGTGAATAGAATGAGGAACAATCCCTATGAAACAGAGTGAAATGGGTTCTGTCCTAGTGCCATTAATAATGCTTCTGAGCACAACTACTTGTTTCCACTATCTGTTTTCTACAGTTTCCTCATGCTACCAAAAGGGCAACCAATTTCTCTGACGAAGAATGGCAGCAGTAATTCTTTCCTCAGATAAATTGGTCACAGCAGCCATTCTTTCTCCAGAATTGGCCTTGGGTTTGAATTAGGCCCCTGGCAGAAGGTGATGGGCTGTCATTTTGAATTTTCCACAGCATTTCTGGTGTTTTTTCTAGGATTTTGTGGGAAATTTAAAATGACATCTGGGACATGGTAAGTACCAGCATGCTTGGTGATGATGTTGGATTTGCTTTCCCCCTCAAAAGAAGTGATAGAGAAATATTGTTCTAATCAGGTTTTCTCAAAGATCAGCCTCTGAGTGCAGCACCCATGACCCACTGCTGAAGTACAAAATTCACAAATTCAAAACTTTATTAGCAAAGCCAACAGGCCACAGCTGTACAAGAGTTAAAAGTGAGAATAGGGATAAAAGGAAGAAAAGAACAGGCAAAAGGAGGTCCGTCGGGTGAACAGGTCTGTCACTCAGATGGTGGCCCTCAATTTCGCAGCTCTCTCGATGTACCTCGCGACCTTCTGTGTTATCTGACTATCCGTATCAGATAATAGAAAATACAGTGTAATGTCTGGTGAACGGCCGGGGTTGGAGAGAATGAGTGGAGTAATAATCTCATTCCTTAGGTCTTTATAAAGGGGGCAAGTAAGAAGGACGTGGGACACTGTTTCCGTGTTACCATCTCCACATGGGCAGAGTCGTTTTTCAAATGGAGTCTTTTGGTAACGACCTTCGAGTACAGCAGAGGGAAGAACATCCCATCTAGCCAATGTAAAGGCACGTCTGTATTTTGGGATGGTTAGTTTAGACAAATATGAAGCTGGAGAATCAAAATGAGAAGGGGGAAAATAGGTATACCATGGGCACAGTTTCTTTAAGATAGTCAGGTTGTTTTGTCGTTCAATGTCTTTCAGGCGCTGGCCTATTAGACTCTTTGCTTTAATGAGGCCCATTGATAGTAGGGACTGTGAGTGCAGACCGCATGTAAGGAGTTTTTGCTGCACAGTTTTAAACCACTTGCTTTTGTGAGGGTCTTGCATTACTAGCGGCAGTAGACCAGGAGGATTCAGATTAAGACGAAGCCAATAATTAAATGTTCTCTGCCAGGTCCGAGTTTCCACAGATGGAAGGCAGGCCTCGAGTCGTAATGCTGCGTTTGGAACACAGGAGGGGACACCGAGTATCTGCCTTAGAAATTTGGACTGGACAGTTTCGAGACTGGAGCAATGGATCCCCGTCCAGATTTGCGCCCCGTACAGTAACTGCGCCAGAGGTTTTGCTTGGAAAACTTCAAGGGCTGCTGGGATGTATCTGCCCCCCTTCGTATAGAAGAAGCGGGACAGCATCTTGATGCTTTGAGCAGCTTTTTCTTTGGCACATTTTTGATGGACATCCCAGGACCCGGTCGACTGGAAAACGATACCCAGATATTTGAAGGCTTTGACTTGTTCAATTGTCTGGTTATCCATCCTCCAGCTGTACTGTCTGTGTTTCCTTGCAAAAACCATGATTTTGGTTTTCTGATAGTTTATTGCAAGTTGCTCTCTTCTACAGTATGCTGAGAATTCACCTATGAGCCTATTTAAACCTATTCTTGTTCGAGATAGGAGTATCGCATCGTCAGCGTACAAAAGCACTGATATTGCTTTGTCAGCCAGTTTGGGGGCGTGGAAGTCCGGAGATGACAAACAGTTAACCATATCATTGATGTAGATGTTGAATAGAACTGGGGCCAGGATGCAACCTTGCTTGACCCCCTTACTGACAGGAACTGGTCCTATAAGATGGCCATTTAACGAAGTTCTTACATGCAGCACCGTGTCTTTGTATAAACAGCTGATCAGAAATAATAGTCTTTTGTCTATGCTAGAGGTGCTCAATTTGTCCCAAAGTCTTACACGTGGAATTGAATCGAAAGCAGCCTTTAGATCGATAAAGGCTGCATATAACACCCCACGGGATTTTTTGGCATATTTGTCAATTAAATAGGCTAGGGTGAAGCAATGGTCTATGGTGGATCTGCCTTGCCTGAAACCCGCTTGCTCTTCCGCTAGAATAGCTTCGGTTTCCAGCCAGCTAGTTAGCTTGGTATAAAGATGTTTGGCATATAGTTTGCTGGGTATAGGCAGAAGGCTGATTGGTCTATAACTCGCCGGATCTGTCATGGGTCCTTTTTTATAGATTGGGATAATTATTGCCTCAGTCCAACCATCTGGGAGTAAACCCGTTGAGTCGATCCAAGAAAATAAAGACGCCAGCAGGGGGGCCCACCAGCCAATGTTGGACTTCAGAAGTTCGGCAGGGATGTAATCATTCCCTGGGGCCTTGTTGTTCTTTAATTGTGCGATTAAATTCTCAACTTCCTTCGCAGTTACTGCTGGCCAATGAGGTAGGTCCTCCAGTTGAATGCATAGTTTGTAATGTTGGGCTTCCTGGTCATAGAACAAAGATTGAAAATGGCGCAACCACTCCATTGGTTCCACTGTACAGATGGAATTAGTACGCTCCTGGTCCAGTAGACCAGATATGGTTCGCCAAAAGCAAGTAGTATCTTTCTCGTGCGATGCCTTAACCAACCTGTGCCATGCGGCTCTTTCAGCTTCCAGTTTCTTTCTCCTTAATAATTGTTTGTACGACCGTCTCAGATAAATATAAGCATTAAGTAGGAGGGCAGTCCCTGATTTCCTGTATCTCCGGTAGGCTATTCTCATTTGTCTCCTTGTTTGCCTGCACTCCAGGTCAAACCAGCTAGCTCCGTCCTTTGCCCTCTTTGTAGCGGAGCTATGTATCGCTGTTGTTAAATGGGGTTTCAATCTTTCCAAGAGTAATTTAAAGCGTTCCATAATCGCTGTTGCTGAATTTCCTGATACAATAGCGGAGCGAATAAGCTTTAACTCCACTGACTGAAGAAGGAGGGTTAGGTTTTCATTCAATATTGGGGACCATTTGAGTCTTTTGGGGGCAGGTATATCCAAATTTACAGAAGGTATATATTGTGGCTCGGCAATAGAATAGTCAAAAGGCCCACCTGCAAGCTCTAAAATTAGAGGTAGGTGATCACTCAGAGTATTATGGCCCACTTGAAACTTCCTTATAAAGCTGTAAGCAAATCTTGAGATTAAGATATAATCTATAACACTTCCCCCAGCCTTGGAGAAATGGGTATATTCCCCGGGGCGGTCCCCCTCTATATTGCCGTTTAATATCAGCAGTTCCCTCCGTCTAGCAGCCTGCACTAAGCAGAGACCTGGGAAATTACTTCTACCATCTTTGGACAGACGTGTCTGCTGAAGTACATAGGAGTGGGGAGTGCTGTGTACCCACTACTCTACCATGCAAAAATGGTCACCTTCTGGTAAGTGCTTAAACCAGGCCCTGGAAACCATCAAGTATTTTCTGAAGGATGTCAGCTGACATTGGATTGACCTAGAAGTCCACAGCTACCAGTCTTTTAACACCTACCTATTAACAAGCTTAGGGATTAGGCCCAACCCATTGAAAACTGTTCTTGCTCCTTCATCGGAGCTACTATCAAAATAGAAGATACTCACATGCATGAACTTTCATGCCTTTGTAAGTGGCTTTGGTCCATTTTCTCCATTGTTATTTAGCAGGACTGGAGGAGTTGAAATATAATTTGAGAGCTTTTAAGGTCTAATTCTTAAACAAAGGCAGGTAAATTAAATGGCTGTATAAATGAATCACAAATTACACAAGTATCTCCCAAGAAGTCATACTGTTCCTGCCCATAAAGATTACAACAATACATATTAAACCAGGATTAGGGAACCTGGAATCTTCCAGAAGCTGCTGGACTATAACTTCCGCTAATGCTGTCCAGTCCCCATATGTGCTGGGGTTGATGGGTGTTGCAGACCAACAACCACTGGACGGCCACAAGTTCCACACCCCATGTTTGTAGGAAATAGTTATGCCGCAATGGTTGCTTGTTGTAGTGCTCAAAGCCCTCTGGCCCACTACTTACACACTTACAAAGGGGTTACGTTCTGGAGGTCCATTCACAAAAGCAAAGTTGTACAAAGGTAGGAAGACCACCTGAACCACCCCCACGTGACTATACCTTACTAGGCTCTAGGAATGTCATGTGAGGCTTCTGGAAGGCCGTGGGAAGTTCCTGTAAGATCTTGTGAGAGCTTCCCACAGCTTTCAAGGCCTTGCATGATGCTCTCTGAGGGCAAATAAGCAAGGTGGAGTGCTTACAAACTCCTTCCACAGCATGGGGCTTCTGAGATCTCAGAGAGACCCTTCCAACTGTTCCCCTCCTGCTTGTTCTCCATTTTTAAAATTATCTCCCTGCCCACTGTGCAATGCTTAAGTAAGTAAATTGCATAAGTAAATCACTTGTAAGTTGCAGGTCTACTGTACTGTAAAATGGTGACAGGGTGGAGTTATCAGTAGTATATTGGGGGAATATTCAGCAAATGCCCCCTCCCATTAAACCATTCACCATGTAGAGAATATTGTGAGAGCATTTTTGCTCAGACCTACTGAAGGTTATCATGAGTAGAAACGACGTTCCTTGTACCGCATTTTCTCCAATGGTGATGTGAATACCCCCCCCCCCAAAATCTAGCCATGTATATGGAGGCTTAATTAATTAATTAAGCGCTGCCTGTGAGAACTATTGACAGTTAGTACCTTGCAACTGAAAGGTGTTTATTTCCAAAATTAAGGGCTTATTTTAATTACTTCATGGTAACTCTTTACATCTCCAGCGCAAAACCTGCTTGATCCCATAAAGATACCGTCGAACATCCAGTCCTAATTTTTCAGGCTGGTGCATATTCATTTTATTTAGAAGATTATGTTAGTCATCAAAGGTTAATCTGCCTCAGGTTTGTAATTAGGCACAGTAATGACTTGGCGTCTCTAGACTCACCCAGGTTGGTGTAAGTGGGAAGAAGGTGGACCCAAAACTGTTAGCCCATTTTCACATCCAATCAGCATTCAGATAAGCCAGTATTTGGAGTATGAAGAAACAATGGGATGGGGAAGGGAATCTCAAACAACCTACAAATTACGCAGCCCAAATATTATGGCCTGTAACTCAATTTTATGACCTGCCACGTCTTATCTACTTGAGTAGTACATCAATGGACATTGTGAAAGCTATCCACAAGCATATCTAAGGTGACAAATGTTTTGGATTCCATTCCATGTTTTCTTTTTTATGGCATTCATGTTTGGGCTGGTTTACCCACACCTCCACGGCACAAACAAGAGTGCCAGTCAAGCGAGGACAGGAGCTGGCCTTTTGTAAATGCCTCCTGTGTACATTGTAAGTTGTGTGCAGAGTCTCAGCCATTTTTCATCCTGTCTCTTGTAGTAGCAGCAGCACATCTGATGTAAATTAGTAGTAGTAGGTAGTATGGCCAACATTAATACCAACATCATTATCATAATTTATCAATCACTTTTATTTTTATTAGTAATAGTAGTATTATACTGCCCTATACCCGCAGTTCTCAGGGTGGCCTTATAGAAAGAAAAGATCTCAAATCAACTTGACAAAATAAAATGCAGTTAAAATAGTACAGGATAACCTGGTGCCTTCCAGATACTGCTGGACTACAACTGCCCTCATCCCTGACCATTGGCTATGCCGGCTTGGAGTCATAGGAGCTACAGCCCAACAACACTTGGGGAGCCTCAGTTTTGCCCCCACCCCACCCCACCCCTGATGTAAATGGAGAAAGCATTCATAGTTTTGGACATCCTCCCCTAAAGGATTAATAGAGATGCTATTGAAAGTAAGTGTGGGTGAGTGTGGGAGATGCAACTCAGGTAGAATGCTGTCTCTTTCTGCCTGTGCTTCTGAGGGCTAAAGCATGCCGGGGACATGCTGGCCCTGCCCTAAGATCCACGGGCACTCCAAGTGTGCCCATTCCACCCCTGGCTTCCATTGTTGAGTGTGAAAGTCTGAAGGAGGCTTCTAGGCATAGGTGAGTGCACGTAGAAGACAACTCGTGAATGGGAAACTTGATAACACAGGACGCTCTGTCATGGTTAGGATTCTACGTACATTCAGCTAAATACATTTAGTCAACCTCTTCAGATCTTGGTGCTAAGCATGCAAAGGTCTCAAAGGGAGGTGTTGGGGCAAATGACGTTCAATGCAAGCATCCAGTGATACACTTTGGAGCAAATATCTATATCTATCTATATATCTATCATCTATCTATCTTTTATGCACATTTTACCCTAAGACAGTGGTACCTTGGGTTACAAACTTAATTCGTTCCGGAGGCCCGTTCTTAACCTGAAACCATTCTTAACCTGAGGTACCACTTTAGCTAATGGGGCCTCCCGCTGCCGCCGTGCGATTTCTGTTCTCATCCTGGGGCAAAGTTCTTAACCCAAGGTACTACTTCCAGGTTAGTGGAGTCTGTAACCCAAAGTGTTTGTAACCCAAGGTATCACTGTATGTGCATTTTTGTACTCATCACTTGGCGGGAGAGAATTGGATATGGATACTGAAGTACCTAATTTTCACATCTTAGATTGAAGGAACTGGTGAAGGAATTGGCCATTTATTTATTTTTTGCTGGAGGTTTCTGGTTGTTCTTTTTCATTGTGTGCCTTTGACAGATTTTGCTGCTTCCATTTGTGTGAATGGTTGAAAGACACACTTATGGGGGAGACTCCATAGCTCAGTTGAGGAGCACAAGCTTGGCATACAGAATATCTGGTTGAAAGGTTTAGGCAGCAAGCGATGGGGGAAAACCTTTTCCTTGAAACTCTGGAAAGCCAATGCCAGTCACTATATACAGTGTTGGGCTAGATGAACAAATATCCTGTATACTTTCCCAGGGGAACGTACAGTGCAAATTAGATTTCCCACCTGCTCTGAATGAAACATGCTTGCTTCTCATTCTTACTATGCATTACTCATTTTAAACCTTTTGAGGAGAGGGTGGGATTGCCTGCGACTCTGTGTTGGAAATGGTTTCTTCACTATTTCTCTTGCAGATAATGGCATGAGTACATTGTTCATTGTTTGCAAAGTACGCTGCAATCTTTATGTGGAAGGTGTTACCTGCATGCAAGGTATGATTATGATGATTCTGTGCTCTGAAACAGGAGGGAGCAGTTGGTTCTTCATTGTCTTCTCCCCCTGCCCCCCAGGCTGCCAAAAGGCGATCAAAGCAAGGAGATATGATGGGGTGTGTCTTGGACTGAGGACATTAGCTTAGCCCTCAATTGCTTCTTAAGTTGCAAAGCCATTGTGAACGCCCAAGGGATAAGGAGATCTGAAGATGACACATATCGTGTCATTATTGTAAATGGGCTGGCATGCATTGCACATACTTGTAAAACGGCTTTGTACAGATGCTGTGATCAAACCCAGGATGTTCCATAAAATTCAGGCAGAGCCTCCCCCCACCTCCTTCCCTCTATATATAATCTCTCCCCACACTAGGTGGGGCGGGGGAGGATAAAGTCGATTCTATACTTTCCAACATTCCTCAGATGGAAATGGGGACATTCCATTCTACAAGATTCTCGCGTGTTTGATCTCGCCACACACACAAGCGTCATATACACATATATGTCTGTCACCTTGAACCAATTAGAACCTATCAGCCTAACCTACACCACAGGATTGTTGCAAAGAAAAATGTGCAAGGGAAGGGATTGTGTACAGCACCTTCAACAGATAAATGGAATGATTTTTTTATTTTTTTATGTTTAGCTGTGAGCTGCCTGGAGTCCCTGTCAGGAAAAAAGGCAGGAAATGCTACTACTACACTGGAAACTGTGAGAATGATCAGGAACATACCAGAGAGTAAATCCTATTGAAATCAGTGGGATTTATTTCTAAGTAAAAATGCTTAGGACTGCAATGTAAGACTTCCAAAGGAGAGTAGCTTGTGGGTCAACCCTTGTGGTCTGTGAGGCTTGATTTAGGAAGGACTGGTTGCCTTCCAGGACCTTACTCACACGAAGTGTGCACAGGGTTACAGCCTCTGCGCTTATTAGGAAATGCATAGGATCTCCCAATTAGCTTTTTAGCTATAGGTAGATAAACATTGTTATATTTCGCCTTGCCTATGGTATGTAATGTAACAGAAAACAGCGGCTGTAATTAGAAAGGGAAGAAAAGAAGGAAGAATCAAGAAAGGAGAGAAAGAACAAAGGAAGGAAAAAGGGGGAAGAGGAGAAAGAGAAGAAAGAAAAAAACAGTAAAGGAAAAATGGGAGAGAGTGAGAAAGAAGAAGAAAGGAAGTGAAGATGAGAGGAAGGAAGGAGGGGGAAATGGAAGAAGGAAAAATTAAAGAAATGGGGAGAGAAAGAAGAGAAAGTGGGAGAGGAAGAAAAAGAAGGAGGAATGGGGAAAGGAGAAAAGGAAGGAAGGAAAAATTTGAGAAAGGGAGGGGAAAGAAAGGAAGGAGACGGAAAGGAAGAGAAAAGGAAGGGAAACTAGGGAGAAGAGAAGGCTTGGGGGGGGGGTGGAGAGAAAACGCAACCCAAGGGAGGGAGAAATGGAAGTGGTGGGGGAGATGGAGAAAGACATTTTTGGAAAACGAAGAAAGAAGAAAAAGAATCAGAATTGGTGACAGGGTAGGGATAAAAAAAACCAAAGAGGGAATATGGGCTGGGTGCATTTTTCACAATGGGAAGATGAGTAGTGAATAGTGCCCCTCCCTGCCTTTTAATAAACGATGGGTGGATGAATGAAAGGAGAAATGGAAGGAATTGCGTTTAAAAGGGACAGGCTGAAACAGGGGAGGGAGAAGAGGTGCTTAAAGGTGAGGGTTCCTTTTGGGGGGTGTTCTTATTGGTTCTCCCAGAAGGGGAAGACTCTAAAATATGTAGGAAAATCTCTGCCTTACCTCTCCCCACCCCCACCATTGCCCTCTTTCTCCTGACTGGTTGTGATGCATCTGTTAAATTGGTGGGTGAGTGGGAGCTCTGTAGCAAGGTAGTACATGTTGTTGGAGTGCAAAAAGCAGGATGGAGAGGAATTGGGAGAAGTGGGGGGGGGAGAGAAGCAAATATGAAGGCGCTCACACATTCCCCCCCTCATGTTTGCAACCCTTCCAAGTCTTCCCTTCTGTATCCATAGATGTATCCATAGATGATGATGGAAGACGGGGAGCCAAGCTACTCTGAAAGGGGTCATGGGCAAAATTTCCGCTTCTCTAAAACTGTAAATGGACAAAGTTGAGGAATGGTGGGGGTTGTAGTTCAACAACATCTGGAGGGCCACCACTGCTTTAAAGGGGCAGAGGGACCCCTGGTATGATATTCCATTGTATTCCTGTGGCCCTAGAAGTTTCTGAACCACAACTCACATCATCCCTGGTCATTGGCATGATGGCTGGAACTGAAGGGGGTTGGTATTGACATCTGAAGGACCACTAGTTCCCAGTTCCTGCTCTAGTCATTGAGATCACTGAAATGACCACTGAATGATGGATGGGTATGGCCAATGACTTGATAATACTCCGGAATAGTGACTTACATTCCTATGGCTCGTGTTTGCACAATAGAATACAGCTAGCAGATACAAAGCACCAGAGAAGCCCAGAACACCGCAGTTGTAAGCTGATGTCTGTTGATGTTTCGATAGCAACACAAGCAGTGGGGTATAGAACCACAAATGGGGAGGGGGCTGCGAGAGGGAACAGGATGATCAAGTGTCGTGCCTTGTCTCACCATGTTGCAATCCAAAGTTGTCTTTTGCCTCTGGCTAAGAGACCAAGGGTGGGAATAATAAACACTGGGAGAGTTTGGAAGCTTTTCTGACAATTATCTTTGTCATTCTATTGGCCCTGGCGGTAGTTCGGTGCTCCGAGATTTCACTTTGTTCTCATTCTGGCTGGTGAAAGCAATCAGACAGCACATTCAAAATATACAGAGGCAGGGCTCATTCCATTCCTGATGTAATGCCATTGGCATCCCCTGAGCTTACAATGGGATGAATTTGGCCTAGGCCTTGAACAGGACACAAACTGTCAGAAAGACAAACCTCTGTCTCTCCCTATTTGAAATGTGCAACGGAAAGAAGAATGCCCTAAATATTTTAGCAGGTTTGTAATTTCAGAGGCAGCATACAGGATATCCCTCCCTCCATCTGTCTTTTTCTTCTTCTTCTTCTCTTTCTTAAGTAAAGAGAAAAGTTACCTTAGGACTTGTATATGGAAAGAAACTCTCCCCATAGCTTTCCATTTCTTGTCTGTTTAAGCTTGTAAATAAATTTGAAAGATAGTATTCTAAGCTACCTTGAAATTATCAGCTGCATGAGTGTATGTCACAGCATTTAAATATTTTTAGGGATTGTCATTGTCTTTAAATGTTTTTAGATGCTCTTAATCAGTTTTATATGTGTCAGGGAACTGCCATCAGAACAGGGGTGGGAAACAGAGGGGCAGTTGTGTTACAGGGAGCCTCCAAAAATCTTGCGAAGCAGTTCCTCTTCCGGTGATGAGGAAAACCCCACCTCCAGTGGGGAAGAGGGGAAAGGACCAGTGGATGCTGGTAGGAGCCTCAACACCGCTCCTGGCAAAGCTGGCCAGGAGCGAAGCATGCCCCTTCCATTGCCCACCCTGCGCATAAGTCTAAAGTGCAAAGAGGGAAGGAAAAGGCTGGGCGTAGTGAGACTTTTATGCTGGGGGAAGTCCAGGAAACAAGCACTCCCGGATTCTGCTAGCGATTGAAGCAGACATGAACTTTGGGGTTCTGCACTGTACATAGTTTTGCACCTAAATAAAACCTGTAAAAGACAGGTCAGAGTCCTGCCTGGTTACTCATGAGCAACCACCTTTGCCATCTGACAATATGTTTTAAATTATGTTTTGTCTTATTTTTCATCGTACTGCTTTATTACTTTGTTGTTTGCTACTCCGGGGTCCTTTGGAAGGAAAAGGCAGGATGTGGGTGTGGTTTGTAAACCACGTCATGGCCAAAGTGGTGTACAAGATAAAAATAGGATAAAACACAAAAAACCCAGTTTCCAAAAGCAATAAAATCATTTCTGATATTGATAATAATAATTAGTAGTCTAAATATGATTACTAATAATATATGCTTCCAATAGCAAAGCACTCTCTTGCTCTCTCTCATAAACATTTTCAAGATTGTGACTTCTAAAAATCCAATGGGACACAAGGAAAAATATAAACTTTCTCAATATGCAACTTCAGGGTAAAGAGAATAGAACAGAGATGCATGTCACAAGATATGGGTTTAAAGTATGACCACTTAATTGATGAAACTTATGATCTGCTTAGGGAAACCAGTGCACATGAAATAAATTTCAATAGCCCCTGAAGTCTGCTATAAATGGGTGAGCCTACCCCACAGGCAGGGAAGGTAATTGTTATGCCACCTATGCCTCTACGTTGAGGGATAGAATTCTTAAAACTATATTATTTTCTGGAGGGGTTGTCAAGTAATCTTGTAATTACTGTGCCGATTCTGAATGTAGCCGAGGAGAATTCACCCATCAATTTTCCGCATGAAAATCAATTGCAGATCTGATTCAGCAGCAGCCCGTCAAGATTCCTCCAAAACAAACCGCCAAGTAAGTAACATGCATTGCTAAACATGGACGAAAAGTAAAGCTTTTTTAAAAAGAAAAAGAAAGAAAAACAGAAATATTTATCAAGGATCTGGAGCCCTGGTGCAATCTGCTGAGTAAATATTTATAAAGGGGTGCGGGTGGAGAATACTAGCAACAAATTCCTTTAAGTATTCCAGTATTGTACAATGGGAGTTGGAATGAACAGCTAGTGTTTGGGAAAAATTATGCCTGCTTGTAATAACTAGCCAAATACATACTTTAGAAGTACACATATATGTCTTCATGGCAAGGCTCCGAGTCAAAGGCCTTATTAAAAGTTCACGGAGTGTCATATTTATAGAAGTTTAATCGCCCTAAGAAAATACAGAAGCAATTTAAGCAGTAGGATTAGCATTCACCTGAAGACACGAAAGGGGCAAGCCCACATTGCGAATGATGCTTCTGGGTACAGTTCAAGGCCTTGGTTTTGGCATTTAAAGCCCTAAGCAACTTGGGACCAGGTTACCTAAAGGACTGCTTTGCTCCATATATCCCTGCCTGCCAACCATGCTTCTCAGATGGGGCACCACTGAGAGAGCTGCATGCCCCAGAGGTGTGCTTAGTTTGTACTGAAATCTTGGTTTTAACTATTGCAGTTCCCACCGTCGGGAATTAGCTAGCGGCTGGATTTAGACATACACCCAGCATCAAGAAGTTTAAGTGCCCCCTGAAGACGTTTTTTTAAAAGAAGACTTTCTAGCAATTTATGAAATATTGATAGTATACCTGTGTGACTTGTTTTATTATTTTTATTATTAGTAGAAGTGATTTTAATTGTTTTTTAGAATTTGTATCTATTTATTTTTTAGTACAGTGGTACCTTGGGATGCGAACGGGATCTGTTCCGGAGCCCCGTTCGCATCCTGAATGGAACGTAAGATGCGACAGCACGTCTGTGCGTGTCACATTTTGCTGCCGCCGCGCATGCGCGTGACATCATTTTGGCGGTCTGCGCATGCGCAAGCGACGAAACCTGGAAGTAACATGCTCTGTTACTTCCAGGTTGCCACGGAGTGCAACCCGAAAGCGCTCAACCTGAAGCATATTCAACCCGAGGTATGACTGTATTTTAAAAAATATTTTAAACATGTATACCACCTTAATGACATCAGGCCCTGAAGTGGTTTATAAATGTGATAGACAAATAAATGGAATTGTAAATCTAGAATTCTTGGAAGTGAGTAAAAGACCTGCCTGAGTTTTCACTCGCACTTTTAAAATCAGAATTAAGTCACCTCGGCTAGTATTAAATAGTGCCTGCCAGTTCAATTTCAAGCCAGCAATTAGCTTTCCGCCCATAAAGACCTGGCCAGCAATTAACTGACCCTCCCCAGACTGCTAACAATGCCTCTTGCATCAGCCATAACTCCTCTTACACACCTCATGCTGCAGGATAGTATCTGGGGGAGGGAGAGGCGATACTCCCCAGGGACTGTCATTTGCCCTCAGCCCTCTGGCTGCTGATCCCTGTATTAAACTGAAACTTGCTAATTAGTAGAAACACTTTTGAAATTCTCTTCTTTTGCTTTGCTCCCTGGTTTTGGAGTTGCAAGTACCTGATCTTGTTTCTGAAGTGGAATGTTTCTTTCAGACAGATTTAGGGTGGCGCAGGCGGATCCCCTGCTAAGCCAAGGGGGTGAACAACAAACAACAAACAACCTATATTTACCGTATTTTTCGCCCTATAGGATGCACTTTTTCCCCTCCAAAAATGAAGGGGAAATCTGGGTGCGTCCTATGGGGCGAATGCAGGCTTTTGCTGAAGCTTGGAGAGCGAGAGGGGTCGGTGCGCACCGACCCCTCTCGCTCTCCAGGCTTCAGGAACACATCCGCAGCCTAGGCAGCCCTACGGGAGGTCCGGCAGGGATGTCTAGGCTGCAGATAGCAGCCTGCTGCCCAGCGCAAGGGGCGCCCTGAAGCAGAGCGCCCCTGCGCCAGGCAGACATCCGCAGCGTGGGGAGCCTTGCAGGAATTCCCTGCAAGGCTCCCCACGCTGCGGATAGCAGCCTGCCGCCCGGCGGGCGGGGCGCCCTGAAGCAGAGTGCCCCCCGCGCCAGGCAGACATCCGCAGTGTGGGGAGCCTTGCAGGAGTTCCCCGCAGGGCTCCCCACGCTGCGGATAGCAGCCTGCCGCCCCACGGGGGGGGCACCCTGATGCAGAGTGCCCCTCGCGCCGGGCAGACATGGGCCAGCCCCACAAGCTCGGGGGACAGCAGGGAGGCGCAGCGCCGCCATCCCGCTGTTCCTCGACCTGGTTCTGTTTCCCCGACCTGCTTTTGGGGGGGAAATAAAGGGAATTTTTTCCCCCTTTATTCCCCCCCCCAAAAAACTAGGTGTGTCCTATGGGACAGAGCGTCCTATGGGACGAAAAATACGGTATATGAGTAACTACTGAGACGATCCATAAAAGGCAACTGTACCAAAAAAGAAATTATTGTGAAAATAAGAAATATTGGGGAAGGGGGGATTTTGTCCTTGCTCAGGGCGCTGTATTTGCCCACCCTGGTTATCCTGGTGCCAAGCTGTATAGGGCTTTGTACTTCTGCACAAGCACCTTGGTGGTGATGGTATTGTTGATGATGCAAAATGATGATGATATCATATGTCTAGTCAGACCAGGACTGTGTTTGTTTACAGTGCTCATCAGTAATGAAGGGAAGAGATATTAAAAAACTGGGCTAAAATGGCACATGGTCCAATTCTGGAATTAATTCTTGTTAATTAAAGGCACACAGGGGCAACTAATATTCATTTCTTTCCAACTTTGGACAATAAAGGAAAAGGGATCACATGCTTGGATACAAGCAAAATATTTTGGTTCTGGCTGAATGCTGATTACATTCTGCTTGTTGATTTGCAACCAATTCCTCTGACTGGGTGGGGATTCAAACCAGCATATATAAAAAGCAGCCATGAATGCTTTGCCATCAGCAGTTGTGGGAGTTTGGGGAAGGGCCATAGCCCAGTGGTAGAACATCAACTTTGCAGCACTGGAAGAGACTTGCCAGAAACACTGGAGAGCAATTGTCAGTGTAGATAGTATTAAGCTAGGTGGACCAAATGCTCCGACTTGGTACAAGGCAGCTATGATATGGTTGAAATGCCAGGCTTCCCTAGGACTTAAGAGTTTGTCCTTATGACAGTGTCTCAGTCAAAACAATCTCCTGCATTGTCATTTTTATAGAGATAGGAGATCTTGATTTATCTCCCTAGTAACTCTGATGAATTCTGTGTTTCAATTTTAATGGCAGACTCTAACCACAAGATCACAGAAAATATATCCAAGTTCCTCACTGTAGCCATCAAAGCTAGGCCACTTTTCTTAAGGATGAGTTTTGAGTCAAAATTATATTTTTATCCTTCGTTTTAAAAGGCACAATTTGTGTGTGTGTATGTTGTCTGTTTTCTGTATGATGGCTGTCTTGATAATTCCATACTGCTTATGGTATGTAGACCTGGATATAGCACAATGAGGCAAGAGCAGATCACATCACTCTATCATGTCACTGGCCATTTGAAACCCTTAGAAAGAGCCTTCCAGGGCTCCTTTCAAGGTGATCAGCCACCATTTGGGCTCCTGCCACTGGTCTTGGACTAGATTCCTGCCCTCTGATGGTCAAGGCATAATCCAGCCTTTTGGATGGCAGCATCCTAGCTGTACTGCCTTTACCACTTTTCCCTTTTATTTAATCAGACAGTGACCAATTTATCCAGATAACAGCACTGAGCATGGCAAAACAACTAGTTTGCAGTGGTCAGCCAGCTCTTGAGACAACTGCATGTTGCTCCGATGATAGAACAATTGTTTACCATCAAGCGAAATCAAGAGAGCATCCCTAACAAAATTGTAAAACTTAAGGCTGCCACCGCGGATGAACTGAAGAGCACTATATGAAATGAATTGGGTGCTTTAACCGAATCTTCTCTCAGGACAATAACTCTAATGTAAAGCCGAGGTCTGGGGAGGTCGCCAGTCGAAAGCCCTCCTGGGGCGTTTCAGAGGGGAAAAGAAATTTTCTTCTCCTGTCAAATTCACTTCACATCCTAATACGTCTGTAGATGTGCATTGAAAATATGATACACAGCCACCATTATGAATCAAAGTTTAGATAACAAGGACCATTAGGAAATCTCCAAGGATGACAAACTTAACCCTATATGAACTTAAAGGGAATATTTTGCTTCTAATGGAGGGAATAAGCCAGGTTGATTTTAATTGTGACGGAACTAAACTGTCACCTGTCATTAGTCTCAACTGGCTTTTTCTTCTTTTTTTTATGAATTGCAGCCTTGATTTAAACATACATGGTAGCTACTAACTGGCATCTATTGAACATAAGCTATAGTGAATGTTATCTTTTTGAATAAATATACTTTAGAGTCAGCATTAATCTATCATTATTCGTCTTTGAAGGTCCATTTATATATCTTCTAGGATGTGTTACATTCTTGCAGATACAGAAATTAAAATATCACAGTAGGGGAAAGAATCTCCCTAAGTCATTTTGTCATCTCACCCTTATAGGCACCAGGGCGGGACAACACTATAAGAATAATATATGGGTGACTTTAAGTTAGGCACATTAAGTTAGTTAAATTATGCTTTGTACTAATAGAGGAACACAGAAAGGTTGTCAGTGCAAACATTCAGCAGGACCACCAAACCAACACATGTATGCATTTCATTCCAGAAGACCTGGCACCAACTGCAAGGCACCAGAGTCTAAGGGGCACCATAGACTTCCCCTCCCCCTAAAACCAGTTCTCAAAAGTATGTTTTCTTTTGTAGGATCACAGCCATAAAGTTGAGAGCAGCAGAATCCAGTCTCCAGTCTTTGCGGCTGCACTCTCCTCCATACTTCTATTGGGTGTATATTTGCTTCTGTCATGCCAATAAAGGAGTCTACCACCACTAATAATAATAATAATAATAATAATAATAATAATAATAATAATAATAATAATTTATTTGTACCCCACCCTCCCTGGCCAGAGCCAGGCTCAGAGCGGCTAACATCACATAAATAATACAATGTGCATAAAAACAAGCAATCAATTGATTAAAATGCATCCCAAAATAAATTCAAATAAATTAAAATTAAAGTTAAAACTGGACAAATGACGATTGTCAGGTTAAAATTGAAAGTGGTTAATACTTGCCAGGACCAGCTGTTTCCACTGATATTATAAGGACCTCTGAGCGGGCTGGGAAACCTCCTTCATGCTTATTCTTATACAAAGAGAAAATGAGTCAGACTGAACCCTGACCAAAGGCCAGGATCAAGGCCAGAATCTGTTATTGTCACATGATTCCATGGTGTGGCTGGAGAATGAGTGGGTGGGTTTTCAGGGTCCATGGCAGCAGCAGGCTGTAGATCTCTATACAGCTGAAGCATCACAGGCAGCACATGTACTTATTATGATGCTGCAGTGGTGTATTTGTTTGCTTTCAACTCATTGATTGCCCATGTTTGTGCTGGGTGGTGTGTCCAGGTTGGTTGGTGTGCGTGGGGTTGCTATGGATGCCATGGGCATTTCTTCGCACTTTCTGCCACACTTGTTTTCATTGTCCTGGCTGAGGTGTTTGGATAGCATGGGATTTGTGCAGGGGCAACCCCAGTGCACGTACCCCTTGTAAGATTTCACCAACTTTGACTTGTGCCATTAGTCTCTTATTTGGAAGGAAGAACCCACACCTTTCATAAAAAACCTGACTTGAATCTAAGAAAGCCAATTTCTTTCTAAGATGAGTTGCCTGCAATGCCTAGATATCAGCAAGTCAGACGCACAGAGTGTATCCAATGAAGGAGGGTTATTTTTGCACTCATCTTTTTCCCTTTCCCCAAGAAACCTTTTTTAAAAAAACCTGTGGTAGCAAAAGCAGAGAGGAATAATTTCTTCTCAATGTATTTACAAATGTGAGAAGCTTTTCAAGTTGTGTTTGCAATTCTCTTTCTATCAATGACCTCTATTTTCATAATCCTTCATGGAGTATCATGGTTTTAAAGCGCTTTCTCTCCCTGCTGTTTTTGTTAAATGGTTTTGTGGAGGGGTTTTGGGTAGGATATTTGGAAAGTCAGATGCTGCATTTAAATGTTGTGTTTTCACAGATATAATATTTATTTACACACCATCCCTCCCCCCTCCACATTCTGAGCAATGCTACTTTTCCCTGGGTATTGCTAACTATGCAGCCCAAGCATAAGGCCACAGCTTCAATGCAGTCAAGCAGTGGTGATCACATCTTGTTTGCAATTATGTTTATTTCTTCACATGTGTCCAAAAAGGCCAGCGGTGGTCAGCTGCCTTGGGCGGGCATTTATGGCAAAGAAATGGTTTGGCAGCTTGTCAGCCAGGAAAATAGCTTAGAGTCACTTAAAGACTCCCATGTCATGGACACTTGCAAAATCCCAAAGTGCTTAGTCTTTGGCTTGCATGCTTTTGAAATCGATTGCATTTGAAGAGGAGGGCAATTTATATTACGTGTGATGGATTTTCATCTAAATAATCCCAGAGTGAAGAGTGGCAAATAGCAAAGAATATGTGTGGAATGAAGAAGGAAGGAAGGGAGATTCCAGTTGTTGTTCTATGGAGGGACTGATCCATAAATAGCCTGACAAAAGTGGATGCTTTTGCGACTAATGTCTGGGGGGTTGTGAGTTTATCGTTCCCAAATATGGGATGAGTATGGTGGCTTATGCATCTGTTCAGTTGAAGCTGGATGTCTCAGCCATTGAAATGAATGTCATTAGAGCAGCCTGTCTCAACCTTGGGTCCCCAGATGTTGTTGGACTACAACTCCCATCATTCCTAGCCAGCATGACCAGTGGTCAGGGATCATGGGAATTGTAATTCAAGAACACCTGGGCACCCAAGGTTGAGAAAGGCTGGGTTAGAGTGTTGGACTAGGAGCTAGGAGACTACGGTTTCTATACCCACTTAGCCATGAATCTCACTGGGTGACCTTGAATCTCTCAGCTTAGCCTACCTCACAGGGCTGTGGTGAGGATAAAATGAACAGAAGAACCATGTACACAATCCTGATCTCCTTGGAGGAAAGATGGGGAATAAATGTTGTTGCTGTTGTTGTTAATTGCCATTTTCACAAACATGATAGGAATTGCGCAGCATGGTTCATTATCTTTGTTTAATAATGCCTGTTAGTTGAGATATGTTTTGTGTGCTGTTTGTCTCCCACTGGCACTGGCTATTCTGTTGGTGGTTAGAACTGAGTGAAGAAACACATTCTTTTGGCAAAGTGAACTAGTCCTGGCCCTACAGTTGCTGCTAAATTTCTGTAGGAGGGGAGAGAGAAGGGAGCTGAGGGGCAGGTGCCCATCACACTTGCTCAAAAACCTGGCCTTAAAAAGTTGGCATCCCCAATATATCAGAATGGTTCATGTATACCAAATGATACCATACATGCTTTGATCTCAAAAGGTCTTCTTTAGTAGGAAATTATATAATAATATAAAGGAAAAGTTATTAAGGAGGAACTGAGCTCAAACCCATTCTATCCATGCATTGAAAATGTTTATAACAAGGGAAAGGCTTGTGTGAGATCTGTCCTTGCTACGCTGCATAGACAAACATTGGAATAATATCTCTCATAGGGTTGCATACAATACTAGTTTTACTCAGAGTTGACCCACTGAAGTTGATGGACAGGACTAAACTTAAGATTCATTCATTTCAGCAGGTCTACTCTGAGTACAGCCTAGTTGGACACCATTTTTCCCCAAAATGCCTAGTACCCAAGCAAGATGCAGAAATAGAAATCCTGATTTTGACTCCTTTGCCAAGCAACATGCAGCAAAGCAATAACAATCTAAAACAGGAGTTACCCATGAACTGCTAGAAGGGAGTGAAAATTTCTGAGGGTGGTTACATTTCAGCAAGATGGGCAGTGGCTCAGTGGAAGAGCACATGTGTTACATACAGAACATCCCAGGTCCAATCCCCAGCAGACAGGGCTGGGAAGGACCCCTGCCTGAAACCCTGGAGAGCCACTGCCAGACAGTGTCAGCAGTACTGAGCTTCCTGGACCAATAGTGTGACTCTGTACAAGGAACCTTCCTGTGCTCTGGAGTGCTAGCCAGAGAAGCAGGATGCCTGTGACCTCTGAGAGGAATGGCTCAGAGTGCTTTACAGTGGTACCTCGGGTTAAGAACTTAATTCATTCTGGAGGTCTGCTCTTAACCTGAGGTACCCCTTTAGCTATTGCGGCCTTCTGCTGTCACCACACCGCCACCGCACGATTTCTGTTCTCATCTTGAAGCAAAGTTCTTAACCCGAGGTACCATTTCTGTGTTAGCGGTGTCTGTAACCTGAAGCGTCTGTAACCTGAACTGTCTGTAACCCAAGGCACCACTGTACTGTATTCAGCTGCAGGCACAGAGATAATGCAAAGCTGGTCTGCTGCCCTCACTAAACCTCTGACCCATACAACTTGTGGCTCTCCATCAATTTATTTGAATATACACTTGCTAAAGATAGGGTTGCATGCAATGTTAGTTATAATCAGAGTTGACCCAGTGAACTTAAATGGACCTGTAAACTTAGGCTCATTAATCCAATTGTGTCTACTCTGGTTATAACTTAGATGTATACAACCCTTATTTTAAATTTCAGTGCATGACAATGTTGGTGTTCGTTTTTGTCTTGTGAAGCAGAGTTGCCCCCGCCCCCTTTTGCTGTGCTAAATTAGCTTCTGAGAACAGGTGGAAAGTAAGGGGAAGTAGCCAGCAGCTCTTAATCAGTCTCAAACCTTAACCTCTTCTCCTTTATGAGACTCCTGAAAAAAATTCCATTGACTTTTATTCATGGAATCTGTAAAAACAATCGGCTTGAATAGAGCAAGATTTCTTTTTAGAGGGGTGGGGAGAAGCTTTATACAATAAATTAAACATAGGACGAAATGCAAAAAGGTTACATTGAGATATATAATATTTGAAGGTTTAATTCATTTTTCTAGTGTATAAGACACAAGGCTATTAAATTTTTAAAGCAGCGATCTTCTGAAGTCCCCTTCTTTATGAGGGCTTTCTTCATAAAGATAAATGGTTTCCTTGCCAAATCAAATGCAGATTTGAAACAAATTAAGTTAATGTTCGACAGTACAAGGTAGAATGGATAGGCAAACTGTTTTATTTTGCATTGTAATAACCATATACACCTAAATCAATAGCTGTGGAGGGGGGGGGGGAATCTCTGGCAATAATATCACGTAACTGCGGGAAATGAAATATAGAGAAAATGGAGAGTGGGAGCAAAGGAATAAGCAGATTCCACAAAGAAAGAATATGTATTGCAATAATGACATTTCATTAAAAAAAGGAAGGGATGCAATTGAATATAAGTCCATACCAGTAAATTCTATTTCTTATAATAACACAATATGAGTTAAAGTTGGCCAGCTATGGTGATAAAACACACCCCTGGGTTCTTTTCTTATGGTGTGCAGTAATTTTATGTTTAAAGATGCTCCCTGAAATGTTAAAGAGCCAGGGTGCATTAGTGCTGAGCTGAAAAATTTCTCTCTCAAAAAAATCCTGATTTCCCCCTTTTCAGAATTTCCCCTTCCCAAAATATTTTGCATTATATTATTGTAGTGTTCACCATTACACCCCCTGCCTACTTACCCAGGGTAGCAAATAGATGGAAATATAACCTCATCTGCATTTAGCAAATAGACGGAAATATAACCTCATCTGCATTAGTAGCATCAAAGTCCCAGTTCTGGGAATTTTCTCCCACCCTGTGTAGGCTTCTAATGTCATGGGATGCGACTCTAAGCAAGAAAGCATGCATGAACACACAAGGAAAATGCACAGGTGTGCTGTAGCCATGTGCTCTGCCTACCACTAGGTGTGCTTTGCTTTTCAACTTGTGCTTTGCTTTTTAAATTATCTGAAGCAGAGGCATAGCATGGGGAGGGGGCTGAGGAAGTCGTTGTCCTGGGTGCACTTTTTTTTTTTTTTTTGAGGGGGAGCAACCAGGCGCCCTCAAGACAGAGGAAACCACGCCTGGGCCCAGCCTTGGGGGATGGTGTGGCAGCAGAAGCGACTACTCCTTAGGGCTGCCCCATGTTCGTGGGGTCTGAACTGCAGGTGATGGACTCTTAGCGAGATCTTGGGGCTGTAGTAGATACGTAGCTCAATGAAGATGTCAACCCAGTGTGTGGTGCCCAATAAAAAGGGAAATTCCATGCTAGGGATCGTGAGGAATAGAACTGAAAATAAAACTGCCAATAACATTTGGAACATGGGTATGCAAAACATATCTACACGGAATAAATGGTGCATAAGAACACAAGGAGAGCCCAAATGGATCAGACCTATTGCCTGTCCAAACCAGCATCTAGCCTTACATAGTGGCTAACCAGATGATGATGATGGGAAGCCGCAAAGAGAACATGAGGGCAAAGGCCTTTTCCAGGTGTTGTTCCCCAGCAAACAGTATTGAGTGGTATACTACAGTTTGCCATCATGACTAATAATAATAACCATGACTAATAATAATAATAAATAATACATTTTATTTATATCCTGCCCTCCCCAGCCGAAGCCGGGTGCAGGGCAGCTAACAACAATAAAATAATACAACATTCTAAAATCATTTCATTCTAAAATTAATTTAGAATTTAGTAATTTAGTAACCATTGACAGCCTGATCAGAGTCCTGACTCAGTAGAAGACACCATCAGTGTTCATGTAAATCATTATTCTCTGACCTGAATGGCAGCAGCTTTTCAAGAACTCAGAGCAAGGTCTCTTGCAATCCTGCCCAAGAACCTTTAGTTGGAGATGTCAAGAACTGAATTTGGGTTATTCTTCATACAAAGCATGTACTCTACCGCCCCGCTTTTCCCCCAAACCCCTCCTAATCAGAACAAGTAAATATTTGGCACATCCTTATTCTGTTACTCCAGCCCACCTTATGTGTGTGCAATGTATTCATTGCCATATCTGCCTTAAAAAAACCTCTGTCCTTATACTGTCCACTCATAAGATGCAGACTTAATGATCCAGCTTCTGCTAGTAGGAACAATTGCCTTTTTTATTTTGCTCATTATGACCTGTTTTTCCCTTGTTATTAGTGTGCATGACTTTTTGTGTGGTTCATTTGCTTTAATAGGGGACGGATCAAACTCGGTCAAGCAAATTGAAGCTATTCTTACTCCTAGGTTCTCTGAATGAATAGGAATCATTCTAAGACATCCCATCTGCTTTCCTTCACCCGCAGTCACCAAAGAACACCCAGAATGTGAATTCACTGAAGCAAAACCTCTTTTCAAAATTGCTTGTTGTTAAATCAGTGCCTCCTTCTATCAGTTCGTGCTGATATCATTATCTGTAGGCAATCTAGCACAAGTGCCGTCTTTTTTATTAAGGTCTTGTAAGACCATTTATGCAGAATATGTCTGGTCAAGTAATATTAGTTCACATTTCCCCCCCCCCCATCAATACATTATATCTTCTATTTGTCTATATCTAGAGTTTACGTACAGTACATGGTTATTTACATTAAGAAAATAAAAGAATAGATCTATCTATAAGGGTTCCTACATAGTCAAACTTGGTAGATAATCAATTTCTTCTTCTGACAACAAAGTGTGAGATAAAGGCTGGGATTGTGGGATGGTTGTCCTCAAATCTAGACTTGTCTGTGCAAGAAGATGTTCATCTGAGCACCTTCTCCAAGTGCTTCAAATTTCAGAGGAGAAGTGAGTGGTGATTAGGGCAAGGCTCTTTGGGGTGGAATGCCCCATTAATGCAATGCCCAATAGAGCAGGTGTCTGCCTGGCACCTTTACTGTTAAATTTCAGACAAGGGATAGCTGTGGTGCCCTCCAGATGTAATTGGACTCTGATGCCCACCAGCCCCAGCCAGAACAGCTAATGGTCAGGCAGAAGCTATATAGAAGGGTCTGGCAACTTCTATTTCAGTGTATCTGAAGAAGTGTGCATGCACACGAAAGCTCATACCAAGAACTAACTTAGTTGGTCTTTAAGGTGCTACTGGAAGGAATTTTTTTATTTTGACTATGGCAGACCAACACGGCTACCTATCTGTAACAGGTAGAAGCTGTTATTCCCAAAAGATCAGGAGGGCACCACGTTGGCTATCTTTGTTTTAGGTAAAAGAGCTTTATATTGGTCCAAGCTTCAGTTTCTGGTTTTCTTATGGGTGCTCTCAGGCTCCGATCCTATGCACACTTACCTGGGAATAAATTCCAATGAATTCAGTGACACTTGGCTCTGAGCAGACATTCAATATTAATCTGCTATAATAATCTGGTGTTTAAAAAACTGTATGCATACCATTCAGCAGCATCTGTGGCCCTCCAGATGTTGCTGGAAAAAGATTTTAACCTCCCTCTAGAAGCTTTCAGGGTGCTGGGGAGAGAGATGAGAATATATACATATAACTTTTTATCAGGCATGCTGTAAACAGCATGCAGCCCTGGAAACAGTCAGGCGATCTGATCAGAAGCACCATGGTGTTGAGCATCCCAGCGTTTGCACATTAGTCTTGGGACTACCTATTTATTTCCAATGACTTGCTAGGAAATCACCCTGAAGAGTTTTTTTTAAGTGGAACATGCCAGGTATGGAGCCAGAAAGCCTTTGAATAAATTCACAAAGGTTTTTTTTAAAAAAAAGGAATTTGGCACAAAGCGACACAAATCTCCTTTAAAAATATGTATGCAGACAAACCCCTGCCTTGCTGATAGAATAAATTTTGCTAGTTTTTGTTGCTTTCTTTTGCATCGCAAATAGGGAGGGGAAACAGAAACGGACAGTGATAGGTATTGACATGCTGCCCTCAAGCTCCGGAAATCTTATTCTGCCTCAGGTTGGCATGCCAGCCTATTGACAAGTCCATTGATAGCATTTTGTCAAATATCTCCTGAAGCCAGGAATGCTACTGTGTACCTTTCATTTAATTGTACTGTCCTAAATATATATATATAACAACAATGGCAAGAACAAGGGTTTCTTGCTCCTTCAGCCCTGCAAGAGTTGGGGGGCAAACTTAGCAGCCTAACAGAGTTTCTCCTCTTTGCTACCTCCTAGAATTGTAGTCAGCTCCAAACAGGAAGAAAAACCCAGGAAGGCAGTAGTAGATAGGTAGCCGTGTTGGTCTGCCATAGTCAAAATAAAAATTTTTTTCCTTCCAGTAGCACCTTAAAGACCAACTAAGTTAGTTCTTGGTATGAGCTTTCGTGTGCATGCACACTTCTTCAGATCCAGGAAGGCAGTACTGTCTGGAATTGGGGCTAAGAACCTCCTGTTTGGGAGCTTCAGGCCTCCTGGTCTGGCCTGGACACTCCCCACTAGCCCTACTTTGCACATGAAGTGTTTGCCTGGTTGGAATTTGCCATTGGATTCTGAGAACTACTCTTGTTTCTTTGTGTGAATGGAGGCTACAGAGGGGTGTGTGTGTGTGTGTGTAGAAACTAGCCTATTGTTATACTTGCATTCATTGCTCCATCCACTTTTGCCTTTTGCCCTGCCCACCACTGGCATGTGGCCTCCATAAGGTTACTGAGGAGGAAATGTGGCCCACAGAATGAATATGTTCCACCATCCCTGGTCCAGAAGAAGAAGAAGAAGAAGAAGAAGAAGAAGAAGAAGAAGAAGAGGAGGAGGAGTTTGGATTTGATATCCAGCTTTATCACTACCCAAAGGAGTCTCAAAGCGGCTAACATTCTCCTTTCCCTTCCTCCCCCACAACAAACACTCTGTGAGGTGAGTGGGGCTGAGAGACTTCAAAGAAGTGTGACTGGCCGAAGTTCACCCAGCAGCTGCATGTGGAGGAGCGGAAACGCGAACCCGGTTCCCCAGATTACGAGACTACTGCTCTTAACCACTACACCACACTGGCTCTCAGGAGATCCCTCCTGATAAGAGCTGCCCACTTCCTAACCAGACAAAACTCTGGCTTTCTGAGATATTAGCAGATGTTGCCAATGCTCTTCTGTGCATCTGTTGACAGCTGTAAGAATCAAAAACAAAAACAAAAAAACCACCTTGCCTTTAAAATGAGTGTTGAGATGCACAGGAAGGGAATTGCCTAAAACCATATCCTGCCCTTTTGGGGAATGAACATGTCTGTGTTTCCCTGCAATTGTAGCCAACAACCCCATTTATAGGCCGTGAAAAGTGATTGGACAGTTACAAACACGCTTCTGCCTTCGCAAACACGGACGCAAGCCCTGTAGGAAGAAAGCAAACAGTTTGCTTATTTTTCTCCCCCACTTGGTTACTCCCATCTCTGTTTCAGAGGGCATTGCCATAATGAGAATGGAAAACGCTTTTTTAATTAAAGAGAGGGACAAGCCCCCTTGATCAATCCTGCCCCCTTCTGAGCTTGTGCTGTGTCCCCCTACTTTGTATCCCCCCTAACTCAGGGTTGGCTGGCACTCTTTGGGCAGGAGGACAAATGCTCTTTCACCGTTGGGTTCTTGAAAGCCTGCGGTATCTTTTTCAGGCAGGCTCATTCCATAGACTTAATTAAAACCTAGTTCACTCCTTTATTCAATTTATGAGTCCTAGCCAGTAGGATTAAGCGATTACAGGCAAAAAGCTCCATTTGTGAAACACTCATAAGCTGAGGCTGCTCAGGCTGCTCAGTTGTACTCCATTAAATTAATAAGGAATGAATGGGCTGATCCATTATGAATAAAGCTGTGGGGAGTCCTGCCATTGCTTCACTCTCGGCACACTCTCCTTAGAGAGCGTTTGTGTGAAATGATGGTGCTTATATTCGTTCGAGTGGAATTTCTGCAAAAGTGGAATGCATAAATTACTCTAAAGATGTGGAGTTTATCTTAAAAACGTTAACTATTTGTGTGAATTAATAAGACTATTATAAAACCATTAACATTCAGTGTATTTACCTTCACACACCGCACACTGAAACCAAATTCAACAATCGTTCCTAATTGCTATTCTCGTTGCGCGATCAAGCTGTGGTTCATTTTCCCTTGTAGTCATAATATTTATGATCTACAATTTTTCTATTAAAATTTAAAACCTTTTCTCCCCCTCTTTTCTCAATTTTAAATATGCTCTTGTGGGTTCCCCTCCCCTCCCCTCCTTACATATTATAATTAAATGCAAACAAGTGTTACTAAATGAAATGAAAAAAGAAAGTGTGTTTCAAAAGAGTTGGAAGTGCCGATGAGAGAGATGCTAGAAGATGCATCAATACAGGTGCAGATCATCTTGTTATCAACTACCTTTGCAAACTAATCACACTTTCCACTTGAGTTTAATTTAATAAAAACACTCTCGTTGACGCAACTGCTAAACGATGGGTCCTCCAGGAATTCTACTGCAAAATTAACAGCTAGAGTGGTTTTCTAAAGAGGGTGACTAGATGCAAAGAGGAGCTGGGCTTCTTTTGCCTCTTTGACAGTTGTACTGAAGAGGGAATTTCAGCAGATTAGCTTGCTTGAGAAGCTTGCATGGTAGACATGATACAGATGTGCAAAATAGTGCACAGTGTGTGGATAAAGTGGACAGGGATAAGTTTTTCTTTCTCATAATACTGAAACTTGTAGATGTCTGGTGAAGCTGAATGTTGGAAGTTCAACCATGGAATTTGCTCCCACGAGAGGTGGTGATGGTCGCCAACTTGGATGACTTGAAAAGAGAATTAGACACATTCACAGAGGGCAAGGCCATCAATGGCTACTAGCTACAATGGCTATGTTCTGAGACAGTATACCTCTGAATACCAGTTGCTGAGAACCACAAGTGGGAAGAGTGCTGCTGAACTCAGGTCCTGTTTGCAGCTGCCTTATAGGCCTCTGGTTGACTAGATGGGCCCCTGGGCCTCCAGTAAGGCTCTTCTTGTGTCCTTACCATGTTCCCAAGTAAGCAGATATAAGATTGCAACCAGAAGCATCCTTAAGAATCCTCCCTCCAATCCAAGGAATCATGTCACGCCAGTGAACAGGGATGTGTGGGAAGAAAACTGATGGGGTATACGGCATCTGATTTGACAATCTTTTTCAATGAGGCCTTGACAATGGGAAAGGTGGATAATGCAAATACATAATGACAACACAAGGACTATAGAAAAGTACTTACCATGACCATTAAAGGTAAAGGTAAAGGGACCCCTGACCATTAGGTCCAGTCGTGACCGACTCTGGGGTTGCGGCGCTCATCTCGCTTTATTGGCCGAGGGAGCCGGCGTACAGCTTCCGGGTCATGTGGCCAGCATGACTAAGCCACTTCTGGCGAACCAGAGCAGTACATGGAAACGCCGTTTACCTTCTCGCCGGAAGGTACCTATTTATCTACTTGCACTTTGACGTGCTTTCGAACTGCTAGGTTGGCAGGAGCAGGGACTGAGGAACGGGAGCTCACCCCGTCGTGCGGATTCAAACCGCCTTCTGATTGGCAAGTCCTAGGCACTGTGGTTTAACCCGCGTCCTGACCATGACTGTTAGGGCTGTGTAATTCTATGGACGGACAAATGTAATTGAATTTCACACATGTCATTGAACAGACAAAAACAAAAAGAGGATTAGGCAGAGACTATAACCAGGAAACCACAGATCTGAGGGGCAAGATGTGTGTTACATTACTCATTTAAGTCCATGTTTAAGTGCAGGTATTTTGTTTTTGTTTTTTTAATGGATCATAACCCTAGTGTGGAAGACAGAGGACTTATCCTCCCTCCACTCAGGCTACAGGTCCAGTCTGAATAGACATGCCTGAAATTTGCATTGATGAAAAGTGCCCTAGTGAAAGAAATTTGGCTGACAAATTATAGCAATAATACGAATTAGTACTTTCTGACTCCTGGCTTATCCTCCAGGTCAGACACCCAGCTCTGACTCTGGCCTTCAGCCTGTGACATGTTGTTTGACTGTGGGGATTCAGTCTGCACAGCTGATGCCACAGAGAAGACGTGGGGAACCTCAGGCTCTCCAGGCCTTTTGATATGACCGTCAGACCTCTCCCCAGGCCACACACCACTCACTGGCCCTGCTTCACACCCCAAACATTTTTGCCTGGCTGTAATATGTCGTTGAATTCTAACAATGCCGCTGTCTAGATGGAAACAGTGTGTGATTGTATGTCAAAATTAGCTCACTGCACAAAGATGGCATTAGCATTAGTTGTTCTTCCCCGCTCTGAAAGAAAAGTTAAGAACCTAGCTATCAAGCATTCCAAGGCTATCTATGTACACAGCACTTACTTGACATCATATGCTAAGTTTTGTTTGATATTGTTGGATTTGATTGGGGAGAAAAAAATATCAAAAGGTGCCAAGTTGCTTCTTGTCACTCAAACACCCAAGCTGCTTAATCCAGGCTCGATTGGAAGGATTAATACATGAATTCTTGATTGAAGCACTATGTAAAAACTATATTGGAAGAAGACTTTGGCTTTGCTCCAAAAGAAACCAATCATGGGGAACTTCACAAAGATTTACAGCCATCCTTTCTCTGGAAAGACTTAAGTGCAATAAGGAAAAATGCTATGAAAAAGAGAGAGGGAGAATATTATAACAGAAGTTGGAAAGCCTACAAGTAATTTGCTGTCTTGGAATATTACTTCCAGTTGCTGACATGGGGAAAGGTGTATAAAAGGGATAGCCATGTCGTAAAATTCGGTAACCAAGTTTATTCTTTAATATAAAAGACACGAATATCCAGCAACATCTGGGGCATTCTTGGGAATGAGGGGGAGAAAGACAAGCTTCTGGATGTAGCTGCTGTACTCTGCCAACACCAGCAGTGCCACAAAGAGCGAACTGAAATCAACAAAAATATGACATGCACGTGCGGGTATGTTTAGGATAGGGAACAAAAAGTGGAGAACCTATTCCTTTCTCATAATACTAGACTAGGAGTATGAAGTTGAATTTTGGGAGATTCAGGACAGACAAAGGGAAGTGCTTCGTCACACAGCACATACTTGAACTACAAAATTTGCTGTCACAATATATATAGTATGGCCACCAACTCGGACAGTTTTAAAATGGATTTAGAGATATCCATGGCTCTCAATGGCTATGAGTCAAGATGCAGTAAAGCCACATCCACACCATATGTTTAAAGCATCCTAATACCTATTTGACAGCCATAGCTTCCTCCAAAGAATCCTGGGAACTATAGTTTGCAAAGGATGCTAAAAGTTATTAGAAAACCCCCCTGAGACTTCCGGGGTGGCGCCATCGTCAATGGCGGACTCCCTCTGAACTGGAGGGACTAGCTCTGCATGAAACGGGTCTTTTCCGCTACAGCGAAGCGGGGACCCAGCTAAAAATCACAGGCGGATGAAGCCTGTGACCATGGGACTCGGCGGGCACCCTTAGCGCCCCCCCAACCCGCAAAGGAACCCACTAACGGGCTCCGAAGTGAAGAGGGGGAAGTGGCGCGGTGCTGTGAGTCAACTGCTATTTTCGTGGAGCGAAGCCGCACAGCCGTTGCCGGAGAGCACTGCCTTTTTCCTGGGACAATTTGGCTTCTAAAATAAGCACCCGTGAGTACTTAAACTTTGAACAATCGGACTTTAAATAAGGACTTGCGAAAAGAAAGGAATTGGACTTAAAAATTTATGTTAATTTGGTACTGAAACGGGAAGGTCTAAACAGGAAGTCAGCCTTCCGTTTCTTTGTAGACAGAATAAAGCAAAGGCAACATAAACTAGAGCTCAGAAAATCGCTTCTAAAGGATTGGCTTTCATCATTTAAAACTGTTGAACCCCCCTTCGGTAGCAGGAGAAGAAGGGGGATCTTTTTTGGACTGTTTAAACCTGCAGAAGTGAGTTTAAAGCAAAGTAACTTTCCACCGTCCTGATCCTGGAGCGGGGTGTCAGGACTGACGTTTTGAAGCTCATTGACCAGAGACAAACGTTTTTGACAGATAGTTAAAGGAGGAGAAACATAGTGATTCCATTGCTTCCTTTCGCACTTTAAAGGAACAAATATTGACAAAATATCTCAAAAAAGATACTTTGTTGCAAGAACAAATAGAAGTTCTCCCCCTAGAGGGAGACTATGAAACTGTAACTAATTTCAGGGAGCTTGCAGCTGCCTCAGATTACAATCGTGGGAAAGGACTTGTGACCTTGTGGGACAATGTATCCAGAGGCTCTGCTGTGTGCTCTCTGTAAAACAAGTACCCTACTGGAACAGTTAAGTGAGAAGATGGAATTGATGACTAATGCGGCCAGAATTTTTGAACAGGCAGTGGGAAACTATGTGGAGCCCACCCAGGAATTAGATCAGGAGTGTGTCCTGACAGAGCTGATGAGAGAAGAGGATGTTGCCGAATCTTGGGCGCCAGAGATGGAGGGAGCTGCGGCCTTGCAGGAACAAGAGTTTTTGGACTTGACAAATGAACTTGGAAAAAGCCAGATTTGGAAAGATAAAGTTTGGATTGGTTTGGAAATGGGGGGTTGGATAGACCCCCCTATGCAGGGATGTTTGGACTTTCCGAGTCTGGCAATGGGCCGTGAGATGCTAGGAGCTGTGGGGGCTCTCAATTTTGGAGGGATTCTGAAATATCTTCTTAAATACCACATGGAGTTGAGTCTGGACTATGGAAAAGGGGCTGATTTGTTGAAAAGGGTCAAAAACATCATCAAGCTGGAGTTCCCACGAGTGAAAGGAGAATATGAAGAAGAGCTGCGGAAGGGACATGGAAGAGATTTAAGGGCCTCGGATGTAAGGTTGCCAGGTTAATGCGCCAGATTGATGGGATAAAAAGGACTGACAAAACCCGGGACCAGGAGGAAGGGACGCTGGATGAAGATTGGATTGTTTTTATTTCTTTTTTTATTATCAGGATTGTTTTATAAAATTGATGAATGTTAGAAAAATGTTGGAATTAAATCATTTGGCTCTAGCAAAAATGTTTAAAGAATTAGGCAAGAATATTATGGTTGTGAGAAGTTGGTAAAAATAAGATTTAAGTTTTAAGGTTTTAAGGTTTTCTATAAGATAAGATGAAAATAGATTAAGATAATGTAATGACAGAATACTATGAAATATGGAAAGGATTTGCTGCATAATTAATAACCAGGATACAAAAAAAGGGAGAAGGAGGAGGTCAAAGAAAGAAGGTAATGAGACTTGAGGATTTGAGAATGATGGATTTATTTTTGTTGGTCTGCGGTGTATTTTTGTTTTTTTAATGTGGTTTTTTTCCTTAGTTTTTTCTATTTTCCTTTTCTGCTTTGTTTTTTCTTTGCAATTTCAAAATTTTTAATAAATATCATATTAAAAATAAAAATAAAAATAAAAGTTATTAGAAAACCCCTATTCCCCTCAGAGATGTTACAATTCCCAGAGTTTCCTGGAAATAGGGATTGGTTGTTAAACTACTCTGCTTTAGAAGACACCTCCATCTCCCCAACTCCAGAACTTTTAGATTCTCTGGAGGTGCAGTCCAAGCCAAGACTGTCACCCTGGCTCCATCCCTTCCTCACAGGCAATCCTATGCACTTTTACCCAGAAGCTGGTTCAGCTGGGGGCTTACTCTCACCTAATTGCATAAGATAGCAGCCTGCAAGCCCACTGACACAGAATCAAAATGCCACTGAGTTCAACCGGCTGTAGTTCTTGTCCTGTCAGTGGGTAGTTTGGCTTCCCTGCTGCTGTTGTGCACTCGCTTGCATAGGCGTTAGCCCCTGTTGAACCCAGTGGCTCTTTACTTCTGAATAAATGTGAATAGGCTTGGCTTAGAGCCGATCACATCCTTCTGGCATTTAGCCCTCCTATCTCTCCTTTGCAGTTTTTTTGCATCCCACGCCTATAACTGCTCCTAATCCTTCCCAAATCCTCTTCTCTCCCTGACCCATCCTTTCCATTCCACCCTTTGGAAGTGGCAGTGGCCCATTCATCAGGAGGGGAAGAAGCGGGTGTGTAGTTTGGGGTGGGGAGGGGGAAGAGTGAAAAAGAAAGAGGTAGTAAGGATCAGGAAAGTGTTGCTCCTCCTCCACACAATGGCTTCCATAGCTGCTGAAGGTTCGTGGACACTCCCCCTGCTGCAAAAATACACCATCTCTCTATTTCCTTTTGCTCCTTTGCATTCTTGCCCAAGGAACTAAATACCACTTGCACATGGCAGCCTCTGAAAATGTTTCTGCCCTTCTTCATAGAGCTTCCTATGGAGCTGCCCCTGACATCTTGGCCAGAATGTCTGCTGCCAGCAGACAGGCTTCTCTCTGGCCACCTTGGCTCCCACACTCCCTTCTCTCACTGATGTGCACACACACCTGTCCAAGCTCTTCCCTTATCTGCCTGCCGCAAGAGTGCTAGCGTGACGACAGCCTTACATTTTTATGTATATAGGGTGTGTGTATTTCTTGTGTTATGGTCTCTATCCAGGGCACACAGATGCCATCTCCTTTGCTCTAGAGGCAAGGAACACCACTGTGCATCCCATAGCCTAATAAACTCTTTAATAAGAGCAATATAGCCACAATAATGAAAAAGATGATTACACTCTACATAAAAATATAAAAGCTCATTTGAACCTTAAGCTCCCTGGGGTCCCATTACATGAAACTTTTATTTAAAATATAAAATCTCCTATCTAACATTTCATTTAAGGCCTTTGCTAACTTTAATATGAAATTTGTCTTCTGAGGAATATAATAAAGATGCAGAAACGGCTCACTGGCTCAGGAACTTAATAGTGGGGTTCTCCCGTGAATTTGACAAGAATGTACATAACGGAGATCTGAGGGTCCATTGATCATCCTGCCAACCTAGCAGAGGTTCTCAGATATATAGGTCTACTCTATGCACATGGATTTTAGTGATATGCAATGCACATCTGCCAATGTATGATAGAGTAAAAATGGGCCTACGTGTAAAATGAATGATGCTTACTGATACATCTTGTATCCATTTAGAGAACTGAGATTGCTGTTAACATATATGAACATTATTAAGAAGAATTAATTAAGAAGAATTAGGAAATTGAGCCAGCCCTGCAAGATCATATCAAAGGACCATCCAATCCAGCATTCTGTTTCCATCAGCAAGAAGCTTGAAGTCGACAAGTAGAGTGTGATGACAGCATATCTCTCCCATGGTTGTTAGTATCCAGTATTCAGAGGTACACTGTCTTCAGACATGGGTGGTCTATTTAGCTACCAGAAATTAGCCCAATCCCTTTTAGAAGCCAATGAGCAGGCAATGGCAGGGCCTAGGCTAGGAGGTGTGCTCCCACCCCCTGTTCCCCACATTTGCCGTCACTCTAAAAGCAAGCCTCCAAAGTGGATTTTGGAGGGGAAGCTATAACTGCTAAAAGGCTATAAGAGTCATTTCAATGTATGGTGCAGGTAAAAGATATGGTGTAAAGTTTGATCATCTTCTGTTCTAGATGGAAGCTACAGGTATTGCTGATAGGAACTCTAATTCCTGGAAGCAGGGAATGCAGCAAGATCCATGCATACCACAGAGCACCAATAGCATGCATGCACCAATGTTGCAGGCCAGGAGAGAACTCTTTAAAATATATTGTTTTCCTGGGTGATTGCCAGTCCTAGGTGTATTTAAGCAAACAGCCCATCAAGAGTGGCTCAATATGATCCACCAAAGTAAGAAACACTCACTGTTGAACATGGATGAAAATATGTTTTTTAAAAAAATTAAGAAAAGCCCTACAATGCCCAGGCTTCTTTGGGAAAAGCCACGTTCAAGTGGTCTAAGACTGCTTTAAATGTATGGCACAGATGTGACCTCTGAAACTCACTCACAATGCTGTGTCATTCTACTTAGGTATACAATCTTTGCATTAGCAGGCAATGCAATGTCTCTTTCTTCCTGTATACTTTTAAAACATAAACGTAAACAACAACCCATAGGTTGCCAGAAAGACTTCCACCTTTAGTTGCCAGGACTGAGATGCAAACCCAGGCTCGACGCGTTTTTCAGAAATAACACAAAGGATTTGTTGCATTCCTGTCAGTGTGTAGCTCCGCTGCAGGCGAGCGCTCGCCTTGTACCCAGCAAGCCAAGACATTAAATGGAGCCATGGTGCTTTTAATAACGTCTTTATGCACTTTCATGCCAAGACAGAAGATTTAGAATGTGCCTTAGCAGGTAAAGTGCATTAGGAAATCCATCTGGGAGGTTTAGCAAGGTAAATGTGGTAAAGCAAAGCAATTGGAAACTACCCTTTGTGTATAAATCACAGTTTGCCTGGTCCAGTATTACAAGAGTGCCAGTGTTCATTCCTGCCAAGAGGAGAAAAGTTTAGTTGCCTTTTATGGAGGGAGGGATGTTTACATCAGGAGGAGGAGGAGGAATGATTTAGTGGAAGCTTGCATTCCCCCCATCGCATGAATTCAGTGGAATGGATATCCTCTCCAGACATGGATGATGTCTCTTGTTGGCTTTCCAGAGTTGCTGCCACTGTACAAAGTGGAGTGCCATCTTCAGGGGCACACAGCTGGCTGGGAATGTTTTACCGCAACCGTCTCTGCACAGACATCCAGTTTCCTCCCATCAATGCTTGCTTTTACTTTACGAGCCAGAACTGGGTTGATTTTGTGAGTGGCTACACAGAAATCTGGAAGTTGCAGAAATTTTTCATATGTCTTCCTGGTCCTTTTTAACTAGGAGGAATGTCCATTTGGTTCATTAACCTTGTGAGTTTCAGTCGATTAATTGAATACATTTGCATATGAGTAAAACAATAATACTGAATGGGAAAATGCAGGCTCAAGAACATAAAGAGAGCCTTGCTGGCTCAAGGGAAAGGCCCATCTCTTCCAGCACCCTGCATTTCCCCAGCAACTGATATCAGTGGCACGTTGAGTTATATTTGGTGTTACGCCAACTCAGGGAAGACCCATTGATGTCTATGGACATAGCTAACTTAGATACCTTAATTTCAGTGGGTCTACCCTAACTAGGGATGTTGGAAAATTCTGATGAAAACTGAAATGGGAGCAGAAATTGCTGGCTTTGCTTATTTGTCCCATGTCCCCAATGGAAATCAATCTGGCAAATGCAATTGGTATTCACTTTTGTTGCTTTCAGTCCACAAACGATGCACAATTGATTATGCTTTCCCCCATTTGCATTGCATTCCCTTTGCAATGAAATGAATGGGGTGGAATTGCACAGTGACAGTGTATGTTAGCTGCTGCAACTGACTTCCTCCAACATTGAAGGTACTACAGAGCCATCATGGCTAGTAGCCAGTGCTTTTTTTCTGGGGGGATGCAGGGGTATGCATGCCCCTAAACATTTTGTGACTCTTTGTACTTTTGTCCATTATTTTCCCCGAATTGAACTATAAAATGGTGATTTCCTTGAGTCAAAATGAGAGTACCCCTAAACATTATTTTTTAAAGCACAGTTAGAAGCCATACTTCATTTTAGAGGATGTGTACATGTGTAGTAGCAGATATCCTCTTAGAAGAAGTTGTGTCACAACTGACCACTGCACTCTGCAGGAGAGAGCCCCCTGCAGATACCATAATTGGTCTGTTTCATATGATGTAGGAATCGGTGTGGTGGCACCTACCCTTTGGTACTCCTTCCCATTACAAATCAGACAGTGGCCAATTCTATTGGCTTTCGGATGCCTACCAAATACCTTCCATTTTTTAAACAAGCCTATTAAGTGGAGTTCTTATTTATTTATTACCTGTGGTGTCCGTATTGAATTTGAATGGTTTTAATATATGCTTTTTATGGTCAAATCAGTTTGGGATGTTGCATGGGAAGTGATTCATAAGTGACATGAAGTGACATCTTCTGCATGAGCAAGAAGAGGAAATCATGTTCTTAAGGGTCAAACCAGGCAATGTGTAAAATGGATGATCACACTACATGTATCTCTGTGATGGCTATGATCTCCTGAAATGGTCAAAGGCAGTGTGCCTCCAAACATTCTCCCTTCCTTCCTTCCTTCCTTCCTTCCTTCCTTCCTTCCTTCCTTCCTAAGCTGCCCTTCATCTGAGGATCACAGGGCTGCTTACAATTTAAATACTAGTTGCTGGGCAGCAAAACTGAGGAGGAGCACACCATACTTACTTGTGAGTCGAGGTCCCGTTCCCTGCTTGGTGATGAAATAAGACACATGGACACAAGTATTTAGGTTAATGGGCTAAAAAGAGGCCACAACTTTATTGGTTACAGAATGTGAGTGGTATTGGCTTAGGCATTGGATCTGAACAGGCTAAACCACGCCCCCCCCCTGTGAGCCGGATTGGCTGGCTGAGGGGCATGACGCAGGCCCAGGGCTCCAGTGACTGGGGGGGGGCTAGCCACCCCCCCCGTGACCGCGGGAAGCGATTCCCGCTCACAACCCCTCCCCTCTGGGAAAAGGAGAGGCTTTGTGTGCTTTCCTGCTTGGTCACTATGAGAACGGGATGCTGGGCTATGAGAATGGGATGCTGAATTACCCTCTGGAGGGCATTGCAAGGAGTCTTCTTATGTCCTTACAAATTATTGATGCCCAATAATATTGACTCCAAAGCTGGACCTGCTTCCATGTTGGGGCTCAGCTTCTGTCTGCATACAGCACCTTTTCCTCCAACTTATACGGAGCGACTGTGGAACCTCTGTGCTTCCTAAAAGATATGTGCATGTGCGTGAAGCTAATTATATCCAGCGCTTTTTATCTTGGAAAAAAGGTGCCAGTACTCACCATGAAGTTGTTACAGTAAGTGACACACTTTTAAACCACAAAAAGATGCCAGTGCTGCGTACCCTTGAGTACCCCCTGAAAACTCCCCACTGATTATATCTCTTCTATGTTTAGGAAGGGTGTGTGTCTCCTTCAGTTCCACTTCTCTTATCTTATGCTGTTATTATCTTATGCTAAACATCATGTGCTGAAGTGGAGCCCATTTTATGGGCCCACAAAACCACTGCAATGGTGTACATTATTATCAGCTGAAAGTCAGCCAAAATGACCTATAAACAATCATGAGAGTTGTTTTGCCTAAAGTGGGAGCATTGTACCTTAAAAAAATAATAACACTCTACAATATTGCTCTGTTTAATAAATCCTAGAAGCGGGGCGAGATACTTTACCATGCCTGTTCTCTTAAGCAGCCATTGACTGGAAGTGGTCATAAAAGAAACAAAGAGTACACTCGCCTTGTTAATATAATTTGCATTACATATTCATAAACCGTTTTATAAACTCCAAAAATTCAATTGTACTGAAAGTGCATAATGGTCGAGCAACCATACTGAAAACAGGCAGCCTGTTCCAGAATTAACGGCACAATGAATGAAATGCTCTGTCTATAATAAACCCATTCAGATATAAATTATGGGAGAGTAGATGAAATGTTTGTTGAGCAATAAAGCTTGCAGCCGTACATGTGGAATTGAATGGGATTTATCATAAAATATTGTGGGAGAGACGGCCTAAAATACTTGTTACAAATTGACTGAATTAAATTTTATCCAAGCACACTTTGGGGATGCTGAAATTTTAGGAAATGAACCCATAAGTTATTTAGTTAAGATGACCCAGTGTCTCCTGGGACCAAGAAGAGGGGGAGGGTTGCAGCAATGGTGCCTTAATTTCACCCTCCTAAATTTGTCAGATAAACTGTCTCCCTGCTGGAGACTGTTGGACAGAACAGAGTTGGAATGGAACAGATGGAAGCTGGCAGAAGAATATTTGGTTGCTACATTTCCTTGAGAGATGTCTGTCCCAGTAAGACATACATACCTGCCAAAATATCCTGTGCAGCAGTTCCCAAGCACTCAACAGCCTGTTGAAACCTTGGGAACCTCTTGAGCCCAAGTGGGGCATGGTTGACCTCTTTGCATCAGCTGATGGGTAGAGAGGTCAATCCTGCTCTCTGCAGCATTCAGGTGTGGAAGTGACCTACCCATTGGAGCGCCCCACTTTCTGCAGCGATCCACTCCCCACATCCATCAGCTGACCTCACGCACCTATCAGGGTAATGTCACTTGATTGACATGTGGGTGTTGGCCAGATTGAAGCTCCTGCTGGGCCAAGATTGGCTCACAGGCCAGGCGTTCTGCAGCCCTGTTCTATTTACATATCCCCACCATAACATACAAAGGAGATACAAGGAGCAGGATAGCCTAAGAATATTGTCATTTCCATTGTTTTGGAAGCAAAAGCTTACTAAAATCAGAGCAGTGCATAATATTTTATTTTTAGCATAAAAACATTACACAATAGATACTGTTTTTGTTTTTAAAAAAGCTGGATGGGTTTCCTTTAGCACAGTCTTTCCAGTTTTTAATACCGGTAACTTGTTATCAAATAAATTAACTGATATTTTAATATACTTACATTTTAAATAACACAAATACAAAAGGGTTCAGGCATGCCCCCATGCTTTGGAAGAAATGCTGTCTCACCCACCCCACTGCTGAAGAGCCCGGGGCTTAATTGCAATCTCTTTGTAACCTAAGGCCACCAGGAAGCCGGACCGCTTGCTTATAGGGTAACCAAACTAATGAGACATGAATGCAAGTCTAAACATTTTGTTCAGTTAGAAGAGGCCAGGAAGGCTGCAAGCATCCAGAAGTCACATACGCCCAAGGTCAAGTGTCTAAAGCAGTTTAATCCAGCCCCTGTGGCAGTTTATTTCCTGGGGTAAAAATCCTTTAAAAAAGCTCAACAACTTCAGCCCTTCACTTCATCAAATCTGGACCTCTTTGAAAAGAGTTTGGACACCACTGGTCTAAAGTCTGCATATATTTTGATGCTCTTGAAATCCTGCCCTTGAAACCTTACCAAAAAGTATTCCTCCTGATGTGAGGCAAGGCCATTAAGTGTTGCCACTTTGTGCAGTGGGAGAAAAGGAATCCCACCTAATACCAAACATACCAAACATCTTACACTTCCTCTAACAAAAAAAAAAAAAAAAAGCACCTCATCTGCTAGTTGTTCCCTTCACTCTTGGGGCCATAAATGTGTCAGTTGTTGAAAAGATGTGAATGTCCTTATAAATGTATATAGGAGATAAGGCAGCTTGTAAAGGGTTTGGGTTCATGAACTGTGTTGTTATATCACCCATTGTTTTGCTCTCATGAATAATGGATTCTTTTCCTTCCTGTACACATATTTCAATCAGATACCAGTTAAATTGGGATCAGGCGGCTTTGGGGAGCAGTGGGGTGGGGGGAGGTACTAAGTACTTTAGTTTAAACAAAAGCTGAAGTTTCAATAGGAGCACAACGTAAGTGCCAAGACTGTACAACAGAAAACAGAAGCTTTTTGATGGGCATAATAGACTGATGGATATGCACAGGGATCCACAATTCTGCTTGTCATGTGCACCATGGCAAGTATTGCAATACCCCCTATTGCAATAAACATAGGATCATGGAGTTGGACCGGACCTTGGATGCCATCTAGTCTAATGAAGGAGCCACAATGTGGGATGCAGCTACAGCATCCCTGAGAGATGACTGTCGAGCTGCTCCTTAAATATTTCTGGCAAACCCTTTATAAGCTGCCTTATGTCCCATAGACATTTATAAGGACATTCATGTCTTTTCAACAAGATGTTGGTTAGAGGAAGTGTAAGATGCTTGGTAATAGGTGGGACTCCTTTTCTCCTGCTGTACGTAGTGGCAACACTTAATGGCCTTGCCTCGCATCAAAATGTTTAGACTTACAGTGGTGCCCCGCAAGACGAATGCCTCGCAAGACGGAAAACTCGCTAGACAAAAGAGTTTTCCGTTTTGGAGGTGCTTCGCAAAACGAATCTCCTATGGGCTTGCTTCGCAAGACGACAATGTCTTGCGAGTTCCTGCTGGTTTTTTCCCCTCCCCCCCTTTTCTAAGCCGCTAAGCCGCTTATCAGCTGATCCGATCAGCAGATAAGCCGCTAAAAGCCTCTAATAGCGCTAATAGCACTAATCCGCTAATCCTTCAATGGGCTTGCTTCGCAAGACGAAAAAAACCGCTAGACGAAGAGAATTACAGAACGGATTCTTTTCGTCTTGCGAGGCACCACTGTACATTCATGTCTCATTAGTTTGGTTACCCTATAAGCAAGCCGACTGGCTTCCTGGTGGAGGGGATCACGGATCAGGGAGCAGAGTGAGCAGGGGTGGCAACATATGGAGAGCACTGTATTGACTACCCTACCATAGCTGGGCCCTTAGATGAACAAATGCAGCTTTGCATAGCCACATTTCAGAATGTCCCAAAAACTTGAGTTGAGCACTATTGCTTCCCTCGAATATTCCCCCCGCATGTGAAAACATTCTGTTGCAGATTGGTTCATGATGAAGGTGTCAGGGAACTGCCATCAGAGCATCAGGTGGTGGAGGGACTCAGGCAGGATGAAAGAGACTCAACTGCTGAAGCAGGGACCAGCAGGGGGAGGAGTGGGTCTCTGAGGGAATGCGAGCAGGAGGGAGGGCTCAGGGAGGCTTCCAGCGAGAACAGTGGGGAGGTATCGGAGTCTCCCATAGGGAGACCCATACCTCGCAGGAAACTGTCACGCCGTGAGTCCAGGAGACGCGTTTCCGTTAAGGAACTTCTTTGTTGGAAACGCTTCCGCAGACAGCCACTGTCGGACTCTACTAGTGACTAGAGCAGACATGTCTGAGGAGCTCCGTCACACACGGAGGTTTGTGGGGGCGCACAAACTCTGAGGGAGCACGTTTTCACGCACAAGCAGCTAATCAAACCCTCACAGCAGTCCGACAGTCTTTGTACGCTGCCTGTGCAAGAGAAGGCATCATGAGCGAACCAACCGGAACCGGAGGAGCAGGGGCTGGAGCTGGTCCAAGCTTGGAAGATAGATACCGAGCGTTGGAGGTTCAACTGGCCCTGCAGACGGCGAGGCTGGAGGAGAGAAGGGCTCAGGATGCAGACAAGAAGGGGAGAGCCACTCAATTCCCCAGAAAGGTACCAGGATTGGTGCAGAAATTTGGGGGGGACCCCAAGGACTACCATGCTTTTAGGACAGAGATGCAATATGCCCTTAATGTGCAGTTCGATGAGTTCCCTGATGAGGAATCGCGAGTTGCTTTTGTAATTGGGCATCTTGAGAAAGGGGCTAGAGACTGGGTGCGACCCCTAATGGCAACGCACAATGACATACTAAAGGACACAATGAAGTTCTTTCGTGCAATGGATATCATGTTTTCCAGCGATATTGAGGAAGGGGTGGTGCGCAGACAGCTAATGGCTTGTAAGCAGGGGAGTCGATCTGTCCGTGAATATTGGACTGAGTTTACCATGCTGATTCACAGACTGAGTTGGGATTTATCGGCGGCACCCGTTCAAATGCTATTTGAAGAAGGTCTTTCTTCGGGGGTGAAAGACGAGCTGGCACGGAGCCCCAGGGCGGAGTCTATGGATCAGCTGACCAAATCTGCGCTGACCATAGGAGCGCGGCAGGAGGCAAGAGCCTTGGAGAGGCGGGAAGGGAGAGGGGAACGTTGGAAGGAGTTCCGCATTCCAGACATTCCTGAGCCAGCTTTCCCGCCGGCAGAGCCGATGGAAATCGGAACAGCGCGCGCGCGCGCATTTTCAAAAACCAGCGAGGGAGCTAAGAAGGAGGGAAAGGGCCCCCGGAAATGCTATCTCTGCCAACAGCCAGGCCACTTTGCCAGAGTCTGCCCCCAGAGGAAGGAATGGCAAGGGATGGTGGGAGCTGTTGAGGGGGGAGAAGAAGGGGGAGCGGAGCAGGTAAAAGCCAACGCCTGGTTGCCACAATTGGGGCACTGCAGCCAGGCCAAAGAGCAGTGAAAGTGCCCGTGCCAGAAGCTCCTCGACCTGCTCTAGTGATTGAAGTGTCGCTAGAGCTGCAGAATGGGCACCCCCTAAAAATAAAGGCGCTATTGGACTCAGGCAGCTCCTGCAATTTTATGAGCAAGGAGTTTGCTGCTGAACACCAGATACAGACCATCCCTTTAAGCAACCCCCTGCAGGTGACCACGATTGATGGCAGGGAGTTGTTGGGAGGAGGAGTCCGCTTGCAGACTGTCCCAATGATAATGAGGGTGGCAAGGCACACAGAACTGATAGCGTTTAATGTGGCCACCCTGGGAGGCGCTCCCATTATTTTGGGAATGAGCTGGCTAGCTCTACATGATCCGCTGGTTGGCTGGCATCAAAGAGTGGTGTCCTTTGGTTCAGCACATTGCCTAGAACACTGCAAAGGGGAGAAGGGTTCAGTAGGGGCCCAAGCCACCCTAGCAGGGACTGAAGTAATGGGGAAGGTGAAGGTACCACCACAGTATGCAGATCTCAGCGACGTGTTCAGCGAGAAGGAAGCTGACCAACTACCACCTCATAGACCCTTTGATTGTCAGATCAATTTACTCCCTGGAGCACAGCTTCCCGTGGGCAAGTTGTATGCCATGTCAGACAGGGAAATGCAGGAGTTGCGAGGGTTTATTGACAAGAACCTGAAGAGAGGCTTCATCAGAGAGTCCAAAGCAGCAGGGGGGAGCCCAGTGTTCTTTGTGGACAAAAAAAATGCGGACAAGCCGAGACTTGTATGTGATTTTAGGCGGCTGAATGCAGTGACTGAACCGGTGGCGTTCCCTATGCCCAGAATTGATGATATTTTGACCATGGTGAGGAAGGGAAAGATTTTCACAAAGCTGGATCTAAGGGGGGCGTACAACCTGATACGCATAAGGAAAGGGGATGAATGGAAAACCACCATGTTTACCCCTTTGGGGGCGTTTGAATACCTCGTTATGCCATTTGGATTACAAGCAGGCTCCGCGTGTTTTCAATCTTTTATGAACCACGTGCTGGGCCCTTTGCTCTACAAGAATTGCGTTGCCTTTCTAGATGATGTGTTGGTGTATTCTGAGAATGAGGAGCAACATGTGAGAGACGTCAGAGAAGTGTTGAGCAGACTGCAAGCCAACAGGCTGTGGGTCAAACTGGAGAAGTGTCGGTTCCATACCAAGGAGGTGGAATTCCTGGGGTACCGCCTGTCAGACAAGGGATTGGCCATGGATCCCGGCAAGGTACAGGCAGTGCTGGAATGGAAAACACCCAAAACCAAGAAGGATGTGCAGAGGTTCCTAGGGTTTGGAAACTTTTATCGTAAGTTCATCCGCAACTTCGCCCATCTGACGGCGCCCATCACTGACTGTCTCAGCAGTAAGAAGAAGTTTGTATGGACGGCGGAGGCGGGGCGAGCGTTTGAGGAACTGAAAAGGGCCTTCGCCTCTGAAGAACAACTTCTGCATGTGGATTTACGAAAGAAGCTAAGGGTTGAAACAGACGCATCTGACAGAGCCATAGGGGCGGTGCTTCTTCTGCAGCCGGGGAAGGAGGAGTCGGAGTGGCGTCCGTGTGCCTTCTTCTCGCGGAAGCTGAACAAATCCGAGAGGAACTACACGGTGTACGACCGAGAACTGCTTGCTATTCATGAGGCGTTCCGGAGATGGAGGCATCTGCTAGTTGGTGCACAACATAAAGTGCAAGTGTGCACGGACCATAAAAATCTAGAGTACTGGAGAACGGCGCGAGTGCTCAACCAAAGGCAGTTGAGATGGGCCCAAGAGTTCTCCAAATTTAACTTTGAGATTTGTTATGTGCCAGGCCCAGAGAATGTTAGGGCGGACGCTCTCTCACGCAAGCCTGAATATTTGGAGGGGGAGGGAGCACCCGAAGAAACCCATATCATTCCAGAGGACCGCTGGGTGTGTGGGGCGACTTTGGTGGGGCAAAGGGAATTGGTAGAGGGTACGGTGCAGGATGCATACGCCCAGGGGAAACTCAGGGATCTCAGAGGGGAGGAAGACAAACCCGGTGGTTTTGAGGAGAGAAATGGGGCATTGTATTATAAGGGAGCGTTATATATACCTGAAGGGGAATTGAGGGAGAAAGTACTCAAGCAGCTGCACGATAGCCCCACAGCAGGGCACTTTGGGCAACACAAAACCATGTGGCTGGTTACCAGGGAATTTTGGTGGCCCAAGGTCAGGGAAGATGTGCGGGAGTATGTGAGAGGGTGTGAACAATGCCAAAGAGCCAAGGGGGAGAGGCAGGCGCCGGCTGGTTTATTAGAACCACTGCCCACACCTGAGAGACCGTGGGAAGCAGTGGCAATAGATTTCATGACTGATCTGCCAAGGTCTAGAGGGAAAACAGCCATCATGGTTGTAGTAGACCTGTTAACTAAAATGGCCCACTTCATAGCCTGCTCACATGCGGTTACAGCAGAAGAAACCGCCAAATTGTTTGTAGAGAATGTGTTTAGGTTGCATGGCGCCCCCTTGAGGGTGGTTTCAGACCGAGGGAAACAATTTACTTCCAGGTTCTGGAGGAAGCTCATGAGCTTACTGCATGTAGAGGTTAATTTCTCGACGGCCCGTCATCCTGAAACCAACGGGCAGGCGGAAAGAGCAAATGGGGTTCTCCAACAATATTTGAGGTGTTATGTTAATGACAGAGAGAATGATTGGGTGGAGAAGCTGGCGTTGGCAGAATTTGCCTACAACAATGCAGAGAACGTGTCCACGGGGATGAGCCCCTTTTTGGCTAATCACGGGTGCCATCCCAGAGCCTTCCCAGGGGGGGAGGGGGAGAACTGGAGCGTTCCAGCTGCAGAACAGTTCGTGGAAGAAATGGAAGCGATCCATCGCCAGCTCCAACTCAACTTAAACAGGGCTAAGGAGGAATATAAGAGGCAAGCAGACAAAAACAGAAGGGAAGGTGAAAGCATCAGGGTGGGGGACCAGGTGTGGCTGTCAACCCAAGGGTTGCCATTCAAAGGAGGTTGTAAGAAATTAAGACCCAAAAGGCTGGGTCCGTTTGAAGTCATACAGCAGGTCAATCCAGTGGCTTTCAGGCTCCGGTTACCGAACCACATGAAGCTGCACCCAGTTTTTCACAGGTCGTTGCTGTCACCGTATAGAGGAGACAGTGAGGGGAGGGTCACTAGGGGACCAGCAATGGAGGAGAAGGAACACAGCTACCATGTAGCGGAGATCCTCGATTCCAGGTGGAAGGGAGATCAAGTAGAGTATTTGGTAATGTGGGAAGGGGAACCGGAGTCGGAAAACACCTGGGTTAGGGCAGAGGATGTCAATGACGAGGTTTTAATAGAGACTTTTCATCAGAGGTTCCCACGTAAACCTCAGCCTGTAGCGAGGTTCCGAAGGGAATACTTTGCCACCACCGACGAGGAAGAGGAGTTGGAGGGGTTCCCAGATTCTGAAGAGGAGGAGGATTCAGCTGGCCAGGACGACGATCGATGGAGAGAATTGTTCGAGACGTCAGAAGATGAGGAAGATTCGTTTCGGGGTTTTAGCCCTTCACCTCCAAGGGGGGAGGAATTGGGAGGGGGTGAGGGGGGCCCTGGAGGGGAGGTGGATGTCAGGGAACTGCCATCAGAGCATCAGGTGGTGGAGGGACTCAGGCAGGATGAAAGAGACTCAACTGCTGAAGCAGGGACCAGCAGGGGGAGGAGTGGGTCTCTGAGGGAATGCGAGCAGGAGGGAGGGCTCAGGGAGGCTTCCAGCGAGAACAGTGGGGAGGTATCGGAGTCTCCCATAGGGAGACCCATACCTCGCAGGAAACTGTCACGCCGTGAGTCCAGGAGACGCGTTTCCGTTAAGGAACTTCTTTGTTGGAAACGCTTCCGCAGACAGCCACTGTCGGACTCTACTAGTGACTAGAGCAGACATGTCTGAGGAGCTCCGTCACACACGGAGGTTTGTGGGGGCGCACAAACTCTGAGGGAGCACGTTTTCACGCACAAGCAGCTAATCAAACCCTCACAGAAGGTGTTCAATCTCTTCTTCTTCTTCTTTTGAATACCAAGCTGAATACATTACTATAAATGTGGTGAGTTAAGACACTCAACTGCTTTAGTCAGTCTGCCTGTGCTCAATGTTCCAGGACGTAAAAGCTAATATTTTTTAGGGAAACTAAATCTCCAAGCCAGTAGCATACTAAAAAAAGCCCAATCTCCCATAAATGTTACCCTTCCTCTGAACTTCCTTCATTTTCCATACTGGATTCCACTTCTATATCTATTTGTTCTGAATAGGCAACAAAATCCCTCTCTGGAACAGACAATACTGATACACCTTGCCAGATCTAGCAGTTCGTAATGTATGTATTATTGAAATATTGTCCTCCAAGTCTGAAATCATGAACAGAATTAGTTGCATCCAGAGAGGTTCTTTCTTCCAGGGACTTAAAGCAGCTCACTGCTGCTAAAAATACTTTTCTTCCATACATATAGTTTCAAACAAAGTATATAGTGTAAATGTAATACCATGAAGGAATCGGTTCTTCCTATATCCTTCCAGTGAACAAACATGGCAAATTTCAACTTTTCATAAATCATGTATGTTAAGTGTAAAGCCAACCCCTACCATATAATTCTGCAGTCTTTGCACATAATGTATTTGGCAAGGGGGTGCCCAAGCTCCTTTAGGTTGTGTAAAAAGCCGTTGCTGTTGTTGGTGTTGTTGTTGTTTCTAGCAATGTTAAAATGTTAAAAAATAGTGACATAACACAACAATATATAGAATCATTGAAGACATTGTACATCTTCTATATCTACATTCTGGAAAGCTGTTTGCCTGTTTGCTATGTATTTAGACAACTCTTTAAAGTATTATAACCACATTCTGTATTATGCATCCTGAGATCAAGGAGCAGGGTTTCTTGCTTATATTTCAATACAATTGGATGCCAGTTTGAATGAAGATAGTGGACCAAACTTTTAAAAACTGCCCCAATTTTAACCACTGATTTCAAAACTGCACTGTTTGTTTTGGATTTTTAGAATTCTTGAGCAGTAGTGGGTACAGGGCTATTAACAATAGACCACAAGGATAAAAAAGCACAAAACGACATGGTTGTGTGAGGTGTATATATATATATATATATGCTTTCGTAGATTTTCACGGGTACAGGAATGCAGGTTTTGGTGTCTTCGGGTGTCTTCCCGTGTAAGAGTTGGGGTGTCTAGGCGACGTTTCGACGAGGTCTCACTCGTCATCTTCAGGCTGGTGCTTTCGGCTTCTTGTTCTTGGCTCTGTTCCAGTAACAAGAAGCCGAAAGCACCAGCCTGAAGATGACGAGTGAGACCTCGTCGAAACGTCGCCTAGACACCCCAACTCTTACACGGGAAGACACCCGAAGACACCAAAACCTGCATATATATATATATATATATATATATATATATATATATATATATAATTTATATATATATATATTTATATTTATATATACATATATTTATATATATATATATATATAAAATGGGTTGGTTTGGATGTAAAGCTAAACTGTAATCTCAGTGACTCACATGTGCCCCTCTCATTTTGTGTGGTGGAGAACTAATTTAAGCAAACCAGAGTTCTCTGTTACAACTGAATATGAGAAAATCTAGTTACAGTAGTTTGAACCAGGTTGGGGAAGCTGTGGAAAGAGAGAGGAAATGTGTACTGAAAAAGCATTAGAGTGGGAAAAGTATGAATAGTTATGACAATTACAAAAAGGGCAGGATTTATGGCTCATGAAAATGTTTTTATTGCTATTGAGATGTTTCATAGGAAGTGATTCCTAAATGGAATGAAATTTATGGAAAGAAATCATATTATAGCTACTTCTGAGGCAAAAAATCAAACCAAGTACCGGTAATTCATAGGCCTCCCAGTGGTCAATTGCTGGTCCACTTAAACATTGCTTCAATGATGCTTCATCATCAGGTCTTCCTCAACTATTTATTGGTATATTCTCTACACCGGAAAGCTGCTTTTTAAAAAAATTAATATTGGGAGATCACTGGTGATTGCTTCATTCTGTATTTTACTCTGCTAGTCACACTTTTTAAAAAAGAGAAACAATTCCAATTTCTCTCTCATCTTCTCTCATAATTGGGACATGGGAATATTAAAGACTAACTACCTTTGCAACAAATGATAAGGAGCAAGAAAAGAAAATCAGGACGTCAGCATGTAAGTTAAAAACTCAGCCGCAAGGCTCAAGATCAGTTGCAAAACTGAAATTTGCCCCAATTAAATAGTTTAAAAGAAAGAGTTTGCTTTGATATCACAAAGTGTTTTGTACACTCGGAAACTAAACATCTAACAGCAGGTTCTATGCGCCAGCAAATATGAGTACTCTTTGGCCTACTGCCCTAGCAATAGCAAGTGAAACGAAACAGGCTGGGGAGATTAGAAAATACAGGGCTGGGAAACCTCAGGACTAAGGGACAAATGTGGCCTCTCAGGCTTCTCTTGAGTCCTTGTGCCTCTTTCTGGGCCTTGCCCCATCCTCAAGCCACACACATCACAGGGCCTGCTTCCTGCCCTCCTTGGCTGAGATGTGAACAGTGATAATGCCTACTGTTTGCCTGCATTGAATGATGTGTGTGTAGTTCTGTGTGCCTCTGACATTTGGGCCCCGCACCACACGAAAGAGCTCTGCCAGACAGCATGGTGAGGATGCAATGGAGGCAGCAAAGTAGTCCCTTTTTCCTGTCTCCACTGCCACTAGGTAGTCTCAACAAAGAGCTCTCACCAGTGTTCGGTTGCATTCAGCCAGATCTTTCCTCCACCTGCATTTGAGCCATCTCCCAACTTGTTGGAATGGAAAACAATGGCGCTGCCTGAGACGAATAGAGGGTGGAATGGAACAGGATGCCATCTCACATTCCAAGGTACAGCAGGGACGAATGAGAGGTGGAAGAGAGAAACTGAGTGATAGGTAGTGGGCAAAAAGGGAGGGAATTATGTAGCATGAACTATGCTGGGGAGACCGCAACATTTTGTTGTTAATACCATATATGAAACGGATGGCTTAAGGGAGACTTTCAGATTGACCTGACTCACAGTTAATTAGAAATATACCTCCATTGTGCTCACCGGAATTTACTCCCAAATTAGTATGCCTAGGATTCTATCAGTGAAGATTCTGCCCCATCCATCCCTAAAATATAAAAGGAAATAGAGTAATAAGCAAAAAAGTGCCAGTTTTTTTCCTATTGGTACTGCCCACTGTTTGAGAGTCAGGGAATCCGGTCATTTAGGAGGCAAGAAAAATAACAAACTGTTTTCCTTCCTTCTCCACAGAAAGAAATTAATCCAACCCTGTGTTCAAAAAGGCAAAGGAATTAAAAAAAACCCCAAGCATTTTTGTCACCTAGCCAAATAAAATAGGAACTCTTGATAAATTCCCATTATGTCCTTGTACCTTTCTAATCAAGCACTTCAACTATTCTTGGCTCCTGTTGATGCAATTAACTTCTGCTTCAATAACTTGCATTGCACCATGAAAAAGAAATGCATTTCTCGTTCTTTATTACGGGTGTTAATATCACAGTATGGTTAAACCTGCTATACAACCGCTACAATCAAAATTAGATGGCTGTTCATTAAGCTGAAATGAATTACATTATTTCAGATATGCTGTACATCTCTTGGGAATGTCTCGTATTGAAATGATCTTTGGGAGAAAATTGAAGAGCGATTGCATACTATAGGGCAAAGACATAATCTGTATGGCTCTTAGGGGGGGGGGGGAAATCTTCCACAGGTAGGTTCTGCTCATGCACCACATGAGACCGGGTGTTAAATTATGGTTGTCTCTTTTGAAAGTAAAAACATACAAATAACCAGTGCTTCTTTTTTTGGGGGGGGGAATGTTTAGGGGTACTCTTGATTTTCCTACTCATATTGAAATACTGCCCCTCAATGAGGCCACACTTAGAGTCACAAAATGTTTAGGGGTATGCGTACCCCTGCATCCCCCCAGAAAATAAAGCACTGCAAATAACTAGGAATGTGTTCCACGTCTATTTCACTTGTGTTCATTCATAAGTTCACTCTGGTCACATCCATGTCATACATTTAAAGCACTATTATACCACTTTACCAGTCACTGCTTCCCGCAAAGAATTCTGGGAACTGTAGTTTGCTAAGGTTGTTAGGAGACCTCTGTTCCCCTCACAGAGCAACAGTTCTCAGAGTTCCTTGGGAAAAGGGGTTGGCTCTTAAACCACTCTGGGAATTGTCGTTCTTTGGTGGGAACAGACATCTCCTAACAACACTCAGCACCCTTAACAAACTACAGTTCCCAGCATTTGATGGAAGCCATGACTGTTTGAAGTGATATTATAGAGTTTTAAAGGTATAGTGCAGATGGGGTTTTAATGTACTGCAAATCGATTTGTTTGGGTGATCTCAGTTTTGGAGATGGGTCACACTCCCATGGTAAAACACAAGGCCCCAGATTCAGCCCCTGGTACTTCCTGGAAAAAGGACCTTAAGTAAGGAGGGTTTTCCTTTCTCCTTGCATTTGAAAGAAAGAAAGGACTATGCTGGCCACGTGTCCTGGAATGACAGTGTCTCAGGAATGATGCCACGCTCAGTCACATCACTCCCAAGGCATTCTGGAAAGTGTGGTTGGCAGGAAGTAGTGCAAGGCTCTCTCCTGAGCTGCTGTTCGCATTTCAGTAACTCCCCCTACAATAATTTTTGAGAATTTTGTCACGTTCCCCTGCAAGAAAGCAGCAGAAAATAGGTCCCCATTTTCATTGTGGTATGGCAGGGATTTGGGTTCAGGTAGTTGGAGGGAGGAGATTTTGGCCCAGTCTCAGGGGGGAAATGCAACCTGTATAAATCACATCTTACATAAATAGCACTGTGGTAATGGATGGAGCTGGGAAGGAGAGGGGTGCTTTGTTTTTAGTGTAATAAAATCAATAATGCATTGTATAAATGAGAGGCACAGACACGCTGGTTAATGCTCAAAGCATCTAACACCCTTATTAAAGGAAAGGGAAAGGAAAGGTTTTAATAGGTATGCTCCAAAATATTATCCCCACACACACCCTATCGTTTTTTTTGTCATGATATAAAACAGCTGGACCAGAAACATGACGTCTGTTTTCAAAACAAGATTACTTTAGTAAATCAATATTGGTTGACTAGTTTTCAAGTTTGCATGTGGGTTTGAGAGGGAAAAGGTTTTCAATGGAAGGGGCAGCAGAGAAAGATTCCATCCCTGTGGTGTAAACATTCCGTGCTAGTGGTTAAAATATATACTTTTTGTATCCAAATGTCTAACTTTCCTAGGAGTACCCAGCTTAAAACCTCAGGGAATTTTATATACTGAATGTTGTCAGTATTTTAATCATCCTCAGCTGTCAAAACGCTTGTAACCCGCCACTTCTATTTAAAATGTGTCTTCTAGGCATAAAATAATTAAAGGTACAGGACCATAAGGTAGGTTTAGAGTCACTGCAGTGTGACAAAACCCTACATATGAAAGGCATTATTCCAGGAAGTTTTAAATATAAATTTTGTTTTGTCAGGCGGCTGCAGGGCACACATTTTCTATACTGTCAAGCTTGATAGTAGCAATATTTATATTTCAAATAAAAAGATTAAATTGCAATCTTATGTGTTTCTGGTTTTTACGTGGGTTTAACCAGTGTATCATACTGTTTCACATCTGGGTGTCACCCAAACTTTTCGTGTGTGTGTGTGTGTTTTGCTGACACCATTTTTGCTTTTCATTGTAATATTAAGTCTCACACTGTCAGTCCCTGAATTGAAATAATGAGGCCAGGCAACAACATGGTTGCGGGGGTGAGTTATTTTATCATTCATTTCATTTGGGTTTGTTTTTGTTTCATACACGTCATTGCACTTTACTGGAAAACTCCCACCTTCTAAATCATGACAAGCAAGCATTTGAAAACAGCTTTTAATTCCTCTTAGTATTCTCATTTTTTTAATGAGTTTGACGATTTATGTGAGATCTGCCCTGGAAGACATCACCGTTAAATATTCTCACTGACATCACATCAGAAGTATTATTTGGTGGGCTCAAAGCTGAACAACGAGTCAATTTAAGTTGCAAAATCTGATATGCATTTACAGACATGTGTTTTTACACACACAGAGAGACTTTTTTTAATGGGCACAGCAGGTTGTATCCAACTAAGTTCTCCTCAGAGTAGACCCATTGAAATGAATGGACCAAATTTGCCATGTCCATTAATTTCGATGGGTCTGCTTGGTGTAAAGATATCATTGGGTACACCCCAGCATAGCAAATATTAAGCAGAATAGTCCCAGCCTGCTCATGTGTTAGCCAGAGCTGCACACTCAGAAGGGCCACGACGCAGGGGCAGAATATACCCTTTGCTGACATTAGGGCCTGGGTTCAGTCCCAAGCAGGAGAGCGGAGCAGGCTGAACGGATTTTCATCAGAATATATCCCCCCCCCGAAAATGTTTTTCTCACACTTCTACAATATTCTACGCACCTTCCCCACCATTTTTACTAGAAAATAGACCACCTGCCCTAGTATACACTTGGGGAAATTTTACTTGTGGCACCAAACCACACAGCGTATCTCAGGCAGTGACCATAGGATCGTTTCCCGCCTTTTCCCCTGCTCTGTGGAATCCCTTTCCTTCTGCCATGCATGAAGGCTCATCTATGAGGAGCTTCAGACATGTTTTGAAAAGATCTTTTGTCATCCAGGCTTCCCCTGACCTGTGAGATTAGAGCATGATACTTCCGAATCTGTTCCCGTTCCATTCGTTTTTATAATTCTGTTTTGCTGTCATTATGGTTTCTTACATTTTTAAAGCTGTCATCTGTTTCTACCGCGGATCGGAACACCTGGTTTCAAGGCAGTTTACTATGTATTTATTACAGTTGTATTTCCAGACAGCATTGTTTATATAGCCCCACATTAGAACATCCGAAGGCCCCTGCTAGATTGGCTCCAAGGCATCCTGTTCCCCATTGGCCAGCTGGATGGATGCCTATGGAAAGCCTGCAAGCAGGACCTGAGAGACTCTCAGCAACTGGTATCCATCAGAGGAGATAGAACATAGGCATCTTGGCTGTTCATCACTTTATCACTTGATCATGACTTAGGAAACTTTGGCAAATTTGGGCATCCTGATGGCTCCATATTTGTACACACTGCTGCAGAAGGGTCCTATATTTCTCCTACATTTGGTGATTGAAAGCTAAATCACATGCAGATATGACAGTGCTTTTTTTCTTTAAAAAAATGTTTAGGGGTATGCTCATTTTGACTCAAGAAAATCATAATTTTATAGTTCAAATCGGGAAAAATAAATATAGCAAATGGACAAAAGCACAAAGATTCACAAAATATTTAGGGGTATGTGTACCCTTGCGTCCCCCCAGAAAAAAAGCACTGGTCATAAGTATTTGAATAATAGTATTAAGGATGACATTGTTGGGTGGAGAAATGAAAGATGCCCTGGCAAATTTCTAAAATGAACCCAGACGGTTCAATTTAAATGCAAATTGCAAAAGTCCTCTGAAATATTTTAAACTATGAGCACTATTAGTATGATACAATGAGCACTATTAGCCATTGTATGGTAGCATAATTCCCACTGAGTGATAGAGCTGACCAGGGTGTATCTTTTTAGCTTGTGAATAAAGGGTCATTTTAAGAGCTACTTTGAAACTTCAGGAGTTTGGTGCCAGAGTTTGCTTGTTTTCCTCTGCCCACCTCATGCTCATTTCCTTGTGTGCTGCGCCTTTTAGGTTGCATGTTTGCGGGTAGGGGCTGTTATTTTCTAACTGATCTTACATAAGATGTTCTTTTTTAGTCTTTTTGACTGAAGAGTAGGATAAAGATGATCTATGCTGTGAATCTGTGGATGAAGGGCAGAATACGACTACTACTACTACTAATTATTATTATTATTATTATTATTATTATTATTATTATTATTATTATTATTATTATTATTATTATTAAACTAAAATATAAATATAGATTTCCCCATACATATTTTCATTCCCATAGCAAACTAGCATGTCACGGAGAATTCTAAGCTGAAACCCGTCATATCTAGTTTTCTATGTAGCAATGCTTTTTCTATGCAAAGAAGATGTATACAATCAGATGACTGCTGCCACCAGCAGTCTCTGAACTGGTACACAAATATACCACTTCAGTGAGGTCTAGGCATTTTGCTTCCTTTCCTTCCTGCCATTATTTTTTGTTTGCCTGAACAAATAGATACAGAAACCTTGGTCATTCTGTTCACCGACTTCCGTCTGATCAAGGCTGTGAGAAACATCTGGCTTTGTTCACCAGGTAGCACCTGCACAAAAAATTACACCTGTTCTGAGAGTCATTTTACAAACTTTGGTAATTAAAGTGAGGCAATGTAATCAGAGAAAAGCAGGAAGGTGAAGCGTTTAGAATATTCTGTTCCATATAAACAAACTGCTTTAGCATATTAGTACCAATTATTTCATTCAAAAATCTGGAAGTTTGCCTGCCCCCCTCCCCAGTGGTGTGATTTCACCTTTAAAAATAATAAAAATAGTAGTAAACTTCAAACTCGGAACTGACAGTTTCCCTCTCCTGATTTCTGTAGGGATATGATCCATAAAACTGCATATTGTTCAGCATTCCAGCTGAGCTCTATAAAGATATTAGGTGACTCCATGTCTCTCCAAAGTTTAAGTGTGTTCATTTCCAGTTTTTCCATACATGGTAATCCATTGGATTGTTGGACAGTCTGCTGGGATTAAACATACAGACAGATTCATGAAAGTTCGGTTTGAGTGAAATGCTGCTGCTTACATCATAAGAATTTAAGGAAATCCCTGCAGGAGCAGATCAATGCCCCATCTGGCTGAGCAGTGTTTCTCACAGTGACCATCCACAGGCCACTTCAGAGAAGTGTGACTAGCCTAAGGTCACCCAGCAGCTGCATGTGGAGGAGCGGAGACGCGAACCCGGTTCCCCAGATTACGAGACTACTGCTCTTAACCACTACACCACACTGGCTCTCAAGAGGAGGTGAGGTGTAGTGTACTGGCTCTGCAGCATTTCATTAGACAATGTTTTGGGGGTCTGCTTTTGTTTGTGGACAGCACCGGTCTGACAGACCATTAACCATCCTGGTCATTCTCCTCTGGAGAGACTCTAGGGCAGAGATGCCTGTGTGGCTCAGAGATAGATGGAGAGCTGGATTGTGGGGAGCAGGAGGGGGTTTGATAAGGGAGTGGAACTATGTGGCTCAGAGTTGGATGGGAGACATAGGGGGGATCTGAAGTATGGTAGTGGTTGAGTTTCAGGGATAGGAGTTTCAGGGGGACAGGAATGTGTGGTGGAGGGGGACAGGTCTGTAGCAATGGCTCGGTGTTCCATGGGGCAGTGCTTGGGGGTTAGCTCTTGTGTTCCAAGTGCCAGCACTTTCAGCCTATGTCTGAAATCCTCACAATCGTGCTCTTCTGGGTTCACACTTGCTTGTCAATCCCCTTCTTAAAATATGGTGCCCATATTGTTACAAGAATAAAATGAGGTGAAGGGGGAGGACCACGTACACCACTCTAATCTGCTCGGAGGATTGGTGGTGAATGTAATAAATTAATAAATGTCTAATTCTCATGGAAGTAATTTGACTAGCAGACAGCTTGTCTTTCCATATATGAATCAACCAACTCTCAACTTCTCAACCAGTTCCCTTTCTATGGTCTTGAAATGTGATGGCAGGGTTCCTTACAACCGTCTGGTGTCTTCTGCACTTATTAGTTCAGAGAAGCATATAGCTGACTATAACCGGGTTTCATTGCATACAGTGTTACTTGTATGTCCTGAGGGCTGAGGTTTTAATTTCTGGCAATGGAGCACAGGTGTGGTGGATCCTATTTCAGGGAACTGGATTAAATTATACTTTGAGTCCTTTCTGTCTCTCCAACTTGACTTTACTATAAATGTAATAGATCTAGACTCAAGATAAGCCAACACTTGCACAAGCTTCTGGCTCCATGAGAAATACGTTAGTGCCTGGGAAAGGATTTACTGGGTTCTTCTTGCCCCTGCCAACATCAGCATGAATTCACACAAGGAGAATGGACCTCCAAGCTAAGAAACCCTTGTTTAAGAATTGAATGCATAGGTGTATCTGCTACTGGTGCTTACTGAATTTGTTTGCCAGTTACCTTCATTGGAATAGCACTATACAGCTCATCCCATAACCCTCAGCTGCCCTGATTGAATTGGGACATCCCATTTTTGGGTGCTGTGCTCTCGAGCAAGAGCCACAGAGCCCCAAAATGTGTAAGATCACAGCCTTGCACAGGAGTGTAGTCTGGAAGATGTGCGTCCCGGTTTTCAGCTTCAACTTGTTGGACGGCATGCAGGGGCGGAGGAAGGGGGGTGCGGTGGATGCAGGCCACCCTGGGTATCACCACTGAGGGGGATGACAAAATTCTGGGCGTCACTCACCGTGGGGCCTGCAGTGCACCCGAGCCATGCGTCTCTCCTGGGAGAGACACGGTGGATTGGCCATGCACAGGTCTGCCCGCTGCTTCCCCCCCAGCTGTAGGGCGGCTGAGTGGGAGGAGGCAGGCAGACTCCGGAGGCCCCACGGTGCTCCCTGCCCCTATGGGCAGCTCATACAGCCCCTGGGCGCACTGCCCCAGGAGCCCGAGCGGCTTCCTCTGCCACTAGCAGTATGTAATCCTACTTGTAAACTGAAGCTGATAAAATTTCTTGAAGCCCCCATGTCAGTCCCTCCGAAAACCACATCACTGTTAATAGGACTAGGATATCCACATTGATGCATAACCACAATTTATTTGAGCTGACTCCTGTGTCTGCAGGCTACATGTGCAGTTGTAGCTACTGGGCAATGGTGGGCAGAACGCACAAGAAGTATACATTTCCTACAATATGTGATCATACTGGAGAAATTATATATGCAAACATTAACATGAAGGTGCTGATTCACCCCAACACATTCAAGCCCTCTGGCAGAAGAAACTCATATTTAGATAATACTGAGTACATCAATTTCATTTTCTCTCATTTTCTCATTTTTCCTGTCCTTCAATCTACCACATTGTGATTTTTTAAAGTCCTCATGAAAATGCACCAACATTTTAGTGTGCATTTCACCTAACCTGAAATTTAAAAATAAAATGTAAAATCAAGCATAAAACAAAATTATCACAGAAAATAGGTGTGAAACAGGTATGAAAAAGCAAAGCAGAGACAAAAGGGGGCTGGAAACATGAGTGATACATTCCACACCTTTGGCATAATAGAGATAATGTCTAAACACCTTAGTTCAATGCAATGTTTTCAATGCAATGTTGTCTAATATACACATTTTTGCGAGCAGTTCCACTTAGTAGAATGAAATCAGTTTCTGTCCTAGTGCAAGCAGCAGTTTCAGGAGGGGTGTTTGTGTGCGTGCACATGTATTTGTATGTATGTGCTTGTCACAAAGAGTGAGGAAGCGAAAACTTCCCCTCCCTATCCACTATGGCCCTCGTGCTGTTCACCTCCTAGGACACACATGGCTGCCATTTCTTTTTTTCTTTTCTTTTTAATGCTTGTTAATTGCATTCATGCACTTAATGCCACATCATCATCTGGCCCAGAAAGGCTGAGGTCATGACTCCTTATTGTTCAGCATAATGTAGGATCACGGCAATGCTCTTCGTTAGGGCTGGCATGGGAACTGTGATTAGAATCCACACTGTTTAAATAATCTAATTGGCATTGTTTGCATTACAGTACTGCCCAGAGGCAGCACTATATATTAAAAGATGGTGCCTTCCTCAAGAGGCTTTCCACAGTCTAAAGTGTGGAGGCAGACAAAGTGTGGGAGGCAAAACAGAGGCAAAGACAAGTGCGCATAGGAGGGCATTGGCGACAGCCAGGAATAGAGCCCCAGTAGCTTTCAGTTTCGTACTTTAGTAGTCTCATTAGCAGCACTCCTGAATTACTATTTTCTCCTCCTCCTCCTTCTCTTCCTTCTCCCCCTGCACCTTATTCACAAGAGGTGCCAACTTCTGAAACAGATGGGGGGGCTGATGCAATGTCCTGATGTCACATGTCACATCATGAGGAGCTAGGGGGTGGAGCAGAACTTGCTGGCAGCCCCTGTCCTTCTCCTCCCCCTGCCACACAAGGGAAAGACGGGGGAAGTCACCCCCAGCCAGTGGCGGTGGCAGCAGCAGCAGGAGCTGCCGGCCACCGAAGACATGCTGTGCCACGTTCGCCCTCCTCTGTCCTCTGAGCAACTGAGGGAGTTGCCCTCTGTATGTTTGGTTGAATGCCTCTCTCTTATATATCAGGCCTGAAATAAGAAAGGCAAAACCTTTCTTCTCCTTTTGCCTCAAATTATCTGCTGCTTTTCTTCAGTTATCTTCTGGTGTTATTCTAGTCGAACTGCTCAGGCTTTTAATGAACAATAATGGTGAGGTTTAGCTGCTTCCTGTTTGGGATTTTTTGGTTTGTTTGTTTTTATTCTACTGTTTTATCCTGATGCTGATGCTGACGCTGATGCAGAGCAGTGCATTGTTTTTCCCTAACAAACTTTATAGTAAGCTGCCTTGGAATTTTTGTATTTCTAAGACAGGAGTGAGCCCACTGAGAAGAAATACTGTGGTGCATCTGCAGCAGCACAACTGGATGCCTTCATCTTCTCCAGCTGCAACAAAGCACGTCTCTCCCACATCAGTGTCTACTGCCACAGCAGGTGCTGCAACTTTCCAACAGTTTGACTTCATCCCCAAAGGCGCACTCTTCCGTTGTCTCTGGGGACAGATGGATGCCAGCAATAAAGCAGGATATAAGGGACGCAGGTGGTGCAGTGATGTAAACCACTGAGCCTCTTGGGCTTGCTGATCAGAAGGTCAGCAGTTCGAATCCCCATGACAGGGTGAGCTCCCGTTGCTCAGTCCCAGCTCCTGCCAACCTAGCAGTTTGAAAACACGCCAAAAATGCAAGTAGATAAATAGCTACCGTTCCGGCGGGAAGGTAAATGGCGTTTCCGTGTACTGCTCTGGTTTCGCCAGAAGTGGCTTAGTCATGCTGGTCACATGACATGGGAAAACTGTTTGCGGACAAACGCTGGTGCCCTTGGCCTGTAATGCGAGATGAGTGCCACAACCCCAGATTCATCTGTGACTGGACTTAACTCTCAGGGGTCCTTTACCTTTACCTTTTTATAAGGGCTTTAGTTAGACAGAGAGATGCACAATTCACCCACCCTACTGACTGAGGTGGTGCTTATGGGACAGAGACAGAGTCAGCACACATGTCTCCATGCTCCTCATGTGCTCCTAGCCCATTAGTTGCTTGAAAAGCCCAGTAGGGCTAAGATCGTCCATCAGAAAAGTTTTGTGGAAAGTAGTTACAGTCTGGATAGTCCTCTTCCTCCTGCTCCCCCCCATCCATCCACTTCTTGTTTTTCTACCAGAGTGCAAGTTGCCAACCTACCTTCCATTCAATCTGATTGCACTCAACAGCTTTTTCTCCCACCCCCTCCTGGCCTACCCAACTGCTAATTAAATTTCGCTGCACTTTAGAATCAGCAATATTCCAGCAGTCAAAAAAAACCACCATACACACCTTTACCCCGGCGCATCTGTAACTACTCTGGAAATAAAGTGTTCCCTTGTCATTTGCAGAGGTACACATATATTTACACAGACAAACATACACGCTCAACATTGGCAGTAAACTTTCAGCAACCCTACTAGGATGAAGATTTAAAGGATTGACATTTTGCATTCTTCTCTCTTTCCCCTTCCTTCACCCAGCCCTGCTCATTATCTTTGCATATCTTTATTTTCTAAATATTTACCACTCCAGCCAAATTTACAGTTTAATTTGCTGCATAAACTCATTTATAGACTGATAAAGCTCATTACTAAGGCCTGGCCTAGGCCAGAGAGCGCCCCGACAGTTTTAATTCCTGTAGCAGCAGGTGATGGCAAGAGAAAAACCATCTTGTCACATTAGCGGCAGGGGTCTAAATTATTCAAATACTCTAAATCCTCCTAGAATAGTTCCCCTGCTCATAATTTGTCTTTTCTTGCCAACAATTAACTAGCAAGATTTGAAGTTAACTATGCCAACTATTCTGAAATCTCAAGGAACATAGAAATATGCACATGCAGTCAAAAGCTCTTTGATCTGACTGCATCAGACAGACCACAAGTTTCTCTGCCTCCTTGACCTCTGATCAGCTCCCAGATGCACTACCACAGGACTGTGAGATATTTGTGTTTGTTTGCTATATGTCATGTTAGTTTGTTTTATTCCTGCTCCTGCAGTGGTTGTCCTGATGACTGCCATTTTGGGTTTTTTTAAAGAATGCCCTAAACATTGCCTCATTCACAAACACCCAGGGTGTGTGTGTGTGTGTGTGTGTGTGTGTGTGTGTGTGTGTGTGGCATGGGTGTTTGCCTTTTGGGGTGTGACAGCCCCACAACAACACTTAAGTACGGGGGAGGGGTAGCCATCGTGGTGGCCTTCAAATGCCATTGGGCTGCAATGCCTATCAATGTCTAGTGGCACCACATAGATCAGTGTGCTAGGGGGCTTTCTGGGAAAATAAGGAGGCCAGCCTCCACCTCCAGTCTGAAGTGGTACAACTCAGACACAGTTTTTACAGAACTAGTAACAACAGACCTCCCTTCAGGGCAGATTCATATGTTTCTATACACATACAGTCCTTATTCATTCCAGTAGCATCATTTACCAAGTGACCATAATAGTAGGGCTGTAGCTCAGTGGCGAGACGTGGGTGGCGCTGTGGGTTAAACCACAGAGCCTAGGGTTTGCCGATCAGAAGGTCAGTGGTTCGAATCCCTGCGACGGGGTGAGCTCCCATTGTTCGGTCCCTGCTCCTGCCAACCTAGCAGTTCGAAAGCACACCAAAGTGCAAGTAGATAAATAGGAACCGCTCCGGCGGGAAGGTAAATGGCATTTCCGTGCGCTGCTCTGGTTCGCCAGAAGCGGCTTAGTCATGCTGGCCACATGACCCAGAAGCTGTACACCGGCTCCCTCAGCCAACAAAGCGAGATGAGCACCGCAACCCCAGAGTCGGTCACGACTGGACCTAATGGTCAGGGGTCCCTTTACCTTTAGCTCAGTGGCAGAGCATCTGTCTTGCCTGCAGAAGGTTCAGTCCCCAACATCTCCAGGTAGGGCTGGGAATGTCTCCTGCAAAGCCACTGCCAGTCAGTGTCAACAGCAGTGAGCTAGATGGACCAGTGGTCTGGCTCAGTATAAGGCAGCTTGCCATATTCCTAAGAATGGAGAGAAAGCTGTCATGGCAGCTTTAATTTTCGGATGACTGGATTTTTCATAATCATCATTATAGTTTTCTCAAAACTTGAGTTACTTTATGTGTTGTCGTGTGATGCATATGTTTCTTGTTGACTTTTGGGAATGTTACCTAACTGCACAGTTGTAATGTTGACGTGGGCCCTTAGGTACAAACCAATAGGGATGCAATGATGCCCTTGAATTTTTTTCTGGGTGCCGCAAAGCCTTTGAGCCCTTCTTTCTTTGCCTCTGATCATGAGTTGGCGAATGTGGCTAATGTCTTCTCTTCTGAAAAGCACATGTTGCTGAAGGAGGAAGTTGAAAGAGTAACACATTCCCCAACATCCTCTTTCAGCTCTATATGCTTTTCTGAGTTTTCTTAAACTCAGATTATTTCTGTTTACCTGAATATTTCACAAAAACATGGTGTCCATGTGCGCACACATTTGTTTATGGGGCTAAAATGGGTTGTGGCCACTGGTGTATCATATTGAGTAAAATTTCTGATTCCTTATGATTCCCTAACTCGTGGATTGTGTCCTAGTGGTGACTATACCAAGTCAGAAATGAATGTGAGACTCAGGCTAGGATAAAGAAAAATAAATGCAACTGTTAAATCAAAGTTCATGACCTGTATCATTCCATTTAAAAAAATGCTTGCAATTTAAATGGGGTGGCTGGATAATATTTTCCAAATCCCCCCTCTCTCTCTGTGTGTGTATGTGTTGGGTACTAAAATTAGTTAATACAGTGGTAAATGTGGTTTTCTGGGACATCATAAGGTTATGTCTCATTATTTTTATTTAAAAACACTCCCTTTGATCTTGATTCAAAAGAAGTGGGTGGGTTGCTCGCATCTCTCTTAGCTGTGTGGCTTTTACAAATTAAAAACCTACTTGGAATTGGTTATACAATATCAGCTTGTGTTCCTCTAAAACCAAGACCACCTTTGACTCTCCGTTGCCTCCCACCCCTTCCAATTCTTCTGAGAGGGAGTATATTACCAGTACTTGGGAAAGCTAGAGGGAGCTTGTGAAGTAAAAACTGCAGTTAGTAGTCAAGGCAAAGCTCTCTAGCTGAGAAGCATAAAGAGAAAATAAAATCATTGGCACCTCAGCATAAAGATGTTTACATGGAATTGTGTGCCATTCATTTTGACGTGGCGTACTTAAGAGCGGAGTCTAATGTCTCCTTGTCATAAAATCAGTAGGGTCAAAGAAGCAAATTTAACACACTTCTGCAACCCAAATTAAAGCTGGGTTTAGACATTCATAATCAAGAGAATTTACAGCGCTATACTATTCATGTGTAGTTGGAAATAAGACCCTGTAGGTTCAATGGAATTTACTCCCTGTGTAAGTGTGCTAAGAGTGTTTAGAACTGCATCTGTAGTGGCAAACCAAAAAGGTTTTTTTTTTTCACCCAGAGGACATTGGTTGTTATCCAGCCAAAGTTACACACTTGTGCAGAGTAATCCTATGCAGATTAACTCAGAAGTAAATAGCACGCTGATTAGTTTTTTATAGGATTGCAGCTTTAGCTTCACCAATTTCAGAAGAGAGTTGAAAACATGCTCAACCCAGTGAAATTGGTTTGCCTTAATAGTGCTTAATTTTGCTGGACCTGACCTTACATTTCTGGATACCATTTAGCCAACGTGAATTCCTTATTCCTAAATAAAGCATTGGATCAGTGCTATTAACAATGGATAGTATCCATCCAACATTAATTCCTTCTGTGTCCTATAAATACTTCTAAGTCCTGTTCATTTCCATGAGTGAGTTGAACCTATAGCTCTCTTAATGAAATCAACAGGACTTTCAAGTGCTTAACTGTATTTGGATCACATGTAGCGTCTGCACAATTCTCTTTCTCTGTCACTTCTAGCTTTGTGCAAAATTGATGCAGGCATTTAAAGCAATGTCTGAAACTAGTTTCCTTAGTCAGTTTCTGTTTAATTCAGCAAGCAGCAACTGGATGCGGGAATCTCCATGCCCACATGCCTGCCAGCATCTGTGTCACATTTTGCGCATAACTGCTGACAATGCACACTGGAAATCTGGAAGTGTGGTGTTCCTATCCACGCCAAAATGCAGTAGAGGAGGGGGGATGGAGACTCAGATTCAAATCCACATTTCTTAATCTAGCCTAGATGGGATTGGAGTTTTGAAGTATTATTGACATATATATGAAACTCTCAATAGATGCATTAATGAATTCAAGCATTTGCCAAAGTGTAGTTCCTTTACCTACCAGTATTTGAATCAGGGATTGAAAATTACATGGACTGTCTCTATGCACTGAGAAATGTAGGAAGTAGACTTGGGCTGCACATTCCATCTGCGGCAGAATCTTTTACAGTAGCCCCTGAAAGTTAACCATAATAGGTGGTATTCAACCATGTTTTACTCAAAGTAGAACCACTTAAATTAATTAACATGACTAAGTTGGGTCCATTAATTTAAATAGTGAAACTTGTTTGAATTCTACCAAATGGGGAAAGCAGCATTTTGCAGGGCAAAAAGTATTTAAATCCCTTCTCCCTTAACAAACAAACAAAAATAATGTTGTAGTTTATTTTCTTTCTACCTGAAAGATATTCCACTTATACTGGGGAAAGAAAAAAAGAAAAGATGAAATATCAGTGTACATATTTATATGTAACATTAAGCCAGTGTTGGAATTTACGGGCAGTAAAGCAATTCCAGAAATATTGTTTGTTGAATTAATTCAGTACATCTGGGAAAGACTAAAAATAGCTGGGAAGCATTCCAGGTAGAATGGGTTATGTGCCAGAAAACGATTCATTTTCATGTTGGTGAGATAGCAGTACTGATGCCAACACACATGTCATTTTGCAAGGGATAACTATATACATAGAATTTTAAATGTGCATACAGTGAAATCCCTGCTTATTTGCATGTTTTCTTATGCAGATCCTGATTATCAGCGTCCACCATCACTTTTAGCCTGGGCGATTAGCATTACATATTAACAAGCAGAACGCACTAAATAGCTGACGTGTCAGTCAACTGTTACCTGGCAGTGATACCATTCCAGCTTTTCCATTAATCAAAGGCACACATAGTCAGCAAGACTACATCTCCCTAGCATGCCTTAAAAATAAAACTAGGGTGGTGAAAAACTGACTTTTGCCGTAATAAACTTATTGTCCATTTGTAAAAGAGACACAGGTGTGTGCAAGTATGTGAATGCATGTACATTCAAGCATGCATGCTCCAGCATTGTGCATACAAAGATGCAATGGGTTGTATCTTCTACTCAGGGCAGACCCATCAAAGTTAATGGACTTACATTCATTAATTTAAATAGATCTAGTTTGAGTGGAACTTAGTTGAATACAACCCAGTGGAGTTTGGGACAGCTTTTTTTTTACAACAAATAATTAAATATTGGAATTGCATTTTAATAAATCAAAGTAGTACAAAACATAAACACACACACATATATCTCCTGCACAAAAGCAGCCAGAATTACAAATCACCAGCCAACTGTCAAAAGGGAAGTCTCTCCCCCCCCCCCTTTAACTGCCTGTGTAAGCTTGACACTATAGAAAAGTTTCGTGAAGCCTTCTATATAGGCTTCTTTAGGGTTCAATTTTATCCCCCATTCTGTTTAACATCTATGTGAAACTGCTGAGTGGGATCATCTAGAGTTTTGGAGTACATTGTCAGGAATATGCTGTTGACACACAGCTCTACTTCCCCTTTATGTCTGTAGGTGAGGCAGCGGATGTGCTGGACTGTTGTCTTGTCTCGGTAATGGACTGGATGAGAACCACTAAACAGAAACTTAATCCAGATATGACTGAGGCACTGTTAGTGGGTGATTTCCTAGACCAGGAGGATGGGAGGTTTCTTCCTCTTCATGGGGTTTCACTTCCTTCGCTGTCACTCAAGGTTCAGGTGGGCTTGGTGGCACAGGGTTTCTTCCATCAGCTTTGTCTGGTGGCTCAGCTGCACCCCTATCTGCACACGGATAGCCTAATGTATATCATATATGCTCTGGTAACCTCTGGGTTGGATTACTGCAACATGTTATATGTGGGGCTGCCCCTGAAGACTGTTTGGAAACTGCAGCTGGATGAGGTTTCAATGGCCAGATTGCTCACCGAGGCAAAATGTGGTACCTCTGGTTACGAACTTAATTATTTCCGGAGGTCCGTTCTTAACCTGAAACCATTCTTAACCTGAGGTACCACTATAGCCAATGGGGCCTGCCACCGCCGCACGATTTCTGTTCTCATAATGATAATATTATTATAATAATAATTTATTCTTTATTCCCCACCCATCTGGCTGACTTTCCCCAGCCACTGGGCCGCTACCAATAGAATATTAAAGACATGATAAAACATCAACATTAGAAACTTTCCTAAACAGGGCTGCCTTCAGATGTCTTTTAAAAGTCAGGTAGTTGTTTATTTCCCTGACATCTGATGGGAGGGTGTTCCACAGGGTGGGCGCCACTACTGAGAAGGCCCTCTGTCTGGTTCCCTGCAGCTTTGCTTCTCGCCAGTGAGGAAACCAGCAGAAGACCCTTGGAGGAGGACCTCAGTGTCTAGGCAGAACTGGGTATGCTGGGTATATTGGGTATACAGTCCAGGTATACTGGGCTGAGGCCATTTAGGGCTTTAAAGGTCAGCACCAACACTTTGAATTGTGCTCAGAAATGTACTGGGAGCCAATGTAGGTCTTTCAGGACTGGTGTTATATGGTCTCGGCGGCCACTCCTAGTCACCAGTTCTCATCCTGAGGTAAAGTTCTTAACCTGAGGTACTACTTCCAGGTTAGCGGAGTCTGTAACCTGAAGTGTTTGTAACCTGAGGTAGCACTGTAATGCCAATCCCAGCCTGACTGCACTGGCTGCCAGTTAGTTTCTGGGCCCAATTAAATGTGCTGGTTTTGAGCTATAAGGTCTTAAATGGTTATGCACTGCAATACCTCAAGGACTGCCTTTTAAACTGTGTGTGGTGGTGGTGATTGTTTCTGTTTGCGGTACGTATTTCTGTGTTTTTATAATGTAAATCGTCCTGTCATCTTTGGATGAAGGTTGGAATAGAAATTTTAATAATAACTAACAACAACAACAACAACAACAACAATTCACTGAGGTTAGTCTCAATCTTCTTTCAGTTTAAGTGGGCTCATTTATTGATAGATACGTACAATGGCAGCAAAACCACTCAAGGTCCGGACAGGCCGGATGTCCTTGGTTGTTAACGCACAGCTCTCAGCTGGAGGCACATAGAATTCCGGCCTGTCATTAGCCACATTTGGGGCGATGTGTATCTCATTCCCATGCACCACCCAGAAAATCTCTACCACCCCCACATGTGGAAGGGGGGGAAAGAGCGCTAGAGAGGAGCATTCCATTTATCCTTTTTATATGTAAATGAACCTTAAAATAATTGTTTGATAATGACATGCATTTTTGGGGGCCTATGTTTGGAAATATCTCTTGACGATAATTTATCCTGCAATTACTGTTGCTTAGTGCTATCCTTATAATTAAGGCCAAGAAGTGTTATTCATCACCTCATTTAATATTTTCTTTGTCGGCAGTCTTGCCTCCCTTTAACACAGCCAAGAGCTGATAAAAACCGATTATATGCAGAGCCAGGCTGCCTGGAGATCTTTGATCTTCCTTTCCTCCCCTTTCCCTGATTCCAGAATATGACTTTTGTGTGAAGTGGGTTTCAGGAGCAGTTTCAGAGTGTTGTTTTAAACAGCTCAGTGGCTATAAATATGCGTTTACTTTGATTTCCAGTTGCCCTTGTGAAACAATAGCTTTCTTTGTGAAAGCTTTTGTGTTTGAATGTTGGGTTCCAGTGGAATAAGAATAGATTTCACAGTCTTGTTCTGCAATTTTATTTTATATTTTCTAAAAATTGCCAAGGAAATATTATAAGATCTGTCCACCCTTTAAACAGGGAAATAATACACTGATCATTCATGCAATCCTCCAGAGCAGCCTTCCCTGACCTTGGTGCCCTCCAGTTATTTTGGACTCCACCGTCCACCATGTGAGGGGAATAGGGATCTTAACAAACTACAGTTCCCAGGATCCTTTGGGGGAAGCCATGTCTTTTTGAAGTGGTATGATGCTACTTTATAGTGCAGTATCATCTTGTTTGACATCCTTGCTACAATACTGCCTTTCTTGTGCTCTTGACTCAAAACCCTCCAACATATTACAGCTGGAAACAGGGACACCCTTGTATATGGGTAACACTCCTCACAGGCATCACAAGATGCCACAAGATGTAGTCATTGTATCATAGAGTTGGAAGGGACCCCAAGAGCCATCTAGTCCAACCCCTGCAATGCAGGAATCTCAGCTAAAGCATCCATGACAGATGGCCATCCAACCTCTGCTTAAACACCTCCAAAGAAGGAGAGTCCACCACCTCTTGTAGGAGTCTGTTCCACTGCTGAACACTGTCAGAACGTTTTCCGAATGTTTAATCGGAATCTCCCTTCTTGCAACTTGAAGCCATTGGTTTGTGTCCTACCCTCCAGAGCAGGAGAAAACAAGCAAGCTCCCTCCTCCATGTTGCAGCCCTTAAGATATTTGAAGGTTTCTATCATATCTCCTCTCATTCTCCTCTTTTCCAGGCTAAACATACCCAGCTCCTTCAAGCGCTCCTCATAAGGCTTAGTTTCCAGACCCTTGATCATCTTGGTTGCCCTCCTCTGCACACGTTACAGCTTGTCAACACCTTTCTTAAATTCTGGTGCCCAGAATTGGACGCAGAATTCCAAGTGTATTACTTCCCTTGATCTGCACACTATACTTCTGTTGATGCAGCTTAGAATATCATTAGCTTTTTTTTTTTTTTTTTGCTGCCGCATCACGCGGTGGTGGCCAACCTAGATAACTTTAAAGGGAGGTTGGAAAAATCATGGAAGTAAAGGCTATCAATGGCTATGCGCAGTGCACCTCTGAATACCAGTCACTAGGAATTACAAATGGGGAGTGTGCTGCTGTGCTCATCTCCTGCTGTGTTCAAAGGGCTTTCCTTCACCTCTTTGAGAACAGGATATTAGACTAGGTGTGCTCTTGGTCTGATGCAGCACATCCAGCTCCTCTTATGCCATGTTCTTATCACGACTCCTATAGCACATTGAAGATTATTATCCTCTGCCTGCTGCATTCACTTACTCTGCAGTACATTGTCCTTCAAAGAGATATCTGTAACAGGGTCATGGGGAACCTGTGGCTCTCCAGTTGTGTCTGAACTCCAGCTCCCATCATCCCTAATTGTTGGATTTGTTGGTTTGCACTGAAGGGAGTCAAACTGGAGAGCCTTAGGTTCTCTGCTCGAAATGTAAATAGTTACATTTAAGTTTTGACTTTCGCGAGGGAATATTAAGCTTGCAACAATTTATGCACATGATTTTACTGCGTAAGTTAATGAAAGGTCTTGTTTCAGTTTGTTATTTTATATCTAACCAGCACCAATGCCGTTCTTATGCATTCAACAATGCATGCCCTGTCCTTCAGTCCAAATGTGCTCTGGCAAATTTGCATCATTTCCCCCTGAAGTTCCCAAGTTGGCACCTCCTTGTTGGGCATCCCTGATAATCGTGAAGTAATGCAACTTCTCACCTTATGTGACATTGGCACTAGAGCTCTGAATTGCTGTCTGTATGTAGGGTGAGCCTCTGAGGTTTTCAGATCGTTGTGCAATGCTTTGAGGGTTTGTTTGCAGACTGAACGAAACTAGTTTGGGTTCATGAACTTTCCTTTCTCTGTCATGCTGAAACCTGTGATTTATCCCCAGGTGATTCAAATTTTTTTTTTAAAAAAATGTTTTCTATCTAGCTAAAAGAAACTTGCCATGCGCATGCATTAAAGAGGCAATTGCCTTGAACTTAGAGTATCTGTCTGGCAGTTATCCACTGGCTGGCCTGAATAACACACATAGAAAGCATCCATTTTGCTCAGTTAGGAATTCACTCTCCTGCCCCATTCTCTGTACTTGATTTGTACTATATTCTCTCTTTGTTTAGAGGGGGCCCACACCTCCGTTTCCTTGCGACTGTATTCTACAACATGTCACTGATGCAATAATAGTTGCCCTGCAATGCTTCCCCATTCTTGCCACCTGGAGGGGCACTTTTGCACTATAACACAACAAAAGCAGGACAAAAACAGCCCTTGGAACATTTGTAATATATAAGTTACAGGGCTTCAGCAGGAAGCTACAGGACATACACCAATGGGAAACAAAGCAGTTTGCCTGCCCCAAAACTTTTGCAGGAGGAAACAGTATATTGAAATTGGGATTGTGTATAATTGCTTCACTGCTATCATGAACACAAATCATCATGAAGGCACAATGAAAAGGTTGTCAGAGCTCTAATATTCAAAGTTAGCTTTTTAGAAAACCAACCTTTGCCTCATTCAGTTACATTTTTCATAATTTAAGCATCCAGGACCACTGGGATACATTTTCAGATTGCAAAGTAGCAACAAAAGAACCCATAAGATTTCAAGAAAAGCTCTAAGATGCCAGGGGCTAGTCTAAGATAGAGAAGCTCATTTGAAGAAGAGGCATGGAACACTGCAGGGAGTCCTGGCATACCTGAAGTACAGGTTAAGCAACCCAACTTGCCTGGTCACTCAGACACCATATCTGGCGCCCCTGACTATCCCCTAAACCACACTGCTTTTATCTGAAAACAGGGCCCACCTTACTTATCCCTTTAATAGATCCCATGTATCTAGTTCCACAGTGGATGCACAATTTGCTCAGGTGCGCTAAATTCATACCTAATATGGGAGTTTTTTGGCTATTGTGATGATGTCTTACCTAAGAAAGGGATTGTGCAACTTTGCAAGTATGTGTTTGGAGAGGGTGATTGCCTGAAAAGTGCACCCAAGAGCCCTGAAGCAGAAATCTAAATCTAGGTACGATATCAATGTATGATCAACTTTGGAAAGGAGAAGTGGAATTGTAGTGTACAGAATTTATGCACGTCCTTGCTTTTCCAGAGTTCTGGAATATGCACGCAGCAGCCTCTGTAGAAAATATTTTACCTATTTGCTTGTACCATAGTATGAAACTCTCATTCACTTAATGTAGAACAGGCTTACCCATTTTCCTTTGCCAAATTTTAGGAGGAATTGGAGCTTTGGAGTAGGATTAAAGTTGGACTTTCCACATACTATCATGTCCCTGGGTCAAAAATAGAGTACTCCCCTTCATAAATCACACGTGAAATACATACTTATAATGTGGGTAACACAGGAATGGGAGTATTCTGCCTTCCAGATGTTGTTGGATTCCAGTTCCCATCAGCCCAAATTGCCATGGCTGATGGTCAAGGATGATGAGAGTTGTAGACCAACTTGTGAATGGCCACAGATCCCTATCCTTGCATTGACAAATGCACATAAATTCCTGACTATACCACCTCCTCTACAGCAACAGAACATACAACAATAACAATAATGGTAGTCCATGGACTGGTGCTGGTTTGCAGTGACTCTACCACAGCCCAAGTTGGGTGGGATGCTTCAGGGACCAAATATGGTATTGGTCCTTAGCACACTGTGTGTGTGTGGAATAGCCAGTCCACCACATAAGATAGTTGAAAAGCACTGCTTTAAATGGTTATAAAGAAAGATGAGGAGGAGTGCTTTAAATGTATGGTGTGGATGTGACCTATAGCAGCCAGAATGTGTCTCCATGCCACATGTATAGAACAGAAGGCAAGTGGTGTTGATCATAAAGGCTCTGAAAGGATACTGGGAGAAAGGAGGGAGAAGCCATGCAATAAGTGCAATTAAACCAAAGTGTAATTTCACAAGAGTGTAATAGAAATGGGGAAAGGTTAACTTGAGGAGAGAAAGCGAGACTTCTTTCTTAATTAGCTGGGCTTTCTTAATTAGAGGGCTTGCTGAGGAAATGCTTCACAACATGGGAATGAAAATATTTCACTTGGATCTAGATGGGAACAACAGCTAGGGCAAGCTACTTGTGTGTGGGGTGTGTGTGTTTTAGGATATGAATATTTGTCTTTAGATCCAACAGGCTGTTCTATCGTAGGTCACATAGAGACCATACTTTTAGAGCACATCTGAAGGATACAACTTCTCCCAAAGAATTCTGGCTTTTTTGTAGTTTACTCCTCAGACAGCTACAGTTCCCAGAACCCTTAAACCATGGTTCCTAGGAATCACATGCTTTAAAAGTATGGTGCATATGCTCTCTCTAGATGTTATGATCAAGTACTACTTTATGAAGCGATCAAGAATAATGAGCATGGTAGTGCCACATTGTTCCATTGCCTCCCCACTTGTGCATAGTTGTTCTAATATACACATCTGTGCATGCAGTTTTGACTAATGTACACATTTAAAAAAAAATCCCCTGCAATCAGAAGTGGCTCACCAGGTGGGCCAGAACTGCTTGATAGCTCCTTGGCAGGTCAGTCACTGTTGCTTATAGGGAAGAAGAAGGGAAAGGGAGATGCAGCCAGGAGGTCAGCACAGTGCAAACATACAGTACAACCAGAAACATCAGACGGGCTCAGCTGGTGCATTTGCACTCCCTGCCCCCTTGTTCCCAGTAAGCAACAAAAACCCAGCTGCCAGGAAGCTAGTGTAGTACCTTGCTGTACCTGGTGAGATGCTCTGGTATGCAGTGTTTCCAGTAGAATGCACCTTTGCATGCTACTACCACTAGCGGGTGGCACTGTGGGTAAAACCTCAGCGCCTAGGACTTGCCAATCGTATGGTTGGCGGTTCGAATCCCCGCAGTGGGGTGAGCTCCCGTCGTTCTGTCCCAGCTCCTGCCCACCCAGCAGTTCGAAAGGACCCTTAAGTGCAAGTAGATAAATAGGTACCGCTTTATAGTGGGAAGGTAAACAGTGTTTCCGTGTGCTGCGCTGGTGCAGGCTCACCAGAGCAGCTTTGTCGCGCTGGCCACGTGACCCGGAAGTGTCTTTGGACAGCACTGGCCCCCGGCCTCTTAAGCGAGATGGGCGCGCAACCCCAGAGTCGGTCACGACTGGCCCGTACGGGCAGGGGTACCTTTACCTTTTCCTTTACCACTAGCATGTATATTTTTATGCACACACTTTCCCCTAATTTTTGCACACATTTTTGTTGAAGACCTGCATTGCTAATTTCAGAGAAGTATGAATACAATTGATCACTATGTTTCAGTTCACGTATTGTTTTGAATTAGTGCAAATTCGGTAGGCTCTCATTAAAACATAAACTAATACGGCTTTCTGCCCCAACCTACAGAACAATAATTGAACAAAACTGGGGGAATCCTTTTACCCCCGTCCATAAGTTCCTTAAGCAGCCGCTTCCATGGACAAAACTTTGACAGTCAAATACAGTGGAATCCCCATGGAAGAGGGTCCAGTGTGAAATAGATTGCTTGATGGCCACACCTTTTTTGAGCATAAAAGATTGAGCTTGCTTAGGGGAGAGAGAGAGAATCATGGGGGCCTCCGAACCTCTCAGGCAGTCATCTCTTCAGGCAATTTGCTTCTGTTCAGATCCTACCACACAGTGACTGCAGAAACCACATCCCACCCCTCTTTTCATCATTAAGCGCGTGAATTGTCTGGGCTGTACGCAGGGAGGCAAGATAATGCTTTTGAACAGAGATATAAATCTCACACTGCAGTGCAAGAACTCATTAAAAGAGCCTTAGCAGTAGCGACATGGCAGTTTAAAGCTCTCAAAGACTGGTTAGAAGCATTGCTAAATGGAGTCATGTATGCCAGATGCGCAAGCACATTTTGGCATGAATGTACAGAGCACACAGAAATGTCATAATAGTCTTAGCTTTCCTATTTTTGTCAGCTCATTACTGTGTACACCTGCAATTTATTGGCAGCACAATGAAGAGTGTAGGAATGGAGATGAGCAAACTTTGGGATGGTCCCCCCCCCACGTTAGTATTTTCTCTTATGAAAAAATTGAAGACACTTATCTTTTTGCCTTCTATAGATTCTTAGGTTTCACTTTCTTTAGGAGTAACTGCATTATTTTCTTAAGTTGTGTGTGTGGTAGGGGGGCTCATTTGGAGGGAAGGATGAGATATAAATTCAACAAACAACAAATTGTTGGACTGGGACATGAGAGACCAAGGTTCAAATCCCCACTCACTGGGTGACCTTGGGCCAGTCACAGTCTCTCAGCCTAACCTACCTCTCAGGGATGTTGTCAGGATAAAATGGAGAGGAGAGGAATCATGTCACCTTGAGTTCCTTGGATAAAAGATGGGATATAATAATAATAATTATAACAACAACAACAACAGCAACAACAACAACTCAAAACATGTTTTGTTTTGGCAAGCCTACACAGACTTGTGATTTTTATTTTTATTATGTACATTTGTTTTTAATATCTATTAATTTCTGTCTCATAATGAAGCATGTTTATTGGAAATGCAGATGAGTTGGAGGAGCTGAATGAAGATAAACAAGGGAAATATCATGGTGCTGGTTGACCACTTGCTAACTTATTCTATTCCCCATCTATTCCTCTCATCTTGTGGATACTTCAGTGTATACACAGACTGCAGCACATTGGTGTTCTTACCTTAAAACACAAATGAAGCATCCCCATTGCTTCCACTTGCATTCGTTCACTAGAAAGAAAGGAAACTTGCATCCATCTTAGTTGCGTGGAAATTCTCATCAGCATGGACAGACTCTCAAACCAAAGAATTATGGCTGTGTTCACACCACACCACAAAGAATCCTGGGAACTGTAGTTAACCCCTCACAGAGCCACAGTTCCCAGCCAGCCCTCTTAACAAACTACAGTTCCCAGAATTCTTTGAGGGAAGTCATGTGCTTTAAGTATGCATTAAATATATGGCATAGGTGCCAACTCCCTGGGGCAGTGGATGCCCGAGCACCCATAAAATCCCCCACAGATCTCAGTGCCAGGGCCATGTATGCTTCATGGCACCCTTCCCTGGGCACCCAACGGTTGCGGGGCCAAGCTGGCACCCCTGATGTATGGTGTGGATGCAGCTGAAGAACTTGAAGTGAATGATAGATTTGTGTATGACACAGGTGGGTCACTTGTGACCCTCCAGATGTTGGACTGTAACCAATATCAGCCCCAGTCAGCATAGTCAATGATCAGGGGTGACAGGAGTTGTCCAAAAACATCTGGAATAGCCACCAGTTTCCCAACCCCCGATGTAGGAGGCAACAGTGTTGTAGAAACTGCAAAGAGGGAGTTGGCCTTGAAAATTGCTTGAGAAGATGCTTTCGATTTGGTATACTCCAAAAGAAAATCAAAGTGCTTTAGACTGAATATTTTAACAGATTTCCCAAGAACTCCCTGCTCCCTGTTTAAAAGTTAGCTACAGCAAGGGAACTTGCAAAGCTGTAACTATCGATGTTGTATCTGAAAACCTTTCATGAATGTCTTCTGGCCCTTTTTCTCTTATCTTCAGTCTCTTGAATGAAAAACAAGGGCACAAAATGTCACGTCTTCTTTGGCACCACGGTACCAAAATGGAAACAAAGTAATTCAGGGAACAGAAGTGCAGGTTTAGGTGATGATGTTGGGCAACAGCAAGACTCTGTGCACTGCAGAGACAAGCGACACTCAAGGCAGCTGTCTCTTCTGACAAGGCTAATAATGTGCACTGCATCTCATATCAAATTCGACTGAGCATCTCAAAGGCCCTTGCTTAAAAGTCAAGAAGTTCCCACCCGCACTGTCTCACCCTCCTTAAGTCCATTAAAATTAATAGGGCTATTTAGACACCTACCCCCATATCCATATTTATAAGCTGGGTGAATGATTATGGGTGTATTCCACCAAAGCACAGTTCCCATGCTAGCTTCTTGGATGTGAATGGAGGACGAGGAGCAGCCATGCTAAACAGACTAGTCTCTATGGGTTTTCTTTTTCAATCCGTCATCACCATTTGGTTTTTGGCAGTGGTGAAACATAGGATAGATGGCTTCTCCAATCCCCTCAGAAGTGTTTCTAATTCCCTACTACATTTCTGGTTCTAATAATAATAATTAGTCAAAGGAAAAGCCCATTAACTTGAGAAGGATCTTCATTCATTGTCATCCTTCTCACTCATTTTCCAGGCCCTCTTTATTGGTGCATAATTTTAATTTTAATTCTTTGCTATAATTTTAATTCTGCTTTTCACTTTCTCTCCTAGTTATTTATTTAAATATTGCCCAGTCAACTCACAAAGTGATGGTTAAGAATACAATAATGAAATAATTAAAATCAATAACAAGTAATAATGATACTACTACCACAACAACACTTTTCACAGAAATGGAGACATGATAAACTGATTCACAGCTTAAATTAAAACCTTGCTAAGCCACAACAGGCCAAGGTTAAAGTGTCTCTTTCATGTCACACACACACACTGCTTTTATGTCTTCTAGTTCCTTTGTGTCTCTCGCCACACAATTATCAAGCTTTAGCATCTGAGGAAGGAAATTGACTTGTATCATATTCCTGTGTCCTTGCATTTTATCTATGGGCACTGGGACGCTGTGATAAATGAACTGAGGAACACAATCCTTGACAGCCTTGCAACTCTTTTGGAACCACATGCTTATGGATGGGGGGGAGGGAAGAAGTCCAGAATATGTTACATACACATACCAGAAATGGAGACAGCTGTGCATTCCACCTCTTGGCCCAGGTGCTGATGCTCAGCAAAGCTCCTTTTCCTGGGTGTGGTTCTCCCAGGGTCGGAAGCCATCACAAATCTTATCATTTCGACATCCTGGGGAGGTGGATTTTAAGGGTGGCTCTCTTGAGTACAATTTGCATGACAGTCTTCTGTAGCCTGGGAAAGGTGTAGGATGTAGAACGAAAGAGGGCCTTAGGGGGAAATACCCCTTTTATTCAAAGGACTGGAAGGGATATAGCGTTTAACTCTCAGCAGTGCTCCGCTTAGGCTATAGCCTGCCAGATGTGACAGATGAGTGTCATTTACAGCCAGGATGCTTAGGAAGGAATTTCCCCTTGAGTAAGACTGAACAGTGAATGGCGGAGTTGGGGCACTGTTTCCTGAAAAGTGTAGCTCTGCCACACAGGCACTAAAAGTATTCATTGTTTTGATTTCTGTGCCATTCTTAAATATAAATTATCTCATTGCAATTCGTAAAACAACATCATACGCAACGAAACCCTAAAACACAGCACAGCAAAATTAAGAGCAAGACGAAATCTATCCCCAAACCATTACTTAATATGACTGGAACTGAATCCCAGAGGCATGGAGCCACAAATTCGAAGTTCAGAGATGCTTTGTGCCCACCCAGGGCACAGTGCAGCCTCTATAGTGGTGCATCTTTGGCAAAGTAAACAACATAAAGTTGCAGCGGAAGTCTTCAGACATCTGATGTGGGACCAGTGTGAGATTTCCAAAGGAATCTGGAAAGGTCATTCAAGACAAACATGTAAATATGGTCAGAATAATCCATTTTGGCATAATGGATTATTCCATATTTTTTCCATAGTAGTAATTGAGACTTGCTCATATTGTTTTCATTCTTAGGATATAAGACATGATTTTTAAGTAGACGAGCTGAAATTTCTTAGAAGACGTCTTTCTGAAAAACGTCAGAAATTCTACTTTTCCCTCCCAATCAGCCTCCCATTAGAAAAAAGGCCACTTTGCAAAATACAACCCTTCCCAATATTCTCCACTTTCCCCCTTTTCTTCTTGTCACTGGTGGAGAATTTCTCTCCCAGTTTCTCTGCCTACAAATAGGGTTGGAGAATTTCAGAAGGTCATTTCCACTCTGCTCTGTTTAAGATTGCAGGGCCAGGCTCAGTGAATCTGCAGGTAGTGGTTTGGGGCATGGTGAAATTGCAGTAAACAAAGGATGCCCACTTAGGATTTGATTACAGGTGCCAGCAGGTTTTGGCACAGGCATTGGGTGTATATTCTGAATCAACCAACCCATTTGCTGATTGCTTGCTTGGCAGGGTTATTGAAGGTTAGGGATTGCCCTATGACCTACATCAAATCAGAGTGACCGTGACCAACATCACCATATTGGTGGTGCTATAGCCCATCAGCCCCTATCTGGGTCGAAGCACCTCTACCCTGGATCCCTTTAACAAGATACCCTGATTCCTTGGACCTGAGGGGGAGGGGGGTGCTCCCAACCCGCTGTCCATCCATAGTGTGGTGTAGTGGTTAAGAGCGGTAGTCTCATAATCTGGGAAACCGGGTTCGCGTCTCCGCTCCTCCACATGCAGCTGCTGGGTGGCCTTGGGCCAGTCACACTTCTTTGAAGTCTCTCAGCCCCACTCACCTCACAGAGTGTTTGTTGTGGGGGAGGAAGGGAAAGGAGAATGTTAGCCGCTTTGAGACTCCTTAAAGGGAGTGAAAGGCGAGATATCAAATCCAAACTCTTCTCTTCTTCTTCCAACCCAATGCCCTATCTGCCATCAAGTTGTGACAATTATTATGAGGCTGGCAAAAAACCCAGACAGGCGAAAATTATTCACTGGCCCACTCCCTAAACTGTGCCCCCAAGCTCACCTGCAATTGGCTGCAACCATGGGCAAGCCGCATCAGCCAGCGTAGCCAATGGAGGAGGAAGGGACGTCCTCCCCTGGCTACGCCAAAGCTTGGAAAACCTAGCACAAAAGGAACTTTTAAACTCACCACCTTGTGCACAATTAATTTGTGGCATTTCAACCAGCCAGCTTTCAACCATGTAAGGTTGAAATCACACATGTTAATTGCATGCAAGATGCGATTGTACTTATCCGTGAATACTGATGTTAGAGAAACTATACAAACAACACGATCTAGCAGATAGTCTTTTGCCATTCACCAAAGTTGAATTGTTCTCTTATTGAATGCTTTCGGTGTCTTGTTTTGGTTTTTAACAGCTCTGTGGCCACTTAATATAATTTGATTGATTGCAACTGCTTTTTTACAGCTCCACCTGATGTGCTAAGTCTGCCTTGGCTACTTGTGAATGGCCAAAGAGACCTCAGGAATTTAGGTGGCCATCCCACGGCCAGTCATCCTTCCCTGAAGCCCAGAGTACGTTCTCTACTTGCCTCTCTGAGGCCGCCCAACATTTACAGCATGCCATTGTAGCAATCCCAGGCAATTACATACTGTATTAACCGCATTCAACATGGTCTTATTTTATTTCTACATTTAACACCCAATGTAATTCGACAAGGAGAAAATTACTCAGCCCTAGAGCGAACCATTTTAGTGTTATTTACTGCTGTAGATAAGTTTGCTTTCTAGTTGTCGGTCTTGATTTTCTTCATTGCTTTCTGTCTCTATCAAACTGTAAAGCAACAAACTTGTCTCCACCAATCATTTAATGACCATGCTGGTAAGGAAAGGAAGGGAAAGAAAAGTCTGGGCAAGTAATGGCACTTTCCCCTTCTTGCCCTATTCTCACTGTCGGTTCTACTCTGCCCTCGTAGCTGTGATATGTCCTTTATTGCTAAAATAGACCTGATTGCTGACGGAGGGAGAGAGAAAGGAAGAAGGAAAGGGGGAGGGAAAGCTAAACAAATAAAATGTACGTCTTAAGTTGCTCAGAAACTAAAGTCCATTTCATTCCAGTTTGCTGCTAAGTGAAAATGTAGCCGCTTTATAGATTTCAGTGGAATTAAACTTAAACCTTTAGAATTGGGTTTATTAATTTCTGTCATGGCTCAATGGGGAAATAAGAGGGGCCATTCATTAAGGATACACAATTACCACAGACAAAAATGAAGTGCGGTGCTATTAACCATAATAAAAATGTTGAACACCGAGGAAATTTTCATTAAATATAATCTATTCTTTATATGACTCCACTTAATCCTTTCTGTCCTTCCCCCCCCTTTGTGTTCTCCAACCCATTTAAATTTTATTGCTTAACTTTTTAATAAATGTTTCTTAATATAATTATGATTAAATATTTGCAGTGGAAGACACTGTTATTCAGTGAAATAAGCTTCCTTCTGCCTCCAGCTCCTTATCTCAATGAAAAATAGTCTTTTGAAACAACACGAGTACTAAACATGGCTTCATTACGATTCCTTGAGCTTGTGGGTATGAATAGGAAAAAGTCAGAAATGGGAGAGGCAATTCTGTTTCAGCTACTGCAGTGGAGTTCAGTGGCCTTCATGGGAGTAAAAATTTGTACAATTCAATCTGGCGTTTATCTAACTCAAATCACCCCATTGAGTTCAATGGGACGTGTTGCCTTAGAGAACGAACTGGTTTATTAGAATGTTTTGCAGGCTGTGGGATAAGTGAAATGTGTCTTCTCAGTTCACTTATGCAATTGGTGAGATATTTTGAATATTCCCTACCCAAGCAGTATCTGCATGCCAGGAAGAAGATTTAAGCTAGCTTTTTCATGATTTCTTGGGTTTAAATTTATGGGGTATACTTTGTATGGAGAGGGTGAGGGGATTTAAGACCTTCTGAAACAGTAACAGATAGATCACATAAGACTTCTGCTCATCTATTTTAGCTCTAAGGTTGGACAGTCTTTATCAGCATGTTCCTAACTCTATAGTTCTTGTGGGCGTGAAAGATAAACTCAGTCTCATAAATACCCAGAAGATAACCTTTGTAACTCTGTATCAGTTGCTGTTAAACTAGAAGCGTCTCTGAACTTTGGAGCTTTGAGATGATGTACTTGAGAGCCCACAGCTTCATTCAGCTCTTTGATTGCACTGCCAAGGAGCTGTGTAGCTTTCCGGTTCCTAGATGGCGGCATTGATACCAGAGGATTCTTGAGTCCACTGCTCAGTATTTTCCAGCACGGGCATCTTAATGTCAGCTGCACATGTTCATTCTGTCAGTTCTGAGTCAGAGTCATGAATCTAGACATGGGTTGTGTGCTCTGCTGCTTAGGATCCCTGAGGTCAGTGGCTTGAGTGGGAAAGTGAGGCGGGGGAAGCAAAGCTAGCAGGCTGGTCTCCCACAGCTTGTCCAGTCCAGAGGCTCCGTACAGGGCTGGCACAATACTTTTGAGGCAAAAGATGAGGTAACACCTCCTCTCCTCATTTCATGTATCTACTCTGGAACCTTCATTACAATGGCCTCTCTATTTTGGCCTTTGACACTTCCCAGAGATATATATTTTAGGCCTATCCTTATGATTATAGTTTGTTTAGAACTGTTTTTTTCTGTTGTATTTTAAATTGTTGTCAAATTATTATTATTAATAATAGCATCAAATCAGTAATAATAACAACAAAAATATCACTCCTCTCCAATCCCAATGCACATGTATTCATTGATGAACCACTGTAATTTTGATATTCTCTCTCTCCCTCTTTACTTTTATTCATACATGTCCATTGGCCATGGTGGCTGAGGTTGATGGGACTGGAGTCTAAAACAGCTAGAGGACACTACATTGGGGAGAGGGTTAATCAATACAGGATAATCCTATATACATTTATTTAAAACATTGATACTTGTGCTCACGGAAAGTTTACACAAAACACATCAAGTAACATTAAAGAACTTTTCAAAAGCACTTGAAAAGTCAACAATACAGCCAAGCACTTTACATTTTTAAAAAAGGAATAATTAGAGAAACAAGGTATAGACAGCACCTCACAGGATAATGGCTGGGAGAAAAGTGTTTATATGCTACATGAATGAAGCCAAGGTGCCGCTAACCCTCTCTAGGGAGGGTGTTTCTAAGATGAGCACTAAAAAGGTAAAGGTACCCCTGCCCGTACGGGCCAGTCTTGCCAGACTCTAGGGTTGTGTGCCCATCTCACTCAAGAGGCCGGGGGCCAGCGCTGTCCAAAGACACTTCCGGGTCACGTGGCCAGCGTGACATCGCTGCTCTGGCGAACCAGAGCCGCACACGGAAACACCGTTTACCTTCCCGCTTGTAAGCGGTCCCTATTTATCTACTTGCACCCGGGGGTGCTTTCGAACTGCTAGGTTGGCAGGCGCTGGGACCGAACGACGGGAGCGCACCCCGCCGCAGGGATTCGAACCGCCGACCTTTCGATCGGCAAGCCCTAGGTGCTGAGGCTTTTACCCACAGCGCCACCTGCGTCCCAAAGATGAGCACTATGAATAACAAAATCCTGTCTCCTGTGTGGATGGGCAAATCTGACGGTTTCAGTTTCAGTTTCTCATTCTTCCACTCCTTAAGTTCAGTTCTCCACATCATCTTCTCAATCATTCTGAGAAGCTGGCACCTCTGTTCTGAAATGAAAGTTCTTGAAGCGGCCAAATGTTACCATTTTCAAATACTTTGGAAGCAGGAAAAAAGATGGTTATCTATTAGCAGCATTCCACAAGCTCCCAACTTGGTGGAAAGGAAACACTTTAATTTCACTTTCCATTAAGTCTTAGCAAATGACAGGGCTTTTAATTTCACAAAAATGACTACTCTCCAAATGATCTGTAAGGAGGGGTTGGGGGAAGAGAATGCTACTCAATTTCATCTAGGAATCATCAACGCCATCCGATTGCATTTATTATTGTGGGGCTCAGAAAAAATAAACAGTTTATGTGGAAGATTAAGAGACAGTGTGGGTTTGCTTTTGACATATCTTGTCTCCAAATCTTCACTTTGGATTTATTAGAGCACTATCATGTCAAAGCTCCCTCATTTATATGATAACACGTCTGTAATGTTTTACAAGTGCAGCAGTCCTTCTGGTTCAGAATGTTGCTTTTTAAGTCCTAAATTATAGTACCTGGAGAGGTATGCATAATTATAGTACATGTTAGCAATGATAGGATGCATTTTGCCTTGGGTGATCTGCATTAATCATCACCAGAGAGGGTGCAATAAAATCATAATTGCCTCTTCAAAAGTTATAATCTAACTTATACAACTTTAAGGCCTTCATATGGCAATCTCACATCTACTTGTCATGAAACATCCAAGATTCCTTCATTTGTTTAACCTTACGATAGACCTTGCCTCCCTGAGAAGTGTGATTGCAGAGTTATTTATTTTCCCATTTACATTTGGGGTTGGTAAGAGTTACATCTGCAAATATGTAGAACGGGCTCCAAACTTAAAGAATATGGGATCAGTGTTGAGGGTAAGCATGGCTGAGCACCTACCAAGGCATGAGCCATTGCAGGGGCCCATTGTCAACCCATGGAGCCTACTAACCGTGGTTCTCCCCCTCCATGCTGTCACTGTCTCTCACCTGACCAACGTGAGGAGATAGAGCAGTAGTATTGCACATTCCCTCTGGAGGTTGTACAGAATGTGCCCAAGGTTGGGAAGGGGAAGTGAATGAGCAGTGGGAACAGAAGCGGAAGTGAATGAGCAGTGGGAACAGAAGCAGTGAGATAGTAGGTCTACACAGTGAGCAGCAAAGCTGAACGTATCTTGCCCCGCGCGCTCTGGAACGGCGGGAAGGGAGAGCGGAGCGTTGGCATGACAATCGCATTCCAGACATGTCTGAGCCACCGGCACCGCCCGCGTCGCCCGCGGAACCAATGGAAATTGGAGGAGTACGTGCGCGCGGGGTTTCAAACTCCGGCGAGGTTCACAAGAAAGAGGGGGAAACGACCAGGAAGTGTTTTCTCTGCCTACAGCCGGGACATTTTGCCAGAGTCTGCCCTCAGAGAAAGGCGTGGCAAGGAATGGTGGGGGCCACTGGGGGAGAGCAGGAGCAGGGAAACGGCAAGGCTTGGCTGCAGGAGAGCGGGCACAGCAGCCAGGCGAGCAACCAGTGAAGGTGCCCAAACCAGACCCCCCGCGGGCAGCCATAGCCATAGAGGTGGTGCTAGAGCTCCCAAACGGACACCCCATTAAGGTGAAGGCATTGCTGGATTCTGGCAGCTCTTGCAATTTCTTTAGCAGGGATTTTGCACTAGAACAGTGTTTCCCAACCACTGTTCCGCGGCACACTAGTGTGCCGCGAGATGTTGCCTGGTGTGCCGCGAGATGTTGCCTGGAGGGAGGCAGGCGAGTCGGGCGGCGAGAGGCGGGGCGGCGGCGGCGAGGAGAGGCTGCCCAGCGTGGGGCTCTCGCCGTCTGCCTGCCTGGCTGCCTGCGAGCTCGGCGGGCAGCGCCTCCATCCGCAGCGCCCGCCTCGCGGCTCTCATTCCCTGCCCCTGCCAAAGCTCACCCAGCCAAGCCGCGCTCTCCTTCCTGCCTCGCTTTGCTGCCTCCTCCCCCCCCCCACCCCCAAAGCTTGGAGGTTCCCCGGCAAGGGGGAGGGAAAAAAATTGAAACTTACACTTTCGTGCGTCCCTCCTGGCGTGACGCTGCGCGCTGACGTCATGGGGCTGTAATGGTGGTGTGCCTCGAGATTTTTTTCATCAAACAAGTGTGCCTTTGCCCAAAAAAGGTTGGGAAACACTGCACTAGAACACCAACTCCAGGTGGTGCCTCTCGAACACCCCCTGCAAGTAACAACCATTGATGGGAGAGAACTCTTGGGGGGGGGAAGTGACCCACCAGACCCCTCCCATGAAAATGAGGGTCTCCAGACACACTGAGACAATTGCCTTTCACGTTGCCACATTAGCAGGGCCACCAATCATACTGGGAATGAGCTGGCTAGCCCTGCACGATCCCGTAGTGGGGTGGCACCAGCGAACAGTCACCTTTGGGTCAGCTCACTGCGTAGAGCACTGCCACGAAGGAGAAACCCCGAGGATGGCAGTAGCCAGGGTGGCAGGGATGGCAGTGGGAGAAAAGGTGAAAGTACCACCTCAGTATGCAGACCTGGAAGAGGTCTTCAGTGAGAAAGAGGCAGATAGACTACCCCCTCACCGGCCCTTTGACTGTCAGATCAACCTACTCCCAGGGGCTCAGTTACCAGTGGGTAAGCTGTACGCCATGTCAGACAGGGAGATGCAGGAGTTGCGGAAGTTCATCGACAAGAATCTGAAGAGGGGCTTTATACGTGAATCAAGGGCGGTGGGGGGCAGTCCAGTGTTCTTTGTGGACAAAAGAGACTCCAAGGAACCCCGCTTAATCGTAGATTATAGGTCCGTCAGCCGGGTGTCGGAACCAGTGACCTTCCCAATGCCCAGGATTGATGACATTTTGGCCAGGGTAAGGAAAGGGAAGGTTTTTACCAAGTTGGACCTTTGAGGGGCGTACAATTTGATAAGGATGAGGGAGGGGGATGAATGGAAAACCACGATGTTCACCCCTCTGGGGGCCTTTGAGTATCTCGTTATGCCCTTCGGATTACAATCGGGATCCAGCACATTTCAAGCATTCATGCACCATGTGCTGGGGTCCCTGCTGTACAAGAATTGCGTGGCCTTCCTGGACGACGTGCTTATCTACTCAGAGAACGAGGAGCAGCATGTGAAAGATGTCAGGGAAGTGCTGAAAAGGCTGCAGGAGCATCAGCTGTGGGTCAAACTGGAGAAATGCCAATTCCATGCCAGAGAGGTGGAGTTCCTGGGCTACAGGTTGTCAGACAAAGGTCTGGCAATGGACCCAGGCAAGGTGCAGGCAGTACTGGAATGGAAGGCTCCTAAGACCCGGAAGGACGTGCAGAGGTTCCTGGGGTTTGGCAACTTCTATAGAAAGTTCATCAAGAACTTCGCCCACCTGACGGCACCCATAACTGATTGTCTCAGCAGCAAGAAGAAGTTTGAATGGACAGCAGCAGCGCAGGAGTCTTTTGAAAAGCTAAAGAGGGTGTTTGCTTCGGAGGAGCAACTCTTACATATGGATCTGCAAACGCCTATGAGGGTGGAGACAGACACGTCAGACAGAGCTATTGGAGCCGTGCTGCTCCAGCCAGGAGATCGATCAGAGTGGAAGCCGTGTGCCTTTTTTTCTAGGAAGCTGAACAAGTCGGAGCAGAATTACACAGTGTATGACCGGGAATTGCTGGCAATTCATGAAGCCTTTCGATGTTGGAGACATTTCCTGATAGGCGCGAAGCACAACATCCAGGTGTGCACGGACCACAAAAACCTGGAATATTGGAGGACTGCTCGAGTTCTCAACCAAAGACAGGTGCGATGGGCACAGGAGTTTTCCAAGTTCTTCTTTGAAATTCAGTATGTGCCTGGAAAAGAAAACGTCAGGGCAGACGCCCTCTCCTGTAAACCAGAGTACGTGGAGGGAGAGGGAGAGCCAGAAGCACGACATGTGATACCCGAGGACCGATGGGTGTGTGGTGGAGTGTTGATAGGGAGACAAGAACTAATTGACGAGGAATGACGAGTACGCACAGACTAAAATCAGGGAGATACGAGACGCAGAAGAAAATCAGGGGGGTTTTGAGGAAAAGGAGGGGGGCGCTATACTATAAGGGAGCATTGTACATACCAGAAGGGGACTTGAGGAGAAAAGTACTCAAACAACTCCATGATAACCCCACGGCGGGACATTTTGGTCAACACAAGACCATGTTACTAGTCACCAGGCAGTTCTGGTGGCCAAGAGTGAGGGAAGATGTTCGAGAATACGTACGGGGGTGCGAGCGCTGCCAGAGGGGTAAAGGGGAGAGGGCACCACCCGCGGGGTTACTGGAGCCCTTACCCATCCCGGAAAGGCCATGGGAGGTGGTATCCATTGATTTTATGACCGATTTACCCAAGTCCAGGGGGGAAACAGCAGTCATGGTGGTAGTGGACTTGATGACCAAAATGTGCCATTTTATTGCTTGCTCGCATGCAGTGACAGCAGAGGAGACAGCTAGACTGTTTATAGATCACGTTTTCAGGTTGCATGGCGCACCCTTGAGGGTTTTGTCCGACAAAGGCAGACAATTTACTTCTAGGTTCTGGAAGAAGCTCATGGGTCTGCTGGACATCGAAGTGAGCTTCTCGACGGCCAGACACCCGGAGACCAATGGACAAGCAGAAAGAGCTAATAGCGTACTTCAGCAGTACCTTCGGTGCTACGTCAACGAAAGGGGAAACGATTGGATGGAAAAGCTAGCGCTGGCCAAATTTGCATACAATAACGCTGAACATGTGTCCACGGGGATGAGTCCCTTCATGGCCAATTACGGGTGTCACCCCAGGGCCTTCCCAGGGGAGGGGGAGGGGAGGTGGAGTGTGCCGGCGGCCGAACAATTTGTGGAAGAAATGGAAGCTTTACACCAACAACTTAAGGTTAACCTGGAGAGAGCTAAAGAAGTATACAAGAGGCAGGCAGACAAGCACCAAAGAGAAGGGGAGACTATAAGGGTGGGAGATCAGGTGTGGTTGTCAACCAAAGGGTTACCGTTCAAAGGGGGGTGTAGGAAATTACAACCGAGACGACTGGGACCTTTTGAAGTAACACAGCAGGTAAACCCGGTAACCTTTAGGCTGAGATTGCCCACCAACATGAAGCTACACCCGGTGTTCCACAGGTCCTTGCTCTCACCGTACAGGGAGGGGTGGGAATGGCAGGGAGGAGAAAGAGAAATCCCCAGGCATCCACAGGTGGAGGAAAGGGAATTCAGTGGGCAGGCAGCAGAAATCCTCGATTCAAGGTGGAGAGGGAGAAGGGTGGAATATTTGGTGGCCTGGGAAGGGGAACCAGAGTCGGAAAACGCTTGGGTTCCTGCTGAAGAGATTGGGGATGAGTATCTGCAGGAGGAGTTTCATAGCAGGTTCCCAAGGAAGCCCAAACCCCCTGGTAGGTTCTGGAGAGAGCAATTTGGCACCACGGAGGATGAAGAAGAGTTTGAGGGGTGGCCAGCCTCAGAAGAGGAGGAAGGAGGGGAAGCCGAGGAAGAGGAATCTGACTGGGGAGATTGGGCAGCGGAAGGAGATAGCAACAGATGGAGAGCGGTGTTTGAATCCTCTGAGGAAGGGGAGAGCTCCTTCCAGGGGTTTCCCGCGTCACCGTCCGAGGATCGGAGGGGAGAGGGGGAGGGCCCTGGGAGGGAGGTGGATGTCAGGGAACTGCCATCAGAGGGAAGAGGAGAGGAAAGTTGCTCCAGTGATGCAGGGGAGGGAACTAGCAAGGAGAGAGAGAGGGTTCCCACAGGGGAAAGAAATCCAGGGGACACCAGGGAGAAAGGGGAAGCCGGGAGCAAGGCGGAGGGGAGGCTCAGAGACTCTTCCAGTGAAATCAGCGGAGAGAGCACAGGATCTCCGCTTGGCACGCCCACGCTGCGCAGAAGGCTTCCACGCAGGGAATCGAGGCGGAGACTTGGAGTCAAACAACTCCTATGTTGGCGCAAATTTAGGTCCCGCCCACTGACGGATTCTGCCAGTGACTAAGACAGTCGCGTTTCAAAGGCTGTCAACTGGGGAAAGTTTTAGCTACACGGCTAGCTTGGAGCAATTTGCAGTTTACGCACAAGGAACCCCAATTCCCACTACACCTACCCTAGAAACATTCAAGCATGCAGGCAACAACGGCTATCCAATGAAGCTGAATGTTGGAAGACTCAAGGTGGACAAAGAAAACACGGCTCATAGTTAAACTATGGAATTTGCTCAGGCACCTTTAAAAGGGGATAAGACAATTTTAGCTAGGATAAAGCTATCAATGCCTGCTAGTCACAATGGCTATGTTCTATCTTCACGCTGGAGGTAGTATGCCTCTGCACGCCAATTACAGGGAATCCCAAGTGGGGCGAGTGCTGTTGTGCTTTTGTTCTGCTTGTGGGCTTCTCATAAGCATTTGGTTGGTTGGTCACTCTGAAAAATCATGTTGTTCTAGATGAGCCTTTGGACCAACACAGTAGAGCTTTTATATGTACTTATGAATTTTTCTTCAGATCTCCAATTTTAGGATACAGCTCTTTCACACATGGTACAGCAGTGTACAGCAGTGTATGCCATTGTGCCGATTGACAGGCTTGACCCACTATTATGATGAGAAGACATTCCTAGTTGTGGCCTCCTGGCTCTGGGATACCCTTCCCTTGAAAGTTCAGACAGTAGAAACAATCTGATTATTTTAGGAGTATGGATTAAATTAGTAACAGCTCCTTAAATTTTATGTTCTCGGGCAGCTGCTTGCTTGCTTGCTTTATTAATTGGGTTGTTCTTAATAACTGTTATATTTTATGTATTATTGTATTTGGCATCATGTTGATGAGATGGAGGGCAGCTTATGAATTGGATGAATAAATAAACATTTCGCTGGTGCAAACATAAATACTCATTGTATGCTAACTGTACCTTGATCGCCGAAGCAAAATTTGCTGCCTAGGAGGCTTCCTCTTTGTCTCCAACTGACCACAATACTTTCCTTTTTTGATATAATATATAATCTTACAATGGATCTGGTTGTAGTTTTAGAGCATGGCTTAGGTCCCATCTGCACTAAGCATTTAAAGCAGTTAACTCCTTCAGTCACTCCTAAGCCAACGTGCAGTTAGCTGGATCTGAAAACCTTCATTGTGATAAGGCTTTCCCACGTGTGAATGGGAGCTCTGACTGGCCAGTGTTCTCATCCCCATATTGAAAACCCTACACACAATGAAGGCGCCCCCCATCAGACCCAGGCATGATGGGAGATGTAGTCCAACAACATCTGTAGTCCTAAAGCGACAGGTTCTTCATCCCTACTGCAAATGCAGTCAGAAAACAAAATACTCCCATTCGTTAAAGGACTCTTTTTCAAATGACACATGAGAACTCTTCTAAGATTTCAGAAGTCAATTCTTTGCTTGAACAAGTAAAGAATTAGCTCTTTATATAATTGCCTTAATGTAGCTTCGTCAACGATGCTGATATCAAGCCTATGGCAAGAATCCAACAGCTTCAAAGGACTGGGATGGTACCTTTAAGAGGCAGATGTTATCTTCCAGAACCAACAGCCTAGGATGCTGCACTGGATTTTACAGTAGATAAAGAACGAGTTTTAACTAAGTTGACTACTATCAAGTTAGGCAAATAACTTTAAGCCTTAGAAGATCAAAATAAAATGTTTATTATTCTTTTTTTAAAAAAAGGTTACTGATGTAATATTCTGACATACAGCTTGAAAGGGACAGAGAACCTTCATTTTATTTCACTGCGTGCTATAGCTGTCTGTGGAATCCAGGCCACATCCTCTGAAGGCTAGCCAAATACTTTTCATGTTATTACACCAGCCAAACATATAAAGGCATATCCATGAAGCCTATCACAAAACACTTGCATTCCAAAGAGGCTCAGAATGGGGCTTGTACATGAAATCTGATTTGACTGCTAGATGCAACATTTCAAAGTCAAGTGCTAGAATTTCAAACGCCAATTCAGAAAGTGATTCAGCATGTCATTAGGGTGGAATCTGCCAAGCAGTTGTCCTGGGCAAGCTCTGGTGATCTGACATGGAATTGCTTGCATAGGCCTAAGCCTGGACTCTTAGCACCCTCTTTAGGTTTTGCCTCATTTGGGCAGAGTGGACATTTTGGGAAACACCTCTTCCTGAAGCCCTGGAAAGCCACTGCCAGCCTGTATAGACCAGTGGTTCCTAAACTTTTTGGAGCTACCACTTCCTTGGTTCCATAAACTGACTCCCAGTGCCTCCTATCCTATCCTATCCTATCCTATCCTATCCTATCCTATCCTATCCATCATATAAAAATCATTATTCAGATAAGCGGTTTGCATGCCCCACTAAGGAAGATAATAACACAATAAAATTCAAAACAGTAACAATTAATCACACATTTATTCCAAATCCATTAAAAACTATTTCATTCAACTAATTCAACTAAATTGCAGATTGCAGCCTTAGCATAACCAATACAGTGGCACCTTGGGTTACGAACAGCCTAGCCAATTAACTTTTTGGATTACGACCGCATCAAACCCGGAAATGAGTGTTCTGGGTTGCAGGGTTTTTTGTTTGTTTTTTGTTTGGTATATGTATGTACACTGTTCGGAGGTTCACTTCTGTTTTGAGTGCCACACTTCTGTTGTCCCGCAGCGGAGAAGGGGGCATTTTCCACAGCAGCGAGGGAGGGAAGCTGTGCGCTTGCCAGCCAGCTGGCTCTCGTCTCCCAAAACCGCAAGGCCTTTCCATGCACCTCCATCTCCCAAGCGGCTTGGCAGCAAGAAAAAGTTCCCTCCGCCTGGCCGGGCAGCGCGAGGAAGGCATTCTGCTTGCGTGATGGTGGCAGCTGCTCCCCCAGAACTACGCAGAGGCGTGTGCACAGCTGCCTTGGCCGGCCACCCCAGTAAGTCGGAGGGCAAGGAGGAGGCGAGTCCAGCTGGCTGGACGGAGGGAAGTTGCATGGCGCTGACTCCCAGGTGCGCAGAATGGCGGTTGGCCCGACTCACCTCCTCCTCGCCTTTCAACTTACCGGGGTGGCCGGCCAAGGCAGCTGCGAACATGCCTCTGTGTAATTCCTGGGGAGCCGCCACCGCTGCACGAGCAGAGTGCCTTCCTCCCACAGCCTGGCCAGGCAGAGGGAACTTTCTCTTGCTGCCGAGCCACTTGGGAGACGGAGGTGCATGGAAAGGCCGTGTGGTTTCCAGAGACGAAAGCCAGCTGGTTTGCGGGCACACAACTCCCCCCATGCTGCTGCGGGAGGCGCGTGCTCTAGACAGCATTTCCTGCAGCAGCGTGGGGGGAGGATCTTTTTGGATCCCAGTTCAGCTATTGATTGATTGATTGATTGATTGATTGTGTGACTGCGGAAATTGATAAAAGCCCCCCATCCAAACAATGACTATCATCAGTGCACGTAAGAAAAAAAAAATTATCATCTACTGTACAATACTGTTTTATTTATTTTATAGTACAGTACATTGATTATTGCTTTCATTTTATGGATCAGTGGCCTTGTTTGATAGTAAAATTCATGTGAAATTGCTGTTTCAGGGGTTGTTTTTCATCGTCTGAAACAGATTAATCCATTTTCCATTACTTTCTATGGGGAAGCACACCTTGGTTTAAGTACGCTTTGGTTTAAGAATGGACTTCTGGAGTGGATTAAGTTTGTAAACCAAGGTACCATTGTACACTGAAAATATTTTTTTAAAAAGGAAAAAGTATTTTTCATTTCCTGAACAGAATATAGAAAATGTTCCAGAAGAAAAATAATTTATACATTTTAATGTATATTTTATATTCTTTGTAAACTGCACCAAGGCTTTATTTAGTTAAGCAGCATACAAATTTTAATAAATAATAAATATATATACCAATGTTTTGTATTAATTTTCAAAATCCCACAAGTCATGAATATGTAATGACACACATGCAATCCCAACACCTTTCTCTTTGCAGCCATAAGCATCAGGCAAATCCAATGTCAGTTGACTCTAGAATGATAACATTTAATTTTTGCTTGCAATTTATTTTGTTGTTCTGTCTGTATTGGTTTACAGCTACTGCCAAGCCCGCCAGGCACAAATCTGTTCTCACTTAGGCTTCAACACTGTGTGAAAGTTAGATATGTTCAAGTGTCCTTCTATAATGCATAACTGTAATTATAATTTAGATCACTTTATTATCCTGCCCAACATGCTGCAGTCAGCAGTAGCTTACTTCTAATTAAATCAACCAGCATCACCCACTAAGCTCATGTCATCTTTTCCTATATGGGATGAGATGGCTTAGTGGTTTTTTGCTTTGTTTAATTGCAAAGTTTGGCCACAAACACAACATACATTTGAAGCACTGTCATACCACTTTAAACAGTCATGGCTTCCCACAAAGCATCCTGGGAACTGCAGTTTGCTTCTTAAGGGTGCTGAGAGTTGCTTAGGAGACCCCCTATTCCCCACAAAGATCTACAAAATACACAGAGCGGTTTAACAGTCCACCCTCTGAGAACTGGAGCCCTGTGAGGGGAATAGGGGGTCTCCATCCAGGCAAGTAAGAGATACTATCAGAATTCAAGGGCATATTCCAGCCAGGCAAAGTCATCTGAGGATGGTGAGACTGAGGAGGGAGTGCAACTAAGGAGACTCCCAGATAAAAAGATCTTGAGATCATATGAGATCACGGAGCCCCCAAACACGTGTTTTTTGGGCTCTATACTCTTGTGTGGACCATAAAGAAGGCTGATCGCTGAAGAATTGATGCTTTTGAATTATGGTGCTGGAGGAGACTCTTGAGAGTCCCATGGACTGCAAGAAGATCCAACCTACCCGTTCTTCAGGAAATCAGCCCTGAATGCTCACTGGAAGGACAGATCCTGAAGCTGAGGCTCCAATACTTTGGCCACCTCATGCGAAGAGAAGACTCCCTGGAAAAGACCCTGATGTTGGGAAAGATTGAGGGCACAAGGAGAAGGGGACGACAGAGGATGAGATGGTTGGACAGTGTTCTCGAAGCTACCAGCATGAGTTTGACCAAACTGTGGGAGGCAGTGGAAGACAGGAGTGCCTGGCGTGCTCTGGTCCATGGGGTCACAAAGAGTCGGACACGACTAAACGACTAAAAGCAGCAGCAGCAGCAACAACTCTTGTGTGGATGACGCAACTCATCCAAGAGTATGGCCTGAAAGACACGTTGCCCAGTTTTTGGCCTGGACATGTTGGAGGGTATGAGATTGAGGTTCCCTGCCCCAGGGTTAGACTGGCTCTCGGCGATGGAAGACCAGGATTCAGATCACTGCTTGAACATGGAACTTACTGGGTGACTTCGGGTTTGTTGGCAACTCTCAGCCTATCCTGCCACACAGAATTGTTGTGAGGATATGAATATGGAGAGAGGCAAAAGAATAGATTCATTCATTTGTTTGCTTTTGGATGATGTGTGAAGATGCCATAGCAGGTGCCATCCAAGAGGTGTTCCCTCTTTTGTGAGAGAGGGGAAGGAATGATTCTTCATAGATGGTATCTGCCACCTTCAGAGTGTTTTGGTTTCTTTTCCTTTCTGGAGGTAAAGTGTGTCAGTGTGCTTTATTCCCAGCTGCTAAGTCCTGCTCTAACTTTAAATTAGCTTGGTAATGTTGTCAGTCTTGCCTAAACTGATTGGCTATGTGTCTGATTGGCAGTGTCATGAAGACGACTTAGAGTGAGGGCAGGAAGCAGTGGTTGTTGTTGGCTACATGACAACACCTGGATGCCCCTACTCTGGCTAGAATCATAAAACCAGCATGAAGGAATTTTTGTTTTCTGTGGGGGGTTGGTGGCAAGAATGCCACTGAAGCAGTAGCAAGATGAGGCTGCACAGATATTGCAAAAGGCAGTGAACAGGAGGCAAAAAAAGAAAATTCTTCAATATGTTCTAAGGGGGGGGGGATTTTCAGCTCAGCAAAATGAAATGAAATGAAAATAAGTAAGCTTGAGTAAGATAAGTTACCTATTGCTGTCTTTGCCTGCCTTCCTCCCTCTCCTGTTCTGTCTGAAAGGCCAGTTGGTCTGAACCTCCCAAATGTGGAAATGTTACTCAATATGTCTATCAGTCCAGATGGAGAACATCATTTATATTTATTACTCACTGTGACTGAAAGGTTGGCAGCAGTGCTGTGAGCAGTCAACTTGCAGCATGCTCTTTGAAAGGAAAACAGGGGTGATGCATCACCACAGAACCACTGACACAAAGGAAACATGAAAGGATTGAACCAATGTTGTTGTTTTCTGAATTGAAGGATCACATCTAGGATTAAGCTTGTGCTGCCATTGAAAAAGACCTCTATTGTTTTCTATGACTAGCATTTTTGCAAGGCAAGGCAAATTCATTCAGTTTTCATGGGTGAAAAATGACTTTTAGGCTTACACTGGCTGAAATAGTCAACAAGCATTCACTGCAGGATTGTTCAGTGTGAACAGTGGCTAGAGCTTCCTGATGATGCTTAGTTTTCTTATGGCAAGAACGGCAGAGATCACTCTTGTTTATTGTTATTAATAAATAAAGATTTGCCAAGTTTAATGGGCAGGGCAAGAGAAAGTTTCATTGCTTCCCCTAAGTCATAGATCCCCTTGCCACACCCAGACATAAGTAGGGATGAAGGGGGAAATGGATTTTCTTTGCATTTTGATGTGAAACTACCTAACTCACAATTTTTGAACCGCTAAGTGAATTGAAACACAATTATCTTTTGAAGCTCACCTTTCTTCAAATTTTGCAATGCCGTTATCCAATCAGTGTGTACAAAAATGATAGAGAAACTTGCTTGCAAAGATGTGTATATTAGGCGAAACTGCATACAGCAATGTGTATATGAGGGGAAATTCATAATAAATTCTGAAAAATTATTATGAGGATTTCTTAACCATCAATCCCTCTTCTCGGGGGACTCTGGGAATTGTAGCTCTTGGGGAGGGGGAGAATACTCCTAACAACTCTCAGCATCCTTAATAAGCTACAGTTCACAAGATTCCTTTGGGAGGAGCCATTACTGTTTAAAGTGGTGTGATAATGTTTAAATGTATAGTGCAGTGAGGTCTAGGACAGAATATCGGGGACTTCTTTCATTCATTCTCATATATATATATATATATATATATATATATATATATATATATATACCATTTGGATTGGTCTTTTCTGCTGCAAAGTGAGTTGCAATTTGCTTCTCATTTAGCAAACCAAAGAGTTGTGTATGTTAATGTTTTTGTCTTTGACTTTTTTCATTTCTCTTTTTTCTTCAAATGTCAGCCAGCAGAGAGAAGCTCATTTTATCATAATGTATTGCATTGGCCTGAATATAAGCCGCACCCAAATATAAGCCGCGCCTTTAAAATTGAAGGCAGGGGGAGAAGAAAAGGGGGAAAAATACCCATATATAAGCTGCTCCATTCCTCGCTGCTCCTGGCTACATGCTGGACAGGGGTGGGGGGAGCAGTGCTGCGTTGCCAACAGCCTTTCCCCTTCCTCACTTTCTCCCTTCCCGGCCTTGGAGGAGAGGGCGGGGGACTATGCATGGGGTGGGCACCACTTTCCCACATTCCAGGCACTGTTTGCCCGGCACTCCTGGCTGCATCCTGTAAGGTCACAAATATAAGCCACACTTTAACTTTTCATGGTCAGAATTTGGGGGGAAAGTGAGGCTTATGTTCAGGCCAATACGGTATACGTCAACTGATATTTTTCTGTAAAATAAAAAGCGTTGTATATTTGGTCATGGTTTTTGAAGTAATCTTCCTTTACTCTTCATATGAAATTCCAGTAGCTTCTAGTAGGGAGTCAGTCCCTTTTGGCTACTCCTGGAATTGGTCTTGGCATTCTGTGTGCCTCTGGAGAAAGGTTGGATGCCAAAAAAAAAAAAACGCTCTAAAATAAACTTGTACATTTCAACTTGTGTTTGGGCGATACCTCCCACTTTGTGGTATTGACTTTTGTGAGTAAAATAAATGTTTCCTTTGAGCTATCCTGGCTTCTGAAATAAGTATCATCATATTTAGCTACTGTTAATAGCAAATCTAGATATCTTTAATTAAGGGATCCTTCTCATGTGCTCTTGCCATTGCCATGTGGAGGCCTCCAAAAAGGGCAGCTGTGTACTAGGGATTGATGGATCCAATGCAGTCTGGTCCATCCTGGTTCCACATGAAATGGGGACTAGGTCCATTCCATCCTATTTAAAATCTGAAGTGGAAATACAAATTTCAAAGGAAAAACTTAAGAAGTGGTCTGAGGACTACAGCACTGCCTCTGTACATTTTTTCCCCCATTTCACAAAGCTCCAGAAGTGATCCAGCTGCTCACCTTTTGAAATGGCAAAGCACAAGGAGCTTCTGATCACCATGCATGGTGAATAAAACACAGCAAGTCCCCCTGGGATTTATGGGATTTGACTTTCTGTTACTCTCTGAGGCTCCCCAATCTTTACATGAGTCAGTCCTTTTGCTTTTTTTGTTTTTACATACAATGTTCTCCGAGAGTGATAGAATATCATCAAGTTCCATTGCTTTAGTCTAGTGGAACTTTCTTTAATGCATAGCGGCATGAAACCCTGTGTGCTAGCAACCCCAGGCTGAATGGATAGATAAATTCTCGAGTTTTGCAAAAGAGACTTAAATAATAATAATACAGAGGCTTCAGAGGTGGGGTTAGGGACCTTCTATTCTACATCTTTGGCCTTTAGGGTGTCTTAGGTTTCATCTTGATCCTCTTCCTTTTTCTTATCCACATGACATTGAGAAAAATCATCCTGAAGTCTGAGCTATCATGTCATCAGTATGTGGATGATGCAGAGCTGTTCCTCTCTCATTGACCATCTAGTTCCAGGGAGGCTATGGAGAGACTAAACTGATGCCTGGAGGTAGCACGATAATGAATGAGAGCAAATATTGATCTGAATGAGATGGAAGAACGGTGGTTTCAGAAGTCTACCCACCTGGATAAAGGTTTGTAAGTGGCTGAAAGGTGATTGCAGTTTGACTGCATGCTGGAATTTTCAGCTGGTACAGAATGCCTCTGCCAGAATGTTTGTGGGTGCCATTTGGTCACAACTTCATGGATGTTTTAGCTGAGGTTCCTGCATTGCAGGGGACTGGACTAGATGGCCCTTGGGTCCCTTCCAACTCATTGATTCTATAATTCTATGTTCTAATACCAAGACAAGACCAACTGTATTGGCTGGTTCAAGTAATTCCAGGCTCATCTTAAAGTGTTGCTGTTGACCATTACAACCATATCTAGTTTGAGATCAGCTTATCTGAAGGACTGCCTGAACCCATGCAGTCCTTTCATCCAATCCCCACTCACAGGTCTTCCATCAAGATCCATCAGAGTGGTGGTCACTCAAGACAGAAGGTTTTTAGTAGCAGTTCCATATCTTTGGAACTCTCTCCCAAATTATGCATGAGGACTTCATTATTAGTTTTTGAATGGACCTTATAAATGTAATTGTTCCAAACTGTATTATCTTCAAAGTGCTTGAAAATTAAACTTCTGCTGGGTTCTAATTTTGGGAATGGATTCATACACACACACACACACACACACACACACACACACACACACACACACGTATACAAACATTTCTAAACCACCAACTGATTAAATAAATCACGGTGATGTACAATAAAATTATTAAAACATCCTAAAAGTATAAAAAGTTGTGTACAGTGAGGGCTTGTCCTGTGCCAAGATAGACTAGGTCTAGCAGATTTTCTGCTTGTCCTGTGCTTCTTAGGCACAGGTCCAAGCAGTTTTTCATTTGCCCTGCTGCTTTCCATGAGAAAACCCACTGTTTACTGTGGAATGTGGAACAAATGTCAATTCGCAGAAAAAACTGATCGACATTTGTTCCGATTCAGCGGTAAATAGTGGGTTTTCCCAAGTGAAAGCAAAGGGACAAGCGGAAGTGTGGACAAGCCCTGAGGCAAATTAATTCTCTATATATGCTAGGCAGAAGGAAAAAAAGTGCTAGGCAAAAGAAAAGAAAAATTTGGTAGGTGATGACATAGCCAGATTGTAGGTGCTTGACAGATTTCCATAGGGACGGTGTTCCAAATGACTGGTGCAGCTGTGCTAAAAGACTTGGTTTTCATAGAAACTAAACAAACATAACTGTGGAACAACAATTTTGATTACCTCTGGAGATCATGATTAGTAAGGTTCTGGTTAGACATTGAGCTCTGTACAGAAGAACCTAGAGGATTTCTGAAAACTCAGCAAAACTCATTTAACCAAGACTTACTGTGAAAACCCAAAAGTTTAGTCAAGAACTAAAAGACTCAGGCCAAGTTCAGATGTTTCTGTCCACGCCTGTAGCAATTTTGTAAAAGTGCTTTGTTCAAACAATGGCTGAAAACAAACAAATAAACCAAGGACGGTTAGCCCGAATCAAATATGACAGTGATCTGCAAATAAACTGTGATCCTTTATGACTGTGATAAGACTGTGAACTTTTCAATGAGTCTGGACGAAAATGTCCAGGCACCAGAATGAGGCAGTCAGCAAAATGTGACAACAGATCACCCGGTCGTCTCTGTCACTGTTCCCCATATGTGGCAATATGGTGTGACTGTGATGTTCATACTATAAGACCAAAGTGACACTTGACCACAGTGTGACGACAATGCCAGAAAAGATTTGGCATTCGCAATTAACATTCAAAGGACACAGATGTAGGCAATGCTAGGCAGATTATATAAGCTTCATTGGCATCATGGGGGGGGGGGGGGAGGGATGATGCCATGGCTGGTAACTGAAGACAGAGCACAATCTTTGTTTCTAAATGCAGTCTTGTAAACTTTTTAGGTACCACGGAAGCTTACTTACTTAGAAGATGTCTATGTTGCCATTCAGTAAATTGCAACAAATGTCGTGCAAGCAAATAATGAAAAGTAAGTATTGAAAAAAACACTACAACAATATATTATGAGAAGCAATTAAAGCAGCCCATTTCTATAATGTTTCCAGTCAAGTCTTGATGTAGCAGCATGAAGGGAATGCAGGGAGATGAAGGAAAACGTGATTTAGGATAGTCCCTCAGAGCCATAAATAAGTCACAATAAAATCTTAACACAGCTGCCTTATTTGGAAGAATCAATATGGGAAAGTGCATTTCTGGGACCATTCAAAGTCCTGCTACAAAGCCTTAAAGCCATGAATGGCTTTGGGACTGGTGACCTGAAGGTTCCCTTTCTTCCAAATACGTCCTATGTTCTCAGTCCTCCTTCAGGTACACTGCCAAATGTGGTCTGATGGGTGGCTACTAGAGAGAGGACCTTTTCTGTGGCAGCAGCTCATTTGTATCCTCCTCAGAAAAACTCACCTGCTGACCTTCTAAGACCTTCTAACATTATTTTATTAAGTAAAATGCCTATACCAATGAATAACAAAAATACCTCTAAGCAGTTTATATAAAATGGTATAACATATTCATTAAAATAACAGCAAAACAGACTTTAAAAACATTAGACCAGGCATGTCCAAAGTCCGGCCCAGGGGCCACTTGCGGCCCCTGGGCTGGTTTCAAATGGCCCCCCAGGCAATTTTGAAAAAACAATCTCTTGTGGCCCCCACCAGAGCCATTTCCTTTTTGTGGGTTTGTCACGAGCTCTTCCATCTGCGCGGGGGGCGTAGCTAGCCCCCACGCCATTAGGGAGTCCCCGGCTGCGTCACTCCTTGGGTTGACCATAGATAGATTATAGATGATAGGTAGATGATAGATAGATACTACAGTGCACGTTCAGGACGTTTATGCTGCAACAATGGCGGTGGCAGAGGGGCAGCCACCACCTTGACCCAGTGCCGGATTTATGTACAGGCTAAGTAGGCTGAAAGCTAGGGATTCTAAATCTAGGGGGCCTTGCCAGCCTGCCCGCTCCCCACAGTCTCCCCTCCCCAAATTTGCAAACCCAAGACTTCATGCAAGGGCAGGGCAACTCAGGCCCAGCAACTATGAGACTCAGGGCTCTCAGTTAGGCAGCACGAAGCCTCCCCATCGGAGCAGCCCCGATCCCATTCCAGGAGGGGAGAGGAATCATGCCTCAGTTCTCATGCATGTTGTAGTCTCCATCATCTGGGGCAACAGGCTGACAAAGGCTGCTGTAGAGTCTCAGGAGTTGAAGCAGCCCAGGAAAGGAGATGCCAATAATAATGGAGAGCTTGTTTCTTTGAAGTTCAACCACAGTCACTGTTCTCTCCTGTCTCCTCAACACCTAAGTGTAAATGTAAGTTAAACCCAACAATTAATTTCTGCAGGGAGCAATCCTAAAAAAAAAAGCTCAATAACTTCATAACTTCAATCCTAAAAAAAAGCTTGACAACTCTGGCTGGCCTTCACGCATGTTCACTTCATCAAATCTGGCCCGGTTTGAAAAAAGTTTGGACACTACTGCATTAGACATAATAGAATTACCAAAATATAGGGAAAATCAACGGTTTTAATATTAAACCATGAAGTACAATCAGTAAAACGGAACTTCTCATTTTACAAATCTGAAAAAGCAATAGTGTTGATTGTACAAAAGTGGAAAGCTTTTTTTCCCCATATGGTAAAGAGTGGCTTGGATTTTGCACTCATGGCTAAATGGACATATTATTTGAGAGCAAGAACATCACAAATTGAAAGCAACACATTTAGAGAAATATGGACCCCGTTTACAGAATTTTGTCAAAGAAATTACTGCCTCCCAAAAAGCACAATATGGTTTGAATCTGTTTTAAGCAGAATGGTTAATATTTTATGTATATTCTTAGAATGTAATTGTTTAAAATATTTTTTAATTTAATTCTTTAAATTAATTTTAGCAGCAATAAGTACTTCTTACCTGGTGTATGCTATTATTTAAAACTGATCTGAAAATGTATATGGAATATCAACCAAAATTAAATATAATTTGTATTAATGGGGAGGGGGAGTAACATACATAACAAAACCATGAGTGCCTAAAGAAAAATATTTTTATCAAGCCTTGAAAACAGTAAAATGAAGGCACTTGCATAATATGATCTTTTCCCTGGTTTTGTCAATCTTAAAATGTTTGAGTGAATTTAGATCCTATGTATTTACATTCTTTGCTATTGTCAGTTTAACTCTTATTTGATGCTATTGCTGGTTTACTTTTCTTTTAGAGTTCCGGTTTGTGCCTTATTTCTTTGAAGGCTTTTAATTTTCACACAGAGATTTTTATCTTATTGAGCTGTATATAAATATTGCAAATAAATTAAAATAATTCAAGGATACTTGAACCACTACAGCAACTTCCTTCATAAAAGGCAGCCGTTATTTTCTCTGCCACTTTTGCTGCTGAGAGAACATGAATCATTTCCTTAGTGCAATGACAACAACTCTATCATGCAAGTGAGCCCATTGATATTTTTAAATGTTTGTTCATCTGCTCTCAACAAGATGGGTTGTTGTTCTTTCTTCTTGAACAAGTGTAACATGATTGCTGAAGCCATTGAATAATTGGCAAAAACAGAGGAGCAGGTGATTTAACGGGAGGAGGGAGACATTAAGTACAGTAAATATATCTCCACAAGTATGTTATTTTTTGTGGGTTTTGTGTATGCACTTTTCTGGATTTTTAAGGCAATCAAGCTCTGCTGAATCTTGGTTCTTATCTGATATGGCTTTAAAGGGGGAATGAACAAACTTATGGAGGAGAAATCCTTTGGTGGCTGTTAGGTTTGGGAGTGAAATGGAACCTTAATATTCAGAAACAAAATACCATTGAACCTTAAGTGAAAGGTGGGCAATAAATTAAAATAATGCTACTGATAATGCAAAATCTCTTCCTGTCAGAGGACCATTTCCAAACTATGAGCAAAGCTTAGATAGGAAAGCACACTGAGGGTGCCCTAAGATGTTCTCATCTTTTGCAATAATGTCTTGCTGCTCCTACTAAAAAGAAAGGCAGTAGTGATGAGTAGAGGCAGGTGGGGATACTCCCATGGGAATTCTACCTATCAGTCCAAATTTTGAGTAATTAGCTTCCGCATATTATACAGCTCCCAATTCCCTTCTAATGCTCTCCAGCCCCATCCAGTTCTGGTGTGTCAAACTGGGAAGGTGGGGTTGAGCCACAATAAGTGACTTCTGCCCCCCAAACCATCACAAAACAGTTTAAATAGAGTCTTCTCCATTTCCTGGGAAGCAGACACCCCCTTCCTGAGAAATCAGTCAGAACATTTTTATGGGTCAACTTTGCAAGAGCCCTAAAAGTGTCACATTAGTTACTATTTTTTTGCATATGTTGTATAGAGGCGTGGATTTCAATTCAGAAAACCCTGTATTTAGTGGGGAGAGTTGCTTTTCCTGAAATAGCAAAGTTAGCCACACAAAGGAGCATTCCTTGCTTTTGTCAAATATGGCTCAAAGTAATGTGTGAACAAACTTTCCCTTCGATCCTTTGCTCTCTCAGAGAAAAAGTTCCTGCCAACCGAACTGACTGTGCTAATTGCTTAATAACCCTCCACTTTGTCTCAAAACATGTTTTCTTGAAGTCAACAGAACTTTACAGAAATCAACAAGGCAGGATTAGCTTTGAGCAATCTTGCTTCAGGGAGTCAACAAAAGGAAACAGATGCCTATAGCAAACATTTTTCATGGGGGAAGTAGATGTAATACTGTCCTATCATAGACTCATAGAATTATAGAGTGGGAAGCGATTCTGAGGGTCATCTAGTCCAACCCTTGCAATGCAGGAATCTCAGCTAAAGCATCCATGACAGATGGCCATCCAACCTCTGCTTAAAATTCTCCAAGGAAGGAGAGTCCACCACTTCCCGAGGGAGACAGTTCCGCTATCAAACAGCTCTTACTGTAGGCAGGGCCGTCTTAAGCATACCTGGCGTCGTGGTGCAAAGATCCCTCCAGTGCCCCCCCCACAACTCCAAAACAAGGGAGGGGGTGGTGGGAAATGTCCTTTGCCTCGCCCACCACCCCAATCCCCGCGTGGTGGCAATGATCAAGCAGGAAAACGTGCTGGCGGACATGCTCTCCAGAGTCGGGGCGCACAAGAAGGCAGCCCAGGAAGGCTGTGTGCCGCCTTTCGCCAGGAAGCAGAAGGAGGACAACGACCGGGGGCAGGGCCATCTTTAGCAGATGCAGAGGCTTGGGAAGGAAGCTGCACGCCCATCAGCCATATAGTTGGTGGGGCGCAGCTGGCGGGCTTGCAGGGAAAGGGGAGGCTGCCCACAAAGCCGCACAGCTCCCCCACTTGCTAGGGCGCCCCTGAGAGACCGGCGCCCTGGCACAACGAACCACTAACACCAATGGGAAAGACGGTTCTGACTGTAGGAAAGTTTTTTCATATTGTTTAGCTGGAATCTCCTTTCTTCTCCCTTCCAATGAAGCCATTGGTTCAAGTCCTACCCTTCGGAGCAGGGTAAAACATCTTCCATGTGACAAGCCCTTCAGATATTTGAAGATGGCTACTGTATCTCCTCTCAGTCTCTTCTTGTGTGGCACACTCTCAAATATAGCAAACAGCAGGTTTGTAATTTTTTCTGAGAAACCAGATGCTGTCCTTTAGGTGTTTTTGTGGGCTGATGCAATTAATTCTTTGACTGCCATGGGCAAAAAGTTAAACATAAAATGGAGTTGTGAATAGGTGTGACTACTTTTCCAGAATGTTGTGTATTCTGCATGCTTTATTCTCTAAGACCAGCCTATTAATAGCTGTCTACATCAAACTCTGGGGCATTACGTTTTAACTCCCATCTCTGTTTCTGCAAACGTTTGGGGAAACTCACACCTTTGCGAAATGATGCAAGCTGATTTAACAAAATATAAAAATAAATGGCTTGCCCATCTGTTGAGTTGGTTTCTGCTCTTAGCATTATATCTACTTGGATCTAGACCTTTTGCTCATGGTGGCCTCAGGATGAACTTAGAAAGAAAAAAAACATTGCAATTTGATGTTTGCACCAAGCTCCAGTTAAATACAAAGTTCCATTGCTCCATGTGAGATTTAGTGGACTGAAATCATTACCTTTTCCAGAGAGTTTAAGGCTTAGAGATTTTGCGACTTTACTTTAAATAACAGTTCAAGCCAGAGTTCAGATTTAGGTTTTCATACCTGTCAGGATATTGTATGGACATGCCAAATCTGTTCATACGTTATCATAAACTCAGGTGTTTGAGGTGGCGCCCCCTCCCTCGGAAGGAATAGGTAGAATAGATGAAGCTACTTTAAGTAGCTTCCTGAGACCACATGTCAGAAAGAAACTATTGGCATGGACTGACCAATATCAACACAAAACTCTTTGTGGGATTTCAGGCAGGGAGTCTTTCCCAGAAACTGTGCTACTGCCACTGTTAATGGTGAGCCCCACTCCTGGGAAGGTCTTGGAGTATTTCTCCCCTTCAAGGTGAAATTTTGTGACACGATTCCTCTTCTCTCAAATGTTTCTGCCCACAGACAGGATGGGTAGCTTTGGCAGGCCACATGTGCATGGTTCTGATTTAAATATTTTTAGGGCTAAAAATGTTTTGTGGGTGCCAGCAGCAATGAAATGCTTAATTGTAATCAATTTCTGTGCCAAATAATATGACTTTATTGTGCCCCAACATCGATTCATGTTGGAAGTGCTCTCTGGTTTTCTATTCTGAAGAGCAAATGCAACTTGTTAGAATGCCAAATGTTACATATTTACACACACACACACACACACACATCCCTCATGCCAAGTTAATTGAATTATTGTAGGTAATACATGATACAGCATGAACTGTATTTAATGCATGGGGCACAATCAAAAACATCTCCACATGAGCCATATGGTTTCCAGAGTTTAAAATGGAAAGATAAATACCAAAAGCAAAACCACAGAGTCAGGTTAGCCAACCTGAGCCAGAAGAGCCAAAATATGCACTGCCTCCTGCCTGATCTTGACTAAATGCCATACGCCCCCACACATCTCTTGCAATACTCTGGCTAAAACTCACCATTTTCTTTCCTCCCGTCTCGTTTTCTCATACAACCCCTGGAGGCCTCCTGAAATGCTCTTGCCTCCATTTTGTTCGGCCTGCTCCATCTTGAGTTGGTCTCAGAGTCAATTCACACACTCTCTTTTGAAATGGGCTGCACAAAGGACCCTGGGGTTAAATTAGCGCTATAGATGTTCAACAGGGTTTCTGTGTAATTGGATAAGTTTCCCTGGTATGGTGGGGAAGAGATTGGGCCCTTGCTTCTGCTTTTACTGCATGGAAATCAGACCACATAAATGGGTGGGAACCACTCATGACATGGCAGTACATTTTTGGTATTTAAATTTGGGTTCTTCTTTACGTGATACACACATATTTTATAGCATTTGCAGCTATATTATGGCATTAGATCGCAGGAAGTTGCCTTATAAACCATTTGTTCAAGTGGCGCCCACCCTGTGGAATGCCCTCCTATCAGATGTCAAGATGACTTTTAGAAGACATCTGAAGGCAGCCCTGTTTAGGGAAGTTGTTAATGTTTGGTGTTTTATTGTATTTTTAATATTCTGTTGGAAGCCGCCCAGAGTGGCTGAGGAAACCCAGCCAGATGGGCAGGGTATAAATAACAAAATATTATCCAAGTGTCCCAGTATTGTCTAAATCCAACTCTCCAGGATTTCAGGCAGGTATCACTCCCAGCTCTACTTGGAGAAGCTTGGGACTAGACCTGGAAACTTTTGCATGCAAAGCATACACTGTACCACTGAGCTATGACCCCATCCTATGATCTATAAAGCTGCAGGCTTCACTATTCCCTCAGTGTTGATCTACACAAAACACAGCATAAGATGTTATAAGGCACAGACTTCTGGACTGTACCATTTTAGACAGCAGGTGGTAGGGCATTTCTTTTTTTTTCAAATTCATCTCACATAGCAGGAAAAAAAACTCTCAATGTAGAAAACTAGCACAACATAGAGAAAAGTATTTTTCCAGCATTCTACATGATATGTTAGTTTATTATTGGGTTGTTTTGTTTTTATACTAGGGTGCATTCAAAAATGTGTCTCCCATGTCCAATCTGAAGTAGTACAGTCCACAATTCTGCTACCTCCATCTACCACCTCATTAAGCATAATGTGCCAAATTTGGTTGTCATCTGGTAAGAGGATTTGAAACCACCGTCTCTGTGTTATTGTATCTCTCAGAGACCCTCCTTTTGTGTTTGCACACATGGATGGAAGTAATCTTTCATATTGGTTTCCACAACGTTTTCCTGTAGGAACATTATGAGGGATTCAGTATGATTACATTGCACCTGGTCCGTGCATTAAAGCTGTCTTGTAAATTGCCACCTGGCTTTAAATAAATAAATGTCCTCCCGGAGAGCTTAACTATAAATGTTCAGAAATATTAAAAGGATGCTGCCAAGATAAAATTCAGATGCTGGAGCTCAATTCCACCTGTGGATGTGCATATTTTGTATTGATTGGGGAACTGCAAGGAGCACAGAAATTAGTGTGGGGGTTGCATTAGACCCCTTCCCAGCTCTCAAGCACAATCATCAGTATTATTATTTTTTGTCATAAGCTAAAAGAGAAATGTATTCAGTGAGAGAGATTTGATAAAATGAAGTTGTTTGCATGAAAGCCTGTGATCTAAATGGAAGAGTACTTACCAAACCCCCCCACAAAAAACCTTCTTGAGATGTTTGAGACAAATCTGAATGAAATTTAACTTCAAGTCAGTGATTATAGCTGAAAATTATATAGTCTTCCTACACTTTGAATCATTTGGCTGTGATTGCTACTTTTAGTAAGACTGATTGATGATGTCTGTTGAATCACACTGAACCTCTGGCTGTTCTTCTAAGCTATAGGACTTGGGTTGGCTTTGCACACAGTATGTGGTTTTTACAACAAGGCCATCATAATATTTACCTGAAAATGACTGAATTGTCCAATACTGAATGAGATTCTGACGTGCTGTGGCTTTTGTCACATGACTCATGAGACTGGGAAGTCCCCAGTGTTGATTGCACTGAATTACAGCTTTACTTGTGGTTGAAGCTTCAGTTACAAAGGAGGGTGTGTGCCTAGGGAGGCCATGTGTTCATAGAGGAAAGCCATCTATTTAAGAACATAAGACCACAGGCTCTGCGCCCTGCTGGATCAGACTGAGGGCCCATCTAGTCCAGCACTCTGTTCTCTCACAGTGCTCAAACAGATGCCCATGGGGAGCCTGCAAGCAGCACCTGAGGGCAAGAGCACTTTCACCACCTGAGATTCCCAGCAAGTGGCAAACTGCCTGCAGCAGTGGAGATAGAATATAGCCATCCTGGTTAGTAGCCATTTAAAGGGCCATCAGAAGATAGTTTAGTTTGAAAAAGTTCTCTGTTTGAAGCGCTGTGTGGTCCAAGTCCAGTTTAAAAATAAAGAGGAGAGACCATGGTGGGGAGGCCTCAAAATTGCCCATTAATAGCACTTCAGTGTCAGAGAACCTGCTTTCCCAGGTTCATTTTCTGGCATCCCTAAGGTCAAGAACTTCAGGAAGAAGATGCATTTGCTTGAAACCTGGTAGAGCTGCTTCCAGCCAGAGCAGACAGTCCTGGGCTGGATGGACCAGTGATGCAACAGGCAGCTTCATTTATCTTCCAGAAGTTGGGGGATTTGCTTTCCTGGTGTCTTAATTTGCCCCTTAATGTGTCAGGGACTGTTGAGACTAGTGGTTGGAAGAACCTGTGGGTCTGAAGACACTGGTGAGCCACCAGGGCTCCAGACCGCTTTCCTGAGCTGCGAAGTACCATACATAAAGGCTCTGGTCTGATGCTAAATTTCTAGCTGTCATCACTTCTCTTTCATCTTGAGCTCACCTCTTTTTGCAGCCCTCTCCTGGAAATGGAGTGGGCACCAGGAGCATCCTTGGTGGTCCCAACACCAATTGCACAGGAACTCACTGGTGGCACCAAAAATGTGATCCACTTTAGGTTTAGGCAGAACCCACTTGTTAGGCCCTGTTCACCAGCTGAAGACAAATGTGCTACTGCTAATTTCTGTCCCCATCTTGGGTGCTTTGTGTAGCCCCTAGACAAATGTATCTGATCCAGCAAGACCCCACCAATATTGGCAGCAGTGGTAAAAAACAGGGGCTTGGTATGGCATTGGGCTGGGCAGAGAAGTTTAATTCCCCACGCCCAGCATGGCACCTTGATGGGCACTCACCTCTGGCATGTGGCTCTTGGGGAGCTGGCGAAGGGCAGATGCATACCTCAAGCAAAAAACAAAAACGAAAAAGGTTACACAGTCCTGTCATTCAACAACTAAGACACTGTTTTCTAGAAATGCACAGGAGGCTATATCCACTGTTTGATTTCTGCACCTGCTCCCCTGCTGCTCATGTTAGTATAGGTGATCTTGTTCCAGGATGCTGCCTCTAAACCTTCCACCATCACAATACAATGTTAACACTTTGCTGAAGCATGAATAACATTGATTTTTAAGCATACATACACATAAGGTCTCCAATATACTTGTTTCAAACAAATTCAGGGTTTTTTTGGGGGGGGGGTATCTGGCCCATGATAAAAATTTACTGCTTTTTAAACAGAAATAGAAATGCATTTCCCATATGGGGTTAATTTAGAATCATATTACAATCAGATGTTCTGTTAAGTGGTAGAAAGCCCAGATGGAACTCTGATGATGACCTTTCCTCAGAATAACCAAATCAGACAGCTGGTCCTTGTTACTGAGTTTATCATCTCTTATAAGCCACCAGGCAAGGATAAGCCTAATAGGAAAAACCCACTTTTTCGCTCTGCTTCATCTCTGAGTAAAGCTTCATCTGTTCAGATGCCAAAGAAAATGAAAATGAAACTTATCTGTTTGCAGTACTCAAGTATCGGTCTTAATTTAACTTTCTGCTAAATGAAAACAATACTCCTCTGGCTTGAGGAGTTGCAAGGGAGTTACAGGGCATTGATTTATTGGGAGGGTCTATACAGAATAATGGTCTCTTTTTTGATACTCTCTTTTGGTTTGAATGTGAGTTCTATTAAGTTTGCCACCCCCGGTGGCAATATCTTGATACACGGCAGACCCTGTGATCTAATCCAGTCACCAGAGTTCACTGGAGTTTCTCTTCCAACATGACCCTGACTTTCAATTTACTCCACACATTTGCACCAGATGGAATTTGGAACACTTTCCATGCAGTTGTACAACTCTACAGGAATTGTTTGTGCTTCATTCCATTATTAATCACCATTCCTTCTAATAGCAAACATGAGTATTCCCAGGCTTATCAGTTTGAAAGAGAAATGGAGCTTGGTCTTGCTTCTGGTAAACCCACAAGCAGCATGAAAGTGTAACATCTAGACATGAGCTTTGACATCAGAAGTCTTCAGCACCTAGAAACTTGTATTGGACTGTAACCCTCTACACACAGCTGCTCCAGTCTAGCTAGGAGCATTTGAACACTTGTATAGACCTAGTTGTATAGACCTAGTTGAGGGATGAACCACACACACACACACCAGATAGTGTGAATGCAATTCCACACACACTATGCTGAAGTAGGACTGGTCCTAGTGTCAGGCAGAGTGAGGAGGCTGCCTCAGGTGACAAATGCCCAGGGGCAGCCAGTGGGCAAAGCTGTGTGCCCATACAGTCTTCAAGGTGCCCCCTAAGCAAGCCTGCTTCCCTCATGTGTCATGGCTGTCCAACTGCCTATGCTGGAGTAAGATCCAGCTACTAGACTAAGTGACTTTTGTTCATGGAATGTGGAGTGGGACACCATCTTGCCCCTTCATCTCAGGCAGCAAATATATTTATGTAGTCCAATGTACAAGATCCCACTTTTAATCTCAGGTTCTCTAGGTAGGGGTGGGAAAGACCCATGCCTAAAACTATAATCATTGCCATTCAATGCAGACCACACTGTGGTACAAGAACTTATGGTCTAGGACAGGCTTCCTGAAGCTTGGCCCTCCATATGTTTTTGGCCTACAACTCCCATGATCCCTAGCTAGCAGGACCAGTGGTCAGGGATGTAGTCTCAAAACATCTGGGAACTGTAGTCTCAAAACATCTGGAGGGCCGAGGTTGAGGAAGCCTGATCTAGGAGCATAGGTGGCTTCCTTATACTAGTGCAAACCAGTGGTCCATCTAACTCATTACTGTCTACTCATTGGCTGTGGCTCTCCAAGGTTTCAGGCCAGATTCTTTCCTAGTCTTACCTGGAGATGTAAGGGAATCTTGGACCCTTTGCGTACAAAGCATGTGTGTCGCTGTTGAGTTACGGCCCAGCGATTCAATATAAGGCAGCTTTCTATGTTCCCAGCCTTGAGCCAGAATTTTGTATGCAGAGACCTGTTTGGATGGTTGTTGGAAGCATCAATGATAAGTCTGGGAATTGGAATCAGTCACCACCTCTTCTGTGATCTGATCATCAAGGCTATGACAGATGATCTGACCCAGGTTGTCCACAGATAGCTCCATCTGTGGTTAAGTCATTAAGGATGGAACTTCAGGAGGCAAATTGGAACAACTCAGTAGTGTAAAAGAGCTCTGCCTCATCATATGAAAAATTACCAAGAAAATAAAATAGAGTCCCAGTGAGTAATGAGAAGAATGAACACAATGTTTTGTACACAACGGACACAATAGAGGAAGCAATCCTGTTTCATCTCTTTCATCAGATAGATGGCTAGGCAGCCCCATTCTAATCTTTCAGGAGGGTAGGCAATAGGTAAGTGATTTGAAGGCTGCATTTGGCTAATGAATTAAAATGCAGAAGAAAGATCCGTATAAACATGTCTACTTAGTCATATATCACCACGGAGCATTCCTTGCCTAAGAGACCTGCCAAAATTCCAACTTCAGGATACTCACTAATAGCCATAGGCAAATGAAATTAGCATACCGGTGCATAAATTAGGCTCACTCGAAAGGCAAAAGAAAGGTGTAGCTGTCTGAGTCAAAGAATGTGAAGTTTCCCTTATATTTAGAATAAAATAAAATGCAACTCACCAAAGCACGGGGGAAGCTCCAGGCTCCTTATATAACAGTTAACTCTTTATTTAGGTGGAGAAAAACTCAAGGAATATAGCTGAATCTCAGAAAAGTAACTCTGCTTTGGCAGCAACAACATGAAAAAGATAGATGATTGGAAAACAGAGCAGACTGGAAGCTCAACCAGGAACCCTAAGAGGTGGGCATCAATCACTACCAGGACAGACAGTGCCCATTTCAGCTTTTGACTGGGATCTTTGGGGAAATTTTCTGAGTGGGGCCATTTCTTCTCCCACATCACCACAGTTGTCACTATCTATTGGCTGGCTTCACCTTCTGGGACCAATCTACACCACTCTCCAGAGGGTGTTTGCAAGGTGTGTAGCAGGTACTGCTCATTCTCCTTGCTTGCTTGTTCAGAGAAGGCAGCTGAATTAGCAGCAGCAGGTTCAGGAGGCTCCAGGGATTAGTACTGCCACTCCTAATGGACCATGAACCTCAGTAGCTGCCCAAAGATACTAACCACAAAGAGCAGCCCTGGTGGCAGGTGATCAGAGAGAATTGTCAGGCATTTAAACAAGTAGATAGCAACCTCTGAGCAGGTCCAGAGTATTGAGAGGAAGCAACCTCTCCCACTCCATAAACCCCAGAGTCTGCTCTCTCTGTGTGTACATGTATGTTTGCATGTGTGTTAAGGAATCTACATTTCCACATCCATTTGCCATTATTATTATTGTTTCCCCAAAGGCCTCGTGAAACTTCATTGGCCTTTCAGTGTGAATTGCTCCCAATATACACAGTTCTGCAAACAAATTGTCCTCAGTATAATGCATTTTTGTATGCTATTTTCAGTGATGTGTATGTTATTTTATGCACGCTTTACCATAGTACACGATTCTTTTGACACATTACTTGGCCGGAGAATTGCATAGCAAAATTTAGAGAAGTGTTAATTCGAAAGGATAGCTGTGTTTTGGTTTGTGCATTGCTTCAGAAACGGCAAATTCAGTAGGTTCACCTTTAAAGGTGAACTGAATAAAATTTCTCGTCCACCCCTGGGATGTTCACACATTTCATTCAGCAAGTGTACAATCTCTGTGCGAAAATATTTGACCTGAACACCCATACAGGTATTCATGTGTAACAGCCAACAGGTATTATTCAAGTTGTACAATAGTTGAGCTGTGCAAATAAACAAGCACACACACTTCCATGCAAACACAGGTGCATGTGTGTGTGCAGATGGTTTGTACCTGCACCCATTGTAAGATGTGAACAGCTCTTGTCTGATAAATTTCCAAGGAAAGGTAAAAGAGCTTAAGATGAAAGAAAATTTCCCATATGTGGGAAAGGGGATTTGTGCCTACCTTCCAGCACTGCTGAAGGTCTCTCCCCTCTGTCTCTCTTTCACATGATGTGGTGTTCTTTCTTTTCCTTTGGCCTTGCTGCCATGTAACTTTTATTTCTAATTGCCAGCATTTTTGAAATTCCCCTTTGCCCGGTGCTGGATGACAGCTCCATTGTAAAAACAAACATCCAGTATACTATGTGCTCCATCACTGTAAACCACTCAGGTACGCTCCTTCTGTGATATAAATGGATCTGTGTGCAACGAGATCATGATTAATAGCGAGGAGAGGCCACTGCGTAGAGGCTCGGCGCTGTGTCTTCCTCTCCTCTGCCCCTTTAGCAGTTGTCATTTAACACACTATCAGGAGCAGTTTTATATAATAGACACAGGAAGGCCCATAAAAGTAACATCTGAGACTGCAGCTGAAGAAGTATTGATTTATTTGTTGCCATAAAATTTTGCATCATTACTATGCAATTGCTCTCTCTTTCTCTAAGACTTGATGTATATTGTTCAGCGCCAAAGCCCCACCATGCAAAACTTTTTTCCCTTTTTTTGCCCCCACTTCTATAATTTCCGGCAAGTCTTTGAAAGAGTCATTATTCCTTATTACTTAGTCCTGGCATGCCACCTAGTTAGATAAATGCTTGAACAAGTATGCAGTAAATATTCATGATAGCTCATGCTTCAACTAGATATGCCACTAATTAGATAATTTAGTGGCTCAAATAAATAAATACAAACAAAAGTAGAAGTGGATCTGTGGATGCAGGGAACCAAAATGTATTCCCAGTTGTTACTATGCACTCAGAGGTAACTGCAACACAGGAAGCTGCCTTGTGCATAGTCAGACCGCAGCTCCATCGAGATCAGTATAATCTATACTGCCTGGCAGCAGCTTTCCAGATACTCAGTCAGGGTTCTCCCAGTCCTACCTGGAGATGCCAAGGAGTGGACCTGTGACATTTGGTGTGCGAAGCAAGTGCTCTATTACTGAACTGCGGTCTTTCCCCAAACCCAGAATTTCTTATACAAAAACAGTTCCTCTTCCTAGACAACAAACTTGTATGATGTGGTGCTTCTGTTGTTCTTAGCCATCCTGATCATTGGCCAAGCTGCCTGGGACAAGGGGCAGTTGGAGTCCACTAATATCTGGAGGTTGGGCACAAGTTTCCTATCCCTACTGTATTCAGTGCTTTTTTTCTGGGGGTACGCATACCCCTAAACATTTTGTGAATCTAAGTTTGGCCTCATTGAGGGGCAGTATTTCAATATGAGTAGGAAAATGAGAGTACCCCTAAACATTTTTTTAGGGGGAAAAAGCACTGACTGTAATCATATACATATTTTTTGTAAACTGCATTGAGGTGTGTGGGTGTTTTTACAATCAATGGTCTATACATTTTAATTCATAATACCTTGGAGTAAGGTCTGTTGAGTTCATAGGTGCATACATCTGCACAGATGTGTAGGGTTCTACTATGCATGAATGAGTTAATTGGTCTCATTCTACCTTAAGGTGTGGAGAAACTCCATAAGAATTGTCCCTCACCTTATAAATTCCTCTGCCTCTCCAAGCAGCAAATAAATAAACTATGGAATTTGTTGCCACAAAACACCGTGATGGTCACCGACTGCAAAAAGGGATTGGAAACATTAACAGAAGATAAAGCTAACACCCATGACTGGTGTATACCCCATTTGTGTGTTCATTGTGTTCATCTGCCTTTTGGGGTCTCTTGTAAATTTCAGATAAATCCCCCCCCTGAATTTATGAGGGTGTTGTTTTCCACTCCACTCTCTATTACTCACTTGCAAAAATGTTGACATTCCATTGCAGCACCAAGTCCATCTTCCACCAAAAACTGTGTCATTTGTCTCACTGTCCTCTGTGGTGAAATTATGTAACTTACGTATTTTACATAATTAATTACATAAATTACATTGTCATTACATTATTCTCCCCCATTCATTTCAATGCAAAGGGAGGGGGAGAACGATGTGATCGATTATGTGTTATTTGTAGACTGAAAGCAGCAACAACAGTGAATACTGATTGTATTAATTGGATTGATTTCTGTTCTGCACATGGGAGAAATAAGCAAACACTGGCAATTTCCTCTCCTCCTTCCATTTTCAGAGGAATTCCCTGATATCCCTACTCTCTCCCCCACCACACACACCAAGAGCAGTAGAAAAGCAAATTCCAAACTGGTTCTTATCATTAGGCAGAGTAAGTGTCTCAGGCAGAAGATGCTGAGGGGCAGTGGTTCTTCCTGCCCCCCCCAACCTGCATCCATTCCCCTCTGCTGGAGGAGGGAGCTATGTGCCCCATGTGGCCTGTCCTCCACCCCTTAAGCTAGCTTGTTACCCTCAGGAGCAGTAGAGATAGTGTTATCTTGCCACCAGTATTGCAAAAAGATTAGTATGCTAGTCCATTCAGCATCTGTGCATTGAATAGGGAAGGGTGCCATCTTGCCTTCACCACAGGCAGCAAAATATATTGGGCCAACCCTGCTGGTTCCACTGGTTGTTATGCCAAACTAGGTGCCTGCGGCTAGAACTGGATTAAGGCCAATGCCTTTCGCATGGATGAAAGGTCCATGACACATCTGCTTAGTCTGTATGGTGGAATCATTTTCAGTCATTCGAAGTCAAGCCAGTCATATGACATCAGTAAACAACTGCTGTTTATATGAAAATATAGATTTCCTTTAAGTGCTTTACTTGAGACTTTGGTAAGCCATATTTATATTATTGTTTATGTTCCCAGAACAGCAGAAGGAGGGTGGCACTGTTTCTGTTTATGTGGTTTTGTGATTCACACTCAATGAGGTAGTTATTAAGTTGTGCGCTGGGCGGGGGGAGACTCTGAGAAATGAGGAGTTTCTTAGTGTGGTAAGAAGACAATGGATAGGTGCATCACTGTGGTTTCTGAGTCAATTGTTCACACGCTTATCCAGGACTTTGTTTTCTTTTCTACCCACCCCCCAAAAAGAGACCAGGCCACCCAGAAAAGACATAATTTTCAATTGGAATTTGACTTTGCTCTGGATTCAACATGTTGATCGAGTTCAATGGGATGATAGCTAATAAACGTTGCTATTAGTCTAGGATTCAGTATGCTCAGAAAGTTTTCAATAACTGCACAAACCAAAGGTGAGATGGAGAAGTATGAATTACCACTACCCAATGATGATTAGAGGAAGAGACAGGAATCAGTTTTAGAGTATAATTACCGGGGATGGCTTGAGGGGAAGGTGGCTTCTAGTAGGTCCCCTCCTATGACGGCCGGCCTACTTTTGTGTGGGTGAAACCTAGAAGGCTAACAAGTGAAGGTGGCAGCACTTCACTTAGCTCTGGGCAATTGCGCCTGGTTACCGTCATTTTTAATTTCCTATAATGCCCCAAATTTAGCATCATTCTGGAGCACTGTGGGAAATTTAAATAGTGGTTCAAATACCTGGCAGGTTTAACTAGTGATGGTGATATATTCTACTCAGCTCTGGGCACCTGGGACTATGTGTCACTATGTTTAATTTCTCACAATGCTCCAAATTTAGCAACACTCAGGAGCATTGTGGTATGAAATTTAAGTCCCTCGGCTGTCCCACTGAGGCTCTTTGCTCTACAGGAAGGTTGAGGGGGAGAGCAGACAACCTTGTCCTGCCTTCTAAAGTTGGGGCAGAAAGAGAAGATTGCCCTTCTCCAACCCAGCTTCCACCATTCAGCCCTCCTGCCACCACTCTGTTTCCTTCTGCTGCTGCATTAGAGCATGCCAATCCAAACTCAATCTCAACAGTGCTACAAGGCTCATGACAAGTTTTCCAGGAATTGATATGGGACCATCTGAATTGAAGTCATATGTTCTTCCACTGAAAAATACTTCCTCCTGTGGGGATGAGGGCAATGGTGTTGATGATACCAACATGGGGCTCTCACGACCATATTTTCTATATCTATTGGCTAAATAGACAAATAAACAACATCCACAATCTCTGGTGAAATATCATCATCTGTCAATTGCTTTTCTGGAAACGTTTTCTTGAAAGAGAAATTTACAGTTAACTAGGAAAGCATTTCAAATGTGGAAGGAGCAGTGGGTCGGGAGAGCTCCTATTCAGACCACAGGCTTGCCAGAGGTTATGCAACAAGACCTGACTACAAATTGAAAAATAGGCTAAGTATTATTCCAACTTTCAGCACACCCACTTGACTACATTATAATTTTAGCTTCCACCCAAACAAGTGCCTGTTTTCTATTTCCCTCCTCTCTCTGCTTCTCCTGCATGCAATGGGGAGGGAGGGAAAAATCACATCTTGAAAATATTAGGCAAGCTGGAAAAAACAACACAATGAAAAAGGCAACTCATGCATATGTAACTAGCTTATGTGTGTAGAACAATGTACAAAATAGCAGTTGGAAAGGTAAAAGCAAATCAAAATCATAGCATATAACATACAGGGTGGGGGTGGGGAGAGTCGATCCACAAAAGCAAGACAGAAACGAAAAGGGGGGTGGGGGTGGAAAAACTAGGGCCCATGGGGAGGTCACTTTTTATTTATTTTTTGTGTAGCTCAGAAATGTCCCTGGGAACATAGGGTGGTTCCTAGAAGCATGTATTGTCACCACCACACAACATTGTTCCCAGGGGCAGTGCAGCCAGAAGTGGGAGCTGAGGCACTGCTTAAAGTAGAGGTTGCCAATGTGGTCTCCTCCAGATGTTTCCTGACCATACTAACTGAAGCTGATGGTACTCTGGTCCTATAAAATCAGGAGGATACCATGTGGGCTATTTCCCTGGCCAAAACGGGTGCTCAGAAACAAACACTCTGGATTCTCCATCCCCCATGGGTTTTTTATTATTATTATCTGCCATCTGGAAATTACTAAAATGACATTGTGGATTATTATTATTATTATTATTATTATTATTATTATTATTATTATTATTGGGCAGGAGAGTTGGCATGGTTTGACTACAAACTGCTCATGATAAGCACCGTCTTAGATGATGGGGTTTGAGAGAGAACAAGGAATGCCTCCACTAAGGAGCATTCCTTGCAATGCATCTGTGTGTCATCTAAATGAGAAGCAGCCAATTTAAGACCTCCCATGTGTTGTTGGACTCCGGCTCCCAGCTGGCCCAGCTGAAGCAGCCAACAGTCAGGGATGATGGGAACTGTTGTCCCGCAACATGCATAGGACATCATGTTGGCCAGCCAGAAAATAAATAATCCTGTATTCATTTTCTTTGACAAGTTATTGTATTTGTCCCTCAGCACCACCAGGTTACCTTCTGTGAAATGGGTGTTTTATGACTAGCCACACCTCCTATGGCACTGATTTTGTAACAAGACTCACAGCTCTTTGTCAAAATTCCAGATGTGCCTACAGAATCAGAATGTTTGGACACCCATGTCCTTTGGCTTTTCCTTGAATGTAGGAAGCTGTTATACATCTATTGAATAACAACCATAGTCCTTCTGCCTGTCATTCTGTCTAAACTGACAGGGAACAGCTCTCCAGGATCTTAAGCAAGGGTTTCTCCCATTTCCTGCTATCTGGTCCTTTTAAATGGAAATGCTTGGAGATGAACCTGGACTGCCTGCCTACAAAATAATGTTCCACCTACTACTGAGCTACAGGTCCAACCCATTACATGGGGGAGTCAGCAGAGGGTACATCTCCAAAGTATTGCATTCTTGGAGGATGTTGGTGTGGCCTGTTGCTTCGCTTCTTCTTCGGCCCACCCAGCTCCCAAGACAAATTGTACAGAAGGCCAGGAACCAGGGAACATGCAGGTTTCTGCATCAGATCAAGATCTGGGTGATGAATGCCCAAGAAGCAAGCCATTTGTTAGATGTTTTCAGATGAAAGGATCTTGCCACAGTACTTGCCTTATAGAGAACTGCGATTTACTATTTGTGCCAACATCTTTCTAAACCTGGGAAATTAATAGATAGTGATGCTATCCTCTAGATCGGATTTTGTTCTGGCTTTTTGTAAAGTCTAAAAAAGATGTTCAAGATTCATTGCTGGGTGCTGATGGCCACACACGCATTTTCATGTCCTTGCACTTATGAGAGAAATAATCCAGAACAAATGATTATCACCCTGTGAGTCCATACTGGGAACCACCAATTCGGATTAAAGGCCACGTATTATTCATGAAATGCCTTTAAAGGGCAGGAGATCTGGGATACTTTTGTTGTGAGGACCACTTGTTGGTCTCTCTTTCTCTCTCTTACCCAGCCAACCACACCTACTGAATCTCTACTGGAAGAGAATTCTACAGTACTGGGCCAATAACACAGAAGGCTTGATTTCATGTTTTCATGAGATGAGCCCCAGTAACTTGGGAGACAACCAAAGACACTCCTACAGATGATCTCAGGGACTGAGCTGGGGTGTGAGGGCTCATGCCGTCTCTAAGGTACCCTGGACCTAAGTTGTTCAGAGCTCTGTAAATTGATGCAAGAAGCTTGAGCTGGGTTAGCACCATTGCTTTGATTATTTCTATTTAGATGTGCAATTGTTTTGTGTGCTTTTTTACTGCTGAAGTTTTTGTTGTTAAATCACCTTGAGATGTTACATAGGAAGTGATTAATCACAGAAATGTAAATGAATGTAAGCATTGGGTTGTGTCCATCTAAGTTCTACTCAGAGTACACCTGCTGAAATGAATGCACCTAGGCTTGTCATGTCCATCAAGTTCAGTGGGTTAACTCTGAATAGAACTAACATTGGATACAACCCACTATATGTCATGTGACAAAAGTCCAGTTTGAACATATGCTTATATTCTTCCATACTGTGTGGAGACCGGAGGTCTAACTCGTTTGCTCTCAGATGCTGCTTTAATCTGCAAATGATATGTGATTGATTACATTCCCCACCCGATTAGCATCATGTTTCCTTTGCATTGGAATGAATGGGTTGAAATAACATTGTGACAATGTAATTTACATAAGTTACACAATTTATGTAATTAATTATGTAAATTAAGCCATCTCTCCACAGGTGGTAACTGATGCCCACTTGACTTGGTGGGGCTGCTATGAGGTCATGGGAGTGCAGCCAATGAGCCATCACAAGGGTGTGGTTTTCTTCTTATCCTCCTTCCTTACACTTAAATGCAGTTTTACAAATAGAACCTAACTAAACGGAATAATGTCTTATTTTAGCTCAGAAGTGGTCCCTCTTGTCACAATTTCTAGTGTGGGTTCATGTCACATTACTTCAAGGTAAGCCCCACTGAATTCCATGAAGATTGCTCCTGATAAGTATGCACAGGATTGCAACCTGGTTTACCTTAAAGGTGTCATTGTTTGCAAGGGACCTTACAAACTAGACCCATGTGAAATGATTGTTCCTATCCCCTCACTTATTCATAGAAAGTACAGCAGAAACCTGATTGGCCAGAGAACAGTCGATGAACAGAAATGTTTGCCCACCTTATATGAGTTCAAGTAGAAGTATAAAATGTGTTTGGGACATAAAAGCTTGTGTGGCTTTGGAATTTTGTGGGGATTTCTCTTTTTTTTATTTTGTTTAAATAATTGGCATTCTTGGAAGCTACTGTCCTAGGAGCCCCAGTGGACCAGCCTGCACTGTTTGCCACTCTGGGCAATGAGACAAGTAATGTAGGTTTTGGCAAAATATGAACTGTAGCAAGGGGGGAAACAGTGATGCATGCAGCTAATACAAGGCAGAAAAGAAAATGAAGCCTTCTCAAACCCCTATCGGCATCTAAGGAGATATATATGGAAGGTAGATGCCTCCTTCACCAACAACATGTGGCAAAACATGCACTATGAAATAAGTTATCAGCTGCTGTGGGGTGGCATATAATATTGCAATGATAATGCACGATAGTGCATGTCTGGGAGTGTATCAGAACGCTTTGTTCCATAACGTACTTAGTCAAAGTAAGCAGCTTAAATATGTTTGGAAAGACGCCCTTAGGCATGGCTTTGTCAGGAGGTCTTGAGTAAGTCGGTAGCTCTCAGCTTTAGTCCTCTTTCTGAAGAAGCAGTAAAAATACACAAATCCCCAAATTATACATTACAACCATTAAAAACAACAACTGGATTTAAGTTCTTATTGCCATGGCTGTGGAAGAAGAGACTTGCTAGACGTTCTGAAGCAGTATGACCAAGAGGACCAGTGGGGTGGAACAGGGAAAGACTGAGGCTCAGATTGCTTCAAATCTCTGCTCAGCCATGAAGTTCACTGACTTTAATATACGAGCTATTTGAAAGAAGTGTGGGACAAGTAGCAATGTGTGTACATCGTTGTCTGCAATCTTAAGGGCATGTGTTAGGGACAGCTCAGTAGGACTTTGAAGCAAACATGTGTAGCGTGAGGTAACAACAAGGACTGCAACAATAGGCAGCTGTTTTCATTGCATTGCTTTCAACAGCTGTTAAAAACTGCAAGCCTACTGCACATAATTTTATTAAGCATAGTTGTTTTTAAAAGTGTTGATTTTATTCATATTTTGACAATTGTATTATGCCTACTATTTTAATGTCTTTTGCCCCCTTATTATTATTAGATTACTTCAATATGCTGTATAGGAAATTATATATAAGTGAAATTATATCTCTCTTCTCCCCTCCCTTACTCCATGATGCATAAAGCAGTTGAGTAAATCTTTGATTAAGCAGTTTGTAAATCTTTCTAAACAAATAAATAAGAAGAAAGTAATATGAAGACTACGGACCATAAGTCTTGTTGAAAATGAGGATGCTTTTGATTGCAAAGGAAGACCTTTCCTTTGTCCTGGCAGACCTTACTATATCACCTTTTCTTCTTTATACTTGCCCGCTTGTGTTAAGTGTTGGTCTTGAAGTGTCTGCTTTGAACTTGAGGAATGACAACGACCTCCAGTGTCATCTAATTCCTTCCACTTCACTTCAGCTAGAGTGCAGCACAGAGCAGAATATGTCCGACTCTTTGCAGCCTCTCAGACCAGTTCCTCCCCCCCCACTGCACCCTCCATCCCTTTCCACCCCACCCTTCACACTAAAAAGTTATTTCTATCTAAATTAGGTCACACAGAGGGAGAGCTGGGAGTGTTTTTGTGAGGTCAAAGGGTCTACTTCTTGGTCCCCAATGTCGCCCTTTTCTTCCTACAATGTTATTTTCATCTTTTGTATTACTGAGAAATTCATACATTGTGTTTGCCTTTTGTAATCCAGCTCTTAACAAGGCCGCCTTTGTCAGACTCACAAAGGGCAATAAACTCTGGTTTGCCAATAAGCCCTCATAACTGCTGGACATTATGACTGATTATAATGCTGCAAAAGCTCCTTGAGGGCTATAAACCTATATTGAAAGACAATCACAGGGAGAGAAGAGGGGAGGGGAAGGAGGAGGCTATTGAATTGACACAGTACTCATGTAACCCTGTGGGGGCATAAGGGACAACAAGGGGGCCATTGACAGGAACGCTAATACAAAAAGCCGCATAGACAGAGAGTCATCCAAGCCAGTGTGGTGTGGGGATGACCACGGCGTTCCAGTTTTAATGCTTCTTTTGTTTTCTTCTCACTTTGAGGCAGACAAACCCACAGTCGCATTGACAGAGTTGCTTCTGTTTAGGCCACTGCGTAGAAAAGAGAGGAATAAATAAGAACGTTAAGAGACGCCCCTTGCTGCTATGGCTTCTCTGTGTATATGTGTGAGAGGCTGGGGAGAAGTGGAGTCACTCTTGGGAAAGGTACAAGCATTCAAGCCTTTAATTTAAGGATGGGAACCTGTGTCCCTCCTGAAGCTGCTGGACTCCAGCTTACATTGACCCCAGCCTGTGTGGCCAGTGGTCAGAGGAGATGAGAGGGTCACCGGTTGCCCTCCAAGGTGACTCTGCTATCAGGCCAAGTGAGGTTGCTTCCAAGTGGCCTGTTTATTTATTCTGATTTGTTTCAGGGGAGAACAGAAGCCGTTGCACCAAGCAAGTGTTATCCCCCATTTCTAGTACATTTCCTCCATCACTTTCCTTGTTGCAAGAAGACTGATCTTTGGGGGGAGCGAGTTTATTGTGCAAGGGTTTCCAATTATATTTACTTGCACAACCAGAATCCGCTGACATGCGATTTAGCCTCACCCCCAAACAGTGTCAGTCTGGAAGTGCCTGGAAGAGGGTGGGGAGGTGTTGGAGGACAATGCTGTGTGCGGCACACATGGCCTGCCCTGCACTCCCTAGCCGCCTTCTGCCCTCGGTTGAAGAGAAAGTCCCTGCCCTGCTGTCACCAGTGTTGACAGAAGATTTGACTTCCAACCTACTTGGGTCTTGCCAATGGAAAAGGAAGGGGTGCCATCTTGTCCTTTGCCTCAGATTCTAGCAAGGTTGTGCACTGAACAGAATTAGTGTGTGGAATTCACTGCCACAAGATATGGCGCTGGCCGCTGGCTGAGGTGGCTTTGAAGGGGTCTTCGACAAATTCATGGAGGAAATGTCCCTCAATGGGTTACAAATCTTGATGTATATATGCAGCTTCCATATTCTTAGGCCACATGCCCCTGAGTACTAGTTGCCAAGGGAAGACTCTAGAGGGGCCCCCACTATCTATTGCAGGAGTGAGAAACCACAAATATGGTCCTCTGACCCTCTCCAACTGCCCCTTGAAACCCCAGGGTACACCTCTCACTGCTTTGCACTCTGAATGTTTCTTTCCTGGCTGGAATGTGTCCTTCAACTCTGACAATGCCTCTCACTTGCCTGAGTGAAGGATTCAGAGGGGTGAGAAAAGAAAGTAGCCTAGGTACAAAGGTGAAAATAAGATCCATTGCCCCACCCACTTTTGCCTCTGGCTCCGCCCACCACTGGCATTTGGGCCTTAGAAGGTTACCCATAAGGAAATGTGGCCCTCTGGCAGAAAAAAGGCTTATTGCCTACAAGCAGAGCATGGAGATTTCAGCAATATAAACACTTGGGGGGGTGTACTTTGTGCTTGTTTAGAATTCTCCAGGAAATATTGTGTGGGAGCGGATCTTAAGGCGAAGTGAAGGGAGTTGGGTCATAACTGGTGGCAAGTCCCTAGTCTGGTCTGTAAATTGTTAGAAGGTTTCTGCAGCAGTGCTTGTGAATTGTTAGAAGGTTTCTGCAGCTGTGCTTATATATATATATATATATATATATATATATATATATATATATATATGGGAGTTGCTGGTACTGTGTACCCTTGAGTACCCCTGGAAAAAAGCACTACTCTGCAGCCATTTCATGTGAAAATGGCTTTCTTCAAGCATATTCTGTTAGAGGGTGTAAACATTGATTGAGTCACTTTAAGCAATAAAGAAGTGCTTTGAAATTAATACATATGGAGTTCAAAAGCCATGCAGGATCCAGAGAATAGACTGAAGTGGTTAGTGCCTCTGTGTGACAAAAGAAATGCCTATGGGATTGTGAGAGACCAAACGCTCAATGTTACAATGAAAAGAGAGCAAAAACTCTCCCACAGATGCAGTAGTTGACAGCCATCTAAAACAATGCTGGAAATATGAAATATTGAGCATAAGCCCATCAAAACCAAAGCACTTTAAAATGCCATTGAATGCTATGGGAGATATTTCATTTATTTACTGAAATGGCTTTTTTGTTTGTTTGTTTGTTTGTTTTTGCTTTCCCCAAAAACATTTATGGCAACATATGTGGTATTTATACTACTTTAACAGTCACAGCTTGCCCCCAAGAATGCTGGGAACTGTAGTGTGTTAAGGGTCCTTGTGGAGGAAGCTAAGACTGGTATTACAATGGTGTGTGCATGGTTTTGAGGGACCTGGGAAGGGAAGAAAATAAATCTAACATTTTCCATTCCCAACCCCATTGCATCTAAACCTCCTGAGAGGCGGGACCAAGGCCAGTTCCAGGTGTGAGGGCCTCCCAGCAAAGTGCCACCAAGTGCCCTCCTGCACCCAAATATGCCTCCCTCAGACTTCTCAGCCTAACCTACTTCACAGGCTTGTTGTAGGGACTAAACAAGGATGGGGACAACCATATACATCACCTTAAGCTCCTTGGAGGAAAGATGGGCTATAAATGGAACAAATAACCATAAATAATACTATTAGATTAATAATAATAATAATAATAATAATAATAATAATAATAATAATTCCATCTCTAACACCACACTGAAGTCCCACTATGAATTTCACACATAGGCTTCCGCAGTTAGGATAGTCCTATTTCATATCCTGGCTTTCTCCTCCTCCTAACCATTTCATTTCTTTCCTTTTTCTATTTGTTCAATTAGCCTAAAGCAAACATATGCAAACTTTTCAATGTAGCCTGCTGTAATCCATTATTCTCACATACCAGGACTGCTGCCCCCCCCCCCCCGCCCCTGCAGCCTGAATAATGTTTTTTGAAGACTGTATCATCAATAAACCATTCTGGTGAGCTTTAGAAGGCCTAGAATAATGAATAACAATTAGGGGCATTTAAAGGGCAGCTCCCCTTTTCTTTGCAATTTGGAAACTGTGTTGTGCTATTTTAGATCATCTACAGTCATCAGAGAATTAAAAACAAAAACAAAAAACACAGACGAATGAAAGAAGACAAGGAGAGCCCCACTGGATGAGACCAAAGGCCTGTCTAGTTTAGCATCCTCTTCTCACAGTAGCCAACCAGATGCGAAGCCCACAAGCAGGAACAGAGGCAGCAGCTTGCGGGGGTGATTGGAGGGGCCAACATTGTGCATGATGTCACACACACAATGCCCCCCATTCCTGCACCTTTGGATCTTCAAGTGAAACCTTCACAGGAGAACTGGTCCACATTGGCTCGAACTTCCATAAAAAATAAGTGTCTTAGATAAATTTTAAAAGTGAAATGTAAGGGGTTAGCATATTACACCCACCCCTGCCCTGCTCCTGTTCTGTAGATGTCCCACCATTTGACATCCAGAAGGAAAGATGGATTTTGGATAGTTGTTAATAGGTGTCAGACATGTACCCTCGTACTATAACAACAGCAAGGAAGTGTCTTTTAGAGGACACATTGGGGTCCTTTGGGGGCTGAAAAATGGGTGAAACACATTGAAATAAATATAGTAGATACCTTGTTGTTCTTGGATTTATTATCTGCCCTTCACCAAAAGGTTCCTGGGTACTGAAAAATAAAATGCAGCTTGAAAATCTTTTAAAACAAATTAAAATTGTGAATCCTAAAATATAAATCTCTACAGTGCTTACAAAGGGGGAGAAAGACTCTCACGAGACTAAAAGTATTGCCAGGTCTGTAGTGAAGGAGGAGGCCCTTCGGATACTGGGGCCTGAGAGAACATTTGGCTCAGCCTTTTCCCTTCCACAAAATCAGCCCTGTTTAAATCCAGCAAATTGTTTCCATTTGCAATAAATTAGAGCCACTTTGGGGATTTAAAAAAAAAACCTTGTTATTGCATTTCATTCATTAGTAAATTGTTAATTTTATTAGAAAGGTGTGTTCGCTCTTTGTTCTTTTCTGTTTTTGATGCTTTCCTTTGCTACAGGGCTCGTCTGTTCCATCTACCAAGCCTTTCCTTGAAGTAATATAATCCTCCTTTTTGGCTTCTTACCCATGTTGACAGCAACCCCCTGAAGATGCAAAGTTGTTCCGCAGGTGCTACCGTGCAGAGATACTCATACCTGGCACAGACACTCACCTGTGTGTGACCAAAGAGTGTGTGGAAGTGAAGGAGGTGTTTGTCTTTTGCAAAACATGATACTGTTATTTGCAGACATCCTAGGTGCCAGAAGTCACTTCCTATGAAACAATCACATTCTGCTGGAGTTATTATTATTTTATGCCAGGAGTGGAGAACTGGCTAGATCCTTACCTCCCAACTCCCAACCTGCAGGCAAACATAGAATCATAGAACTGTACATTTGGGACCCCAAGGGTCATCTAGTCCATCTCCCTGCAATGTAGGAATCACAGCTAAAAAAATCATCTGACAGATGGCCATCCAACTTGTGGTTTTTTGTGTGTGTTTTTTAAAAAAACTTCCAATTCCAACGTAGCCTGTTCCACTGTCTAAAAGCTCTAACCCCCAGAAAATGTTTACTTTTAATTTCCTGTAATTTGAATCAATTGGTTCAGGTCCTGCCCTCTGGAGCAGCAGAAAACAAGCTTGCTCCATCATCTAAGGATCTGAAAATCTGAACAGACCCTAAGTGTGCCCAACTATGCAATCTTGGGAACCTATGCGAGTTCAGGAACGCACCCTTTTGCAAGGTTCCCAACTGCACAGAGAGGCTATGCACATTCAACTGGTATTCTCATTAGACCTTTGGTGGAGGTCAGAAGCAGGGACAGTGGACATGACCCTGCTTCTCCCTCCATGTATCCACAGATTCCAAGCTTCTGGATGAGCCTCTTGTGTGATTAGGCCTTAAAAGTCCCTCTGCTAGTAATCATGGGTGCTACATCCCATTTCACAAAACAGTGTATTCTGTTCATTTGTGGTGTGGAGCACACTCCCCCCACCATACCATGGCCCATGGGTGTGTAGAAGATGGGTTTTGAGTGTTTTCTCCCCACACACCTCCCACCCACCCACAACACACCCACACACTATGAAATTGGAAGTGCTTAGTGATGGTTAGCGCACTTGAATAAAGATGATGGTGAATATTAATTTAGAATTATTTGAATATGTGCTTCACTCCACTAAATCTACATGACTTTACTATGGGCTACACAGTTTGTTTATTTTTAAGCCAGGGAATTTAATGTTCTGTGTAATGAACTGTTGCACTGAGCACATTAAGGTGCAGAGGGTTTATCTCCCTGGCTTTTTCCTGTGCAGCGAAAGGATATCATATATGGGTTGAGCTGTTGGTAAATTACCTAATGAAGTGATACCATCACATAGAGGCTGTTTCTATTCCTCCTGATAAGAATTTATCTGTCTTTATTGATTTGACATCTATCTGCTTTATAGGTGACTTGGGAAACTAATGACTGAGGTTGTATTGAATATATGGGACTAGATTTTCAGCTAAACTAAGGGCCAGTTAACTTGTTTTACATACACATGAATTACTGGCGTAAATATAGTGAATGGGGATTGGATGTGCATTTTGAGTGCAGAGAATTGTAGCCTAGGTCTTCCAACATTAGTCATTTTAGTGTTGCACCTGCTGTGATCCAGCCATCTCACATGGTGAACTTGCTTATCACCTGCCTGCAGAGATTCATGGACCTCACAGAAACCTTCCAGGGGAACATTCTTAGAACCCAACAACAACCTAAGGCTTTTCAGTCTTCTTAAACCTGTCACAGAGAAGGCAGCTGGTGCAACAGAAGAATGCTGAACTGCCTTCTGTTCTCTGTTCCCTGCGCAAACCTTGCCCATGACCCCTTAGACTCAGTGTGGCTGGAACATAATAGCATTCCATGTTCACACTTGTAATATGACTAAGAGGCGTGAGCTGGAACACCAAAGAAATAAAACACAAGGGAGAGCATAAGCTGTTGCATTATTGTATCCATCTTTGTGATGTACTCACAACTTCTTTTCTAGCCACTGGGCATCCCTAGCCAACATTAAAAGGACCAGAATTACCAGGAAAGTGATGAGGGCCTTTATTACCATCACTATGAATAGATTGGAACCATCTGTGTCCTACTTGGCAGAGCTCCACCTTGCACATCCTCATTGCACTCAAGTGGTTAATGCTCAGAGGAGTGGACATGCACTCTTTGGAAGTTAATCTACTGCAGATTGCAGGGAGGATAATATATTAAAGTGCAATGGAAGGAAGCTGGCATTCATTTTTGGACCGTGGTTTGCACTCTGATTTGATGAGCTAAGCAGAGACCACATCATGAAAAGGAAAAGGAAGCCGGGGCCTGGAATAATGGCCCTATTTGTATCTGAGCGTATTTCTCTCCATGCCTTTGAGTTGGCAAAGGGCTGAAGTTGAAAAGAGCCGTGGCTGTTGAATGGCAGGAGGATGAGCCTGTCATTCTCTGGCAAGGATGGTGAGAAAGGAAAGGAAAGTTGACATTGGCCAGGTGAGAGAGGTCCATTAGGATGGGGGAAGCACGTACTGAAATGGTTTTTAAGAATCATAGAGGAGGTGTCAGAGTGGAAGGAGCAGCCAACCAATCCTGACAATAGGTAGTACCAGGAAACACCTGTGAAGAAAGGAAACCAACGAAACCCTCAACTGCCTGAATGTGACTGTTGCTGTCTACAGACTTGTGCAAACATCATAAAGGAAGAAAATTTGACTTTTTAAAAAGTACTTCAATAGAAAGAAACTGCATTCTCCACTCCCCCCCTCCTACTCACATTAACTGTTGCTATATGTATTTTGCAAGACTGAATCTAACAGGAGGTTGGGTTTTATTATTATTATTTCTCCCCATGTGTTGGGACAGAGGGCTTACTTGAACAAGTTTTTGGGAAGGGCCCCAGAAGTTTATACATGTTGGAACCAAATAGCATTAGAAGTATGCTGGAGGTCTTAGAATCTGGGGTTGAACATCAGGAGAGAACAACACCTGAAGGTTAATTTTCTCAGAAATGTTATCAGCCGAAGCTTTGAGGTTTGGATAGGTAGCTGCAGATTAAGATCCTTGATTAGTGCATATACCCAGAGGTTATGTATCCTGCTTATACAAGGGCAGCAAAGAAAAACATCTTTAAATCAAAAGACACTAAAGATCGCAGAAGGCAGATAGGGGATGTGTAAAAACAAGATAAGCAAAATCAAGGTGGAGAGGGAAAAGGTGCTCCGGAGGTTAAAATAATACAGAAGCCTTTCCAAGTGCATGCTAACTATGGAAGTTAGTCTGGAAATGCTGCAGCTTCTCAGCTAGATGCTACCGGGGATGAACCTTTAGCACTGTCTAGGCATTCATTTATACCATTAGTTCCTGTGTGCCCTCACTGGCAAATATAAAGTAGTGTTGCTACTATAAACCAGTTGTTTTCTGCATTAGACCAGTGTTCTTCAGCCTTGGATCCCCAAATGTATTTGGGCTACAGTTCTCCCCCTCCCTGGGCATTAGCTAAGTTGGCTGTGGACCACTGGGGTTTGTCCAACAACATCTAGGAACATCTAGGAACTGAAGAAGGCTGCTTTACACTACTTCAGATGAAAAATTTCAGCATGTGAACATTGGTTCACCTAGGTCAGTACTGTTTACACCAGTGTCAATCTTGAGTCCCCCAATGTTGCTGGACTTTCAACTCCCATCACCACTGACCATTGGCTGAGCAGGCAGGGGGTGATGGAAGGTGTAGTGCAACAATATATGAGGACCCAAGGATGAGGGACGTTGGTCTGTATTGACTAACAGCTACGCTCCAGGTTTCAGACTTTTCTAGCTATGTCTGGAGATGCCAGAAATTGAACCTGGGACTTCCTGCACCTGAAGCAAGTGGTTGACCACTGAGCTGCAGACCCTTCTATGAACTGAAAAGCCCTCATTGTGCTAACCATTCATGTGAATTTAGAAGGGTGGGTGTGGGTGTGGGTGTTGAAAATGGCTTTAGAAAATTTTAACTAGTGTACAGATTCAGGAAGAAGGGAGCCCCTTGAATACACAGGCCTTGCTACAACTGTAGGACTGAGATAGAATTGGCACAAACAACCATTGGCGGGACTCCAATTCAATTTAGTACTATAGTACTAAATGGTCTGCTGGGAATTTTGAAAAGGGTGAAACTTCAGTTTGAGTGGGTGGAGGATCAGAAGAACCAGAAATAAATAAATGGTAGTGTCTTCCTTACCTTATCCCATTGTGCTCCTTGATTTTCTTGTTGCACTGCCTCCCCCTTGCAAATTATGCATACTAGGCTGAACAACAGGGAGGGAAGGTTCCTCGGAAAGGAGATTGCCTCAGGATATGGGAGGAAGTGATTCTGTCATCAACATCCTCTGGACATTTTGAGAAGAGGTGGAACTTCTAAGCAAGTTCCTCCTGAGGCAGCACAGACAGATCGAGTTGAGCTAGCTCCCATCCCTATGTTTCCTGTCTCTCAATTAGCATTGCCCCAAGCCAATGCCACCTACCTGCATTTAGGGTGTCTACTTCCAGTAAATTCCTAGCACAGGGTGTCCTATGTCTCCACGGCCACCCTAGACATTTAGGTGCCTTGGTAGCCAAGCATCGTGCTGTGGCCAGGGGTTCTGATGCCACGTTGCACCCGACTCACCTACATCCTGAAAATGTCCCACAGCTCCGTCTACTCATACTCAGCAATACATAATGAAATAAAATGCTGGATTGCTTTACGTGACACACAGTAGCAGATTGTGAAGTGCATTGCTAGAAAGAACCTTTTAACTGCTGCTGTGGGGTAAGCAAAGGAGAGGGGAAGTCTCACCTTTACCTCTAACCTTTGGGAGGTAACATGGAGGCAGAACAAACTCAAGGCAGTGCCATGCAAGCATACAGTGGCTAACTCGCTAGTCACCCTTGCTGACAGCGGCTACCTGTGCTAGTGCAAGAGACAAAGCTTACACGAATAGCTCTGACTCAATGAGTGTCCACACGTTGCATCCAGCAAGTTTGCCATCTGTGTTCATAAACACCTTTTGAATGTATGGTAATGGGTTTGTGGGTGCCAGACTCCCCTAGATTCCTGGGTCCTGTAGGTTACAATTTAATCAAGGCTTGGAGAGTTAAATTGGATGCCATACTCCTAATTCCTGGACCCAGTTTCCTGTGTTCTGGAGATCACCTGGGAGATGGGTCATTAAGAGAACATAGGAAAGGTAATAAGTCATTTCAGAAAGCCAAGGAGGGGGCTCTGTGCCAAACAGCAAATGGGTGGGGCCCTTCCTCCAGCTCTGAGATGGTTAGAAGAACAAAAGCCACAACTTTAGAGTGGAAAGTTGACTGTGATGTGGCCTAGAGTAAAAGAAAGAAAGAAAGAAAGAAAGAAAGAAAGAAAGAAAGAAAGAAAGAAAGAAAGAAAGAAAGAAGGTTGCAGGCTGGTAAAAGCAGCAAGCTAAAAAGTGAGAGAAGCAGAATCTGTTTGAATCAAGACTGTGGCTATGAGGGATAGAAGCACCTCTTGGAGTACTGACTGTAGGATTAGGTTGTGTATGTGTGTACATAAACCATATATCCTAAAGACACTACAGGCTCTGCTGTGCCTCACTTCCAAAAAGAAACATGGACCCTGAGGAAGTGCCTGGAAGCCCTGGAATCTCACACCACTTGGAGATTTGGGTGGCCTGCAACAGTATAGTGCAGATGGAGCCATAATAATGAACTCCAGCCCTGAGAAACTGTTCTAGAATTTCTCCTCCCTCTGGAGTAAGCCAGTGAAGTGGTTCTTCCCCACCTGTAGCTTCTCTACCCAAAAATAGGATGGAGAATTTTGAGGGACCATTTCTGCTTAGCTATTGTCTACACAATTCACCAGCCAGCCACTGACTGAGCTGCTGTCAACCAGCACTCCCTCACCTGATGCCCAGACTACCAGCCACCAGATAATATAATTCTATAAATGCAAAGCAATCCCTTAGAAATTCATCAGAGCCAGCAATCCCTTCTTATGCAAATAGTTGGATACTGGTGCTCCTAGTCAACAATTACGTGGCTGTACAAACTCTACGATACCTAGGATGACCTGCCTGCTTGGTTTGTAAATTATGGATATAATAATTATAGACCTCAGAGATTGATGGGGAGGAGCCAGTAATTTTAGCAAACGTGTAGAAATGTCACCTGGAAATACAGATGAGAAGTTCTAGGATGTCCAGGCCATTATAGCATTTTCATTTATTCTTGTAGTTTCATAGCACAATCAACTAACCAAGCAAAGACACCATTTCTTATCTGGGAACCTGAGCTTAGATGTTGTGGATTATCTCCCATCCAGGCGGGAATTAGACCCTGACCTGCTTAGCTTGAGGAAGATGGGTGCATCATGTGCACTATGACTATGATAGCAAATATGGTACCCTCCCAGTGCTTTCGACTACAGCTCTCATCATCCCTAACCTTTGTTCGTGCTGGCTGGGGTTGATGGGCATTGTAGTCCCAAACACCCAGATGGCATCATATGCATTATGACCTTGCAAGAGGAGTGCTTTTTTGTATGAAAGACAATGGGAAATGCCTATGACAAGACAATGTCACCTATGACAAGTGTGTGTGTAGTCCATAAACCAAGAAAGCATGCATTTTTCTTTTAAAAATATTTTTCTCACATGCAGGTTTATGCAGATTTAATCAATGAACTAACTAAAATGCAAACAATTAATCAATTAAAGATTCTTTGTAACCAGATGAGAGTCCCAATAAAAAACACTGAGATGCAATCAGTTCAATTAAGCTGCCATGCTTTAACCCCCACTCCATCATATACACATGAATTAGGGGTGAGGAATATTGAGGATTTTCTTTATAACTTCTAGTTGCTCAAAAGTTAAAATTAAATTAATTAGAATGCCCTGCATTGAAAAAGAACATAGACACAGGAGGCATATCAGAAACCTGGTGGAACAATAAAAATCAATGGGGCACTGTTATCCCTGAGTATGTGATCAATGAAAAATATAGGGTCAGTCAGTGTTGCACTGGCAATGCACTCTATGTCAAGGAAAGTGTAGACCAAAATCCATTTCAACATTCAAAAGAAACAAGCCACAACTAAAAGCCAATGTGGGTAGCAATTCGAGGCTATTAACAAGAAGAGAGCATTACTAGGGATATATGATCATCTGACTGTCCAAGGTGACGGTGATGACATAAAAAGAAAACAGAGAGGCAATGAAAGTGGAGAACAGAATAGTATCCAGCACCCACCCCCCTTCCTAGATTGATTGGATAAATGTCAGGTCAGATCATCACAAAGAGATAACAGTTTCTAGATAAAACCAAATGTCTGGGCTTTGAAATAATGAAGCAACAAGAGATGAGGAAGGTCTCTGTTTATGTCTCCATATTTTTACTCCCCCTTCTCATTTGCATGTTTAGGGTAGCTAGCAAAAAGGACTAGTGCTTAAAATGACTCCATCCATACTCAACAGGTAGGACCTGCAACAAAACAGCAGCTTGGCATGCTCCTGTTCAGGATACTGTACCTTGTTCCATTCCTCATTCTCCCTCCACCCTCTCTCCCAAAAGTTGTTGGTTTTAGCCAGTATTCTGTGCTCAGTGAGCACCTTCAATCTTTATTAGGGTGCCCCTCTTGCTGTTAATGTCTTTTTCTTTAGTTTTCTTTTTTGGTATTTCTGCAAATCATCAGTTCCTTGTGATGCTTTCCTTTTTGTGTGTGATTAGTGTCATTTTGGCTTTTATACTGACTGCCATTTGGAGAACCGAGTTTGCTCTTAGGCTATGTTTACACTAGCATTTACTGCATTCTCCACGCTGTGTTTTTAACTCGTATTCACATGTTATTGTCCAAAGCACATATGTATCCTGTACTTTGTTATAAAATTGCACTGTTTGATATGTTGTTTATCAAACCAACTTCTCATTGATTGGAGTCCTTAAGTGGTTCCTAATTTGTGTCTCACCAAGCTGAGCTGGTATCTAAGATATCTCATTTTTTAGCTGTTAAAATTTGATATTTATTTTTTTAATTACCAAACTATGCGCCTGTGGTAGAAGTCTTGGATGACTTCATGAAGAAGTGTTAGCTGATACCTTTTAAGTGGGGTGCAATTAAATCCTCATAAAAGGATCAATGTGAGAGAACTTGACATGTTTCATCAACTGAGGCCCCAGGAAGGCGAACTGCCACCTTAGAAATATTCCACAGGAATATAAATGTACTAGACTGAATTGAAATATACTTTCATTGCTTTGCGTAAGCAACAGATGAATAGAGTGGGGAGACTCTGTGCCAGCAAAACTCACAAGGCACAGCCCCCCACCTGCCCACCTCATGCACACGTCTTGTATGGAAATATGAAGAGCAAGTTGTGATGTGGCTCCTCATACAGTGGAACCTCGGGTTGCGAATGTGATCTGTGCGGGAGGCACGTTCGCAACCCGCAGTGTTTGCAACCCGAGGTATGACTGTAGAAGCTAGGAAATGTAACTTGGGGAGGAGTTTTAATTGTATCCAGGCAATTTACTTCAAGCAGTAGTATATCTATGCCCCACATATACTGCAGATATCCCATTTGGGTCGCTATTTTGATGTCCAAATTGGTGTTCCACCAAACTTAAGAGAGTTAATTCCTCAAAATGTATGCCTGCTTTGTTTCCTTCCTCCTTTCCTCAATACATTGTTTTCAGCTTGGTCGCCTCCTCTCCATCTTCCAGACCACACACAATTATTCTTCCAGAGCATTTATATTTATGCTGATTATATGGTATTAAAAAGTATCCACAACAAATGTACCTAAGAAGCACTTGTAGAGGTTCTTTTGTTTTGCAGTTTAAAGCTTGCACGGATTTGCAAGCAAGCCTTGAATCTTTTCTTGAAGCTCCCTCGACTCAGACCTCTTTGTTTTCCATCTCACCCTTCTCACCTGCACCAAAAATTTAAATGCTGCCCCTCTTTCTCTGGTGTGGCCAGTTCGTTCCATCTGCTCATACTTTGCTGCCTTGGCAGTTTAAGGAATCCCATGAATTCTTTGGCTTACAGTGGCTAATGTTCAAGGCTAAGTACCTTGCTGGCACAACAGTCTTTTGCTCTGTTATTTCCCTGCCAGTTAATTCCACCAGGACACAAAACAAGCTTTTTACAAACTGCCCAAAGTTCTCTCCTATAAGATTGAAACACTCAGGGTGCAAAACAAAGTCAGGGAGAGAGATGGCCTTCAGAGTGTTGAGAGGGGCAGATAGACAGGCCTGGTTTTATACCAAAAATGGAGATTACTTTTTCAACCCAAGACCCCATGAAGAGACCCATTATCCCTTTAGTTCATTCTTGGTCAGAGATGAATAAGCAGGTGCAGAAACTAGAGGTGAAGGGACACAGAACAAAATCCTGTTACAATTTTTAAACCCTTAGAGAGTACCCACTGCTGCCACAGAAAAGCCACCCAAAAACATCACAGATATATCACAAAATGGGTTGTACATGTAAATCAGATCATGCCCAGAGTTCATGTTTTACCAACATTTTCACAAGTCTGTCAATCCAGACGCCAGACAATACCTGATATTTGCCCTTCCTGGCCTGTCTGAGACATGCTTCTGAAATGGCGAATACCTTGACTCCAGAATCCATTGTCAGGGACCTGTTTCAGTCGTACATAGATCTCTGCTATTTTGATAAGTCTGCTTAAATAGTTATCAATACTTGTTAAACCAGTTCCACAGAGAGGAGGCTCAGGAAGAATTTCTTGCTGTGTGACTGGAGGGATATCTGTGGGCTAAAGATGGCCTTGGTCTTGCTCTGTGTTTCTGTTTTATTTTTGTGGTTTATGGGAGCAGATGTAATTTTATTTGATGATAGAAACAGGATATTTGGGATCATGCATTTATCTACATGTGTCCCTTATATGCATGCATAAAAGATTGTACGTATCTACCAAAATTGTATAACACTGGGGGGTGGGGGTGGCATTTGGACCCGGGGACTGATAGAAAGGCTCACTGCTTAGGTTGAAACTTTACCCAGGCAATGGCAGCCCCTTAATTTTGTTTCCCGATTTTGACCCTGATCCCTAGCATATCTCCTGGTCTCCAGCTCTGACCTGACCACTGTCTACAGCAGCGATGTCAGAGCACCTCTACCCTTACTAGCCTGCCCAGGGCTTTGAGGCCTTCTTGGCAGTTGCCCTCTGTCTATGGAATTTCCTGGAGGCACAGATGATTATGCCCACATTGAGCTTTCTTCTCCTAGTCACCCAGCTATGTGTTGATCCAGGCTTATGGTAGATTGGAGCAAGCCCGCTTTAGATAATGGGATAGTATTATGCTGTAGTGCTGAAACTGTTGTTGTGTTGATCTGATGCTATTTTACTGCCTTTACAGTTTAAATATTATATTATTTTAACTGAGTGGTTTTAATGCAAACCTCATTTTGGCTTCTTTATGGGGAAAAGTAGTATATAAATGTTTAAAATAAATAATGAACACATGGCTCATACCCAACAGATTGTCAAATAGCAGGGGAACCTATGCCAGAAATGTGCTAGTAGGACAGTTAAGCGGCTTCCACCTGGAAAGATTATTTGCAGCTAAAATGTCAAGGGCATGTGTAAAATATATGTGACACAACATGGAACTGGTTTCCGGAAGCCTGAATCTCCAGATAGCATCTCACCATTACATCTTCCCTTCCTATGCAAAATGTTATGACTTTCGTCTCAAACCAATGGGAGGAGAGATCATTTGTTGAAAAGATGTAGAACTGCCTTTGTAAATCAGTTTGCAGGATGCTGGAGCTACGCTTTACAGGGTAGGCCCTCACAATGCACAAACTGTACGTTTTTAAATCTCTACATTTCTCAATGAACGTGGAGCTATTGATTGCGAATCGGAAGGCTTAGATGATGAGAGAGAGAAGTCCTGAGAATTCGGAAGCCGGCCATAATTAGTTTCCACAAGGGGGGTTTTTTTGTTAAGAGTTTCAGGTATCAAATCAATAGATCAACATTAATAATGGAGGACTTGACTAAATATACCACATCCTAGATTAGGGCTTTGAGCTTTAAAATGCTCACATAAAAGGGTTCTCCTTCCCTTTTCTAGGGCTAAAAGTGCTGTAATGTGACTTCTCAGATACAGATACTGTAAGAAACACCAGACTGTCAGTATACCAGTGTTAAGCATCAGGTGTCCTTAAATTTAGGAACACCTACTGTACTTGAAAGGCTATCTGCACCATTGATTTAGACATTCTTTCTTTGGTTGCAAGGTGGAAAAGACGAAAAAGGCATCAATGCCAGCAAACAGTGATGTTTTTGCCTTACTATCTGGACACACTAGTCATTTCCTCAATATATTAATGCCCTGTCTGCAAAAAAGGGGGGGATTAAAAAAGTACCTGTGTTAATTCATACACAAAAAGTAGAATACACAGGTATTCTGGCATTGGCGATTGGCTCACTTTTCTTATTATGAGAAAGAGTTGGTTACTTGCAAAAGGATTGAAATCCCCTTTTTACAATCTTTTTTACATTTCTAAAGTAGGGATGAGGAGGAATTTGATTTGGTTCACATTTAAAGGTGAATCCATCCAATTTGCACAATATGAGGACTGAAACACAGCTTTCCTTTCAGATTTGCATTTATCCAAATTTTGTAATGCAGTTCTCCAACCAAAAAATGAACATATTATGGGAAAGTGTGCATAAAAATCTCCCTGGAAAAGACCTTGATGTTGGGAAAGATGGAGGGCACAAGGAGAAGGGGAAGACAGAGGACGAGATGGTTGGACAGTGTTCTTGAAGCTACCAACATGAGTTTGACCAAACTGCGGGAGGCAGTGGAAGGCGGGAGTGCCTGGCGTGCTCTGGTCCATGGGGTCACGAAGAGTCGGACACGACTAAATGACTAAACAACAACAAAATGCATAAAAATGAATATATTAGTGAAAGTAACATATGAAAATGTATTATATTATGGAAAGTGTGTTTATTAGGAGAAATTGACACTAAAATGCTCATGAATTTTCATGAGGATTAAAATCATCATTATCATCATCACATATTGCTGCAAAAATGTGGAGAAATGAATTTAAGAATGGAATTTGAAAATGCAAAACTGAGAAAACCAGCATTAGAGAGCCAGTGTGATGTAGTTGTTAGGAGTGGTGGACTCCTAATCTGGTGAACCAGATTTGATTCCCCGCTCCTCCACATGCAGCTGCTGGGTGACCTTGGGCTAGTCACACTTCTCTGAAGTCTCCCAGCCTCACTCACCTCAAAGAGTGTGTGTTGTGGGGGAGGAAGGGAAAGGAGATTGTTAGCTGCTTTGAGAATCCTTAGGGTAGTGATAAAGCGGGATATCAAATCCAAACACCACCACCACCACTACTACTACTACTACTACTTCTTCTTCTTCTTCTTCTTCTTCTTCTTCTTCTTCTTCTTCTTCTTCTTCTTCTATAGATCACCCCATCCCTGTTCTTAAGTAAGCCTGTCAATCATCACTTACTTTCCCCTCCGACCCCACAGAAGCCACTCCCATCTCCCAGCACTGCATGTCAGCTGACATCAAAAAAGCAGGCGATATGTGAAGGAGCAGGTGAACACATGAGCAATGACTTATTTGACTTCTTACTTTGTGTCTCTGCAATTCCACTTTAAAAATGTATATCATGAGAGACCCTGAACTTTAAGTGGACTGAGAGAGCCAACTGCAGTATGTTAAAGATTTCCACTCTAAGACTATATTAATTATGTTTATATACTGCTGAGGCACTGGCCATATTTCCGACACTAGCTGATATTTCTTCAGCTTTGTTTGTATCGTGTATTTTTAGTATGGATTATTGGTGAAGCCAATCCATATTTTATGCAGCTCCATAAATTCAGTTTGGATAAATGTTTTATATACTCAATTAATTACACGGCTTAATCACAGCTATGTAATAGATGGAAAAGTCACAGCTGCCAAACTGCTTCTTAACGTATTGGACAGTATGTTAGGGTGTGTCTGGAAAGGAGTTTCAATTCATCCTGGCAAAGTAGCACTAAATTGTGTGCGCAAAAGATGCTTTACCAAAATAAGAGACATAAAGCATGGCATTGGATAGCACCATGTCCACATCTTAGAAGCACAGGAAGCTGCCTTATATTGAGACAATCTAGCTTGGTATTGTCTTCACTGAGTGGCAATGAATTTCATGGCTAAGCATGGACTGAGATGTTGACCCAGCAAGTGGCATGCTCCTTGTCTCTTCCTTTTGAAGAGTGGGACAGGCACAAGCCTTGATGTTGCAAAGAAAACACAGGCCTATCTAGTCTGGGCAACAAATGGCCACTTTTGCAAGTGGGCTAGGCCTGTGAGGCTTGTTCATACTGGTGTCTCTGTGTCCTTGGTGCTGGAGGTGCTGGCTTAGTATCCGACTTACCCAGGTGCCTCCCCAGAAGGAGGCTGCCTACTGACAGGACTGACAGAAGTGGACTGACTAGAGGTGTCCGATATCTATTACAACTCACTTGAATGCTCCACAGAATCAATCCAACTCCTGAATCTCTTGATCACTGGTCCCCTTCTGCAGCTATTTTAACTTTTTCATCTCACTTGGACCCTCCTCCAGCTCCAATTCCCTGATCTTTTCCACCTCCTCTTTGGGATCAACCCACCCCTTTCATTACATCTCTGTGGAGCTTATGACATCACTGGACACCCATGAGGGCCTCTGATAAAGTTCAAACAGGAGCAGACAAGATTTCAAATATTCTGGTCCAAAACTGTTAAGGGCTTTAAAGGTCATTTCTAGCACTTTGGACATGAAGGGAAACAGGGTTCCAGATGTTTCAATAAGAGAGTCACATCCTTCCTATATATGTCCCTGGTTAGCATCTTGGAAGCTGCCTTCTAGAACAATTGTAGCTTTTAGACATGATTCCAGAGCGACCCTACTCTTCCCACATTACAATAGTCCAGTTACTAAAGTATGCATCATGCTTACCAAACTTCAGCTCAGAAATGGGTGTAGGTGACACATTAGCATAACTATGGTATTTCTTGTCATAGCTGACACCTGGGCATCCAGGGTCAAGGCTGGGCCCAGAAGAAACCCCAAAACTAGAAACCTGGATTTTCAAAGAGTGTGCTACACACAATGAATCCCCATCTGCGGATCAGGAGGACTCTGTCTCATCTGAATTCAGGTTCACCCCCCCCCCCCAATTGCTGGCTGACACATCCAGTCTATTTCCACCTCCAGCCACTGGTTCAGTATCTCTGTCTTCTCCATAGAACCATTTGCATATTGATGACACTGCACTCCATATCCCTGGATGATCTCTCTTAATGGTTTCATGTAGACCTTAAACAGCATGGGGAACAAACCTTGAGCTGAGAAGCCCCACATGCTCAAGCATCTTGCTGAGAAATGGAATGTTAGAGACTAGTTGTAAATGTTCGGTACAATTGAATACAATTGACACAAATTTCTCCTATTTCTCCTATTTCTCCTATTCACCTCAGAATGCATAATTTGGTTGTCCTGTAAATAGGTTTGCATCAATCCAAACTTTGCTCATCTCAAACTCCTCCTCTTTTCTCCATTACAATGCATTAGCTCAAAATAGTACTTAAACACTAGGTTTTCAATGGTTTTCAATTGCTGGTTAGCTCTCAACTATGCTTCACTTCAGGACAGGTATCCCCTTCTCTTTCTTGCTTTGCTTTTACTGTGACAAAATTGTTCTGTGGCAAAATTGTTACACTTACTTTCTTTAGGCTTTTGAGAGTGGTTTGGGAATCTTTCACTCTTTAGATCAAGTTGTGCATGTACTGTAGGGTTTGCTGCTTAAATTGTAATTTTGCTATTTGAAGCACCATTTTTATATATTCTGTCACTTTCATATCATGTTATAAACCAATTTGTCTTTATTTCTTTTGTGTGAGAACTTATTGTGGGCATAAGGTTAAGGATAAACAAATATTCATACTGAACACATGTCATTACTCCAACAAAAGATCTGAAACCTCTTGGTACTTAGTGTATGAAAACATATGAGCTCTGGACACAAGTGTGAGTTAAGACACATACATTATAACAGCCCTTGCTCAAACAAAGCACTTGTAGGAATTCTATGAAAGCATTTTTCGAGATCATATCACATAGTAACAGAGGAATACACCTTGACATAGAAACCAAGCCATCTTTCTTGGGTTTCAGAGGATGGAGTCCCATTGAGTCCGATCAACTTCAGGGGGACATAGTTGGCTTACATTTTAATTTCCCAGAGTAACTGTCTTGTGGGTCAGACAGCCCATCCAGCTAATGGTTTTAGTCATTTTCCGAATACCCTCATAAGCCTTTTGCTGAGGCATCAGCGTATACCATGAATCAATGCTACTTGTTCAATAATTTTAGGGAGAAGACAAAACCACTTTGAAGAGTGTAATGACTTGAGAGTTTGTCAATAAGATGTCTTACTGTTTTTGACAACATCCATTTTGTTGACACAGTAGGTGAGGAATTCTGACATCATTTATTGTGTCAACGGAACAGATTAAGCTGTTGGTGAACCACATGGTAAATTATACTTCACCTCCTCCCCTTTCCTCTTTTCTTTCCTTCTATTATCAACACTCTGACAACCAATGATTCACAAGCATTTGCAAATAAATCAGTTTATTTTACATATAAGGAAAGAAAGTCAAATGGTTTCCCCAACGCTTATCCGAAATTTCTGTAGTGCTTTTCATAATAACTTTCGAGCTATGTGCAATTACAGGTACATTGGGTCAGGGCAGGGGGGTAATCAACAAAGAACAGTTAAATTAATCAGCTACTCAACTCAAAGATGCTTGGAAAAGAAAGGTCTTGATCAACCTTCAAAGAGAGATAACTGAGTACTGGAGTCTTTGAAGTAAAGTGTACCTTTGAGCTTGTGCAAAATGTCTTTTCTTATTTAATGAGTCATTACAATCACGTACAATCCTGATGTTGGATTCAAACTAAGGGCTTGTCCATACTTCCACTTGTGCTGTGCCTAGAAAGTATGGGTCCGAGTGGTTTTCCGCTTGAGTACACTTTCTAGGCATGGATCCTAATGGTTTTCCTTTATCACTACTGCTTTCCAAGGGAAAACTCACTCTATAGTGATAGATCAGAACAACTGGCAATCTGGGGAAAACCCAAATTGCTGTTTGCTCCGACTGAGTGCTAAAGAGCAGTTTTCCCCAGGGGCAATGCACTGGGACTAGAGGAAATGTGGATAAGTCCTTAGTCATGGTTAGAGTAGGCCTGTTGAATTCTATTGATCTACTTTCAGACTGATCCAACCCAATGACTGTCCTTTGTCTTCACTTCACCCTCCACCCCATCTCTAAAAGTTCAGTGGTGGGATTTTAGTGCAGGGATGAAGAACGTGTGGGCCTCCAAATGCTGTTGGATCTCCAGATGTCCCTTCCATTACCCCGGCCTTTGGACATGGTGGTTCTGCTCAAGTTAATATACAAGCTCATGAACTGCATAGTGCACAGACAGCAGTTCATATTTTGATATTATTATAGGCTGTTATGAAGCAATTGCTTGCAGCTTGCAACAGGTGAATGAGAGCCTTCAGCCATGTACAACAGTGTAGGAAGAGCAGTCCTTATACTGCAAGCAGAGACCGTCAAAGATGGGAGCTAGACTTTCCCTAACACCACCAAGTTGAGTCATAACCTCCAACCCCAGGGCAAAGAAGACTCCTGTTATAGTCAAGTCTAATGGATAAAGAGGGAGAGTTACAACTTGTTTTCTGTGACCTGGCAACCAATGGCTTACAGTGCCTTGGGACATAGAGTTTTGCTGGGCAAATGCTAATATGTGGAGAGAGAGAGATGAGGTTGATAGCATAGAGTTCGAAACCTGAGCAGTGAGCATCTAGTTCTCTTGTTACCTTGTTTTTCTTTTATTTGTGACCAATTTCACTGGTGCACAATTTGCACACATGATTTATCCCTGTTTTATAAGACAATACATCCCTTCATACCAAAAGCCCCAAGTCATTCCTGGTTCACCTGTTTCCAAATCTAGCCCTGTCTATAAGAAGAGAAACATGCTTCAGTGGGATTTAGAAATGGTTTCTTAACATGATCCTCATCACTGCTAGTTTTATAAATGATGTTTTCTCTCTAATACAGATCACAATTAGCATTCCAAAGATTCAAGTGAAATTAGAGATGGGCAAGTCTGTCAACTTTGGTTTCTCAGCTTTCTTAAGTTCAGTTGTCCACATTTCCACTTCAGCTTTTTTTTAAGTCCTCAAGGAAATTTATCAACAGTTGAATGTGAATATGCACCATTTTGCAAACACTGTTTCATATGCAATTTTGTATGCATCTTTGCAAACCAATTTCCCCTTCTATAATCCATTTATTTGTATCTTGTGTGCATCTTCACCAATATATGGATTTTGTGCACACTTTGCCCTAGTAGTGTATGCATTTCTGTGCACATTAACTGACTGGAAAAGTCAAAGAAGTGCAAATTTCTAAGGAAGACTTTCAGTATTGTTTTGGAAGGTACAAATAAGGTAGACTTGCTTTTAAATGTGAATTAAATTTAATTTCTCCTCCATTCTTACCTGGAAGGATGGGCAGTCCTAATGGTTCACTGTAGTCATGAAGGGTCACATGAATCTGTCACTTTATTTTAATTTAATTTTACTAAGGAATTTACCTCTCATTTTCACAGCATTACACTAGCTTCAGAAAGCTACTTGTTTTCTTTTGAGGAAGTCTCTGGCTTGTAACAGAATAACTGCTTCCAAGAGTGATACCTTTCATTGGAAAGGTATAAAAAGAACATTGCTTGTAATATAAAAGATCAAAAGGTGTTTCAATTTATTTTATTGCCAAAGCAAACAAAAAAAAAAAAACCACCACTAACTTGGCTGCAAGGCCAGCTTGGTTGAAGAAATTGGCATATTTAGAAAATTTTAGGATTGTTGGAACTATTAAATTCATGACTTGCAGCAAATTAGACTGCTTTAAATGAGTATTGGACAAATGGATAGAAGATAAAGCGATTATCCCTCAAAAGTAGTATCAGTGGCGTAGCGTGGGGGGGCAACATCTGGGGGGGCGCGAGTCCAGAGGGAAGGGACAAGTTCCTTCCTCCGCCGGGCTCCCCGCCGCCACCGCCAGCCTTGCACCCTAGCGCGCGCGCCCCCCGCCGTCGCTGTGGCTGCGCTCCGCTCACTGCTCACAGGAGGAGCAGCCGCTGCAGCAGCGCCGACGCCGCCACCGACGCCTGGCCAGGCACGGGCAGCCTCTGCACCCTGCCGCCGCCGCCATCCCCTCGGCCCAGCCACAGGCGGCGGCTGCTTCTGCCTCCATCCTCCTCCGGGCAAGCAGCGTTGTTTGCGCGGCAGCGCCAGCGGCAACTCGCAGGTTAGGGGTTGGGGGGGCGCAAATTACTTGCCTTGCCCCGGGTTAGGGGGCGCAAATTACTTGCGTTGCCCCGGGTGCTGACAACTCACGCTACGCCGCTGAGTAGTATGCTTCTGTGTACCAGTTGCAGGGAACCATAAGAGGGGAGAGGGCTTTTGCACTTTGGGTCCTTCTTGCAGGCTTCCCATAAGCACCTGCTGGGCCATTGTGAGAGCAGGATGCAACACTAAATGGACCTTCTATAAGGATCTCCTCTTGGATCTCTGTGTGATTTGCAGCAGATTGGCAAGGACTGTTGACTCCCATTGTTCTTCAAGACACCCAAAATATTCTGATCCTCCTGAAATCCAAAAGAATACATGCTGTGTAAACAGATATATTCTATCATGTCGAAACACTTGAGGAATTTTACCTTTGCAAATTCTGATACAAACTGACCTATCTGAAGCTCCTGGATTCTACAGATCAAAACTTTGTTTTCATCAGCTTTCACATGCAATGTGATGTAGATTTTGGTTTAAAAAACAATCAAAATCCTTTTTTATATATAAAAGATGTTTGTTTTGAGAGGAAAATGTTTAAAAATGTATTTTTGATAGTATAGAAATGTACACGTTCATGCAGATTTTAAAAGTGTAGATTAATACAGAAATGAGATGGAACGGAAGAATGGCTCAATGCATCTGAAAGTGACACATCAGAAATAGACTGATTTGTCCATCCATAGTCTCATACAGTGGTACCTCAGGTTAAGTACTTACTTCGTTCCGGAGGTCTGTACTTAACCTGAAACTGTTCTTAACCTGAAGCACCACTTTAGCTAATGGGGCCTCCTGCTGCCGCCGCGCCGCCAGAGCACGATTTCTGTTCTCATCCTGAAGCAAAGTTCTTAACCTGAAGCACTATTTATGGGTTAGCGGAGTCTGTAACCTGAAGCGTATGTAACCTGAAGCGTATTTAACCAGAGGTACTACTGTATTTGTATGAACAGATGAACATCTTAAATGTCACTGTCCTTATACAAGATAAAAAAAGCTCTTCCATGATGGATCCAACCCAGTTATGAATTATGTGTGCACACATACATATCTTTCTGGCCAGCTATAAAAGGGAAAAGCAAAGGGTTTTTTAAACAAACAAACACCATCTTTATTCCATGCAGTCTCTTAGTAAACCAGTTAAAATGTACACCATTCTTGTAAACTTTAAGAGCCTTCTTTCAAATGATTTGGCAATGATTAATATTATTCAGCTTGTGAAGTCCAGGGAATCATTAACATGTGGCTGCAGCCTTTGAAGCCTCTTAATTGTGTGAAGACAGATGCATTAAACAATTACCTAAATTCTCCAAAAGCCAAGCAACAAAGGAAACTGAATGACATAATCCCCGAGGGAATCATATTTTTCTATCAAGAGGGAAGGCTGTCTCTTAAAGTTTTGGCAAAAAAAAGATCAGGATACTCAGCTGTCAATTTCTTCTCACATTTACTCTGAATGAGCACAATCCATCCATCAGTGCTTAAAGAGTTTTCTAACAGTACATTGACCTTGAATGCAGCATATTGATTTTCAGTAACGCATCACAAATAGGGTCGTTACCAAGTCATCCAGCAGTGGATGTGATTGGGAACAGATTTCTGAAATTCCAATACCGTACCACCCTGCCTCCGATGATGGATCATCCTATTCTACCCTATCAATCCTTACCTAGCTCTAAAAAATGTGACACCTGCATCAAATTTATCATTTTATGTATCTTATATTTATATATATGCAATACATACGTGAGGCAAAAACAAAGCTGATTCAAATGGGGTTTCTCCAACATCTTTGGGCCTCTGAGATTTGTTTACAGTGGCATTTATTTATGGAAGCACTTTGCTTTGGGAGGGGGGGGAAGGTAAAAATGTTGGGTTGTGACAGAGACACAGATGTGAGCACTATAGGGAATTAATGCTGCAGCGAGGGTTGAGCAATAGATAAACCCAGTCTAGGTTTTATGCTTTCAGAGGTTAACACTAGATCAATTTGGGTGATTGTTTCTTAGATTGCATTGGACAAATAGACACTCACACGAAGGTGGTTAATAGTAAAATGGCAAAGAAAAACAAATGGAAATTAACTGATGTTAAACCTACAGGGGCGATCCATTCATCATTTACACTGTTGGAAATTCATATAAGTCAGTAGGGCTACTCCAGCATAAGCACACACACATATTCCAAAATCAACCCGGGACATACTCAGTGTTCTGGCTTCAGTATATTATTTGGAAGAAAGTTTTCATAGTATATAGTTTAACTTTTTGTGCAGTCTGGTGTACATTTTATTTTTTTTATATGCTGAGTGCTTGGTTAGGATTATGGGTTTTCTTTGTTATAAGGAAGTGTGTTAGAAATATATAACAACTTCCGGTTCACTGTGGAGGCTCCTAGTGTAGCCAATATTTTTATGAGGAATTTTGATTTGGAACACATTGTGCATAATAATCCATATAGTGCATACGTTTTGTTTTACGGCCAATACATAGATGATTTTATTTTTATATTTTCTGAGGATATTTTTGAATCTTTTAACCATTGGATAAATAGTCTGAGTCCATATTTGACTTTTGAAGGAACATCGAGTCCACACTCCCTACCTTTTTAATACCTAGAAATTTATGTGGATCAATCTAGAATTAAAGTCCGTCCTTATAAGAAAAGCACGGATAGAAATTCTTTATTACATTATAGTTCAAATCATCCCAAACACCTCCGTGACAATCTTCCTTTAGGTCAATTCCTAAGATTAAAACAGAATTCATCAGACCCACAGGACTTTAAAGCCCATTCAAAAATACTTTCTGCATCTTTGTTAAAACGAGGCTATCCAAATTATGTAATTAAGGGAGAGGTCCACTCTTCTTACATCCTGTTCACACGGTAGCACAAGATCCACGCACATTTATGCTTCTCTAGAGTACAACCATATGACTTTTGAGATTGAGAAAATTATAAGGCGGCATTGGCATATTCTTAAGGACATCCCTGGATGTGATATGATTCCCCTTTTCGCCAAACATTGCACAAAATCATTAAGAGATAAACTGGTGCACACAGATTTAAAATCTACACCCACACAACATACTCTATCTAATCCTCCACATGGCTTTTTCAGATGTGGTCATTGTACCACCTGTAAATACTCACTGCATGTAAAAGAATTTACCAACAAAGAAGGTTTTAAGTTTGTTTTACAGGCATTTGCTACATGTGCAACTCCACGTGTAATTTATGTGATTAGATGTCCTTGTGGATTGTTATATGTAGGTCATACTCTTAGACCTATTAAAGTAAGAATATCAGAGTGTCGGTCTAGGATTAGGAACAATGTAATTGATGCTCCTTTAGTACAACATTTTATTCAAGCATCCCATTTGGATGAAGATATGACATTTTTCGTAATTTGGGTATATCTTGGTCCTGTAGAATGAGCAAAGAAAATTCTTATGCAGAAAGAAGCTAGATTTATTTTTCTACTTGACTCTTTGCATCCCTCAGGTTTGAATAATGAAATTGATAGTTGCTTTCTATGAGTCATTACAAATGCCTGTATGTATAACACCTATGTATGGATAGAGTTTGTTTTACATTCGTTGTTTTAAAGGGATCACTTTAAGAAGAAAACCTTACAGCTGCAGATTGCTGTCACCTGTAACTAAAATCAATGCTGCGCCTTTCTATATAATCTTACATTGTAACAGTTGTTGTTCACTGCAGAAACCATTATGGTATGAGTTCTATTATTTTGATACTTCATATATGGTATGTATTTCTATAGCACAATTGTTTATATAATTTCAATTTGTTAAAATATGTTGAATTACGACATTATATTCATTTATATTGCTTAGAATATGTACAACTGATGAAGCCCAGGAGAGCGAGTTCCATGACTTTGAAATACTACATATGAACATGTACCACTGATGAAGCCCATGAGAGTGGAACAAGACATTATTCCGGAAATCCTTGTCAACTCTGTGGAACTGTAGCAGGCTCCAATTTGGACTTTATGAACATTGGTGGAACAGAAACTAGCAGACATTTGGTCTTTATGAATGATCTGATCTATTGGGACTTCCGTCTATATTATTGCACTTTATGTGTTGTTTATGTGCAAGATAAACATTTGATATTGTGATAAGAATATATAGAAGAGTATTGTTTATGTGAAGGCACAGCTGGTTACGTCTTGTGTGTTTGTCGAATGTATTTCACATAACGCAAGGTTTGATGTTGTTTTGAGAACAGCCATCGCTGCAGCTGTGTCCCGAACGTGTACTGTAGTATTTATTTATTTGGCCATGCCCCCCTGGCTGACCATATTGGTCGACAAAAGGAGTGAACCAGCCGGGGACTCTCTAATGGTGCGGGGGCTAGCCACACACCCTGCCGGTCAGGCAACTCAGGAAGTCAAACTAGCTTCCCCTTTAAAATGAGAAATTATCTAATCCACACTTCTCAAATTAATATTTGAACCAAAACATAAAATAATACAAAAATGCTGGCAAATTTTCATGATGGCTGTTGGTGTTTTAAAGTTACAAATTGCTAAAGAAATGTGGAAGACTGGGGGGGGGATGAAACTTGGAGAACTGAAATTGACAGATCCCTACCCAGTCCTATACAGTCTCTTATGCCAGGAGCTGACCTGCAGGCTGAGAAGCATGTCTGCTAGTGAAGAGGACCTACCAAGCTGACTGTCTCCTCTCCACCCTTTCCCCATGCAGCACCTCTGGAACCTGACATTGTGTCTGTCTTTAACTGCACACTACTGAGCTCTGGATACCGTCCCTCCAGAACTTTTTGGCCTACCTGTTTGCACCCTCAGATGAAGATTTGGTCTCTTCTCACTTTGACCCTGTTCACCACTTTACTTAGGAGAAAAGTCCTAGCTCAAAGGTAGGTGATATACCTGCAAAGATCCCCGTTTCATTCCCTGACACCTCAGGTACTGCTAGAAAAGAGCCCTCTCTGAAACCCTGGAGAGCTAATACCAGTCAATACCAGTACCAGACAATACTAGGCTTTGATGGGCCAATGGTCTGATTCTTGAGTGATATGTTTATATGTTAAGATGCCACCTGCACCTCCCACCAAATCAGTTTTCTCAGCAAAGGAAGACTGAATTATACCCTAAAACAGAGAAGTTAGTAGTGGGAATATGCATATTCCAAATTTGGGTGAGGTTTGACACAATGGCCCCCACCATCTACCACTGACTAATTTAGGTGGTTTCCAGAAAGGCCTATCCCAAAAAAGCTTAAAACACCCCAGTGTAGGTACCCTGGATGTATATCACCACTTTGCAAATGGGGTTCATGTTATATTTGATGTACAGTGGTGCCTCGCAAGACGAAATTAATTCGTTCCGCAAGTTTTTTCTTCTTGCGAGTTTTTCGTCTTGCGAAGCACGGTTTCCCATAGGAATGCATTGAAAATCAATTAATGCGTTCCTAGGGAAACCGCCTTCAGACCAGGTCCGGGGACAGTCTGTCCCCCGACCTCTTCTGAAGGCTGGGGGGGGGACAAGGGCTTTTCTTCCCACCCCCAGCCTTCAGAAGGCTGTTCTGAAGGCTGGTGGTGGGAAGAAAAGCCCTTCTTCCCACCTCCCGCCCCGCAAGCTCCGGGGACAGGAGGGCTTTGCTGCCGACCGCCAGCATTTTAAAAGCCCCTGCTGTCCCGGGGCGATTTTAAAATGCTGGCAGGCGGGAGCGAAGTCTCTGCTGTCCCGGGGAGATTTTAAAATGCTGGGGGTCGGGAGCGAACGCTGCCGACCCCCAGCATTTTAAAATCTCCCCGGGACAGCAGAGAAGCAGCCCCCTGCGACCCTCTCCCGGCTGGAGAGGTGACGTGCGCCTATGGCAGGAGCCTCCATAGGCGCGCGTCACCTCTCCAGCTGGGAGAGCGCGCGCGGGGCTAAAGCAGCCCCCTGCGACCCTCTCCCAGCTGGAGAGGTGACGCGCGCCTATGGCAGGAGCCTCCATAGGCGCGGGTCACCTCTCCAGCTGGGAGAGCGCGCGGGGGGCTAAAGCAGCCCCCTGCGACCCTCCCCCGGCTGGAGAGGTGACGCACGCCTATGGCAGGAGCCTCCATAGGCGCGCGTCACCTCTCCAGCTGGGAGAGCACGCGCGGGGCTAAAGCAGCCCCCTGCGACCCTCTCCCGGCTGGAGAGGTGACGCGCGCCTATGGCAGGAGCCTCCATAGGCATGCGTCACCTCTCCAGCTGGGAGAGCGCGCGCAGGGCTAAAGCAGCCCCCTGCGACCCTCCCCCGGCTGGAGAGGTGACGCGCGCCTATGGCAGGAGCCTCCATAGGCGCGGGTCACCTCTCCAGCTGGGAGAGCGCGCGCGGGGCTAAAGCAGCCCCCTGCGACCCTCCCCCGGCTGGAGAGGTGACGCGCACCTATGGCAGGAGCCTCCATAGGCATGCGTCACCTCTCCAGCTGGGAGAGTGCACGCGGGGCTAAAGCAGCCCCCTGCGACCCTCCCCCGGCTGGAGAGGTGACGCGCGCCTATGGCAGGAGCCTCCATAGGCGCGCGTCACCTCTCCAGCTGGGAGAGCGGCCGCGGGGCTAAAGCAGCCCCCTGCGACCCTCTCCCGGCTGGAGAGGTGACGTGCGCCTATGGCAGGAGCCCGCCAGCATTTTAAAATCTCCCCGGGACAGCAGAGACTTCTCTGCTGTCCCGGGGAGATTTTAAAATGCTGGGGGTCGGCAGCGAAGCGTTCGCTCCCGACCCCCAGCATTTTAAAATCTCCCCGGGACAGCAGAGACTTCGCTCCCGCCCGCCAGCATTTTAAGATCGCCCAGGGCAGCGGAGACTTCTCTGCTGTCCCGGGGAGATTTTAAAATGCTGGGGGTCGGCAGCGAACGCTTCGCTCCCGCCCGCCAGCATTTTAAGATCGCCCGGGGCAGCGGAGAAGTCTCCGCTGTCCCGGGAAGGCAGGCGGGGGGGGGAGCAAAGACTTTTGCCCCCCGCCGGCCTTCAGAAGAGGTCCAGGACCTCTTCTGAAGGCCGGCTGTGGGTGAAAGTCTTTGCTCCCGACCTCCAGCAATTTAAAACAGGTCCCCGGAGATTTCCCTATGGGCTTTCGTCTTGCGAAGCAAGCCCATAGGGAAATTCGTCTTGCGAAGCGCCTCCAAAACAGAAAACCCTTTCGTCTTGCGGGTTTTCCGTCTTGCGAGGCATTCGTCTTGCGGGGTACCACTGTACTAATTCCTGCCTGCCAAGAATAGCTATTATGAACCTCTGGTATAAAAAACTCCCATCTCTTACCAGTGGAAGAATAAGCTCGAAGTTCAGTGTAAAACCTTCCTGAAAAACATGATCATCTCAGGTCTCCATATCAATCTGATTTAATATGCCTTTCAGTGAGTTCTCACTTCAGTGGGAACAATTACCTTTGAACTCTATTAAAGCTGTTATTACCTTAGTCTAATCATCAGTTTACAGCCTGGGCGAGCCCACTGAAAAGTGATCTGAATCTAATAAAATCACACTTGGATTTAAATGGAAACCAAAAATATGTGCTGATGTCAGACCCAAGTATTCAGTGACTAGAGAGACGAGCTGGAAGCAGTAACAGAGCTGAGACTTACCTTCACCGGAGGTGTGATGTAATAATTCAGGTTTATAGTTCAATCAAGAAAACAACCTGAGGGGATTCCTTTAAAGCCCTTAAAACACTACCTTCAGCCTTCCCACGCATTTTGGAAATTAAAATCCCACGTTGGTAAAGAGAAGAACTTTTCCAGAGAGACATAAATATTGACATGGATTGGTGTGGCTAATCTCCCCTGTGTACATCTGCACGTCACTCCTTGCCTGGGAAATTCTGATCCTAGCTCTATGGAATGCTATTGACATGAGATCGCAACTGAATCTCATCTCACATGCAGAGCATGCATTAGATTTATTTGACCCATAGGAAAGAAGGTGCCAGATCTGAAGACCACCTTTTTTACTTAGGAGGCTGCCTTATACCACATCATACTATTAGTTCATTGCCTACACTGACTGGCACCAACTTTCTAGGGTTTCAGAAACAAGTCTTTCCAAGCCCTATAGGGAAATGCTTGGGATGGAATATGTGGCCTTGTGCATGCAAAAATGTGTTCTTCTACTGGACTGCTACAGCCCTTCCCCTCCCTTAATAAGGAACCCCACACCAATAGCATGGTTGGCATTTTGGAAGGAGAAGTAGGAAAGAGGAGGACAGGGCAGGGACGACACTGATCTAAAATAGAATGTCCTTATTTTCATCTGAGGAATGTTGAAAGGTATGTAGTTGGAGGAGTTGGGAGTTGTTGTTTTGAATGAGTTTCCCCCCTGTGTAGGCCTGACCTAAGAAAAAGAAAACTCTTCATTTATTTCTCTTCACATGGTATACACTTTATTAGTTTCTTTTCTCCGTGGACTCCATCTGCTTTCTTCCAGTCACTCTGCCAATGCCACCCACTCATTGCCTTGTGGGAATGACTCTGAATAAGAGTTTTTCATCGTTAAAACCAACCCTAGAAACTCAGCAGTAGTTTAGAAGATGCGAATTCCTTCAGGAATTCTTCAACAGCTAGTCCTGTTGGCAAAGCCAAAAACATAAATGTGACCCTAGTGAAGGTAGGACTTGATTCCAGATCTCCTGGAGCTCCGGTGACATGGGCTCTTTTCCTTTCAATTTGTAACTGCAAAAAGAAATTCTGGGTCTCAAATTCATATTTATCCTAAAGTAACATGACCACATGGGACCAAGTAAATCCACTCCACTCCTTGGAAAGTTACACCCTGTTGTTTGGTGTAAAAGTGCCGGTTTCATCTCAAATGAAATGCTTAGCTGGAAAGTTTAATGTGAAAATTGCTATCTGTTTCTGCCAGCCTTCAGGAGGAAAACAGTGTTTAGAACACAGATGATGCCTTGAATCTCACCTCAGCCATTTTTAACAGTTAGGCTCCCTGAGCCACAGGGAGAACTGAAGTAAGACATTAAGTCATCCTTGGAAATTACAGTGTACATCCCTTATTAAACAGCGCAGCTTCCAAGGCTGTTTGGTCGGTTTAATTAAGGCATGTGCAATGCTTTCTGATGTAAGGTACAAGAAATGACATCTCAGAAATGAGTTATGTTCCACAGTCTCTCCAAGAAAGGCTTCAAATGCTGGTCAAAGTGTGCTGTGTGACAGATTGAAGCCTTCTTTTGAAGTTGAACTTGAAAAAGGAACTTAGCAACCGACTGTATACTGTCTTGGGCCATTCTGAGTCAGTCCATCTTGCTCAGTATTGTCTACAAACACTGGCTTTCCAGAGCTCTAGGTAGGAGCCTTTCCGAGTCCTACCTGGAAATACTAGGGATTGAACATGGGACATTCTGTATGTATATCAAAATTTGCAGCTTGGCCCAATGAATAGAATGGAGAAAGTAATGGTGAGCAGACTATGTATGCAGTCCCAATCAGAGCACTTCTCAGTTGTTTGGGTGGCATCAATTGCAACACCCAGAAGTGGGAACAGCTCCCAAACAGAGAAGCATAGGACTGAGTCAGATCATTAAGTCATCTAGCTCAGCATTGTCCACAATGGCTTTCAGTGGCTCTGCAGGGTTTCAGACAGGTGATATTTCTGGCCCTACCTGGAAACGCTGGGGTGTGAACCTGGGACCTTCTGCTTGCAAGGCAGGAGTTCCAGCACTGAGCTTTCCCTAGGGGCAGCCCTGGATTTGGCGGGTCCCTGGGCAAGATGCTCTCAGTGCTCACCCTTTCTCCTCACCACTGTCACTGCTGCCCAGTTGCTTGCCCTGTCACTAAGGGCCCAATCTACACCCCTGCTGAGAGGAAGAGGAGAAACTATGTGGGGGCTTGCTGCTGCTTCTCCTGGCTCCTGTTACTGGTTGCTTATTTAAAGGGAAGAGGTGAACGTGTAGCAGCAGCAAAGATGAGTGGGAGCAGCGGCAGGGCCAGAGGGCTCCTGAAATTGGCAGAGGGCTCCCTGGCTTGGGCGTGGGCCTCAGACCAGTGATGCTACCCCCAGAGCCAGCCCTAGTCCCCCTTCACATGGTACCCTGGAAGCATATCTTTACATACTGCATTCTCAGATGTACTTCTTAAAAGAAAAGGCTTGTGTCTATCAAATGATTAGTGTTAGAGTGATTGTTTTAAAATAATTCAGGATGCATCTGAATGTATTTACATACATGATATGATCTGCCATAAACACAGCTGGAGGCAGAATGCCCATTGAAGGATATTTTTGGAAGTTCCGGGTTGATCAATTGGCACAATTATCAGATAAATAGCATAGCTTGATTGCATATTTTTTTAAAAAAGAAGGGAGTGCTGATTCATTAGAACAAGGCATCATTGCTCTCCCACCTCTGGCACAAAGACCTCCATGCTCCTTTCTTGCCCACCCTATTTTCTTCCAAGCCGCTGCTCCTATCTGCCAACAGAGTCTCATGCTGAGCTATCCCAGAAACATAAGACATTGGTACCACCATTGAGCTTCATTTTCTATATGCAGGTCTTAAAACGTAAAGGTAAAGGTACCCCTGCCCGTACGGGCCAGTCGTGACCGACTCTGGGGTTGCGCGCCCATCTCGCTTAAGAGGCCGGGGGCCAGCGCTGTCCGGAGACACTTCTGAGTCACGTGGCCAGCGTGATGAAGCTGCTGTGGCGAGCCTGCACCAGCGCAGCACACGGAAACGCCGTTTCTTCCCGCTATAAAGCGGTACCTATTTATCTACTTGCACTTAAGAGTGCTTTTGAACTGCTAGGTGGGCAGGAGCTGGGACTGAACGATGGGAGCTCACCCCGCCGTGGGGATTCGAACCGCCGACCATACGATTGGCAAGTCCTAGGCGCTGAGGTTTTACCCACAGCGCCACCCGCGTCTCCCATATGCAGGTCTTACTTTGCTTTAAACCCAGGCATTTTAGCTGGATTGTTGATTCGGCAATACAACAGGAACTTTGGAAGTTGCCTTAGACCAAGTAAGACCTTGATCCATCTCTTTAAGTATTGTCCACACAGTATTGCCTCTCCCAGCCCTACCTGGACTGGACCTTAGCAGATGCTCTACCACTGAGCTACAGCCCATCCCTATGGTAGAACTACAAAATGCTGATCTGACTGATACGGTCAACCAGAGGAATTCATTTAACAACTCCATTTGGAAAGGGATATGCTATGGATGTGCCTGCAGAGCTTTAGAGAGCTATAAATGCATCAGCTGGGTCTTCTGTTTGGATATTTTGTGTATGTGAGTGAAAATACAGGCCTGAAACTAAGTTGCCCGTCTTCTATAAAGCAGGACAGAATCTGGAATTACGATGTTATCTGAATCCCTTATTTAAAGCCCTGAAGACTTGTGGCATGGAGCATATAACCCCTCCACTCATCTGCTTTTCAGGAGGAATTGTAGGAATTTAAACTATAAGCGAATCTGCATATGGGATCTGGGTATCGACTCTCCAATTGCATCCTATGTCCGTCCCTCCCATCCCCCTCCTTGAAGAAGTATATGCTATCATTAGCTGCTATCTGGAATTGACAGTAGAGTAATTTGAACTTTGCCTCCCACGGGCCTTCTCCTTTAGTTCCTGCTCTAGGAATAAGGTGTGTATTGATTAGATATCAGGCTGTAATTGGGCTCCAGTCTCTCGAGCTCAAGATATATGATGGAGATGACAGGAAACAGATACCCTGTTGCTTCTTGTAAATAGTCTGGTTGAACAAAATGGTTTGTAACCTCTTCGGTGCCGTGGTCTTTTATTTTATTACCCAATTATGACTGCTGTATCATTGCATGTGCTGGCTTTTTGGGGGGCAAAGGGAGGCGTGAATGGAGAACGTCTTTTGCTAAGGAGACAAAATAAGTTTAAATGGACTCCAATTGCCCTAGTGGGAACCCTGAATAATGATCAAATGGGTCATAGCTCAGAGTTGTTACATCACCGAGCATGCCAAAAATGTAAAATTACAAAGCTTACATCCACAAATCAGTGCCCATCGACAAAGAGCACAGAATGAAGAGTTCCCTGCTGTTGGCAAAAATAAAAGCTTCCCAGGATCAATAGCAGTGAGAATTCAAAAGTAGGAATATTTGTGTGAAGAAAGCATTGAAGGGGAAAAATAAGAAGAGGGAGGCAATGCCAGTCTTCATTTATTTTTATTTGTGCACAATTCAGAATCACACTTCCACACCAACTTTATCTTCTTTTTAAGAAGCAGAAACTGGGAGCATTTACTTATTTTACATACACTCTACACCAAGCCATCAACAGCTATGTTGTCTTATTAGGGTGGCTAAGAAATTCAGACAAATAAATGGTCAAAATACACAAAATAAAAACTGCGAGACCACAGCCCCAGCAATCCAAGGAACAGAAATTTGGTTGTTCTTTAAATTAACCATATATAAAAAGGCTGGAAAAGCACAAGTGCGAAATCAGGAAGTAGGATAAGTGGACTGGCGTGTCTTGAGAAGAGGGCGTGGCTGGCTGGCTACAACATTTGGTTGGAAGTCCCACTTGCAAACAACCATCTGACACAATGTACTGTTGGCAGCTTCAATTTTAATATAAGGCTTCTTCCCCCATCATACTTTCTGGAAAGCTGGGAAGTATGAGGTGCTGTGAACATGTTTACATCACAGCAGCATGATACTATTCAGGTTTGGTGGTAGGAGAAATCATTGAACAAGATGCCCTCAATAAACCTCTCACCACCATCATGGCCGCCTCTTGCTCCTCACTGCTGTCACCAATTAGGAACAGAGGAAGTTGCCTTGCACTGAGTCAAACCATTGGTCAGTGTAGCTTAGTACCATATTGTCAACAAGTCTGCTTGGTGACAGTGAAGTGCTGTTTCCATTGCATCCCTGCCTGGTGGAGCTTTCTTGTTGTTGTTGTTGTTTAGTTGTTTAGTCGTGTCCGACTCTTCGTGACCCCATGGACCAGAGCACGCCAGGCACTTCTGTCTTCCACTGCCTCCCGCAGTTTAGTCAAACTCATGCTGGTAGCTTCGAGAGCACTATCCAAACATCTCGTCCTCTGTCATCCCCTTCTCCTTGTGCCGTCCATCTTTCCCAACATCAGGGTCTTTTCCAGGGAGTCTTCTCTTCTCATGAGGTGGCCAAAGTATTGGAGTCTCAGCTTCAGGATCTGTCCTTCCAGTGGGCACTCAGGGCTGATTTCCTTAAGAATAGATAGGTTTGATCTTCTTGCAGTCCATGGGACTCTCAAGAGGCTCCTCCAGCACCATAATTCAAAAGCATCAATTCTTCGGCGATCAGCCTTCTTTATGGTCCAGCTCTCACTTCCATACATCACTACTGGGAAAACTATAGCTTTATGGTCCAGCTCTCACTTCCATACATCACTACTGGGAAAACTATAGCTTTAACTATAAGGACCTTTGTTGGCAAGGTAATGTCTCTGCTTCTTAAGATGCTGTCTAGGTTTGTCATTGCTTTTCTCCCAAGAAGCAAGTGTCTTTTAATTTTGTGGCTGCTGTCACCATCTGCAGTAATCATGGAGCCCAAGAAAGTAAAATCTCTCACTGACTCCATTTCTTCCCCTTCTATTTGCCAGGAGGTGATGGGACCAGTGCCGTAACTTTTTAAAGTGATCTGCTTTAAGGGGCCCTAAGAAGTGAAAAGTGGTATATAATACATTTTTAAAAATAAATATAGCTCTCCTGCCTTTGCAGCTACTTCTCTACCCAATATATATTTAGATTCATGCTCTCTGCATCAATCCAAGGCTGGATGTGCTGAAAAATCAGACTGCAGGATGACGCCAAGGATATAACTTAGACTTCAGTGTGTTCTCAGCCCACTAAACACTGGTGTTTCAGATACAAAGAAAAGACATATATCTCAAATTTATATGACACCCAGGCCTGGAAATGTTAAGAGCAGATTCTGACTTCAGGCCAACATTCCCCAAATCTAAAGGAAATGTAGTTTTTACCATTAGCAAGAGACTTGGAAAGACACTTGAAATGCATAAAGCTCTCCATCTCCCAAGAAGCAAGCAACAGACACGGATTTATTTTCTAATCCATTTCTTTCCTTTCTTTTTTTGCCCCTTAAAAAAAAATCCAGAAAGGACAATTATTTTGTCCTGGTCAGTGATTTATTGAGGACATTCAGAAGAAAAAGGGAACAGAGTGATGTGGCTTGAATACATCATATATATATATTTATGGAGGTGGAAAAACCCATACACCCATACAAGCACTTTGGGGTGGAGGAGCTACCAAATGTTTGAAACCAGGGAATGAAAAGCTTTCCCCATTTTTCTGTGGATCACACAAATTGTCATCATAAAAGTGGTACAATATTTATTTATTTATTTATTTATTTGCATTACAATACAATTTATAACCAGGGGACGTGGGTGGCGCTGTGGGTAAAACCTCAGTGCCTAGGACTTGCTGATCGCAAGGTCGGCAGTTCGAATCCCTGCGGCGGGATGAGCTCCCATCGTTCAGTCCCAGCTCCTGCCCACCTAGCAGTTCGAAAGCACCCCTAAGTGCAAGTAGATAAATAGGTACTGCTTTATAGTGGGAAGGTAAACGGCGTTTCCGTGTGTGGCGCTGGTGCTGGCTCACCAGATGCCGCTTAGTCACACTGGCCACGTGACCCGGAAGTGTCTCCAGACAGCGCTGGCTCCCGGCCTCTTGAGCGAGATGAGCACGCAACCCTAGAGTCAGACACGACTGGCCCGTACGGGCAGGGGTACCTTTACCTTTTACAATTTATAACCAGCATTATCCTCTCCAAATGGAGACACTCAGTGTGGTTAATGGAATCATATGAAAAGTAATCCCATTGTTAAATTGCAATGGATATCACGAAATAATATCGCACTAAAGCCAAAAACAACGTAAAATGAAACCAGGACAGTGAGAACTAAGATATTTGATTCAGTTCTCATTCATTGGCAAATCTGTCTAATTCGCTCATTCTGAAACAATATGCAAACTGAAACACAGTCATCCCTTTGAAATGCACAGTATTGTGAAATTAAGATTGGGAAAATGAGAAACCAAACAAAATGGTAGGACTGCAAAAGGAACTGATAGCCCATTTGTCAGAAAAGTCAGGTTAATTTCAAAGAAAAATATTGAACCAAATAAATATTTTCCCCAATCATTTTCCTAAGCATGGTAAGTAGTGCAAGGGAAAGAGTCTATCTGCCTTCTCTGCTCAGACAGCATACCTGCCCTACATTTGGAACCACTTGCTGAGTACCTCGAAATGGGAAATATTAACAAGCTTTCCTGTATGCATAGGCCCAGTTCTCATACGGTTGATTTCCTAGATAAGATCTGGGAATCCAGGCCCAGCCGTAGGGCAGAGTGAAGCATCCCCCTCAGATGGGAGATGTTGAGGGGCTGAAAGTGGACAGGGCTTTGTGAGCCCCACATTCTCTACTACACCCCATCAGCTAGCCTACTCTCCTCCAATTTGATGGAGGAATCTGTCTCATAGCTAGTGTTCAAGTAAAATTCAATTGCCAGTCTGGTTCACTGTTGTACATGGAATGAGGGAGGCGCCATCTTGTCTTGGTGGGAAAATCTGGCCCATGGGCCTAATTTGACCTGCCAGGACTTCCCATTTGGCTTGCAAGATCATTTTGGCTAAGCCACACCCACCTGCTCTACTTTGGATATCATAGGTATGGGGGGGGGGGCTTGTGTGCCCATCAGTTGACCCTGTTCCTCACCCCTGCCTTAGATTGCACCCTATAATTCAACTCTCACTCTGAATTGCAGGATGTGATAGTGGGGACATTAAAGTCCACTTCCGTTTGTACACATGGGATTGTTGTCTGAACAGGGCCAACATTACACTGCATTTGCTGTGTTTCATCTACTGTTCTATTCCCTAGTCATCTTAGTTGGGGAATTTTTCATCCTTGTAGACCACTTTGGATTTTGCTGTCTTGAAGCCTTCAGTGCTGTTGGAAGCTTACTTACTCCGTCAATGAGGCTTATGAATAAGAATGGAACAATAGAATATAGTCACTATCCGCTGGCTATAAGATGATATGCTTGAACCTGTTGGGCTTGTTTCCAGTAAGGACCAACCGCTGGAGGAAAATTTTCCCTGAACAAGGCCTTTCTTTAGGAGAAACCCAAGTGTGACATCTGCTTAATCGAGATGTCTCCCAGGGAACCAACTAAATAGTCAGTGACACTAAATGGCAATGACTGCTACTTAATGGGGACAGTAATTCTGTTTAATGGAGATGTCTTGAGGTGATTTAATGTTGCTCTAGGGCTTTTGTGTGTCTTTGTGTTATGCCAGTTCTGTTTGTTTTCTCTTCTGACAACAGCACTCGGTAACTCCAGTAGTGTGATGGATGTGGCAAGTTCATCAATTGGTTCCTCATCTATCCATTCTCTAACTGTTGGCTTGCCTCTTAGAATTCCTTCAAGCATGCCCATTTCAGAGCTTCATTATCCAATAAAGATCTGGAGGCTATCACATCAAGTTTGTTATTTATCAGATATGTGGGGTCGCATTCCCACATGGGCAACTTTCCAGGAGTTACATGCCAATGGGGTGTGTGGTCAGAGTCAAAAGTAGGTGGGGCAACACACATAACTCTGGCCTTTGTACAGTAGACTAACTTCCAGCAATGCAAAGGTCAAAGGTTTATTCCAGGTTTGGGGAAACTCTGGTCTTCCAGATGTTGCTGAACTACAACTCCCAGAATCTCTGGACATTGGCCATGCTTGTTGGGGCTGGTGTGAATTGTAGTTTAGCAACATATGGAGGGCCAAATGATCCCTGTACCTGGTTTATGCAAATACTCCACCTCCATCCATCCATCCATCCAAGCAAGAGGCCTTATAATGGTTCAAGGACATATTCTGGCTAGGCAAAAGCAGCTGAGAACAGGGCCAATATAGGGAAGCCAAGGGTGTAGTGAATTTTTGTACTCTTTGGAAAGGACTTAGCATTTTTAGCTGTTATTTTCAAGGGGCACGGACAGAGTCATGGGGCATGCTCACATGCGGGATTTTATGTATTTGTTTAAATCCAGGTGTTTATGCTCAACCGGGATTTAAAACTGCATTAGCACACAGCAGATGCTGAAAAAGTACTTAGGAATCTAACACTGGCCAAGCATCCTTAGCTACATTTGTCAATTAAAAGATATAAAATCCCTGTGGTATTGTTGGGCTGCTTGTTTATTTATTTAAATGATTTATACATTGCTTAACCACAATTGTCTATAAGCAGTATACAAGAAATAAAATACAGAAAAGATAAAATTCAGTTAAAACTATAAAATCAGACTTTGGTTAGCGTGCCTGTTGGAATAAAAATAAAGTATTCAGTTAGCACTGAAAGTTCAACAGAGACGGAACCTGTCTGACTTCAGCTGGAAGGGAATTCCTCAAAACTGGCCCCGCAGTAGTGAATATGCAGCTCCTGGTGGATAAAAGCCATGCATCTGACCCATTGGGGACCACTAGCTGGGACTCACCTGAGGACCTCAGTGACTGGGGCCTTGGAAATTAATATGCTTGGTGACTGAGTGTTCATTCAATTTATCAGACATCTAATAACATCAGTTCTCTGGGTGACTGTAAGTAAAAATAAATTAAAAATTAAAAACTGCATTTAGAATAAGACACATTTTTTTCATCTTCACAAAATGAGTTAACAGGCCTTTCACTAGCAGTCCAATAGCAGCTAATTTTCAGCTGGCTTCATTATAAAAATGCCCCTGCCATGTACCACCTGTGGTCCTCCAGATCATTCTGGATTACATTTCCAGTCATCCCTGGCCATCATTTATGCTGGCTGGGGCTTCATCCAGCTGCATTTGGAGGGTCATCAGTTCTCTGTTACTGTATAGAGAATAAGGTAGTTTTACAAGTATGAGAAATGTTTATAATGGAGAAAATTTCTAAGTTAATTAGGGCTACTTTGCAGGTTAAATTCAAGATTATTTTGGGGGCGGATAGTTTTTTCGGGGGGGGGGGAGGCATCTTCAGTTCAAATCTTTTACTAGTATAATACAGTGGTACCTCGGGTTAAGTACTTAATTCGTTCCGGAAGTCCGTTCTTAACCTGAAACTGTTCTTAACCTGAAGCACCACTTTAGCTAATGGGGCCTCCTGCTGTTGCCGCGCCGCCAGAGCACGATTTCTGTTCTCATCCTGAAGCAAAGTACTTAACCCGAGGTACTATTTCTGGGTTAGCGGAGTCTGTAACCTGAAGTGTATGTAACCTGAAGCGTATGTAACCCGAGGTACCACTGTACTGGTTACCAGTTTGTTTCTGGGCTCAATTCAAAGTGCTCACATTTGTGTTTAAAGCCTTAAACAACTTAGGCCCCCAATACCTGAAAGTCTGCAACCTTCCCTAAAGACCTTCTTCATACCCCTCAATTGTCCTGGGAAAACCGGGACATCCCTTTTTTTTTTTTTTTTTTGCATGAGAGCACAGCAGCCATTTTGGGCATCACGATCTCCCACAATCTTGCCCCACGATATCACCCTGAAATAGTGCCTATGGGGGCAGGGGTGCAATCTGATGTGACTCTTGCGGGAGTGCAGCCCCTAAAGTTGGCACCCTGTTCCTTCACCTCAACGTGATGGAGGGTGGGTAATAAATTGAAATAATAATAACACTTTCCAAATGTTGTGTTGCTTTTGGCCTGCTTTTGGCTACATTTCCACTATACATTCAAATGCATTTCAGGCTACCCTCAAGAAACCTGAGAACTCTGTTTATCCTTTACAGAGCTACAATTCCCAGCATCCTAGCCAACTACAGTTCTCATTATTCTTTTTTTTGGGGGGGGGGAGTGCTTTAAATGTACAGTGGTACCTCAGGTTAAGTACTTAATTCGTTCCAGAGGTCTGTTCTTAACCTGAAACTGTTCTTAACCTGAAGCACCACTTTAGCTAATGGGGCCTCCTGCTGCTGCACGATTTCTGTTCTCATCCTGAAGCAAAGTTCTTAACCTGAAGCACTATTTATGGGTTAGCGGAGTCTGTAACCTGAAGCGTATGTAACCTGAAGCATATGTAACCCGAGGTACCACTGTATGGTATACATGTAGCCTAGGTCTTAGGTAGTTCCTATGTCCTCTTTCACACTGCATTTTGGAAAGTGAGCAGTAGGACATGCAGAACAGGATACATTGATAAAAACCCTGTTCATGCCCTCCTTTGGCTGACTTCTTGGAAAATTCTACTGTGGTTTTTTTTTTTTTATTAAGTGACATGTAATTCTAAGTAGGAAGATATGCTCTTGACCTTCTGAAAACACTTAATCATAAAAAACCCTGATTTATTGAAATGTTCCTCACCACCAACAACCTGTAATCCTGCCAAAGTAGTCACGACCACAAAGAATGACCTACTGTGACTTTGGAAGTTGTGTCATTTATAAAAATCTGTTTATATTGGGAACTGGCTAATGAAAATATGAAGGCAGGATAGCTTGGGCTGGAACAAACTTTATGAAGAAACCATGCTTAATCATTACTGAACATTATTAGCACTTATGGTGGTTGTTTTTTAACTGGGTGGTTTTCAACTAAATTTTGCACAGAGCAGAGGCATGACATTAATGAACAGGGCTATGTTAGGTCCATTAATTCCAGTGGATCTACTCTGAGTAAAACTTAGTTGAATGCCACCATTTATTTATTTATTTATTTATTTATTTATTTATTTATTTATTTATTTATTTATATTTAGAAAAATGTGCTTATGTTATGTTCACATTTTGAAGCAAACCTACCTAAGTAGCACTTCCTGAATCAATACGCAAAGCAAAACCCAGCTATCCTCTGGTAATTCACAGTTCTCAAAATTTTGCAGTACAAAGAGTGCACAAAAATGGAAATATTTGAGAAGATTGCTTGCAAAATTGTGTATGTTAGGCAAAATGCATGCTGAAATGATGAGGATTTTTTGTGAGGATTTTTTTAAAAGAAAGACGTCACAAACTGATATGGACAATAATGGGAAAAGGGGGAAAACTGTAAGAAATTGAAATTAACATCTCTCTTTGGAGATGCTATTTGCTATAATCACTTGAATAAGTTGTAAGAGTCCATCTGGCCACCAGTAATAGAAAATGCTGAATTAGATGGACCAGTAGTCTGGTGCTAATGGTAATTCTGAAGTTTTATTGGCTAACTGGCTTCTTGGGAACAGAATTCACTGAAAATATTTCCTACACAAGTTTCCTGTAAAACAAAACACCCCCACCCCCATTGGAATGGGGAACTAGCCATTCATTTCAATGGAGCTTGAACAGAACTTCCCAATGGAATAGGAAAGCATATACCTTTCTCATAGCAAACATTGTCTGGAATGACAGTTCTTGTATGTGAAGCCTATTTATCATTTTACCCTCTAAATGGCATCTATGACTGACACTCATTTGGAAAATGATAATGCCAGAGATTATTTCAGGATTAAGATGTTAAGCAAATAGGGGCTTTGTTAAATAAGCCAGTCCTTGCAAATTTGTTGCAACCAGTTATCTCTGTTCTAAATGCATTTAGCTGTTTAAGTATAGCATAAGCCTAAATCTAACTCTCCCGAGTGTACACACATTAATTTATGTCCCCCTTTTTCTGCTGCAGAGCTCTTAAAAATAGATAAACAACATTTTTTTCTGGCCCAGAACAGCAAGTGGAAACACTTGATGCGTTTTTAAGATACTTCTAAAAAGAAACACATGAGAACTTGGCCATTTTTTAGCAAGGAAAAAAGCCTCTGAAAACCATTTCATGCTCCAGGTATCTTCTTCAAGTTCACATCTGACATGGATCTAATTTACATGTCCAATAACATCACCATTAAACCATCAGCCATCATGTACAACATCTTTATCATTTGAACATTACTTCTCAGGATCAGAATTACATTGTGTGGTGTGTAAAAAGTACACTTTTTTTCTATATTCTTTCTGCAGAGAAACATAGGAGGATAGTGTTTAAAGACTCCTTGTCCTTTTAACCCATTATTTTCTGTTCTTGGTCCCACAAAAACCCTGCAGTGTTAATGAGCACACATCTGTGATAAATGGTATCAGGGAGCATATGGAAGTAACAGATTTCCTTTATAATTCTGACAGTGTCTGATTTATGACTGGAGGGCTGTCGTTTCGTAGGAGGAAGGCAAGACGTCGTGAATGTTTTGAGAAAGCTTTTCTTTATACAGCATGTTCCATTGTTTTCGATTGGTGTCATGTATTCATTTTATTTCATGCATTTTAAGCACCTATATACAGCTTTTCGGGTATACAGTTTCTCACAGCAATTTACAAAGTGTTGCATGGGGAGTTATAAAATTAAATTAAAAGGATACAGTGTTTAACAAATACTTTAACCATATAACAGAGTAAGATTGCAGCAAGCAACCTTGAAAATAATGGCGGGATATATTTACAAAAAAACTTCCCCGAAAAGATAACAGTGCTAAAGAGTACATTTCCAAGGGAAGAGACTTCCAGAGGCTGGGCGCCACAACAGAAAAGGCCCTCTCCTGGATCACACCAAGGGATAAGCAGAATACAGGAGCATAGGAAGCTGTCTTATACAGAGTCAGACCATTGATCCATCTCACTTAGTATTGTCCACCCTGATAGGTAGTGGCTTTCCAAGGTTTCAGGAAGGGGGCATTTCCAGCCCTATCTAGAGAAGCTAGGGATTGCTGAGAACATTTGCATAGGAGGAGAACTAGTCCAAAGGAATAAGGGAAGGAGTCTGAGGGAAATGAAAGACTGGCAGGAGAGGAAATGAGTAGAAAAGGTGAGGAATTGCTTGTTGGTTTTAAACAACCAGCCAGTACTTTGGCTGCTGGCTTCTAGTAAACCCTGAGAGAAAAGGTATGTTCACATATAACATTAAATGAGTGAACAGTTTATATATCTGTGCACCCAAATATCTGAGCTGTACTCTCGAGTACGCGAGTACACGGGACGCAGGTGGCGCTGTGGGTTAAACCACTGAGCCTAGGGCTTGCCGATCAGAAGGTTGGCAGTTCGAATCCCCACGACGGGGTGAGCACCTGTTGTTCGGTCCCAGCTCCTGCCAACCTAGCAGTTCGAAAGCACGTCAAAGTGCAAGTAGATAAATAGGTACCGCTCTGGCAGGAAGGTACACAGCATTTCTGTGTGCTGCTCTGGTTCACCAGAAGTGGCTTGGTCATGCTGGCCACATTACCCAGAAGCTGTACGCTGGCTCCCTTCGCCAGTGAAGCAAGATGAGCGCTGCAACCCCAGAGTCGGCCATGACTGGATCTAATGGTCAGGGGTCCCTTTACCTTTTAACTCTTGTGTAGCTATGCAAATATAATATTCAATTAGTGTACAGTCTGTGTACCAGCACACACAATAACTGAGCTGTGCACATCAGTAAGTGTAAACCCTTTCACACAAATACTTGTACATGTGTTCAATGTAATGTGTGAACAAGCCTAATGTTAACGTCAAGCCAATGTTAATGTCAAAGGACGTTTTAGCTTTGTGAAACGAGCTTAAATTTAAATAGGATTTGAACATGCAGCTGTGTATGTTTTATATATTGGATTCATTTGGAAGATTCATTCTGTTTCTTTCCAGAGCTTACTACCAGTTCTTGCCTACTGTTGTCCTTGTAATGAAACAGTAAAACAACCTCATTGCTTGGAGAGGGAAAAAACACAGAGCTGGCTATCACTGTAGGATGATATTTACCATGATGCAAAGGGTTGGCGAAATCAACCTCCGCCATGACCCCTAAAGAAAATCACTTCCATTCACATTAACAACTTCTGCCTGTGGGAAACAGCCAGAATCTGAATGTCCTTTTATCCCAATGGCTGTATTTTTTATAGTCGTTACCCGGTTCCTGTTATAATACATCTAACCTATAAATGAACAGCCCCCTCAGTGTTCAGTCCCCAGCATTCTCCAAATATTCACATTCTCTAAATACCATCTTCTTCCTTATTTTCTCAATTCTTCATTTGTTTACTCTCAAAAGCGTCTTTGTGGCTGCCCACACTGAGTTGGGTAAAATATATATAGTGTCTTTCTTTCTTTCTTTCTTTCTTTCTTTCTTTCTTTCTTTCTTTCTTTCTTTCTTTCTTTCTTTCTTTCTTTCTCACTCAGTAGCACTTTAATGCCTTCTTTTTTCAGCTACTAGAAAAATATTGCTTGAGGACAAATCTATACACCAAAGAAAATTGTGTCGCCAAAATGTTCCCTAAAGAACATAATATTCTTCAAATGAATTGGGTTTCAAGGGGCATTTTCTCAATCACAAATGTGTTGGAATTTGAAATATAGAACTGCCATTTGTGTTAGGGTATGTTAACACATTTAAATCCTGGAGAATTTAGAGGAGAGCATTTTCCATATGTATTTAAAATAAGATATATTGCACTAAGCCAGGCTTCACCTTATGGTAGACTATTACATGTAATTTTCTCTCAGATTTGAAAAGATAAAATGTGTCACGGAGTGATCAGTTAAAGACATGCGTTCTTATCAATAATTATAATGACATTAGCCTCAACATCTCCACTGAAATACATAAATAAAACCCATTGTTAGGGTTTTGCTATGCTGTTGAGACCATTTGTGAAACAGAAGCACAGCAAAAACGGAGCAACATTCACTGCCTTTTGATAAATGAAATGGTTCCACTTTCACCCAAATGATTAGTAGAACTATTCCAATATAATATTGATGCATGAGCATTTGACAGCAATGTGCAAGTGAGGCGAAGTGCCAGTGTCGTCCTCCCAGAAGCAGGGGCAGGGGCAGGGCAGGGCGAGGTGGCAGAAAAATCTAGGTGGCCAGTGGCAGCATGCACTCTCATCTGCAAGGCTGCTGATGACAACACAGAGCTTCCCCCAACCTATCTGTCATCTTGCCCTGCCCCTGCCCCACTCTGCCAAGTGGCAGCCCCACTGAGAGCACAGCACTGTTTTTCCACCATGAGCCCAGATGTGCCACGGCTGATTCTATTTCATGTCCTTTCATTCTTCCATCGCAGAGCTCAAATCAGGATATACAGGGGTGATACACAGGGTTCCCATCCAGACTTCCTTAGCTTTAGTAACTAGGCTGTATGACATGCTTTCAGACTATACCCTGTTACATAACTGGTTTGGTTATGCAGCATGAGAAAGCTATGGTTTGAGGTCAGGTGATGTGAAGCACACCTAGAACATGCCCAGACCTCAATAATGGCCTCAAAGACCCTGTGGTGGGCAAATCTGTGTATAACCTCAGCAGTGCTAGCTTTCTAAGAGGCTTTGAAAACCCATTTATTCTGAGTGGCTTTTAGTTAGAATACAGTGCTGAATGCATTAAATGACATTTAGTGTTGCTATTTTAATTTTTTTTCTTTTGTATTTTTTTTGGTTTACATTATTTTTATATAGGTGTGTGGTGTTGGCCTTTGGGTGTTTTAAATGCATTTTCGGTATAATTGTATTTTTTATTTTTTGAAAGGGGAATAATATATGAAGCTACTGAACTCAGAAATCCTTTTTGATCCATAGCAAATCACTCAGAGCTCTACTATTACATCAGGATCTAACGTCTGCCTACCCTTCATCTAAGCTAGATGCCATCAGAGCATCTTGTGGCAATGATCCATGTACCAGTATGTGTGTGCATGCACGTGTGCCTGCTGTTCGTGTACAGGGCAGTTTTCCTAGCTGCATAAATCTGTATTCAGTTATTAGGAACCATCTGACAGAAGCAGTATGCAGTGCTTTTCCTGCAGCCTCAAAGAGATGGGTGAGGCAATGCTGGGAATGTAAAAGGCATGGACAGAGGCCTTACTGAAAAGGGAACCTGGAAAATTATAGGCTATTTTGTGTATCTTCTTCTTGGTTTGGTATGGAATTCCTACAATAAAGTATTGTAATGATAGAGTAAGCCTCTGCTCCTACAAGAATCAGACCACTAACAGCAGAGATGGCACACAGATAGAGAGTGTATCTGCAGCCAGACTGGTTAGGACATTTGGCTGCATGGCTTGATTACACCACCAAGAACCCAAAGACATTGTAATTAAGGCTGTGTTTCTCAAACCTTCTGAACCCTGCCACCCTCCTGCTTCTAAACTGAGCCCCAGTGTCCTATAAAATCCTCCCATAGCTAGGAATGGACAAATCTGTCTGTTTTGGTTTCTCTCCATTTCACATTCCCTCCAGTCTTCATTTCTACACATTTCCACATCAAATTGTAATTTATTTATTTATTTTAAAGTCCTCAAAAGAACCCATTGACATTTTAATGCATATTTTTTCTATACATTTTTGTGTGATTTTTTTTGCAAAACACAAACATTTCTGGCAAGCGGTTTCCCCAATGCAATGCATGTTTTTGTTGCTGTCACCTGCATTTCCATACACACTTTCTCCCAGCATGCACATCTTTACCTGCATTATATTTTTGGAAGCAAGGTCCAGAGTCAAACCACTGTAATTCAAACCTTTCCCAATGTTATGTTCACTGAAATCAGTGCTAATTCTACTAGGCGTTCTTTTGACAGAAAAACACAGGTAATGTTTTTAAAAATCAGTTTCAGTTTTGAAAATGACCTCACCAGACACAGCAATTATAGGTACATCTAAATATGGGTAAATATCTTGAATATTACACTAATTAACAAATTGAAGGGCTGCCAAAGTTGTGTGTTTTTCTTAAGGTTGATTATATAACTTTTAAAATAACATTCTTGGTTGCACTGAGCAACTCTTTTGAATCAATTTCTCCCTCAAGGTGCAGGTTCATGATCTCTCATTTTAGCTAAAGATTTAACATCAATTATGAATCCACATTTGTCCTTAAACTGCACAATTTCTTTAAACTTGCCATCCATGTGAGCACCTCACTGTTTGCCTATTTGTGGTTCTTAGGCTGCCTTAGCTTCTCTCTTTGCTGCTCCAGAATGGGAATGATGTGATGTCATCTTGATTTGCTAAAGAAAACAGAAGGGTGTTAGTTTCATGCAACCTCTCCCTTCGCTGCTGTGTTTTACAACAACAGCCAATGCAGAAGAGAAATCTTGCCACATCCCTAAATCAGAAGAAAAGAGAAGTAAATGGTGCAGCCCTGTGTATGTTTATTCAGCAGTAAGTCCTGCTACGTTCAGTGGGATATATTCTCATTTGTCTAGGATTGCAGACTGAAGTTTTCTTGGAGCAATAAAGCTTTCATTTGTCTGTGGGATGGAACTCCATACTCTGCTCAGCAACTGAGTCACTATCCCATACTGCCTCCCCATGCTTTAGCTTCTGGTCGGAGCCAGCAGAAAAGGCGGGGCAATGTTTTATCCACGCTGTTGAGATTTCATTGTGAAACAATGGCTGTTGTCTCCTCCTGACTTCTTGAGTGAACTGGGCAATTGCGCAGAAAAAAGGCATGCACAGAAAAATACAGTGGTACCTCGGGTTAAGTACTTAATCCGTTCTGGAGGTCCGTTCTTAACCTGAAACTGTTCTTAACCTGAAGCACCACTTTAGCTAATGGGGCCTCCTGCTGCCGCCGTGCCGCCGGAGCACGATTTCTGTTCTCATCCCGAAGCAAAGTTCTTAACCCGAGGTAATATTTCTGGGTTAGCGGAATCTGTAACCTGAAGCGTATGTAACCCGAGGTACCACTGTAAAGGCATAAGGACACTTCCTGTCAAGGACTAGGGTACTACAGATGTGGATGGGCTTGGTTTAAGGGGGAAGAGGGGAGTAAATGGCCCTCTGCTGGTGCCTTGTAGGGAAAGACTTGCTTGCCTGCAGTGCTGCTGAGTTAAAGACAAGGCACACTGAGACTGGCTGACTATAAAGGAGGCAGGCAGAATCTTGTACAAGATATTTGGGGGGGGGAACGTGTGGCCAGAGTCCCATTTTGCCCCCCTAAAGCCACCACTGATCATACCCACACAAATTATCCCCAATCAAAGAGCATCTGTGATCATGAGGTACCAATTAGTGAAATATCTAGGCCAAAATAAATTTAGACTTGAGTGCAGAGAGGAGAATGAGTGTTTCTGGAACACCACTACACATGCCACTAGAAGAGTTATAGCTAAATTTCCCATATATCCATAACATCTGTGCCCCTCATAAAAGTGACTGAGTTTCTCATAATCAAGTGTATTCTCTAGTGGGAGAATTATGTCCAAGCATTTGGAAATGTCATGCGCAGGCAGCTATTGGGGGGATATGCTGTGATGATTAGGTCACTGCTCAGTTTCTGCAATAGATATACACACTGTAAAAGAATGGTGTTTGCTTACAGATGTCAACAAAGTCTTCAGAAAAGTGCAATAAAGCTGTAAGGGAGTCATATTTTACTTGAGAATATTGCCTTTCCCTTACTTTTAAAATATTTTAAATAGAGATAGAATATGCAGAGACAATGCCACCTGCTGATACCATTTCATCAAGAAGTTCTTTCCATACAATGTAGAAACTAGGTGTAGCATTGTAAAACATGTCCTGTGGAACTCCCTGCCTCACAAACCAGATAGGCACTGTCTCTACTGTCTTTTCAGCACCTGTTGAAGACGTTCTCATTTCAACAAGCTTTTTAAGTGGAGATCTTTATCCATATCTGTATCCGTATCCGTATCTGTATGGGATTGCATTGTATTTTTTTTTTACACCATGACATTGTTTTTAATTGTTTTTGTACTGTATGTGGAATTGTTTTGACATATGATTTTTTTTCTTAATTGTTTTTATTTTTATTTTTGATACTTCTACTGTGAAACTGCTTTGAGATATTTTGGGGCAGGTGAATCATAAATTGAATTAAATAAATAAATGTAACAAGAGCTGTTTACCTTTGCAATTTTGCAATTTTTACAGAGCAGTTCCCCCTAATGCAGTGCATTTTTTGGATGCACAATATGCATTTTAATGGGCACTTTACCTCAGTGTATGGATTTTTGTACACTGGAGAACTGCCTTGCAAAATTCAGAGAAATGCGAATTTTGAAAGATGGCTTTGTTTTGGGTGTGGTTTTGAAAAGTGTGAGTTAGGTCAGCTCTTCCATTCATGTTAGTAATTGAATTAATAATAATAATAATAATAATAATAATAATAATAATAATAATAATAATTTTTATTTATACCCCGCCCTTCTGGTTCAGAAAACTGGGCTCAGGGCAGCTAACAACAAATTTAAAACACTTAATTGTAATACAACATAGAAGCAGCATAAAATACAGTATAAAAGCATGAATAACAATAAAATTCAAAGTTCAAAAATCAATTTGGGGGAAATCCATCCAATTACCATTAGATAGTCACCAGGGCTAGCTGGCTGAATTAGTCCTACTTGGGCCAGCGAGGAGGCCAGGGGAGAATTAGCTGTGGGGTCTCAGAGCAGGTAATCTTCATAAAAGGGGAGGAGTAGAGAAGGGAAGGGAAATAAAAGATCAGGCTGAATTCAAATTAAAGGCCAGGCGGAATAGCTCTGTCTTACAGGCCCGGCGGAAGGAGGTTAAATCCTGAAGGGCTCTAGTCTCATGAGACAGAGCATTCCACCAGGTCAGAGCCATCACTGAAAAGTTATTGGCCCTGGTGGAGGATAGTCTGACTTCCTTAGAGCCTAGGACCTCTAAACTACTGTTATTCATGGACCTTAAGGTCCTCTGCAGGGCATACCAGGAGAGGCGGTCCCGTAAATACGAGGGCCCTAAGCCACAAAGGGCTTTAAAGGTCAAAACCAGCACCTTGAACCTGACCCTATACTCCACCGGGATCCAGTGCAACTGGTAAAGCACTGGGTGAATATGCTCCCATGGCAGGGACCCCGTGAGGAGCTTCGCTGCAGCATTCTGCACCCGTAGGTACTGAAGGTACTGAACCTAGGTGATGGGGCAGAGGGAGATGGAGACCTTTTGCATTGCTATGCATTTCATGATGTGTCCTAAAAACCTTCACCTCTATGCAAACCATCGAATCTGGTCAAATCAGCTCTTTCTCAGGCAGCAGAGTTGCTAGCGACAATCTCAGCCAGCAGAGAATCCTAGTGATAGGAAACTCTCGGTGATGGAACCGAGGGTATTGTAATGGCAGTAAATCTTTTTTATATATATTTGTCCCAGATCTTTAGTATAGTGTCATGAGTTATAACAGACGTCCTTGACATCATTCTGTCTTTTTTATCTGCCAGAACCCATTCCCTCAGAGGAATAGGACTATCAGAGTGTTCTATATGCCAGCAAAGATTACTATCTTTCCCTCCCAACATAATATTGCAGCGTGGTAATATTTTGTGATGTTTGGAAGACCTAAGCCTCCTTCCTTCACTTTTTGCCATGTTACATTACTTTTTATACTTGGAGCTGAATTGTTCCAAATGAACAGGACAGGCGTGAATTAAGATTTTTTTTGCAGTACTTTGTATTTGATGAGCAGAAAGCTTGGCTTTGGAGAGAGAACAACTGTAAATACTGTTAATTCTCCCCAGCCATGGTATATTCTGGCCATTTTTATTAATTTTTGTCTCTTGTTGTTTATTTCTGGCATTTTAATGCCACATCAGGTTGTCTTTTTGGCACCTGTTGAACATCTTCCTCTTTCAATCAGCCTTTGGCCCAATATGCACTATATTTGCAAAGCAGGGCTATCCCACTTTAAACAACTATGGCTTCCCTAAAAGATTCCTGAGAACTGTAGTTTGTAAGGGTGTTGAAAGTTGTTAAGATATCCCTATTTACCTCACAGAACCACAAGTTCCAGAATGGTTTAACAGTCAACCACTCTTTCCAGGTAATTCTGGAAATTGCAGGTATGTAAAAACAATAGTGGTCTCCTAACAATTCTCAGAACCCTTAACAAATGACAATTCCCAGGATTCTTTGAGGGAGACGTCTTGACTGCTTTAAATTGGTATAGTACTGCTTTAAATGTATAGTGCAAGTGGAGACTTTTAAGTGGAGATTTTTATCCCTTTTATCACACACACACACACACACACACACACACACACACACACACACACACATATCACTATAAGCAAATGCTTCTTTATATGATGATGATGACCCTTGCTTATATTTAAATGAATCTCTTAGTGGTTGACCACAAGTTAAGACATCTTAAGAAAACATCAAATACTAAAATACCAGAGAATTTCTGCATTCTATGAAGCACAATTAACAACTAAATACAGCAAAATTTTAGTATCAAAAGTTACACATAAAAATAAGCTACAAAATGCAAGGAGAATTCATAACAAGCACAGTAAACAACTAAACTAAATCTCATCTAAAAATCAGGAAATTTTACAAAAATATTACGAATCTGAGGTATTTCAAATGAAAATCAACAAATCAACTAAAAATGTAATTTCCACATTTTTCACTGATATGATACACAGTTAGGCAATGTATTTATTTATTGTATTGTGAAATCATTGTGAGGTGCTTTATGGGAAGTAGTTGATGAAACAAACAAACAAACAAACAAACAAACAAACAAACAATACATGGCACTCTTCCCATTTTATCTTCACAATAGCTCTGTGTTGAAGGTCACACAAAGGAATTTGGACTGGCTGAAGGATCCTCCTTGAGCTTCATAACTGAGTAGCATTTGAATCCAGTCCTAAGCGGTCCTGTGTCAGAAGAGGAATCACCCTATCTCCTGCAACGAGCCTCCTCTCTTGCCAAAATTTGCCAGTATCTCCAAGGTGTCCCTGCCTGGGACAGGATTTAATGGTTATTAATGGGAGCAGCTGGCCTAGAGCTGAACACTGATCACATGTAGAATTTTCATACACAAATGAAGTACACCTAGTTTGGTTCACATCTTGCCTTTTAAGCAGTCATGTTGTAACGTCACTTTTGAAAACCCACCCAACTTAGTAAACTTTTCTCTTGAGGACAAATGGACAGTTAATGTAGCAACCGTGAGTAATATCTCATGCATTTCAAAAGCAGCGTAAAACCTCTTACAAGTAATTAATTGCCATACAAGGCTCAAGAGAGCCATTTATAAATCGCATGATTATTGACCTCCAAAAGAGCTACATCTCACTGATTATAGATAGAAGTAAAATGGTCCTGTGCTGCAAATTTGAAGCCTGCTGAATAAAAAATCCAAAGGCTCCATATGCAGAAACACCCAGGTGCCTTAAGTCAACAGAGGTAATTGAATGAAGCCCATCTTTCAATTGCATGCGCACACTCACACATGCACACACATCATGTTTCATTTATGAATTTTCCCAGTGCCCCAAGAGGTAAGAAATTCCAGCAGCTGCTGCTGTAGAATCTACTTCATTCTTAGGAGAGAGGCAGTACACTAGAGACTCCTGGCAGTTTTGCAAGATCTATGTAAGAATAGGCTATGCAAGGAATGAAGAATACAACTTTCCACAACAGTTAACTGATGCCTGTTTTTAACTTTCCGTATGGTTTTATGTACTGGCATGTTATACAGTAATTGTGTTAAACTCAATTCCTGTTCATTCTTATTTCTGCCTTCTCCCACTTTTGTGTTGTTACATTTTGTTTTGTGGTGGACTCTAAGGACTAGAAGCAAATAACTGGATCTGGTCATTGCAACATCCGGGGAAGTTTGAATGTCAAAGAATGGCTGTGCTTTGGCTTGCATAATGGCTTGAGAAGTGCAAATTAGGGAGTTTACCATTCAAATGCAGACAAAAATGAATTTCTCCCCTTTCCCCATCCCTACATGAAGCCTGGAGTGGTTTGTGCTCAGGAGTTCTTGCCACCATGTGCTTGGAATAGCAGGAGACTTGCTATTCAAATTGTGTAGGGCCAAGGAGCCCCATACACTAGTCACTTGAGAGCCAGTGTGGTGCAGTGGTTAGAATGTTGGACCTGGGAGATCAGGGTTCAAATCCCCATTCAGCCACGAAGCTCACTGGATGACCTTGGGCCAGTCACTATCTCTGTCTCTTGGGCCAGTCACGATATCAGCCTAACCTAACTCACAAGGCTGTTGTGAGGCTAAACATGGAGGAAGAAGAAATATTTGTGCCATCTTAAGCTCCCTAGTGGAGAGATGGGATAGAAATGTAATAAATAGATAAAGTCTATGAATGGCAGGATGACTTCTGGAACTTTGCAAGAGGGAGGGGGGGTCAACAAAGAAAGCATCACAGCCCACAGACTACCTTGTGAGTATTTTTCTTATTTTTGTTATTACATTTGTATTACCATGCAGAGGAAAGATGATTTCCCTTCTAAACCCCACACAGAAACACAATGGGACAGAATTAGTCCCATCCCCATGTAGAAATGAGACAGACCAGAGTTTAATGGGTCCCTGCATTCCTCTCCTGAGGTTGTATGATAGGGGGAGCAGGACAGGTTGTATAACATACACAGCTCTGTCCCCTCAACAGACTGGGGGCTAGGAGGAACTGCCGTTGCAGCACGTGTGACCTGAGGCAGTTGCCCCATGTTACCTAATGATAGAGCCAGTCCTGTGGGTTTTCTTGGAAAGGAGGTTTGGTGGGAGTGCGGTAGATGAAAATGTGCACAGATCTTTCCGTAAAGAACAGCAGAAAGGAGCGAGGAGCCTATCTGCTGCCTCTTTTCTCTGCATTACGGTCACAGCGTACACCAGAGCTCCACATACATATGCTGTTTAACCCATCCCTATTATCACAGTGACCTTAACCAGTCAGGCAGTTCAGAGAGTGGGTACTAAACAGAGCATGAGATGAATGTAATGGATTACTAGGGTGGATGCTATTGCAAAAGAAAAGCACCTGTGGAGTAACATATTTACTTCGGTTCCACTGAGTGAGCATACTGAAAATGCACCAGCAAATGCTGCCGGTTTGGAGGGGGGGGGAGGGGGGAGAGAAAGCTTTCCACCAATCTTCATGCTTTTGCAAAAAGGGAATTTTAAAGCTGAGGGTGCTGAACCCTTTTAGTGTCAGTACCCCCACAAATGCAGATTAATCACATGACTGGAATCTTTAAAAAAAGAAAAGTGTTTCCATCTATGTGCCTATAAATCAGGATGAAACTATTAACCTAGCGATAGGCATTGCCCAAACCAAGTTGGGGGTGGGCACGGGGGGAAAGTGCTCCATAGGGAATGTTGTTGTGACAGCAAAGTAGTCAGATTCTAAGTAGCCAACTTAGAATATCAAAACACAGTAAAGGTAATGATTTCCACCCCCACCCCCAGGAATGCAATGCTTCTATGTGTGTATTTTCTTTTCATTTATATCGTGAAGAATGATATACTTCCACAGATGTGGCATTTTAGTAGCAAGAGTTAAAGATGTCAGAGAATCCTGATGAAAACAGAAATGGGAGTGGAAATTGCCTGTGTTTGCTTATTTGTCCCACGTCTGGAATGGAAATCAATCCAGCGAATACCCTTTTCTTGCTTTAGTCTGCAAATGGTACATAATTTATTACGGCCCTCATCCCCAACCCCCTGCTTTGCATTGCATTTCCTTTACATTGAAATGAATGGGGTGGAATAAGGTAACAGCAACATAACTTGCATAATTTTATGTAAGTTACGTAATTTTGCCATAGTGGACAGCAAGGCAGATAATGTAAGACAACAAGCTGCAGCAGAATGGAAACAGCGCTGCAAACGACAAATACAGGGCAGAATGGAAAAATGATGCTTCCTTACATCCCTGGCAGTAGTAGATCGCCAACCATTGTAATTTGTGTGCAATTTAAATACAAACATATAAACACAACTAAGCAGATAAAATTACTAAACGACCTTAAAAGCACCAGCCATTGCAATTTGTGTACAAAATGGAACCATATATAAACACTGCTAAGCATTAGTAGATTATAACTGGGATTTACTTTGAGGGATTCAATTTCTATGAATTCCTAAATGAAGTGATTCACATGTATTGGACTAATGCAAGGACTGGAAAATTGCAGTTCAATAGCTTTTTTTTCTTTGAATGCTGTGACACAGTTCTCCATGTCAGAGGTCTTGACGTCAGCATTAACATATAGGCTATTGGTATACAAAGTTGTGGGGTATTGCATTATTATAACAATAGCTTTTGAATGGATGTGGTTGATAGGAATAATTTTCTTTTTACGCTTCCTGTTGATGTGTCTTTTTTATAGTAGACCCCTGTATTCTGTGATGGGTGCTGCATACTATATTTTGTATTGTAGGCGAATAAGAATAAGACAAAAACACATGCCTTTAAATATATATTGTAAGAGAAAATAATAAAATGTTATTTAAATATTTTGAGGATATTATTGTTTAGAAAAATGAGTATATATGCCGGCTTTCAATATAAAGCAACAACAACAACAGGAAGACTTACAAATATAACAACTATTTTTTTTAAAAAAAAAACAAAACAGCAGAGAAAGGCAGCATGAAACAAAATCACATTGAAGCCAGTCCATTTGGGCAAATGGGGCACTGCACTCCCAATCTCAGTTCTCAGCTACCCCACCTGCCTGCCTTCTTCCTTGCAGCCAGTCCAAGGGGTGGTATTGCCTGTCAACTTCTTCCTTCTTAGTTACAGTGTTGCCTATGCAGAACTCAGCAGGGAGAAGGATGGCAGCAAAGCTAGAATAAATGGTCTCCACCTGTCACTGGCTCTGGCTCCGCCTGCTATTTCTCTCCTTGTCTTTGACTCCGCCAGTCCCAGTGTGCTACACAATCCAGTGTGCTACAACTGTGCTACATCTCGCTGGCCCTCTGAAGAAAGCCAATGTATTAGGCTGATACTCCTGTCTTATTCTGAAGAAGATTGGCTTACATTCTGCCTGGCGTGAAGCCCTGCCGGGAGCTGACGGGGTCAGTCTGGCTTGGCTTGAGCAGCAGAATTTACTCAAATGCCCCCACTCCACTCTCTCGCCCATGCACATTCACACATATAAGAGCAAACTTCTCTAAATTGAAAACAGAGATGGAAACGATTCGTGATAAAACATTCCCCTTCTCCTTAATAATCATTTGCAGAGACCCTGCCCTGGATGGAAAATTAGGCCTTAATGGGTGGTTTAGAATTAGCCAAGCTAGCAGGCTTCATATGTCGGCTCCTCAATGCAAGCTGAGTGCCGTAAAAGAGAGGCTCTTTTTAAATTAGTACCACATGCTGGGTGACCAGTATAAAAGGTGACACTTGGACAGCAGGTGGTCATGGACCCTTAACTACTGCTGACTATAGCTTGAGGCAGCTATTTCCTGGCTTTTATTTCTTGAGAGTCTGCACTGACCAGACACCATAGCAAATTATTTTACAAAGATCCAGACAGTGAAGACATCTGTGTAGCTGTTTTTATAAATATTAAATGATTATGTTAACTTTTCCTAGTAGTAGCAGTAACAATTATTATTATTTTATTATTTGTCACTTATAAAGTGATCAGCATCATGCAGAGAATTAAAAGTAACAAGACTGTCCCTTGCTATGCAATAGGGGAGATGCAGAAGGGAAGATGAATGGGAAGGAAATATGAAAGCAAGGACATTCTTCAGGTTATTTATTAATTATTTGCTATTATTTATTAAATTTGTATGCCACCATTCATTCAAAGATCACAGAGCAGTTCACAACATAAAACTACAAAACGAGAACACAAAATGCATAATGAAAACAAGAACCAAGGTATGTTCTATAATTTATCATATTGGGACCACTTACCAGACCAAAAATGTGTACAGTATGTGAAAAATGGACACCAGAATACTGACAATTTTTTTGTGAGGACTTGAAAAAAAATCCACACTACACAGAAATGTCACAAACTAAATTTAAGACTAGAAATATTAAAAACTGAGAGAAACTAAAATTGACAGATTATTCATCCACACATACCAGTTACATAACTGACCTCCTAGTGATCAGTGATAAACCACATAATAGATCTAATATTGTGCATCTGCAGTAGCTACTGACGAGAGACAGAGAGTACTAGGAAAGGCAGAGCCAAACTGGCAGATAATTTCAGATGATTTGATATCTCTTCCTCAGATATAGCCAAGTGGAACTGCAAAACAACAACAATAACAAAACAGTGATATTGGACAAAAGTTTAACACTTTTAAGTCCCCTTGTGTGTATAGTCGTACCTTAGAAGTCAAATGGAATCCATTCCAGAAGACCATTCGACTTCCAAAACGTTTGGAAACCAAAGCATGGCTTCTGATTGGCTGCAGGAAGCTCTTGCAGCCAATCAGAAGCCACAGAAGCCCCGTCAGATGTTCAGCTTCCGAAAAACGTTTGAAAACCGGAATACCTACCTCCGAGTTTGTGGCGTTCGGGAGCCAAAACGTCCGAGTACCAAGGCATTCAGGATCCAAGGTATGACTGTACTTCTTTCTATTACATGCTTCTTCTTCCAACTGTGTCTAACTTGAATAATTCCCTCCTGGGGCTGACAACCAAAAGTCCATGGAAAAAACTATCCCTGTAATCAGTGCCACTTCATACTTGATATATTCTACAACTGGGATCCCTGATGCAGAGCTTGGGGACACCATGGAAACTACAGACAGCAGCCTTGGTGTTTCCCAAAGCCCTCTGCCCTTCCCATCTATCAATTTTTTATTTTTATTTTTTTTAAATGAGGTATGTTGTTGCTAGCTTATTTGCTTGGGGGCATCAGTTATTTTGGAGTGATGTCTGCTTTTTTCCATTGGGATGGAGTAGATTTGTTCGTCTGCTTGGAGGGGTCTCAGTATCACCATTTTTTCTTCTGTGAAATGGGTGTTTTGTGGTGCCATGTTCTTAGATTTCCAACTATGTCCCAGGCCCCAAAATGCACATTGATCTGCATTGCATCCTTCTTGATTTAGAAGTAAACAGGGAGCCTTGTAAGCAAAATGTTCTTGGCTTACTATTGTGCAGGATGCTGTGCTATCTGGCTGACTTGCACCTCTGCAGGGTTATTGTCCATGCTGCATCAGGTCTCCTTACTGTTTCACAATATTTGTACAACGCACTGCATGGGGTGTGTTTGGAACCCCGTCGCTATTTTCAAAACATTTACCTGCTGTACAACAGTGCTATATTTGTTAAGTAGTAGTAGTAGTTGTTGTTGTTTTTCATTTAAGAAACAATTATCCACATTGCACCCCAAAACAACTTACAATGTAAAAAGAAATATAAAACTGTTGCATATCTAAAAAGTCAAAACAATTTCAAATATAAACAACAATCAAACAATTAAAAATATAAAAACAGTTTGAAACAAACAGCACATGCATAAAATCAATTCAATTCCAAGTTGTGCCCAGAATTTCTAGTGTGGACCAGTGTAATATACATATTGCTGCATATTTTAAGTCCAGGCCAAATGTCACTCCAATTCTCTTACTGCCACTGAATATGCTTTTATTTGAAGAATCCACACAAACAGCAAAGAGCAAAGTCCTTTTTTCCCCCAACTGCTGTTCAGATAATGTTATGTAAGTCCTGATGTCGTGAACCATATAGTAGGATGAATGGAACTATAAGGGGGAAAGGCATGTTCTAGGAGGGACCCGCTTGGGAGTGCAACCAGGAAGCTGAGGAAGGAAGCCAAGGCTGAACTTCTTGGTTACTTCCTAACATGCAGCAGAACCTTCATTGTTTGAATGATAAAGGTCTCTTTCCCACAACCCTGCCTTCCTGCTGTTACATGTCTATCTAATGAAACAACGACACTGCCATTCAACAAATAGGATCCTTTTCACTGACCTTAACAAAGTTTGTACTCATTCTCTATAACGGAAGAAGATTCTTCGTTGCATAAATTGGCTGACGCTAACAACTAGCTTTTCTCCCTAAAGGAACTTAGTTATCATAGGAAACTACATGAAAAAGCAAGAAATCAATTTCAATTACGGTATATTTCACGTTAATTAAAGCAAACTGTGGGCCTCCTTCAGCTCTTACCTGGCCCAGGTATCAAGTAAACCATAAATATTTTGCTAGAGAGAAGAACCAGTCTGAGACAAAATGAACTAGTTCTTAAAAGTAAAAGTTAAGCACCTTGAAATCCCATTCATTTCAATGGAAGATTTTAACACATCCTGTTTCACTCATGGAAATCAATGGGCCATCAGAATGGATCATCTCCCATTAGCTTCTATTTTTGCTGTTGGAACATTTAGAAACTATATTTTTCTTTTTTTAAATAGCTATATTGATTATCACCTTTTCCCTATCAACCAAGTTCCTAACTAGCTTCCTTGAATTTTGTGCTCCATTGTATAAACCGGAAGAAGCATTATGTTCTTAAATCACCCTACACACACAACCTGCCCCAGAAAACAATGCTTAATAATCATTTCACTGTTCATTTTACATCAGATTCAGTTTAGTAAAAGTGGTAGGATTCAAAACAGTTTAACTAGCTAAGCCATCATATGTTAATATGGATAATCAGCAACCCAAAAGATTGAGCTGAGCAGTGACCCAAGGACTCAATTGTATCCATCACAAGGCTTCCTACTGATCTCTACCAGAACATGAAGCCTATTATGACTTCCTTATAATGCATGAAAGTAGAGACATGGCCAAAGTCAGAAGGGTCGTATCTCAATGGTAGAGCATCTGATTTGCATGCAGAAGGTCCCTCTTTCAATCCCTAGCATCTCTCAGTAGGGATGGGAGACAACCCTTTCAATGTGACAGTATGTTTCTAGTCCATTGATCCATTGAGCTGAGTACTATTGACACAGACTGGCAGCAGCTCTCCAAGGTTTCAGGCAGCAGACTCTCCTAGCCCTAGGACTTCTCCTAGCCCTGGGACCTTCTCCAGGCAGAGCAGATGCTCTGGCAATGATACGCCCCTTCTCCCAGACATACCTCCTCCTCTGATGTGTGTTCCTCAGCTAATAAGGGGAAAACCTCTCCTTATTATGCACCTCAGCTGCTCAGAAGGGGATATATATATATGCAGGTCAAATAGCAAGGTCCAAATGCCCTATCTTCAGATGCTAGGAGGACACAAATGTACATGATAAGGTGTTTCCTATTGCTGAAAAATTCATTTCCCCGAAAGGGTTCAAAGATTACTGTTTTTAAAAGGAAGGAAATCAGAAACAACAGCAATTAATTTATCTGCCTCAGGAGTCAAAGGGAGTTATGGAGCCAAGGGGAAGAAAGGGCTGTAAATCAGTGGTAGAGCATTTGCATTGCATTCAGTAGTTCTCAAGTACAATCCCTGGCAGCTCCAGGTAAGGCTGGAAATCTGCCACCCGAAACACTGGAAGGTGTTACCAGTCAGTGAGCTAGATGGTGCATAAGGCAGCTGGTGGGTTGACACTATACTGCTGTTTCATTGGCCAGTTGATGAGAAGGAAACAGTGGCTGAAACTGATGAAGCTGATCTTGGGAAAGATACTCTTCTAGATATACATAAATCCATTCAGAGCTTTATATGCTAGCACTAGCACCTTGAATCAGGACTGGTTGCTCACTGGCACCCACTGCAGCACTTTGACACATGGTGGGTTGCCACCATATGTAAAATGAAAATATTTCCAAGAGAGAGATGGGTGAACAGGATGTCCATGTCCTGTTGAGCGACAGCAGAACTATAGGCATGATGTCCATGGTAGGCTATCAATGAGTGGCAGCACAATTCTAGCTGTGTTTGCTTAGAAGTTAGTCCCAATGTGTTCAATAGAGCTTACTCTAAGTAAAATATGTGTAGGCATACAGCCTGAGTAAATGTATGATTTCTATATAAGATCAATAAATTGCAAGTGGGTCTTGTGTTGCTTTGGATCATGTTGAAGCCAGCATGTTGGGATGCATAATCATAAACCTTAAAAAAAAATCCTGCTTAGCCAAAAAGCTCATAGGATTAACTTGGACAAGCCTCCCTTCACTTCTACCTTACCACAGTTGGTTTTTATGAAGTTAACTTGATACCCTGGATATCCTGGCAGATTCTTGACAAATATGCAAGAGAACAGCCAAAAGCAGCCCCAGATGGGCTACCATACATTGCTGTTAGGCTATAATTGCCTTTGTTCATAGATCACATATTATTATAGATCTGATCTACTTCATCACTGTTATTCTGTGAATAAGCTAGGAGTAAATATATCAGCTGCTTCAACTGTATAAACCGTGTGAGATACATGGATGGGGAAATACTCTAGGAAAGATCGCTGTGGTTAACACTGGAGCAAATTGAGTTCCTTAAAAGCAGGGTGGCTTCCAAGTGTAGCCTTCCAGATGTTGTTGTACTACAAATCCCCTCAGCCTGTATGGGCAATGTTCAGGGATGATGGTGGTTGTAGTCCAGCAACATCTGGAGGGCCACAGGTTAGCCATCCTTGCTTTAAACATACATAAGGACCAGCTTCCTGGAACAGTTATATATTTGGTGTTTAAAAAAAAGTTTGTCCTCTTCTCTCCCCAACCCCCACCCCTAATGGATTAGTCTTCAAAATGTTATGATGATAATGGGGCACATAGGTTTATAGTAGCTGCTACTCTCTCTTCTTCTCAGGGATTCTCAACAAAATTTGCTGAGGCTTAGAAGTTTTCATATGCAATTAGGCTAACTGGCTGTGTTGAATGTTTAAGACCTTCTCTCTGAAAGATTTAGGAATGCAGCTGTTTATCAGATGGAATGAAAATAGAGCCACTGAATTTCTTTGCAAATGGATTAGTTTGTTTCAGACGCTGAAGAACTAAGCTCTGCGATCTCATTTTTACAGCCAGGCGTACTTTTGAATTAATTTCATCCATGATGCATGTTGCCAGTTTTCACAACAAAGGAAGCACTTATATGGGAAAGTGTTTGTTTCAAATCTGAAAAGACACCTTCAAGTCTCATTTAATGTTTCGGTGACACCAGCCATTGTCTGTGGGAAGTTGCTACTTTTTTATCTGCCTCCTAATATGACAGTGCCTTGTTATTAGGGACAGATGGATCAGTCTGTTTCCGGTCTGTGTCAGTTTTGCATGTGTTCATTCATAAGTCCATTCCATCCCGTTCCCATATTAATCTGCCATTTTTTAAAGAAAGAAAATCCATATGAAAACCCATATTTAAATTGAGGGTTCTTGACGAATTTGATTTCTGTGAATTCCTATGCATATTTTAGGATGAAATGCATTTATACTGTATTTCTAAAGATGATGAGATGGTGTCTCAGGGTCAGAGGATACATCCATTTAGGGATGTGGGATAAATTTGATTCAGTTTGTGTTTAAAGGCAAACCTACCTAATGTGCCCTTTCTGAAAAAATGCATGAGCTGAAAGATGGCCACCCTTCAAAATTCACAATTCTGTGAATTTTGCAATGCAGTTCCAGCCAAATGTTTGCCTATATTGGGATAAAGAGAACATTAAAATGCTTTTTGTGGTGGGAGGTATACAAAATAGCATTATATTAGAGAAATTTGTTTTGTAAAAATGTGTGCCACTAGACAAAATTGCATACAAAAATATGTATATTGGGATAAACTTGCTCTTATATGCTGGTGAATTTTCATGCAAACATTTTTTAAAATTGCAAACTGATGTGGAAATGCAAAGAACTAAATGTAAGTGTGGAAAAATGAGAAACTGGGAGAAACCAAAACTGACAGATTAGCCCATCCCTAAATCTCTTTTCTCTTTCTGAAAAGTGCTCTCCCCACTGCCATACAATTTCCATAACTCTGCCTCTACCGACCAGAGAGCTATAACATAAGTAAAACCAAAAGGGGGTATCAGTTTGGCAAAAAAAGAGGGATTGGGATCGACTGCTTGGAAACATGTCTGAGTAGGAATGGGGAAAGGCTTGTATCCAAAAATAAAATTATTTCCCAGCCCTCCCCCCTGCAGCGCAACCTAAAACCTAGGAGAACTTTATGCCAGGTCAGGACCAGGCATAAGTATCTTCCTTACATTTGCCTCACATTGTTTTGAATGAGATGGCAAAAGTGGATATGGACATAGGAAGCTGCCTTAGAGTGAGTCAAGCCATTGCTCTATTCAGTTTAGTATACTGACTGGCAACAGGTCTCCTGGGTTTCAGGCAAAGGTCTGTGTAGAGATGCCAGGCATTGAACCTGGGACCTTCTGCATACAAAGAAGATGCACTGCCATGGAACTAAAAGCGGGGATGTAAAAAAAAGGATGGAGGAGCTGAAAAGCAGTCCTCTACCCTGCTGGCAAGAGCCAAAAAGGACATTGGATGTGGTAGCTTAGCTGACTTCAGAATTCCCCCAACCTGCATCACATGAGGATTACATTTGAAGGTGAACACCCCCAACTCATGTTTTCCAAAACAATATGTGAAAGAAAACACATCCACCCTTTGAAATTTGCACTTCTCTGAAATGTTGCAAGGGCATTCTCTAGCACTGAAATTTGCACTAAGATGAATTTTCATTTGATGTGTGTGTGTGTGTGTGTGTGTGTGTGTGTGTGTGTGTAGATATATAGCTATAGACAGATTCAAATATCCCAAACACAGGTACAAAGACTCTACATTCTCTAAGCATTACATTATGAGCATTCAGGTCCACCACCTTGTACACAGGTTCATAGAGTGAACTCTCACAGCATGTCATTCAGTTAAGTTTTACCCAGAGTAAGCCTATTGAAATTAATAGCCATGCTCATTAATTTCAGTGGTCCACTCTGAGTAAAACTTAGTTGAATGCAATGGATGGTATCCGATGTTAGTCTCAATTAGTGTAGACCCAATGAAGTGACTGAACACGACTAACTAAGATTTATTAATTGCAAAGGGTCTGCTCTGAGTAGGACTTAGTTGAACATCACCCACTGTGCGAACACCCCTCACTTCACATTCTAGAAGTGAAATCTTTTGCATCTTTTGCCCTGGGAAGGAGGGCACGGGGACGAGAGGATAGTAGCTTCATAGGGCAACATGGTCATTGGGTTTCCATGAATTCTGTTATTGTCTTGCCTACTGTACCTGTCTAAACTTCTACTGTGCCAACTTTTCCCAGGAGATCTGCAGCATTAGAAAAAGAAAGAAAGAGCAAAAGTGACATTAAGAACATGAAAGATCCTTGAATAATTAGTGTTTTTCAAAGTGGGTTAGAGCAGACTTAAAGTAATCTGACATGATGTAATCCTAGCAAAATTGCAGAAAAGCAGAAATTAAGTATTTGTTTGGGGTATTAAAGCATCTCATGTAAGATATTATTAAGCACTGTCATTAACTTAATATACTTTTAAAAGAAGAAATAGGAACTTAATATTTCAGATTAAAAACATAGTTGCTGTACATGCATAATACATACTTCGCCTTCTGTTGCCTTAATTGCTCCTGACTGCCAGAACTGAGAGAGAACCATACTATTGGAATCAGCAGAACGAAGGCACAATCTATTTAAAATGCCTCAGTTACTTCTAGGGTAGCATTTCAGGAAACTGCATTGATTTCAGTAGAGCAGGCCTGAATCACCACAACTAGGCAAAAAAAGAACAGAAGATTCTGCTGGGTCAAACCAGGCCCCCATCTGCTCCAGCTTCCTGTCCCCACAGTGGCCAATCAGTTACTCCCAGGAAAAGAGATCTGAATAAGTGTGCATGCAAACGAAAGCTCATACCAATAACAAACTTAGTTGGTCTCTAAGGTGCTACTGGAAGGATTTTTTTCATTTTGTTTCAACTACTGCAGACCAACACGGTTACCTACCTGTTCCCAGGAAAAGGGCCATAGATCAGTCATAGAGCACCACCAGGTGAACAGTCTCACCTGCAATGTCCCAATCTGAAGAAGGGCCCTGTCCTCAGATCGAAGTTGTGGGTGGGTGGGTGGCCATGTAAGGGGAGGAGTGTTGGATTGGCAAGGGGATGGAAGAGGAGAGAAACATGGAACAGGTGAGCTAGTAGGGGGAAGGAGCTGAGGCAGAAAGAGGAGGTTGGGGGAGGCAGCTAGGCAGTCTCTGGCAACACAATGCCTTACTTGAACTCCAAGAAGGGTCTAGAGTAGGGGTGGGAACCTCAGGCTCAGGGACCAAATGCAGCCATCTAATATTCTCTGTTTGGCCCTCAAAACTCTCTCCAGGTCACTCCCTTCTCTGCCCATACTTCACTCCCAGAGTGTTTCCGCCTGACTGGAATGTGTCTTTGAATTCTAACAACACTCTTCACTTTTCTGGATGGAAGATAGAGGAAAGCATGTGAGTGTGTGTAGAAAATAGCCAGCTGTACAAAGGTAACATTTCCATTTGTTACTCTGCCCACTTTTGCCTCTGCCCTCACCTACCACTCACAAGTGGCCCTTGGGAGATTATCCAGTAGGGAATGTGGCCTTCAGGCTGAAAAGGGTTCCCCATCCCTAGTCCAGAGCAGGGGCTCAGGTCCAGAGGGCCCCATTTTCCTAGACACAGTCTATGCATCACAGCAGAATTTACTCACATAAATTTACAAGTCGTTATGCAAATAGGGATTATTTGGTTATCTTGCCATTCAATTAATGTAACATAATTTGCAGTGTGCACAGATAGAAAGTGTCTTGTCTCCAGGGCTTTTCTTTGACTCTCTGTCTCTCTGCATTTACTTCTCAGCTCTCATTCCCTTCCACCTGTTTCCCTTGTGGCGCCACTTCTTTTGCCCCACGTCTTGCACAATTTTGCTATCCTGGGGCAAAGGTGGGAACAACACTAAGCAGATTTTCACATGTGAGCCTGATGAGTTTTTTGGCAACACTGGAGCAGTGTCAACCTTCGGCTCGCTCTAGTGTGCTGGTTTCTGAACAGACGACGAGATCTTCATGATGCTTTGGTTAGGAACATAGGAAACTACTGAACAAGATGAGTCAGACCATTGGCTCATCTAGTTCAGTATTGTCTACACTAACTGACAGTGACTCTCCGGGGTTTTAGACAGGGGTCTTTTCCAACCCTACCTGTAGATGCCTTAGACTGAACCTGGGATCCACATGAATAGCAGATGCTCTACCACTGAGCTACATCCCTTCCTTGAATCTCCCTGTATGCAACAGATCTAGTGCTCCAGTACCATACTTATCATTTAGTGAAACAGTAGGTATCAGGACCAGGTTCAGGGGCCATTGACCCAACTGGGTGAGGCAAAACAAAACAGACAAAGGAGGCTGTGGTTAAGAGACAGAGGGTGATAGCCAACTAAGTCATACCAACTGAATGTCTATTGAAATTAAGGTATTTAAGGCCCTTGATTTAAATAGATTTGCTTCAAATATGACTGTCATTGGCATTACCCACATCCATGTCATAATGTCTATAGGAAGCTGCTTTCAAAACTGAGGAGGTCATTGGATCATTGGGTTTGGACATGGGTAACTGAGGAAGAAATCCTTGCTCAGCATACAGGTCACCTGTTGTCCTTGGTTAAGTTAATACCAAAGAGATTTTTATACAAGTATGTGCATTGATGTATGCATATGTTTTATGTACTGGTTGCTTTAGGAATCCTGGATTGCATATGTGAATAACATGTGTATAATATTATACATTTAAAAATGTGTATAATAATGTATATAATATGTGGGAATTGCTTCTGTTTTTAGCAGTACCAGTAAAAAAAAAAAATTAACTCCTTGTTGTGTTTAAATATTAGAAGACCTATTTGTAGATGAACTCAAAACTCAGATTTCATAAATTTCCATTCCTAGGAACTAATGAAAAGAAACTGTTCAATTAAGTCCAATGGGGGAATGTAAAGAGGCTGCAGAATTTTTTCTAGACAGAAGATGCCTCACCCAGTGTCTGCAGGTCTTGCTCCAGTCAGCCTTCTCCAATCAGCTGCAGCACATTATTTAATATAATCATCATTCTACTGCCAGGAACAGAGAGAGATTCCCATGGGATTTTCTGCCGCAGATACAAAAATGACTTGACCAGCCTTGGGTACCATGCATCTCGATTGGGAGTGATGACATTTGCTGCACCTTTTGAGGCAGCAGAATGACTTGAGCTGGCCCTGATTCCATCTGTTTTATTTGCTATCTCCTCCTTTCCTCCTATTTAGTCCTCCTCTTTGGTACCAGCACCTCTTTAGACAAACTTCTCGACTGTACAGTGGTACCTCAGGTTACAGATACTTCAGGTTACAGACTCTGCTAACCCAGAAATAGTACCTCGGGTTAAGAACTTTGCTTCAGAGTGAGAACAGAAATCACGTGGCGGCAGCACGGTGGCAGTGGGAGGTCCCATTAGCTAAAGTGGTACTTCAGGTTAAGAACAGTTTCAGGTTAAGAATGGACCTCTGGAACAAATTAAGTTGAATGTACCACTGTACAAGTTGAATGGCAGATTTCAGCAACTGAGCCCTGTTTAAATACCTTTATAATACAGTGTTGCATAATGAAACGGAACTGAGGGACACTCACAGGCCTCGCTAAAAAATATACTGTAACCCAGAGAGCCTCCGAGTTTACTTTGCATCAGCTGAACAGCCAATGCCAGCTGGCAAAGAAGATATTGTAATGATCAATTGCTTGTCTTCATTTTTTGCCACCCATTTCCATATAACTCACCATCCTGACCCAGATTTATTTCTTTTCACTACGTTGGCCCTAACTCATTTCTTTGGTAATAAAACGAATAGCTCTTAATGCATTCACATGCTGTACATAACTGCCTGCCCTCTCCTGAGCAGACCAGTCTCAAAGACTCAAAGGAATCCAGCTCTATAATCTTCTAATTAGAGAGAAGGGGAAGAAAATGTAGATGGGAAAAACCACAAGGGAGAAGAGAAAGAAGGCAAAAATTGAATGCAACCTACAGGGAGAAGGGGGAAAAATACAATAACAAAGTTTCCTAATGGTTCCCCAAATCATTTAGCTTTTTAGACAAGGCTGCCTGAGCTGATTCTTCCTGCCAAATGCTGCTCCACAGCTGCAGCACTATGATCACTTGCCAAATTCTGGGCAAAGCCTAGACGTGTTGATGTGTTGCTGACGTGATTCAGGTAGGCCCTTTCCTTGCCTGGGTTGCATGGTGGTGTCTGTGAAAGAGCTTTTGCAACAGGGATAGATCCTAAGCAAGTTCCTGGAGACCTCTACCTGTGCTGAAAAGGAATGGCAGAAAATAAGTGACTTCAGAACATAGGAACACCTGCCTCCACTTGGAATTATACCTCACCTTTTCACACAAACAGTAGCCAAGGCACTGGGCTAGTAAGGGGTCTGGTTTGGGAAGATTCCAAGGACCAAATGAAGAGGCCTGTAGGGTCATATCTGTCTCCTGGGCCTAGGTTACACAGCCTAAATTTTTTTCATATGTGTTTTGAAGTTTTGTAAGTCACCCTGGGAATTTTTGTGCAGGGTGGGGCATCAATCTATCCAGTAAATGAGAAAAGCCCTATGGATCAGGCCCAAAGTCCATGTAGTTCAGCATACTTGAAAGCTTTCAAGGAGAACACAAAGGTCTTAAACAGGGAGAACATCATAAATGTCAAACAGACACACACCATTCAGTGGAGCCAAATCTTCCAGGTGCACAATGAATCGGCATCTACCTCTTCCCCATTGCATCCTTGATTGCATTTATCAGCAATGTCTGGCTCACAATTATGGTTTTTAAACATACAGCAACAGGAGAACAAAATCCGGAGGCAAGTGTATTGGTCTGCGACTCTTCTGTGACTTGGCGGCGTGGATTCCTCAGCATAGCACCTGTTTTTGCTTTCTCGGCTGCTCAAGAGTCATTCAAAGTTCAGAGTTACTGAACCCATCACATGAAAGTCCCAAGTATCGTTTGCATTGTCCCCGTTGATATGAACATTATGCACAGGTTCAGCTGTGTCCCATGTTCCCTGCCTGCTACGACTGTCTTCAATTTGTTTGTTCCTTTAATTTATATTTATTTCCCAAACACCATATGTTTTTCAGCAATGTCTTTCCCTCCCTCCCCTTCCCATCAGCAAAGACGGGGAAACAGAGAACACATGTTCACCCCATGAATGACCTCCAAGGGAAACCACTTCCCCCAGGGGTAGGATGTAATTCAGAAACAGCGCAAGGCCCATGGAAAACCCTTCTTGATCAGACAGCTGTATTGCTAGCACTGGGAACGTTTCTGCCTCATGTATCGATAGCAAAAGTGTGAAGAGCATATCATGGGGATAATGAAGGATTTAGCCTTCTGTGTAATCGGTCCCTCAACCCTCGTAAGCAAGACAACACATTATTTGCACTGTTGAAAGAACTGAATGCATCAGGCATCCAGTGTGGCTTTCTAGCTGTCCTGGCTTGTCTCACATGGGACTGGGTTTGCAGAGCTTGACCAGGTTAAAATGACTGGAAATCAATGTGATTTGACAGCTGGGGGGAGTGTTGCAAAGAAAGAAAAGGGGGGAGCTTAACGTTCAAGCTCTTGAGCAATGAGAGCCCTCTGAGCTGATGTGGAACATCAGGAGAGCCTATTGATTGTCTGATCTTGCTGCATGTTTTCAATATGTAGCAGCTCTGACTCATTTGATATGATGAACCTCTCTCTGACTTCTCTGCACTTCTTACTGGGTCTCCCAGTGCAGGTGCATATTGCATAGATGTTGCAGTTGCTTGGGATGGTTCTGTAAAAATAGACCCAATGATCACATGGTTCGATGCAGCCAGAGATTCAATGGGTGGTTACTGAAGACAGAGTTCTTTTCTGGAGTGAGGGGTACCCCAAAAAGACCCTTCTGGTACCCACGTTGTGTACTGTTCATCTGCAATCCTACGCACATTTAGCCAGGAGTAAGTTCAATTGAACTTGATGGGACTTACTTCTGAGTAGACATGCATAGTATAGGATTGTGCTTTTAGATTTCAGGAATGCTTTCTCTCTCATCCATAGACACACACACACACATACACACACACACCAAACATGCATTATTTTATTGTAACTGCCCCTGTTTTGTAGATCAGCATTCCTGTTGAGATACAACAGGTACCCACTATCTGTGCTTTTTTGCAAATAACTGAAGACATTTTCCTGTAGACAAGCTTTCCTGTCTGGATGAAAAGATTTCTGCTTTAGGTTTAATGTCAAAGTAAAATGAACACCTATCAATAGTTCCTTTTTCTACTGTTTTAAAAACTATTTTTACTTGTTCTTATGGTATATTTGTAAATCACCTTGGAAAATATGACATCATCATAGAAGAAGAAGAAGAAGAAGAAGAAGAAGAAGAAGAAGAAGAAGAAGAAGAAGAAGAAGAAGAAGAAGGGTGGTAATCAATGTGAGTCTTAGACAGAGTAGAACTTAGTTGGATACAGCCTATACAGAATAAATCACATATAGAGCTATTTCAAGACAGTTCAGTTTTTCAGCATTGGAAATATTTCCTTGCATGCATTTTCCCAAGACTACTATTCCAAAACAGCACCATTTTATCCCTTTTTATTTTGAATATAGTCATTGCACCATCGCAACCTGCCTGTGATGTCATAATTGCTGATAATGTTGACATAACAAATACATGCCCCATTTTTCTTGCCCCGGTCATCTACTAAAGCCCTCCTCAGTTTAGTGGTAGAGCTCTTGTTTTGCATGTAAGAAACCCTGTTTGAGCCCCACCATCTCATTTTTAAAAAGGCTCTTATGAGCCAAGGCTGGGAAAGACCTTTCCCTGGGGTCTTGGAGAAGCCCACCCAGAGTAGGCAGCACTGGGCAAGATGCTGGGCAAGACCATGGGTCTGGCTTGGTTTAGGGCAACAGTTCTGAAAACAACAAAAGACAGAAGGCAACTTTCTTTATTTTATCAGCACTGGAGTGGAAAGACCAAAATAATAATAATTTTCTTTTTTTTTTAAAATGCTGCCAAGCTACGCTGAACTGCCTGCTAAAATTGAAAGATTTAACTGTTGGCACAGAATGCTACAATTCTTTCTTGATGCCTTGCCTGCTTCAGTAATACAACAAGTCACTGATTGATTCTCTAATAGTTGCATTAATCAGCAAATTCTACACTGAAGCAGTGTGATAGATAATACACTCTCCTCCTTTAAGATATAAGGGGGTAAAATGGAAGGCTGGAAAAGAGGCCAACTTGAATGGCTCTTTTGCTGTATCTGAACTACCAGCTGTTTCTAATATCCCTGGATTCAAAACAAGTGCACTGATCTGTCTTGAGTAAGACAAGCCATTTTTTTAAAAACGGACAAGACAGGCATGGAACCCTTTAATCATTTAGAAGTTCTGGTGCATTCACACCGGCTCATAGCACCACTACAACCCACTGAGACTCTTGTTCTTACAAGAAGGCAAGAAAGGTCATAACACGTTTTATGAATATATCAAAGACTAGTGTCTATGATGAACCAGACTCTAGTCCATGAAAACTTAATAAAATTTACTCGTTTTCAATGTGCCACAAGATGCTTTTTTGATTTTACATTCTGAATATAAATAATTATAATGCTGTATTGTGGAAGACTGTGACCAGGCAGCTTGTGTGCTTGCTCTGTCTGCTATCCAGGGACTAACAGTTGATGGGTGACTGCAAGGCCCCTGCAGGTCCTTCTTCTTAGAGTTCTTTATGTTTAAAATGGACTTGAAATATACTTTAGAGTCAGGACTGTAAAGCAGGATGTTGCCTTAGAATTGTAAGATTAGGCTGAAGGGTAGTTATGATTACCAAACACATGGTTTAGTGTAGGAGGCCCCCAGATGTTGGACCCCCAGCTCCAATGAGCAGAGATTATGGGAGCTGGAGTACAACAAGGTCTGGAAGGGCCACACGTTCTCTGTCTCTGGCTTAGAGGATCCTACTAGGAGACACACACAGAGAGAGTGTGAATGGGGAGTGGGGCAACACATTTGGATCATGAAGGTTTGTTTGCTTTTTGGCGTGCTTGGTGGGTTTAAAAGCTTAAAAGCAAATTCAGGACCAGGACCAAGGAGTTTCTGGGTAGCTCACACAGAACGTATGACATTGGCTCCTTCCCTGCCCCAACCCTGGACCACTGTAAGAAATACCAATGGCCACGTGCTATTGCCACACAAGTTGGGGGGGGGGGCTTGTAGCATGAGAGGTGGCGCATTTGCTGAGGGCAGTGAGTGCTGGTGTCCATTGGGAGTGGTCAGGCAGGAAGGAGGGCAATATGACCACCAGGGTCAATTAATTCTAGTTTTGCCACCATCCTCCTCCCTGCTGATTTCTACAAAGACAACACTTTGACTTAGGAGGAAGATGCTGACAGGTAGTGCCACCCCCTGGACTAGTTCTAAGAAAGAAGGCAAGCAGCTGGGGTCTGACTGAGTTTGGTGGGCCAGTGCCCAATTCACCCAAATGTACCAGCCTCCACTGACTCAGGACCAGAACCCAGCCAGCGGCAGACCTACATGTTGGGGTCCTTGAAGCTTGAATTGTTATGGGAGCCCATTGGCAACCAGCAATGCGGTCTGGGTAACCACAGTGGGGTTGTTCCACTACATCTCAAGAGTTTGCTTAAAACTGTTGTACTGGATTATCTCACATGTCAACGTCACTGGTGTGAATAAATATTTCCTATGCCTTGTAGTTTTCAAGTTTTGTGGGGGATTAAAAGTAAGGAAATGCATGGAATACATGCATGAATAAAGTCACTTCTGGGGCCCCTCCAAGATTAGGGGACCTGAAGCTTAAGCTTCATTCGTTTCATAGTAGATCCGCTCCTGGACCCAGCCCTGCTAGACACACCCAAGTGGTGATGTGGATAAACTCTGTGGCTCTTCAAAGAGGGATTCCCTTCTTCTCTTTTCCTAAATGCAGCAGAGCTGCATGCTTAGCTGAAGCTGCTGATTGCTGCTTATAATAAAAGAATGCTTTCGGAATACTAGAATATCTGGCAAGTGGCCATTGCCCACAATGTTAAATCGAGACTGGTACTGTTTTTCTGGCTTGCAAAAAAATAACAACACACATATGCAAAAAGGAAGGAAAAAAAAAACCCAACCCAACGCAGATATCTGATTTCAACACGAACAGCGGTAAATAGCACTTTTTAAAGGAGTGCCTTAGTGCTCAGAAGGTGTTCTTCTGATCTAATGACTAAAACGAGGCCATTCTGTAACTTGTTTATTAAGGGTCAATGATGTATCTCCTCATTTCTTTCTGGCTTTGTTCCCAGCCTAAATCAAGCCTGCTTCATCTCATATGGATGTGCAAGACAAACTCTGCAGATTGAAAACATCTGTATACAGAGTGAATGAACCACATGGCAGCGATGTCATGCCGAGATTGACTTCAATCCATCCCCTTTTGTTTGACTTGAGAGAAGCAGCACAAATAAATACAGTAGGGGCTGTTTAAACAAAGAGACCCCAGATCAATAAAGGTTTGTACAGCTTACAACCTTCAGCTATGCACACACAAAAATTGGGGCTAAACCTCACAATTGACGGGTCAATTGCCAGCTTGTTTACTTGGTTTTACCACTAATGTTTTAATGTGCCTTGCGTATGAGAGGTTTGCTTTTTTAAAAATAATAATCTCCATTTGCTCATTCATATTCTTTTTAAGGCGCGTCATGGTGAGGGGGAGGTGTAGAGGGATAATATTCATCATTTTAAATTATTCAAAGTGATGCACATACCTTAAGAGAGCTCACACAACAGCTACGACCCAATGCCTAACTTCAATTCATGAGCAGAAACAGAATTGAGCCCTCTAACTGTGGCCCTAGTGCTGGCATGAGTGCTATGCCTTTTGGTAGGCATGCATTCAGCCTGAAGCAGGGATCTCCACATATTTTGGTCTACGACTCCCATCATTCCTATTGGCCATGCTGATGGGAGTTGTAGTCTGCAGTGTTTGGAGGGTTCCATGCTGGATACCTTTGGCATAAAGGGTCCCAGTGAATGTACAGATGTGAGCGTGTAGGAGCTCCTCCTTATAAGCAAAAAGGAATCCTGACCAGTTAGGAGAAGCCCCTTCATTCTATTGTCAAATGTGTGAGGTGTGGCTAGTGAGTGTGTTAGAGCCTGGGAAGCACAGCCAACTGGCGTGATTCCAGTCACAGAGATGAATGGCAGGTGCTAAGATGACATATGCTGGAGCACTGCACTGGATAAAGTTTGATTCCTTCTAAGGCATTATCCCATATCTGTTAGAGATTGCACAATAAGAATATGGGGTGTCAGGAGTCAGAACCTTCCATAACTTTTTCCAGGAGCTGCTTCCATACTGTCAAGGATAGTCAGTGTGGCACCATCCAAATGCTGTTGGGCACATCTCCCTTCATCTTTTACTATAAGCCATGCAAATTGGGGCCGATGGGAGTTGTAGTCCAACAACTTCTGAAGGGCACCACATTCACTAGATAGAAGGTATGCATGCGTGTGTGTGTGTGTGTGTGTGTGTGTGTGCACTCCAGTAGGACAACTGGCTCTGGTGGTTGGACTTGGACCTCCTCTGAACATGGAAATGCCCTGCTACAGAGTATGTTGGAAACCAAAGTTGTCGTGCCTGTTTCCAGGTTGCTGGAGCTGTTCCTCTAAAGCCTTGTTGGAACCAAAAACTAGAGAGCCAAGTTGTAGTCTCAGCACAAACATTGTCCCCTGTCATTAAATAATTGAGGGCATTACCAACCTCCAAATCAGGAGACGTTACCTCATAGTTGGTGGGTCACAGGCAAAAACAAAAACCTCTTGGGGGGAAACAAGGCAGGATTATGGGATGCTCTAGAGATTTCTGTCCCAGGAAAGTTCAAGTTTGGTTTTTAAGGTCAAGAGGGAAACAAAGTGGGTTAACCACTCAATCCCCTTGCCAGCCCACAGTGGCCAAAATTGGTTCATTCCTGGCTGGACCATTAAGCAGCATTGACCCAAGAGTCTGCAAAAAAGTCAGTTTAGCCCAATACACTACTATATTCAAATAGGACATTAAAGTGAAATCAGAGAGGTTTCCCACAAATATCCTCCTGTTAGAATTCTGTGCAGGAGAATGAAAGACATGGTTGTGATCAAAGGGTGGGACACCACGACTTCGTCAGATGCCGGAGAACTCATTTCCTAACAGCGGGCTATGGGCAAACTGGGGGGGGGGGCTGTTAATGTGTCACACCATGCCACAGGAATCAAAATTGCTAATTGTGTGAATGGCATCTCATCACATCCAGTCCCCACTCAAAAACCTGTGGCTGCAAACTTCCTTTTATGGAAGCTGAATTCAGATCCTCAAGGCCCTATGTAAGCTCTGAAGCAATAGCTCCAAGCTCAACTTCCAAGAACTGGACAGGCATGCACAGTCGACTCTTCTTTTAACTTATTTTGTGTTGAGCATGAAGGACTGCAGGTAGTTTAACTACCACCTCAATGTGCAAAAGATTGGGCAAGTAGGAAGGATGGCCTGAGACTATGGGGTACATGTGCCCCTGCACCCCTGCACAGATTGAGCCCATGAAGAGGGCTAGTATCTTGCAAAAATCTGGGTGCTTATGTTCTGAATCCCATAGATTACATATAAAGGTTCTTTCTGAATGGAATCTCACACCTTTTCACTATATTTTGGCTTGATTTGCATGGCATTGTCAAAATCCAACTTCCACTTGAGGCAACTTTTTAAGGTTTTATTTTTCATGAAAAGAAAAGTTGATTATTGTCATTGATATTAACTTTCTAGAGGCCTACCCAAAGGATCTTGCAGACATTTCAGCATGATTGATTAAGCACTAGGGGAAAGTTATATTATGTAAGAGTATGCAAATAGCAAAATTGAGTTGTTCTCAAAACATTTTTGTCTGAAAGGCCAGGGAGAGCCCCAGGAGATGGAGAGTTTTGGAATGTATTTGCTGTAGAAGGGGAAGAAAACATAACCGTGTATAATAAATCAAATCATTTGAAAATTAATTGAGTTTAATCTAGGGAAATTTATGATGTTGCATCAAGCTGGGAACAGTACCCATAAAATCAGGGCCTTCTTGGTGGTGGTCTCATGTTTATGAAATTTCTTTCCAACTGAACTATTTATTTATTATGTTATTTATTAAATTTGTAAACCCACCCTTCATCTGAAGGACGGTTCACAATGTGGCCTTCAGATGGGCCTTAGAACCTATCTGTTCCAGGCTGCATTTCTCTAATCAGTGCTTTTGTGTTTCTAATTTTTGAGACTCTGAGCTGCCTTTATGTACCTTTATGGAAATGAACACAAGAAAAATATTCCTGCTAGATCAGATTAAAGGCCTATCTAGTCCAGCATCCTGTTCTCACTGTGGTCAACCAGATGCCTCTGAGAAGCCCACAAGTTGGTCATGAATGTAACAGCCCTCTCACCACTTGTGCTTCCCAGAAACTGGCATTTAGAAGCATGCAACCTCCAACACTGGGGGTAGTGCATAGCCATCATGCCTAGTAGCCACTGAGAAATCAGAAAAGCTTCATCTGTTAACAGTGACCCAGCGCAAGGCCGGGAGAAAAGGGGGTGGCAGTGAGGAAAGAAGAAGAAGAAGAAGAAGAAGAAGAAGAAGAAGAAGAAGAAGAAGAAGAAGAAGAAGAAGAGTAGTAGTAGTAGTAGTAGTTTGGATTTGATATCCCACCTTTCACTCCCCTTCAGGAGTCTCAAAGCGGCTAACATTCTCCTTTCCCTTCCTCCCCCACAACAAACACTCTGTGAGGTGAGTGGGGCTGAGAGACTTCAAAGAAGTGTGACTGGCCCAAGGTCACCCAGCAGCTGCATGTGGAGACGCGAACCCGGTTCCCCAGATTACGAGACTACCGCTCTTAACCACTACACCACAGTGGCTCTCAGTAGTTCAGAAATGGGGAGTCTCCAGCACTCCAGATGTTGGATTCCAACTCCCATTGATACCCACCAGCATGGCTAATAAACAGGGATTCAATAAACATCTGGAGAACCATAGGTTCCCCGTCCCTGCAGTAGCACATGAGCTCTTGTTTGGATCACAGCTCTTACTCCAATTAGAGTTGTCGCACTTAGTTCCTGCTCAATGGTGCTGGTCATGAAACACATGGCCACAGAGAAATACACACACAGAGAGAGAAAGAAAGACACACACACACACTGTATCAGGTGATAAAACAGCTGAAGAATGAACACAAAGGAATCCATAGCCATTAATTTTAATAGCTGGGGAGACAGATACTAATATTTTATGAGGTTTGATGCTATCAATGTTGGGTGTTTTTGTTTTTAAAAAGAAGGTAATATCCAGCTTTATTCTTTTTTGTTTTAAAAGAAAGATAAAGCTGTCACATTACAGTTAGAAGAAAGCAACATTGTGGTTAATAGTCCTCTTATTTATGGACAGAGCTTTCTCTCTGCTTCTATTTGTCAATATTTTGAAAAGTCAATCCATGATCCGTCTCTTTTACTTCTCTTCCACCGCCTCCCCCCAGCCCAAGCAAAAACCTTTCCTTTATTTTGTGAAGGCTTATTTTCTCTTCAATAGCTGTGCCATGTTGATACTCGCTGGCTTCTCTAGGCTATAGCTTGCAAAATGCCTACATTTAAATGTAGATTTTTGAGTTTACAAGGAAGATCCCTAGTCAAAGACTTCCCACTGCAATGTGGAAGGGGGAGGGAAAGGAGAAAATGAACTCTTCACCACTGCTACTCTCTTTCCCCCTTAAGCTCACTCTGTGCTACTCTCATTTGGCTGCACTTTCATCACTGGTTCACAATTTTACATGTTACACCAGAGGGAACAGCCCTACACTGGATTCTGCCCTATATGTCTTTGGAGGCTGCTGTCTGATAAATATTTTGTGTCAGAGAAATCAGAAAGATAGTTTAAAAAGATGCCTAGTTCACTCCAGAAGTTCCAATTGTAGGGTAATTAACTGCGTTGTGGTGCAATCCTATACATCATGGCAGGAGAGGGGAGTGAAGAGGGGCAGTGCCACACATCTGCTGCTTATCGGGAGGAGAAGAGTGAGGTGGCAGGTCAGGAGGGGGAGGTCTCCGCTGTGTCATGGCATTGGCAGAACCAGTCTGGTGCTCCTGCAAATGCCCCCACAAATCACCAACCATCTTGCCCCACCCAGAAAGTCAGGCATGGGAAAACTATTTCAGCTTGAGGGCTACATTCCTTTCTGGGCAATGGGGATTTGCTTTGGGTTAACAAGGATCAGATTAGGCTGCTTTCACTTTTGCCTTTTGGTAGTAGCTCCAACCTTATACTAGGGCCAACCAACATGAAGACACCCCGCCCCCAAGTTGCTGGGCTACTGCTGCCATCTTTCTTGACCATTGGCCTTGCTGGCAGGGGCTGACCGGAGCTGAAACTCTGGCAACATCTGGAGGGCACCACATTGTCTATCCCTGACTCATATTGTAGCTTTGTGTGGTGCTGTTCTAGATGTGCTTTTAATTGCCCTATTTGGAGCCTTTACTTGGGATAGAACGGGGTCACTAACCTTTGTGGACCCATGGACACATTCCAGACATTGAGAGAATGCTGTTGGTGCCAGTCACAAAATGGCTGTCATGAGGTGTGGCATAGCAGAACATTAGAGTCCTTCTAGTCCAGCTGGATACTTTCAGGAATCTGATAATATGGGTTAGAAGTTTGTTGGATGTGGGGAATAAATGGATAGAGAGAAGCAAATGAGCCAAATTTACAATGCCTATTTTATATAGTAAGTATCAGATTCTCCCCTTCCTTTTTGGTGCATCCATTTGTTTCTTCCCTAACCTTTCACTTAAAATAAAAATAAAAAATCATGTTCTAGAGAGAATGCAAAGTAAACTGAAATGCTTTGACTATAGCTGCAACCCACATGCCCTCCTCTGTATACATAGAAAAGACAGTACGTGTTTCTGTAAATTGTGCAGCTTCATCCTGGAAAGTCATATTTTGCACCTCATCTGGTCTAAATATTGAGTTTATGGTGGTGGGGAGTAAGGGGGAGGAACGTTGCTTTGCATTATGTGTTATGGATGCATGATGTTTATTTAAGAACTCAGTTTGCAGGAATGTTTTCCAGACCTGCGGTTCACCGCAATAGACAGTTGTTGATATTCCATTCCCAAGAGTGTTAGAATATGTTTAGAAATTGCGACACTTTTTAAAACCAGATGTCCTACATAATCTACACCAAAAAAGGGGTGTGGTGTGTATGTATGCAAATACAACTGTTATTTGGCTTAACAAACAGGCTGCTAAAGCAAGCCATGATGACTCTCAGAAGCTGTATTTTCTTTTCTTTTTTTGGAAATCATAGAATTGTAGAGTTAGGAGGGACTCCAAGAGTCATCTAGTCCAACAAGGGATGTAAAATCCCTAGAGGGGGGAAATGAAAATTAAGCAAACCCACTCTGTGCTACTGGGCAGAGATCAGGCCACAGTTTCCCCATCCCTGCTTTAAAGGGTAGGGTGGTCATGTGAGCTACCTCACAGAGGATAGTTTGAAGACATGTCAGTGGTTGCTATTTGCTGTCAGAGGTCAGTATTTGTTGAGATAGTCTGAGTAAGGAAAGCAATTCAGAGCTTGAGACCACATTGCTCTCCACAGCCAAACACAGAGCTACAATGAGACAAGATTGTCATGAGCCCTGCATCCTAAGTCCTAGCATCAGAGGATTCAGATTTGGGTGAATCACAAGTCAAAATAGTAGGGGAGCCCTCAGCACCCACTTCTACACCCTCCTGGCCTGAGAACAAGGCTCTCTCATTATCCTCATACCCCGAGAATGACTCCTCAGTAGCTTCTCTCCTGCTTCACAGCCACTCAGGAGCACATAGCTGCTGAATTGTCTACAAGCCTTTAAAGACTTGCAGATGACCGACATTGGAGTGGAAAGCTATGTCAGCCTCCCTAAAACATTGAGCTGCTCTGGACCTTTGCTGAGACAACATCTTCTATAGGTCAGGCAGGAGGGACCACTGGGAGCTGTCCAGGGTCCTGCCCTGCCCTGCCTGGGCACTGTTTATTACTCCCAAGTCTCACCAGTGAAGGACTATGATGAAACATTCCAGACAGAGGGACTGTGGGAGCCCTTGAATATAGGTAGGGGGCAAGTCATGGCCCCCATAGCACTCTAAATCCGTAGCGAAGAGTTCCCATGCCCTTCATAATTTAGGCATAATTCCCCTGTTTGACATCCATATGAAAACCTCATTGAGCACCAATTGTTGTTTCAGTGAGCTCTAGAACTTGCCCCAGTATGCTCTGCAAAACAGAGGCACACATATGGAAAAGATTCACATTTTGAAAATCAATGTTGTAGCAGGTATTTATTTAGCTTTATGTATGGCTCTCTGACCCACAACCTAATAATGGATTAAAAAATCTAAATGGTTTTTTAAAAACTTCTTTTTTTAAAGAAAGAAAGAAAACCTCTCTGACTTACCCTGAAGGCCCCTAGCGAGTCTAAGACTTTGCCTCCTTAGCTCTTCAAAGGACAATTTATTAAGGAAGTTCATGACCATATTTATTTTACTGCTAAAGAGTTTGTTAGCACATTCAAGAAAGTGTGGGCGATTTTCTTGCTTTGGTTTATTGCCTGCTGGAGTGAGTTATTGCTTACCTGAGTGAGTCTGCTGAGCAATAGTTCAAATTAAAACTTGCCATTTATCATGTTCACACCAATCCAAAATGACCACAGAATCCGAGCCATAATTATTTGCAGGCCTCTGGCTGCAGAGCTGTTGCAACAAGGTTTTTAAATACCATCAGGGAGGCAACAGATAGGAAAAGTTGCATTAAAAGGAAACTCTGGGGTGGGGAGGTTTGTTCAAAAGCCATGATGGCTGCTCTAGTATTAGCAGAAATCCAGTGCCCCACATTATTCTTCAGCAGATGATAGAACAGGGCATGTCATCATTGCCTACAAAGAGGACACACACCCTGTGCATATGTTTGCATATGCTCATTCATACATATAGAGGCACGTTGGGGGGGGGACTACTAGAAGTTAAATAAAAATACAATACAACCAAAGCAGAAAGACAATACTTGTGAGAAATCAATCTTTCAGTGTGGCAGTACCTGTTATCTAGCACTCCCTGCCTATTGATATTAGGCTGGTGCCATCAATGTACTTAATTCGTTCTGGAGGTCCGTTCTTAACCTGGAGGTCCGTTCTTAACCTGAAACTGTTCTTAACCTGAAGCACCACTTTAGCTAATGGGGCCTCCCGCTGCTGCCATGCCGCTGGAGCAAGATTTCTATTCTTATCCTGAAGCATTATTTCTGGGTTAGCAGAGTCTGTAACCTGAAGCGTATGTAACCCAAGGTACCACTGTAAGACCCCACAGTTTCTGTTGTATCTCATTTCGACAGAAATATGAACCCTGGAACCCCAGGAATCTCACACCACTTGGAGACTGAGGTGGTGTGCAACAAACAGTACATTAGTTTGTTTTTTAAAAGCTCTTAGTTTTATCTATATTTTGATAATTTTGTTATGTTTACTGTTTAAAGACTATTATTTTACACCAATTGTGTGTGTGTGTGTGTGTGTGTGTGTGTGCGCGCGCGCACACACACAGTGGTATATAATTAAATCTTGTTAAATAAAAGTAAATAAATTGCTGGAAAGAAGGTGGCCAGTTGACCTGTGTGCTTCCTCGGTCTGCTGTGTGAGTGCTCCCTGTTGATGGGCAACTTTAAGATTCCACCTGCAAACCATTCTTTCAAATTGAGGATTGTCATATGTAAAGAAGACACACAAATGATCTCAGTTGTGATAGTCCCAGGTAAGTGGATTGGAAGGTGTGTAAATTGTCCCATAAAATTGTAGCAGTTGAGAGATTTCTGAGACAGCTTCTGGCTCAGGCAGCAAACATAGCCAAATCTGACTTTTACCGTTTAGAAAAGGGAGGCAATTTGGCCAGGGAACTGAGAGCGTAAGAGAACTGGGGAGGTGGAAGCCAATCTGGCTCTTGCATCTGCATTTTCTCTGGGAATGGAGGAAAGTTAAGCCCCCTAAAGCTCTAATTTATTTTATTTATGCTTTCCATTTGCATCCAAAAGTGGTCTATGGCTATAGCCCGGCAATAATGATAAAATTCCTCATTTTCACTCAGCACATAAATGAAACACATACAACAGGATGGTAAAAGCAATGCAGCTATGGCAGAGATAACAGTAAGGGAAAATTCCCATGCAAGTGTGACAAAAAGCTAGGCTAACCTCCTCCATAAGGTTTTCATTTTATTTACTCACTGGAGGCAGGCCAGAGCTGCTGACATATGTTCTATGGGATGTTTGGGACTCATTAGTGAGGTGAATTAGCACTGTAGCTTGACCTGTTGACAAGCATGATCTTTAACCTCCTGACGTAAAGGTGACTGCAATTTGCAAGGGCTTCACAACCTCCCCCCATCCCGAGTGGTTGGGAGGCAGGCTTATTTGCTTCTTCGAAACCATAAATGACGCTCGCTGTCTGAACTCAGTTGACTTGCCAGTTCATAGTGCATGGCACAAAACCAGAAGGCACAGTGTGGGGGTTTCTGTGCTACTAATCAATCTGCAATAGAGTAGAAGTTGGACAGAGACGCTTTACTCAAAAAGGCTGAGCTTCTTATCTTCTCCCTAAATAGGATATTTAAGCAACTGTTCATTATAGGAAATACATCAATAACAACAGCAGTGCTTTAACATGCATGCAGTTCTTGTCTGGGCAAAGGCAGATATTAATGAGGCAAGCATGTAAGTGTTTAACAGTCTAAACAATAAAGCTGCATCATATAAGGACTGACATTTCTGTTAACTGTGGCTTCTCTCAGTTTCTCTTTTTAGTTTCTTGAGTTTACTTCACCACATTTCTGCATCCATTTGCATTTTTTTAAAAAGCCATTCTGAAGATTTATCAGCATTTTAGTGCACATTTCTCCTAATATACACATTTTGCAAGGAATTTTCCCCAATACAGTGCATTTTTGTATGTTTATTTTCAATAATATATGCATTTTATGCACCCCTTTCCCTTATATACTCATTTTTGTATACATTTGGGGGTTGAAAACTGCACCACAAAACTCAGAGAACTTTGAAGGACAGCTGTGTTTCGGGTTGCATCTTGTTTTGGGAAGTGCAAATTATGAAGGTTTGCCTTAAAATGCAAAACCAAAATGAACTTCTCCTCCATCCCTAGTATCACATGAGATAGGCAGGGAGGGCTATAACAGAGAGCTAGTGAGCAACCAAGGCTAGCTTACTGGTTAAGTCATTCTCAGTGTTTGGAGGAGCCAAAGTTGGTCATTCATAGAATCATAGAATCATAGAATCATAGAGTTGGAAGAGACCACAAGGGCCATCGAGTCCAACCCCCTGCCAAGCAGGAAACACCATCAGAGCACTCCTGACATATGGTTGTCAAGCCTCTGCTTAAAGACCTCCAAAGAAGGAGACTCCACCACACTCCTTGGCAGCAAATTCCACTGTCGAACAGCTCTTACTGTCAGGAAGTTCTTCCTAATGTTTAGGTGGAATCTTCTTTCTTGTAGTTTGGCTCCATTGCTCCGTGTCCGCTTCTTTGGAGCAGCAGAAAACAACCTTTCTCCCTCCTCTATGTGACATCCTTTTATATATTTGAACATGGCTATCATATCACCCCTTAACCTCCTCTTCTCTAGGCTAAACATGCCCAGCTCCCTTAGCCGTTCCTCATAAGGCATCGTTTCCAGGCCTTTGACCATTTTGGTTGCCCTCCTCTGGACACGTTCCAGTTTGTCAGTGTCCTTCTTGAATTGTGGTGCCCAGAACTGGACACAGTACTCCAGGTGAGGTCTGACCAGAGCAGAATACAGTGGCACTATTACTTCCCTTGATCTAGATGCTATACTCCTATTGATGAGGCCCAGAATTGCATTGGCTTTTTTAGCTGCCGCGTCACACTGTTGGCTCATGTCAAGTTTGTGGTCAACCAAGACTCCTAGATCCTTTTCACATGTACTGCTCTCAAGCCAGGTGTCACCCATCTTGTATTTGTGCCTCTCATTTTTTTTGCCCAAGTGCAATACTTTACATTTCTCCCTGTTAAAATTCATCTTGTTTGTTTTGGCCCAGTTTTCTAATCTGTCAAGGTCGTTTTGAAGTGTGATCCTGTCCTCTGGGGTGTTAGCCACCCCTCCCAGTTTGGTGTCATCTGCAAATTTGATCAGGATGCCCTTGAGTCCATCATCCAAGTCGTTGATAAAGATGTTGAATAAGACCGGGCCCAAGACAGAACCCTGTGGCACCCCACTAGTCACTCTTCTCCAGGATGAAGAGGAACCATTGATGAGCACCCTTTGGGTTCGGTCAGTCAGCCAGTTACAAATCCACTGAGTGGTAGCATAGTCAAGACTGCATTTTACCAGCTTCTTTACAAGAATATCATGGGGCACCTTGTCAAATGCCTTACTGAAATCAAGGTAGGCTATATCCACTGAGTTCCCTTCATCTACCAGGCTTGTAATTCTGTCAAAAAATGAGATCAGGTTAGTCTGACATGACTTATTTTTCAGAAATCCATGCTGACTATTGGTGATCACAGCATTCCTTTCTAGGTGTTCACAGACTGTTTTCTTAATGATCTGCTCCAGAATCTTCCCTGGTATTGATGTCAGACTGACTGGGCGGTAATTATTTGGGTCCTCTCTTTTCCCCTTTTTGAAAATAGGGACAACATTTGCCCTCCTCCAGTCTGCCTCCCTCTGACTTGGAAGGAATAAAAAAAAGCTTCAAGTCAGGCAGGACTTTTGCCTGGCGGAACAAGTCTCCCCTGAGCAATGTTTGTTAGCTTGCTTGGCTCCTGCTTTGCTTTACACATACCCCATACTGAAGTGCCGAGACTTGACCAAGGCCACACAATAAAACCATGGCAGAGATCTGAACTCCTTTCTCCAAGCCTTTCCCCACCGTTCATTAGTCTATATTAAAGGTTATTGACAAATCAGCACTTCCAATTTAACTTCCAATTGTTAGTTAAGTTCCGGGTTGCAAACTGGGCTAAAAATGCAAACAATTAGGCAACAATGCTACTTGCAGAAATGAAGCTCAGAAATAAGAAATCAGCTCTTTCCACAATCTGGATATATTTATCTCTTTCCATATATTTCTGCATAAACAAAGCACAGATCTTATTGAACGTATCTAATACCCAACTTTCCAAGTCAATATAAATAATTAAGCCTGTCTCTTTTTTCAGACAAATTATCAGCAGGGAAAGCTTTACAAAATATTTCCTCGTGAAATACAGAGCTATTTCTTTAAAGAAAGGGATCTGGCAGAACTGGGAGGCAGTTAGCTTAGCGCCATTAATACAGAACACAGTCTATCAGCATTTAGTGAACTCTTGGTGACCCTGGCGGAGAGCAGCAACTTTAGCTTCTCCTTATGAAAAATATGAATAAAAAGTAGAGTCAAAATGTAAGCATCACTCACAGAAAATGTTAGATTGGAATGACGCACATCATTTCAGCGCCTTGCACACAAAGTGGATGCCAGAGAAATGGTATCCAGAAGTTTGCTTTTCTCAGACAGGGAGACCACCATTTTAGGGTTAAATGCAGGAATCTTATGGAACTTTCGTACTAAGGATGTTTGTGGGATCATCATCATCATCATTCAAATTCTGATACAAACTAATCTGTTCCATACCTCCTGGGTTAATATGTTTCCCTGTGGATTTTCCTTAGTTATTTATAAAAGTATTTATAAGGTATCAGGGCAGGGAACAACAATGCTTAATACCCACTGAAGGCAGTACAGAACAATGGTTAAAATGACTGGCTGCTGTTTGCATTTCTCTAAATTTAGCAATGCACTTCTTGGTTGAAAGGAATGTGACAAATTTCATATAAAATGCATATTTTACAATAAACCACATTGCATAAATGCACGTTTTGTAAGAAAGTACATTAAAAGGATAGTATAGGTGCTGCCTGCAGGGAGGAGTTGTGCTGATGTCCCTGAGACCCCACAGCTAATTCTCCCCTGGCCTCCTCGCTGGCCCAAGTAGGACTAATTCAGCCAGCTAGCCCTGGTGACTATCTAATGGTAATTGGATGGATTTCCCCCAAATTGATTTTTGAACTTTGAATTTTATTGTTATTCATGTTTTTATACTGTATTTTATGCTGCTTCTATGTTGTATTACAATTAAGTGTTTAAAATTTGTTGTTAGCTGCCCTGAGCCCTGTTTTCTGAACCAGGAAGGGCAGGGTATAAATAAAAATTATTATTATTATTATTATTATTATTATTATTATTATTATTATTATTGGGAGGGGATAAGGTAAGATGAACACAGTGCAGATGTGCTGACCCCTGATCACTTTGCCTTGCCTCTCCATTTCCCAGTAAGTGGGTGCAGCTCAGCGATTGGAAGGTGATGTGATCATTGCTGCTCCACCACATTATCCATCACTGCATTTTGGCCTTCCATATTCAGGACGAATGCTTCTATAAGGGTAATGTATGCAAGCAAAAACCAACCAACCTTTAAATGCTGATTAATATTTTTACCTGGTTTTACTACTACTACTGCTTTATTTGTTAAATTTCTATAGAAACACAAAAATACATGACGTAGTAACAAACAAAAACAACACTCCCCAACACAGTTTAAAAGGCCATAGATTGTTTAATTAGCCAAAGGCCTGGGAGAAGAGGAATATTTTTGCCTGGCACCTAAAGATATGTTATCAAGGTGCCAGAAAAGCTTCCTTGGAGAGAGCATTCCATAAGTGGGGAGCCACCACATAAAAGGCCCGTGTTGCCACTTTCTAGTCTTGTCATGGAAGAGGTACACAAAGAAGGACTCCAAATGATGATCACAGAGTCCATCCAGGTCACTTCATATGGAAAGACCCATCCTTGAGGTATTGCAGTTCTGAGCCCTTTAAGGCTTTATAGTTCAAAACCAGCACTGGTTGCTCTGATGCCAATCTCTAGGACATGTGATACCCCCTTGGGAAACTTTCATTTGGTAACCTTTCCAATACTCCTCCCAATCTCTTGCTTCATGTTGCTTTTCAGGCAATGCTGCCTGACAACAACATAAAGGTGTCTAAGAATGCCCAGAGAGATTTTGATCATCCAGTATGAGTCCTGTTGACTTCTCTTGAAATGCATTCTCTTTAAATCAGCATTTTAGTTCGGATTTCTGCTGAATTTATACATTTTGGTATATACAATCTTGTAAAGCAATTTCCCATTTTTTGTTATTTTCACAAATGTATGCCCTTTTACGTACACTTTACCCTAGCATGAGCATTTTTATATACAGTGGTACCTTGGTTCTCAAACTGAATCCGTTCTGGAAGTCCGTTCGACTTCCAAAACGTTTGCAAACCAAGGTGTGGCTTCTGATTGGCGCTGGAAACAATGCCGACAGCCAAAACAGATGTTTGGCTTCCGAAAAATGTTTGCAAACCAGAACACTTACTTCCAGGTTTGCAGTGTTTGGGAGCTGATTTGTTCGTCAACTAAGCTGTTCGGTAACCAAACTACCATTGTACATTACTTGGTTGAAGAACTGCACTGCAAAATTCAGATAACTGCAAATTTTGAAGAATTGATGTGTTTCCGTTTATGTATTATTTTGGAAACTGCAGATGAAGTTTAATTGCTAACTGAATTGGATTTCTTCCCCATCCCTAATATACAGCACAACCCAGTCCCTATAATTTATTGTGGTCAGAAGAAGGAGGTGCAGTTTGTGCATGGAGCTCTCTCTCTCACAATATGGAATATGCCAGAGCTTCATGTGTGCATTGGAGCAAATTAGTTTAAGCTGAGTCTCTACTTTTGAAATTTCCCTGCAGAGGGAACGTGCCTCTTTAAAAATAAGATAGGATAATGTTTTATTTTCAAGCCAGGAGGTAGAGGAGGACCCATTTTGCTTTGACAAACAAAAGCCACAGAAGAAGCTATGTTGAATCTGGTCTTTACATGCCTGCTGCCTCCTTAGTGATGGAATAATTTATGAAGCTAACAAAATACTCCCAATAAAATGTAAAGACCAGGAACATAAAATGTGTAATAATCCTCAGCTAAACAAAATGACTGCTATAGCTACGACTTGCTAGTTTTAGTAGGGCATTTAACAACAACAGCCGTCACAGAACGGCACACAAATTTCAAGAAATAACTGTCCAATCTCGTCATTTTAACCATCCGCATTATACAAGCTACTCAGTCAATTAAGGACTGGATTCTGCAGCCATTAGGCTGGCAATATACAAAGGAAGGGGGAAGCTTTCCACCAAGAGGATTTTACATTCAATTTGATGGCTGTGAAAACATCTAGGCTCTGAGCATCAAGTTTACCAGCTATGGCCAAAGATCAAGAATCTAAGGATGGACAAAACTGTCATAAGAACATAAAAAGAACCCTGCTGGATTGAGCCAAAGGCCTATCTAGACCTGAACTCTGTTCTCACAGTGGATAACCAGATACCTGTGGGAAACGGGGAAGCAGCACCTGAGCAAAACAGCAGTCTCTGCCTACCTGCAACTCCCAGCAACTGATGTTCAGAGGTGGCCTCCAACAGTGGAGGTAGAACGTATCCACTTGGGTAGCTTTAAAAGAAGGTTGGACAGATTCATGGAAGATAAAGCTACCATAGCCATGATAGCTATGGTCCATCTCGATTGTAAGAGGCAGTAGGCCTTCCTAGCGCAATTACTGGGAAGTGAAGGTAGGGAGAGTGCTATTGTGCTCAGGTGCTGCTTGTGGGCTTCCCATAAGCATCTCATTGCCCATTGTGTGCACAGGATGCTGGACTAGATGGGCCTTTGAACCGATCCAGCAGGGGTCTTCCTAGGTTCTTATGACAGTTTGGTCCATCCCTATGTGCAACCCTATCTGGGATGTGGGTGGCGCTGTGGGTTAAACCACAGAGCCTAGGACTTGCCGATCAGAAGGTCGGCGGTTCGAATCCCTGCCATGGGGTGAGCTCCTGTTGCTCGGTCCCTGCTCCTGCCAACCTAGCAGTTCGAAAGCACGTTAACGTGCAAGTAGATAAATAGGTACCGCTCCGGCGGGAAGGTAAACGGCATTTCCGTTTGCTGCTCTGGTTCACCAGAAGCGGCTTAGTCATGCTGGCTACATGACCCGGAAGCTGTACACCGGCTCCCTTGGCCAGTAAAGCGAGATGAGCGCCGCAACCCTAGAGTCGATCACGACTGGACCTAATGGTCAGGGTTCCCTTTACCTTTGCTATGTGCAACCCACCTCGGGTTGTGTTGGGACAGTCTTTCATTCTGCTTATAGTGCCCTAAATATCTATCCATCTTTACTGAGGGAAAGTAACAGAGCTTTTACATAACACTTAGTTAGAGGAGCAACATTCCTCACCCCCCCTTTGCTAAGAATAATAGGGGTGCCTCCCCTTATCTTGTAAGACAGGGAGATTTCAAGGGAGATATCTAATTGCTTGCTTCATCAGCATGTTTCTCAGAAAAGGATGCCTGGGAATTGGACAGAAGAGGCAAAAATCTGAAAATCCTGCTTCACAGCATCACTACTTAAAACAATAATTAAACTATTGAGAAATATTGAAGGGACAACAACAAAAAATTATCTTGAGATTTGTATGCCTGATACTTCACTGGTGTAAATATTCAAAGGTCTCTGGCCTGGGAGACATTATACGTGAGGCTTATGAACACCTTAAGAATGATGCCTTATACTGAGGCAGACCATTGGCCAACCTAGCTCAGTATTGTCTACACTGACCGGCAGTAGCTCTTCAGGGTTTCAGGTGAGGAGTCTTTCCCAGGCTTACCTAGAGATGCTGGAGATTTAACCTGAGGCCTTCAACATACAAATCAAAAGGCTTTACCAATAAGCTATGGGCCTAGAGCTCTTCCTTGTGAAAGATGGCACCTTATATTTGATGAGGGTAATAACAGGGTAGATTACCTTGCCAGTTTTCTCTGAATTATTCCACCCATTGAATTTTCTTTCTTAACTGTCTGTCATTCTTTTTCCTTCTTCTCACCAACTACACATGGACTGTTGCTTGGGATGGAGAGAAGATCTCTAATCTACTGCATAACACAATAGTTAAAGAGTGTTAGACTTCAGTTCAGATGCAGGAGCCCCTTTGCTTGGGTTCCCCATTCAGCACTGAGGTCTCGCCAGATGGCCTTGACTAATAGTTATATGAACCTAAGTCAGTCATGTCTATTAAGTCACTAGCCCTTGCATTCATGCTGTGTCTATGCATACATGTGTTTAAAACCCAAATGGTTACACACCTGAACAGGTCCAGTTCCATGTTTTGGCAAACCCTGAGCAAGCTGTCCTTGGTGTTCCCTTGAGGTGACTGAGCATCCTCCATAAAACCAGCCACACTTTTAGCCCCCAGCAGAAGCACTGATGCAGCCTCCCCCTGTCCTGGTAGGAGAGGGTTTGGATGAGCTGGAGGGTGGGTTCTCCCTGACATCAGCACAGGAATAGGCTGGGAGCCACAGCAGGACAGTAGGGATGTGAGATTGAATTTGCTGTTGCTAACTATTAGATTTTATTGAGGATATGGCTATGCTCTATCTCCACTGCCAGAGGCAATATGGTTCTAGATAACAGTTGGTGGGAATCACAAATAGGAAAAGTGCTGTTGTGCCTTTCTTGTGGGCTTCCCATAGGCATCTGATTGACTATTGTGAGAACAAGTTTTTGGACCAAACGGGGCTTTGGCCTGATGCAGCAGGGGTGGTGGTGGAGGAGGAGAAGGAGAAGGAGAAGGAGAAGGAGAAGGAGAAGGAGAAGGAGAAGGAGAAGGAGAAGGAGAAGGAGAAGGAGAAGGAGAAGGAGAAGGCTACTTTGCTTCCTGTACTGGTGTCTTGTATTTCCTTCATTTCCTGGGAACTAGATCAATTGAAATGGAGGAGGGTTTCCCCCTCCTTTTTCACAAATTATGAGGAACCTTTCTCTAATAACAGACACACCCAGTCATGGTCAGATTTGGAAGAGAGAGAGAAATGTGGTTCTGTTAAACCATGGAACGCTGCTAGATTCTACTGTAACCATGTAATTAGTGCTTATTCTATCTGGGATTTGCTTGTCAGATATGATCTTATTTAATTACATGCCCATGCAAACACTTTCTTTGTATGCATTCATGCAAGCAGTTTGTATGCAAAATAGTTGTGCAATTGCACACCCAGAGAGAGATGCAAACTGATCTGATTAATGTCCCTTAGGGCCCTTGGATAATTTCAACAAGATTGCTAGACCAAAACTGGTTTCGGTAAAACTGGTCATTTTATCTTTTCAGATTTGAGAGTCGCATTTGTACAGAGGCCTTGTAATCATCTCTTTCAAATGGTGCAGCCAAGATCAAGACAAGCTGATAGGAGCTGCAATAATTAAAACAGAGGCTTTCATTTCTAAGTGCAATATTTGGAACATATGAACCCTTTCACAAAAGTCCCCTTCAGAGGCATCTTTGGATGAATTCAGTAGGCACACCTGCCCTGGGTCCTATGGGGGATAAGTTTTAGGGTGGGCAAGGGGGGCATTCAATTCAGGAATATGTTTTAGATTAAATGTGATTACTCCTCAAGGGTAGGGATGTTGAAAAACTGACAAGAGCAGAAGAGGAAGCAGAAATGGCTGCAGTGTGCAAGTTCATCTGTGATCAGGAAGAGAAACTACAGTGGTACCTCGGGTTAAGTACTTAATTCGTTCCAGAGGTCCGTTCTTAACCTGAAACTGTTCTTAACCTGAAGCACCACTTTAGCTAATGGGGCTTCCCGCTCCTGCCGCTCTGCCGGAGCACGGTTTCTGTTCTTATCCTGAAGCACTATTTCTGGGTTAGTGGAGTCTGTAACCTGAAGCGTATGTAACCTGAAGCGTATGTAACCCGAGGTACCACTATACTCAAGGGAAGATAATCAGTATTCTTATTGTTGCTGTTTTTAAATGTCCAAAGAATTAATTAATCTCATTTTATTTCATTTTGGTGTTTCCTTTACATTTAAATGAATGTAAGTTACATATACAGTGGTACCTTGGGTTACAAACGCTTCGGGTTACAAATGCTTCAGGTTACAGACTCTGCTAACCTGGAAGTAGGACCTCAGGTTAAGAACTTTGCCTCAGGATGAGAACAGAAATTGCACGGCGGCAGCACGGCAGCAACGGGAGGCCCCATTAGCTAAAGTGGTACCTCAGGTTAAGAACAGTTTCAGGTTAAGAACGGACCTCCGGCACGAATTAAGTTCTTAACCCGAGGTACCACTGTATTAGATAAATAGTTATGTATGTTACATAAGTCTTGTTAAACAATGGACAGTGAAAATAATAACATAGTATCTGGTGGGAGTTGAACTGCAGCAGAATGAAAGCAGCGTTGATTGTGAGAAATACAAGTTAGAATAAAATTGTTTCCTTCTTATATCCCGACTCAAGAGTGTTCCTATTCCTGGGAAATGCCCTGGTGTTGCAGGCACCTTCCTATGCATTTTGCATGAATGGTCTTAGCAGGGGGGAGAGTTGTTTAAGTGGTGGTGTGTATTACCGTTCTGTAACCAAGCAACATTTTATTGCCTGTGCAATTTTTTTCTGACTGCTGTATGGAAAAGCACATGAATCTGACCTTTGAATAGTTTTGTAAGTAAACCATTTTATGACTTACTAAACATGTGGTCTATCTCTGTGCTAGGGAAGTGGGATGCTTTGGAAAAGTGGGATACTTTCACTAGAAAGGGCACATTTAAAAGGTTTTACAGCCTATATTTACACACTTTTCTTTGCTGCGTGTTTTGTGATTTTAAATCTCTGCTGCAGCTTTGTCACCAAAGACTATTGTGCCTAACTTGGGTCTTGGCTTTGAACATAAGGTAGGGGTGGGAACCTGTGACTCTCTGGCTGTTGCTGGACTGCAACTCTCATTATACCTGACCACTGTTATTGCTGGCTGGATTGGATAGGGGTTGAAATCCAACAGCATCAAGGGCCACAGGTTCCACACCCCTGGTTTAAACCTTGCTGAGAATCATGTCTTCTCTATCGACACTATTTGTTCTATGACTTTCAAGATATTGTAAGATACTGTATATACCCTATTTAATTCTGCCTTGTTCCAAATTCCCATTTCCCCTAAAGTCACTGCAAACTGAAAAGTAGCATATTTTAATGCATATTGGGGTGGTAGAAATAATCTCCCACTATTTTCATGCCTCTCTTTTGCTATTACAGCAACATTTTCTCTTGTGACCGAACAATAAATGTTTCATAAACACTTCCATCCATCTGCAAGTGGACCTTGAAAATTGATTATTTTTGTTTGTTTGTTTTTACCCTTCCAAATGTTTCTGCTGTTAATGCAGCCAACATATTATTTTTTCCCCTGCTAGGAAAGAATGTGAAGAATTAGGAAAGCTGAAAGAAAGCAAGACTATGTGTTTTGAAGATGAAGCCACTCATGAACATTGGCACACAGCCTTCTTGGAACACACGTCCAAACACAGCCTGAGGACCGATGAACAGTCAATTTTTCAACCCCGTGGGGTGGTTTTCACATTATCGGGGACAAAGCAATAGAGCAGAACTCTTTGCTTCATATTTAAAGGTCACCATGGTTAATATTTATTAGAAGTGTGGGTATTTATTTGGGGATAGTTTTCATCTATTATTTCTAGGAAGGCCACAAAGAGTTCAGCACTATGGAGAAACAGTTAATGTTGTTTTTATGCTAATAACTACCAAATGGTACTGCTGCAGTTCTGGACTGGAAAGGGCAACTTACATTTTCCACACATGCACGTTAATGGTACAAGCAACACTGTAAATAATAATAATAATAATAAGTTGTTCCAGATATAGCCTAAACAGAAACAGATTTCATCCCTGTTCTGTAAATTTGATGGCTCAATAACGAATGCATTCAGTATGGCTTGACTTTGTTTTACACGCTTTAGACAAATGTTGTGTTCAGCGGCGTAGCATGGGTTATCAGCACCCGGGGCAAGGCAAGTAATTTGCGCCCCCAAACCCGGGGCAAGGCAAGTAATTTGCGCCCCCTAACCCCTAACCATGGTCATTAATACTGACGGCTCTACTCTGGGGCAAACGTTGTGGTGACTACTGCCCTCCGTGGTGTTGTTTTTGCAATTAAAGGACCCCTGCCTCAAATAAAGCATCTTGGGGATTGGGGACTGGGATTTGCCAAGGGAGCTGGAAATTGCAGTTCAGTGGCGGGTCAGGGGGAGAGGGTCCCTTCCGCGTCTGGGTGCCGCGGGCCCCTTTGCGTCAAGACGCGCATCTTTGGGCGTCGCGGCGCAGCCTTCTCAGTCCCCCTCCCCGGCCCGGCTAGTCCCGACGCGGCTTCTTTCTGGCGCGGGGAGGGGGCGGCTCTGGGGCCAGTGCGTCGGCCGGCCTCCGGCACGGGTGAGGGGGGGCCCCGTCGGGGCGGGTGGGCGGTCTTGGCGCGCAGGCACTAGAGCGCCGCAGATGGTGCGTTTGGCGGGCTGCGCGCGTCCAGACAGCGACCCGAGCCTGGGCGGCGTGGCGCTTGGTGCCGGAGCCTCTGCTCGCAGCGCCCCGTCGGGAGACCCGGCCGGAAGGAGCCTCGAGCCGGCTGTCGGACGCGGTTGAAGCAGCCAGGGCGGCATGGCAGGCGGTGTGTACCCCCTGCACCCCCCACGCTACGCCACTGCTCTCTGCCCCACCGCCAGGCTTCGGAGCAGCCTTCCGAAGGCTGGCGGCGGGAGGAGGTCTCTCCGCCTGGACAGTGGGGTTCCTGCTTCCTCAAGGAGGGCCGGCCAAACGCGCCCCCCCAAATGTTGCGCCCGGTGCGGCTGGCACCCCTGGCACCCCCCACGCTATGCCACTGGTTGTGTTCACAAATAATATAGTCCGCAGGCAGGCATCTTCACTCCCATCCCTTCGTAAGTGAATACATCTTTTTGCATATATGATCCTAGCTAGCTATTAGGAACACCTCCAAAATTATACGCATCCAAATTTCATCCCAGATTTGAAAGTTTTAAATTACCTGCTTCTGTTTCTGAAGCAAAGCTAAAGCCTTTGTCATCGTTAACTGGCTGCAGTGTTTCTCTGGGTCCCCAGAGACAGAGGGATAGGGTAGTTGGTACCTGAGACACCTCCTGGACCTACAAGCCACTTCCTATGTGAGAGCTGTAGAACCATCCCATTCCAACATTTGTCTCTGCTGAGAGCCTCTCTGGACCACCACCAGATGCCCAGACAGTGCTGTAACAAACAAAGACACTTTGGATCACACCATGTTCTGAATCTGAATCTGGAAGGTGGGGAGTTTGAAGCACCCCTCTTTTTTAGAAGTACAATGTCCATACGGTTGCCTCAAAGGGACATGCCACATTCATCCCTAACAGCAACTTGTTTTACTCGAGAGACATTTGAGCATGAAGTAGTGGGTTGTTCTGGTTAGAATATCCTTGGTGAATTGATTCTACTCATAAGAGATGCCAATGGCAATTAACACTCTGCATTTGAATATTTCCATCTTTTCTATGTATGTATTTATTTATAGAACCATAAGTGTGTTCGATGTTTTCCAGAGTACAAGCAGGGTTGCAAGCAGCTGTGTAGCCAACAGGATCTTCTGACTCTGGTGTGCTATTTGTATTGAAGGTCCCAGCCTGGTGCTATGTGTTTGTGTGTACAGTGGTACCTTGGGTTACATACGCTTCAGGTTACAGACTCCGCTAACCCAGAAATAGTACCTCAGGTTAAGAACTTTGCTTCAGGATGAGAACAGAAATCGTGCTCCGGTGGCACGGCAGCAGCAGGAGGCCCCATTAGCTAAAGCGGTGCTTCAGGTTAAGAACAGTTTCAGGTTAAGAACGGACCTTTGGAACGAATTAAGTACTTAACCTGAGGTACCACTGTACATGCATGATCCTGAGCTATTGTCCATAGCGCAGTGGCAGAGCACATGCTTTGCATGCAAAACATCCCAGGTTCAGTCCCTGGCATCGTCACAAAGGTCTTGTCTGATACTCTGAAGAACAGCTGTCAGTCCGTATGGAAGATACACAGCTTCCCTCAAGCATCTGGATGGCCACTCTGAGAACTTGATACTGGATTAGATGGGCCACTGGTCTGATCCAGCAGGCTCTTTTGGCCTTTTTATGTTCAGCTAGAGAGAGATGTGGTCTCACTTGCTATCAAGGAACTTCCTTTGTTCTGCACGACAGCCTTCACATACAGAGCCCCATGCCTCCCCACAATAGATTCAATCTTGTTTGCAACCCTCATTGACAGGAGAGAAGAAAGTGGTGAAACCAAAGTCCTCAATTATTTAAATGCATGTTTCAGAAGGAAAAACAATGATAAAAGGTGGCCTTAAAAGCAATTGGCAGTGGTGGGGCTGGGGCTGGGGAGAGAAAAGGACTTTTGTTTTTGTATGTGAGGAAGTAACCCATTACTCACAGTTTGATCCATTTCCTTTCACCAATAGTGTCAAAGATGCAAGGTCATCATCCCACTGCAAGGGAAAGAGATTACAAAAATATTAATGGAATCCTTGGGATTATGCTGTGTTTTACCAGAAGTAAAACTATGTTTTTAATACATTTCCACATATAAAAATAGCTTGAATGGATTCTTGAAATCATTGGCTTAATAGTTCTATGACAGACAGACAGAGAGAGAGAAAGAGAGGCAGGGAAGGAGGGAGGGAGGGAGGGAGGGAGAAGAGTCTCTAGTGACCAAAATCAGGTCACAGGAGTGAAGCTTAATAGAGAAATTGATGGGAGGGATAGCTGGGCACACAACTTGGGCTGGGTCCTGGAAGCTTGGCCTCCTGTCTCTTCCACACTAAAGACTAATATATGACTAGGACTATAGCCAAGCCTTCCTGAACCCGAGGCCCTCAAGATGTTAGCACTACAACACTCACCAACAGCAGCCAACATGGCCAAGTGAGGAATGATGGGAGTTGAAATTCTAGCAACATCTGGGAGGCACTAGGCTGGACCATAGTTATCACCACCCAGAAGTACCACTGAAAGTTTTAGTTGTTGGAAGCAGAGCTATATCAGTGGTACGGTGAGATTCCCAGAAAGGTGCACAGGCTTGGTGTATTTTAAAAGCATTTGCTGTTTCAGTTTGGTACCTCACATGATAACCAAAATGTGTCTTCCTGAAGAATACACACATCTCTTCTGAAACATAGGGGTTAATGATTTTTCTTCCCACTTTTGTCCAGCCTTCCCTAAATTGCACCCTTGATAGCTTCCACCTAATAAACCATTTAAGAACACAAATAGAAGGAGCTATAACCAAAGTACATATTTCAAACAAATGGAAACAAAAACAGTGCATTCCCCATATTGCCAAGAATTTCCAGTTTTGGACTCATTTCTCACTGGCCTGGGTTCAGGAAGGCTGAGGGCTCACCCCATTCCTTTAGACTCAGTAACAGTCTATTACATATTGCTAAAAGTTTGCTAGTGTCCACATTTTCATGCTTCTAGACATTTTTTCAGCACAATGGTCATGGGTTATAATGGGGCAAATGGGCCTCTGACAAGTAATGGAAAGCCATCCTTTACATATCATCTGAGTCACAGGAACTGGGCAAAGGTAATCTAGGTACCCATCAAACATGTCTCGTCCTCATTTTATAATCCAGGAACGAAAAGCAGCAACCACAAACCACACTTCAAATATTCGCTTTGCTTATTAAGGGACATGCTTGTAGCAAGTTTCTGCACTGATGGTATCTGCTAAATTGTGTGAGGTTTCTAATCGCTAAGTGGATTGTGCTTCAAAGAGCTAAATGAAAATATGCACTATATCAGTGTTACTTAGGTTATGTAGAGGGGAAAAATGACAAGGAGACCGAAAGACCTTCTGGCAAAGCAGAGCAACCTAAATGCAGAAAGAAAGCATCCACTTAAGACTTCTTCTGGGTCTTTCTTCATGCAATTCATTATGCTTTATGCCATTCATAATGTGTGTGTGTGTGTTTTCAAGCTAGATGAAACTGAGCAATAATTTTAGTGCACTCAAGGACTGTGGATGCAATTCATACGGCTAAGGAGTATCTGAGTGGAAATTGTGTGATCCCATCATGCACACAACAGCACAGGAACTGCTTTGCCATGCTGAGATTCCACAGTACAGCAGCATACATGTCATCATTGGAACCATACGTATAAGAGGCACCAGTTGCTATTAGGCAGACCAGTGGGGAGTGACTTTAGTCACACCTGCCCTTCTAGGCCAGGCAACAGCTGAGTAGGAACATCCACATGTAGCTGGCTCCATCACTGAGATTCTGGGATTCCTATGCACATTGTAGTGCCATGGAATCTTACTCTGTTCTAGGGCTGGGCTGTAGACAGCTGTTGGAAGGGGGTCAGGGAGTTGTGTCAGGGAGTCAGAACCAAAGACCACACCAGAGTCCAGAAGACTGTTGTTCAGGCAAAACACTGGTCCAAACAGGAAGCTCTCACTGTCCAGGAGAGCCCAAGGCCATGTTGGGTAGTCAGGCCCAGTACAGGCCTTAAGAATATTTTGCATGTGCAGCTTTCTAGATGAAAGTTCCTAACCTTATTGGGTGGTCAGGCATCTATAATAAGTTTGCCAGCAGTGTGCAGTGCCTCTGGAATGGAGCATTCTCCTTCAGGGTCTAGGTTGGACAAATCAGGATATGTTTGGGGTGATTAGGACAGAGAAGAAGGAAGGCATTTGCATTTCCCAGAGGTCTCACACTACTATGCATATCTGACAGTGGCAGTCCTTGGGGTCTCAAATTTCAGAAGTGCCCTGTGTCATAGCTATCAACTTTTCCCTTTTCTTGTGAGGAATCCTATTCGGAATAAGGGAATTTCCCTTTAAAAAAGGAAAATGTTGGCAGCTATGCCCTGTGTGGCATCAATATTTGGTGACCCCCTGTCTCCTACACTCCATTCTAAAGTGTCATTGTGGCATCTCCTGAGGCTCAGTGTCCAGTGCAACCAAACCAGTCACGCTCCCCTTCTGGATCTGACAAGAGTCATTCTCACTGAATATGCTTAAGGTGAATTCCATCTCACCTTGTCCCAATTCTCTGACAAAACTGAGTCAAAGTTCTGGGGTATATTTAAAATGACAGTGAGACAGAGTTCCTCTGTCAGAACAGCTCTGTCCTCCTGCTCAGGGCTTCTGACCCACGTGTTCCTGCAACCTTTGTTATTCTTTAAGAATCTCTCGGTAAAGACCCCTCTGAGGACTTTAAAGTTCCTCAATTAAAAAGCTACTTTTTTAAATTAAAAAAATGTTGGGAGACAAGTGGGTACCAAAAGAAGATGCATTATCTCTAAGCAGTCAGAGTTTGGTCCATTACTGGTGCTAAGGGGTTCTTCTTTGAAAAGGGACTATATATAGCAGTGTTTGAATATACAAGTTTGTAAATCTGCATTCTTGAATGGTTACCAGAAGGATATCCTTTCCTTTCCTTTCCTTTCCTTTCCATTCTATTCTTCTTTCCTTTTATTGGCATGTCATCTAGTCCTGATCCCTGTGTCATCAGCGCTGAATGGGATTAAGAACTGGGATGGGCAAGCATATTGGCTTGGATGGCATTTCCTGGCTTCTCTGATTTCTTGTGCTTTTTAAGGAAATCATCAGATGCTTCGTCTTTTCTCCCAAAGTTTCCTTTCCTGTCATTGACAGCCACAGTCTCAAGTTCTCCCTCTCCTTCTCCCTCCCTTACTTTTTACTCCTTTGCCAAACCATGTGCCACAAAATCAGCTCATCTTGGTTTTGTGCAAGAATATAGTTGGAAGACTTCTTTCGGAAAAAGCTGCTGGACATCACATATATTTTCAGAGAAGTAGGGGTGGGAATGAAGCAGATGGGAATTTATGGCCTAAAAAGGGGCTGCTACCCAGAAGTAAATCTCCTTCCTGATAAGCTACTTAGGAAGACCAATTAAGAGGACACAGATTTGCATAGAATTTGCATAGGCTAATCTATATGTAGCAATGCAAACCTAGAAATGAGTCGGCCCATTGAAATTAATGAGCCCAAGTTATTCAGGTTCATTAACCCCAATGGGTCTACTGTGAGTAGAGATAGCATTCGATACACGTTTTGTTTTGTAAAGCACACACATAGTTCATTAAATGGCGCTCTGAATCCTCTAGCAATTTTCAAGCGCACTGTGAAAGGAGCAAAAAAACTGCTGGATAGACCATTGCCCCCACCTTTCTAGTTTCTAGGCTACACCTTGAACTTGTCAAGCAGATGAGGGAAGACTATTAGATCAGGACCGGGCAAAAAGTTGCTCAGGGTCTATTGTTAGATTTTCAGGTGATTTGCAGTAGTTCAGAAAGGATTTCTGACTCCCAGTTGTAACTGAAGGAACAACAGAAATACATTTTTTCCCTTCTAAATTAAGCTGCTGAAAGTGAAACCAAGAAAGCTTGGAGGGGAAACTGGAGTCAGTGCCGGATTTACGTATAAGCTAAACAAGCTATAGTCTGGGGCTATAGCTACTCTCTTGGGGGGCCCCAAAAAAAATTGAATAAAAAAACTAGATGTACATTTCCAAAATATAAGATAAAAAACAAATAAACTGGCTTTAGATACCTATTAGGTCCATAAATTACCATATAGCATGTATTCAACACAAAAAACAGCAACAATTTGTTGTTGACAAAGGACAGCTGGATATATTTGTTGTTGTGTTTAGTCGTTTAGTCGTGTCCGACTCTTTGTGACCCCATGGACCAGAGCACGCCCATGCCAGGCACTCCTGTCTTCCACTGCCTCCCGCAGTTTGGTCAAACTCATGCTGGTAGCTTCGAAGACACTATCCAACCATCTCGTCCTCTGTCGTCCCCTTCTTCTTTTGCCCTCAATCTTTCCCAACATCAGGGTCTTTTCCAGGGAGTCTTCTCTTCTCATGAGGTGGCCAAAGTATTGGAGCCTCAGCTTCACAATCTGTCCTTCCAGTGAGCGCTCAGGGCTGATTTCCTTAAGAATGGAGAGGTTTGATCTTCTTGCAGTCCATGGGACTCTCAAGAGTCTCCTCCAGCACCATAATTCAAAAGCATCAATTCTTCGGCGATCAGCCTTCTTTATAGCCCAGCTCTCACTTCCATACATCACTACTGGGAAAAGCTGGATATATAAAGGGCCCCATTACTTTCAGTAGCTTAGGGCCTCATCCAACCTAAATCCAGCCCTGACTGGAGTAGAAGAATTTGTATGTAAAAGGATTTGTGCATGACCTACAGTGTTGATGCTAGGTTGTATCCCTTCCATTAGGGGACCCTCTGGAGCAGAATTTGGGAGCCTAAGTGAGGAGAGAGGAAGTTCCATTGCATGACTGTGCTTCAGTCCTGCTGGTGACTTCCCATTGGGATACATGGTAGGCCACTGTGAAAAACACTGTGAAAGACACATTTTTCTGACATTCTGTGTGCCCCTTCCTGAACCCCAATTTCACATCTGGCTCCAGTTGGTGGACCGCAAAGTTCTACCGGAACAATAAAGGGCAGCTCGTAAGTCTAAAGCACTCTAATATAGACAGGACTCCTTGCTCAGTTTGGGACTGCTGCTAGCTTCAAAGCTCTAAGAGTGTGTAGACAGACAGGTAGGCAGGTAGTTGGCAGATATTTGGCAGATAGGACTTCGCCATGCAAAACAGAGCAACCCTCAACATTTATCATTTGACAGCCAGCAAGACAGGAAGAAAGCATTTAAGCAACAATAACCACCCCGAAAAAGCAACCCAAAAAAGTTGTATGCCAAGCCGGCTTAAGTTAACAAAGCAATTTGTGTAATGTTGCAGTATGGTGGTTAGGTGATGTAACATCCCTTGAGAGAAAAGGAAGCGTGTATCTAAGAGTCTGATCAGACTAATCAGATTACCCGAGATCACAGACTGCCGTAATAGCACTCGGCCTGCAAGTTTCTATGTCTCTGTCTGGTTTTCCACATTTAAAAGTAAAGCAGCAGGGCTACGGCACCTGTTTTAATCATCAAAGAGAAAAAAGGAGGGATTGTGGGACTGGGACAGGGATTGCGGGAGAGAGTACATGGCAGAACTCTATCCAGTAATGTCTCATTATTAGATTTGCAACAAGTAGATAGCTCATAGTCATTTCTCACTTGTAATTACAGCTTGCAATGGCCTCAGCTACATGACTCTCTTCAGCAATTACCTCTCACATCTACGGATCAGGGAGAAATTCAAATCAGTCTGCATTTAAACTTACCTAATTCACACTTTCTGAAACAATATGTGAACTGAAACTCAGCCAGTTTCAGTTCAGCCTAGATTCTATGGGTTGGATGATATCACAGTTAAACTGCTATTAACTCACAGGCATTCCCTAGTGCATGCAGACCCAGCTATAGAAATCAACACCAAGTATAAATAAAAAAACAAGTACTTTTGCAATTCTCAGAATATTTAACGTTACATTTTATTTCACTTTATTGTATCTTGTTTTAAGAGCATGATAAAAAGAACAAGCTAATGAAATTCTCCTCTCTGAGGTTGCATAATCCTAATCCTTGGACACTCTTGCATAGAAATTCTGCCAAATTGTGGGCAATTTTTGCATTCCATCTCCGGACAATTTCATTTTAGTCAATAGCTCTCCTGGGCTGGAATTATTTGTATTACTGAATCAGGCAAGGATCCAAGGCGGTGTGTTGTATTAAATGCTTGCCTTTTTACCGCCGCTCAAGTAACAAACTGTAAATCGAGAATTCAAGGCTTGACAATTTCCAGGGACTTTGGAATTAACATTCATCAGGATTGTTTACATCACTGATGCTAAGAGAAGTGACTCCAGCAATCCTCTTAATTGTGATCAATGTTTATAACATAGGAAAATAGGAAGTTGCCTCATATTAAATCAGATTATTGGTCCATGTAACTCATATTGTCTACATCAGGCATCCCCAACCTGCAGCCCTCCAGATGTTTTGGCCTACAACTCCCATGATCCCTAGCTAACAGGACCAGTGATCAGGGATGATGGGAATTTTAGTCCAAAACATCTGGAGGGCCAAAGGTTGGGGATGCCTGGTCTACAATGACCAGCAGCAACACTGACCAGATGCTCCATTGCTGAGCTATAGCATGTTCCTACCTGTATTCCAACAGCAGAAAACTGACTTCCTGGGTTTCTTTTGGAATAAACTAATTCAACCTGCTCAGGAGCACTATGTTACAGGGACATTAAAAATGTCCAGAAAACAGAGTGGCATGTGGCCCCCAGAAAGTTGTCCAGATGAGAATATGGTCCTCTGGTTCAAAATAGTTCCACACTCATGGCCTAGCTGCATGGGCAGAGAAACAGGGATGTGGAGGGAGTGGACTGCCCCCGGCACCACTATTCTGGTAGGGTGCCATCGTGGCGCCCCCCCCGACATGCGTCATGCACCCGTGCACGCACGTGACTCCATGCCCTCACGTGGCATGTCACGCTCCTAGAATGCGCACCACACCCCTGCGGGTGGCACATCACACCTTCACGGGCAGCGTACCACACCCCTGGGATGCACGCCACTCTCCCGGGGTGCCAGCCACGCACCCACCTGCTATCTGCCCCCGGTAGCAGAGCATGCAGCTTTGCCACTGCCTAGTTGGTGCCAGCCAGAGCAACTTCTGCCTGTGTTTCCTCACTATGACAACAGGACTGCTTTGCCAATCAGTATCTAAAGTTTGATCATCACCATCACTACTTCCAAAAAATAGCCCCAGGAATTGGTTTTGAAGACACACCATGGAGCAACCTTGATGAAGCTAAGGAGGTCTGGGTCTGATCACTACCTGGGTGACAGCTTGCTTGAAAACCCCAAAAATACTACCTTGAATTTTGTGAAAGAAAGCATATTCATTAATTGCATTGCAATACTGTGGCAGGGACATGGGTGGCGCTGAGGGACACGGGTGGCACTGTGGGTTTAAACCACAGAGCCTAGGACTTGCCAATCAGAAGGTCAGCGGTTCGAATCCCTGCAACGGGGTGAGCTCCCGTTGCTCGTCCCTGCTCCTGCCAACCTAGCAGTTTGAAAGTACGTCAAAGTGCAAGAAGATAAATAAGTACCGCTCTGGCGGGAAGGTAAACGGTGTTTCCGTGTGCTGCTCTGGTTCGCCAGAAGCAGCTTAGTCATGCTGGCCACATGACCTGCAAGCTGTACGCCGGCTCCCTCGGCCAATAAAGCGAGATGAGCGTCACAACCCCAGAGTCGGCCATGACTGGACCTAATGGTCAGGGGTCTCTTTACCTTTACTGTGGTATCTCGGGTTAATAACTTAATTCATTCTGGAGGTCCGTTCTTAACCTGAAACTGTTCTTAACCTGAGGTACCACTTTAGCTAATGGGGCCTCCCACTGCCACCTCCGCGCCACCAGCACACGATTTCTGTTCTCATCCTGAAGCAAAGTTCTTAACCCGAGGTACTATTTCTGGGTTAGCGGAGTCTGTAACCTGAAGCGTCTGTAACCTTAAGCGTCTGTAACCCGAGGTACCACTGTACACGTGTTTTCAAGATAGATTTCTTAAAGTATGGGAATACAGGAAGCTAATATAGGAAACTGCCTCATACTAAGTCAGACCACTGGTCCATCTAGTTCAGTATTGTCTACCCTGACCTGCATAGGCTCTTCAAAGTTTCAGGCATGGGTCTCTCCCAGACATAACGGAGATGCTGGGGATTCAACCTGGGAGCATTTCCATGCAAAGAAGATGCTCTGCTACTGAGCTACATCCCTTACCCAATCTGATCTTTCAACAATCACCTGACCTCCCAGGACCAACATTGCTGTGAACTCAAACCTTTGGAGGGAGTGCAACCCTAGTCAGAACAGGTTGGACTCCCAATCCTGAATCAACTTGTCCAGGCATGTCCAAAGTCCGGCCCAGGGGCCACTTGCAGCCCTTGGGCTGGTTTCAAATGGCCCCTCAGGCAATTTTGAAAAAGCAATCTCTTGCGGCCCCCGAGCACCTGCCCACCAAAGCCATTTCCTTTTTGCGGGCTCATCACGAGCTCTCCCCTCTGTGTGGGGTGCAGGGCTAGCCCCCGCACCATTAGGGAGTCCCCAGCTGCATCACACCTTGAGTTGACCAATCTGGTCAGCCAGGGGGCGTGACTAAATAAATAAATGCTACAGTACACATTTGGGATGTTGATGCTGCACTGATGGCAGTGGCAGAGAGGCGGCCACTGCCTTGACCTCAACCACCATGTTTCCCCTTCCTCATTTCCCTTTACTTACTTGCGTGCAAGCAGGAGGGGGCAGGGATCTCTCAGTTAGGCAGCACGAAGCCTCCCCATTGGAGCAGCCCCGATCCCTTTCCTACTTGCATGCAAGCAGGAGGGGAGAGGAATCATGCCTCAGTTGTCATGCATGTTGTAGTCTCCATCATCTAGGGCAACAGGCTGACAAAGGCTGCTGTAGAGTCTCAGGAGTTGAAGCAGCCCAGGAAAGGAGAGAGCTTGTTTCTTTGAAGTTCAACCACAGTCACTGTTCTCTTCTGTCTCCTCAACACCTAAGTGTAAATGTAAGTTAAACCCAACAATTTCTGTGGGGTTCAATCCTAAAAAGCTCAACAACTTCACACATGTTCACTTCATCAAATCTGGCCCTCTTTGAAAAAGTTTGGACACCACTGAACTTGTCTACTGACCAACAGTACTTCCATCTTGTCTGGACTGAGTTTCAGTTTGCAAGCCTGCATCACTGGGTCCAGATAACAGACTCCTTGGCATCAGTTAAACATGGGGGTCATGGGCTGGATATCATGTGCACAGTGATAGGACCCAACACCCAAATGCTGGGTGTTTATTCTTATTTCTATTAAGGTCATATATTGAAGCTAAAAGTGTTCACTGCTGTTCTTTTCAAACACACTCTAACTGAGGGATATGTCCCCACCCCCATGCATATAAGTACTGGCTATATAAGATGGGAAGTGGCTGCCCTTCTTCTAACCCCAAATTCAGGAGAACATAACCATATGCCAAAATAAACAGGTCTTTCCGCACTGACAAATTTATTTATTTAACTAATAAAATTGAGTTGCTCTGGCATATGGAAAAATTAAAAATAGCTATCCATTAGAGAAACATGAACCTTTTAATATTAACCATTTGGATCTTATCACAGCAATAACATTTATACCTTTATAATAAGTCTCATTCTGTATTAACCAGTTTGGTTTTCATTAATTTGATACGAAACACTTGCTAATATATTAGAAAAGTCACTAACACTATTAATTTACTAGATAAATTACTTCTGTATCTTGAAACTTTAAATGAAATGGAATTCACTAATCCTAATTGGTTTGCCTTCTACTGGAATTATTTCCCATTAGTTCAGCATGGTTTCTCGTTTCATACTTGAACAGAGGAGGCTTCTTCAGCTCCCAGCCTTGGGGTACAATCCAATGGGTTTATTAATTATCAGGTATTCATTTAAAGGGGTTAATTAAGCAATAACTTTTCATGGACGGCCGTGTAGGAAGACATGCTGCTGATTAAAGCACAGAGGCCATCATTTTCTTCCATTGTGAAAGAAATAAATATTTTCAAATTATTTAACTAATTAGCTAGGAGTTCCCAAACCCCTCTATGAGAAATTTGGCAATGGGCTACTTTTTCTTTCTTCTTCCCATCTGCTGCTCTCAGTGGTTGCTTCACACAACCTATTCATGTGCTAATAAGCTCATCACGGGCAAGTTTTCCTTCCTCTCACCAGCATTACACTGGCACAGCTTTTCTCTGTGTTGAAAAAACTGCCACCGGACAGAAACATCAAATAAAATGGTCATTTTAAAATGACGAAAAGTACAAGGAATGGGTGGGTGGTCTTGCAATTGCCACCCACTGGTTACATAAGAATATAAAAAGAATGCCCTGCTGGACCAGGAAAGTGGCCCATCTAGCCCTGTTCTCACAGTGGACAACTAGATGCTCAGGGAAAGCAACAACAGCACTCTCTTAACCTGTGGTTTCCAGCAGCTGGTATTAGGAAGCATGTTGCTTTGAACAGTGCAGGTGGAGCATAGGCTCAACTCCTGGATCAAGTGTGTTTCATCTTCTGTGTGATGCTCAAAAAATATTTGAACACTGCTAATACATTTTAATCTCATCTTCTGCTATTTGCTTATTTGCGTGTCGAGGTCCCCAGGGCCACCCCAATAACTCACACACCACACAGAAATTTTTGTTTAAGGTTTTGGGCATAATTTTGGCCACAACTTTATTAAAATACAAAAATGTGAGTGGTTTAGGCATTGGTTGTGACTACCTGCCTCCACCATGGGGGACAGACTGACATTCCACATGCCTGCGAAAGTCAGAAAAGGGGAATACACTTGGGGGTAGCGACAGAGCAGGGAACCTGCCCTCAGCCCTCCCCAAATGCAACCAGGAGCTCATTGCTATGGCCCGAGCCCCCTTGACAGGGTGGGCAAGCAATAGTTAGCCCCTGATTCCTTTAACGGAATCCCTTGCAGCAGCAGCATTAGAGGGGCAGGCACAGCCAATCCTTGCCCCTCAACCAACCAACCAACCAACCAAACCATAAACCAATGCCTAACCGCAACCTTACAAGTTGTGATTATTTGCTACGCAGTAGGCAAAAACCAAATGGCCCCAGCCAATCAGCCAGATGGACAAAATTCCTACCGGGCCCCTGCCCCAAGAGCAGACGACACCATGACAGGCATTGCAAGGTCAAAGCAAACAACCCTAATTCTAGGGAGGGGGGGAACGGTGAATGCACGGTGAATGCACGGGTGAAAAGAGCCTTAGCCTCGTGCAAGGAGTTTTAGCATTTCTGGCTGTCAATCAACAAATTGCAACATTAACTTCTTCCCAACAACAAGGGAAGCCCAATCGCATCAGTGGCCAACGTTCAATTAGCCCGCCCTACAACTTTGGAGTGTCCTGGTGGCCCCCACCACAAAACGAGCTCTCCGTGAAGGAGAACACGCTTAAACATCAAGTCCAGCTGATCCTAAAAGACTTAGGAACACATAGAGATGGCTAGCCAAGAACAGAAAAAGAGACAGACTTGCTGCTCCATCCAGTACCCAACATGGCCAGCCCAAGTGTCCAGGGAAGAATTCTATTATTTGTTTGTTTGTTTGTTTGTTTGTTTGTTTATCAGCTTATACACCACCCTATACCCAGAGGTCTCAGGGCAGTTCACAACAAGACCACAACATATAAAATCAAACCAAAAGCAGTAACCCAATAACCCAACCCCCAAAAGCCACATTCTAAAAGGCTGTTGGATCTGACATGTTGAACTTACTGTCATTTAAAAAATGACTGGCAGCTGTGTTCCTGAATATGAGGAAACATCCCACCAAAAGATTGACATTCCACAAAGGGTTTAGAAATTCCAGATCAAATGAGTGCTTTTTCTAATGTAAGATTGCAAAGTGTTCACATAAAACTAAGGTGCTAATTATCCGTTGCAAGAATGATAGTTATTGGACTGGGCCTGAAGTTCAGATTCCTGTTGACTCCAGTCAGAAATAATTGTGGTTGTTCTGCCATTCTAAAAATATGGCCTTACGTGTCCAATGGAAACTTCCCAACACAGCTCCAAGTTTGCATATTGGATATTTGCAAAGTGGTTTGTTGTGAGAAACCCACAAATCAACTATTTTCCCATATGATGGATATGGAGAGTGACCAGAAATAACAGAGAGCATTGGAGAAAATAATGATAGGTACCACTCAAGTAGCTGACCAGTGGCAAGCATAGCCAAGATAGCTGGACAGATAAACAGATCTTTGTACTCACAATTGTCCTATTGAGAAGACAAAATAAGTACATAACAGACTCCCTGTGGTGTGGTAGCCATTACCTGAAAGCTACTCTGAATGGTTTGTGTGTTTGTCAGGTGTTGCATATTACCTAACAAGCTGCCTTAAACCAAATCAGACTGTTGGCCCACCTAGCTCAGTATTATCAGCAGCTTTCCAGAGTTTCAGACAAGATTTTCTCTCAGTCCTACCTGGAGATGTCAGGGATTGAACCTGGTAGTTTATGTAACCAAAGCAGATCCTCTGCCAGTGAGCTCCATGTGATATATATCTTTTAAAAAAAAAATTATTGGTTTTTCACAATTTATATTAACACAAACAATACACAATACAAACATACAAACACAAAAACAAACATGTATAATTTCATATCCAATTTTTCTTAAAACTTGTTTCGCTGACTTCCCCATACCTCCCCTTTCTGCATTCCAATTCCCAAGTTTTTCAGCAAATCCTCCCCTTAATCTCATTCAATTTTTCCTTTTCTTTTCTTTTACTTGATCTTATACAGCTGTAATCCCTTACTTTCTATAACCACAACATTTTAACACTCATTAATTTTGCAATTCTTCTTAAGGTAAATTTTAAATTTCTTCCAATCTTCTTCCGCCGTCTCTTTCCCCTGGTCTCGGATTCTGCCAGTCATTTCGGCCAGTCCCATATCCATGTGATATATATCAGCCTCTAAACAAAATCTCTCCCATGACTGACAGCCTCTCTCCTCCACCCCAATATCTATCTATCATATTTGCATAAAAATTGCATGTGTCAATTTATCTGTTTAGATGCAACATTAGAATTATTTAAGGAAATTGAAGGAGAAATACAACAAATCTTGCTATACAGTGGTACTTTGGGTTAAGAACTTAATTCGTTCCGGAGGTCTGTTCTTAACCTGAAACTGTTCTTAACCTGAGATACCACTTTAGCTAATGGAGCCTCCCACTGCCGCCGCGCCACGTGATTTCGGTTCTCATCCTGAAGCAAAGTTCTTGACCTGAGGTACTACTTCCAGGTTAGCGGAGTCTGTAACCTGAAGCGTCTGTAACCCGAGGTACCACTGTATTTGGGAGGAAGACTATGTCCACAGAAGAATGATCTTTGTAAAATGGGACACATGGTGAACCCCCTACTTCACTTGTTCTAGTCTTCTGCAAGCTGCTTCCTTGAGATTCCCCTCTTTTGCTCCTTGGAAAAAATGTGGCCCATAATCTGCATTTCTTGTGACAGTGGAAATGTAGAGCTAGAGGGTCACTTGTAAGACAGAATCGGTGGATGGGACAGAGGCGCTTTATCTTCACAACAACCCTGTAAAATAGACCACAGTGAAATCTGAGCAAAACAACGAAAGGTATAGTACTAGCACCTTCAAAACTAACACATTTAGTATGGCAAAAGCTTTTGGGAACTAATGTTAACTTCATCAGATGCATCATTCTTGCTAATCTATTACATCTTATGGAATAATACATTGAGTAGCCTCTAAAACAGTGCTTGGCCATTATTTCATTTGTGCTGTAAGTTATGACTAGTCGGCTACCACTTTGATTGAAGATATTCATTGAGCAGTATACCCAACACCACAAAATAAGTGAGTGATGGAAAAGAGGATTTTTATGCTAGGTCTGCAGATCCCCTACCACTGAGCTACTGCTTCTTCCCCTGTATCAAAGAAAGGAACCAGGTTGTCCCTGAAAGAACAGATCCAAACAGCTAGGGCCAAAAACACAGGATGCTATGAGCTGGCAAAGAGAGGTTAATGAAGGAATTGGCACAGTTCTTCTGAAAAGAAGTCCTCACATGACTTTGCAATTCATTTTTCTTTGGTGCCGCATGGTATTGGTTATGCAATGGCAAAACTTGTAATTCTGTCAGCTGCCAAACTTAGTGCCAAGAAACATTATATAAATTTCTCTTTGCAACCATCTGCCAGCACATGTTCCATTTCTGGTTTCCCTAGAGCAGATACCTTTGAAAAGCCAATCGTGTGGTGGTTAAGAAAAACCCAGATTAGCTATAGCTTCAAAATAAAAACTATATATGCATTTGTGACATAGCTTGTTCTGAATAGGATGGGTCCTGGGCTTGGCATTTCTGGGAAATTAGAGACACTAATGGTCAGGAAAGACAGAAGTGGACTAAATGGACAATGACCTAAATCAGGGAAGAACTGTATCTCCAGGATAGAGCAGCTACTTTGCATGCAGAAGGTCCCAAATTCAACCCCCAGCATCTCCAGGTAGGGCTGGGAGAGATTCTTATCTGAAACCCAAAAAAGCCTCTGCCAGTCAGTGTGGACAGTCCTGTGCTAGATGGACTAATGGTCAGACTCAATATAAAGTAGCTTCCTTATGTTCCTGGCACAAGGCAGGCAGGGAGTTGGACCACAGGAAACTCACTGGCAGTTTTGCAACCTGACCAGCCCAGTTTACAAGGCTGGAAGAAGTGAAAGGCTAATGGCACAAGAACTTCCCAGCACATGCCCAACCCACACTGAAGCCACATCCTCCCAAAACTCTGGACAGCAGCCAAAAAGGAGTTGGAAGATATTCAGGGTGTCCAGGATTCATGTACTCTCATGGGATTCATGCGCTGATAAGCTTGCAAATATATATTTATCATGTGTGCATGGAGAGACAGACAGACAGATAGAATAGCAAGCATGGGGAGGGGGGACAATCTGGTTTAGAATCCTGGATGGGACAGAGGGAATTTAAACCTTCACTGCCTTCACTGCCTTCCTGTGATTCAGATCAGGAATCCCTCCACCACATCTGCTATTAGGATTGGTATGTATCCTACTCAGTTAATCAGACCCATTAACATTAATAGATGTTCATTTCAATGGGTCTACTCTGGCTATGGCTAGTAATAGATATATCCCATTGGTAGAAAAGCCCCCTTTTGCACCAATGGGAATGTCCCTCTCAAAGCAGAGAGCAGGCATGGAAGGGATCAGGATTGGGACCACAGGGTGGGGCAGAGGGTGGGTGGGTGGGAACCCACCCCTTTGGTTTCAGTTTGGATGGCTGCTAGTTGCTCTTTTAGAAACTACCATTCACTGATTGCTTACTGTGCGATTGGATGTATTTAAGATGTATTAGGGTTTTTTTTAAAAAAATGTAATATCGGAATTGTCCTGGATCTTCACAAAAATCCTGGAAGACAAGTTAGGCTCAGAAAGAAAATCTTGCTCAAGGCCACCCAGTTAGTTTCATGGTTAAGCATGGATCTGATGCTGGCCCTCCCACACCTAAGCTCAACAGTCTATCTGCAAAGCATTGAAGAAGGCGGCGTAGGATAAATGCCTGTGTTACAAGGTTTTTCCAAGAACATCAAAGGCAAGAGATATGGGATTGCCTTTGAGTATTTAAAATCACACATGTCTACACCAAACTCTTTCCATGAGCCAAGTGAACCTGACTTGACTTGCCTAGTCTGTCATACAAGGCCATATGAACTTGATTTAATGATGTCTGTGACACTAACAAAGTAATATTTTTAAAAAGAAATCCAAATATTTGTATATTTGCACCAGATAGGTATTCCAACAGGAGCAACAACATGTTAAGAAAGCCGACTTCATAAAACTTAGGGAAGTGCTGGGTGAGATCCCATGGACAGCAATACTAAAAGGAAAGGGAGTTCATGATGGCTGGGAGTTTGTTAAGAGGGAGGTAGTAAAAGCACAACGTCAGGCAATACCAATGAGACGGAAACATGGAAGGTGCCTAAAGAAGCCAGGGTGGCTATCTAAAGAACTTTTAACTGAATTAAGATTAAAAAAGGATGTGTACAAAAAATGGAAAAGGGGGGAAACCACCAAAGAGGAATTCAAACAAATAGCCAGCACGTGTAGACACAAAGTCAGAAAAGCTAAAGCACAGAATGAACTCAGGCTTGCAAGAGAGGTTAAAAGCAACAAAAAAGGCTTTTATGGGTATGTTCGTAGCAAAAGGAAGAACAAAGAAACAGTGGGGTCACTCAAAGGAGAAGATGGTGAAATGCAAACAGGGGACACAGAAAGGGCTGAACTCCTCAATGCCTTCTTTGCCTCAGTCTTCTCCGATAAAGAAAACAATGCCCGACCTGAAGAATTTGGAGCAAATGATTCAGCAAAGGAAACACAGCCCAGAATAACTAAGGAGACAGTACAAGAATATTTGGCTAGTTTAGATGTATTCAAGTCTCCAGGGCCAGATGAACTGCATCCAAGAGTATTAAAAGAACTGGCAGATGTGATCTCAGAACCACTGGCAGTCATCTTCGAGAAATCCTGGAGAACAGGCGAAGTCCCGGCAGACTGGAGGAGGGCAAATGTTGTCCCTATTTTCAAAAAGGGGAAAAGAGAGGACCCAAATAATTACCGCCCAGTCAGTCTGACATCAATAGCAGGGAAGATTCTGGAGCAGATCATTAAGCAAACAGTCTGTGAGCACCTAGAAAGGAATGCTGTGATCACCAATAGTCAGCATGGATTTCTGAAAAATAAGTCATGTCAGACTAACCTGATCTCATTTTTTGACAGAATTACAAGCCTGGTAGATGAAGGGAACTCAGTGGATATAGCCTACCTTGATTTCAGTAAGGCATTTGACAAGGTGCCCCATGATATTCTTGTAAAGAAGCTGGTAAAATGCGGTCTTGACTCTGCTACCACTCAGTGGATTTGTAACTGGCTGACTGACCGAACCCAAAGGGTGCTCATCAATGGTTCCTCTTCATCCTGGAGAAGAGTGACTAGTGGGGTGCCACAGGGTTCTGTCTTGGGCCCGGTCTTATTTAACATCTTTATCAACGACTTGGATGATGGACTCAAGGGCATCCTGATCAAATTTGCAGATGACACTAAACTGGGAGGGGTGGCTAACACCCCAGAGGACAGGATCACACTTCAAAACGACCTTGACAGATTAGAGAACTGGGCAAAAACAAACAAAATGAATTTTAACAGGGAGAAATGTAAAGTATTGCACTTGGGCAAAAAAAATGAGAGGCACAAATACAAGATGGGTGACACCTGGCTTGAGAGCAGTACATGTGAAAAGGATCTAGGAGTCTTGGTTGACCACAAACTTGACATGAGCCAACAGTGTGACGCGGCAGCTAAAAAAGCCAATGCAATTCTGGGCTGCATCAATAGGAGTATAGCATCTAGATCAAGGGAAGTAATAGTGCCACTGTATTCTGCTCTGGTCAGACCTCACCTGGAGTACTGTGTCCAGTTCTGGGCACCACAGTTCAAGAAGGACACTGACAAACTGGAACGTGTCCAGAGGAGGGCAACCAAAATGGTCAAAGGCCTGGAAACGATGCCTTATGAGGAACGGCTAAGGGAGCTGGGCATGTTTAGCCTGGAGAAGAGGAGGTTAAGGGGTGATATGATAGCCATGTTCAAATATATAAAAGGATGTCACATAGAGGAGGGAGAAAGGTTGTTTTCTGCTGCTCCAGAGAAGCGGACACGGAGCAATGGATCCAAACTACAAGAAAGAAGATTCCACCTAAACATTAGGAAGAACTTCCTGACAGTAAGAGCTGTTCGACAGTGGAATTTGCTGCCAAGGAGTGTGGTGGAGTCTCCTACTTTGGAGGTCTTTAAGCAGAGGCTTGACAACCATATGTCAGGAGTGCTCTGATGGTGTTTCCTGCTTGGCAGGGGGTTGGACTCGATGGCCCTGTGGTCTCTTCCAACTCTATGATTCTATGATTCTATGATTCTATGTTGATATAAGTCTATAGACCTCACATCCCACCACCTGAAATTTCTGAACCTGTGTTCACATGATCTGACAAACACTTGATGTCAGTTGCATGTATCTGTGCTGAGTCCAGAAGAGATAAGTGTGGGTTGTCGTAAATGCAGTTTGAGTTGCAAACATGGCCTGCAAACACACTTAGGTCCATTGGTTTCAAGTGACTTATGCAAATTCAACTCATTTGAGAATCTGGTTAAACAGTCGTATGATCACACCCTGAGCTCTGGACATTTCACTCAAAACCACAATCCACTAATTTGGTTTATCAATTGACTTCTGAGTGTCCTCTAGTCAGAGTCAGTCCCACCATTAGGCAGTATGAGGCAGTCGCCTCAAGCAGTAGATACTTGCAGGACAGGCAACAGCAGAATAGAGCTATGTGTTCCACACAATTCCACTAAGCTAGCCTGCTGTGGTGAAGGGCACTTGTCTGTGTTGAAGCAAGATTCAATATTACCAGTTTGATCAGTTTTTGAACATGGAACCTAGGAGGAGCTTGTCTAATGCTTCAGACAAGAAAGTGACCCTAGTCACAAGATCACGGTGATTGTATAAAATGGTTAAAATGCATCAACTTAATTGAACAAATTATACAAGAGCATTTACAGTTGACCCTACCCAGCAGTGCTCATTCATATCTTGCACTGGGAAACATTTTAGGGGGGGGGGGAGAGAGAGAGAGAGAGAGAGAGAGAGAGAGAGAGAGAGAGAGAGAGCGCAACTAAAAAGGGTGTGTGTCCGGCTGAATCAAAATTAGCCAAGCAACAACTTTAAGTCATTTTGTATTTCTGCAAGCACATTACAAAATTACATCACTCTCTACCTCATTAAACAATGTCTGTGTGGGATTCTGGAAATGCAGCCCCCTTGCACTATTAATTAAGCAACTGCTCTGTTGCCATATAAACAGCACCCAGATGCACAGTGTGTTCTGCTCTGTAGTTTCCTTTCAGTTCTCTATGCATGGATGCACCAGACTGGTATGAGCAATCTCACTTGGAAAGGATGTCCTGTTGGAATAAGGCTGGTGGCTCCTTTATTTCTTAGCATGAGCACAAGAGCTCAAGTGAGGTGTTTAGAAAGCCACTCAAAACAAAGCAGATCACTTCCACTGAGAGCAATCAGACATGCACAGTTAAAATATGCTAAAGGCTTGAGCTCAGGCCTCTTAGCTCCCATCACAAGTGTTCCATTCAGGCTCAAGTACCCTTGCAGAATACTCCTGATGAGCTCTTGACATTACTAAAAACAACTGTCCAACCCACTGTATTATCTGTCATTATTGCAATGGTATTAACTTTCCACACAGAGAAAATAATGGAACCGTGTTCTTAGATGTCACCTTGACTGTGGGCCCAAGGGTGAACTTCAATTTTACTGGAATTTAAGTGAAATGGGAGAAAATGGGCTATTCCTCCCACCTCCTCTGGTTGTATATTCCAAACTAAATTATGCAGTCTTAAAGTGGTAAGTAAATGTAAGGATGGTCATTTTCTAGGCACAACAGTCTCAGCTATCAGGAGTCATTATTTTCTGGGCATTATCCTCTGAACTATTTTGCTAGGTTTGTGTGTACGTAGGGGTGTGTGTGTGTGTATACATACACACACAAACATACAAATTCATTTCTTTTTCATATATATTGTTGACATGTGCCTATCCCAAGAACCTTTCTCAACCTGAGGGCCACATTCCCTCATGGGAAAACTTCCAGGGGCCACATGCCAGTGGTGGGTGTGACTCAGAGGCAAAAGTGCTCAGAGCACCTCCTCACCTACCACTACTCCAGGCAAACATGGAGCAAAGCCAACAAGGGTGGGGTCTGGGAAGAGGGGTGTGTCCTAGGGAGGGGGAGTGGCCTGAGGAGAGTCCCAGTGGCCAGATAGTCCTGGAGGACCACGTTCAGCTCATGGGCCTGAGGATCCCCACTATATATGTATATAGACTGCTATATCTTACCTGAAATGAAATATTTGCCCTGGAGGGTTTTGCTAGCTTGATAAATGGCTCTTTACCATGCGTGTCTGCTTCTTAGGGTTTTAGTCTTGCTTTAAATTTTTTTTAGTTTAGATAGAAGGCGAGTAAGAGGCATATAACATAAGAGTCTATGAATTTACACAATATGGAAAAAGTTTCTCTTCCATTCATAATGCTAGAACATCCATGGAAACGAAATGTTGGAAGATTCAGCACAGACAAAAGAAAGTACTTCTTCATGCAGCACATATAATTATGACATTCGCTTCCACAAGAGGCAGTGATTGCCACCAACCTAAATGGCTTTAAAGAAGAATTAGACAAATTTATGGAGGATAAAGCTATCAATGGCCACTAGCCATGATGGCTGTGTTCTACCTACCTCTGAAGAACAGTTGCAGAGGAACGCATATGGGAAGAGCGTTGTTGCACTCCAGTTCCTGCTTGTGACCTTGCCTCAGGCATCTGGTTGGCCAGTGTGAGAACCCATTGCTGGATTAGATGGACCTTCAGACTGATTCGCTGATCCATCCACAGGGCTCTTCTTATGCACTTATGTTTACTCAATGGTTCACTTCATATCCTACATGTGACACCAAAGACCTGGGCCCCTGCAGAAGGTGCATTAGATTATAAGATATAGATTTCTGTATTCTCTCTTTCCATTCTTTTCTGGAATTCAAGCTACATAATCCATTATGCTTTTGGCAAGTTTAATCCCCCCCATTGCATAACTCAATAAAAATGTATTTGCAAATGTAATTACAGATCAAGCTAACAGCTTTAATCACAGTCTGTGAAAAGCATGTTATGAAATGGCTTCATATATATGGCTGGGAAGTTTATGTGATATATTCTTTAGCAAACTGTAATAAAAAAAATGGGGTGGCCATGCACCAGAAAGTACTGACCCAATTTTTGTATCCTTTAATAAAGCATTATTAAAACATTAGTATGGCATTTAATAGAACATGGGCTGTTAAAATTATGAAATGGCTCGCCATGTTGTGAGATACATGTTGATGACCGTAAGTATAAATAACTGTGGTGTACTTTACACATTGTACCTAATGGAACCAATGGCCCTTCTAATCCAGAAGTCAATAAACCCCATATCTTCTAGGGTTTTTCTCACTCCGCTGGTGGACACCTCAAAGGCTCAGGCTATTATGTTGACAAATAAGGATTTAGGATCCTGTGTTATTAGTACTGTGCAGTCACAACCCCCAAAAAGAGGCTCCATAATTTTTTGTCCGTATACCTGCCTTGCATACAGAAGCTCTAAGCTTCCATGACTGGCAGCTCCTGTTAAATGATCATGCAAAGGTGAAGGCAAAGGCCTCTGTCTGAGATGTCTGAGAGCTTCTCTTGTTGAGAGCAGTGAGTACTGAGCTAGGTGAGCCAAGGGTCTGACAGTAGAAGACCAGTGTGGCGTAGCAGTTAGAGTGTTGGACTAGGACCTAGGAGATCAGGGTTCAAATCCCCACTTGGCCATGAAGCTCACTGGGTGATGTTAGGCCATTCACTGCCTCTCAGCCTAACCTACCTTACAGGGTTGAGGAAATGTGAGCCACTTCGAACTTCTTGGAGAAAAATGTGGATACAAATTCAATAAATAAACTAAATAGCATAATATTCCCTGTACTGTACTGCACCTCAGCTCCTTTGTGAGCAGTTCCTCTGCGTGCAAGGACAGCTGCCCCCAAAGGAGCAGCCACCGGCGCTGTGCAGGATCAGATCCTCATCCATCACCATGCAGGATCAGATGAAGAAGCTGCTTGAGAGGCCCTCCGAATATGCCCAATTTCACTCAGCCCTCTGGCAAATCTGGTGCACAGCCATCATCATCATCATCATCATCATCATAGCAGCTACTCAGGTCATTTGAGAATTGTGGATGGCAATTTTGGTCCTAGCGTGGATAGACTGAGCTGAACTGTGTGTGCACTGTGCATATGAAGCTACTGTTCCAACCTATAAGGAAAAGAATTTATATATATATATATATATATATACATATAACTGCATCCTCCTGTTTGAACTTGTGTAATGAAAGCATAACTGATCACTTGCACAGCCAGGGCAAAGAAGTTTGCAGAGGGAGAAGTAGAAAAAATATTTTACTCTGGAGGCTTTTTCTAAAGTGCCCTTGTTTGTTGTCTTGGCAGGAAAGTTCAGCACTTGGCACCAAGATGCTGGAATTTGGCCCAACTGTAGAATTGCTCCACTTGGCCTTCCTCTCTCTCCCTCTCTTCCTTCAGGATCCTGTTGCTAAGCAGATGGCCCGATGGCCGATCTGGGGGCATTTTCGGCCCCACCCTTAAGCTACAGCCTGATTCACTCTCTTCTCCCCGCCAACAAGATGAAGGTCTTGCTTCTCCTACTTGCTAATAATAACAGTAAAGAAACCTCAGAGCCAAGTTTGTGCAAGTAAAACCAAAGATGCTTTTGCCAAGAACACAAGACAGCAGCCGAAGAAAAGGAGTTTGTGCTGTTCTCTCTCTCTCTCTCTAACCCCAAGGGAATCGGGGCTGCTATAGATTGTTATCCTGTCAGACTTGTTCTGGTTTTCCTCTTTCTGCTTTTGCACAGACTTAAGGTACTACCAAAGTCACCTCCTGCCGCCACCCCTTCCTCGTCTTCAATCTCCCTGCCTCCCTCTCTTTAATAACTTTATCAACTCACTGAACTTCAGGATGATTTGTGCCTTTCAGAGTCTTGCTTCTCTCAGCCAGGACTTGGATCCCATCCATTCTGCAGTGTGTGTGTGTTGCTTTTTTATTATGAAAGGGCACACTTAACTCTTTCTCAGACCATAGCAAATATGCATTCATCTATTTCCCAGGCAGAACATTTTGGAAGCTTTTCTGCCTGCACTTCACTCTCAACCCCCCCCCCCAAACCTTACAAACAAACAAACAAAACAAAAACCAATTGGATTAAAATCAAAAGGTATTGCTTCAAAAGCCTAAAAAATGGAGGAAGGAGGGTAGAAATTTTGACCCTACAATTTCTCCAGATGAATGTGCTTTATACTGAGCAAGGATGAGATTTTCCCTGCTCCTTTCCTTAATTTTCCTCTGTTTTCCTCTGCCCTGCGTTCAGAGCTGTCTCTACTGTTTGCTAGAGTGAGGTGGCTGCCTCAGGCAGCAGTTGCTGAGGGGACAAGTAATTGTGGGAATGGGTTGGAGAACAGAGCTATGTGGACCACACAGCCCGCCTCTTACTCTTTAAGCTAGCTTGCTTCCTTTAGGATGATGTTGTCCAACTGTCAGAACTGTTGTTTTTTAAAAAATCAACTTTTGTATGGGGGGGAGCACTTTCCTGACTTTACCTCAGGCTTTACTTGCATTCCACTCCTGCTGAATTCCAGTTCAAATTAGAAAAGGTGTTAAATTAATTCAGCAACTGTGGCATACACAGCGTGCCAATGGTTTCCTCTCCGTCACTTATTTGGCCTCTCGTCTCCATTGCTATATTCCTGATGACACCTATGATGGCCTCTGGTTCCTACTTCACAGAAAGCACCCTATATTTGAAAGATAGTCTGCTCCAACAAACCAGTCTCATATATTCGCACCTGGGAGACCATGATTCAAATCATGAAGCCCAACAGATGATGTGGGGCCAGCTACTGTCTCTCAGCCTAACTTATCTCAATGGGTGAGGCTCACATGGAGAGCAGGAGAACCATGTGTGCCATCTTGAGCTTATTGGCAGAAAGGTGGGATATAATGTAAATAAATAAATAAATAAATAAATAAATAAATAAATAAATAAATAAATAACTTTGTTTAAGGGTAAAGAAACATTCAGAGAAATTGAGCAGGGGTCTTGCCCCTTAGGGATAGGATATTCTGTCAATTACGGTTTCTTTCTTTTTCTCATCTTTCCAACCTTAAGTTGAATCTTCCACATTTGCACACTTTCAAGGCCTTTCATGAAAACTCTTAACGGCATTTTAATGCAAATTTCTCCTACACATCATTATATGCAATTTTACCTAATACGCATCCTGTTGCAAGCACTTTCCCCAAATACAATGAGCTACATTGCAAAATTAGGAGAAAAGCACATTTTGAAGGACACTTGTGTTTTAGTTCACATAATGATTTGCATTAAAATGCAAGTTTCTGCCTCTTCATTGCTCCAAGGTTATATGATATATAAGACTGCACCCTTTGGATTTTATAATAATACTTTTTAACGGTGCTCATCTTCTCTGTAGTGTTTATTTAGATCAGGGATGGGGAACCAGTGGACTATAACTCCCATCATCTCTCACCATTGACAATGTTGGCAGGGGCTGATGGGAGCTGGAGTCTGGTGCTATCTAGAGGGCCACAGGTTCTCTATTCTGGATTTAGACCTTCTTCTATCCATCTCCTTGTACTTTTAAACAATAAATTCAAGGGAAAAGAGGTAATTATTGCAAAATCTACCCATATACAAATGTACTTATTTCATATGTTTTAATTTTTATATTTTGTTTTTCATGTTGTTGTTCTAATTGTTTTTCATGTGTTGTATGCATTGAAAATTGAAACAAATATTTTAAAGTAAGTTCAAAGACAAAAATCTACAAGAATGAGCAACAAAATAAATATTGGAATAAAGCAGGGTAGCCAATGTTGTGCCATCTGGATGTTGTTGGACTACATCTCCCATTATCCCTGGCCATGGGTTCTGGTAGCTAGGGCTGATCGGATTTGTAGTCCAACAACAACTTCTAGAGGGCACCACACAGGTTACCCCTGGATGAAAGCAGTACATGCAGTTTTTGCAAATGACAAGCAGATGAAATGAGATCTTTAATAATGAAAATAAACAGAGTAGCAAAGCAAAAGGACACATATTCTTGCACAATCCTGCAGGAAAGGATTGAATGGTACTCGGCAGACTAATAATCCCAACATGCACTTTTCCCAGGCAAAATGTCCATTGAGACAATGAAGGGTGGTGGCCCTGTGTACTGCTGGTGATAATAAGTAGCTCTGTTCATGTGACAGGGAAGATGAACATGCAGGAAGGCATAGCTCCAATTTCCAAGAGAGAGAATAGCAGGGCTGCCCCAAAACATTTTTGCTGCCTGAGTTTTAGGACTTCCCACTCCACATACATAGGCCAATCATTCTTCTTGATTTTTTTTAATTAACAAAATAAGATGTAACAGAATATACAAAGGAAAAAATAAGTTAATGTTGTTAAAAGTGAGTCATATGAGTTCTACAGTGTTTGAGCATCAGTGAAAGTTCAGAAGTAGGATGCCTTTGTCTTTGTACCTGGGCATTTGGGGCTCTTTTGGAAGAACAAATTTGCCATCTAAATTATTCTTGAGATACTGAGAGACAGTTCCACATGTTGGTAGATTGTGACAGGATCATGTGGATGCTGCGTTCCTCATTTACATGAAAAATAAAATCTTGCTAAATAGAAAGCTACTTAAAACAACAACAACATGGTTTCTGCTTTATCTGAGCTTATAGCCAGTGTCCATACTTAATCATGCAATCTTTCTTTGTTTACGCCTTCAAAATATTTCCGGTATCTCACTTCTAGCATTCTTTCAGCTGTGTATTTTAATGGCAGCATCTCCTCTATTTCACCTGAGGGCAAAAGGCTAACTTAGGGAGCACAGATCAGGACCTAGCTCTGTCCTCCAACATATCATCACTCACCCCAGCATTTGCCACCTGTGGCAACTGCTTCACTCTACAGCAGGGCCAATCCTGGTGAACATGCTCTGTTCACAGCTTCAGATGAACACATGCAGTTCCAGTGGGTGCAATCACATTTCTCTTCCCCGGTACCACCCTGGGAAAAGCAGAGATATGCCTATTATTAGGATTCACTATGGCTCCGCAGAGTGTTATATGGTCCTCTGTCTACACATTGACAGGCAAATCATTCCCATGAGCTCCTTCTCTTGTCTTCTCTATCTTCTATAATATAGTCTTCATTCAGTATTGTTGGGTGGTGCATAAAAACCTTTCAAACAACAAATTAAAAGTGTAATTAAAGTAAAAATTAAACGTGGCAGGGCAAAGATGCAAAGATGCTTCCCATCCTTTGAGCGAAGGCTTTACTTGTCAATTATTAAACCACAGTGCCGTGGCTCATAAACGCAGGTCTGAGTGTGCACCTAGCTTTCAAAGCTCCATGGAAAAGCAGGCAACAGAGACTAGGGCAAAATCTTTCCCTGATCCTCACTTGTGAATTGCAGAGGCAGCTCACTGTAATGCTCTGAGATCTCCCTGAGTTATATTTAATTGATTTACCTGTTAAATTTATCCCAAGAGACAGCAACTTGATTTGATCATTTCGGCTCAACTGCAATTGCTGCATAGCAATGCAGTAGTTTACCTCATAGAGACAGTTTCCTTTTTCCAGGGTCCAAGATGGTTCTCATCTCTGCTAGGAAGGGATATTTTCTTCTTCAACCCTCTGAACTAAGCCATTAGTTTGAGGTAAGGGTGGGAAACTTGTGAGCTTCCAGAGGTTGTTGGCACACTGTTGCCATGCTAGCTGGGGTTGATGGGAGTTGGAGTGCCACAGCTTACCACCCTGGTTTAAAATGCACATTGGTTCCTTCTTGATTTCAGTGTTGAATGTGCCACAAAGGTAGCAACATTATGAGGAAGACACATCTGTGGTTTTTCAATATCCAACTTTGCCTCTGTCTTCTTACCTTGTCAAAGTCCCTAGGACAAGTTGTTTGACCAATTTATTCTGAATGTTTGTGATGACCAGCTCTAGACTCAGTGTCATCATCAATGCAGTAGTAATAGCCTTGCTATTGCCATGCCATGTTTGTGCAATATTTTAAAGGATGTCCTGTAAAGGAAGAATAAGGTAACAGCAGAAGGAGGTAGACATTCAAGGGACAAGAAGAGAATGAGTGAGTTGGAGAGCTCCCAGTCTCCAATTATAATCAGGACACTCATCACTTAACATATTGTTCCAGGATATGGCCTGAAGGCATATGAGGTCACCACTTTGCTGAAGCTAAGCAGGTCTGGATCAGGTCAGTGCCCAGATAGGTGAATGCCTGAAGGCCACATGCACTCTGCCTTGGTTGCCATGATGGAAGAAAGGTGGAACTTCAGGTGCATAACTAAGGGTGCATTCAGATGTGGGGCTATAGCACTAGTTTTCCTTGTTCTAATGCCAATACTTCTGTACCAGTTTCTAATATTCCCTTTATACTGCCTGTTGCATTTTTGGAACTCTGGCTTGTTAACCGCTACACCACCAGTAGACAACAGCATACGTCAACAGCAGACATCATCAGATATGTCGCCACCCTTTATGTGCATGATCGCATCATGAGAAAGAACTGTATACTGGGATATACCCCTTCCCAATTTTGTGGCATGAGCCATGAAAACCCTGCAGCACAAAGCTCACACAATTCTCTGGGTTACAGAGTCACAAACTCCCCCCCCCCCAAGCAAATAGCACAGAAATAAGCACTAAACTTCTACGAGATTTCAGTAGATTTCTAGAAATGGTTGTTACATTGTGTGAAAGAGCACATTAGACACGGGAAAAAATTCAGGTAAGGAAACATCAGGAAAGTGCTACAAAGTGCTGTCTGAATGCCACCTAATACTTTTTTTGTTGCAGCAGGTGTTTTAAGGTGGTGTTCAGTTTTATGATAATTTTTGTATTGTTTTATTGTCTCATTTTCTCTGGATTGTTTTTATGTAGACCACTTAGAAATATGAATAATTATGTGGGATATAAAGCCTTAAATAAAACAATGAGCAAAATGCAAGAAAACAAAGAAACGAGGAAAGAAGAAAGGAAGAAATATTTGCCCCTCAGATGGATAAGTCCACAACCAAACTACAGTACCTATCTAAAACTGTTTGAAAGTGGTTTGTGTTCTTTGCTTATGTGTTAAAATATGTCCATACCACCATTTATCCATAATAACTAAGTGGCGTATAAATATAAAGTACAATAAGATTACAAAATTCAGAATAAAAATGAAGTTTAAAGGTTATCAGTGATCATGATCATGTACGTTTTCTGAACTTGACACTGATTTAAATGTGTTCAGTCACCATGATCTAACACGAAGATGGATAACCTTTTTCAGCAGAAGGAATGCATTTCCTTTAGGAAAACCTTTTGGTAGCTACTTGATAGTGGGCAGAGCAACAAATATGATACTTCCTTTTGTACAATAGACTACATTCTATACCTTACCAGGACATCACCAGAGGCCACCCTGAGGCTTCAGGTTTGGGCCCTGAAATCTCAGGTTCTGGGATGCCCCTGACCTGGCAACCCTATACAAACCTGAGGTTTTGTACCCCACTCTAACCTGTAACTGAACTGTTTTAAAATTTTAAAAGATGATGCTGTTAAGGTGCTACACTCAATATGCCAGCAAGTTTGGAAAACTCAGCAGTGGCCAGAGGATTGGAGAAGATCAGTCTACATCCCAATCGCAAAGAAAGGCAGTGCCAAAGAATGCTCCAACTACCGCACAATTGCACTCATTTCACATGCTAGCAAGGTTATGCTTAAAATTCTACAAGGAAGGCTCAAGCAGTATGTGGACCGAGAACTCCCAGAAGTGCAAGCTGGATTTAGAAGAGGCAGAGGAACCAGAGACCAAATTGCAAACATGCGCTGGATTATGGAGAAAGCTAGAGAGTTCCAGAAAGACATCTACTTCTGCTTCATTGACTATGCAAAAGCCTTTGACTGTGTTGACCACAGCAAACTATGGCAAGTACTTAAAGAAATGGGAGTGCCTGATCACCTCATCTGTCTCCTGAGAAATCTCTATGTGGGACAAGAAGCTACAGTTAGAACTGGATATGGAACAACTGATTGGTTCCAAATTGGGAAAGGAGTACGGCAAGGCTGTATATTGTCTCCCTGCTTATTTAACTTATATGCAGAACTCATCATGCGAAAGGCTGGGCTGGATGAATCCCAAGACGGAATTAAGATTGCCGGAAGAAATATCAACAATCTCAGATATGCAGATGACACAACCTTGATGGCAGAAAGTGAAGAGGAATTAAAGAACCTTTTAATGAGGGTGAAAGAGGAGAGCGCAAAATATGGTCTGAAGCTCAACATCAAAAAAACGAAGATCATGGCCACTGGGCCCATCACCTCCTGGCAAATAGAAGGGGAAGAAATGGAGGCAGTGAGAGATTTTACCTTCTTGGGCTCCATGATCAGTGCAGATGGTGACAGCAGTCACGAAATTAAAAGACGCCTGATCCTTGGGAGAAAGGCGATGGCAAACCTAGACAACATCTTAAAAAGCAGAGACATCACCTTGCCAACAAAGGTCCGTATAGTAAAAGCCATGGTTTTCCCAGTAGTGATGTATGGAAGTGAGAGCTGGACCATAAAGAAGGCTGATCGCCGAAGAATTGATGCTTTTGAATTATGGTGCTGGAGGAGACTCTTGAGAGTCCCATGGACTGCAAGAAGATCAAACCTCTCCATTCTGAAGGAAATCAGCCCTGAGCGCTCACTGGAAGGACAGATCGTGAAGCTGAGGCTCCAATACTTTGGCCACCTCATGAGAAGAGAAGACTCCCTGGAAAAGACCCTGATGTTGGGAAAGATGGAGGGCACAAGGAGAAGGGGACGACAGAGAATGAGATGGTTGGATGGTGTTCTTGAAGCTACCAGCATGAGTTTGATCAAACTGCGGGAGGCAGTGGAGGACAGAAGTGCCTGGCGTGCTCTGGTCCATGGGGTCACGAAGAGTCGGACACGACTAAACGACTAAACAACAACAACTAACCTGTAAACCTATTCCAAATCATGAAACCCTGGTTTAGTGATCCAATTCTAAGAGAAGAGCTAGACTGGGGGTGATCTTTCCCTAGCTAAGGCCTTCAAGACTTTTAGAGGATTTATAGGAATGAGCACCTTATAGCATCATTGCTGTACATTGCAATGGAACCAGGCATTGCTTTTCCAACTAGAAGAGCAAAAATACTCAGGAATCCATAAGGGATGGTTTGGAAGAAAGGCAGGGGAAAGGACCTATGGCATTCTTAGTGTGCTGGTGCAGATATTTTGTTTGTTAAGAAGACGTAGCTCAGAAAGTCATCCCTATGTGCTTTTCTGTGCACTGTGGTTTGCTGTAACACTTGTTAGTACTGGACTCCCCCTCATCCTCTTTATATAGCAAATCATAGGGTATTAGGAACACTGAATGGTGATTTCATCCCATCACATCACAACAAAGCTATGTCAACTACTGTACATCAACGTGCAGTGACTGTGCTAGAGCTGGTCTGGCAAAAAGCTACCTCAGCAAGCTGTCAATTCAATGTTTTGTACATTTTCTTTTTGTGTATGTTTGCTCTAAATTTCATCTCCCCTGTCTGATGCCATAGGCTACAAGTCTGTTACAAAACTCAGGCTACAACATGTCAAATATAATGAAAAGGGGGTAGCAGGGGAAGTCTTGCTTAAAACTTAAACCACCTGCCATCTTATTTCTCAGGAATGGAAACAAGCACTCTTCTTATCATCTGAGGAAGGCTGGGGGTCTTTCCAACATTGGCCCAGGACCATGTGGTTGGCAGACAGCACTAAGGACCAGCACAGGAGACCAGAGATGCAGGGATGAGGGTCTTTGTGGAGCAGGATCCTTCAGAGATAGGAAGGACATAAGAGCCCTGCTGGATCAGACCAGAGAGACCCATATAGTCCAGCTTCTGTTCCCACAGGGGGTCAACCAGATGCCTATAGGAAGAGAGGAGAATGTGTGTGCAATTACACTCTCCTGCTCAGGGATTTTTTTTCAGCCGGATGCTCTGGAACAGCATTCCAGCACCTCTCAGGTGACCCCTGGAAGGGTGGGGAGAGACCTCAACAGCCTCAGCAAAGCCCTGCTGCACCTCTGGCTCATGAGGAAACCCTCCCCAGAGCTCTAAGGCAGGGGTCAGCAAACTTTTTCAGCAGGGGGCCGGTCCACTGTCCCTCAGATCTTGTGGGGGGGCGGACTTTATTTTGGGAAAAAAATATGAACAAATTCCTATGCCCCACAAATAACCCAGAGATGCATTTTTAATAAAAGCACACATTCTACTCATGTAAAAACACCAGTGTGCCAGTATGGTGTAGTGGTTAAGAGCGGTAGTCATGTAATCTGGTGAACCGGGTTCGCGTCTCCGCTCCTCCACATGCAGCTGCTGGGTGACCTTGGGCCAGTCACACTTCTGTGAAGTCTCTCAGCCTCACTCACCTCACAGAGTGTTTGTTGTGGGGGAGGAAGGAAAAGAGAATATTAGCCGCTCTGAAACTCCTTAAAGGGAGTGAAAGGCAGGATATCAAATCCAAACTCCTCCTCCTCCTCTTCTTCTTCTCCTCCTCCTCCTCCTCCTCCTCCTCCTCCTCCTCCTCCTTCTTCTTCTTCTTCTTCTTCTTCTTCTTCTGGCAGGCCCCACAAGTAACTCAGACATGCATTTTAAATAAAAGGACACATTCTACTCATGTAAAAACACGCTGATTCCTGGACCGTCCACGGGCCGGATTTAGAAGGCGATTGGGCCGGATCCGACCCCCCGGGCCTTAGTTTACCTACCCATGCTCTAAGGGGACATCCTCTATGGGCTCCAGAGAGGGTCTCCTCATGAGTTGGAGGCACAGCGGGGCTTTGCTGAGGCTCTTCAACCACCCAGCTAACAGCTGGTGCACAGGGAAGCTGTGCCTCAGCTGAGCAAGCCCCCAGCTGTTCTAGTTCACACTAGGTGGGGGGGGGCTTTAAGCTGCTCAGCTCAGGCAAGGAAGGTTCCGCTTGCCTCAGCTGAGCAGCCTCAACTACCCTCTGGCTGGCAAGGAGACCTGCCCCCCCCCAGCCCAAATACCTCCTCTTTGGACTCTGGGGTGAGTCTTCTGAGGGAGGTGCGTTCCAGCACCATTTTGTCTTGAAAAACAGCACTGCTCCTGCTCTTGTTCTCCTGCAACTGGTATTCAGAGGCAAACTGTGGCGATCACACAGGTCTATTGACGGTCTATTGACCCTGTGCCACCACTGCGGTTAGCTTTCTTCGCTGCTGCCACCCCGCTGCTCACAGGGACACACGGAGTCCAGACAGTTGTTAACATAAACAAATAATCAAGTTTATTTTTAAATGCAGGAACAAGCGTATCGTTACAGTATATTTTTCTCTTGTCAGTTTCCTAATCTTAGTTCCTAACAACTCCAAACTGATTATTCTAACTATCTATTTGACTCAACCTAACAATTCCTCTCACTCTCTCACAATACAACTCTACCAACCCATACCTAAGCCTCCCTCTTCCTTCTCCAACACCCAACCCTCAACTCCCAACTCCCAAACCTCAACTGACTTTCAAAACCTCCCACTCTATCTTTTACTCCCGTCTTGCATTCTCACTGGCCAATCACATCACACCCATTTTAACCCTTCCCTTGATGCATCCAAGGAGGCAAACACCACACAACCCATCTTTCATACTGGAGGTAATATAGACTATAGTCATCATGACTAGTAGCCATTGGTAGCCTTCTTTCTCCTCGATTAATTTGACTGATGTTCCACTTAAGTGCTACACAATGTTTGCTCTTCACTTGTAAGGAATCATTCTTTGAGTGTGGCAGCCCCTGTCCTTTGGAAGTCCCTGCTTATTGACATTAGGCAAGCACCTAATTGTTACTTTCAGACACCCGCAGAAAAGATCTCTGTATCCAGACACATGATTCGGTTATGCCTGTTCTTAAATTTGACTTGGATGCTTTATTGCGTTTTTCTTGCTTTCAGAAGTTTTTAACAGTTTTCAAATGTTTTAAATTTGTTTTTATATTGTTTTTTTAATTTCTCTCTGTGTGTTTGCTGCCCTGGGCTCCTTTGAGAGGAAGGACAGGGCAGCAAACACACACAGAGAAATTAAAAAACAATATAAATGTCATAAATGTCATAAATAAATAAATTGTCCCTTTTTAAAGCAGTCCAAGTTGGTGACCCGCACTGCATCTTGTGGTAGTAAATCCTATGTTTAACTGGGTGAAGAAGTACTTCCTTTTGTCTGTCTTGAATCTCACAGGTTCTCGGATTTTCGGAGAGGGACAAAAAATACATCCTTGCTCACTTTATCCACACTATGTATAATTTTATATACACCTCTGTCATGTCCCCACCCATTATCATCATTTCATCATCATTTTTTATTTGTATGCCGCCTTTCCACAGTTAAAAAAAAATGCTCAAGGTAGCTTACAGCATAACAAGATTTGCATAATTACAAAAGCCATAAACAGTAAATAAAGGTAAAGCTAAAGGTACCCCTGCCCGTACGGGCCAGTCGTGTCCGACTCTGGGGTTGTGCGCCCATCTCACTTAAGAGGCCGGGGGCCAGCGCTGTCCGAAGACACTTCCGGGTGACGTGGCCAGCGTGATAAGCTGCATCTGGCGAGCCAGTGCAGCACACGGAAACGCCGTTTACCTTCCCGCTAGTAAGCGGTCCCTATTTATCTATTTGCACCCAGGGGTGCTTTCGAACTGCTAGGTTGGCAGGTGCTGGGACCTAACGACGGGAGCGCACCCCGCCGCAGGGATTCGAACCGCCGACCTGATGATCAGCAAGTCCTAGGCGCTAAGGTTTTACCCACAGCGCCACCCACGTCCCTACAAACAGTAAATAAACCACATCAAAAAATACACAACCAAATGGGAAACAATTTCCACATAAATCAAAATCTAAAACTAATAATACAGCATTAATATCACAGTTTAAAATGACATAGGTAAAAAATAACAGCAATTTAAACAAAAAAACAAAAACAAAACAAAATGGAGCCTTCTCTGCCCAGCGGCAGCAGCGGCAGTAATCCCCTATAGAGCCCATCAGGCCCCGCCCTGGGCCAGGGGGTGAGTTGCAGGACTGGGGCCCTCAGGTACTGAGCAGGGGAGTCCTCCTGGGTGGTAGCCACAGCAGCAGTTCCTATAAGACATGTAAGGCCCTGCCCTGCGCCAGGTGGTGAGTTGCCTTTCTTGCTCTGTTAAGCAAAAGCCCTAAACGTTGTAACTTTTCCTCATGGAGGAGTTGCTTTAGCCTTATTATCTTTCTTTTAAGTGCTGAACCTTTTATTTGTGAAGCAATTCTACCCAATTGCCAGGTTAAGGGACCAAATTAGCCATGTTGTTTTTTTGTTCTACCACGAAAATCTTCCATTGCTCCAGCTAATGAATACAAAGGGACTGAGACAACTGAGAGTCACTAGACATGTCGTTTTACATTTTCTAAACTATATTTACTCAATATGGAATGCAGGGACATAACTGGCTGTGTGGTACCAGACTGACTCAAGGTGTTGGTTTGTGAAGCCTAAAGAGCTCAGGGTCCCAGTAGTTGCAGGATGCTTCCTCCAATACCAGCCAACCCAATCCCTAAGGTCAGGTGGGAGGATATTCTGCTTGTGGACTCCACTAGGACTTATGGTTCAAATTGTGTGACAGGGTCTTCTTTATCCTGGCCCCCTGACATTGGAACACCTCCCCCCAGGAGTTGCATTTGCTTTAATTCCTCATTTTTTACATTCAAACACCACCTGAAGATTTCCTTGTTTACTATGGCTTTTTAGAAAATGAAATGCTGCTGGGTTAATAACCAATGGCTGCAACTGAATTCTGTGATTTAATGGCTTCATTCTTTTCTATTTTATCTATTTGATGCATTTGGTTGTTTTTAATCTTTTATTGTACATCACCCTGGGCTCCTTCTGGAGGGAGGAATTTATCCAGGTAACAACTAAATGGATAAATAACTTTATTAAGCTCTGGATATTTAGATTCTTACTTCTTTGCTTTGATTTACCTCACTCCACCCCCAGACACCCTTAGACCTCCTCTTGCCACAGCATTTCTGGTTATGAGCCTAATTGCACTACCATGCTCCAAAGGCTAAAGGCAGATTCCACAGTAGAAAGCTCATTCCCTATAACCAGAGTTTCTTGGCAATGGTAATTTCTTGCCTATAGTTGCCACCGAATATTGCCCAGAGGGAAACTTGCTGTGAGTTTGAATCATCCTGCTCAGGCAGAACATCTGGAAGAATCTGGAGGTAAATTCTTCCTGCGGGGTGGGACTGGCACACATGTACATGTATGCTCCCAACTCTCTCCTATTTCCCAGGGATAACCCCCACTTTCTGGCACCTGTTTCTGCTAAGACAATGTCCCAGTTTGGCATTTTGTGGCCATGCTGGGATACCATTTTCAAAAATATGGTTAATGTGCATACATTATGTGTTTGAGTTGTTCAGATTTCATTCCCCTCCCCTGGAAGACATGAGAAGTTAAATCCCTGAGAGGAGAGTGGGCAATGACTCTTAAAACATGCATGGAAATGTGTGTTGGCATGGTGCAAACAGACTAGTGAGGCCAATATGCCATCCCTGCTGCTGTGTTTACACCACACCAGCCTCCCCTCTGCCTCCCCTTTCTACCCACTAAGCAACAGGGACCCACCTGCCAAGAAGCTAGCATAACAGCTTTGCCCCACCTGGTGAGGCACTTCTTTTCCTAGTCCTCCCTGGAGATGCTTCAGATTTAACCTGAGGTAGCCTCCATGGAAGGCACATGCTCTGCCACTGAGCCATGGCCCTTCCCTTCCATGCAGCTCCAGACTGTAATTTTATTCCTGAGATTAGTATGAATGGGAAAGTCACTGAATGTTTTCCAAGGGTTTTTCACTAATGCAGACTCCATGGTGTCTTGAGTTGCCTGTGAGAAAGAGGCTGGTATTTATATTCTGAGTAATAGCCGCTTTGGGCCTGTGGCTATGGGAGTGGATTATTATGGGTATAATTAATCATTGAGCCCTGTAAATTTGCCTAATAGAACACCTTTTGAGGTATCTCTCTTAAATCTGTCTCCATCCAACTGGCTGGCAAAATGAAGGCTGTGGCCACTTCATACTTTTGCAAGTTGCATATATTAAACAAAAGAGGCATTGCATATATACTGTAGTTGTACTTATATAACTTCATCCAAAACTTCCTGTAAGCTTCAGTTACCAAGGCACAGCATAGTTCAGGTGCTGTGGAACAACCTCCCAGGTACTTCCTGAACAACCTGGCTCCCCTAGAATGTAGCCCAGTTCCCCATAATAGTCTTATTGATATTATTTATTTAACATCTTAAAATGCTTTAACCTCTGAAAAACCAGTGAGAAATGAAATTATCCCAATTCTATAAATCAAAGGTTGAAAAAGGAAATAATGTTTTTTGTTTAAGAATGAAATTTTGGTACGTTTCCCTAGGCTCAAAGCAGTTTGCTTCTTGCTTTTGTAAAAGAGATAATGTTGCTGCATCTCTTTGTTTCATTTTCTCTTTTGTATAGATTTTTATTGAGTTATGATAAATCCTACACATGAGATCAATTACACAATAATTCACACAACTAAGTTTTAAAAAATCATATCATAATTGGGGGGGGGGGCAGGCACAAGCACAAACAAAGACCAAAACTAGGCAAGTATAAAAAAATGCATACAATAATCTTCAGGGTATGTATAGCCAAAAACAATTGATCCAATTACTTAGAAAACAATAACCCTTAAAGCTTTGGTTTTTGGACATTCCCACCATAGATGTAAATATGTCCCTATTGCCTAGCAACCCTGCCTACATTCGGCAAGGAATCAGGGTTCAAGTATTACAGCCTACACAGTGTGAGGTGCTACTTATGTAGTAACTTTAACATAAGCTCCCTGTTGATTGCTGAAACAGAGCAAAATGGTGGGTACTAGTCTTTGTTGGGTTAATTGCTCAGAAATTGATTGATGTTCATCTTAGAGGTCGACAGATGTTTCATCAAGAATAATAATGGCTTCCTGATTTGGGGGGAATCTCTCCAGCCCTTGCAACACAGTGCCCAACTGAGGTGGGGGCAGCCAGGAGATAGCGTCGTGCAGCTTGAACTGGGAGGCATAGAAGCCCCTTTCACATGTTCAATTGAACAGAGGCAAGAGGAGGATCATGCCCACAGGCCCTGCTTCCACTCACACAAACTTATGTGAAAGTGATGATGCAAAAGAGTCCACATGCATACGGATTGCATGTATCATGGGCCCTGTATACACCCTGTACACATCAGCACAGTACATTTAAGGCACTCTTACACCACTTTAACAGTCATGGCTTCTCCCAGAGAATCCTGGGAACTGTAGTTTGTTAAGGGTTCTCACCTCACAAATGTACAATTCCCAGCGCCCTTAGAAAGCCATAGTTTCCAGGATTCTCCATTGCTGTTAAAGTGGTGTATAAGAGTGTTTTAAATGTATAGTGTGGTTGTGACCAGATTTTCTGGGTGGTTGACAAGGATTTCTGATTTCCGGTTTTTTAACAATAGCAGCAGAACGACCATCCCTCTGTCACCATAAATTTTGATGAAATGAAGAAAACTTGGGATAATTGGGAGTGGATATATGTGTGAGGCTGTGAGCTCCATTGAGTTCTGGTACTCAGAACAAATTCCTGTTCTCAGAATTCTTTAATTATTAATAATTGGAAGCAGGCCAGGTTTGGTGGTTCTCACTTGAAGACAAAACGGAACCCACTAGCCTGACGTCTGCCTGCTCCTGATTTGCAAGATAGAAAATTCTCATCTAAAATTCATGCTTCTTTTAAATATATATATATATAAGTAATGTATGAATCAGGTGAACCAAATCAAAAGATTGACTGGCATTAAAACCAAGGTTGCAGGATAGATCCCCATATGGGACAGCTGTATATTCCTGCATTGCAGGAGGTTGTATTAGATTATCCTCAGAGTCTCTTCCAACTCTACAGTTCTGTGACTCTAAAAAATGAATCATCATAGCATAGGAAGAGCCCTTCTGGATCAGGTCAAAGGCCTATCTAGTCCAGCATCCAGTTCTCACAATGGCCAACTGGATGCCTACAGGGAGCTTGCAAGCAGGACCTGAGCATAACACAACACAACAGCATAACACAACAGCTGGGGATGGGCAAATTTGACAAGCTTTGATTTCTTTGTTTCTCATTTTCCCAATCTTAAATCCAGTACCCCAAATTTCCACGTCAGTTTGCAATTCTTTTTGAAAGCCTCGCAAAAATTCACCAGCATTTTAGTACAAATTTCTCCTATTTAAATACATTTCTGCATGCAATTTGGCCTATTTAAATGCATTTGTATATGTCATTTTCAGTGATATATGCTTTTCAAACTTGCTTTTGCATTTGTGCATACATTACTTGGCTGGAGAACTGCATGGAAAAATTCGGAGAAGTGCGAATTTTGAAGGATGCGTGTGTTTTTGGTTCACAAACTGTTTCAGAAAGTACAAATTAGGTAGGCTCACCTTTAAATGCAAACTGAGTCCCCACTAGCACTCCCAGCAAGTGGCATTCAGAGGCACATTGCCTCCAATCCTGGTTGGTCCATCCTTCAGATCCCTCTTTCCTCCACTAAAACCAGTTCACTCATCTTTTACACTTAAGAGGCACCCTTCCCTTCTATAAATGTCAAAGAGTTGCTGTCTCTACTTCCTGCTTATGCATTCATTTTCTCAGGCTCCCTCTGCCAGTTGTCGAGTCAATTAATACAGATATGAATAAGAAGCCATAGTAATCTCATTAATATTAATAAATGTTAACATTGTAATATACTTCTTTTTATTACAATATCACCTTCATTAGAATTTTGTTTTGCTTTTCTGCAGTATCCTCAACAACAGTGTGGCTCAGTGGGGAGAAGAAAAAGGAGAGGGGTGGAATCAGGGACAGGGTGGTTTGGTGCATGCCTCAGTAGCATGGAATTCAACCAGTTAAGTACTTTAAATGGAAGAATGAAAGATTTGGAGATTCTGACTTGTGGCAGGGGGAGAAGGCAACATGATCCGAGGCACATTCAGAGAACACATCAAATGCACTTCCCATCAAAGAAAGTTTTTATTAACTTTATAATGGCCTGTGATATGTATCTGCAACTCAGTCATATTGCCTTCATTTGTTTCTCTGTGTGACAAGATGCAGCCTGATCTAGCCTGACAAGCCGCAATGAGTGCAATGCCCATATATCATGATGACACGTTTAAAAAAGGAAAGGAAAGGAAGACAAGCAGCCCCCAAACCAAGAACACACGCACAAACACACTGAACTTTTAAGGCCTCCTGTTCATCAGATGGAAAGCAGTTACAGATCTCCTACAAGGATAACCACCAGAGAAGACAGTAAAGGCTTTTGAGATGAAATGCAGTATAGCACCAAATGGCTTAAGCTAAAGAGCCCACCTTAGATGTGTAAAGACTCCCAGATACTGAAAGAGAGATGTAACCATGTAGATAGCCACACATAGGAAGATGGCCTTATGCTGAGTGAGGCCATTGGTCCTTCTAGCTCAGTACTGTCTATGCTGAATTGGCAGTGGCTCTCGAGGTTACAGATACAAGTCTCTTCCAGCCTTACTTGGAAATACCAAGGAATTGAAACTGGGACCTTCTGCATACAAAGCAGTTGCTCTACCATGTAGCTATGGCCCTTCACCTTGTCACCTAGGGTGAGTATACTGTACAAGGTTCCCAGATAAGCGGAGAATGGTGTTTTACAAAATATACCTTTTCTCCATTTTGACCATGCCAACCTCCCTGGTGCTCCCCCCCCTTCCCAGTAAGCAACTGTGACCCACCTGCCAGGAAGCCATCATAGCAGCTTCGCCCTACCAAGCAAGTCACTTCTGTAGCTAGTGTAGAATGCAGTGGCTAGATTTTTAGCTGGGACAGGCCTGGACCTATAACATTGGTTCTGGCCTGACTGCACTGCCTACCAATTTGTTTCTAGGCTGAATTTAAAGTTTTGGTTTTGACCTTTAAAGTGTTATACATCTTGGGATCCCTATACAGTGGTACCTCGGGATGTGAACGGAGCCCCGTTCCGGAGCCCCATTCGCATCCTGAATAGAACGTAAGACACGATGGCGCATCTGTGCATGCACGGATCATGTTTTGCCACTTCCGTGCATGTGCGTGACGTCATTTTGAGCGTATACGCATGCGCGAGCGGCGAAACCCGGAAGTAACATGCTCCGTTACTTCCAGGTTGCCATGGAGCGAAACCCGAAAGTGCTCAACCTGAAGCACATTCAACCCGAGGTATGACTGTACCTATATGACAGCCTTTTCTCCATATGACCCTTCCCAGGTCCTAAGATCATCTTTTGAGGCCCTTCTCTGAATGTCACCTCCAAGGCATGTCTAGAGGGTGGTGGTGAAACCATAGGCTTTTTCTGTAGTAGCTTCCATCTATGGAATAATATCCCCAAGGAGACCTGCCTGGCATCATCATTCTGGCACCAGGAAAAGACATTTTTGTTTTCCTGGGCATTTGGACAGCATCCATGATTTGATTTTCTTTTTTATTTGGTGGGGTTTTCAGTACATTTATTGATTTTTATTGCTATATTTTGTTTGTCTTAAATTGCTTCCAGACTTCTTGTTGTGGGAAGCAATTCTTGAATTTAATACAACCTAACCTAACTTTAGCTCATGCACAAGCCTGGCTCCTGAATACTGTGGAATGGATAGGAGGTGAGCTTTGCAAACAAGTTCCTTAAGTCTTTTAATCTGCTTCCCATCTAAAGCGGCTTCTTTCATGGTCAATTATAGAGTGTTCCAGAGGTGTTTCATTGGGAGAAAGAGTGAGGAAAGGGGATCATTCTTGTACTACAACTCTCTGGCTCTGCTTCTTCCAGCAATTGACTCACAAATGTAATTTTGTTTTATGGCTTCCTGTCTGCACTAATGAAGTATGATTAATCAGGGCCCATAATATGACTCTCCTCCTACACGACCTTTTTCCATACTCCCTGGTAAATATAATGCAGACTATTAATTTGGACTACAATGTTAATTTGCACAATAATGTTTGTATTATTCTAATGTGATGTGTTTATCATAAAAAATATGAGATAAATTAATTCAACACCATAGTCACCAATAAAAGCTGATGCTGCGGTGAAACGAGGAAGACAGTTCCTGGACAAATATAGTTCAGCTCAAAAAGGGGTATACACAAAAAAGCATGTAAATTTGCATACAATTTGCATGTGCTGATTTACGCAGCTCAGTGCAAAGGAATAATTGCTAATGGTTATAATTTCAGTAGAAATACTATACATCTTAAAGACTGTAACCATGCCCCTGCTTGGTCTGTTGTTCAGGGGCTAACAGTTGACAGGTAACTTCAAGTTGCCCCTACTTTCCTTTCCTTTCATTCTCTATCTTGAAACTGAACTTGGACTGGACAGTCCTTCAAATAGAGGGTTGGCCTTTGTAATGTAGGACACTTGGCCACCCAAATTGGCAGTGGTCCAGGATCCTGACTTTGAATCACTCAAGGCTGCTTTATACATTATCTGGTGCCCATATAGTTGCTTCCCCTCCATGACTGCTCCCACACCACTCCAGGAATGTATAAAGCTTCCACCCTCATGGTTTAGTGGCATATGCATGCTTTTATAACATGAAAAATAACCCAACCCCCATTTACTGCCACACTGTGTAACCATACAAGTTCAGTTTAACCACATGGGTGGAACCTGGAATGGCTTGGAAGCAATGCCAAGAAAACCAGCAACCATGCCACTCCAGGTGACCTCTAAAGTGGTCCCAAGAAAATATTTTAAGAATATGCACATGCTGCTCTTTCAGTACTTGGAGTAATAACTTACTCCTAGAAGTAGACCAAGCAAGTTGCTTGTCTGCAAAATTCCAGAAGGCTGGAGCAGCTGTGGGGGTGGGGGTGGTAGGTTCATTCCTTGCTAGTCCATTCTCATGTTGCTCCCTCTGTCTTTGGTCCTCAGTGTCTGTGTTTGGTCTGTAGCAGATTCAGATTTGGCTCTGGCCAATACTGTCCTTGTCCAGAAGTCTCTAAGCCAGAACTAGACAAACTTTAAGGTGTTAAGGGCTCCAATGAGTATTTTTTAAAACACATATTAGAATGTGGAGTCCAAACCCTAACCCCTTATTTGTTCAAGGTTAGTAGCCACTGATAGGGTCATCTGCCAAAGCCTCCCTTCTAAATCCATCCAAACTGATGGGCATCACCACCTCTTGTCAGATCAGATCCCATAGTCCAGCTCTGTGCTGTACAAAGAAGTACTTCCTTTTGTCTGTCCTGAATCTTCCAACATTCGGCCTGATGTGCTTGACCTGTGTTCTAGTGTTATAACAAAAGGAGAAAAAGGAAGCTGCCTTATATCATTTGTTTATCTAATCCAATACTGTCTCTTCAGCTCTACGTGGAATTAGGCAAAGATCTTACAAAGATCTTACCTCCTACCTGATCTGTGTAAATGGAGATGCAAAGTAGTCAACATGGGTTGCCAAACGCCCAGGATTTTCCAGGACACTCAGTGATTTTCCACCCGGGCAATAATCCCGACTGCCTAATCTGGGAAATTCAACCTTGCTGAATGCTTCCTCATGAGCAGTAACCTGCTTGTGGGCCTACTCATGAGCAAGATAATGGAGGCAGTGGGTGTAGCTAGAAAGCTGCATACAGATGGCAGAAAAAGAAGCTTTGTGGCCCCCTCTAGTGAGGGAGAGGGTCCCTTTCTGTCTCCTTGAGACCAAAGGAGGCTAAAGGGTTACCTTACCCAGAAGCTGCAGGCTTCATGTTATTCTTGTCTCCTCTATTATCTGGCAAAGCAAGATTCATTCTCAAGACAACATGTGGAAAGGCAGTGTGGTGCAGTGTCAGATTAGGAAACCCAGGTTCTACCCCCTTCTCAGCCATGAAATTCCTTGGGTGGGTGAGTTTGGGTCAATCACCATCTCTCAGTTTAACCAACCTTGGAGGGTTGTTGTGAGGATTTTTTTAAAAGGGGGTCGGGGAAGAACTGTAGTCACCACCTTCAGCATTTTAGAGGAAACATTGGAAATAAACATCATTTTTGTTTCTAAAAAATAAAAAAAGCAGCTTGCAATGGTTCCTGCCTCAATAGGTCCCTGATGGGCTGTGAGTTTCCTACTGTGTTAGTCAGAATGAATGAAATGAAAGGCTCTGAAGACTAATACAGCATGTGAGGATTTTTCCTCACTGCAAATGACATTTTCACAATATGCCGATGTGACAGTAATTTTCATCCCTCTCCCATTAAAAAAACAAAGAGACACAAGTCTAATGGAAATGTCACTTTAGGAAGTTTGTTTGTTTTGCAGCAAGTTGCAGAGAGGAGGTTAAATTTAATTCTCTTTGTGGGGTAGCTCTTCTTTGAAAGACAGCATTTGGAAATGAAGAAGGAGAGTGTTTAGCCTGCATGGGGGAAGGGGATGCCTTAGTGACACTGAATTGCTTCTCTCCATGACAGTAATCTCAAATATATATATATATATAATTTGCAAGCAATGCCATTATGGAATTTGGCTTGTGCCAACCTCACAGTTATCTTTTACTTTACTCTGAGAAATAAATTAAACTGAGCAAGCCCCAATTGCAGATACGTTCGTCTCCATCTGTTTTCTTATAAATGAAAAATATTGTAAAATTGCTTTCCTTAAACTATTGCACCGGTGAATCAGGAATTATAAACTCACAGTCAAAGAGAGGATGCCAGAGCATTTTTGGTAAAGTGCCAAAGATGTTTAAGCTTTTTTTTTCTATTTTAAAAAAACACTCTGGAAATAACTGCAGTAAACTGATGACTGCTAAGGTTAAACAGTCATCAAGTTAAGTTAAATTCAATTTAGCTTAAATATTTTATTAGAAAGGAAAGCAAGCATAAGTGCAGAAGACCAAAATCTTTATTTCTTAATTAGCTTCTTTGCCTTATTTCCCCATGAATGTTAGGATGGAGTGGGGAACAATAAGGTCATTTTAAATTTTTGGTAAAACATCAACACTGGAGTGTGGTATAAAATGCATTTCACAGTAGGAGGGGAACTTGAGTCTCCATGTCCCTGAGATTAATGCAGAGGCTTAAGAATACAAATCTCTATTGTCTGAGAGTGAAAATATTTAGCAAATGCATGCGTCAAGGGACAGATAGGTTACCTGGTCAGCAATATCCAAGTTGGCTTGTATTACTACTTATGGGAATATACATGCAATAGCTTTAGCAGGACAAACTACTTGCCAATGAATTAACCTACAAACATAAAATCTCTGCTTAGAAAGAGGGGAATTCTCAAAGACATTGCATTACAAGGTTATACCAATATGATGCAGCAATTAGAGTGATGTTCTAAGACTAAGGAGACCCGGGTTCAAATCCACACTCAACCATGAAGCTCAGTGAGCAACCCTGAGACAATCATTAACTCTCAGCATAACGTACTTCACAGGATTGTCCCTCTTATGTAATGCAGAAAGGAGGGGGAGAGAAAGAGACAGAAGCTGGAAAGCGGTCTTGTGCATGTTCACTCAGAAGCAAATCTAATACAGCCTTGCCTGCACATGGAGAAAGAGTGCCTAGGCTCACTTGAACTCAACAAGGCTTGCATGCATAGGGTCAGTCTGCACAAGCTACGGTGAATTGTTAATTTAATTAATTCTGAAACATTTCCCACAAAACATCCCAAAGTGATAAACACACACATTTCAAGTCCAGTATAGAGTGGGGTAGAAAACTCCACTTAAAATGAGGATTGTTTGGAAAACGAAGATCTTTAATAGGCACCAAAAATATAATCAAGACAGTGCCTGTCTCATATTTAAGGTGAGGAAGTTCCAAATTGTAGGTGTCCTAATAAGGTGTTTTGGTGCTTAAGCTTCCATTCATGGTGTTGGCTCCTGGGAGAGCAGAGATCAAGTCCCTTCTAAACCGTTAAGCTTTTTGGTGGCCAGTCACTCTCTCTCAGCTTAACCTACCTCATAGGGTTGTTGTGGAGGTAAAATAAGGCGGGAAGGGGTGAGAATAGATTACTTTTTTCACAAATCAACTTGCAGCACGGGGAGAATGGTCCTCCTCGGGGCAGCAAGGAAGGTGTTAGCTGGTTGGTGCAAGTGCACCCATGGGTGCTGGTTTGGTATCCCTAGGCTCTTAGGGCTGCCATACATCCAGATTTTTCCAGACATTACTGGGATTTCAAAGGCGTAATTGACGTCTGGGGGGGAATTTCCAAAAGGCAGTGCTTTGTCATAGATCTTAGGCAAGTCAATCGGAAAATTGTGGGTCAACAATTTCAGTGGTTTCATAAAAATAAAAATAAAAGGTCGTTGTGGGTGTCCTGGTTTTTACTTTTTGAAATATGGCAACCCTACCCTAGTCATCAGTGCATCCATTGGAGCAGTTTGACCTGGCAGTTGTACTTTGCAAGTGGTGTTCTGTCACTTTCTGTGTGGAGTCTGTCCTATTGTAGATTATTTTTGGGTACCAGGCTTTCTTTGTTGACCTGCTTTTTTGGTCTACTTCATTGGCTGGGTATTGTGATTTAAGAATTGCCTCTTTGTTTGTGCTGCAGCAGACTATCATGGCTCCCCTTCTGTAAGATGGAAGCATTAATAAAGTGCATCAAGCCTTGGAGGTATAAAAGGGAGCCTGGGAAAAGCAGTATTATAGGTACTACTTCCTACATCTCTGTAATAAGGAGGAGATCTAAACTGGCAAATTATATATTTGTTAATTTAGCCTCAGTCAGAATATAATTACCTACCAGAGATTAGCAGGTCTGAGATCCCTCAGGCTGATTCTGCACAGCCATTGCCTCCAGCCGTTGCCGCCAGCCTCCAAGATACCCAGTTTGGAACAAATTGAAACATTATTTGGAGGCCAAGCCTTCCAGGCTTCCCATGGGATTTCCAGTAAACATTGTGCATCCTCTGTGTCCAACCAGCCAGAAAGGGCTACTTAATTATCTCAAATGACATTCATTAATGAGTGGACCTCGCCCTGATCTTGAAGTGATTCCGTGATATTCACAACAGAACTTGTTTTGCTTTTCTCTTTGGTCAGAAGTCTTACAAAAGGGACCAACATTTCAGACAAGAGAGACAGATTCACTAAGGTGTGGACATCTACTTGTTGGTGATTTTGAGTGGTTGGGTTGGGAAACCGTCCAATGGGAATAACAACAACAACCATTTATTAGGAATGGACCCCAATAGTGATTGACCCTTCTCATTTTTCTTAATATGACTGAGAAGCCAGCAATTTCCTTTCTCTATAGATACACCTCCATTACCAGGTCAGAAACTAATTTTCATTCAGTTCAATGGGTTTGTACCCATTGAGTTCTACTCTGAGTTCTACTCAGAGCAGAATTGATGGACATGGCTAACTTAGGTCCTTTCCTTTAAGTGGGCCTGCTCTGACAGCATAATTTCCATGCATAGGTGTACTGATGTTGACCTGGATTTGGCTAGAGCTATATGCATCATTACCTAAAATATACTATGGATTGGATCCAGACTGTTAGTTGACTGTAAGTCCCACTGAACTTAGTAGGACAAGTGAATAATTATGACTATTGTCCACTGATTTCAGTGGACACTAAGTTCAAGTTATAGATGATTTCACAGAAAAATAATTTACTTCTGTTGTCATGTTGATGAGCTTCAAAATGACAAATTATCCTAGGCCAGGCTTCCTCAACCTCGGCCCTCCAGATTTTTTGGCCTACAACTCCCATGATCCCTAGCTAGCAGGACCAGTGGTCAGGGATGATGGGAATTGTATTCTCAAAACATCTGAAGGGCCAAGGCTGAGGAAGCCTGTCCTAGGCTAATCTAAAAGTGCCTCCTATTTTCAACAGTTTTAAAGTACTTGCTCCAAACACACTTGTGTGTTGCTGTGATGCAGTTCGTTTTGTTACCATATTCGTTGTCCCTCAACTTCATTTTCCCCAGACTTTCCAAGATGCCTATTGGATGTGGTGGTCCACATGATTTTGCAGGTGATGCCATGATGTGATGACATCATGGACAGCCATAAATACATTACATGAACTTATCACAGACAATCAGACTAAGGAGAACTGTGGACAAATGAGGATTACAAGAACAAAAGCAACAAAGAAAAATGAAAATGGCAGCAAGAAATAATAACCAAAGGAACAGAAACTCTCAAAACAACACAAATGTTTCATGAGCAATAAACACTCACACACAGTTCCAATGACTTGGATACTTAATTTAGTGTTCTAAACCTGACAGAACTCCTTCTGGATAAACCCATTTTATTTATTAACTATACTTAGGGTTTGATTTTTTTCTTTACACATTTTCATGGACTTATTCTTACATGTTTGTTACCCCTGTTTTGGATAGCCATGGTGAAACATGTAAAAAATTAATCAATGAAAGAAACCTTGAGGGTTGATGAACTGAATTGCTCTTCTGTGACAATTATCACACAGCTTTAAGAGATGAATGTGTTGCACTTGTTTGTCCTGTATTTCATAATGTGCAAAAGGCCTTATGCAAAACCAAACCTTCTTACCCAAGATGTAATTTCCAAGTGATTTTGCTTTGTACCTGCTTATTTTATCTTGTGAAAAATCTGAAATACTATTTTCTTCAAAGATTAGTTGAGTGTATGTTTGTTCCCCTTAATAACAGGCACCGTGTGACTGTGTTTTCTTTCACCACCTTGTGTCTGAAGCATTGTGGGCTCACACCATAAAATCACAAGCTACAGACCTAAACTGAAAACTCTCCCTATTTGGGGAAGGAGACACCCTGTGTTCAAGGTGATCTCCTTCCCTCTGGCTTTGAAAAAGAATCTCCCAATTTTGCCTTTGTTCTGGTCAGTTTCACCTTCACTTGTGATTTGTGATGCCATAGTATCATCAGTTAAGGAAAACTGGCCCTAGGCTGAGCTGAATGTTTGAGATCAAAGCAAACAGACTGTTTGGTTGCCCCACCTTTGTACCCCATTTCACGTTAATTAGGATAATTTTGCAGTATCTGAGCTGCTGCATAACTTGTATCCAGAGTCTTGAAAAGCCTGGTTCCAAGACCTGAGATCCAAGAGTGGCTTCAGGCATTGTGTAATGTGAGAAAACAGGAAGTGCAAGTACATTATGCTTCCTGCTCTTTATGTTTATCCACAACCTAGTAAGAGACACTTTCACATCTCTCTGCTCTGTGAGCTGTATGTGTTCCTGTCCTTTCTTAGCAAGATGAGAAGCTACATTGCTGTCAGTAGATGCTGGTCCATTAGGGCATATGGGACACTGCCTAACCAGCCTCAGTCTTGATTCCTCCAAACCACCTGCCTTCTTACTTACAACCAGTCCAGAGGGTGGTCCTGGCTGTCTGCTTCTTCCTCAGTCTCAGTTTTGCCACTGCAGAACTGTTTTGCATGTATATATTCATAGGTCCATTCTGTCCTATTTGCATGTCAAGCTGTGATTGGAGGGAACATTCATATTGTTTTTGTAAATATTTTACCCTAAATTATGTGCTTTTATATGCCTATTATCCTGAAAATATACATTTTCATACTTACTCTACTCAAAAACTGTATTGTGCCATCTCTGCTATATTTTGGCGACCTGCTGAAGACATTCCTTCCTCAAGTTGAGCCTTTTAAGTAAAGATCTTTCCCAGTCTGTGTCTATAATGGAATTGGTTTTATATAGTTTCATCACATGTGTGTGTTTTGCCCTGGACTGCTTTAGGAGGAAGGGTAGGATGGTGATGATGATGACAAAATGAATAAAATACTAACCCAGGAGCACAAATCAGGAGAGTTTGCTTAATAATATGGACCGAATGAAATAATTCAGCATCCCTACTTTAATGTAAGGGAGAAGTATGTCTGCAGTGCTTTCCAAAGTTGCCAAATAAATAAAAAGTTACAAACTGCATTTCTTATGTGATGTAGCACACTACATCTTTGGGGTGGAGGGTGGGGAGGTAAAACAAATGACCCAGAAGAGTCTGCCCAAGCCAAGCCAAATTATCCTACATTATTCTTCTTATTTCTTTTTGATCTTAAACTCCTTTTTATTTATTTAAAGATAATGTTCTCTAGAACTTGTGTTCTTTTGAAAGGGTGAAGAATTTGCATGAACCAATTTCTGTTAGTTCCCTTGAGAATGTTAAAAACTTCAATTAGGTCACTCTGAAGTCTCTTTTCCTGGGAGAAATTCCTTAATCTTCCTTAATAATGTACGTCTTTGAGTGTTGCTGCTGTTCAAGTTGCCTTGCAATTTTCTTCAGAAGTAATTATAAACCAGCTATGATACACTTCATAATAAACCACGACTCTTAAGTATAGTCATTTTTTTTCTGGGTCCTGCAAAGCCAGATGCTCCTGATGCGACGACAGTACATGACATTGTTTTTTTTATAAAGGAATGTGCTGGGAAATGTCAGTACGCCATTCCTTAAGAAGCAGAATGTTCTTCTCTATAACAATATTTTAGTTAGCTGTTTACAAAAGTTTCTCTTACCTAATTTATTTGCTAAAAATGGCAGGCAGCTTATAATATGAAAGAACATAAACATGCTAAAATCAACAAAAAGTAACTATGTTTTATAATATTGAATCACAACCGCATCTGAAATCACTATAACAGCAAAAGGCTAGAGGTGGAGAACCTTTGGATCTCCAGATGTTGTTGAACTACAACTCCCATCAGCCCCAGCAAGTACAACCAATGGCAGCCCATCCAGTTTTGCAGACTGAGGCAAAATTGGAACATGCTGTTCCCTCCGGCTGCCACTCCTCACCCCCACTGGTATTGCTACTCTCTTACCTGTGTTGTGTGGCAGCGGCTGCCACAAAACACCAACAGCAACACTTGTGCCCGCAACAGCAGTTTCCACTGAGATCTTGGGGAAGCCTCACAAGATCTCAGGTGCTCTGTGAGGTCTCACAAGATTTTGGTGAGATCTCGCTGGAAACCGCTGCTGGTGCCACTTCTCAGCTGCAAGCAGAGACAGCAGTGTGGCAGCAGGGGCATGGCAGGCAGTGCCTCTTAGGTTTCCACCGCTTGAGAAAGGCACCTCACCTTCCTCTCCAGTGGGTCAAGTCTGAGTACGGCCAACAGCTAGGGATGGTGGGAGCTGATACTCAGCAACATTTGGAGGGCCAAAGGTTCCTCACCACCCATTTAGAGGAAGGCTAGCCAGTTTCAGATTGGGGTGGCAGAGGCTTTAAACTATCCACATAATAGCTGGAAAAGTAGTAGTTTTTCCTTGTCTATAGGTTATATGATTATGTTCATTTCGCTCAGAGGGGTCTTTACATATACTGGACCTCAAGGACCCCATCTCCTCACAGGAGCAAGCCCAGACCCTTTGATCTTCATCAGAGGTCCTTCTCCACCTGCCTCATCTAGGGAGGTGCAGAGGGTGACCACACAAGAACAGTCTTTTTCAGTGATAGCTCCCCATCTATGGAAGGTCTCTCCAGTTTTTTTTTTAAAAAAATGCCTGGTGTCATCGTTGTCAGGTTTAAGGTGTCAGGTGTCAGGTCAAGACATTTTTATTTACCCAGGCTTTTAGTAGGGTAGGGTAGGACTTCTCTGTCTGATTGTATTCCTAGGTGATCATTTTAGGAATTTAGTGCGTACAGTGGTACCTCGGGTTAAGAACTTAATTCATTCTGGAGGTCCGTTCTTAACCTGAAACTGTTCTTAACCTGAAACACCACTTTAGCTAATGGGGCCTCCCACTGCCGCCGCACCGCTGCCATGCAATTTCTGTTCTCATCCTGAAGCAAAGTTCTTAACCCAAGGTACTATTTTTGGGTTAGCGGAGTCTGTAACCTGAAGCGTCTGTAACCCAAGGTACCTCTGTACATACTTTTAAAATTGACTTTTTATTCTTTTTAGCTGTTTGTTTTTTATTTTGTTATTAAGTTGCTTGGAGATTTTTTGAAAGTAAGCTGACTAACAAATGCAATTTGTTATATATATATATAAATATAAAAACACCAGCAACAACTCTCAAAGCAGGTTAACTCTCCTGTTACCTCATCAAGGCCCTCTGCCACTATGAGCTGGGGAGTCTCTCTCTGCTTAATGAACCTCTTAATGAGTGCCAAGTTACCTTGCCAATAGGGATGAGGGAGAAATTCAAATCAGTTCACACTGAAAGGAAAACTCACCAAATTTACACTTCCTGAAACAAGAAACGAATCAAATTACCACTGTACTTCAAAAAAAAATTCTTCTCCTAATTTTGCAGTGCATCTCTCCAGCACATTAAAAGGGATAAAAAGGATAAGGTGTGCATATAAATGCATATATTCATAAAAATAACATACAAAATACATTGTATTAGGGGGAATCTCTTTGCAAAAATTGTGCATATTGGGCAAAACTGCATCCAAACTTGTTTATATTGGGGAACATTTGCACTAAAAAAGTCTCTAATTTTGCCTTTGTACAGTAGACTAGTTTCTACACACACATACCTACCCCTCTCTGTCGTCCATCCAGACAAGCAAGGAGCCATTATCTGAATTAAAGGATTAATTCCAGTGCAGCAAAACCCTCAAGCAGGGCATGGCCTGTGAGTGCCATGGCCTGGGGAGAGTCCCAAAGGCCATATAGAAAGGCCTGGAGAGCCACATTTGGTCCCCAGGCCTGATGTTCTTCACCCCTGTCCCAACATATTGTTGATGATGATGACGATGATTAAACTGGTATTCTGCCCGGGATACTTAAGGTTCCCAGTATGGGAACAGAACAGTACATTAAGATACAGAAATCAGTATACGAACCATAAATGGGAACCACACATATACTGCCATAAGTTCTGTAATGGAAGAAAGTGGAGAAATAAATGTAAGAAAATGAAATATCAAATATGTTTTTAAAAATCAAGAAATCAGAAATTAAGACAACATAGCAGCAGTCTGTTTCTTAGGATATCGGTCTAGCTGTTACTAACAGCGAGAAACTTTCAAGTTTGGTTTCATGAAATCGCCTGACCTAGAGTCATTCAGCTCTGTGAAACTTTACAATGTCAGTCCTTTCCTACTTCCCTTGGGTGCACATACAGCACTGATGAGTAGAACATCTTCCGAGAAATGCCAGAGGTTTACCATGAGTCACCGGGCATCCCACTTGCATCAATAAAAAATTTATAGAAGCACCCCCAACCCCTGTAATTCTGGGTATTCTCAACGTGTTCTAAGCAGCGATAGATCTAGCTAAACTTATCAGTTTCATCACCATGCCAAGTGCGAAACCCAACGTACTTGTCTGGATACGGTCCAGAGAGTTGTTTCTGTTGTGATCTTGTTGATTTCACACCCAGCTCAGCTGAAACGAGAGTTCCATCCTTTCTTTAAACGGCTTCTGAAAGTAATAAAGGCATGTTGCTTCCTTTCAAGCTGGCTTCTAATTACACCTTGCAACCATATGTTGGCCTGGTTTCTCTCAAGCTTCCTTATGATGACTATGGTTTTATTATTTCAATTTAAAGGTGCTTCTGTTGTTAATGACTTGGCCAATCTAGATATGTATTTTCTCTATTAAATGAGGCGAGGATCTTTTCTAATCTGAGTTAGCGTGCTCAGTGCATGATCTCTTAGTTGTTTTACAGTGATTGCCATTGTAATTGTCTTTCCAGTTCTCTTTGTGCTTTAAAACAAATCTTCCCAACGGGTTGCCGAGGCTCTCTATATAATTTCATATTGTGGTTAAATGTCCTTTGGTTCATGCAGCAAAGGAGTCAGTAGGACTAACAGCTTCTTATGAGTTGCTACAGCCACTAGCGGACGAAGGTGGGGGCGGGGGAAGCGGTCCACCCCGGGTGCCATCCGGGGGGGGACATTGCGGCCACCCCTACCCCCCTGGGATTCTTGGCACTCACTGCACACCCCCAGGACGTGCGCCGCTCACCACGCCCCCCCCCGACATGAGTCATGCCCCCACAGGCGGCACGTCACGCACCCTGGGGACATGTGCCAGCCATGCCCCCAGGTGTACGCCGCTCCCGGTGCCAGAGCAGGTAGCTTCGCCACTGGCTACAGCAGCCCAGGAGCTCACAGGGATGTCTTATACAGAGTTAGACTTCTGGTCTAGCTAGTTCAGTACTGTCTACACTTAACAGCAGGAATTGAATAGGATCCAGACATGAACCTATCATAGCCCTACCTGGAGATGCCAGGGATTAAAACTTGGACCTTCTGCATGCAGAGGTGCTCTACCACTGAGCTATGTCCCTTTCCTGAATGATACCCCTGTCCCTTTCTCAGCTTGGACATTGAAAGGAGAAGCAGGAAAGGAGTGCAGTACAGGGAGAGAGAACATGATATTCTTGTGGAGAAGCTGGTGCAATGTGGGGTGGACGAGGCTATTGTTTGGTGTATTTGTAGTTGGTTGACTGACCGCACCAAAAGGATACTCACTAATTATTTCCTTGTCATCCTGGGGGAAAGTGAAAAGTGGGGTGCCACAAGGTTCTGGCCTGGGACCGTTGTTGTTCAACACCTTTATAAATTACTTGGATTTAGACCTCAAGCTTAACATGAGTCAACAATGTGATGCAGCAGCCCCAAAGCCCTGATGCTATTTTTGGCTGTCCCAAGCAGGATTGCCAGCTTGGCCTTGCGACCATGGGTGCCTGGCGCCATGGGTACCATGCACTGTGCATGGCCCTGGTGATGAAATTTGTGGGTGCCTGGCCCCTTCATGGGGAATTGTGTAGGTGCTCAGGCACCCAGAGCCCCAGGGAGTTGGCACCTATGATCCCAAGCAAGGGAAGTAATAGCACCACTCTATTCTGCCTTGGTCAAACCACATCTAGAATCCTGTATGTAGTTCTGGGCACCACAACTTAAGGATGTTGACAAGCTGGAACATGTGCAAAGCAGGGTGGCCAAAATGATCAAGGGCCTGGATAAGAGGAGACTGAGAGAAGATATGATAACTATTTTCAAATATCTGAAGGGCTGTCACATGGAGCAAGTTAGTTTGTTCTTGCTCCAGAGGCTAGAACCTGAACCAAAGGCTTCAAGTTACAAGAAATGACATTTCTGACAGTAAGAGCTGTTTGACAGTGGAACAGACTTCTACAAGTGGTGGTAGACATGTTTAATTAGGATTTTAAACCCTAATTAAACTGTGCATGGCCCCCATTTGCTTCAAAAACTAGATCCAGGTTGAATTGGCAGCAGATCATCCCCAAATTGGAAACGGGGAGCACACAGTTCTATTGACAACTTGTTCTTACTGCAGTCAACATGGGAGGAGTAAATTCTAGTATTCATATGAAGCCTAGCTAGGTTGGCTTTCCCTATTAACCTTAACTCAGCATCAAATTGGCTGCCTTTGGCCTTGATATAGACTTCTTTGCTTTCAGCTACAGCTACCAGCCATGATGTCTATACTCTGGTTGAATCTAGGTAAAGGGACCCCTAACCATTAGGTCCAGTCGTGGCCAACTCTGGGGTTGCGGTGCTCATCTCGCTTTATTGGCTGAGGGAGCCAGCATACAGCTTCCGGGTCATGTGGCCAGCATAAGCCGCTTCTGGTGAACCAGAGCAGCACACGGAAACGCCGTTTTCCTTCCCGCCGGAGCGGTACCTATTTATCTACTTGCACTTTGACGTGCTTTTGAACTGCTAGGTTGGCAGGAGCAGGGACTGAGCAACGGGAGCTCACCCCAGTGGCGTAGTGTGGGTTGTCAGCACCCGGGGCAAGGCAAGTAATTTGCACCCCCTAACCCATGGATTTGCGCCCCCTAACCCATGGATTTGCACCCCCTAACCCGTGGATTTGCGCCCCCTAACCCTAACCCCAGATGTTGTGCCCGGTGCGGCCGGCCCCCCCTGCATCCCCCACGCTACGCCACTGGCTCACCCTGTTGTGGGGATTCGAACCGCCGACCTTCTGATTGGCAAGTCCTAGGTTCTGTGGTTTAACCCACAGCGCCACCCGCGTCCCTTCTGGTTGAATCTACACACATATAAAAACTGTTCTGAAAATGGTTTTTAAAAAATACATTGAATTTTCCATAAGGCTCGCCATCGCCATCTAGCGTCACATTGTATATTGCACTTAAAACACACTTGAAACGTTTTGTTTGCAGCTGTATGGCTGGGTCCTCTGATTATCAGCTACTGGAAATTGCAGGTAGGGAGAGTGCAGTTGTCCTGACGTCCTGCTTGCAAGCGTCCCAAAGGCATCTAGTTGGCAGTTGTGAGAACAGCATGCAGCATCCAGCAGGGCTCTTCTTATTCTTAGCTGTTAGCTTAAAAATATTCAACAGATGCAGCTTGTATTATAGCAAGAGAGGTTGCACTGGTTGAACCAGTTCCTGAAAGGCACCTTAAATGCCTACATACCTGTTTTTAAGTGAAGAACTAGCCTCTCCTCTTGTTATTCATGTACTGCAGGAGAACAAGGGGAGTGCCCATCTGAGCATTGCTCAGGTGTGTGAAGGGGAAACAGAATTCCCATAGCCCAACTTTCTGTCCTTGTGGTCCCCACCCTTTTAAACTTCAGAGGCACATTTGGACCTAAAACTGAGTTAAGTGGAAAACATCCTCTCTGGTAGAGTTGACCCAAGATATTTTGGCACCTGATACAAACCACAAAATGGCCCATACCCCAGCTAAGGAAGAAGGGGGTGAGTGAAGGGAGGAATAAAGAACTACACTGGGGATAATGGTAGGGAGAGACCAGCAGTGCCTCCTATTTGCAAAGAAGCCACTGCAGAGGCAGCATGGCGGAGGGGGAGGCTGCTGAGGAGGCAGCAGATCTGGCCTTCAAGGAGCATGCCACTGTAGTACATAGCTGTCAATGTTTTCCTTTTTTTTAAAGGGAAATTCCCTTATTCCAAATAGGATTCCTCTCAAGAAAAGGGAAAAGTTGTCAGCTATGCTGTAGTAGCAGGTGATACATGCCTTGGAGACCAGAACTAGCTCCCTTTGCAGATACTACTGCCAGAGGGAGTCGCTTCACCTTGGTTTATGGGCCCTCCCCTTGGTCACTTCTCTCCCCCCCCCCAATCTTCCAAAGAGACAGAAAGAGAGAGCAGTAGCAGCAGCCCCCCCAAAAAAGGATTGGGACCAGCAAACAATTTAAAACTTTTGGAAGGGGTGTGAGAGAGACATTGTTCTTCACTTTCTCCTGCAAACCACAATACAAAATGAACCTGTGGGAATTTGCACATCACTAAAGGAAAGTAGTGGGATGTGAGTGGCTCTGTGGGTTAAACTACAGAGCCTAGGACTTGCCAATCAGAAGGTTGGCGGTTCGAATCCCCGCAATGGGGTGAGCTCCCGTTGCTTGGTCCCTGCTCCTGCCAACCTAGCAGTTTGAAAGCATGTCAAAGTGCAAGTAGATAAATAGGTATCGCTCCGGCGGGAAGGTAAACGGCGTTTCTGTGCGCTGCTGTGGTTTGCCAGAAGCGGCTCTGGACCTAATGGTCCCTTTACCTTTTTAAAGGAAAGTAACTCCCTCCCAGAGAGAAGTAACTCTCTGAGGTCCCGTTCACACTGGGGAGACAATGGGCAAGCACTGTCACGGCTTATATGCACAGTGCTTAGCAAGATTTGGGTGCTTTATAGATGTTTTAAATGATGGAGACAATGAAACCACAGGGCTCTCAAAAATAATAAGGTGGGGGTTACTTTTTTATTTTAACTACCATCTAGCTAAAATGCTATTTTAAGCAGCGTAACCCAAGTTGTTGTTGTTGTTGTTGCTTTAATTTTAATCACAGCAGATTCTCCACTTGAAACAGGAAGAGAGGAAATCCAATAGTTGATAAATGCATACTGTCAGGAAACACAAATCTTTTTAGGAAGTACATCATGTAATTGTGTCTCAGAGCCCCATGACTTTTTAGAGTTCAGGGCTGTAATTCTTGGATGGATAAATCTGCCCAGGCTCAGTATTTGTGTTTCTGGGAGGTGTAGGCAGTGGCGTAGCGTGGGGGGTGCAGGGGGGGCCGGCCGCACCGGGTGCAACATCTGGGGGTTAGGGTTAGGGGGCGCAAATCCACGGGTTAGGGGGCGCAAATTACTTGCCTTGCCCCGGGTGCTGACAACCCACGCTACGCCACTGGGTGTAGGGTGCCGCAATGGCTAAGAAGCCTGTAAGGCCTCACCTAGAACATAAACCCAGACAAGAGGCAAAAGCCAACGCACAGTTTCTGCAGTTGAAGAGCATGGTCTCAGCCATGCCATATATTGAAAGTGCACTTAAAGCACATGGATTCCTCAGAGCTCTACTTTGTTAAAGGTGCTGGGAATTGTAACTTAGAGGAGCCCAGGATTCTTTGCGGGAAGCCATTATTATTAAAGTGGTATAAATATGCTGTATAGTGTGGAAGTGACCCATGGCAGCACCCAAAGAGCAAGGAAGCTTTGGAATGACGTTACAAGCTGACGTTTCCAAACGGCAGATGCACATTGGGCAGATTACAGTATTCTAGACAAGGTATAACTTAAGAAGGCATTTGCCACCATGTCCAGAGATGAATGGCACAGTTGGAGTACTAGACTTAGCTGCATCACTGATGACAGAACAAATAATAATAATAATAATAATAATAATAATAATAATAATAATAATAAATTATTATTTTCAATGGGACTTATTCTCAAGTAAATGTGTTTAGAGGTGCTATTATTTTTAATATTGATGCTCTACTATTTTGTTTTACTGTTTTACTGTGGTTTATTCATGATTTAATTGTTTCATGACTGTTACATTTTGTTTTTGTAAGCTGCTTTGAGAGCATTGGTTAATATTCCTGTTCAGAAAGCAGGTAGTGCTAATTCCACATGGGATGTAGAAAGGGGCATTTAGTTAAGTGTAATGAGCATCTTCTGTAGATGCAATTTAGCAATGCTATGTTTTTCTCCACCAAAGGGAAGGCCATCGCTCAATGGTAAAATATCTGCTTTGAATGCTGAAGACCCCTTGGTTCAATCTTCAAGATCTTCAAGATAGGGTTGAAGGAGACTAGACAGTGACTGGTGGTAAGTGAAGACAATATTTAGTTAGACTAACCCAAATGTCTGACTCAGTAGAAGGAAGATTACCTATGTTCAAAGTGTTCTAGGAATAGTTCTGATAAAATCGGAGAATTGGATGGGCACCTGGAGGTAACCTACCGGTAGTTCAATCCCTTGTTCAAAGTAGGAAATTAGAGCTAGACCTTCCCCAACATCTAGCTTTTGCTTGATGACTGCCAGAGAGAAAGGAGCCACAACTCCCCATGGTAATTGGTTGCCATCATAAAGCTTCTCCTGATATTCCACCTTCTTGTAGAGTAAACCCTTAGATCTACTCACACCCTCTGAAGAAAACTTATATGGCAGAAAGGTTACACCCCACAGAAGAGAGCCATTTTTCCACACTCCCTCCCCACCTCGATTCCCGTAGTGTTTCCTGAATGTTTGAGTCCATAGAAATCATTACAAAAATAATTCTATGGAGAGAAAAAATATTGTGTAGCTTCCTAGTAAATGGACTCAGAGACTCACATGAATGTGGACATTATGCAAACCTGGTGCCAGATGTTTATGATAATTTTCCCCACCAAAAAAAAAAATAATGAAAACTTTAATGACTATCCCTTACAATTCAATTTGTCTACATTCATCTCAAAATAAAATGGAGTTTTAGTGCAAACAAAAATGTTCTGAGAATGGGCAAACTGCAGAATCACTATGCATCCACTTTCTAAATGGAAACAGTAGACCTGGTTTTTAAATATGCGCACACATATATTTCCCTTCCTAGGATGCAAATTGATTTTCCAAAACAACTATGCCAAATCCAGTGTTTACAGTGGGCAATCGGATCAGTTAGTCTGGTCTGGGCAGTAGCATTCCATTGCCTTGAAGCAAACAATGTGCAGCCTGAACTCTAAGTGACCCAGTTGTCTCTACTAATCACTGGCTGATTACTAGCTAATCAGTGTCTTGTTTAGAGCATGGAAGCCAAAAACACTTTGGACTGTGGGCTGCCTTTGGGAAGCGAGACACATTTTTGCAATTTTCATTAGCATGCTGCAATTACACCAGAGGTGGACAAAGAGAACCCAGGGCTGAAATCAAAGCAAACTGTAAAACCCGGAGCTATAAAGGGACTCTGGCAACATATTAGAATGACTATAAACCATCTCAGACTTCTGTTGTTCTAAATATGCTGGACCCCAGACTTCTAAGTCCCCTGGAGGCCTTATTCTTTCCTTCTGTTCAGAACGGTCATCTGAATAGGGCTTTAGAAGGAACACAAATCTTAAATCAGCTGGGGCTCTGTCTGAAATGGATCTGTGAGGCTCCTGAAGCCTGGTGCTCTAAGGTCTCCTTTTGGACTGCCCATAGGAAAAACAAGAGAGGAAAGAGTGACAGCGCTAAGAAAAGTAAGATAAGCAGGAAGAAGCAAAAGGAGAAAGGAGGAACAAGCAAGCACACCCTTGCCTCTGACCAAGATGTTGTTCACATATCACTCCCAAAGAATAGGTGGAAGTGACTGCTTCATCTCTCCTTGGCCCTCGGTATCTGCTCAGACAAGGGGCTGTCAACAAAACACACACTGCACTCCTCAACTATTAAGAGTGCCTCAAATACTGGAAACCCTACGATCTTTTAATCTTTCAGTTTCCTGGTCAGCACACCCAAGGATACATGCAGATCCAAGAGCCTTGGAGAAAGAGAAGAGGAAGCGTTCCAGCCCCCACAAATCTGTATGTGATAAAGTCAGCGTTGAGAGAGCCAGAACAGGGACATAGGAAGCTGCCTTGTACTGAGCCAAACCAAGGGTCCACCTAGCACAGTATTGTGTACAGCTCTTCAGGACGTCAGACATTGCTTTTCTCTGAGCCACAACTGGAGGTGGCAGGGATTGAACTTGGGACCATCTGCATGCAAAGCAGTGGTGAGTGAGGCCACAGGCAGAAGCAGACAGAGCAACAGATGTAGATTTTACCTTTGTGCAGTTTCTATACACAAACACTGCTCTCTTTCCTCCTTCTAAGGGAGCAAGAAGCATTATCAGAAATCAAGATCACATTCAAGCCAAGCAAAACACTCCAGGAGGGCAAAAAGGAACAGAAGAGAGTGTGGCTTGAAAAGAGGGTGTCTTACCTGGTGAGGGTTTTGAGGGCCACACAGAGGGCCCCATTCAGCCCCCAGCCCTGGGGATCCCCACCCCTGGTCTGGCAGTGGCTCTCCAGGGTCTCAGAAAGGGATGTTTCCATGCCCTACCTGCAGATACTTGGGATTGAACCAGCAACCTTTTGCAGGCAAAGCAAATGCTCTACCATTCCTGTAAAATCCCTTCAGCATCCTTCAGTAACTTTTAATAGCTGCATGGCCACCAGAATTTTGCTTAAACCCAAAATAAATTTTGGAGGTTTTTCCTCAGGAGAAAACATCTGAGAAATTTTGAAGGAAGCCAAAAGGATCAAAGAGAAGCAAGATTTCTCTGGAGAGTTCTGCACATCCCTCGCTGGTTTGAGTTTGAGTTGTTTGTTTTTTGCTTTTGCCTGCTGTGAAATTCAGAGCAAATTTAGAGGTTCTTCCTCATCTGAGAAATGTTGAAAGAAGCAAAATGCCTTGATGAGACCAGTGGGATATCTTGGAGTCAGGAAGCCTGATTCCCAACAAGGATACATTTGTCACAACCATATAGCCGTCTCTGGGTAAACAGGTGCTAATTAAGTCTGTACCTAGCACTTCAAAAAGCAGTGCTAGCAGCTGGATTATCAGGGGAAAGTAGGGGGACCCTAAATGAACGTCACAATCTCCACCCCTTGACTCCTTCCTATGTTTAGCCAATCATGCTTCTCCATAATGCTTCTGGCAACAGTAGCTATGAAGGCCATCAGAGGCCAGGTCCCCCTCCCACCACCACTTATAATTCAGGCAGTGGGCAACATCTGCATTTGTCTGAATAAGGCAACTTGAAATCTTGGATGCAACCCCCACAAATACCTTTAAAAAACAGGTTCTAAGACCCCAGTTCACCTTCTTCTTGCTACCAACACTACTATTATTATCTACCATTTTGTTCATCTGCTAACCCTTTACAAAAGATCAGGCCATCCCTACCATTAAGTAGAGTCCCGAGTGGTGCAACCTGGACTGCATCCTAGGGCCCTGATGTCCAAGGCCCCACACCCAACCCATCCATCCATTCAGAGAGTTAGAAATGATGATAGCAGTGACAAACAGAGCCCCAAATCAGCAGTTCGGTGTTGGCATGCCAGGGCCCACTAGGGCTGATCCTGCAACATTCTTTGTTTCTTCTTATTTTTTTTTTTAAAAAACATTTTATAGATTATTGGGGGGGCAATTAGACATCTACATGTTTACATTCTTTAGGGATATAGGAGAATTCTGACGAAAACAGAAATTGCAGTTTGTGTGTTTGTCTGATGTCAGGTACTGAAGTCAGCCAAATGAAAACAATCAGTATTCATTCACATCATTGTCATCCCTCTTTTGTTTTGTTTTTTAATTTTTAATTTTATTCTGTTGTTAGTCACATGACACCTAATTATTCATCCTTTGTTACATTGTTTTGACATTTCCTTTACATTGAATTGTAGGGACGCGGGTGGTGCTGTGATCTAAACCACTGAGCCTAGGGTTTGCTGATCGGAAGGTCGTCAGTTTGAATCCCCGCAACGGGGTGAGCTCCCATTGCTCAGTCCCAGATCCTGCCAACCTAGCAGTTTGAAAGCACGTCAAAGTGCAAGCAGATAAATAGGTACCGCTCTGGCGGGAAGGTAAACAGCGTTTCCGTGCGCTGCTCTGATTTTGCCAGAAGCGGCTTAGTCATACTGGTCACATGACTCGGAAAAACTATCTGCGGACAAACGTCAGCTCCCTTGGCAAGTAAAGTGAGTTGAGCGCCGCAACTCCAGAGTCGTTTGCGACTGGACTTCATCGTCAGGGGTCTTTCTTCTTTTACATTGAATTAAATGCAACGTGTAGTATTTGGCAGAAACTAGACTGCAGCAGAACAGAAAATGTGCTGATTGTGGTGAATACACGTTGAAATGGAAATCACTGCCTTCTTACATCCCTACTCATTTTATTATGTTCACTTTTAAATATATATTATCCTTTCCTACAACAGCTGCAGAAGCGAACTGCATTTTACTCTTGTAGCCATGAGGATGTGATGATTTAATTGTGTTTAAAATGCAAAACTGCACATATTTAGAGTAAGGTTACAGGACGTCCCAAATTTTCTGGACATTTCCAGGATTTGGCTGTTGGAAACAGTGTCTGGGCGAAAACTACTTACATGGCCGGGAAAATCCGGACGTATGGCAACCTATGTCAAAAGTGTAGATTTTGGCGAATTTCCTTAAAAATAGCTCAAAAACTTCTCTTTTTGTGAGATCTTGCAATGAAAGCTCAACAGCCTTGGGCAAAACAACTTTTTTCGTCCGGATTTTCACTTTTTGAAATATGGCAACCCTAGTTTAGAGTATTCTTTAAAATAAAACAAGAAGTCAGGGAAGGAAAACAGTTTGGGGGGCATTGCTCTGTTGGAGTCTAACATCTCAGGAATGTAGAATCCATTATGAAGCATAAAATGGTTAGCAGGGGGTAGGGAGAGGAAAACTGTTTCACAACAGAAGTAACATAAACAGTTGTCTACAGTGGAAACCCATAAAACTACTTTGTTCAGGGTCTAAAAGTACCTAGCTACAACACTGGAGCCTCAAGTGGAAAAGCTTTTGAGACGGAGGCAGAGCAGCAGCAATATAATAAAGAGCCTAATTTAGTGGGAGAGGGCTGTAGCCCAGTGAAAGAGCAAGCACTTGGCATTCAGAAGGTCCCAAGTTCAATCCCTGACTTCTCCAGGTAACGCTAGAAGCCCTGGAGAGTCATTGCCAGTCAGTGTAGAGACAGACCTGGGCTGGATGGGGCCAATGCCCTGGCTCTGTAGAAGGCAGCTTCCTATATTCCTAAGGTCAGAGTGCCTACCCTGCTGCTGTCGGGTGCAGTGGAGATGTACATTGCAGGGGGGCACCATTTTGCCCTTCACCGTAGGCTGGCCCTGAGAAAACCACCTCTCCTCCTACTGCCGTTTGGCACAGCAGCGACTGGTTAACAATCCAGCTGCATTGTTCAGGACACATAGCCAAACAAAAAGGAGAGTAAATAGACAAGACTTTTGATCTCCTTGAAGGCAAGGAGACTGAATGTCTGCAGCAGGAGAATTCATTTGACAAATACACCCCAAGCTGCAAATTAAAAGAAAATGGCCACTTGTGTTTTTTCATTGCCACCCCCCCCCCCGCCCCGTATCGCCCCATAAAAACTGGGGCATATGCTACACACAAATTTGAGATTATCTGCCACTATTATCTAAAATTAACTGTGGTTTTGTAATGAAAAACATTAAAAGGAGGATCAGATAGTAATGGGGCCTATTTATAATACTTGCTACAGGAAAAAGAGAGAGAATCAGATGTCTGATGCTTTAAATGAAACCAACATGCTCCGTGTGTAGAGCATAACATACTCATTGGCTGGCTTTCTGCTGCTTTATTAACAACACGTAAGAGGGTGTTTTATCACATCCATCAGTGGTTAGCAGAAATGAATCAACTGCAGAAAGACGCTCGTACCTCTTCATGTCCTACCACTGTCTCTGTAAACATCATAAGCCTTTTGAGATGCTAACTCAGACAAATGTAGACAAGTCATGGATTACCAAAACCACTTTGCTAGGTGAAGACACACTGACTGGGGGGGGGGGGAGAGAACAGTCATATGGGAGTTATGGAAAGAGGCTCTGGCCCCATCTGTAAAAGGTTTTGGGGGTAAAGGGACCCCTGACCATTAGGTCCAGTCATGGCCAACTCTGGGGTTGCGGCACTCATCTCGCTTTAAAGGTCAAAGCAGCCGACGTACAGCTTCTGGGTCATGTGGCCAGCATGACTAAGCTGCTTCTGGCGAACCAGAGCAGCGCATGGAAACGCCATTTACCTCCCCACCAGAGTGGTACCTATTTATCTACTTGCACTTTGACGTGCTTTCAAACTGCTAGGTTGGCAGGAGCAGGGACCGAGGAACGGGAGCTCACCCCGTTGCGGGGATTTGAACCGCCGACCTTCTGATTGGCAAGTCCTAGGCTCTGTGGTTTAACCCACAGCGCCACCCACGTCCCCGGCCCTATCTGTACTCCACCTTTATTGCAGTATCACATCACTTAAACAGCCATGGCTTTCCACAAAAAATCCGGGGAACTGTAGTTTTGTTACAGGTGCTAAAAGTTGTTAGGAGACCCCTATTCCCCTCACAAAGCTACAGTTCTCTGCAAAGAGGCACTGATTATTAAACCACTCAAGGAAACTTTGCTCTGTGGATGGAATAGGGGTCTGTTGAACTAAGTTCCTGCTTGTCGTCTTCCTAAAGTATCTGGTTGGGTTGGGTTGCCATATGTCTGGAATTTCCTGGACATAGCTGGTATATGGCAGTTGGAAACGGTGTCTAGACAAATTGCAACCCACAGTTTTTGTGGCCGGATTTTCACTTTTTGAAATATGGCAACCCTACCACTGTGAGAACAGAGTGCTTGACTAGATGGCCTTTGGTCTGATTCAGCAGGGGTCTTCTTAGGATGGGACATGTGGTGTACCCAGCTCAGTCCTTGAATGCCTCGCAGTGCCTCCCCACCCACCAGATTTGCTTAATGGCAGAGGTGGTCCTGCTTGCAAGAGATTTTTCTTCTTACTATTATGGGAAACCACGCCATTATGGTTGTGTGTGTCGGCACCAATAAGAAGTTCACAACCTGGTCATTTATTGGGGGGGGGGGGTTGTGTCTCTGTTTTTGCAGATTTTTTTGACATGCATAAAAAATTGCAAAGGGGGATCCCCAAACACTCACTCCTCTCTTAACCCTTTAAGGACACTTAACAGAGCGGGCCATAGGGACACAGAAAGGGGCCTTATATGGATTCCATCTGACTTTGTATTGTCTACATTGGTTGACAGCAGCTCTCTAGTTCTGTCCCAGATCTCTCCCAGCTCTCTCCCAGCCCTTTGTGGAGACACTGGGAATTGAACCTGGGACCTTTCATATGCAACACAGATGCTCTACTACTGAGCTATGGCATTCCACTTGCTCTTGATGCAAGACTGCATCTGCTAGGAAACACTGTGCTCCATAACAAGCACCATAACAAGGGGTAGGGGGAGGGGTTAGAGTAAGGCAAGAATTAGAGCCTGAATTTTTAAAATGCCAGCCCTAGCAAAGGGATGTGGGGAGGTGTGTATGGGAAGTGGCCATGTGGGGACGTCTGCAGGCAAGACAGCCACATCCCCACTCCAGGTCATAGGTGGGTCTCTCTCTCCCTAATGGACAAGTGGTAACAATGAACCAGCAAGATGCATCTGATGTACTGGAAGAGAACCACTTTGACTGGCACCTACAAGCTGAATGCCTCTGAGCATATGTAGGGAAAACATATCATGGAAAAAGCAAAGGGCCAGGTATCCCTGAGCATACGCAGAATGCTGCCTCAACTGTTGATTATAAGCAGTGGCATAGCGTGGGGGGTGCAGGGGGGGCCGGCCGCACCGGGCGCAACATCTGGGGGTTAGGGTTAGGGGGCACAAATTACTTGCCTTGCCCCGGGTGCTAACAACCCACGCTACGCCACTGATTATAAGCTCCACATTAATACATAAACTTGGGTTACAGGCAATAGAATGCCATGCGCTGGAACTGCTGACAGATAATAGAGAGCATTGAAAGACTTGGAGGGAGAGGGAGAAGCAGATGGGGTGACAGAGGGGGCGCTCAGTGTTCTTTCTTAAGCATTTAGGCTGTGGTCGTAGGGAATGTTGGCAAATAGTTGGAGAAACCTGCATCTCGGATTGCCGGAAGGCGTTTGTATATCTGACCGCGTCTTTGTTTTTCATTTTTATAGAACCACTCTTAACTCTCTCTTCTTCTATTTTTTTTTTTTTTGAAGTTTCCACATGAGAAATGTTTTCCCAGCTGTTGGAACTAATTAGCCGACACAAGGAACGGCTTTGTTACATTTTTTCCTCTGGATAGGAGCGAAGTTATTTCGTGCAATTTTTATTTATTTTTTACACAACTCTGCGGCGCAATGTGCTGCATACAGAGCAGTTTATTTATACTGCTTTATCTCACACCTGTTTGGATCCTGGCTGTTTTATGGTATTTAAACATACTATTTCTTGCCAATTGCTTTATCTCCACAATTCCCCACGTTTGCTGCAAATGTTTCTTATTAACTCTAAAAGGAAACTTCAGTTGCTCCCCAAGCATGATTAGCACGGACAAAAATAACATAATTGATAGTTACGTCCGATGTGTTATCGCTGAAGACCTATAAAGCAGGCATTCTTTTAGAATACTGGAGGAGCTATTTGACTTCTCTGAGAAGTAATAATGCGTATGGGAAGCACTAGCTATTTCTGGGGGAGTTTGTTTTTCAGTGAAAAAACACTGGAGCTTGTTTTTAAGTCCTTTCATTTATGCTCATTTTAGGTCTGGTCTTACGTACAGAATGAGTTAATAGAATTCAAGTGGACAATTGGGCTCTGCAACAAAACACTGCAGCTTAGAGAGTTGTTCTTCAGAATTCCAGCCACCCCATAGTTCCTCTCTACTTTTCTTCCCCCACATCGTGCCTCCACCAATCAGGCAGCATTCCAGGGCTACTGAGCATGCTCAGTCATTATTGGGTTATTTGGAGGGATCCTTCCCTATGGATGGGAAAGAAATTTAATTCAGTATAAATTTAAAGGTGAATCCCCCTAATTCGCACTTTCCGAAACAAGGTGAGAACCAAAACACAGTCATCCTTCATGAATGCATTTTTCTATATTTTGTAATGCAGATCTACAGCCAAGCAATGAGAATATTGTTCTAGGTTGTAGGCACTAGAACATAATTAAGGCATCAAACCCCCAAGTGTTGGAATGGGTGGTGTCTGTTTGAATCCAATTCTGTGACTATGGGGGAAGCAAGAACCTCTTGGGGTATGGTTGCTGCAAGCCTCTCAGGTTGTTTATATGTGTATATAAAGCATATATCATAAAGACCCCACAGTCTTCAGTGTGCTCCATTTCCAAAACAAAGACAAACCCTTGGTAACACATGCCTGGAATTCCCTGAAATCTCACACTGCTATGGAGATTGGGGGTGTCATGTAACAATATAATGCAGTAAAGTGTGCATTAAAATGCATATATTGGTTGAAATAATGTACAAAAATGCATGGCAAGAGGGGAAATTGCTTTGCAAAAATTTGTATATTAGGCAGCGTTGCATACAAACAGATGTGTATTAGGAGAAATTTGCACTAAAACCCTGATAAATTTTCACAATGACTCTTTTTTAAATTGCAAACTGATCTGAAACTGTGGAGAACTGAACATAAGTTAGGAAAAATGAGAAATGGATAGAAACCAAAATGGACAGATTTGACTCTCCCTACCTTCCCCCATAGTGTTTAGATTATAGATCATAGAATCATAGAGTTGAAAGGGACCCTGAGAATAATCCAGTCCAATGCAGGAATATGCAGGTCTCTCGTATGGGGATCAAACTTGCAAACTTGGCATGATCAGCAGCAAGCTCTAACCAACTGAGCTATCCACATTTTCTTTTCATTTCATTTTGTCCAGCTGCAAACCTTGGGGCTACCCCCAAACCTACTAATACCTCTTTCTTGTGCCTGGATGACGCCATTCTGGCTACATAAAATAACACTCACAGCCTGATCATCTGAAATAGAAGGAAATGTAGTACTGTTTCATACTGCAACTGGGTAATAGTATTTTTAATGCTCTCCTATATTAAAAATAGACTCCTTGCAAATTGAAAACTACCATATCATGGAGAGCAGTTGAGGCACAGTCTTCTGCCAGCTGTTCTAGGGCCACATCCCCACAATCCTTTTAAACACTCTTATACAACTTTAAGCACATACATTGAAATGTAAGAAGCTGCCTTATACTGAGTCAGACAACTGGTCCATCTAGCTGATTGACAGCAACTCCTCCAGGATTTAAGACAGGGAATCTTCCCCTGCCCTACCTGGGGATGCCAGGGATTGAACCTGGGACCTTCAGGAAGCTGTGGCCTTTCAAAAGTCATCTCTGTCCTCCTCCAAGAATCCTGGGAACTGTAGTTTATTAAGGATGCTGAGAGTTGTTAAGAGAAGCTCAACAGAACCACGTGGGAACTCTGGCCCTGTTCTTACATGTTCCTATAAGCACTAGTATCTTGCACAGGTCAGCTAGCTAGGAAGCTGGGGTCAGATTTAGAGCGAAGTTTTCATATAAGTCAGAAGCTATTATTAGAAGGTTGTGGTGTCTTATCAATGGAAGCTCATCACTATCTTTACTGATAGCTCTGAATGATTCATTTCTAGCAATCCTGCTTCAAAAGGATGTGCCATAAGAGCCTCCCCAAAGGGTCTCGTTTGCTCTCCAAACAAATGTTTTACACACACACACACACACACACACACACACACACACACAAATGCTCCGATTCATTCTGTATTTCTGAAGTAGCTTCTTTTATCCACAGCCAGAATACACATCCTCTTCATTCTTTCTTCCTCCACCCCCCTTTTTTCTAATTCACATCACTTTCCCCTCCTTTCCTGAAGATTTTTCCGGGCTTTGCTCGAAGTTCCTAATCACTGTCTCACAGATGCAGTTTTGGAGCTAAACACTGCATTGCACTTTTCTTATTAAGGATAAATTTGCACACGTTTTGGGGTCTTGAAATAACAGAAACAAAAAAAGTCAAAGTCAAATAAAATGCAAGTGGCTCAGAGTTTGAGGTTTGCATGTCTTTGTAATAGCCCTGAGTAACAGGGCTTGTAAAAGAACTTTAAAGGACCAAGTGCAATGTCCACTCACCATACATTTCAATAGGGCTTAGGCTCATCAGCTAGAAACATAAAAAGGCCTTGGTGGTGATGGTGCCACCAAGAGCTGCCATCTTGGTGTTGACCTGTAACAGGGCCATTTGTGGAATGCCTTCTCTAGTGAAGTGCACTGTCTGTTATTACTGATGCTCAGGAGGTACATGAAAACATTCCTGTTTACCCGGGCCTTCAAAGGCTGAACAACATTGTTCTGGCAACCCTGAGACCACTGAATGAAATCATGTTTTTACTATTTACTCATTGGTTCAGGAAGTGAAAACTGGGTAGTTCCTCATTAAAATGCAAATAAAATCAAATTCCTCCCCCCGCCCCCACCAGTCGTAGATGAATGAATGATTAAACACCATGCCAGAAAATCAGAATGAATGCTCATTATATTATAACCTCCCTGTAAAGAAAACAAACAAATGCTCATTAAATCCCTGGTATAGTCTAAACCAGTTATGGCTGGTGTCCACTGGAATTGGTAGAGCAGAAGACAGGGAGACCAACAGTAGGTGGAGCCAGAGCAAATAACAGGTTTAGTCAATTAATTCCAGTTTTGTCCCCATTCTCCTCCCTACTGAGTTCTACAAGCACGACACTGAAACTGAGAAGGAGGAAGCTGACAGCCAGGGTCACCCTCTGGACTGGTTATAAGTAAGGCAGACAGGTGGGAGTTGGCTTCAGATAGACTGGGCCTCCACTGGCCAAACACCTGTGTAAGTTCTGTGCAAGCAAATCAGAATGAATGCTCAATAAATAGGTCATCTGGAGGAGCCCTGTTGAAACCCTGAAAGCTTGGGGAGGGAACAGGAGTTAGATGTGTATTTGAAAGGATTTATATGTGAGTTCCAGTGCTAACACACTGGTTGGTATTCAACTAGGTTTTACTTAGAGTCGACCCAATAAAATTATTGGATTTCAGTAGGTCTACTTTGAGTAAAGCTTAGTCCAATGTCATAGAATCATAGACTGGTAGAGTTGGAAGTGACCCAAAGGTAATCTAGTACAACTTCCTGCAATGCAGGAAACACAGCTAAGGAATCCCCAACAGATGGCCATCCAACCTCTGTTTAAAAACCTCCAGTGAAGGAGAGTCCACCACCTTCCAAAGTAGTCCATTTCACTGTCAGATGGCTCTTACCATCAGGAAGTTCTTCCTAATGTTTACCTGGAATCACCCTTCTTGTAATTTGAATCCATTAGTTCGGGTCCTACCCTCAGGAGCAGCAGGAAGGAAGCTTCCTACCTCTTCCATGTGATAGTTGAAGATGGCCATCACTCTCCTCTCAGTTTCCTCTTTTCCATGCTAAACATACCCAATCCCTCAACCGTTCCACATAAGGCTTGGTTTCCAGACCCTTTATCATCTTGGTGGCCCTCCTCTGCACATTCTCAGCTTGTCAATATCCTTCTTAAACTGTGGCAAGTTCCAATGCTCACAAATTCCTCATCAGATCATGTACTCATGTACTATTCTGCATCTGACCCCAAAGTTCTAGTACTCTTGGGTTGGGGTGTTGGGGTGGGTGTGTTTTTTTGAGTGGGGGGAGTTGTTGCTAGGGTTTTTAAATATTTATTTTAGATCTTGGGATTTATGTGGAAATTGTCCAGTTTGATTGTGTGTGTTTTAAATGTTTTATTTACTGTTTATGACTACTTTCATTTTGTTGTAGTTATGTATTCTTTTCATGTTGTAAGCTGCCTTGAGCATGGTTGCACTGTGAAAAGGCAGCATACAAATAAAGTTATGCATGTATGTATGTAGTGAAAACACAGTGGATCACACAAGCCTAAAGCTTTGGTGTAGTAGTTAAAGTGTAAATCTGGGACTGAGAAGTGACTAGAGTTCAAATCCCCACTTAGCCACAAAGAGCAGTCACGGGGTGACCTTAGACCAGTCCTCCCCATCTCTCAGTCTAACCTACCTTCCAGGGTTGTTGTGAGCCCAGAGCTCCTCGGAGAGGATAAAAATGTAACCAGTAAATCAATGCATTTGACATCCATACATAGCAGCCAATAAGGCTGCTTGTAGTTTATTAGCATTGTACGAAGAGGCTGGCTGAATTAAGTCCAGCTTGTAGGAAGGTAGCAAAGGCAATATAAAGCTGTCTGTCCAGCCCATGCCTAGAGCTGACAACCAAGATGTAACTCACCCTCGTCTTCAGCCGTGCTGACAAGCCCATCTCATAACCATCCTCTGCCAACAGTTGGCAGGTTTACAGTCCCGTAACTCAGCCAGCTCATTGCTCCACGCTGCCACATGAGCGGCATTTCCATAACCCCCAAACAGTTAATTCCTGGCTTGACCGTGCTACAGTACATGGAAAGTTTCTTTTCTTTTCTTTTTTTGGTAAAAAGCAAGTCACGAGAAAAGGGGGCTACTCCCTTGCACATGAGGGATATGCTGTAAGCACGCACACCTCGACAAGCAATGAAAACCAGCTGCCCAACTCCCAGGTGACATTACAAGCCATGAATCCACACTGCCCAAGAGCGAGCCTGCTTCTCTGGAGCTGTGAATCTTACCTATCCCTCTTGCTTATGAAGCGGTGAGGGGTGTGTGTGTCATATATCTCCCATTATGGAAATGCCTCCTCCTTCATGACACATGGCAGGGGAGGAAGAGATCTGTGGCTCAGTGGTAGGGCATCTGCTGCAGCTGTTCTTCTACCACTCTGTTCAAAACGATGTTTCCCCACATGCAGGGCTAAGGAAAGAGTGCAATTACACATCTGTATGATTGATCCTCACGGGAGCAGAGAAAGCTGCCTTATACTGAGTCAGACCACTAGCCCATCAAGCTCAGACAGCTGCTCTGCATGGTTTCAGGCAGGGGTCTTTCCCATTCCTACTTGGAGCTGTTGGGGATTGAACTTGGGACCATCCACATACAAGGCAGATTGTCCACCACTGAGCTACAGTGCTTCCCCAATATGAACCTCCAACATGACCCGATGCTCATGCTGTGGATTGTAGCCAACTGAGTTCTATTATGAGTAGACCCAAGGAAATTAATATACCAAAGTTAATCAAGCACATCACTTTGAATAGGTCTACTCTGAGTAGGTCTAATGTCGGATACAACCCAGTTGCTTTATTAAGAAATGGAATGACACAATCTCAGTTCAGTCTCTCAGTCCTTCTGGTGGTAGGACACCTAGGGTCTGCAAAGACAAAGGGGAGGAAAAATGACTTTCTGGTTTCTCATTCCCCACTCCGGGAATAAAGTCCTTTAGGGTCTGCAACAGACAGCTCGTGTATTTTAGCTTCTTTAGGATATTTCATCCTGTAGAAGAGCTGTTGCAGGTACTAGGGCGATTACAAAAAAGTTGTTCTTTAACTGCCTGAGGATCATTAATGGAGGCATCTAGAGAAAAATTGACAAAAGGCAGAAAATGCCTTTAATTATTACCTGTCTCCTTTTTATGTTTTCATTCTGTAATTCTTTGTTGTCTCCCCTCATAGTTTCACATCCATACTCAACGGCAGGGGTGGGTGGGAAACCTTTTTAACTCTAGGGCTGCAATTCCTTCTGAGCAATCTTCTGGGGGCCACAGCCAATTGTAGGCATCTTCCTGCATGCGAACACTATCCATGGAATATAGGAAGCTGTGGGATATTCCGTAGTTAAAAGTGCAGAGAGGCAGATAAGTACCACTAACCCTTCCTGCTAGTTGCTACAGTTTACTGGGATGGGCAAGTCAAGGAGGTCAGCATGATACAGGCACCCCAATGGAACCAATTCAACACTCCTGCTGGTGCATTTTTTGAAACATACACACATACATACAGTCGTATCTTGGATCCCGAATGCCGCAAACTCAGAAGTGAGTGTTCCAGTTTGTGAACATTCTTTGGAACCCAAACGTCCAATGCGACTTCTGCTGCTTCTGACAGGCTGCAGGAGCCTTTTGGAAGTCGAACAGACTTCTGGAACGGATTCTGTTCGATTTCCAAGGTACCACTGTACTTTTATTTCTATGCCATATACTATTACTTTGTACAGTCGTACCTCTGGATGCAAATGGGATCCATTCCGGAGCCCCATTCGCATCCTGGAGCGAATGCAACCAGCGTCTGCACGTGCGGGAGTCGTGATTCACCGCTTCCGCGCATGCTCATGACGTCATTTTGAGCATCTGCGCAGGCTTGAGCGGCGAAACCTGGAAGTAATGCATTCTGTTACTTCCAGGTCGCCGTGGAGTGTAACCTGAAAATGCTCAACCTGAAGCATATTTAACCTGAGGTATGACTGTATTTTTATCCTGTGAACCGTCCTGAGATCTTGTGATGAAGAGCAGTATGTAAATCTAATCAATCAATCAATCAATGTTAAGAGATAGTCTGGAGAAGGTATAAACTGCAGTGGGTTGGACAAATTGCTGCTGTTGAGATGAACATTCTTCTTAAGTTCTTATTTTTGTTACTTGAAATACCAAAAAAGATTTTGAGACAAGCGGCACAAAATGATTAGAGACTTTATGGAGGCAAGAAAGAAAGCAGGCATTTCCTTTGACACACAGACATGCACAAAATAAAAGAGGGTTTGGGAGTTCCTAATATAGTGATTTATTATTAGCATCACTTATACTATATTTAGTTGCAGTCTGAAATGAAGCATGTATCTGATTTGATCTAGCACAAAGCATTTTGGGCTGAGTTCAGGGCCTTTTCTCACAACAAACAAAAATGGAGGATCAAAAATAGGGATAGATTTAAAAAAGAAAAAAATCTTGGCATTGTAATCTGCACTGATTTATTCTAACGCCTATCTCAATCCTTAATCTTGACAAGAATTGAGTTTTCCCTCCCCCATTGTCAATTCTGCCAAACAAATGCACAATTTTCACATACTGTATGCATTATTATACAGATAATGGTATATGCATATACACACCAAGTTCCCTAACATAACCAGCCCACAAACTGATACCTGCAGTCATGCATACACCTGTATAAAAATACATATGGACTGAAATACTCTTTTCTTCAAAACGCATTGGAGGCTGTGCTCTGAGAGGAATTTTCAAATTCACTTCGAATTTTGCTTTGGGTGAAGCTTCAGTAGCAACTCCAAGAAATACAATTGCTAATCATATCTCATTACTTTCGATATATTATATTTATTTTTTAACAGAAAGCAGCGGTGGTTTTCTATAACTGTAGCCTTTGGATGTAACCTTAGATGTATCTTTTTGTGCCTAGCATGAACAAATCTAATTAAACCTACGAAGTGCCTCCTCATTGACCTAAAACTCTTGAAAGCTGAAGGTTGGAGATTTTTGATCATGCCTAGGAGAATTTACCTCCCTCCCAACCCACCGGCACCCATTTCTCCCCTGCCCAATCTCTCTCCTTTGAATACCTAATCCAATAAAGAGTCAGGGAGCATGGGATTTGTTGTTTTCTCTGTCTCCCAATTCAGATACAAACCCAATGCTTTCCAGGATGAAACAATATCCCAGAGCATCTCTAAGAACATCCTTTCCCATGGAGGATGAGAGCCAGTGTGGTGTAGTGGTTAAGAGCGGTAGTCTCGTAATCTGGTGAACCGGGTTCGCTTCCCCACTCCTCCACATGCAGCTGCTGGGCGACCTTGGGCCAGTCACACTTCTCTGAAGTCTCTCAGCCCCACTCACCTCACAGAGTGTTTGTTGTGGGGGAGGAAGGGAAAGGAGAATTTTAGCCGCTTTGAGACTCCTTAGGGTAGTGATAAAGCGGGATATCAAATCCAAACTCCTCTTCTTCTCCAGAAAACCCTTCCCATCACTGAAAGGAAAGCTAGCTGCTAGAGGAAGTGGAGATGAGCTTCATTGTGAGCTTGGCCTAGATTCAGAGGCATCTGACGCTGGCTTGTAAAGAGATGAGGTTTTCCTAATTTGCCACCCCCCCCACCCCCTATTGCTTAATTCTTTATAACTTTTTTTGTTGGTCCTAATAAAGGTATTACTCTACCATTACAGTTATGAGTGTCATCCAGCTCTAGAGGGTACTTCTGTGCCTGGAAGGGTTGTGTGTCAGGGAGCCGCTTGACAGGTGCATTGACAGCCCTGCCAAATTTTGCCCTTTCATGCAGCAATTAATTAAAGACAAAGGAGATGTCTTTGGGTCAGAAATTGGCAGTCTCAGTCTTGCTATGTGGCTGCCAGTTCTGCTGTGTAACATCTCTCCCTCTTTTGAAGTATATGCTTTCCTTTTCATACATCGAACATGGAAAGGGCTGTCAGATGATGGCGTATTGGCCACTTGGGCCCTGAAATGGGCAAGAAAAGGCATTGCTCGTTATCCTGTCAAGGACTCCCGTGCCAGTCTATGCGAACTGATTTGCAATCAATGGCAAGTGATTACTCATTGTTTCCTATCGATTGACACAAGGAATCCTTGAGAGAATAATGAGCTACAGCTGATGACAATCAAGAACTACTGTCTCATAGCAAGTTTGATTGCACACTCCTCTATGGAGGCAATGAACACTCAATACCACAATGTATGTACAGCACACATACAAACACAAAATTATATATTGTTGCAGGCTCATCCCACTCTCCTGGGCACTAAAGAATTCTGGAGATGGCATCACAGGGTTTCATTTCCTTTGGTTCAAACACTTATGGTGACTTTGTTGTAACATTTGCTTCATTTACAAATGGGCAAGCATTGCTCAGCCAGGGCAAAATACTTCTCCAATAGGTCAACAGATCCTCTATCCCACATAAGACCCTCAGAGAGCAGGTTTTGCCGCCTCCACCAGGCTGCACTCCAGCTTAGCTAACTACACTCTTGGTTCTGTTCTCCGGCTCAAACGGAAAAGTCTTGTTTCTCCCCCTGATCTAAGACCACCCTCACCCCACTAGAGATGCTGGACAATTTCAATGGAAATAGGAGCAGAAATTCCCAGTGTTCACTTAGTCACCCATGTCCAGAACATGAATCAATCCAAGGAAAACAATCCGTATTCACTGCTGCTGCTGCTGCTGCTGCTTCCAGTCCACCAACTATCCATAATTGATTACATTCCTCCCCTCATTTGCATTGCATTTCCTTTGCATTGAAATGAATGAAGTGAAATAACATAATCACAATCTAATTTACATAATTAATTATGTAAGTTTTGTTATTTCATCACAGTTGACAGCAAGAGACAGGTTTGGGTGGAAGATAAACTGCAGCAGAATGGAAATAGCGCTGCATGTGAAGAATACAGTGTGGAACAGGAAAAAATGTCTCCTTACAACCCTACCCCTCCATACTCTCTGGATGATGTAGACCACTTGGTGGTACTCTTCTGCCATACCTTTTCAGTTCAGCACCTCTTTACTGTTGAAGTACTATTTTAGTAGAATCTTCAATTTAGAAAAAAAAACTTTTTTAAATTGCAGCAATCACTTTTTGTTGTTGTTAGTAGTAGTAATAGCACTTAAGCAACAAAAAGCATTATAGCATAATTTTGATTGATTTTTGAAAGGAACATAAGAAGTAGGGGCACATTCATTTCTCAATACCTCCTGCTGAGTTTTATGGGACATAAGATTGGGGGTTCCTTGCCCTTTGGCTTCAAAATCAGGAGGTGAACTGACCTCAACTGACAGGGAACCCATGAGTGAAGGTGTCACTTGGGGGAGTCTGAAATATGAGAGGCATTTCACTATTACAGTAATCTAATAAAAAGTAAGGGGACATAATGAAATGTGCTTGACTTGAGATAAGAGACACTGTTCCTTTAAGCTGCTCACTATGAGGCTCTTCTTCCTGTTGTTGTTGCTGCTGCTGCTGCTGCTTAGAGGAGAAGGAAGAACTACAGCTCAGTGGTGGAGCCTCTACCTTGCTTGCAAAAAGTTCTGGGTTCAATCCCTGGTGTTTCCAGGTAGGACTGGGAAATACCCCCATCTCCCAAACCCTGGAAGGATGGTGCCAAGTCAACATAGGCCATACTGAGCTAGATGGGCCATTGATCTGACTTGGTATACAGCTGGCACTTATCTTCGTATGTAACAAAAGGCACATTGTTTTGGAAAGCTGTCCTGTGCTTTTCAATTCCTTTGGTTCTTCTATGGCAGAGGACTCCTTTGTGTTTAACCTGCCATGGACATCTATCTTTAGAGATGCCAAAGCAACAGGGAAGCTATAACTCCATTAATTGTGCATTTAGTCCTTCAGCGAGTCCCACATGCACAGGCCACATGTATGTGGCAGAGGTGGAGATATTTTTTAGCATATTGTACTTCTACAGACCTCAGGACTTCCCCAAGTATGCAGATACGACCTTCCTCTTTGTGGAAAGGGCCACTTTGGCCACAGAGTTGTCTGCACCCACCATCTTGAGTTTGCTATGACAGGGAGTGGTTGGGCAAATAGGCTACTGGGATATCTCTGCAGGTGTCTATAAATGCACTTCTCCAAGGATTTTGGTAGTTTATGTTAGACTCTCCTCTCCAGCAGAAATTTCAAACAGAAACAATGACCACTTGAAAAGCAAACATATAAATCACTAATGTAACTGTCCTGACTTAGAGTTTTAATTAAATACAGGGATTTATGAGCCTTTAAGAACCAATAAGAAGAGCTCCTATAAAGTGCAGTGACATGTACAGGGAGGTGCTCAGGAGGAAGCAGAGACAAATATGAAATAGGAAAGGGAGGCAGTCAAAATAGAGGGTATGATTCCAAGTAAAGTGTAGCTAAAAACAACAACAGTGTGAGGATTCTGAGATGGGGGAGAAATTCTGCTTCATTTGCATTTTAAGGTGAAACTACCTAACTCAAACTTCCAGAAACAATGCGGACAAATATGTCCATCCCTACTTTCAAGCAAAGAAAATGACATCAGATCTAATTTGCCTTTTAGTGTTTGAATTGTGTTTCATATCCTACATCTCTCCCTGTCCGTTTGGTAGCATTTGTAGCTTGTTTCAGGCAGAGTCTGATCATTAAAATGAGCACATTCTTCCATATGCATATGAGATCCCCATGGGAAGGGTGACACTTAGAATCTTATTTGCAATTATTTGTTTTGGAAATTAGGTTATGTTGAGGGTTTTAAAAACAAAAACTTAGACGCTCAGGGGATTTGTAGCCTAACTGCTACTTATTTTTCACTAAATCAGGGGAATAAATGTTTCAAGTAAAACAGCAGAGGCAAAACTCCTGAGTCACATACATTCTCCACTAGCTCTGCCAGAGGAATGCCTTGAATACTACTCAGGCAGGGCAAAGTGAACCACTGCTGTCCTAACTTCTCTTGGCCCAATGTCTCAATATAGTCCACCCTTCCATTTATTCTTCCGTCTTCTTCAAGTCTGAGATACACAAAATAGGAACAGGTATCCATTATCTGGTACCAATTCTGTATACAGTGGAACTTTGGTTTTTGAACATAATCTGTTCCGGACGTCCATTTGACTTCTGAAATGTTTGAAAACCAAGGACCAAAGGACTGTCAGCAAGTTCAATGGGGAAAATTGAGAAACACGCCTCAGAAGCCGTTCGACTTCCGAGGTGCGTTCAAAAATGGAAGCATTCACTTCCAGGTTTTGGGAGTTCGGCTTCCGAAACATTCGGCAGTCGAAACGTTCATAAACCAAGGTTCCATTGTATTTAGAAAAAAACTTTTGAACCAACACATAAGGCTGTTATCAACTAATTTATACACAGAATAGACCCAATGAAATTATTGGACCTAAATTAGAACTGTGTAGAACTAACATTAGCTACAACCTAAAAGACAATTTCCAACATTACACAAATACAGCAAAAAGTAGGTGCATTTGGGTCAGATATGTATTACATTCAATTTGTGATCACATTTAACCTGTTTGCACTTGTTTGTTTTTATTATATAACAGCCAGAGGGTGGGGGAGGGAATCAGCATTAGGGCTGTGATGCATGGGTTAACTATTTCTCCACATTACCATTCCAAACAAAACCCTCCTCCCGCTATCCCACAGCAGTTGCTATTGTCTTTTATGTTAAGCTCTACAACCCATGGTGCAGTGCAACTGTAGTCCAATTATGCACACGTGAGAATACCCAAGGCCTGCACAACACTATAAATGATAAAGTATAAATAATAAAATTGTTGTTGTTGTTGTTGTTGTTGTTGTTGTTGTTGTTGTTGTTGTTGTTGTTGTTATCATTATCATTATAGTTAAGGGGAAACAGTGTGCACACAGGCAACCAGAATAAAAGAGGGCAGTATAACTTTTTTATGGAAGTCCCTCATTCTGAAAAATGTATACAATTTTCACAGCAGAATTCTGTTTGGGGTTTTCACACATGCCTGCTTAAGAAAGCAAACTGCAGACTTGTGTTCTTTCTGCTCTGGAAAGCTAACTCAGGCATGTGGAAGTCAAACTACAGAACACTGAATCACACACACCCAACATATTCTGTAGATCAAGCTGTTCATTGTGCCTTAAATATGCATTATGTAACTTGCCTGTTATGATGTACTTAGCGTTGTGGAGATGTGTGCGGAACTATGTGAGATGTGAGAAAATCCACAGGCCATTCCATCTTGAATCCATCATTGTGTATGTATTTTGGAGTTCCTCTGTCTGAACTTATGATGATGAGCACAACAAAACCCTATGTGCAATGTGTGGGATTTATGGGGTGTGTATGTGTATATGCTGGGCAGATGTGCTTTGGAAGTGCTTGTCATATTTTTCATATTGGCACATGTTTTGCATTGCTTAGCCACCATATGTAGGTGCAGCCATGCCTGGAGCTCCATAGTCTTTATTGTCTCATATTTCCTCCCTAACAAATGAATTGGCCAGTTCTAGCTGAGTTCAGCTATCTATAAAGCAGATTCACTCATAAAGAGTTATAAGGCGGTACTCTTATTTGTTTTTCTAGGATGCATGAATGGTTCTTATGATGAATAGCTCTCCAGGGAGCGGGGCATGGTTCTGTGTTTGAGTGCATGCTTTGCATGCAGAGATCTCCAAGATCAATCCCTGGTATCTCCAGTTAGAAGTCTCAGGTCAAAGGTTGGAAAGGCTCCTTCTGGAGACCCTCAAGAGTAGCTGCAAACCATCTGGGTTGACAGACTCATGGTCTGATTTGATACATATCCCCATTCAGTTGTGGGCTATGTAGGTCCTTTACTCCAACTTGGTTATTCTATGGTCTGCCTCCGGCTTTACTGTTCAGTGTAGACCTGTCCCATAAACCAAAGTTGGTGTGTCTGTGACCTTCTAGTTGTTGCTGGACAACAACTTCCATCTGTCCTGAACCTCCTGATGCCCACAATTTCTTCACCTCTGCCATTTCTTAAACATTAACACCTTTAAGAAAACGAGTCAATATTTCTTCCATTATTTTTAATCTTCTAAGTGCAGACAGAGGCTTTTGTAATGGATAAGAGGCTAGTCTGAGGGACAGAAAGCCACCAGTTTAAATTTTGCCTAAACCTCATATTGGAAATGGCTCTGAATTGGTGCCAGGATTAGGCATCTCATATAGTCAAGAAAGACATTAGGCCATTTTACCTGTGGCTTTATTATTTTGTATGTAATAGCTTTGCCTAGAATGGATCTGGGAATACAACCTAATTCTCTTTGTGCTGGTAACCCTCAGTCCAGGCAAGGGAGCAGTCAACATGATAACCTCCAGATGCTTTTAGAGTTCAACAGCTCTCAGGCCCAGCTGGTCCATGCCTACCAGCCATGTCCCCAACACCTTGATTCCAGATTGTCTGAATGAGCTACACTTGCTTCACAGAGGACAATCTTCTGCTGGAACGATGTTCTGTTTGAAGGATCCCTCTGTTTGAAGGGCAGCTGAGTGCAAATCCAGTTCCAGTTTAAAGATAAAGAATCATAAGAAGAGAGACCTGCAAGTTGCCCATCAAGAGGGAGCAACTAGGCACCAGACTGAGCACTCAGGTCCCCTGACCATAGGCTTCCCTATATAGTATATTGTATAACTATTTAAATTAATTACTTCCAAATTTGTATTTGCACTTCTATTTTAGCACATGCAAATTTCATGTAAGGGTATAGTTCCAAACCCCTCCCCCCAAAAAAAAACCATAGTGCCTTCCAGACATTCCAGGACTGCAAGTCAGTATAATCTCATTTTATTGAGCATACTAGCTGAGGCTAACCAGAGTTGTAGTACAATGACTTCTGGAGGACACTATGTTGGCTTCTGTGCCCTTTTGTCCTTTTCATAATTATGGTGATGGTGGTGATTTTTAAGTGGCCACACTAACTTGGGGGGTGTAGCCAGTGAGCACATCAACACTGTTGAGGATAGTCTTCCTTCCACATTTGGTGTATGCATCTGGAGAGTGTATTAAAACCTCTCAGGAGTTAATTGGAATGTCCATTTGGGTCGCATTAAATCAGGGCTGGAGAACCAGGGTTAAATGTGGCCTTCCACCCCTCTCTATCTGGCCCCTGAGGCTCCCCCTATACCCTTTCTCCAGGTCACACACCAGCCTTCAGTGTTTTTGCCTGGCAGGACTGTATTACTGAACTCTGATCATATCTCTTGCTTGCCTGAATGAATGAAGGATAGAGAGGGATATGTGAGTGAATGTAGAAACTGGCCTACAGTGCAATTGCATGTCTTGCTCTGGCCTCTTCTAAAACTGACATGTGGCCCTTGGACTGTGGTCCAGAAGAGAATGTGGCCTTCAGACTGTAAAAGGTTCCCCACACCTCACTTAGCATAACTATGTCTTTACCAGCCAAAGAAAGACAGGCAGACAGGGGGCCATCCAAGCTTCACCAGGCAAAGCATTGTACAATATTGCTGGAGGCATTCTCTTTGCTCAGAACAGACTTTGCACAGGGCTGTGTTTGCCCCAATCTTGCTCTTGCTGGCATGTGGCTCCTAGAAGGTTGCCCAGAAGGGAATGAGGTCCTGGGCCTGTAAAATGTTCCTCATCTCTGGATAAGATCATACAGTTTGTTTTCCAGTGAAGTCCCCCGCCCTTTGTTTTTGTTTCTTGCTTGGTCTGTGTCTGTTTCCAAAGGAGACAATGAATCCCTTTGACACTCGGAGACAACCAACAAGCTCTGTTAAACACAGTCTGCGGTGAGTAGCTGTTTTGTGTGTTTGTTTGTGTGCCTGCAAGAAAGCCTAACCCCATAATGAGATACTATACATTGGCCTTGTTAAAATGTGGCACTTTCCATTGAACATTGTCAACCCACATCATTATAAAGCCAGAAACCTCTGGATTGCCTCCTTGAAGAGTGCTTGCAGAAGGCTATGATTATAGTGCATTTTAATATGTAACCTTTTATTGTAAACAGCTCGTTCAACAATGTCTGCATTTTGTTTGTCACAAAGTGGTACATTCTAGCTAAGTCAATGATTGATGAGGCTCTACAGTAATTTATTGCATAGACTAAGGAGGTACAACTTGATTGCTGGCTATTCTTTTCTTTTTGTCCTCCCCCCACCCTTCTTTGGAAAGAAGAGTATTGGTAACTCAAATCCCTGGTTAATACATTGCATGCTTCTGGCATATACATATATACATGGAAGAAAGGGCTTAGCAAAACTGAATAGTGACATGTACTTGGCCTGTAATAAGAATCCGTGCAGATCAGCTGTTGACATTTTCCTGTACGCTTCCAGATTCTGCTAGGAAATGTTTCCTTCCCAGTTTTGTCACTGTGGTTTCCCTTCCAAATGATCAAAGATTTATGGGCACACCTCCCATTCCTCCCTTCTGTGGGGCATATAGCTTATCTCAGCAGAACCGTGACTGAATACAGTTCTGCATGTACATGAGCCAGCCAATAAATGCCAATTGAAAACTAAATAGGGGCAGTAAAAAATGTGTCCCCAATCACAATACTGATGATGCTTTGATACCGGTGCTGTTATTCTACCCCGCAAAGGTTGAATAGTTATTGTTGCCTCTTTATCAGGGATGGGAGAGAAATATGATTCCGTTTGCATTAAAAGGCAAACTTGCTAAATTTGGACTTTTCGAGACAATACGTAAACCGAAACGCAGCCATCATTTGAAATTTTGAGTTCATCAAATTTTCCAGTGCAGTTCTCCAACCAAGTAACATGTACAAAGGATGGGTATACTCAGGTAAACTGTGCATATAAATGCATAGATTAGTGAAAATAACATAGAAAAATGTATTAAGTTTGGGGAAATTGCTTTGAAAAAATGTATAGGCTAAGAAATATTGCATGCAAAAAATGTGTACATCATGAGAAATTCATGCTAAAATGCTGACAAATTTTCATGAGAACATTTTTTTGAAAAATAATAAGCTGGCTGCTTTGGAAATGTGGAGGATCAGACTTAAGATTGGGACTGTGAGAAACTGATAGTGTGTGGTTTGGCCCTCAATAAACTCTCTGCCAGGAAAGGAAGGAGAAGTCACTCATGGGAAGACAAAATATCCTCATTTATCCTAAGCCCTCTGGCTTTTACCTTTCACAACCAGTAAGTAATAATGCAATAAATTGACGGGAAACTCAAATTTGGGAATTGCCGTTCTGTGGGTAAAATGACGAGCAACGGTTCGTTACAACTTGTTGTTATGGCCAGAATCCCAAGCACAAATATTTGAGGAGTCATAAAAACAAAAGCATAGGGACAGGCAAATGGAGAAGTGGGCCTGCCTCAACATCTTGACTTAGTCTGAAGTCAATTCTACGCATGGAAACTAGAGACACACACACACAAATGTAATGTAATGAGTCATGGAATGAGTCGTGGAATCACTGGGTTGTTGCCAAACAACTTTTACTCAGAGTAGACCCATTGAAATTAATGGCTCTCAGTCATGTTTATTCACTTTTAATTGGTCTCCTCTGAGTAGTACTAGCATTGGATACAACCTATTGAGTTGGAGGGAGCATTATAGGTTCTCTGCTCAATACAGGGAAACAAGAGCTGGGCACTCCCAACAGATGGCTGCTCAGCCTCTGCCTGGAAACCTCTAGCAAGGAATTGGCCAGCAAACACCAACCACATAATTTGTTCCATTATAATATTGCTCTGATCTTCAAGACATTTCTGCAGATGTTCAAGAGAAATCTACCCCTCTATAGGAATGGGCAGATTTTTTGAATTTCAGATTCTCTCAGTTTCTCACTTAAGTTCGGTTCTCCACATTTCCACATCAATTTGTGATATATTTTTAATTAATCATGAAAATTCATCAACATTTTAGTTAGTGCAAATTTCTCACAATATACATATTTTTGTATGCTACTTTTCCTACTATACACATATTTGCAAAGCTATTTCCCGAAATTTTTTGCATTCCTGTAAGCTATTTTTGTCAAGCGCACCTCTTTACTGTGGCCTTTGACACGTGTGTGTGTGTGTGTGTGTATTAGGATCTACCTCATTCTTCCGGTTGTAAATTGTTTTAACTGATTTTAATCTGGTATTGTGTGTGTGTGTTTGGAATGCATGGAATTTTTAATATTTTATTTTTTATGGGGGAAGGACAGTAGCTGAGTAGTAGAACATAAGCCTTGCATTCAGAAGGTCCCAGGTTCAAACCCTGGAGTCACCTAGTAGAGCTGAGAGAGAAGCCTGCCTGAAATCCTGGAGAGCTGTTGCCAGTCAGTGTAGACAATACTGAGGTAGATGCACCAAAACCTGACTCAGTATAAAGCAACTTCCTAGGTTGTCGTAACCTCATGAGGAAGAGCATGGAAGAAATCAATATAAATGATATTGCTCATCTTTTTTTCTTGTATGTCCCTTGTTTGGCACTGCTGTGTACCATGAGAAAACTGCCCTGGGACACACTTGCAGTCGCTCTGGAAAAATCAGCTTTATGACTCTGATTGGTATTACATCATTTCCTGCCAGGCAGAGAGACCAGGAACAGCCAAGAGGAATCTCTGAAATATTTCAGGACAATAGTTTTGAGGGTGTTTGATTTACTATTCAAGTGCACACAGCTGCTGGTGGGGAAGAGGGAGGCAGCGTGCCAAGCGGGAGGGAGGGCAGCAGGAGAGAGCGGAAAATTGTTTACAGACAGGGCCATTAAAATGACTTAGAAATAGTTCCCTCTCATTCCTCTCTGCGTAAAATAGTTGTCTGTTTCAAATGGATTACCACTTACTCACTGATACACCATTTTAAGTGATGTTTACATAGCACGCTAATAGCAGCCGGTGAATCGACCGCTGCAAAGCTCCAGTGTGAGTCCTTCTCATCCTGCCCCCCCCTCACAGCACTGCTTCATTCTGTAGTAAGGGAAGGGCTGTAGCTCAGCAGCAGAGCATTTGATTTGCATGCAGACAGTCCCAAGTTCAGTCCCCGGCTTCTCGAGGTAGGCTGGGCAAGCCGCAAGTCAGAAACTCTGGAGAGCGGCTGCCAGTCAGTGTAGACAATATAGTGTGCTAGATGAACCAACGGGTCGTAAGACGAGCTCTGCCAATGGCCCATCTAGTCCAGCATCTTGCTCTCACAGTGGCCAACTGAATGCCTATGGGAAGCTCAAAAAGCAGGACCTCAGCCCAGCATCACTCTATCCCAGTGGTTCTCTAACTTTTTTCTTTGGCCACACTTTCAGAATAAAAATTTCCTCTCTCCACACCAGTTTTTGCCTTCATAAGAAGTGCATTGGAAAGCAAAAAGAAATGACTCCTAGCAGTTCTTTATATTGAAAGGATATCTATTCACATTCTGCAAATTAATAAAAAATAAAAGATTGATACTTGCTGGATCCCATAGGGACAGTTGCATATTCTTGCGTTGCAGAGGGTTGGACTAGGTGGTCCTCAGAGTCCTTTCCAACTCTATGATTCTGTTCTACATTGAAGTGTTTAGATGTTTCTTGGATTGTCCTTGCATTTCCCCACCACACTTGCCATCCTCTCCTGCCACACCAGTGTGGTGCGCCACACCCTTTGAGAGCCACTGCTTTATCCACGTCTGCTTCCTAGTGCCTGATTGAACCCTGCAGAGGCCCCTAGGCAGTCAAAATTGGGAAGCAGGGGAGGCCCTTGTGCGTGTGCTCTAATAGGATAACCTTGAACTAAGAAAGCTTGGTTGTACAGTGGTACCTCAGGTTACATACGCTTCAGGTTACAGACTCCGCTAACCCAGAAATAGTACCTCGGGTTAAGAACTTTGCTTCAGGATGAGAACAGAAATCGTGCTCTGGTGGCGCGGCGGCAGCAGGAGGCCCCATTAGCTAAAGTGGTGCTTCAGGTTAAGAACAGTTTCAGGTTAAGAATGGACCTCCAGAACGAATTAACTTCTTAACCCGAGGTACCACTGTAATTTTCTTTCAAGATCAAATCAATATTATGTTGATCCATTGTGCCGGGGCCCCTAGAAGACGTGGGGCCCATAGGCCAGCAAAGCCTCCAAGTGTCCCTATTTTCCAGGGATGTCCCTGATTTAGAGAAGCTATCCCAGTCTCTGATTTGATCCTGGAATGTCCCGCTTTTCCTTAGGATGTCCCTAATTTCATTTGAGAAATGTTGAGGGTATGGAGTTATCCTGAGCCGTCTGAAGGCAATCCTATATAGGGAGGTTTCTTAAATGTTTGATGTTTTATTATGTTTTTACATATGTTGGATGCTGCCCAGAGCGGCTGGGGCAACCCAGTAAGATGTGTGGGATAAAAATAGTAAAATTATCCTTATGGTATGGGATGTCCCTATTTTCACTGGAGAAATGTTGGAGGGTATGGGCTGGTGCCTACTCTGCCTATTTGATAATCTGGCACTGGAGCTTTCAAGCAACTGGTATTCAGCCTCCGACAATGGAAGTGAAACACAGGCATCGTGGTCAGACGTGGTAGAAGGCAGCTTCCCATGATTGTTTCTGAGGTGAGGTTATGCTCTTGGGGAAAAGACCATAGGTCAGTGGGAAAGCATTTGATTTGCTTGCACAAGGTCTCATGTTCAATCCTTGGCATTTCCTGAGACCCTGGGCTGAAATGTTAGAGAGCTGCTGCCGGTCAGTGTGGACAGTAGCAAGCTAGATGAACCAATGGTCTGCTTATAAGGCAACTTCCTATATTCCCAGCATCTTTTATGTCTCATGGCTATTAAAATGGCTGCGTAATAAGGGGGCTTAGCTGTTATCAGTACTTCTTCACACAATACGTCATTAACTGATGGAATTTGCTGCCACAGGAAGTGGTGATGGCTGTGGGCTCAAACAGCATTAAAAGGGGATTAGAGAAATCCATGGAGAAGGAGGTTATTGACAAGGATAGCCATGTTTCCTGCTTTATAGAGGACGGTCCTCTTCCATTTGAATGGTTGCCCAGTCCAAGTACATGTAAAGATATAGCAGGAGGGGCCTTGAAGTTGCCCATCAATAATAGCTCCTGGACAACAGACTGAGCAGGCACACACACACATACACATGGCACTACTGTGTAGGCCCCCTCCTGCTCATTCTACTGATTTGGGCCTGGGCTTCTGCCTCAAAGTCCTGCTTTGATGGTGGAGCAGGGTCTTCTTCGCAAAACTCTGTGCTTTAAGTCCACGAAACAGAGACTGCGCTGTTCATGTGTCAAACTACTTCAGACTACAGATGAGGTGGGAGAATTGCATTAACAGCTACCCCAACATCTTTTTAATTGGCAAAATATAGAACACTAAGGGTCAAAATAGATGACTTATTTATTTATCTTAATTAAGAGACATTTAAACCACTTTTCAGAGCACATTGCTATTCCAAGTCAGAGTACAAAAAGAAAAGTTAATAATTTATTAAACCATCAAATTAAAACCTACATAATACCCTTTTAAATTCAGCACTAATGATCCTCAAAACAAAGCCATTAATAAAGAGTGGATTTAAATAAAAATGTCTTAAGAGTCCTCCTAAAAGTCATCAGTGATGAGGTCATATGCATTTCCTAGAGAATAAGATTCAAATTGGGTGGAGCCACTGCAGAAAAGACCCCGTCCCTTGGTACCAAACAACCATCTACCTTCAATGTGCTGGAGAGCAGGAATAATCCTAAAGCTGCATGAGCTTCATCAGGGTCAGGACCACAGTGCACAGAGAAAGCAGTTCATGGTCCCCAAAACCCTTCTCCCTGCCCAAAGTGCTATTTGCCAGTGGCAGTTTCTCTTCCAGGGAGAACAGAAGCTTCAGCAGTAGGATATTTTTGTTAACATTTAGGTACAATGATTCTTTCTTCCTCTTCCTCCTTGTCTCCTTTGGAGAGACAGTCAAACATGTTCTTCCATTAGCCATCTGATGTGGGACGGTGCAGGGAACAGTTTTACCATGTGATCAGCTCTTTGGACAGACAAGAGCTAAGCAAACATTGAAAACAGCCAAAGCCGACTGCTCAAGCCAATGGCTCATTAGGTAGTTCTCCTGCTCACTTATTCATTGGCTTTGATCCCAGGGAGGGAGGGGGAGAGAGAGACTAAGACAGTGTTTTTATTAAGCCAACTTTTATTGCCAGATTTTGACCTACAAAGGCTTGTGGAGTCTACATTCCTAAAGCTGCATTCAGATGGAAGCATCTTCTTTTTCTTTTTTCATGAGTCAAGTGCAATGAATAAGCATTAGGGGTGTGCATTCATTTTTTTTTAAACAAATGAAAAATGAAAATGAATGGGCCCCATTGTAGCTAAAGTGTACAGCACTCTGATAGGCCTTTATTCCACACAGAACCCTCCAATCACAGCAGCAAGGGAAGTGCCTTGAAAGTCTATAAAAGAGGGAAACAAAGCTTTGTGTTTTGCCTGTGTAACTTCTTTTGCCCTGGGAGCAGTGTGTTTGCGGGCTCCTCTGTTGGTCTGTTCTTTACATTTGAATTAAATCAGTTCCAAGTCTTTTAAACAGGTCTTTTAAACATTTTCAGTCCATTACACATTCTGTTTCCTTACCTTTGCCATTCCCCTGCAGTTAGTTACCGTAGTTAGTTAGTTAGTTAGTTAGTTAGTTAGTTAGTTAGTTAGTGGTCATTGGTCCTATTTATAATTACCGTAGTTCAGATGGTAGTTAGACTGTAAGTAACTTTCAGAATTTGGCAAACTAAGCATAGCATGATGATCAGTAGGCAGAGAGTAGGCATGCCTGTTTCTGTAGCCAGATATGGGTTAGATAATAGGTCTACTCTGCATTTCATATCATATTTAATATCCTAAATTGTCTAGATTAAAAATCATCTACTGGGATAGAGATGAACCAATTTGTCAACTGCCATTTCAGTCTTTCATCCTTCCTACCTTAAGTTCATTTTACCACATTTCCATATACTTTTGCTATTTTTTAAAGCCAGAAACTGTATAATGAAAGTGCCAGAAGCACCTTTGTGGGGACGAAGTTCCGCAAAGCACCACCACAAATAATGCCCACCTCCAGGTTCAACCCCCGCAGAGCCTCTGAGGGCCGAGGCACCCCAAGACGACCCCCTAGGCCAATCTCAGAACCTGAGAGGGGAGAAGGGGACAGTCTTTCTGATATTTGCTGCTAAGTCATTTATGGCTTATTCCTATAAAAGTAAGTTCTGACGCTGAAGTCTTCAGTTTGTGCAGCCTTTTTTTTTTTAAGGAGAAGGGCCATATCTCAGTAACAAAGCACCTGCTTTGAATGCAAAAGGTCCCAGGTTCAATCCCCAGTAACTCCAGGTAGGGCCCCATGGGAAAAGAGTCTTGGTCTGAAAACCTGGATAGCGTGTGCTAGTCAGTGCTGATAGTCCAATAGCGTGTCTCTGTATACAGCAGCTTCTTATGTCCTGTGCTCTGCCTGAGACTTAGTTTTCTCAGCTTGGCCATAAATATTCCACGATATCACGCGCCCAGGTACTTATCAGCAATGCATGCCCAAAAAAATTTGTATTTTCCATAAGAAGGTATGAACTGCACATAAGCCAGGTCAGCCACATTTACGTACCTCCCTATAATGTGCAGATTGGACCTAAATTATGCTTTCTGCAAAGAGTCCAAACAACCCTTCCCTCTCCCCACTCTCTTTATAGATTTGCAAACAGCCTTCTTTAACCTTAAACTCAATTTGTCATGTTGCCAATCCTGCCATGTGTGGATGATTTACTGCTTCCTGAGGCAGAAACTCCACCAGATTCCAAACTGTCCTTATTGCGTTTTGCTTAGTTCCCTCCGGTGCTTTGACCCTTCTCAAACTGTTTACTATAAGTAGGCAGAACAGATCAGTAAGGTGAGTCTTCTCTGTAAAATAAATAAAAAAAAATGGGGCAGTGGAAAAGGATAGCTGGAGAAATTCTATAATAGGTGTTGCTAACATGGTGTGCTCCAGATACTGTTGGACTCCATCTACCATCAATCCCAGCCAACGTGGCCAGTGATGATGGGAGCTGGAGTCGAATAACATCTGTAAGGCACTGCGTTGGCTTCTCTGTTTAGGAGGGTATGGAGTTTGTTGTGAAAGGCAGAACTAGTAGCCGATGTGGTGCTCTCCAGAAATTGTTGGATTCCAAAGCCCATCATCCCTGCACATTGTTTGTGGCAACTGGATCTGATGGTAGTTGTAGTCCACAGCATACATCAATCAGTTAGTCCACAGCATACATCAATCAGTTAGGTTTATGTGTTTATTAAGCATTTAAATGACAGGCAGTGATGGGGCAGCAAGTACACAAATTATATAAGGGCACAATGTGCTGAGCTTCCATACTTAAAACAAACTGCCCAAACCATATCAAAACAACTTCTTTTTGGCCCAAACCTCCTCTTCTTCACCTTTATCTTTGGGTATCCTTGTAAATACCATTAAAGTACTCTATTTTGTGCCTGTTAGTTACAGAACTAAGTCAGATTCATAAATGAATTATGGCCATATAGTAGAGTAGCAGGGAGTGCCTGGCATTGCCTGGGAATTTTCAGAAACCAAAAATGTTTGTGATTTTTAAATGGATAGTGTAATTTCTGAGTTTGGGCCTGTCCCATCATGTAAAAAATCAGGTGAAGTCACATCAAAGTCATGTTGCAGTCCACCATATTGAATCAATATGGTGGCCAGCATCCAAACATCAACAGATACTACTGTCCCTACTCTGGGAACCCTGATGCCAAGTTTTGTGGTGATATATTGAGAGATGTCCAAACACATAGAGAATGAACAGACAGACACACAAACTATTTTCCAAAATATATAGTAGAAGTACTGAATCCTATGAGGAAACCTCCACTGATCCAGAGTGTAAACAAGGAGCAAAGCACACTTTGTGTTTATTTGGCTTTTTAGTGTGGGGTGTCTAATGGTGAATTTGTGCAGCTGGAAAATCATTTTTCAGAGAACACTAATCTCCTTCAGAGGTAACAGGTTGCAGTGGACAACAGGAGATCCATCCACTCAGGGTGTGTGTGTAAGTGTTGCTTCTGCACAGTTGCATTGTTCTTGTGAATAGAGATGGAGTGGATTTGTGTGAGTCCCAAGACAACCCAGTCCAAAAATAACACTTCAACAGTTTCTCATTTCCAGTATACAGTGGTATCTCGGGTTAAGAATTTAATTCGTTCTGAAGGTCCGTTCTTAACCTGAAACTGTTCTTAACCTGAGGTACCACTTTAGCTAATGGGGCCTCCCACTGCCGCCACCGCACAATTTCTGTTCTCATCCTGAGGTAAAGTTCTTAACCCGAGGTACTATTTCTGGGTTAGTGGAGTCTGTAACTTGAAGCGTTACGAGGTACCACTGTATAATATTCCTCAGATGGCCAACAGGAGACATACAGCTACCCCAAGCAAATGTGAAAGGATTCTTGTAAATCCTTCAGGGCAGTTTGTGGACTCACAAACATTTAAATCTTGGGTGGAAAACAAATCTGTTTTATCGCATCTGTGCCAAACATGTTATACTACCATGCACTCCTGAAGTTTCAGGGAGGGAATGTATTTTCTGTTTGCTTTGTAAACAGACAAGAGTTGTTTCAATCGGAGCAATCCATGTTGTGTTCCAATGAAGAGCTGCTTCTTCATCTCACTACAAGAGCTCCATCTTATATGAGATTACTGTAGTTATAAATAATGCCAGCCTCCTGTTTAAACATATTTTTATTTTTACAAATCTGCATTTAAAATGGGCTTTTGTAAGCTGGTTAGGGAAGAAACCCATTCAATAAGTCCTGTTAATCTCATATCAACCATATTTTGTAAATACACAGACATGGCCAATGGTCCCACTGATACTTCATTTCCCAATAATGAGGGAAGTGGTATTTACAGGAAAGATTTAAACATTTCTTTAGCACCAGAGTATGCATTTTTTGTATGTTCTGTATGAACCCCTTAATGTAAAGATGACTAATGTATCCATCTAATTAAATTTTTTTACAGCATTCCAGTGCTTGAGTGTCAAATGTTTGTTTCCAGTTTGCCTCCTAATAATACTGTCACATAAATATTCCCATTTTTCATTTAGTGCCTTCCCAATACATATTTTTACCATGGGAGAACTGCATTATAACCAGAGCTGGCTCCAGGGGTTTTATTTTGAGGGGGGGGGGAGCTTGGGCAAATGTATAGCACAGATGTTGCCAGAAACACTACAAGCAGGGCTAGTCTGAGCCATTTTGCTGCCTGAAGCAGTGCTATTTTTCTAGAAAAAGAGGTGCTGGAACTCACAGTGAATGCCTCCCTTACAATAGCAATGGCGCCCAGCTGAGAGGTGCTAAAATTGAGTTCTGTTGAGTTCCAGTGGAAGAAAGCCCTGCTGAAGAGGAACACAAAACAGTTGCCCCTCCCTCTCAACTTCCCAAGTCAAGGCTCATGCTACCCCAGCTGGCCAAGTTATTTTGGCATCTGAGGCATAAAATCCCACAAGCATTTCTTCCTAGGAATAAAAACACAACAATAATAAATAATTAGCCGTTTGCTGTCCTCTCAGGGCAATTGCAAGGCCTATTCAGGCATTCAGTCCACCATTTGAGGGGCAGTGGGTAGATGTGGAATGTTGGGGAAGTGCCGTGGGCGCCAGCCACGGAACGTGTTGTGGCATAACACAAAATGGCTGCCACATCTGAAAGAGCAGAACAAGACACACAAACACAAAATGGTGTGGGCACCACCCATCAATCTCATTTCATGTGGGATTTATGAGGAGATATTTACTGAGACCTTTTGCAGGAGCCATAGGAAGAGCCGGCTGGCGCAGGGTTGGTAGACCCGAATTGTAGACAAACACACGAAAGAAGGCAGGGGCGCACTGCCAAGCCTTGCCCCCTCTGCTGTGTCATCTCTACACACTTAAGACATTTGCCTTGGTTGTTTCAAATGGAAGAAATCCACTTAAAATATCTCCGTTGATAAAGTTGCTGGAGACAGGCAGAGAGTGCCAAAAGAAGCCTGCAAGGTCTGGCCTCCTTCTGCTAAACAAGAAAGCTTTGTAAATGTGTGCCAAGAGGGTTACTCACATGAGTAGGAAAATGAAGGTGGCAGGGCAGTGTCCGCCTAATCTACCTTTTACAACCTAGTCAAGTCATCCTAAACTCACCAGGAATCCTTTGGTAAGCATTAAATCTTTGTTTTAATTAGTTTCCAAGTTATACTTTAAATGGAGTGACATGACATCCCAATTGGTATGCAAGATAAAGTCCCATAACTAAGGTCACAACCTACAATAGTAGACCAAGGCCTTCCTGGGTAATCCCTCAATAGGAAATCTTTTTTACTGAGCTGAAGACCAGACGCAAACAGAAGAGTTTCCAGGGGTCAATCTCTGAAGCATGTTGCTCTCTCCACTGAAATGCCTTTTCTAAATGTTCTAGAAAGCCAACTGCACTTTAATGATGGGGTTCATGCTGAAACTAAGTTGATATATCTATGTGGTATTTGCATCTATTTAGATAGCATTCATAAATATTTATTTGGCTATATTAAGACTTCTTGTTAATATGTGTCCTTTTTCTCTCTCTTTCTTCTTCTGTTTGTAAATTCTAATGGCAGTTGACTTCTTATAATGTGCCTTAACAGGGAGGGGGTCAAATCCATGAGCCAAGTAGAAACATTGCTACCCAAATTCTTATTAAAATTCAAAGCTTGTGTGCAAGAACTTGTTTCACCTGTAAGTGATGGTGCCAAGGTGCTACAATGGTATAGTCTCCCCCCCCTGTGATTTGGGGGACCTTGGATTGTTCTGTGTGGACTTACACCAACCCAGGAGCTATACAGCTCCTATTTATTTCTAAAGTGTGTGAATATTAAATGCATGGATGGAATTGGGATCAGGCATGATGGTGCTGCCCCCAGTTTCAATACATCATTCCTGTGTGCACAAATCTATATGCAGGAATATAGGCTTCCCCAGCCTACTGAGGTATGGCAAATGGTTATCAGGAAAGGGGCATTTTCAGTGGTAGTGCCTCATGTATAGTATGACCTCACTAGAGTGCCGCACCTGAAGCTGATGCTATGGACTTTTAGGTGTCAGATGAAGACCTTTTTATTCTCCCATGACTTTAAATTTTAATTATAACGGTACATCTATGTTTCATACCTTTAGATCACTACACCAGTGTTTCCCAACCTTTTTTGGGCAAAGGCACACTTGTTTCATGAAAAAAAATCTCGAGGCACACCACCATTAGAAAATGTTTAAAAAATTAACTCTGTGCCTATATTGACTATATATAAAGTAACTCTCTTTAATAGGAATCAATGAAGGCATATTCTACATATGTAGCTGAAATAGTCGAAAAAATTCTGAGTTGTAAGAATGGGCTTGTATCATGCCAGATGGGGAAAGGTCACTTTTTACTTATGTAAAAAAAATAAAAAAAATAGTAACAGCATAGAAGGTAATGGTTAGGCTAGCATCCCTCTTCCAAATATGCTAGGTTTTTATTTGCAGGGACTGTTCTACATGGGAAAGCATTCAGCATTGTCATTCTCCCATCTGCCATCTGAATTGGTACTATTCTGGGTCAACTTACTCTGCTGCATGTGTAGATGAAAATGGCACCAAGTGTGGGGGAGGGGGCAGAACAGGTTTCAGATACAGGATATTAAGCATACACGTACTTCAGATTGAACTGGTTGCTTGCTTTGCAAGTTTTCATTTCCCAAATGACTGCCTTGGCAAGCGCAATACCTACCAGGCTCAACGCCGGTCTCGCGCTGCCGCTTCCCGCGCTCTCAAGGACCCGGGAGGAGGAGGGCGTGAAGGGAATCCCGAAGGCGCGAAAACCTCGCGCATGCGCAGGCCTTCCGCCTGCGACAGCCCAGTAGGCCGGCCGAAGCGAGCGGCGATGGGATGTGGGAGGGAGCTCGCTCGCCGCCCCGCGTGTGCCTATGTGGGGCACGTTACAGCCCCGTGACGTCAGCGCCACGCAGGCAGCCAGGCAGGCAGACGGCGAGAACCCCGCGCTGGGTGGCCTCTCCTCGCCGCCGTCGCCCCGCCTCTCGCCGCCCGACTCGCCCGCCTCCCTCCCACAGCACACCAGGCAACGTCTCGCGGCACACCAGTGTGCCGCGGAACACCGGTTGAGAAACACTGCACTACACTAAATTATTACTCCTCTTGCTTTCTTATTTTGGTTTTAAAATGCTCTTTAGTTGTATAGGTCTTGGCTGTCTTGATTTATTTACAGTTGGTTTTAGTCTTCTTTTATCTTCTCAATGTTGTATTCTATTCTGTGTTTTAAAGGTCTGTAACCCTGTCAGAGAATTTGATTATATGGGTGGTATAGAAATGTAATAAATAAATGAATGGCTTTCCCCTGAGGTCTTTATGGTTCTGCCATTATGACACTGTTTTAAAGTCTCCTTGCCAATTTTTAATCATATGATGCTGGTCTGTTGTTGTTGGAATATATAATGCTGTTTTAAACGACTGGTTCACAGTCATTGCAATGTTGTATTTTTTTGATTGCGTCTATTGTGTCTCAAAGTTTTTATCTGAGCTACTCTGAGGGAGGATGTTTGCCCTAAGAGGTGGCCTAAAAATATTTAAATCAACAACTGCATTCATCAAACCGCTGATGTCCAGAAGCTCTGGTTAGTTCAGAATGCAATGGCTAAACTGCTGATGTGGGCAGACGGCTGACAGCATGTGAAATCTTTGCTAAAACATCTACACTGGCTGCTAGGCTAGTTTCAAGGCTCTTGTGTTGCTGTACCATGCCCTGAGCAACTTGGGTCCATGATTCCTTAAGGATCACTGGAACTCTTGCCTCGCAGCCCAGTAACTGAACTCATCCAGAGGCGTGCTGTTACTTGACTGGCCTCAAGTAGGGTGCATTCGGACATGGGGATGATTACGTTAGTTTTCCTGGTTATAATGCTAGTGCTTCTGCCCCTGTTCCTAATGTTCCTTTTCACACTGCATTACTTGTTGCGTATTGGAACTGTGGCTTTTTGATTGGTATACTGCCATGTCATACTGAATTTCATTCACACCACTAGCCATGGTTTGACACAACATTAGACAACACTGGACATGTCAGCACCCTCTATGCACATCTGCTCACTCATGATTCACCCATGAACAACAGTGAGAAACAACTATATGCTGGAATATTACCCCAAATTTTCTCATGTGAGTGGTGGTGTTATGAGCAATGAAAAGAAGCAGGGACAGAGCGAAACGCCCATGTTTTTTTCTGGGTTAATGGGGTTGCAGACATATTTTTGCCCTGTAAGAAATTAACATGGGAACTGGCACTAAACTTCTACAAGATTCCTCTAGATTTCCAGAAGTGATTTTTACATTGTGTGAAAAGATCACATAAAGCACAGAAATTTTTCAGGTAAGAAGACTTTCAGGAAATTTAAGTGTCACTGCTCTGATGCTGTGGAGCTCCATTCCAGTAGAGAGTCGTCAGGCAACCTCATTTTTGACTTTCAAGATCTCTTCAAGGCTTTTTTTTTTTTATGCTGACCTATGCAGCTGTTCAGAATTTTTTTGAGTAGCCAGTTATTTTAATGATCATTCTGTATCATTTTTAAATACACCGCCCTGATGTTTTGCAAGAGGGTGATATATAAATACTTTCATATACAGTAAAAATAAATGAATGCTCCTTTTCTACAGTAGGCACTTCGACTGACAATATCCCTCTCTATCCTCAATTTAGGCAAGCAACAGGCGTTGTAAGGGTGCAATGACATTCCTGCCAAGCAAAAACACTCAAGGAAGTTGAAATGCATAACTGGTGAGCTATAACTCATGCAGCTGTGCAACCTAGGGAGAGTCTTGAGGGCCAAATAGGAAGACCATGGAGGGCCACATTTGGCCCACAGACCTGAGGTTCCCCATCCCTGGCTTAGCACAAAAGATGGCTGACTGAGAACACGCATCATAAAGTGATCCCACAACTGTACCATAAATGAGATCCTTCTGCGAAATTTCAAACCTCTTAAGGGTGAGTTGAGCGGTGCTGTGTGCAGAATTGCAGGTGACCAACAGCCAAGAACTGGGAGATCCATTTATATAGCATCATCACCCTGGTATTCTTTTATGGCTGCGGTTGACCAGGACTGCCATGCTGTAAAGGTTTTATAGAGTGAGATGTGCTATATGAACAGATCCCAAAGCACTTATGGTGTTGTGCTATAATTCTGGCCAGGTGCATCATTTAGAGAGTGGGGAATATGGCTCTTAAAAAGGGCTGCTTTTTCCCCAATTTAATATTGAATGTGTCCAAGACCAGGATTTTGAAGCCTGCTGTTCGTATTCCTTTCAGTTCCTTTTCTAATTCTGATTTATTTATTTTTTACACTCCCTGTTGAACCCTAAAATGGCAGCACCTCCGCCTATTCTGAGCCAACTTGGTCTAGGATATTAAACTTCTGAAGATAACCAGAGTGTGTATTGTATAGAGTGTATATTGTACACTTGGCAGAAGATAAATGTTAAGCAAATGTTGGTTATTAAAATAGAATTTTTTATTGTATTTGCTTTCTTTTGCATGTAGCTGATACTTATTTTGTTAGTTACTTTGAATGTTGTTGAAACAGAAAAAACAGGATGTGTTTTAAAACAAATGCATGTACATAAGGAACATAGGGAATAGTTTGAGTCAGACCTTTGGCCATTTAGCTCAGTATTGTGTATTCTGAATGGCAACAGCTATCCAAGGTTTAAGACAAGACTCTTTCTCAGTTTTGCCATGAATTCAATATAAGACCTTATTTATTTATCTTTTTATAATATTTGTATTCCACCTTTCCTCCAAAGAGCTCACGGTGGCATAAAGAATCATAGAATTGTAGAGTTGGAAGGGACCCCCAAGGCTCAACTAGTCCAACCCCCTGCAATGCAGGAACCTCAACTAAAACATCCATGACAGATGGCCATCCAACCTCTGCTTAAGAACCTCCAAGGAAGGAGAGACCACAACCTCCCGGGGGAGTCTGTTCCAGTCAAATAACTCTTACCATCAGAAAGTTCTTCCTGGTGTTTAATCAGAATCTCATTTCTTGTAGCTTGAAGCCATTGGTTTGGGTCCTACCCTCCATCCCAGAACGAACAAGCTTGCTCCATGTGACAGCCCTTTAGATATTTGAATATGGCTATCCTATCTCCTCTCAGTCTCCTCTTTCTGAGGAGTGTGGTTTTCCACCTTCCCATTTTATTCTCACAACAACCCTGTGAATTAGGTTACGCTGGAAGGCAGTGACAGGCCCAATTTCATCCAGTGGGTTTCAATGCCAGGTGGGGATTAGTACCCTGGTCTCCCAGGCAGGTTCTAGGCAGACAATCTAACCATTACACCACACTGGGTTATGATAAGTATTGTCTCTTGCCCCCCAATTTAGTTTGTGTGTGTATCTGTGATTTTTCACAGCTAGTCTGTTTCTTTTAATACTGACTCTTTGCTAAGTTCTTTAAACTTTCTCACAGCTGCTATTAGTCCTCAACCATATTGGTGGACAATGCAAATCCTTTCCACTACCACACATACTCAGGTGTTAGAATTATTTCCATTCCTTTCTCCCAGCTTTTTATTGGTGTTCAATAATGTGTAAGTGGAAAAGTCTGTATGTTAAAAACCCCTCCCCAAACTTTGGAAAAATATTCTGTTTATAACCTACCTGTCCTCCAAGGAGCTTGTGCAGCATGGTTCTTCTGCTCCCCATTTTATCCTCACAACCACCCTGTGAGATAGGTTAGGTCCAAGGTGACCCAGTGAGCTTCAGGGGGCTGAGTGAAGATATGAACCTTAGTCTCCCAGATCCTAGTCCAATGAGACTACACCACACTTGCTCTGGAGCACCTAGGATTCATAATGAAACCACCCAGTGTCTAGTAGGCTAGCCAATAGCTCCTCCTCTTCTGGAAGAACTATAAAGGCTTCCTTTTCAGGCTGGATCTTTGTCTGGGTAGCAATAGTACGATTCACTACTGATCTTAGCCCAGCTCTGACCATTGTCCACAGGTTCTTTCAGAATAGCTTTAATGGGTGTTATAAATGGCCATTAGCTGATCACCTATGGTGAGCAACAATTAGTTCAGGTGATTAGATGACAAGTTTTCCCAAACTTTCTGAGAGAACACCTTCTCCCGTCTCAACCTACATACCTGTTAAGATCAGCAGAAGATGCTCTCCTGGTGGTCACTGATTTTAATGAAGTGCAGAAGCCATAGAAGAGTCGTTTCAGTGGTGGCTCTCTGTCTGTGGAATGACCACACTGAGGGGCATCTTACCACAACCTTATATAAGTTTAGATACCAGTTAAGAACCCATCTCTTTCATCCAACATTTAGAAACTGATGGGTTACATAATTTTTGTGGTGTTGTTAATTATGTAAGTTATGAGAATAATTTTAATCTTTCTGTTCATATGTATTATGTTTTTATAACGCCCCCCTTTCGCAAACCGCCTGGAGACCATATTTTGGTAAGGACAAGATAGAACTCTTTTAGTGAATAAATTAATAAGCAACTGGAAGAAGATTGGATTTTTTGTTTTTTTAGGTTTTTGATGTGCCCTATAAACGACTGGCTGAAACCTGTGCATGCAGAGAAGCTAGTAGCAAACTGCGCACAGGAAACCTCTGTGGGTTTATTTCTCCAAGGCTGACTTTAAAATCTAGTTAAATTTGCAAATATCTTTGACTTCCCTTTCTTCTGGTTTTCTTTTCTTTCTCTCTCCTCCTTTTTCCCCTCCCTGTGTGTATTTTTTTAAACACCCCCGCAACTTTTCTTTGGCATGTTTCCGATTTCCCAAGCTGCAGCTGCGCGGAGCTGAATGGTAAATCAAACACCCTAAAATCTGTTGTTTTAACACAATGTCTAAGATTTGCCGATTCTCTTCCCCTCTCTCATTTTTTGCGATAACCACGCTGCCTCTTCTTTGTGTGGCATCCAAATAACTAATTGGGGTAGCTAAAGCCTGACCTGTGTTTTTTGGTGAAAATTAGCGGGTAGGTTAGGGGGTGAAAAGCGGATAATTCCCAAGCAGTTTAGATAAGTAGATATTATAGGCTTGCCATGTTAATTGGTATTAAATATTTTTTTAATCACTGGTGGCTTTCATCATCAGGCTCTCTTGTGGCAGACAGCATTCTCTCTTCTCTTACGGCCCTGGCTCTTTGCATCTTTGCAGTGCTCTTTCAAAAGACATTGCTGTAGCTTCTTTTTCATAAAGGCCAGGTCACATGGTCCTGTCGAGCTTGATGGCTGAATGGCGCAAGACACTCTGGTTTTGATCCGAGGCAGGCATGTGACTAAACAAACATAATTATTTATTGATTTATTACACTTCTGTTCCGGCCCTTCCTCCCTAAGGACCCCAGAGAGGCAAACACTAAAGTAGTAAAACAATGCAATTAAAAAAAAAAAAAGCAGTTGAGAGATTTAAACATAATTTTAAATCACTGGGCAGTATCCAACGTTAGTTCTACCCTGAGTAGACCCATTGGAATTAATGGACACAACTAACTTAGCCCCATTATTTTCCATGGGTCTACTCTGAGTAGGCTTAGGTGGATGCAGCATCTAAAAACATGTTTAACAGTCATGTATGCTCACAGATAATACAGTAGCACCTCGGGTTACGTTACCCTTGGGTAACATAAACTTCAGGTTGCAAAAGCAGCAAACCCGGAAGTGTTTCGCCATGTGTGCCTGTGCAGAAGCGGTATACTGCTGTGCGCATGCCTATAACAGTGATCCTCAGGTTGCAAAAACCTAAAGATCCGGCCGGACCTCCGGAACGGATCCTGTTTGCAACCGGAGGTACCACTATAATTTCAAAGTTGCCAGCAATAGTATCTTTCCAAAGCCTAGGTAAAAAGGAATGTTTTTTAATTCCTCTAGAACATTAATAACAAGGGAGATAGACTCACCTTACTAGGGAAGCCAGGGAAGCCATTCCATAAATAGGGAGCCACTACTGAGAAGGCCCTGTCACAGTTCAGAACAGCACCCAGCAACATCATCACCTGCCAGTCATAGGACCTGAGATGGTTGATATTAGGTACTTGGCTCTAGTGTTTGAAACTCCCATTGTTCTACACACATTTTGCGACAGGGAATTTCATTAGCACGAGCAGTTCCTGAGCTCTGGGTGCAGTACTATGCCTAAGATTTCAGATTAAAACTGCAGAGAGGAAGGAAAGGAGGACGTTTTCTGCCTCCCCACTTCCAGCTACTCTCTGAAGACTGGAGAAGAGACCCTCTTATGAATATTAGGGGGATGGGCAGGGGAAGGACTAGACCACATGAAAAATGAACATAATATTTAAGCTGCAGTTATTCATTTTCAGCTTTGTATTGTTACATATTAAAAAAAACCCCTAGGCTTTCCATTGTTGAGCCCATAACCCAAGTTTAAGGTGCCATTTAGCTCCGAGCTTTCATATCTGTTTCTAACACTGCTTGGCTCCCAAACCTTTCAGGTCTTGTGTGCTAGTAGTGACACCTTAAATTGTGGGGTGCATCAAATGGGCTTCAATATTTGAAGTTCTACAAATAACATTTGATTCGGGCTCAGGAAATGCTTTCAAAGGGGAGAGTAGAGTGCATGTTTCAGAGCCCACTTGAAGGCTAGCAGAGCCTGGGCACAAAGGGAGACATGGATGAAAGGATGGGGAGAAATTTGCCAAACTAATGACTATAGTGGTACCTCGGGTTACATACGCTTCAGGTTACAGATGCTTCAGGTTACAGACTCCGCTTACCCAGAAATAGTACCCCGGGTTAAGAACTTTGCTTCAGGATGAGAACAGAAATTGTGCTCTGGTGGCAGCAGGAGGCCCCATTAGCTAAAGTGGTGTTTCAGGTTGAGAACAGTTTCAGGTTAAGAACGGACTTCTGGAACACATTAAGTTCTTAACTTCTTAACCCAAGGTACCACTGTATACGTTAATTATTAAGACATAGACAAGCTGCAATACTTTTTTATATATTAAAGAAGGGACTATGCTGAATTGTGAAGGATGGAAGATGATAGAAAAACACTGATGGGGTGGTTTTTAAGTGAAGGGTAAATGCATAGGATTCTGAAAGCTGTAAATAAAATGGGGGGGGGGGATTTTCCCATATGGCCAGAATTAAGCCAGATGATGTGATTGAGGGATGTGACCCTGCCTAAGAAGACTGGGATGGATTGGGAAGGATGCAAAAGAATGAAGAGGAAGCCAGCAGGTAGAAAGGTTGAGTTAAGGATAAATAAGAGACAATACTAAATTAAAAATGCCACCAACAAACTCCACTTAAAGAGCTAGTTCAGAGAACTTGCCAAAGATGGGGAGGAAAGGCACCGAGATAAAAGATTTATAGAATCAGCATCCCTCCCCACAAACATTGTGAGTGGAGAGTGTTGGGTGGATTGGAAGATAAACTTCTCAATGAGCAAACTCCAGCTCTACTCCTTTCCCTTTCCCCATGCTGCTGTTTCCCTTATATGGCATTTTCCTACACCCTATCATTTTGTCGACAGGCTGTCTGGCTTAGGTCATGCATTTTTAAAACTCTGGACATCTTTAAATATCTGGGGGGTGTATTTGCTTCAAATTGCTTCAGGGGGCTCATCTCAAAGGAGCCCTATTTTGCTCCAAATGTGCCAACCTCATCTTTGTATTCAGGTTTTGGAAGAAGTAGTTGCACAGAGTCTTCTTGGTGGCTTTTCCTCTTGACTTTACACTCCCTTCCTAGAGAGACTAGCCTCGCACCCTCCTTGTTGACTTTCCATCTGCTGGTAAAAACTGTTTCTTTCAAGACAGGTCTTTGGGAACTGGCTGCTTTTAAGGAAAGGACGTTTAATATTGATGTGTTGTTTTCACTATTTGCATTTTAATTCTTTTCATTTTTATAGTTTCATTACTTTTTAACTATTATCTTTTATTTTGAATGAGTATTATATGGCCCCTGTAATAGTGCCAGTTCTGCACTGTTTCGTTGTCATTGTTCAGTGAGTGTGCATCTCAAGTGAACTATGCTGGTTGGTTTATGTAGGACTGGGGGACCTTCTTTAGCTTGAGGTCCACATGCCGGGGGCGGGGCTTCCAAGAGCCACATGCCGGCTCAAAAAGTGGAGCAGAGCAACAAGGAAGATTTTACCTTTGTACAGTGGACTAGTTTCTACACATACACATCCTTCATCCAGACACGCAAGAGCTATTATCAAAGTTCAGGAACACATTCCAGCCAGCCAAAAACACTCAAGGAGATTACAACGCAGGGCAGTGAAGGTGTGGCCTGGGAAGAGGTCTGGCGACCAGGTAAGGAGCCCTAGAGGCCCACATTCAGTTGCCCATCTATATAGCAGCCTGTGAAGATTCTTCAACAATGTATAAAGGGGAAGAGGGTGTTCAGACACCAAACCTTGCACTGATGGTAGATGAATTACTCACACACCCATCCTGCAAAAATAAATAAATAAATCTGCATTTAATTTTCTGTCATTAATTTTTCCCTCCTTGTATTTTCTGCAAGACTGTCTCTGTTCTCATCTGGGAAATGCTGGAGAGTATGGAATGGCCATAAACATTTGCACATCAAAAGTTCTTTATAAATTGTTCACAATAAATGGGATATATCATGATAACTCCTTATTGTGTGAAGAGAATTTAATTATAAAATCACTAAAGCAAAAGAAATCACAGACACAGAGGAAGGGAAGTATACAAGGAGATGTAATGGATTGTATAAACAGCCCATTTTAATAAGAGAACACTAGCAAAATTCCTGCCCCGTGTAGCTAATAACCAGAGCATTGCATTACACTCACAAACAAAAGGCAGGAAATTCAAAGATAAGGTGGACACCTAGTCCTTGACTCCAGCCATTGTCACAGAATGGCCCAAAGATTATGTGAGAGAGAGGAGGTGTCACTCATAACTTTGTTCTCTTCCTGCCTAACCTTGAGGAAGAGGCTAAGTAGGGCCATTGCTGAATTCAATTTGTGGTTGTCCACAAATTTTTCAACCCAAAGACCACATACTCATGGGCAACCTGACAGGTCCCACATGCCAGTGGAGGGCAGGGTCAGGGACAAAACTGGGCAGAGTAATTGGTATGGTAAATTGCATTCCAGCCATGCAAAAGCCAGAGGTTTCTACACACAAGGACACACAAAGTGATTTGACAGCCTTTTCTCAAATATCTAAAAGGCTGTCTCATGAAAGATGGAGCAAGCTTGTTTTTGGCTGCCCCGGAAGTTAGGACCCAAACCAATGGATATAAATTACAAGAAAGGGGATTCTGACTAAACATTCTGACAACAGGAGCTCTTTGACAGTGAAATGGTCTAAGCCTTTCTTAACCTGTGGGTCCCCAGATGTTGTTGAACTACAACTCCCATCACCGCTAGCTAGTGTTGTAAATAAAAATATGCCCTTTTCCCTTATGGGGTATCCAAGAGCCCATATAGAGTCCTTACATAGGTTCCCTATTGGTAGGAGAAAATAACAGAGGCCAACCAGAGAATATTGAGAAGCAAAGCAGCTAGTAAGCTTGATCTTTATTGATCTGTTGCAACAGGGTACCCCCCTCACACGCAGGAGAGGAAGAGGACCCAGAACAATGGCCTGCAAGGCCTTATAAAGACTTTTGAAATTCCCCTTCTCTAGATCAGGACCACCCCCAGAAACATTATGCATACATCACAGAAGGGGTGTAACCTAAGACCACCCCTCAGATACATCCCACCTACATCACAGAAATTTAAATGTTGTTTTTCTCTTCTCCTTGTTTATCTCCTGTCTAGCAGGTTCCTTGATTGGATTTTCTGGGGAGCCTGGCCATTCTTTTGTAATGCTAAAATACTTATTTCCTGGCCAGGTCACAGGCTCACACCTTATTCAAACACAGATTAAAGGAAGAGACAATGAGGAGGCTTTTCCATTTTTAACCTTGCAGAGAAAGGATTTGGTCAGTTTAGGAATCAAAATGGTTCCAGGTTTGCCTTCCTGTACTGATCTATGTATGTGCAGTTATGAACATTACTATATATCTAAAACCATAAAATTCCTATCACAATATTCCCCCCTCTGGGGCTAGAATTTTTCTTAAAAATTTTTGCCCCACAAATAATAACATCGTATGTTGTAAATGGATGTCTTTGTATGAATATATCATATAAAAATAACACATGTTGCGTTTTGCTACTAAATTACTTGTGGCATTCTAACACTTTGGGAGAGACCATTTACTCAATAGTGTTCTATGCTTTACACCTAGCAGGAAGGTAAGGTCCACTAATGACTGAAAAGTGCAGTTTGCTTCCCCCCCACCATTTTAGTGTTCTCAGGTGTCAAGGTAGCTCTTCTGTGGTCTCACACTGACATAGTGCTACAGCAACACATCTTGTCTGTTGAATCCCCTCAGGGCTTTCATTTAACCATGTCGCCTGGCATTCACCATAGCTGGCACAGGTTTTGGGCATCTCGTGAGGGAGAGGTCTTCGCCTTGGCCTTTAGCTATGGGATTTTATTATAGGCTGTGGTCTTGGGCTCATGAGAAGTTGCTCACTTGCACTTAAAGGACCAAAAAGCTAATTGCAGCCTGGATACACTTGCCCAATTCAAACTGAGTCCAATTTGAATTTATCTTGCCCCATGGTTCTCAAGTCTTCAAACCAATCTGTTAAAAGAAAACCATTCTTAACAAGGGCAGTTGTCCAAATAAGTCAATTTAAGTCTATAAGGAATCATTCCTGCTAAACCAAAGCATATCCACCTTCATGTACCTGGTGTTTTATGGATCCAGAAGTTTGTCATTGGCAAAAAGAGGTTTAACACATATTAAAATGGATAGGGAAAGTTGGCAGAGTGCCAGGTGGAACAATGTGGTTATAAATTGATCTAAACATTGGACTACACAATAGTGTGAGCTATTAGAAAGTATAAAATGCATGAGAATTCTCCATTGGTGTGTAAGCAATAAGACATTAAATATAAAAACAGTTAAGCACAATAAATTGCCCCCCTTTGTGGAAATCACACTGTCAGACACATTTCAACATTCTTACATAATAACACATAATACAAAAAAATAATAATTAAATATCTGTTACATATCTTGACACAATTGTGATCTTTTACGTATGTATCTTTTGAATCCTGGAGCACAGTCTTAAGGTTCAAGTGAAAAAATGTCCTTGCAATTCAACTCCTCCCCCCTTTGTCAGGTCCACTCCCCCCCGGCAGTCTATATCCTTTGAAAGAGATCGCTGTGGGCACTTTGAAAACTCTGTTGTTGCTGGTCTTGTGATGGGTTGACTGAGTTGAGGGGTTGTTGCTGCTCATCATTGCACATCTGTAGAAGTGATATCCTGTAAGGGGCAGGGTTTTGGGGTGACTTAAAAACACAGTTAGACATCAAAGGGGCAAAAGGCAAAAAGGATGTCCTCCAGTTTCCATGGGAAGCTGCAAATAATAACAATTTTAGTGGATTAAACATTTTATTCATTATCATTATTGGACTATTTTGATTGTTGTTAGCCGCCTTGAGCCCAGCTTCGGCTGGGGAGGGCAGGATATAAATAAAATGTATTATTTATTATTATTTATTATCACATTTCCATATAATTACTGTTATTATCTGCTAAGTTTGTTTGCTTTCTTTCACTTAATAAAAAATTACTCCACATGTAGAGAAAGAGAACTGTAAAAAATACAAGAAAGGTTAAAAAATAAAAAGAAAGCAAAAAATTAGATTACCAGTTAGATGAAAATGGACTTGACACAAAGACATCAGATTCAGAAAATAACTATTATTAAATAGTACAAAGATATTATCAAAACCACACATATTACTACTGGACTGGAAAAAAATGGGAAAACAATGGGGAAAACTTAAAATTCACCATGTGCTATCCAATAAAAGAACTTCATGAGACTGACTTTCAACATGTGATGAACATGTCCCCAAAGTAAAACACACACACACACAAATGACCTATGAGGAACCAAAAATAAATAAATGCTAAGACACACAATTAATAAGCAACCTGAAGTAACCTGAAGTAATCTGTTTTGGCATTCTAACATCCCAAATGAAAATAAAAGTGTTTCTTGATGTGACATCATCAGCTGTAATGTTAATAGCGGAATACTGGGAAATGAGTTAATACCAATAAAAATGAATGGCAATTTTAAAGTTGTGCAGGTACCTTGCACTAGCCAAAATGACAGAATTAATAATGCTCAGGCAAAAGGTAAACAATACCATTCCACAAACAATGTTTGGTTGTGCTTCGATTAATTTCATATATATAAAGGAAGAACTGGTAAAACGAACTTAATAAACGAAAACAAATTATTTGTAACCTAAAAAAAATGTCAAAGCCACAAAGAGATAGATGGAAATCAACTAATATAGCAGGGATTCAGACTTGTTTTGCTGAACAGAAAGAAAATGACTGTTGCCTTTAAGGGAAGAAAAACAAAAAGAAAAACAAATGCAATTACTTTTTATAGAGTATTTAAATCACTGTTTGCATCCCCTCATTATCATTTGTGCTGTGGGAGAAAAGAAAGGACACTCTGTTAAAAGGGAAAATTATTTCATGTGAGCGGTCTGTCAGGAAATGCTGTTCCTAAAATGCATAGGCATATACACACCTGTTGAAAGGGAAAATTATTTTATGTGAGAGGTCTGTCAGGAAATGCTGTTCCTAAAATGCATAGGCATACACACACACACACACACACAAACAAACAAACAAAAAACTGTTATAAAATTTAAATCCCATGGGGGGGGGAACTACTCAAGAGAGGAACTCACAGTGGGAGTGCTTTGATATTTACCTGTGAAAAGAATTTGGCATGTCCAGTACTTAACTCTATTGTCTTAAATAGCCCCTGGAGCAAAACACATTAAGGATGATTTCCTCAATGGTTCCAAGTTTTACATAAGGAAATTTGTATAGGTTTCAGGCTCTCCAAACCTTCTCTCTCCCCCCCTCCTTTCTCTCTCTCTCTCTCTTTTGTAAGCTGATCTAGCCTCTGTGCATGTGCAGAGTTCATGTCTCAGCAAACCTTTTATACCATTGAAAATGTTGCATCTTTTGGCTCAATTAGAATAAGGAAGGGAAAGGTAAGGAGTAGATTTTAAAAATAGGGTTAGATTTTAAAACAAAAAAGAGAAACTCAGCAATTCAAGTATTCACAATTCAGCCCAAGCAAACGTGACTGCTTCCTTTATGTACAGGAAAGGGCTAATATCCCTCTGGCCATTCGCGGAACAATCAACCGCTCTCTTATTTATGAGTAAAAATGGCCAGAGAGTTAGAATTCATAGGATTTTATTTTATTATTTTTTTTAACATTCTCAGCCTTACCATTTGCAGACAAAATTTTCTGCCCTTTATTTACAGGATGGATGGTCAAGGCTAATTCTACTTGATTATTCATTTGTATGTGCTTAAACTTTGAGTAGACTTTTAAGTCTGATTTTTTGTAAATAATAGACAAAATGATAAACACTGCAATCACTTAAATGCCTGATATCACCAGTTCTGCTTCAAACATCATGGCTTCACCTCACACCTTTTAAAAAAACAAAGAGCAAATCTGGGCTGAATTTCAACTCATCAGCCACAAATTGGGAAAGTTGAAAGGGACCTGGGGTCATCTAGTCCAACCCTAAAATACAGGGTTCATAGCAAGATTTGAGCAAATCTGGGCTGAATTTCAACACATCAGCCACAAATTGGGAAAGTTGAAAGGGACCTGGGGTCATCTAGTCCAACCCTAAAATACAGGGTTCATAGCAAGATTTGTACTACCAGAAACACACACATACTTATGTACACAGACACAACTGGAGAAGAGATCACAAGCCATGCGCCTATCATGTACTAAGGAAGAGGAAAATAAAAGTACCCAATTCTACAGAACCCTTTTAGCAGATCTTGAAGCTAGTTTGAGTGAGAGTTTACTTCCTTAGACTAAAGAGTGCAAATTCCTATAGAAATTATCTTTAAAAGAAGATTGAAGTTAACATTTTTCCTAAGATAGGGAGAGGATCTTTTATAAAGCAAAGTTTAAACAGCCATAGATTTGATTTAAAAGGAATACAAGAGTGAACAATTTTTCCTGAACTTGCAGAGGAATAGTAAGCCTAATCTATGCCCCCCCCCTTTGCAGTTTCCTTTAAAGGAAGCTTACTCGGGAGTAAATTTACCTGGCACAGAATAAGAAGGAGAAGGGGAAAAAACCCTGAAAGAGACAGAATGAAACAAGGGGGGGCATTTTCTAAGAAAAGAGGCCAGGACGTCTTATAGAGACTGATACCAGGAGCCTTACAATAACTCTTCTGTCCAACCAGATCAAAGTTAAAACTGGACTCAGATATTTTTCTTAGAAGGAACACCATACTTTCATAGGCATATGCTTAATGAAATACATACACTGCATTTTAGCTTGAGAGAGCAGTTGGCTCAACTCGGCTTTTGCAGCAGAAACATTAGGTTAACTTAGACTGGAACACAGGTGTACTCACAACTCAAAAGTTACAATACAACATCATTTACCATTAGACTTAAAATCACCCTCCTCACTTACTAGAGGAAGGAGGTGGGGTAATTACCCTTTCAGAACACAAGTAGCACGTATACAGGATTTTACCACTTGGGAGGAAAACTCTTTTAGAGCCTCTCTCAAATAACAAACATTTGCACACTCCATTCTCCATTTTGTCTTGCTTTAAGATTGATAAGGCTCAACATGGCTTCCTTAGATTTAGAATTTGGAGCAAGCTTGCATTTTTATTTTAGATGGTACATTTAAGATAAGCAGCTGCTGGATGTTGCCTAAGTACAATTTAAACACTGGAAAAACGTTTCTTAAACACAAATTGAAGGGGACTGTCAGAGTCCAGGCGGGAAGTAAGCACCAACTGGGCTTCTTTCCCATCAGGAGTCTGTGGGTTCATTTCTTTTGATTGAGGTGCACCCATTTTAAGAATTTTTAATAGCGCTAGCTTTTACTTTTATACTGCAGTCGGGGTTTTATCCCCACTTTTCAGGAAACACAATAAATAACCCACAGTACACTCAATTTGGACAACTCCGAGAATTAGTACTGTGACACACCGCCGTTCGTCTGGCCTGACTTACTAGGCTGGTACAGCTGTTGGCCTTTCCTGGCTACTAAGCTAACAGTGCGGTCAGCGATCTCAACCCCCCCCCCTTTGGTCATTACTCAGCCAGGGAGCCCACAGCAACCTCCTGCCTCTTACAATCTAACCTGAGAGTTCCCTACTGGACGCTTGCATGGCGCAGTGCCAGATTGGGACTCAGAAATGACAAAGAAGGAAAGGAATCAGGTGCCCTTGCTTTCTCTGCTCACAGGTCATCTCTAACAAAGATCGCCATGGCAGAGGTGCGGCTGCACCTGGGAATTATAGTTTTCAGTACAGAAGAAAAAGCACGACCTTTTTCTGGGCAAAACTCCGAAGGAATAGGTCGGCATATAGACTGTAGAAGGGAAATGAAAGAAGTCACACACAACTTTTGCCTGGGCATACTCCGAAGGGCTAGGGCTGGTGTTGAGATTGAGGGGACAGAAAGGAGGAGAAGGCATTTCTTTTAAAAAGTAGAAATTTTAGATTTGAAGGGAAAAGGAAGAATTAAAGAATTTTGGTTGCTGTGGTTTAGAGACCCCAACCCACTACCCGTGTTTCCTACTTAATACTCACTTCCGCATGCGCTGTTCCTGGTGATCCCACGATGTCTTGACTGGTTGTTTAAGGCCGGCCTGATCAAGCTTTGCTTCCCCTGGTTAGCCTCGCTGAACTCCAAGTTATTGCCAGACCCTGGGACCGATGGAAGACTGGTTATTCCTCCTGGCAAACTGCCTGGTGCGCGCTGGATAACCAGTCCTTCCTCGCTTCCAGAATCCGGGTAACCAAAAGTCCCTTCGTGCGTGGTCGCCATCTGTTGTAAATAAAAATATGCCCTTTTCCCTTATGGGGTATCCAAGAGCCCATATAGAGTCCTTACATAGGTTCCCTATTGGTAGGAGAAAATAACAGAGGCCAACCAGAGAATATTGAGAAGCAAAGCAGCTAGTAAGCTTGATCTTTATTGATCTGTTGCAACAGGGTACCCCCCTCACACGCAGGAGAGGAAGAGGACCCAGAACAATGGCCTGCAAGGCCTTATAAAGACTTTTGAAATTCCCCTTCTCTAGATCAGGACCACCCCCAGAAACATTATGCATACATCACAGAAGGGGTGTAACCTAAGACCACCCCTCAGATACATCCCACCTACATCACAGAAATTTAAATGTTGTTTTTCTCTTCTCCTTGTTTATCTCCTGTCTAGCAGGTTCCTTGATTGGATTTTCTGGGGAGCCTGGCCATTCTTTTGTAATGCTAAAATACTTATTTCCTGGCCAGGTCACAGGCTCACACCTTATTCAAACACAGATTAAAGGAAGAGACAATGAGGAGGCTTTTCCATTTTTAACCTTGCAGAGAAAGGATTTGGTCAGTTTAGGAATCAAAATGGTTCCAGGTTTGCCTTCCTGTACTGATCTATGTATGTGCAGTTATGAACATTACTATATATCTAAAACCATAAAATTCCTATCACACTAGCAAGGCCAGAGCTCAGGGATGATGGGAGTTGTAGTTCAACAACATCTGGGGACCCACAGGCTGAGAACCGCTGTGTGACCTGCTTGCCAGGAAGAAATTTCTTGAGGGCCAAGTAACAGATTTCTCCCCATGCTGTGGTTCTGAAAAAAACTGCTTCCCTAAAGATACCTCCTGCAGGAAGGAAGTTGCTGCTGGTGCCAATATCAGCTTCCCTGCTACATCAAGTAGCACAGGGACATAGGGAGCTGCCTTCTCCTGAGTCAGACCAATGGGCCATACTGTAAGCACCTACTTGCAGCAGCTGTGTAGAGTTTCAGGCAGTGCTAGCTGGAGACACAGGGAATTGAACCTGGAACTTTCTGCATGCAAAGTGTATGCTCTGCCACTGAACTATGACACTATGACTCTTCCTCTTTCTTTCTTTCTTTCTTTCTTTCTTTCTTTCTTTCTTTCTTACAGCCTTTTTCCTGATAAGCATTAATGGCTCCTTTACAGCAATATGTGCTCAAGGGTCTTTTCGAAAAGTGGATATTTGACCTGACAGACCTTGGCTGACAGTCAGGCTCCCATGTATGCATTCTGAAGCTTTGTGCAAAACAGAACATCTCAGCGGAATAAAGGAATTTACAGACTATTGCTTCATCACGTAGCAGCCTATGTTCCTCATCCCCCCGCTTCTGTCTTTTCAACTTGAAACAAAACCTCTCTTTTAAAACCAGGTTAAATGCAAAGCTTCTAAGTAAGACATTTAATAAGTAAAAATAATTAGGGATGTGCAAGGCTTCCTGGCAGAATTCCGTCACAAAATGTGCAAGAGGCTTTTTCCCCCCCTGAGCCATGGATTTTGGCAACAAAACCCCATCATGATTCTTGTTCGCTTTCTTTCACTACTCCACTTATTATATTTAATCCCATATTTGCTATATTTAGAGAACACATATAGGCAAGTTTACTCAGAAGTAATTCCCACTGAGATTGTTGGTCTTTAACTCCAGACAACAGTCTTTAAGATTACAGCCATAACCTCATACAACCTGTGTGTAATTCACTCACAATAGCACTGCATCATGGGCATTATAGTCATAAGGAATCATATATATTTTTAACCTTTACATAGAGAGAATCACCTTCAGTTTCACATTTCAGGGTGCCCTAGACATCCTGAAATGCTGGGCCCCTTTCTCTGTCAATAGGTGCTTTTCTCCATTTATACATCCTGGTGGGATTACCTGGCAACAGTGGTAGACAACAGCACCAGTCTAAACATGGACATGTGGCTGGGGCTAGCCACTAGTTTATTTTCTCACAAATGCTCAATGGCATTGTGGGGAATTTACATGGCAGCCAGACCCACCTGCCAGTTGGTGCTTTTAGCACCAGGTTTTTAAAGAAAAACCTAGGAGAGGCCTCAGTAGTGGGGCTCTCTCATTGTTCCGATCTATCACTAAAGAGCAGGTTTTCCCTTGGAAAGGAGTGGGGCAAGGGGGGAACCTTCTCGTACCTGTTCCTAGAAAGCATGGGTCAAGTGGAAAACCCCTCAGACCTGTGCTTCCTAGGCACAGCACAAGCAGAAGTGTGGACAAGCCCAGTGTGAAGAAGCACTTTCTTCATAGCCAACATAGTTAAAATACAGAATTTGCTTCCACAAGATTTAATGATGGTCACCAACTTAGATTGCTTTAAAGGGAGGGTTGATAAATTCATGTACAATAAGGCAACCAGTGCCTGCTCAGGTGCTGCTTGCAGGCTTTTTCTATGGGCATCTAGTTGACCACTGTGAGAAGAGGATGTTGGAATAGATGGGACTTTGGCCTGATCCAGCAGAGCTCTGCTTATGTTCTGTATTCCTTTGTTTCTAAAAAGACATCAGAGATCCAACAGGTATGCTGGGAGGGTGAAGAGATTAGGTACATTTTTGCAACCAAAACACACAGTTGGGTGAATGTATCACCCAACCCACCCAAATCTCACAATATTATAAGCCCCATGTATGCCACCATGATCTTAAAGGAAGAGCAGCATAAAAGTATGACAGATATTATAGCAGTGGGGGGAAATGCATATTTGTACATGAACTTCAACACAAGAGTTTATTGAGCTATGAATATGCTGATTGGCCAGCCAATCTATGTAGTCTGTCCAGGGTATGTTGCCACAGCCTCCTGTCCCACATTCCTGTTGTACTTTTATATAGGTCATTGTGCACATGGTCCTTCATGTGCGAAAATTATCACATCCCATAGGAATCAGTGCTAAGGACATGCTCCACACAACCATTTTTATGAGTCATTGACTTGTTCAGTAGATGCACTGGTTGGATAAGATGTGTTGAACCACCCACCAAATCTTAGACAAACAAATCAAGACATACTGTGTTGCAGCACAGTATATCTTGTTTTGATTTGTTTGACAAGATTTTTCCAGGGCATCTCGTCTTGCATAGAAACATGAAAAGAGCACTGCTGGGTCAACAAATGTCCATGTATCCCAACGTCCTATTCTCACAGTGGCTAGTGGGAAACCCACATGCAGAACATGAGCACAATAGCCCTCTGCCACATTTGTTCCCCAGCAACTAATATTCAGAGGCAAACTGCCTCTGATAGCCATTGCAATTTGTAGGCACTGAAAGCCTTGCCCTCCATAAATTTGCCTAATCCTCATTTTAAAGTTGTCCAGGTTGATGACTATCTCTACATCTTGTTGTAGCAAGTTCCACAGATGACCTATGTGCTTTGTGAAGAAGTATGTTCTTTTTCCAGTCCTGAATGACCTAAAATTCCAGCTTCATGACTCCTTGTTTGCCTAGGTTGTGGTTAGAGAAGAGTGTGTGAGTGTGTGTAGAAACTAGCCTACTGTACAGAAGTAAAATTTACATTTGTTGCTCCACCCACTTTTGTATCTAGCCCCACCTACCAATGGCATGTGTCCCCCCAGAAGATTCCCCCCAAAATGGAATGTGGCCCTTAAGGGTGAAAAAGGTTTCCTACCCCAGGCGAAAGGAATAGCTGTCAGGTAGTTAAAACACCAGTAAGCAAGTCTCTTAACAGTGATAGGCCAGAAATGGTCAGATGTTTCTACCTGTGGCTTAGAAAGTCCTCCAACTCAAGCTTCCTTGTTGGTCTGAGCAATTAACAGAACTGGCCCAAGCCATTTTACTTCCTGAAGCAAAGGACATGATGGTACTTCTTCCTGCCCCCATTTCATGTACGGAAGGTGTCTAGACTGGCAATTGAATCCTACTTTATCACCAGTGTTGGATTAGCATCCTCCACTGTATGTGAGGGAAGCAGGCCAGTATAGGCTGTGTGGAACACACACCTCTGATTTCCAGCAGCATCCTGTTTCTGACTGGAATGTGTTTTTGAATGCTGATGGTGCCTCTTGCTTAGGTGGAAAGGTGATGTGTGTGTCTGGAGTGTTCACATTTGTTGCTCTGCCCACTTTTGCCTCTGGCCCTGGACACCACTGGCATGTGGCCCCTGGAAAATCACTGAGAATAGAATGTGGCCTTTGGGCTAAAAAGGGCCCCTGGTGTAGGTCATACTAAGCCAGATGTACCAAGGGGCTGTTCCATTATAAGGAAGCTTTCTGTACTCTAAGGCAGGGGTCGGCAAGGTTTACCTCACCTGGGCCGGTTCACTCCAGCGGAGATCCCTCCGTGGGCCTGAGCGCACCCGCAGACGTGATTTCCGGTGCCATGGAAGCAAGTCCCCGCACTGCACTGGTTTAGCACAGCGCACGAGGACTCGCTGAGTGAGCAGCTCAGTTCGCGGCGGCTTGTGGGCCAGTTAAATGACCCCCGTGGGTCACTTGTGGCCCCTGGGCCTTAGGTTGCCGACACCTGCACTAAGGGAAACTGCTGCTGCCACTACCTCACTGTGATTGCCTCACTGCTGTGCCACTAACCCCGGCAGTTAGCTGGCTCTGCTGTAGAGCTGGCTCCAGACTTCTTTTACCTCCTTTCACCTCTGACTCATTTCATCCTGCCCTCCGACGTGACAGGAGCCAGGTGCAACACCCTGGCGGACCTTTGAAAATCTCCTGAATGCCTCTCCTTCTTGTAGGAAGGACGCCTAGGGAATGGACTGTATCTTTCTCTTTTTCATCTTCTCTCTCTCTCTTTCTCTCTCTCTCCCCCACCCCCAGTCTTTCTTGTTAGGTTGATGACAGAGTCCCTCTTTCCCATCACTCGCCCCCACCCTCTCTCCCTCCCTCTCTCTCTCCCTATCAGCTGCCTAATCTGCCTGCATATTCTGACACACACAGCTGCGAGAGATGAAAACTGTGCTGTTGATAGATGAAACTTTGGATAAGATTACATGGTTTTGAATATCTTGATGACATATTTGTCTGAAAAGTCTTTTAGAGGACAGCCTAATATAAATGCACGGAAATGTTTCTAATGACTAGCATTTGTCTACGGTCTCCATTTGAAAGATGAAACATTCACATATCATTTGCATTTGTATGTGAAGGCAAACTTTTCAATAAATGCTTCTTCCAAGTGAGAAGAGTTAACTATTTACTCAAAACATGCCCGGACGATTACATTCCGGGTGTAATTGGCCTCCACTAGAATTGGCAGTTGCCACACTCATGGCAGTATAGACCTGATTAAGGCTGGAAGTTGTTAAAAAATACTGGTGATGTGTTATTTGCTTATGTCCCTAAGATGTTTCCAGAATAATTTCTTGATTTGATTTGCTAGTGAATTATCTGTCTCGGTAGTGGAGTAGATACTAACATGGTATCCCATATTACATTCCAATAGTTATCTGATCACAGACAAGATTGAGGACATCTCCAGAGCAATGTTCTCTTTTGCAGATATATTCTGCAACATGTCATTGACACAATCATTGTGCAATAGTGGTGCGTTTATAGTGAACCAGCCACATGTCATTCCCCTTCTTTAGTTGTTCTGTGATGCTTCCCCAGTGTGATTGCATTATTGCTGTCTGGAGGGGACACACAACAAGAGTGACACACACGCACACACCCTGAACATTTGTGGTCTAAGGAGGTGCAAGATTTCAGCAGGAAGTTACAGGACATGCACTGATGGAAAACAAAGAAGTACGTGCACCCTGAAGCCTTTGTAGGCACAAACAGTATTAAAAGCAGGATTGCAGCTAACCACCCTCATTCAGTCATGAGCACAAATAATCAAGAATGCACAATAAAAAGATGTCTGGAGAGGGGGCAGTTGAAAACAACCTGTCAAATGAATTTATCTCTTTCTTGCTAATGGAACATGATAGGAAATAGCATAGGACTGAGGTCTAAGTAGACTCATTGCTAAGACATTAGCCTTCCACCCAACGGACATCAGCCACCATTGCTGTTGCCCCTATGTGACTACAGGATCCAAATGGCATCACATAGATGCCAGCAATTATGCCAGACTGCTCATGTGTGCAATTACCTAAAGTTATATGGAATAAATGCGGGGGGTGGGTGGGTTGCGGGGTGCATAAGTTTCTCTGATAGCAAAAGGAAAAAGCGTTATTTTTCAAACTGTCAGTGAAGTTACATTGGTAGCCTGATAATAGAGCCTTCGCTAAAACAAGCTGCCCATGTATCCTGGAATAACCTTTCCACCCATTAATTATTGCAATTAGGGAATGAATATTTAGTTAGCTTTTCTTAACCTAAGAATGGCATGTTACATATTATTGGAAATGGCCAAAGCAGGTTATCTGCATGTCTCAATGGGTCAACCTTTACCTTTCCTATTACAGGTTATCCGTGTCATTCTTGGAAATCATTGACTTCCTGGACATTGACTCTGTCATGGAAAAATTGTGAGGGGGGGGGGAGTCTTCCTTGCAGAAAAATGCTGAATAACATTTTTCAACTCTCCTGCTGGTGGGGAAAAGGAATCATTCATTTTTGCTCCTCTCTGCCAAATCTGATTGTGATGTTCATATTAGGTATGAACTTTTTTTAAAAAGAAAATTCACCAGCATTTTAGTGTGAATTTCTCCTAATGCACACAATTTTGTTTGGAATTTTACCTAACAAAGTGCATATTTGTATGTTATTTTCACTAATATACCCAATGATATGCTCTACCAAAATACATGCATTTTGTACATGTTACTTAGCTGGAGAACTGCACTGTGAAATTCAGAGAAGTGCAAATTTTGAAGGATGACTATGTTTCAGTTCATGTAATGCTTCAGAAAGTGCCAATCCTGTATGATTGCCTTCACTGCAAACTGGATCAGATTTCTCCTTCATCCCTAAATCTAGCATTACACTGTTGTTCAAAAGGCAAGGCTAACTGTTAATGCTTGTTATTGCAGTGAGATATCTTGCGACAGTCCCTGTTATGGTGCTTTTAATGCCCAGCATATGATAGCAGGTTGGGTCAGGAATCTCAACCCTTGTTCTATAGACACCAGCTGAAACATTTAAACTTAACAGGGTCACAACATGGTGCAGACAACAAGAAATTTTGCAGAGAAGACTTTGTTTTCATCCCACCCTTCTGCCAATTTTGGCAGCATCCATAAATTTATTTGATGCACTTTATATGTTTAATTAAAACATTATATTAGCACATTTACAGTAAGTGATAAAAAACACTCTGGTGGTGGTGGTGTAATGGGCAGAGAGCCTTTGAAGCAATCGGCAGATCTGAAATTGCTAGATGTGCACAAGTAAATCAGATACAGAATCCATAAATTGGAACGAATCTCTTCAAATTTTCTGCCACTTCATATATATTAAAATGACTTCTTTTAAGTGTTCGTCAGTGTGGACTTGGCATGTGCAGTGTATTTCATTAGGGTGTGCACCCAGGGAATTTGATTGATTGATTGATTGGTTGGTTGGTTGATTTAATGTCAATGAAGGAAGGGGGGGATGACAATACAAACAAATACAGACTAGGAAAAGCTAAAGAGGAAACCAACCAACCACAAGGGTGGTCAAGAAGCCAAAATAATAGATATATCCTGCAGAAAAATATACCTCTGCCAAGATGACCAGAGGCAGGGCAGACCTGCACTGTTGATCCTTAGCAGTGCTATGAATCAAAAACGTAATGCAGCCATTGGACTAAGTACCGGATCTTCTTTGAATGTGACAAATAGTGTCACATTCTCAGGAGGCTTCTGGTGGCCCACCTTTATGTGTCACTCACATATGTTTCCTCACAGAACAAGCCAGCCTTGTGAATTTGATCATGAAAATGATTCTGGAGCTCTTCCACCGGGAGGAAGCAGGACTTCTAAATCCACCACCTGCCATCAAACAGCCTTGAAGATGATACTCTCCTGATCATTCCATTGTTTCAAAAACAGGTGATAAAGGAGATAATGAGCTTGTGAATCATTGCTGTTTGAGCAGAAAAACACACATACTCACTGGCCATTGAAACACTTGTACTCCTGACCCCAAGATCAAATCCAGGACAACTGCTGGATGTAAAGTTCACTTTGTCTGGGCTGGCAGAAGGAAAACAAGCAAGGCTGTTTATTTCCTTCATTAATGGGGAGACTGGAGATCAAGTGTCCTGCCAGTACCAAAACCTGGCAGCTTCTTTGCAGGAATCCGGTGTCAAGCCAAATCACTCCTTGTGGTGCGAAATTCTGCCCTTTTTTAAACATTTTAAAAAAGAACAGGTCATGAGAAAACATGAAAGTGACAGATTCTCACATAACTGTCCATTTCTCTCTAGCTTGGCTTTGCATTTTATTTAATTTGCTTAGCAACGTAAGAGCCTGGCTGCTGGATCAGGCCCATCTAGTCCAGCCCTATGTCCACACAGTGGCCAACTGGATGCCCCTGGGAAGCAGGACCTGAGTGCAACAGTAACACACTCTGTGCTTGAAATTCCCAGAAGCTGGCATTCAGAGCCAGACTGGCTCTGACACTAGAGGTAGAACAAAAAGCTTGTTTGCTTATTCGCTTGTTTGTTTATTTTGTTGCCAGATTAAAAAACAGATTAAAGAGAGCCAGCATGGTAGTGTGAGGGGTTGGGCAGAAATTTAGCTTGCATAAAGCCTTTCTCAGTGGGCTTTAGTGAGGCTAAGAAAAGGAGTGTCAAAAGACCTGTGTCAGGCATAGGCAAACTCAGCCCTCCAGATGTTTTGAGACTACAATTCCCATCATCCCTGACCACTGGTCCTGCTAGCTAGGGATCATGGGAGTTGTAGTCCGAAAACATCTGGAGGGCCGAGTTTGCCTGTGCCTGACCTATGTGCACTCCTGTGAGCTTTTAGGAAGAAAGGCAGGATATAAATGAAATATATAATCATTTAAAAAATAAACCCTGGTCCTTGAAAATAAAACACTTCAATTTTATGCAACTATGCAGATTTGAATTACTAAGCATGTGCAGTATGCCACCAAACCTCCTTTATAAGAGCCTAAAATGTTCAAGACTATTTTTGTTGTGTAGCCTACCACCTCTCAAACTGATGCCCCACCCTTCCCCTCAATGTTCCCCAAATGCTCAGGATGCTCATAGGTGAGGTCACCACTCTTTTGATCCACAGCAACATTGTGAAGTAGGATACATTGCGCAAGTGGCCCATTGTGATCCAGAGAGTTTCATAGCCCCCCCAGGGGTTTGAACCTGGGTCCCCCTAGTCCAAGTCCAACTCCCTAGCTACTGCTTCGTGCTTATTCTCCATAGCTTGTACTTGTGTGAGCCATAATTTATGCATTTATGTCAGAGAAATTATGATGGGCTGTATTCATGTACACAGAGTAGACCCAGTGAAATTTACAGACCTGACTAACTTACATCTATTCATTTCAGTAGGTCTATTCTAAGTAGAACTTAGTTGAATACAACCCACCAACTTTAATGGAATGGTGGGGAGAGTTGAGGGCTGGAGAATAAATTATTAGTGTCCTCACTAAATCCTTCCAGCTGCAAAGTTCTGGCTCTGTACGAAAGTTAATGGCTACCCAATGTACTAGATAATGCAAAGCACAAACAAAAAGCAGAGTGGGAATGATGCCAATGTATGCTGGAAACTGATTATGTAGAAGTTATCTAATTCTCATTAGTGATTCTGTGTTAAACATTCTGGAGTGTCCGGATGTGAATGGGGCAGTGGGGGGCGGGGGACAATTGCTCTGCTCTGTCCAAATATTGACTAGGATTAGAAGTGATGTGATTCTGTCTCATCTCCAAATGTCTCCAGCACTTCAAATCTAAGCCTTTCATTAACATTCACCATTGGCTAAGGGGCTTCTTTAGTTTATCAGGTTTGGGGTTAGTTAGACACACACTTCACATTCCAAGACCTCAATATGTTGACTGCTACAGAAAGTTGACTACCACCCATGATTCATCTAAGTTTTATTTTGGGTCGACTCATTGAAATGAATGAACATTACTAAGTTAGGCCCATTCATTTCAACTGGTCTATCCTCAGTAAAACTTGGTTGGATACCACCCTTTTGTCTTGTACACTGGTGGCTAAAATGCTGTAACCCCAGCTTATCCAAGGTGATGCCTGCCAGATGTTGCTGGACTACAATTTCCTTTGGTCATGCTGGCTGGAACTGAGGGCAGCTGCAGTCCAACAATATTTGGAGAGCACCACCTTGTAAATTACATTGAATTCAGTGGTACCTACTTCTAAATCATTGCTAACATGAAGTGTCTAAAATTTTCAAAGCACTATACATATATTTTAAAGACCAGAGGCTGTTCCCCTGCTTGCATTGCTTGTCAACCCTGCCTATCTGCTTCCCACTACCACAAAAAACCCTAAGTCATTGCCAACCACTCTCCCTTTACAGCTGGCCACCCCTCCCCTCACATCTCGCCCCAAACACTCTTCCCATCAGATCCCCTAACCCACTCCTTCAATTTTCTAATGTATGTATTTTTCCAAGCAAGCAATTTCTTCTAGTATAGTTCATTTGTATATAAATTATTTTCACTAATGTATACATTTTTATTCAAAATTTTCCATAATCTACTCATTATTTGGCTGGAGAATTGCATTGCAAAATTCAGAAAAGTGTGAATTTCAACAGATAGCTGTGTTTTGAGTCGTACGTAGTTTTGAGAACTGCAAATTAGGTAGAATCTGAACTGAACTGGATGCCTCCCCCATGCCTACTTCTGTAGACATGGTAAGAACTGTGCTGTAAATAGATCTGCCTAGCCAAATCTGTGGGAAACAGAATGAGGGTATAGAAAGTTCTATAGACTGATCTATCAGGACTCTTCTTGTGGATAGCACAAGACTGTATTTATGACTGGATAATCAAGATATGGGGTTGTATCCAATGTAGCATTCAGTTAAAGTCACTTAGTGATATACTTGTTCTGCTGGTGAAATCCTTTGCACCAGCAGAATGTTGTTCTGCAAGAGAATGCCTGAGCAGATTGCTGGTAACTTTTGGGCACAATCTGTTGTGCAAGGAGTTTTTGCTAGTACAACTGTTGTGTTGGATTCCTCTGTTGTACAAAACAATTAAAACTCACCTATCTGCTAGTGTAAGAATCCTTGCACTAGCAGACAGAGAATGTTGCATACAGCCCTCAAATTTTTAATGCCCCGTTTTATTTACACACACACCCAAAAAGCACATCAACACCTCTGTGCACTGTACCTTCCAAATGCCAGTCATTAAACTCGAGGTCTCAAATTCTTTGGGCAGGCTTGCCCCCGCCCCCACCAAACCAACCCCTTGTGTTAATTTGACCACTGCAAAACTGCCCCCTTGAAATAAATGTATCCAGAGGCCTTGCTTTAATGCTCTTAATCTTTCTCACACATTCTTTCTACGTTAGACATCCTTGGGCATAACGAAAACCTATGTGCCATTTCAGCAGCAGAGCACTGTTGGTTTTGACCTGTTCACTCTCTGACATCAGCAGATCTATCTCATTGGGTGAAAGTAAAAAGCTTGTGATTAAAAAAAAATGACTAATACATGAGTAATGCCAGGTCCCATTGTGCTAACGGCCCTCTGGACATCACTTGTTTTGATGGCAAAGCTCTTGGACAGCAAGTGCCTACTATGTAGGGCAGGGCAGCGTTCATGAGTGGGATGGTTGAAAGAGCTGAGATTGGGGAGTGTGATGGTTGGTTGCTTCCTGAGTTGCAGCTGCATCATACCCCCCCCATCTCCCTGCTAAATATTTTCTGTTCATCTGCAAACTTTGAGGTTCCCCTAAGCCTATGGATACCTTTCTCTTAGGAACATAGAAACTGCCTTAGACCCAGTCAGACTATGGGTCTATCTAAGCACTATCTGAGCACTAGTTCTTCTAGGTTTCAGTCAAGGTTCACTCTCAGCCCTACCTGGAGATGCTGGGGACTGAGCTTGGGACCTTTGCATGCAAGGCAGATACTCTACCACTGAGCTACAGCCCTTGCCCTTCCCCACCATCTTATGCATGGGTGGCCCTATTTTGCCTATATGAGGGCTGAACATCAGAAACAGAGGAAATGAAAGAGTAGTACCCAGATCCCAACTGATCAGAACACATTTTTTGGGGTTGTTAAGATACGACATATGGTTTATGCCCTATGTCCTACCTATTGCATTCAAGTTGCCCCTCCCCCCCGAAGGAATTACATGATATGCATTGGATCGGTGATTGATGGTTTGCAGTTTAACCTACAGTAAACAGCAGTTAATTTAACATAAAATCACATGAAAGTCATGTTCAAGCTGTAAAGAACAAAAACTTCAGTATGAGTTGTTGACTTTCAGCTTTAAAGCTTTATTTCAATTTATTTAATGAGGTTCTCTCTCCTCTTCCCCCCCCCTTCTCAGTACTTGCATTTTAAAAACAGCATACATATACAATTTTACATGAGAATTAACAATTTGTGTCTTAGTAAATGCTGTTAAAATTTGCCTGCCATCTTCCATCACATCTGATTTGCTGATTAGCAGATAGGTAGCTTTCTTCTTATAAAATGTGAAATCTCATTAAAATTCTAAATTTTTCCATAACTCAAAAATATTTCAGATGTATTAGCTACAACACGAGTCAGAATTTCTGATTTGGGTTCAAAACAATATTAGATTTGTTTAGCAATGAAGTTTTCGAAAAGCATATTTTGTGAGGGGGGTAAGTACATGGAATGGATAATCAAACTGTATAAATGCTGTAGCAAAAGGGAACACAAACACATATATACAAACTACATTGAGATTTAGACATTCCTTTTTTAAAAAAGGAGGAGTTTATGATAAGGAGGGGTTGGAATCTATGTCTAAAATATGTAATAGACTGGGGTGGGGGCATTAGAGAAAAAAACAGCAAGAGAAAAGGAGGAAGCTACCACATTTACCAACAAGCAGAGTCCAATTTGATGCTCTGGGTAGGTTTAAAAAGATTTCATGAGCCTGAAAAAATAAAGAGAAAGTACACACATTCCAACTGGTCAGAAAGCTGTAGCCAGAGAAATGGATTATAGTAGTCTCAAGAAAATTCAGGGAACAGCAAGAGCGGGGGGCAAGAGCGTATGAAACCTTAAGCATATGTAACCCGAGGTACCACTGTAATGTGTACAAAAATGCATATATGAAGGCAGAGTGTGCAAAGAGGGGAAGCAGATTTACAAATACGTGCTTAGTATGCACAATTGCATGCAAATATGTGCATATTAGGAGACATTTGCACTAAAATGTTGCTGAATTTTCATGAGGACTTGCTTTTTTAAAAAAAAAAATCCACAAACTGATGTGGAAATGTAGAGAACTGAAGTGTAGAAAAAATAAAATAAAATAAAATCTGAGAGAAACTAAAATGGACAGATTCGCCCATTCCCTACTCATCACAGATGAGTACACGCCCCAAGGAGCTACAATCAAGAAGAAGTTTCCTATTGTGTATGCCCATAACACATTACTGCTTTGGATCCATTCCAGTCCGGCTTCCGTACTGGCCATGGGACCGAGACGGCTCTGGTCGCCCTAACAGATGATCTCCGCAGACAGCTGGATCGAGGCGGGTCGGGGCTGCTGATTCTTCTAGATCTGTCAGCAGCCTTTGACATGGTCGATCACGAACTCCTGGACCACCGCCTTGCCGACGTGGGGATCCAGGGCACAGTCCTTCAATGGCTGCGCTCGTTTCTCTCTGATCGGGGACAGAGGGTGGCGCTTGGGGGGGAATTGTCATCGCGTCACTCCTTGGTGTGTGGAGTGCCTCAGGGTGCGATTCTCTCCCCGATGCTTTTTAACATCTTTATGCGCCCCCTCGCCCAGCTTGTCCGGAGTTTTGGGCTGGGTTGCCATCAGTATGCTGATGACACCCAACTCTATCTGTTGATGGATGGCCATCCTAACTCGGCCCCAGACACACTGACCAGATGTCTGGAAGCTGTGGCTGGATGGTTACGTGGGAGCCGGTTGAAGTTAAATCCTTCGAAGACAGAGGTCCTCTGGCTGGGGCGGGACGATATGGGATCGAGGGGGCAACTCCCATCTCTTGCGAGGGTGCAATTAGTGCCAGCACCGTCCGTTAAGAGTTTGGGTGTAATCTTCGATACCTCCCTCTCTATGGAGGCGCAGATTACAGCTATAACAAAGGTGGCATTTTTCCATCTCCGCCAAGCTAAGCAGTTGGCCCCTTATCTCTCTCGCCCTGACCTAGCCACTGTGATCCATGCGACGGTCACCTCCAGACTGGATTATTGTAACTCGCTCTACGTGGGGCTGCCCTTGAGACTGACCCAGAAACTCCAGCGGGTGCAGAATGCCGCGGCGAGACTCCTTATGGGGTCTTCGCTGCGAGATCACATTCATCCGGTACTATACCAGCTGCACTGGCTCCCGGTGGAGTACAGGATCAGGTTTAAGGTGCTGGTTTTAACCTTTAAAGCCCTATACGGCCTAGGACCCTCGTACCTACGGGACCGCCTCTCCTGGTATGCCCCACAGAGAAACCTACGGTCTGCAAACAATAACACCCTCAAGGTCCCAGGCCTCAGAGAGGTTAGGCTGGCCTCAACTAGAGCCAGGGCCTTCTCGGCTGCGGCTCCAACCTGGTGGAACGCTCTGTCACAAGAGACTAGGGCCCTGCGGGACCTGACATCTTTCCGCAGGGCCTGCAAGACAGAGTTGTTCCGCCAGGCCTTTGGTCAGGGCGCAGCCTGACTCCCTCCGCTGGCAACCTGCACAGAATTTTGTTTAATCGGTTGCCATCAATTTGATTTTAACTAATTTTTATAATGAAATATTTTTAGAATGTGTTATTATTTGATTGTTTATTTGATTGTTGTTAGCCGCCCTGAGCCCGGCTTGGCTGGGGAGGGCGGGATATAAATAAAATTTATTATTATTATTATTATTATTTTATATGCATACCTAATATAGTAAAAAAAAATTAAAAATCTCTAGATTGTTAGCAACTTGCAGGAGAGTTTCAAGCACATATCAGAAATTTAGATTAAACTGAAGTGGGTTAAATTGCCACCCTGGTGCAACGGATCCCCTTAAAAAAAAATAAATTATTGCAGTTAGGAAAGTGACGGGGAAATGCACTGAAAAGTGTAGAATGAATAATTAACAGGAAGACGTATAGCCACCACACAAGCAAATCAGGATGAATGCATGATAAATGCTCATTGTCATATAATCTCACTGAAAGCAAATCGGGACGAATACTCTATAAAGACCAGACATTGTGTAAGCTTTCTGCAAACAAATAAAGATGGATGCTCAATAAACAGGTCATCTTGTGTACAACAAATAGGCCTTGTTTTTTGATGGCACAGGCCCATTCACATGAGTGCCCTGATGAACATTGTAACATAGCCTGCTTCTACGCATGGATTTCCTTTGCTAGATTTGGATGATAATGTATGAAGTCTTTAAATCTTCTTTAGCTAAGTCCCATCTCCCCACCCCACCCCACCCCGGTACTGTATGTGTAAATGAGTAGATGCAGGCTGACCGTCAATAGAACATGATGTACATCGACTTCCAGCATGCTGCTGCAAGTCCTACTCAAAGCAGAATACAAAAGGGTCGGTGTGCATGTGCCATCGGTGGCATCAGTGGGTACAAGTTAATTTGAGCAGCAGCTGCTTTTGCCATGGTGTAGTCAGTTGTGAGAATCAGCCTTAAGAAAAGAGGTGAAAGGATTCCACTCAACACCCAAATCATATGGTTTCCCTGAGTTTCTCACAGTTGTTTAAATGGATACGCTGTGATGCAGCACATAATTATGCATGCTCGATTCTTATTGGTTTCGATGGGGCTTAAGCATGCATAACTGCACACTGGATTGAAGCCACAGTGATTAAATAAAGGGGGTGGAAAAAGGAATTGGAATATGATTTCTACTCAATTTGTTATTGCAGCTGCATTTGGATCTAATCTGCTAGTCTCAGACCAAACTTCCAATTTACCCCAACAAGAAGCAGAATTATCAACAAAATACAGCGTCAGATTTGACCTCCAGACAATGCAATCCATACAAGAAATTAGAAAAGGGAAATCACAAATATATGTGTGTATATAACTGCTGCCTTTTGTTGTCTCATGATTCATGCCTCTGAAACAGACATGGGCATTCCTCTTTATTAAAGATAAACAGAAGGGTTGACAGGGCAAATTAATTTCATACATACAAATTAACTCAGCTTAGTCTTTCCTCTTCCCCACACTGAGACACCACCGCCTGGATCATTCTGTATTCCTTCCTGCCACCAGAAAACAAGAATTTATTGGACATATGTTTGTGTTCCACTTAATAAAATAATACGCCAATATTTTCCAGATCAACTTTGTTAGTAATTCATGAAGTGACTATTTATGCTAATCAGGCAGAAATATGTTTGCAGGCCTAATGCATTACATAAATTTGAATGCAGAATGTTCAATTATGAAATAAAATACAGGTGATACAAATAGTAAATTACACCCAATAAATATGTGTGTGTGATTAATGGATCTTCAAAGAGAGAGACGCATTGCTTGGACATCTGTGAGTTGTTTAAAAAGAAAAGGATTAATAAACACTGAATTACAAGGATGATTATTTCCATCATAATTCACCTATTTGTGATGGCTTCTAGTTATCAGACTGCTGTTTCATAGCTATGTATGTGAAGTAAGACTTGTTTCCTCAGCAATTTTACCCCTATCAGATTATCTCGTCTGATTCTATTATTTCTTTCTCGTAAATCTGCTAACAGTGATTTGTTATTTGCTTGCCCCGTTAACGGATCCGAAGCACTGTTAAAAGGATTTATCTAGCTCTGTGCCTAAGAGCTGTTGATGCCTTCGCCTTTTGTTATCCCGTGGAAGTCTTTGGGAAATCAATTTGGTTGCTTTTCATACTTAAATTCAGCGGACACCATTCAGTTCTGCGCCATAAAATAAGACACTGGATAAACAAAAGGTGCAGTAACTGTACTTAATGTGCTGGCCTTGATAGATGAGTTTGTTTAAGTCATAACAAATGACACTCAAAGTCAATATAACTCACAAGAGGTGTATTGCCTACTTTCTAAACCATCCTCTGCTTGTTTACTCAGCTAAGGAAGTCTTTCATATGCACTTGAGGCTTCCCCTGCCCCCTTCACTGAGGCAGGGATGGTACACTGACAGTGTTACATATTGCATTGAATCGTTTGTACTTTTCTGCAGAAAATAAATATAAGTAGAGATAAATAGGCATATACAAACACAGACATACATGCATGCATCTACTCCAATTCAGGAGGTTTTTAAGTAACTGAAGTTAGCATGTGGAACCCCAGTTTTAAACTGTGCTTTCTTCAACAGGGCAATTATTGAAAAGGAGAATATTAAAGCAGGGCATTAGTGATTGTAGATTGATAGAAAGACTTCAAGCAAACAAAAAATAGCAGGGGGGGCAGACTGAGGGAATTTGGCCTGTCATTGCTGCAGAAAGACAGAGGGTTGAATGCCTCTAATTGAAATGAAAGTGTGCAATTGTTAGAGAAGAAACACTCCTAATAGAGAACTGTAAATGTTTAGACATCCATTGTGAGAAGCTAAATAATACAGGAAAATGCTGCCAAAATGAGAATTATATGTTGCAGGAAAGAGGACAGTCGTGGTCTTCCTTTCGAAGGTTTTCTTTAAAACTGTTCACAGTCCCCATGGCGTGCTACATAATAGACAACATTTGACAGTCCCGTCACCTCGAACAGTCAAATAAGGATAATCTGGCATAACCAGTAATTTGATTTGATATTTTGGGGGCCAGAGCCCAGTTGAGTTAACAGCACTTTATTTGCATTGCTAAATATCAGCTCAGATTGTGTTAGCCACACAATACAGTACTTTGAATTCCCTGTTTTAGCTTTCAAAGCTTACTCAGGTTTGGGAGGGGGAGGACACACACTAATTCTGGAGATATAGCATGTTAAAATGCCTCTGTCCAAAGAGACTGGTTTTGTTTTTGTGCCCCTCCCACTGAGGAGATGTTTCTAATTCCGTGCAATTGCTGCAAGTGTGAATTGCCAAAGAGCAATAAGTTTTCATTTAAAAGTATTCACACATGGCTGTGATTCATGGGAGGGAAGGAGCTAAGTGATCTATCGTGCAACATTCATCTTGCTCCGGGAAAAACCAAATAGAAGGAATTAGACTGTCGTGGTTGAGATTTATGAGGATGAGTGAGTAGTTTTTGTTGACAATTCCAACCAAGTCCTCCAAAATGGGAAATCAAACTGGACACATCCTATTAACTTTCTCATAAATACTGTTTTCTCAAGTTTCACCTGAGACCTCAGCTTTTACATTATTCCCTTATAGTGACCCACAATAATTAGCATTCACACACATTTTTTCAGCTTTGTTATCAGCTTGTGACACACTCAAAAGTCTTGTGTAAAAGTCTGTGGATGACACACGTGGCATACCTTGATATTAAAAATCCTGACTGCAAAGGCTGAGATATGTCAGAATACGCAAAACACATATTTTCTTTACCAACCTGGGATTTTGTTACTACTGGGAATGAGGACTTCGAAGTCAGATGAGAAGCCTCTACAAACAGCTACTTAGTATAAAATTTTAAACAGGAAATTCTGAAAACATGCAGAAGCCATTGCACTGAAGTACAATGTTCAAAAGGCTGGTTTAATATATGACTAAGTGTCAGGAGTCGGGTTTCTGAGAATTACTTTTCAGATAAACAACTTTATAGCACTGCACTTAATCTTACTTACTAGAGACATCTCATTTATCACTGAATTACAAGTAACTTTAATTCTATTGATGTTGCCATAAAGTCAGTTGAAAATCAAGGCTGGCAGTTTTAAAGATTTTTGTCTTATCTCTCTCCCTCTCTCTCACACACATCCCTGGAACAGACACCGCTACCAGGAACAATCCCCTTTCCTTCTCACTTCCTTGAAAAATACTGCAGGCTGCATCCTAAATAGAGAAATTACAGAGGTTTATAGCTTCGAGAATCCATTGACTTCGAGGGGTTAATGTCAGGCTGTCGTGCAAGCGCTGCCAGCTCTAAACTTTCCTTTTTCTCTCTCTTTTTTAAAAAGGGCTTTTATTTTATGGAATTTTTTTCCTTCATCTAAAAAATTGGAAGCTGTTCAACTCGAAACCGATCTGTGCCGAAAGGTGGCGCTGTCGAGGTTTAAACGGAACCCATTCAAGCAGGATTTTTTCACTTCGCGCAGCTTTTCGGCGTTGTTTGTTTTAGGCGACATTCCTTCCCCCGCCCCCGTCTCCCCTCCAAAAGAGAGAAACGACACGCGATTATTATTAATATTGTTATTATTATTTTGCGTATTAAATGAATAGATCGCCACCCATTTCCAAAGAGGATCTGGATAAATAATATTAAGGGACTCTGTCGCTATTTCTTCAAATGCAGTTCATTTAAAACTTGGGACATCTTTTAAGGCAAAACTTTATTTGTTACTATGCAAAGCCATTGACCGCGGGGGAGGGGAGAGGCGGGAAGCGGGCTGCCGGTGGCTGGCAATTAGCAACTTTTCTTAACATTTTGACCCTCTCGCAGATCCATCGATGGGAGGTGGGCGGGGAGATCGGGTATCGGAAGAAGAAAAATGAAAAAAAAATGAAGCAGAGGCGCGGCTTGCGAAATCAGATGGTTCCATGACACCGGAGCAAAGGCCAAAGGGTGTCTGAAATTTGTAAAGAGGAAAGTCTTGGACTTGCTCCTGCTTGGGGATGCGGGGGGGGGGGCGGTTGGAGAGAAATGCTCTCCGGATTAACTCTTCCCAAGACCATAAGTCCTCCAAAGATGCTGATGCGAGTTGGAGCCACGAGGGCTATCCAACAGCACCGTTCATCCCCATCACTGACCCATCCTTCTCCCCGCGGAAAGGAAGAAAAGATTGAGCTGGTGTGGTGTATAATCTTCTTCCACCACCCCCGGAAGTCCGTGGAACCCCAGCCTCCTCGCTCTCTTTAGCACGTGTCCTCGCTAGATCACTCCTCGCAATTTTTGAAATTTGGAATCTGTGAGCGCGTGTCTGCTCCACGCGGGCGGGGGGGGTGCTTAAGGGGGGAAAGGGTGGGCGAAGATCAAGCCTTAGGACAACTCCGGGCAAAGTCCCAACGCGGAGATCAGTGTTAACCAAACAGACACATTTATTTATTTTTTTGCAAACGCTACCAACCTAGAAAAAAAGTTAGCTCGAGGTGTACAAGCCAACGCATGCAAGCACTCACACAAGCAAGGAAGGTTAGGGAGCATCCTTACCTACTGAACACCACCAGCCATCCCCAGCCACGAGACAAAACATCCCCTTGGCTTTTCTCTATTCCTAACTGTAATGCCCGGTGGAGATAAATAGGGGCTCTGCCCCCCGCTTTTGAAGAATGAAAAATGGTGAGTCCCCTTCCGAGGGACTCCGGAAAATCGCTTTCAGTCAGGAAGGAGTTAAAAAGTTCTGGTCCCAGCTGACAGTCAGCTGATTGGCCCCTGATTGACAGCTTCGAAAAGTTTCCTTGTTTCTATACTATTATGCTAAAGAGGGCCGGGTTCGCGGCATCGGATTGGCCGGGACTCGGAGTCAATTTCCCATTTGAAAGCTTGACGTCAGGAGCGCTATAAAACTCAGCAATGCTTTTAAACTCTCCTCCTGGATGAGCTCTTTAAAATATTTTTTCATCTTGTTGCTGGAGCTTGGGAGTTGAGTTTCTTTTCTTTTTTTTAAGGGGAAAAAAACCTGCTTGTTATTTTGGGTCATACCATTGACCCCAGACAGTATTATTTTCCAAGGGTTTTTTCTTTCTTTCGCTTTTTCTAAAGAAGTAGTAATAGTTACTTACCTCCTCTCTCTCTTTTTATTTTTTCCTTCTCCCCCTCCCCTGATGGTGAAACTGTCTCTCTCTTCGTTTTTGCACCGGGCATGAAAAAAAAGAGAAAGCAGTCCAGAAGGAAAGAGACCCTGAAGTGTTGAGAAAGAAAGAAATCCAAACAACCGTTGCAAACAACAACTTAAAGCAACCTTTTTCCTCTGCAAAGCTGCAGAGCAGAGAGAGAGAGAGAGCGCGCACAGGGGAGAGAGGGGGAGGGAGGCGAGGGGGGGGGAGAGGAGAGAGAGAGCGCGAAGGGGGAGAGAGCGAGAGAAAAGCCAAAGCAATCCAGCGCAGCCTGATGCAAAGGGCGACTAAGTAGAGGCAGAAGAGCGAGCGAGCGAGGCAGCTGCCTGCGGTCCGCCGGCTGCACCCGCGTGGCTGTTCTTCGCGAAGGGAAGCTCGCTGCAGCTTGGAGCCGAGCCTTGCCAAAGCGGGAGAGCGGCAGGCAGGCAGGCAGGCGCGGGGGGAGCGCGAGGGAGCGAGAGCCGCGCAGGCACCCCGAGAGCAGCGGCGCCGAGCTCTTGCAAAGCCTCAAACTGGCTCACCCGCTCGCAAGTCAGAGCAGCCCCCTCGCTCCGGGAGTGCACCCTTTCTGGAGGACTGGCGGCGGCGGCACCCCCAGCAAAAGGATGGCATCCGAGCTGGCCCTGAACAGCTCCGACCTGCCCACCAGTCCCTTGGCCATGGAATATGTTAATGACTTCGATCTGATGAAGTTTGAAGTGAAAAAGGAGCCGGTGGAGACCGACCGCATTATCAGCCAGTGCGGCCGCTTGATCGCTGGGGGCTCGCTCTCTTCCACCCCGATGAGCACGCCCTGCAGCTCGGTGCCGCCGTCGCCCAGCTTCTCGGCGCCCAGCCCGGGCTCGGGCGGCAGCGACCAGAAGACGCACTTGGAAGACTACTACTGGATGACCGGCTACCCGCAGCAGCTCAACCCCGAGGCGCTGGGCTTCAGCCCGGAAGACGCCGTGGAGGCGCTCATCAACAACAGCCACCACCAGCTCCAGAGCGCGCCGGGCTTCGATGGCTATGCTAGAGGGCAGCAGCTGGCCGCGGCCGCCGCCGCCGCAGCGGCAGCCGGCGGCGGCGGCACCGGCCCGGGGGGATCCATGCAGCCCGACGACATGGGCTCGGCGGCCGCCGTGGTGTCAGCGGTGATCGCGGCGGCTCAGCAGCAGCAGCAGCAGCAGAACGGCGGCGGCGCGCCCCATTACCACCACCACCACCACCCGGCCGGGGGCCACCACCACCATCACCACCACCAGCAGCCGGGCAGCGTGCAGTCCTCGGGCAGCAGCAGCAGCAGTAGCAGCAGCAGCAGCAGCAGCGCCGGCGGAGGAGGCGGCGGCGGCGGGGGTCTCCACCACCCTCACCACGGCGGCGGCGGCGGCAGCTTGCATTTCGACGACCGCTTCTCGGACGAGCAGCTGGTGACCATGTCGGTGAGGGAACTCAACCGGCAGCTGCGCGGCGTCAGCAAGGAAGAGGTCATCCGGCTGAAGCAGAAGCGGCGGACCCTCAAGAACCGAGGCTACGCGCAGTCCTGCCGCTTCAAGAGGGTCCAGCAGCGGCACGTCTTGGAGTCCGAGAAGAACCAGCTCCTGCAGCAAGTGGAGCATCTCAAGCAGGAAATCTCCAGGCTGGTCCGGGAGAGGGACGCCTACAAGGAAAAATACGAGAAATTGGTCAGCAATGGGTTCAGAGAAAACGGCTCCAGCAGCGACAACCCATCCTCTCCAGAGTTTTTCATGTGAGTTGTGGTCTTCCTCTCTCCCCACCACCTCCAACCTGCACCCCCTACTTCCCCGGCAGCCTCGTAACACCTTTAGCACACATACACACGTGCGCGCAAAAGTTTCTCCACGCGGCTTGGGGCGAGGGGGGGGGCAGCTTGCTATAAAGCAATCAAACTGGCCACCACGTCTCCACTGTTAATAATAATGATAATATCTTTTTCTGGGGGGAAACAGCAACCTCAACTTTGGGTTGTTTATTTTTTTTAAGGTGGATTGACTCAGCAATAGCAAACCTTATACAAGTTTATGATTTTTTTAAACTTTTGTGGGGGCTCCTTGCTGGGCACTTGTGTGTGTGTTGAAATCCAACTTTCCACCACCAACTCACTACTTCAATCTGAAGTTTGCTCAGCCCTTGAAACCTGCCCTCCACTATATATATATATATATATATATATATATATATATATATATATATATATAGTGTTAATGAAGTGTTTTTTCCTCCCCTTTTTACGTTTGCTGTGTTCAAAGTACAAAAAAAGTTACTTTTCCTTTTCACCATCCTGAGTTCTTCAAATGGGTTTTGAATCTGGAATAGACAGACACACACACACACACACACGGAAAGTTATTATAAAATTATTTTAAGACTTTGGCTTGCTGAGTTCCATCTGTTGTGCTAAACCTAGAGAATATATCTAGATCAACCTGCCAGATTGAAGCCCTCATCCACCTCCCATGTGTTCATGATGTGAGTTTTGGCCTTGCCCTGCCAAATGGTGAAACTTTTAGTATGCCATTAGATTCCCATACTCATCTCATCCATTTATTATGCTTGCTATTTTGTCTTAGCATCTATTAACTATGTAACTGTTTCAAAAGACTATGGGGAGAAAACAAAGACAATATATTGATAAAAGCCCTGCATGCTGGACATGTATGGTATATATATTTTTTCTTTTGCTTGGATATGGACTTCGGAGACTGTAACGGCATGACATTCATCCTTTTTAGTTTTATTGCCTCAACACTTTTTTGAACTGAAAACAAAAAAGTGCAACCTTTTTGGGGCTACTTCCTCCCCATTCAAGTTTTCATCTACTCTGGAAACTGCTTTGAGTTGCTCAGAACTTCAGATTTCTTTTTAATGCATTGATACATCCCTTCTTTAAAAAGAAAGAAAAGGAGAGAGAGAAAAGCCCAGAATGGATTGTGATTACCCTTAATATGATTTCTAAAAAGAACTTTGGGGGGAAAGTTTTAAAACTTACGCATAAAAAAAGATTCACTTCCAATTTGTGGGTTTTGAAAACTATGCTGTTGCTTAAAGCAGTCGAAAATTTATGTTGGAATGATCTGCCCCATTTCTGCTATTTTTTGTTTTTATTTTCCTTTTGGCCATTGTCAAATGTTGGAATGCTCTGGGTTCCTGGTATATAATTTAATTCTAGCTTTTATTGTCTGTTAGCACCAGTTCAAATGTATGCTACAGAAAAAAGAAATGTTATAGATACATTCAAAAGAGTTAGGTCTGTTTAGCTGTGGATCCTTTTTAAAAAAATGATGCACTAAATTGTTGACTGTCTTGATGTTAAAAGGGGGTAGAATTTACAACGGGACTGGTTTTTTAAAAAGTAGTTTATACAGCATGTGATTGCAACTTAAGTATAAGTTGGGTAAATGTAGACCTTGCTATGCCACTGACTGTTTTTGGAAACCAAAGTATTAAAAGGGGAGCCCCCCCTCTTTATATTATTAATAGGGGCATTTTGTGTTCAAACTGTATAGTTGGGTTTTGTTTTGGGGCTTTTTTTTGGAAATTGAAATATTTGGGACTGAATTGCACTAAGATATAACCTGAAGCATAAAATATAAACCATTACAAACCTGTCTAGGATGCTAATACGATTTATGCAGTTACAAAGATGGCATTACTGCTCAGTTTTTTTAAATGATGCAGATTTTTTTACAGTTGTATTGTGGTGCAGAACTGGATTTTCTGTAACTTCACAAAAATCACAAAGTTTTAAAGGCATTAATCAGCAAATTTTATTTTCAGGGAGTGATAATCCTGTCTTTAAAAATGGAAAGTAAATCTTACCACAATAAATATAAAAAAATCTTGTCAGTTACTTTTTTCCCCTTTTACATATTTTGCTGTGCAAAATTGTTTTATATATTGAGTTACTAACTAACCATGTGTGATGTTCCTTATGTGCTTTCTTTCATTTTTCAACTTTACGGTTATATCAAAAAGAAAGAATAATCTACTATAATAAACTGCATTTTTGATTCTATATTCAGTTTCATTAGTTTGTAGCTTCCCTCACCACCATCAACAAAAAGTAAAGCCGGCTCTTTAAAAGTATTATATTGGGTGGGGTGTTGAGAGGGAGAGTGGTCTGCTAACACAGTTTATCTACTAAATAGATAAGATGGGTGAAGGAATGGGCTGCCTAAGTTTCAGGCAAGGTGGGAATTGCTGCCCACCAGAGCTCTGTTTTCTCACAGGTAGGTGAAGAAGCATGGCTTCTTGGGTACTAGGCTTAACTTTTTTGGTTCTGTAATATTTCTAAAAGGCATTCAGACTCTTCCCCTTCCGTGATTATTTAAGCCACAGGTCTCAAGTAAGAGTTGTGACTTTGGTTTTCATTGTTTTATGGTAGAATATAACAAAAGGAGGGGATTTTGCACCCTCTTATTGAAGTCAGGTAAACTGGGCTGTGCATCCTAGGTTTTTCTTCTTACCTATTCCTTTATTGACGTAGGGCGGGAATTTTAAAGATGTGGCTAGAATCCAATGGACCACAAAACTAATTCACCACCGAGAGGGGCAGGGGGGAGGGCTTAACCCTGTTTCCCCATGATGTGCAACTGCTTTTGAAACAGGATGTTGTTTTTCAAAAGCCGCTTGCGATATGGCGTAGGGCGGGAAGTTTGCCCATTCAAAAAAAGTCAAAAATTCCACCAGATTCGCACTCTCTCCTCCTTCCTCCCATCCCCCAACACTACTCCCCATTCCATTTTAAGTGTTTTTGTTTCAGTCATTTATGGTGTATTTTGCTAGCCCATTTTTCTGGTGAACTTTCTCAGGAGAGGAGAAATATAAGTAAGTATCAACAATGGTTGCCACTTTTCAAAGAAAAAAAGGATCTGGCGCTTTACCCTTGAGGACTAGAAAGGGAGACTTCTGTTGGGACCTTTTCTTTGTCACTGTCAAAAATCCTCCATAGAACACTTGATGCTGTGGTGTTCCTGTAGTGTAAACTGACTGCAATAGTATCTGGGAGTGAGCTGGATTTGCGTCCTGAGTTCCTGGATGGAACTCAGGATCTACTTTTCTGAATGCTCAATCCAGTTTTTCAAGATCTCAGAACTCCACCAGCTGTAGTTTTGCTTTTAAGTCACTTTGGGAAAGCATGCAGGAGAGGGTGAACTCTCCACCAACTCACCTGTTCCCTACACTACAACCAGCATTGGGGGGGGGGGACAGGGGAGTTGCAGGTGGAGGTGGAGGGAGGCGAATAGGAGGGGCTCAGGAAACTGCTGAGAACTAAGCCCTGTTTGAATTTGCAGGTGGGCTCTGTCCTGTAAAACTTTACAAGGTACTGCTTTTAAACCTGTGCTGAGCCAGGGCAAAGGTCGCCAGGCATTTAAACAAAGTTGTGGCCTCAATCTGAGACTAAAACAGAGGTAGTGTGTTGCCTGCATTTCCCCCTCACTGCTCAGTCTTGTTCTCTCTCTGGGAGTGAATTGGTGTGTCTGTAAATGTGTGTTTTACAGATCCTGTGGCCCAGGAAAAGCTTAAACCAAGTAGCCCTTTTAAGTGTGCATGGAGCATTTAGATCCACATTAATCTAGAGGGACTGGAAAGGCCTTGAAGTGTGCAGGATTAAGTTGCTGCTGCTGCTGTTGCTGCTGCTGCTGCTTCTCTCTCTCTCTCTTCCGCCTCCCCCCATCTCCATCTACTTTTCTTTGACAACCACCTAGTTGCCCAACCTCCTCCTCCAGAAAGCCACACACATGTCCTTTAGCACTTGACCTTCTGATAGCCCAGGCAAGTTCGATAGGCTGCATCACTGCAGTGCTCTCTAGGCAAGTTAATGTGTAAGCGGAGGGTAAACTGCCTGCAATTGGCCAATCAGAAAATTATTTGCTCTTATAAAGATAGTAGGGCTTTCTCTCACCACCACCACTCCTCCTCTTCCCTCCCCCTTCGCTTCTTCAAATGTTTGAACTCCTTGCCAAAAGTTCCACAGACTCTCAGTGGCTCTCACCTTGCTGAGGTCTTTTCCTTAGCTCAGGCAGGCCCAATGCAGGGAAGAATTCACCTTGCCGCTTGCAGACTGTTAGGATTTCCCTTGCATAAGCAGATCTTACATTTGCAAACATTCTCCCCCCACCCAAGAAAAGAGGCACAGTTCAATTAGCATGTTATAGGGGGCAGGGAGCAAAATATAATCCCCATTTCTTCTTGCAAAAGCTGCAGCAGCTGATGCATCCCAAAGTTGCTTTCAGTTCCTGTTATGATTTCTAAGGAGAGAGAGGACAAAATGAAGAATGGGGTAAATTGGATATGTGTTTTGCCCCTGGGCCTTGGAGAACAAGCTAAAGTACAGGACAAAGTTTACAAGGAGGAGGAAGCTACCCCCCTTGTAGGACATTGTGGGGGGAGAGAACAGCTCTGTATTCTGCAGTCCTCTATCAGTGGCCCTTTTATGAACAGCTGAGCCTTCTCCTTTTCATCATTTCAATTGGAAGGGAGGGTGACTTTTCACATTTTTTTTACTTTATCAGAATTATTTTTTGCAAATGATGTGTAAGTAAGGAAATGGATCAAGATGTGTAACGTGAAACCTTGAAGGCCAGGCATGTGGGCGGTGGGAGGAGAGGCTGCTCAAGTTTCATTTCAGGGAGGACGAGGTTTTGAAAAATAAAATAAAAAACCCACCCAAGGCCACGTCCCTCCGCAATGCTTTGCTAGAATTGCCCTGCTCTAAGAATAAGTTCAGCTCAATAGATGTCAGTGGGGCTGGGGAAGGGGCATCAGCCTGACCATCCACCTGCCACCTGCCATTGAGTTTGGTTAGCATCGGATGCATTGATTCTGCTGCTGCTGAAGCTGAGGCCCCCTCCTCACTCGGCCCTCCAGGTCTCTGTGGTCTCTGATGCCCTGGCCTTCAAATCCTGGGTGAAAAGCAATCAGTGCCACGTGCAACCTGATCCTGTGCATGTTTACTCAGAAGCAATTCTCTATGACTTCAGTCCCATGGAAGTGTGGGCAGGATTGCAGCCGCCTTCTCCCCGTTGTGTAATGCCTCCGTTCTGTTCCCAGCCTTGTTGCCGATTTTCCCACCTGCATCTCAATGTTCACACATGTGATTTGCAAGCCCGCGTACAGGGTAGACAAACAACATTTGCTTGCTGTATATACTGCAGTAAAAGACAGGTTGCATTTCTATGCTCCTTGAACAAGTTTATGACTTGTTCCCGAGTAAACACGTTCTTGACATCAGGGCCGTTCACTGTATAACACTTTTTGCTCCTCCCAAATGGAGTGCAATTGGCCAAGGGTGGAAAGTCATGCACATTTACTCAGAAAGTAAACCCTGTTATTTTCAATGGTGCTTACTCTGGTGTAAATGTGCTTAGGCTCTCTACCTTTTTTTAATGGTTCACACTTGAGGGCAGAGTCCTCAGATATCAGTTCCCATCCACTCCGCTTTCTAAAAACAACTCCCCCCCCCCAACAGCAGCTGTGCAAGAAAGAATTGTCTCACCTTCCTTTCCTTCCTCCGTCTTTCTCAACCAAAAAAACCCATCCTCCTTGTTTATAAAATAGCAAGATACATGATTCAAAAATAAAAAGTCTCTCCCCTCTGCTTTCCCACTCCACTTTCCTACTCCCCATCCCCTTTATATACCACAGATCTCATTTAGTAGATCACCTGCTTTGCATGCAGAAGGTCTGAGAGTCAACCCCTGGCATCTCTAGGTGGTGCTGGCCATGTCCCCTGCCTGAAATTCCGCAGAGCCGCTGCCAGTCGGTGTCGACAGTACTGGGCCAGATGGATCAATGGTCAGGCTCGGCAGAAGGCAGCTTCCCTTCTCTCCCATTGCCCCGCCACCACCCCACCCGGTTCAGCTGCGCAGAATGCATGCCTTGCTCTGCGCTCCTTCCGAATTCCTTCCTTGCTACCCATTTCCGCTTCTCTATCCTATCTGAATACCAGATCGAGCGCATCGGGCCTGCCTTCCTGGTTCGAGCGAGCGAGCGATGTGCCTACATCAGTGTTATCTGCTACCGCGTTATCCGGGACCACACGGCGGGGACGGCAGCATCTGCTGTGCTTGGGAAGGGAAGCCTCCATTTATCACCGGGGCCATCAGACAAGCGCAGTGAAACTCTGACGCCTGTTCAAAGGGTAGCCAGAAAGGCGTATTTCCCAGGGAGGAAGGTAGCAGGCACTTTCTGAAGAAGTCTTGTGGCCTCTTTTAAAAGGCTAACGCATTTTATGATGGCGCAAACTTTCATGGACTGCAGTCCACGAAATCCGATGCCAGAATAAAATTGGTGAGTCGTAAAGGGGCCTTACGAATATTTTGCTGCATCGATCGGCTCACACGCAAACACACACTTCCTCCAAAACCGGGCGACAGGCTTTTTAAGTCTCCCGCTTTTCCCACTATTTATATACGGTTTGTTTTGTTTTTTAAAAGACGTTTGCACTAATGCAGGTTTTCTCTACACAACACACACACACACACACACACAAATACACAAATGCATGGCGGCTATTTGGAGCGGCAGTCTGAGTGATGCCGTTTTGGCCGCTCCAATTCTGCCTGGCCAGCTCGGCTAGCTGCATCTGAACACTGACACTCGGTTCTAGCTGGACTTAACTTCCCTATAAAGTATTTAGGATGACGAGGTTAGGGGAGTTTCCTGAAGGGATCTCCTCTGTAAAAACACAACATCAACGCTAGCAATAGGGGGACACCGGTTCAGGAATTTAGAGGTACGAGCTGAATGCTGCAGGCTTACTTCGAAGTAAGTTTCAGGAAACGCTATGAGGTTTACTTTCAGGAAGTGAACCTGTTTGGAATCAAGCTGTCCCCGAGCCCCGCACCGATTTAGTTAACCACGTAGGGGCTGGTTTTCTTCCAGTGAGTTCAGTGGCATTTAGCTGCCTGATTTGGCGTTTTTGCAGCCACTATCACAAAAAGTCTAGTTTAATTCTAACCTGAGCCGCTGGCCTGAAGCCCTGGACCTTTGCTGTTCACACCCATCTGCTAAAAGAGGAATGACAACGGGACCACCGCCACCCCTTTCACACACACGACTGCCGTCTAGGGAAATCCCGTCTGGGACCCAAAGATGTTTACACGCGCACTGTATTGCTCGAATGAAACCGGATCCACCGGTTTAGTCTCTCTCTCTCTCTCTCTCTCTCTCTCTCTCTCTCTCTCTCTCTCTCACACACACACACACACACACACGGCGCAGCGACACACTCCGAATCAAAACCGCTTCATTAACTTCCAAGAGAAGAACCACGTCGCGGTTTTGGCGCAGAGTTCCCTTCTCTTCACACATCCCGCCCTATAATGATCACCCGCTTTCTGCGGCCCTTTGAACTGGCACACTTTTGTTCCAGTCTCTCTCTCTGACAATCCAGTTCTAGGCATGTTTACACAGCACCCAGTTCCCAGGTAAGCGACGATGGGATCGCCCAGCCTAGATCTCAAGCCTCCCTCTTTTTCCCCTGAAGACAGGGTTTGATATCTAGCGATATCTAGTGCGTTTCAAATACACCTTGCTGCAAAGAAAGATTAAGACAGCACACACACACACATGCACGCACACACCCCTTTCCCAAGCATTTTTTTCCTTAGGAGTGCTCGATCCCCCGGACGGAGGGGGAGGGGCGTTCCGGATTTGCAGCGGTTTGTTGATTCAGACGCAACAAAGGCCGATTTTCTATTCTTAACGATCAGCGGCTGGACAGAGGGGCGTGAAGAAGCCCGAGGTTTTTGCATTGTGCGATCACCTGGCCCCAAATCTGCTCCTTGGGCTCTCTCCCACCCTCTAGGCAGGAGGGAACTTTGGCCAGGGGATAGAGGAGGCAGGTGGACAGACGGTCGAGAAAACTGACCAGCCTCCAATAAATTCCTTTGGTCTTGCATGTTTGGATCGGCGAAGAGCTGAACTTAGGCTGGGAAACGTTTACCTAGGACCGGTGTAAGTCTTGCCGAAGTCAATCGGGCTTGTTTCCAAGTAGACGCGCAGAAGATCGCGCTGACTTAGGACCCTTTGCAGCCCCTTCCTTCGACACGGTTCCTCGGGAGTAAGTCCCCGTAAACCCAATGGGACTTTCTTCTCTAGTCTATGTGCACAGCCAGAACTTTTGTAGCTCCGCTTTCAGGAGCTATAGCCGCAAAGCATCCCTTAAAAGCCACGATCCTCTGAGCGCCCTACGTGGGAGTAAGTTAAACTGAACTCAGAGCGACTTAGTTCTGAGTAAACGTGCGTAGGATCGGGCCTCGTAGCATCCACACTAAACTGGGAACACGCACGCACACCCCCTGACGGTTCCTCGTCTTCCCCGGAGTTTGTAGTATTTAAAATACAATTTCCTTGTCATGTTTACTTCACTGGGGATTGGCTACATCTGTTTGCCCATATCTTTCTTTTGTTCTTTTTTGGTATTATGCAAGTAACAGCGCGATCAGAAGAAAGCCTCACTGATGCTAGTGGGACTTACTCCCAGGTAAGTGTGCCTAGGCTCCCTGGGTAAGCATGCGTAGGATCCTGTGCGCACTTTCCTGGGAGTAAACCCCACTGAACACAGTGAGAATGACTTGCGAGCACGAATGCATAGGATCGGGGTGTCAGTCTCGCAGAGGGGTTCAGTGGTACTTTCCTTTCAAGGAAATATGCATAGGAGTTCAGCTTTGGCTGCTGGGATTCATTCAGGCAGTTTCCAAAAAAAGAATTATCATATATATATAGTTATATATATGTTTCTTAAGCCATATATCCTGAACTGAATCCTGTCCATCTGTTAACACTTAATCCTCACTCCGAAAACGCAGACACCATCAGCCACGTATCCATCCATAGGTACCCCGATTTACTGCCGCGCGTTCACGAAAGCGTAAAGGCGATTGAGAGCCACGGAATTTTATCTGCAGCAAGAGTGACCCTACTAAGTGATTCCAGTATTGCAGCCACCATCGCCAACAAACTGGTTCAGACACGTGGGCGCGCCCCAATAAATCTCTGGCGCAGACACAGAAAGGCATCGACACGTGCCCGGTCGCCAAGGATCTTGCGGACTCCCACTTAAATTCCTTCACGGATCTCGTCTTCAGTAGATTGTTTCCGATTAAATCTCCCTAAATAAAGTTTCTTCGTTAGATTAGATGTAAAAGAAGGAGGTCCCGGTAGTAGGCACTAGAATATGTATGGGGTTTTTTATTTAAGTTTCCCCCGTTTTAAAGTTTTTTAAAGGATGTGTCTTGACTTCAAGGAATATTAACAATCGAGACAGGATAAAGAGTTGGGTGTGCAGGCACACCTTACTCGCCGGAGCGCCATTGCTCCGCGCGGCCTTAATGCTCAAAGACAGCACTCAGCTGACCGGCGACGAAAAACTTCGATCCTGCAGGATTTTCCTGTGGTCAGGATCGCTCATTTCATGCCGCGCAGCTGGCCTGGGGATCTTTGAGGAAGAGGGATGAAGTCCCCCGACCCTCCAACATAAAGTGAACCTGCTTAGGACCACATCTTTTCCTCACATCCTTTCCTCAGGTAAAAAACCTGCAAGCCATCGCAGCCCGATCCTATGTGTGCTTAACTGGCATTCACTGCTTAGGATCTGCAGATTGAGGGAGAGGCGCTGCCTGCGGCTCAGTCTCAGTCCCGTGCGCTGCGGACCCAGGCGAACGCGCGGCATTAACGCCATTGCTCAGTCATGCGATCCTATTCATAATTACTCTGAAGTAAAGAGTTAAATGGAACTTACTCGCAGGTAAGTGTGGATTGGATCGCTGCCCTAAACTCACACTGTAGCAACTGCCCTTTCATAATTCGCTTCCTCCCTGGTGGAAATGGCGATAGTCGCTTGGAGAGCTGGACCCCTCCTGCCCGCAAAGCCGGCAGGTGATCCTAAGCCCTTGTGTGGCATGGGGATTCCGTGGAACTTCAAAGCATCTGTGGGCAAAATTGACACCAAAAGGCACACAGGTGGAAAATTAGGCGCAGAAGTATCCCCCCTCCCCGCCGGATCTTATAGTTGCTTCGTCGGAGGTAAACCCTGTTCCCACTAAGTTTGACGGGTCTGGCTCCCTATATCTCAGCATGGCGAGGACTGCGACGTTACAGGGCATAGCTGTCAACTTTTCCCTTTTCTTGCGAGGAATCCTATTCGGAATAAGGGAAATTCCCTTAAAAAAAGGGAAACGTTGACAGCTATGTTACAGGGGCGTCCGATCCTCGCTTCCTCTACAAACGATACGGTGCTGGCTCAGTATTTTGCTGACTATCATTTTGCGCTCTGAGTCTCTTAAGCCACCCCCCCCCCCCAAACACAACTTGCTGGTTCTTTGGCTGGCAACTGACAGCGGGAAACTGAGCCCCACTTGAAACCTCGAGCGAGGAAGCGTTGCGGATAACAAGCCGGTTTGGGAATGCTTCAGGCTTCGGGACTTCATGGGGGTTGACCGCTTCTGAACCGGCGCGCTTTGTATTGTCCGGCGGCAAAGCAAGGATGAGAGAGCGAACCGGAACCTCCGCCCCACCAGCCCGCCCTCAGCCCGGGGATCCAGTTTTTGGTGCCTAGTATCGCATTCAGGGTGATTTTTCACGGCTGGAAAATTTTCTGCGGCAGAAATTGAACTCCCGCTGGGAAAGATTTAGATCTTTTGGGAATAGAATTTTTTTTTAGAGCCAATCTGTTTTTCCAAGTGGGTTGTGGTTGATCATTGCACTCCTAGCAAAAGGAGAAGTCAGAGAGCTTAAAAAAAAAAGAATCCGACCAGCCTACAATAAGCGCAGATGTACTTTCCTTTAAAAAATCCCGCTGCCTGCACATTATACATAGAAGGCAACCTGGCTTCCCCCAAAGAACCATGGGAGCTGTAGTTTATACCTCGGAAAACTACAGTTCACAGCGCTCTTAACAAACTACAGTCCCCCAGGATTCCATGTGCTTTAAATGGGCTAAAGTGATAAAGCAGTCTTCTGCCCAGCAAACACACCTGTTTGAATAGTAGCCTTGGAAGGGACCCAAGGATCATCTAGTCCAACTTTTCTCAACCTGTGGGTCCCCAGATGTTGTAGAACTACAACTCCCATCACCCCTAGCTAGCAAGGCCAGAGCTCAGGGATGATGGGAGTTGTAGTCCAACAACATCTAGGGACCCACAGGTTGAGAACCACTGATTCTAGTCTAAGCCCCTGCACTGCAAAGGTATGTTGCTATAGCCTGGCTCACTCACCTTTCCATATATCTGGTATTATTTTGGTCCTTCTTTCCCTTTGTCTTTCTTTAACATGATTTGAGGTAGAAAGGAGGGACTTCTGATAACTAGGCAAGGTACTTGAGGTGTCTATCCTTTTCCCAACCCGGTGACATTTGGTGGCAAGGAGTTAATAACATTAAGATGGGAGGTGTGAAGAATGAGATCTATTGCCCTGAGCGCCTTTGAGTTGGGGTGGTGTAGTGGTTAGAGCAGGGACACAGGACCTTTTTCAGCCTGAGGGCCATATTGTCTCATGTTCCTGGGGTCAGAGGGCCAGAGGCAAAAGTGGGCCGAGCAATGGATGCAGCACTTGCCTTTGTACTGTAGGCTACATTCCAGGCAGGCAAAAGCCAGAGGTTTCTGCACAGGCCTCTCTTCATCCAGGAGGCAACTTCACAATTTTAGGACATGTTTTTGCCAGGCAAAAGCAACTGAAGAGGGCCTGGAGCAAATTGGGGGGCGTTCTAAGGGTCAGGTGAAGAGACCAGGAGGCCACATTCAGCCCCTTCACCTAAAGTTCCTCACCGCTGGGCTAGAGCACCAGACTAGGACTGGGGAGATCTGGATACAAATCCCTGCTCATGCACAAAGTTTGCTTGTTCTCATTGAGTAGTGGGCCACTCACTCCCTTGGTTTAGCCGAATTTGGTTTTGTTTGTTTGGTTTGCTGTGAGGACAAAAAAGAGGAACTATGCAGGCTATCCTGAGATTATTGGAGGACAGCTAGACTCTAACTGCAGTACTGTAATAATAATGATGATGATGGTTTGTGATAATTATTATGCGAGTATGTCAAGCTCTGCTTGCTTAAATGGTTTTCTTAGCATGGCTAGTAAACTGCAGGAGGAGGCTACTGACAGCTCCAAGGTCTTATTGCTTATTCCAAGTGGCCTTTAGAAAAAGATTGACTCTATATATAGAATATGTCTGTTACTAGCTAGGTAGATGGTTGCCAGTAATCAATTTATTATTATTATTATGCTTATATCACGTCTTTTCTTCCAAGCAGCTGAAGGCGCACATGTCCTCCCACCCCCATTTTCTCCTCGCAACAACCCTGTGATGCGGTGAACCCAAGGTCACTCAGTGAACTTGATGCCTGAGTGGAAAATAACACGGGTTTCTCCGCATCTAGTCAGACACTCTCATCATTGCCCCGCAATGTGCAATGCCTGTGAGAATGGTCAGCAACTAGTGGCCTGTGGCCTAAACCTGTCCCATTCAGTGATGCCATTTGCTGCCCTTCAAATGCTAGCCTCTTAGAGAAAAGAAGGTTGTGAAGAACAGCACCTGAGATGCCAGTTATGGGAGCGGCCTTGTTCTGATTGACGAGGGACACTTGCTTATCATACTCCCTGCTTCTTCAGCAAAACCTCTTGCCGAGCAGCGTTCCGCAATCAAAGACAGCATCTGTCTCTGACCACTGGGCACTGCTATTGCCAGTTATTGCCTTCAGGCCCTAGTTTGTGAGCATCTCTGTGGTGTCTGCCTGGCCAGTGCTAGACTGAATACTGCTTTTAAAAGACTTGCTGCTCCAGCCCACTATGGCCATTGATGTGGTCATGTTTCCTTATGAAGCCCAATCTGAAGTGTGCGGTAACATGAGCGTAGTCAGGATTTTTTTTGGGGGGGGGTCAGGTCTTTTGTTAGGGGGCGTGATTGGTCAGTTAAGTATTTCTATTGTTTTACTTGATCTAGGGGGGCAGTAGCCCCCTCCCCCCCAGACTGCACCCATGTGCAGTAATGAAAGACCATTTTGATCTGGCCTTTGCTAGCTGGAGGAGGGTAAAGTTTGATGGTAAGTAACACTGGTGAAATGGGGTGGGCAATGGAGGGCTAGCGGTCCAAACTCTTGATTTTGTATGTCTGTAGAGATGTGGGTGGCGCTGTGGGTTAAACCACAGAGCCTAGGACTTGCTGATCAGAAAGTCGGCGGTTCGAATCCCCACGATGGGGTGAGCTCCAGTTGCTCGGTCCCTGCTCCTGCCAACCTAGCAGTTCAAAAGCACGTCAAAGTTCAAGTAGATAAATAGGTACCACTCCGGCGGGAAGGTAAACAGTGTTTCCGTGCGCTGCTCTGGTTCGCCAGAAGCGGCTTAGTCATACTGGCAACATGACCCGGAAGCTGTACGCCGGCTCCCTCGGCCAATAAAGCGAGATGAGCGCCGCACCCCAGAGTCGGTCACGTCTGGACCTAATGGCCAGGGGTCCCTTTACCTTTACCTAGTTCACTTGTAGTCCTTTGGTGACATCCTGATTTTGATAACTTATCCAAGGCAGACAGTGGCCTTGCATATGGCAATTCAGCTCCTACAGCTGTGATGGTTTAGAGGCGTCTTCTCCAGCCTGTGACCCATAATCTCCAACCACAGTCTCTGCTGGCTGGGATGGCAGAAGTTGTTGTCTAAAACACCTGGAGGGCATCAGGCTGGTTTAGGGAGAGAGATTCCTTGCGTCCTCAAATACTGCAACTATTGTTTTTAAAAACTGACAGTACCAACTAGTTAATTGGTTGAGTCATTAGCTGAATTTTTAAAATGTGCATTTTTAACTTTAACCATAGTACTTCCTGTGTTAGGAGTCAGTTCTGATAGTGTTGCCCTAAAGTATCTTTTTGTGCAAATGACTTTCTTTTTGCTGCAAATGGTGGTTGCAATTATTATCTCTCTGTGTGCATATCTATATATCTATATTTAAAGGCAACCACTTACTTCCCTCTTTCATCACATTTTTAGGAGTCACTTCTGACTAGGGATGGACAAATCTGACAATATAGGTTCCTCTCGGCTTCTATTTTTTCAGCCTTCAGTTCTTTGCATTTTCACATCAGTTTGCAATTTTATTTTCAATTCCTCCTGAAAATTCACCAGCATTTCAATGTGACTTTCTCCTAATACCTACTTTTCCCGTATGCACCCCCCCCGAGATACACCGTTTTTTGTAAAGCAATTTTCTCTAATATAATGCATTTTTAAATGCTACTTCTACTGATATATGCATTTTTATGCACAGTGTACCCTAGTTGTAAATGTTACCTGGCTGAATTTCTGCAAAATTCAGAAGCACTTTCCATGTGTATGATGGCTGTGCTTTGGTTTGTGTATTGTTTTGTAAAGTGCAAATTAGGCAAGTTCAGTTTTAAATGACAACTGAATCAACCCCCCCCCTCCCAATCCCGTCTTCTGACACCCAAAGCTCTAAATGTCCACTGTTCAGACTCTACCTTTGACTAGAGCTCTGGACAGGCTGAAGCCATGCTCATTTCCCCCCATATGCTCCCCAAAAGCAGCCTGGAATGTGCCTTGGGAAGGGAACATTGCTCTTTGCCTGCATTCCTAGTTGCCTGCATGTATCTGCAAATACGTCTGTCTTTTTTTTGGGGGGGGGTGGCATTGTATTTAAGCTAATTGTTCCAAAGCATTACTTGCTTTCCCGTGTGATGGACCTATTGTCTGAAGCCATCTCCCCCAATATTTCTTTCGATATAACCGCAATATGTATTCCCATTGGTGTAATTAATTTAGTTGAAGGGGAAGGGAAGCAGTGAGTAGGCCAAAATAGTTAAATCACTAGATAGCTGAAATTGTGTTAGCAATTGTGATTCCTAATAAATACGAGTTTCATTTCCTCTTGCAGTGACTGTTTCACTTCGAGTCCTTCTGGAGTTTACAGCACATTTCATAGTTTTTGCCACCTCCTTGCTCACAGATAACACAAACACAGGAAGGAGAATCGGTTATACATTTGATGGAGGACCTTCTGCCGAGTCATTTTTATTTAGAATAAGAAAAATAAAATTTAGTTACATCTGCTAAAATACAATATTTGTGTCATAGTAATTTGAAGATTTTCTTGGGGAAATGATTTGTAACATAGAACCAGATGATAGGGGAAAGGGAAACTTATTAAATGATAACTCTTATAGCAATGCTGCCAAATTATAAAAGAGAGAGAGAGGTGATGATATCAACCATGTTAAATTAATAAATCTGTATTGCCTTATTTTACACCGAGCTAATGCAGCATTTCTTGGTTTTTGCCTCTCTATTAATACCCAATCATCAAGTAATTTTAATTGAATATTTGGATGCTGCAGAGGTCTATGTTGAGCTTTGATTTGATTGAGTCAGTTGTAATGCTAGGAGAGGGATGTCCTCTTTATAGTCTAAAGATAATAAAAGGATGCTGACCACAACACTTCTTGGATGCTCTTCAGGTGGGGTGGGGGTGGGAAAATTGAATACCTATCCCTTCCAAATGAATGCATTCATAATAGGATGGATTTGCCAGTTGGCATGAAAGCAGAGGTCATCTTGAGGAAAATGACACCTAAGGTCTAAAGGAGTCATCTGCTTTAAGAGATCCTGGGCAAGATGCCAAATATTGCATTTAAGAAGACGTATCCCCCAAGTTTTTTAGTTTTTTGTTTTTTTGTTTCGGTCCAAAAATAACACGGGAGGCAGGCAAAACAGGCATCTGGAAATGATCGTTATCCATCCACCCATTTGTTCATCCTCACATCGTCTCCCTGCAATGCACTATGCTGCACTATGTTCGGAACGCATTTTAATATTCTACACTTGCAAGCTTGGGTGTTGGAAAGGATATATAAAAATAGAAGCCTTACTTTCAAAAATGGTATAGTGGACAATTTTTCTAAACTGGAAATAAAATTTGGGTATCATATCTATCTGTTGTCTTTTTTCTTTTAATTTTTTTAAAGAGCTCTCAAGAAACAGGATTTATTTCTTGTCATGCTCTTATATACTCCAAAAATGGATTTATTCGCAGCTGGGCTAGCTTACAGTATTTTTTGCTGCTGTGTGCTTTTCCGTCACAGGCAGAGTTCATGAGGAAACATTGAATATATGATTATTTCAGGTACAACCTAGGATGTGCTTATTGCGGAGCAGTGACATTAATGGGATTACTCTGGGGTAAAACTGATTATGCATTGCAGTCACAAGCAATGCAGATGAGGTTATTCATGCTCAAATTTGCACCAGAGTTCCTTGTAAACTGTGTCCTTGTAAAGCTTCAGTCCTATAGGCGCTTACCTGGGAGTGAGCCTCGCAGGACTTACTCCTGAACAGACATGCATAGGATTTCACTGTAAAGAATGTATTTCTCTTCCTCTAAAATAATTAGGTTTTTCAATAAATCCTGCCAGTTTGAGCTTATACAACATGAGAAATTCAAGGGGCAACAGTGCTTGCTGTTTGCTGTTACACTGCTATGTATGTACATCAATTCACTATTCTTTTGTTCATTTACAGTAACATAGCTAATTATTCTGATGAGTAGAAAATAAAAGAAATGCATTACGAAAAATTAAAGGCTACAATTCTATATTATCTAAGCTGGGAACAAGCCCCATTAAACTTAATGAGACTTACATCTGAGTAGACATGACGAAGGCTGCACCATAAAGGAACGTTAGCTCACAGCTTGGAGAGCAAGGTGTTTTGTTTTTGATTTAGCAATTTCCCCCTCCTATCTTTCTAGTTCTTTTTCTATGGCTTTCCTATTACAGAATTGATATGAAAATCAAAGGACAGAACTAGAAAATCCATTTCAGATAATGCTTAATATTATCAGTGCTGCTGCTTCAAACACTGGACTGAGATAAGGCTTGTGCATCAAAGACTGCAGTTGTAAATACACTTATTAGGGAGTAAATTCTATTGAACTTGCTTCCGAGTAAAACTATCAAGCATCAAACTGCTCCTGATTTTTGCTTTATGTCAGACTAATAAAGCTTTATTTTTAAAAACACTTTTATTAACTATGTTTTTTAAAAAATATTTTTTTTTACTAAATTAGGTATCCAAGAGAATCTTCTACATCAGTGATGTGAAAATTCCTGTTATCTGGAGTCTGACAAGGTACAGTTTTATTTTATTTGCGTAGCTGGCTTCTGCTTTCTCCTCCTACAGCCAAGCTGTAGCATAATGTAAGAGAAGAAAAATTATTGACCACAACGGAAGTGTCCCTGTTGATTTCCCAAAGCTTTGTGGAAGCCGCTGTGTTTTGCGTAGTGGGGACTTTAATGGTGTCTCTTCTCCAATTTTCCTTTGGAACTCCTGCAACTCTTTTACTGAGTGCATGATCTTTTGCCGATGTTATTCTGTGTGTGTGTTTTGTATATGAGTGTGTTCCAAACTGCAACCAAGTGTGTGAATTGTGACAACTTTCCCTCCAATCCTATTGAGTATCCGTGCTGCTCGGTTTATGTCTACACCTTTTCTCAGTAAAGTATCCCCATCAGCACCAGTCCAGATACTAGTCATCTGTTGTTGCTGCTGTTGCACCCTGTGCTCGCTCTTTTCAAAGCATGAGGCAAGCTGTCCAAATGAAATGCAAGTAAGCAGGTGGAAGGGAGAGTGTATGAGATGTTTTCTGATTTTACTCTTTATTCTTCACAGCATGCAATCCAGTTCCATTTCTCTGTTTACCTTGAAGAGGGCAGCTGCCCTTCTCCTTTGCAAGGGACAAGGTACACATTATGTTAGCCATGCAGATGTGCCTTTGAGTGCAGAAGTGTGTTTTGTTGTTTTTACATAAATGGCCAGAATGGGAGCTCAGATCTGGGTTGGAACCCTAGCACAGGAAGGGTAAGGGGCTCTAATCTCTCTCCCCACCAGCTGTGGTTTCAGTCCATATGGAGGGCCCTACATCTGTGATTTGCACAGGGGGATAATAACATTGGAGTAATAACTGCCAACCTAGCAGTTCGAAAGCACACCAGTGCAAGTAGATAAATAGGTACCACTCCGGTGGGGAGGTAAACGGCGTTTCTGTGCGCTGCTCTGGTTCTCCAGAAGCGGCTTAGTCATGCTGGCCACATGTACGCCAGCTCCCTTGGCCAATAAAACGAGATGAGCGCTGCAACCCCAGAGTCGGCCACGACTGGACCCTTTACCTTTACCTAATAACTGTAAGTTTTTCCAAACCAATGTTGCAGGCATGAAGAGGAGGAGGAATTTGAACTAGGATTATAGTTGTGTGCGGAGCCGAAATCCTTTCTACCCCAAATGCAAGAATGCTGGTCTGAATTGCTTTTCCGCAGACCCTGAGGCAGTTTGTATGTAAAAGTGAAAACCAAAGCCCTGCCCTTAAAAGTGTACCTACTAAAGCTGCTTGAGGATTTTGATTTCTACGCAAACTGACCTGATATTCATCTCCCGGAATAACACACAGATTGGAATGTTACTATCCTTTGGATTTTGCAGTTCTCTGAATTTTGTGGTGCATTTCTTATCTAAAGAAACGCTCCAAAAGGCTTTACAAGTTGTGTATTTTAGAATAAAATACATGTAGAAATGTGTCTATTGAGATAAGATGCATATTTAAATATATATTTTATGTGATTTAATATGTATTTAAATACAAATTTTCATGCATTTTTTTAAAAAAGGAAAAGAATTTAGAAACAGGATGGGATGGATTTATGAATAAAAACGTGCAAGATTACCATGGAACAAAAATAGACAAACCTGTCCACCCCAACAGCCATGTAGCTAACATAATGTGCAGTTTGGCTCTTAGTCCTTGCATAGGAAGTGCAGGGAATTTTTGGCGCTCTAGATGTTGCTGAACTACAACTTTCATCAACTCCAGCAGACACGGTCTGTGGCCAGGGATGATGGGACTTGCAGTTCAACAACATTTGCAGGGCCCAAGTTTCCCTTCACCTGTTGCATAGGGACATCTTGTTTCATTGTCTGATAGGAACTAGTTGCTGTCCAAGCACCTGACTTCCAGCCATGAACACAGGTTGTTGGTGGTGGAGTGTGGGGTGCAGAAGCATCTATCTTCCCCCTTACTCTTGTGCATCTAGTTGTTCATTTGAACACCTATCTGAGATAACAATTGCCCTTTTTTTGCAGTGTCTCTGTGTGTGTTTATTTGCATAATACCTTCAATATGTTTGGTGTTATCAATTGTACAAAAATAGGTCTCTGCCCTGAGGAGCTTACAATTTGTAATTCAACACAGGTCAGATAAGTGAGGAAAAGAAGGGAGATGGAGGGAAAGAGGGACAGAAAATGCATTTATACCATCAAACTTCAATGCATATTCACAATTTCTGCTTTGTAAAGCACAGAACCATGTGAAGGGAAAAGAAGTGATAACGGGGAACAAGAAGCATGAGGACCAGTCCCTTGCACACACCTTCAGTTATTGCAGTGGGGTATCTCTGTGGCCAGCTCTGCTGAGTTACGATGCACTCAGGACATTTGGAGGTGGGTGGGGTTTATATCCTTATCTGCGGGTGATGTTTAATATCCTTGGACAAATGCACTCTTCCTTAACTTGTACTCCTCTGCATTTCTTACCTGACATGTCTGGGTTCTGTGGACAAGACTGAGCCCCATTAAATAAAATGGGTTTGTTTGTTTTGCTTTTGTTATTGGGGTAGAGGGTTCTAAACTTCAGTTTGTGACTTAGGGATGCTTCCTGGGACATAGCACAAGACCCTCTGATCTAGCATGCACATTGTTTTCAACCCCTTCTCTTTTTAAATTCTTGTTGTTTGTGCCTTCCTTTCTCTGCACACTTTAGGATCAGAAATGCATGTGGATTGTGGGGGGTTTTTTTGGGCTGGTGGTGAGTGGCCTCACAATGAATTAGCTTTTCCAATTACCAATATCCCTGTATGTGCCTTGAATTATGCAACCTCTTACATTACTTAGGAATGCTGGCTGCCCCGCTCCTTTACTTGGTCAGTAAGATGCTACGTTTATATACAATACCATTGCTTTCTTACATTCCCCTAAACAAAATGCAATTAAAATTATATTTGCCAGCGGGTTAATGGCATAGCAAAAATCTTGATGGTATGTTTAAAAGGACTTGCTTTGGAGCAGTGAGTTGACAGGTTGTGATTGGGGAGACATAATAGAAGTGGGTGGGCTTGCTGTCCTTATGCTTCAATGTATGCTGCCCCATTGTAGATACCCCATGCTTACAACAGGATATGCTGAGGAAAGACCAGGGTGGGGCACCTGATGCCTGGGGGCCATATGTGGCCCTCCAGGCATCTCTCTATGGCCCTTGGAACTCTCCCCAGGCCATGTCCCTCACTAGCCCCGCATGTTTTCACTTGGCTGGAAGATGCTCTCAAACTCTGATGCCTCTGGCTTCCCTAGAAGGAGGCTAAAGAGTGTGTGTGAGTGTGTGTAGAAACTAGCCTACTGTCCATAATTGTTGCTCCACCCACTTCTGCCTCTGACCCCGCCCACCGCTGGCACCTGGCGCTCAGAAAGCTGTTCAAAAGGGAATGACCCTGGGCTGATAAGGTTCTCTACCCTGGCTGTATAGAGTGTTGGAATATTGACATAACTCAATTATCTCCTGTGAAGCAGTAATGTGTCATCTCACAGTAAAAATGTGAAAGAAATAAATGGTACGGAAGCAGCAGAGAATGTGCATTGCAGTTCACAGATGTTCACATATCATTGATTCAGGCTTGCAAAGAAGTCAATAAAAACTATTAACTATTCCTCCTGCCTTAGTATACTTATGGTGTAGTAAAGTGGATATGAGTGTTGATGCTTGGAACAGAGAGATTTGGGTTGCTAGCCCCACACTGCTGTCAACCTCAATAGGAGTCCCGGGGCCAGTCACCATCTCTCAGCATAAGCACAGTAGCAGAGTTTGGGCGATCCCAGCGCTTGGCTCAGATGTGCAAGCAGTTCTGTCTTCCATCCTTTGTGCAACCTGATAAACAAGCCAGGAAGTCTTAAGTGAACAGTAGTTTCCTGGTTTCACCAAAACCAAGAAACCACTGTCAGTAGCTTCACACCAAGCCTGGATATAAAGCCATGGCTTGACATTGGCTTCTTATCCTGCCTCGTTCCAAAGCTGTTAACTGTAATACCCCTTTCAGAAAAAAACTGGAAACAGTAGTTTCCACAGGAGAAATGGAGGTGTCATGTGCATCGCCACAACGCCTGTTCATATTTTGGATTGAGTCAAGATACCCTCATTCTTACCAGCTCAGTATATAATATATTTATGGAAGATTGGTGGTCTGAAGTCATGTTTGGCTTTTGGAGAGAGGGAACCTCTCTCCCAGCTGAGAAAGTGTTTCTGTGCCTGATTACCCACAGGTGATCCTCATGTCCATTTAGTACATGATTACTAGGAAGTACAGGTGTGTCTCCACAGCAGAAGGAGATGGTAGAGTTTTGAGCTGTTTGAAAGGGCTGCACTACTCCCTGTGTGAAAAGCACCCTGCAAGTAGAAGACTAGCAAAAAGGTGAGTGATAGAAGTGTTCTTCTGATATACTAGCTTTGTTGTGCCTTTTGTTGTTAATTTCCAGGGAAGGAGCCACCATTTATGTTTCCTACAGGGTCTTTGATACAACACTGCTGCATAGGATCTTGGGGAATTAAAGCAATGGCTTGCAGGCTTAGTTCACTGGCATGGCAGGGTGGGCAAAGTAGGTATTCTGTCCCGCCCACTATGCCAATGAACTATGCCTACAAGCCACTGTTTTTAATTTCCTACAATCCTATGGAGCAGCGTTCTATCAAAGACACTGTAGGTGCTGATGGGTCCGGGTGGGCCCTCAACAGTTGCCTCAGGACGCTGGGTGGTGATGCCAAGCCTGACTACTTAGGCCAGATACGGGGAACATGATGGTGCTGAAGTACAACTCCCATTAGCCCCAGCAAGCACAGCCAAGAATGTTGGGAGTTGTAATTCAGCAATTTCTGGAGGGCCAAAGATTCCCTGCACCTGCCCTAAGTGCTCTGCATGTGTAGCTGAGTTTTATGTCCAGTGGAACTGTGTTTAGGACTGTGGGCTTTGTCATTAGCAGAATGAGCATTTGTTTGAATGCACCTGATCTGCAGTAAAGCGTTTGTACATTGCAGCTGGGGCTGCAAGGTGATTCATGCTAGAAGAAAAGTGTGCAGTCTCAGTGCTCTTGCTCTGCTGCAATTAAATCTTTTTATTTAGCTTATTTTCAGTTCTCTGGTGTTTTGTCTTCGGGGAGGGAGAATCTGTAGAGTTAATGTGCACAGGCCTAACCTCTGGCTTTACAAAAACCAAACCTTCTGGGGAGGAAAAAGAGAACCGAATCATTTCACTTCCTCTTAAATCCTGGATTTAGCAATTGCTGACCGATTGGTGTTGCAAAAGAGATTAGCACAAAAAACCGTGTAACTTTGAAACAAACAGATATTGGACTGAGGAAGAGTTAATGAACTTATGTGGTGAGGTTCAGATTGTGCTGACCCCTATGGTAATATTTCATATAAGGTTACTGTTGGGAGAGAAATCAAATTTCAGCCGTGAATGTGATTGACAGGTGGAAGCGAGGGAGAGAGAGACATCTGGTCAGATGGGGAATTTGGGAAAGAGAAGGACAAGTGGGGGAAGTGTCGGTGTAATATTAGGAATAATAAGCGTAGATATGAAAAGCCCAATACTTATACTCTCCAGAGGCATGCTTAACTTTATTCTTAAACTACCAGTCTTGAACTTGTCCGACTAAACTGCCATAAAAAAAAAGGAAAAAAAGTATGGAGTTGGATGGCCATGTTGCTTATTTTGTGTCTAATTTGACTTTGCTGGAAAAAGAAAACTGTGTCTCTTTGAATAAGTAAAGGCTGGCACGAAGCATCGAAAGATGAAAGATGAGCAAGGCAGTAAAAACCGCTGGTTTTTAGCTGGAAAATATGAATGAAGCAAAATCAACCTTTCCTCTGTTTCATGAATGATATGTAGTGCATTGGAGACTCACTGAGAGAGGGAGAATTTAATGCAGAGGTTGCAAAATAAATAATAGTAGTAAATATTTAGTCCCTCCCTGGTTCTATGATTGATTTATCTCTCCATTGAATGGAGTATTTTTGGAATTTGAAGGTCCGTAGATAATTAATAAATATGAACCTAACTGTAATATTGGTTTGGATTATATTGGCATATTAATTGTAATTGGTACGGGCTAATTTCATACCTCCCCACCTCCTGGATTTTATTTTTAACCAAAGAGATAACTATCTATGTGGGAAAGTGAACTGGTATTTTGGAATTCTGTATGTGTAGCATGGATGTTGGACTGGGAAGAATAGTGGCAAGAGACTTAATCCTCTCCTAATGTTCCAGTTTCCTTTTTAAAAATGCAGGATTTTTATAGTTCATTTATGAATTAAAAAAAATACAAAAAATACAGAGAATATGTATGTACAGAAATATCATATTAATTAGGAAAAGTTTGTTCTGGAAAACTATTTCTTATGTAGAAGTATCTCTTTAATCTGTAATCTAATTTATTTAAAAAACCTTTTAGTTTTATGTGTGTCTATAATGCTGTTTCATTCCCCCTCCTTTATCTTTTAGATATCTCTGAAATCTTTTGGATTTCAAAATGTCTGAAATCATTTGGTATCTATGAAATCTATATTCTATGGAGGTAGATTTCCAAAGAAAGAATGAATATGAGAGTCCGAGTAGAACTGAGGTACTACAAGCTTTTAGGATTGGTTATAGAGATAAAGTAAATCTCAGTCCTAAACTTGAATTTCACCCCTCAGTATTATTTTCAGTATAATTTTGCATCTTAATCTATTTTAGTTTTTCATTTGTGGGATTTTAGTTTGTAATAAAGTACACATTTCATCATTTATTATGAAAATTATTGTGCCAAAATATACTTTAAAATGAAAATGAACCTATCTAGAAATTAATACTTTACATAGTGTTATTCTAGCTTATGTCTACTCAGAAGCAAGTCCCATTGAATTCAATGCGGCTTATTCCAAGGTAAATGGGATTGGGATCGCTGCCTTTGGCAAGCAGCTGCAAGTGTTAATTTAAGCAGTGTGTAGGTTTCCTTTAGTATAAAAGCAACGCCTCTTTGGCATCTGTAAGGAATTTAAGATTATAGACTCAGTGTTCTCTTTGTGCTCCATATTTTTAAAGCTTTTTAAAGCTCTCACATACTCCAAAATGTATAGGGTCACATAAGCATCAGACACGCATATTAGTCTGTGTGCATATGTATAATTGCCGAAATCCAGTGGTTTTTTTTTCTTAGTAGGTGTCACAGCACTGTAAAGTGTTGTGCATAGTGCACAAATGATGAGATCAAACCCATTACTGGGTGGGTCTTAGTGGAAGTCTGTGCAGAATTCTACCAAGCACAGGTGTATAGAGGAATCCCATGCAGTTTCAGAATGGATTTTTGTAGTTTCACTTCTGTGTTATCAAGTTGTTGTGCATGCCAAGGTAGAGGTAACACACAGAATCAGAGTGGCTGCTGACTGTACTATGCTGTTGCAATGCATATCCATCCAGTTTTTATGTATGTATTTACCTACTTACATATTGTGTGACTGCGCGTCCACTTTGGAACCCCTGGCCCATCCATATTAGTCAGGCGCCTTCACTGCATTGTTTTTGGCACCTGCTAAAAAAGCTTTTTTTGTCCCAGCAAGCCTACTCAGGCATGTAATTTTAGCACACAAAGTAAGTATAACTGTTTTAAAATTATTGATTTAATTTTATATCCTAAGATGCTTATGTAATTTGTTTTTTATTGGTGTTTTGAATGGATATTTTAGGCCGTCTATTGCAAACCACCTAGAAGTCTTTTGTTCTTGTAAGCATTTTGTGGAACAAATAAACAATTGTCACTTTCTGTAAAAAAATGTATCTAAGCAGCTTACAAACACAATACCAAGCATGTTGTCAATCATTAAAACTAAATATGCAGAAAGATTTCTAAAGGCCTTCATCCAACAAATGAATCCTACCCAACCTTACTAAAAGAACAGGACCACAAGCAGGCCATAAATACAGCAGTATGATATAAGTAAAAGACTAAACAACAACAACCCAGGTCTGCTGGAATGGCTTAGCCTGGTGCCTAAAACCTCATAGTATTGGTGCCAGGTACGTTTCCCTGGGGAAAGCATTTCACTGTGTGGAATGTACTGCTCAGTCGGTGGAGCATGAGACTCTTAATCTTAGGGCTGTGGGTTCGAGCCTCACACTGGTCAAAATATTCCTGCTATTGTAGGGGGTTGGACTAGATGACCCTTGTGATCCCTTTCAGTTCTATAATTCTATGATTCTACTATAGTACATGATACTGTGCCTATATTTCATGGCTCAGGTTTGAGAGGGTCCTTGGTAGAATGCCAGCAGGCTCCCCCGCTGAACCACCATTAAAACTGCCCACATTGCCCTAGAGCAGGAGTGGGGAACCATTTTCACCTTGAGGGCCACATTTCCTTATGGACAACCTTCCAGAGGCCACATACCATTGCTGAGTATGTCCAGCCACAAACCACTCTCCAACTGCCTTCCAGGCAAAGCAGAAGGTATTCAAGGGTACATTCCTGGCAGGTAAAATAACTGGAAGAGGGCACAGAGGAAAGCCACTTAGGGACGTGGCTTGAGTGTGTGTCACCTGGGCAGAGTATCAAGGGCCAGATAGAGATGCTTAGAGGACCACATTTGGCCCCTGGCCTGCCCTAGAGCATTGCCACCTTGGGAGCATTGTGGGAAATGAGAATGGCCACTGGAACCAGCCGCTTTGTGAAAGGAGCCCAAGGCAGCCCTCAGCTGTAGGTCCTGTGCTGGGGTCTTGTCACGGTGCCCAATAATTGAATCTTTGTGAGTGGCTTTGGACATTAATTTTATTATTATATCTGGAGCCTACATAATTTTTTTTTCCTGTGTCTCCCTTTGGCTTACTCTGAAAATGAAAAGCCTTTGATTCAGAACATAACTGGTGGTTTTCCACACTGGCCTGGCCAAATTAGGACAACTGGCAATCCACATTTATTGACCAATAAGCTGGGTTTCTACATGGAAGGTTTTAAGTCAACATGACCCCTTTCTCTCCCTTTTACTATCTGTCTCGGGACTTAGGCAATGAATTACTGAAACTGGCACAGGTAAAAATGAATTTCTTCCGCAAATGAAATGTGATTGGATTTTCTTTTTAGTGAGCTGGCAACCGGAAACTGATTTGGTAACACGTCTCAGGTACACTATGGGAATGAAGGTAAAGCACTTTGACGTCACATAGTGAAAGCTATTACATAAATTAAATTTGTCATTCTTCTGTTTGTTTTATCTTGCTCTTGCGACCTAATGTTGCCACCGTGTGTGTATGTTAGGTGGGTGGGGTGGCAGATGCTGGTCTGCTTCCCAGAGCGAGCTGACAATAGTCCTGTCTTGCTTGTGCACAGTGATGTGGCTTTTCCAGGAAGATTGATAAGAATGCAAGGCGAGCCTTAAATAGTGCAACCTAGTGGATTGCTAGCTGCCTCTGAATTTGGCAGTAGCTTGGCACAAAGCAGGGATGAGGTGACAAGAGGGTATTCAGAATCCCCTTGCCGTACTTAAATCAAAATAGCTAACACCAACCAAAGTGCCCCCAGCTCGGGACCTGGGTGAGCATGTGGAGATCTTTGCCTGTGAAATGGATGCAGCAGCCTAAATGTCCCATTCCGTGTATATACAGGCAACTGAATCTTGTTTCAATACAGTATGGCCGTATCTTGTGCTGGAGTTACGTTCTGGGGATGGCAAGTATGCCAAATAAATACATGTGTCCAAACCATCCCCCTCAAGATCATGCTTTGCTTCCTAGCAAGGCTCTCTGCCTTGCTTTTGGGGGCTCTGGGACCCTCTCAAACGGGATCTGGGAGGCTTTTGCGAGATCTCACAGGGCCATCCAAGTTCCCATGAGGGCCTCCCGGAGTCTGGTAAATGAAGCAGAGAGCTTCTAAGCTCTCCACCTCACATACAATTACCATATTTTTCTCACTATAACACTCACTTTTTTCCTCCTAGAAAGTAAGGGGAAATGTCTGTGCGTGTTATGGAGCGAAAGCCTACGGCTGGCGGGGAGATCTGCTGCAGTCGTGAGCAGAGGATCCATGGTTCCCCTTCCTTCCCTCCTCCGTGGCTCGCTTTGAAACAGCAAAGCGGGAGAAGAGCCGCTGAGTGGGGAGGAGAGAGAAAGACAGAGAGCCTGCTTGCTTTAAAGGAGCAAAGCGGGAGAGGAGAGGAGAGGAGCCGCTTACACGAGTGTAAGTGGCTCCTATCCGGTTGGCTCCTTTAAAGCAAGCAGGCTCTCTGTCTCTCCCTCCTCCCCACTCGCTAAATAACAGCAAAGATTTTTCAAGCAGGCTCTCTGTCTCTCTCTCCTCCCCACTCGCTAAATAGCAGCAAAGATTTTTCAAGCAGGCTCTGTCTCTCTCTCCTCCCCACTCGCTAAATAACAGCAAGATTTTTTCAGAAGCAGGCTCTCCGTCTCTCTCTCTCCTCCCCACTCCTCTTATAAGAGCCTTCTCCTCTTATACCCCTCTTCTGCATTATTAACAGCATCCTTCTCCACCCACCCCACGCGTGTTCCTTGTCCCTTGAGTGCTTTTCCTTCCCTCCCCACTTAAAACATGGTTACAAAGCACGGATCCACATGGATCCTCAGGATTTTTGCACTGGGTCACCCCAAATTCACCATCAGATCACATAGCATGTCCATGCCTACAGCTTGCACCAAAAAAATCACGCACCCACTGTTGCCTGGGGCCGCAGTGGTGCAAAAACGTGGTTACAAAGCACGGATCCACATGGATCCTCAGGATTTCTGCATTGGGCTACCCCTAACTCACCGTCAGATCACATGTCTGTGGCCACAGCATGAACCACAAAAATCATACATCCACTGTTTCATTTAGAATATTTTTTTCTTGTTTTCCTCTAAAAACTATGTGCGTGTTATGGTTGGGAGCGTGTTATAGAGCGAAAAATACGGTAATTTCCCCAATTTAAACAGGTCAGCTTTCATTTCTTTGTTTTTAAATAATATTTTATAATGAGTTTTCATAATACATTACAATTAAAAAACACACTAATCTAAACCAAAATAAAAACAGTGGAAATAAATCAGGTAAATCTTAAATCTTATCTCGCACATAAGCAGGTGGATTCTCCCAGGATTCACCTGGTAAGATGCAACCGAACTGTACCGCTGACCTGACGGCATCGTCTACTTTGCTTGATAGCGGCAGGCTACCTTAGGGCAGGCACACACAAAGCTCTGTCCTCCAGTGCCTCACTGCAATTTCCTGCCCCTCTCCCCCAGTATCTGCTGCCTGAGGTGGTGCTCTCACTCAACCAAATGGTAGAGCCGGTCCTTGGACATTTTCAGGCCTTGGTTTGCCCTTGAGGGCTCTGGACATTTCCCTCTCATGTTTGAGTAATGTCCTCTCCTCCTTCTTTGCTGTGGACAAATTTAGATCTTCCAAGTTCTCTGGATAACTTGCCTATTGTTTCATTGTAAATTATGCTGGAGAGAACAGGACGGTTAATAATGCTTTCAGTAACCACAGAGTTCAGTTAAATATCATCTCCCTTCCTTTCACACAATAGTTGGGCTTTTCTCTGTTCCCCACTGCTGTGCTCATTCAGTCATACCTTTTGACTGTTTTCTTTCTTTCCTTGTATTTTGGCCTTGTGCTAAAAATATAACCTGACATCTCCCCCCCCCCCAAAAAAAAACCACTCACCCAGCTAAAAAGGTGCCCCTCTTATTCCTGGACTATAATGTCAGTTCCACCAGATCAAAGGCTGGGAACATAAAAGTCAAGATCTATTATTTATTTCGCAGTTTGCGTCAATGATGCTTTTTGCTTTCTCGTGATACTTGCTGATGTTTTTAATGCTGCGTGTGCTCCTCGAAAGCATTTGTCCCCTACAGACAATATACATATTAATGTAACCTATCAGTGCTTAACAAGCTTGGAGGAACCTTGCACATACCAGATAGGTTTATTTTCAAAGGTTAGATTTTCAAGAAGAGCAAGATGGCCATCCCATTTTGAGTTGGTGATTATCTTGGCCTAAACACAAGAAATATTTGAGGTAGGGTTGAGATGCAGCCCAGTTTCTTTGCAGGATGGGAGACTACATCTACCCATCTGGTAATCTGCATTTTTGTAGATTATATAGTCTGAGAGTTAGGAAAGAATACCATTAAATTCATTTAAATTAAATAAAAAATCTGGTTCCCTGTATTGTTAATTGAACAGTTGTTTTTTCATTTGTTATAAATGGTGTGCCATAGTCTGATCACACCAGCACCATACATTTAAAACACACTTTAAGCACATGGCTCCCCCCCCCCCAAGAACCATGGGAACTGTAGTTTACCCCCACAGAGCTATAATTCCCAGAACACTCAACAAACTATTCTTCCCATGATTCTTTGGGGGAAGCCATGTGCTTTAAATTGATAGCATGGATGTGACCTAAATAGCCAAACCTCTCATTAGATCATCAGCAATTTGTAGTCCCTTGAAATTTTATTTGCAACCTTTTCAGCCTGTGACTATTTCACATTTGCTGCTTCCTCGTGAAGACTCAGCAGAGGCCACCTCTGGCAGCAGTTTGTCACATCTGCAGCAGGGCATGTTTCACCCAAGGGTCAAATTCTCTTCTGGTACCAGTGGTAGCTCAGGGCAAAAACAGGTGGAGCAGTGTACAGTATATGAATGCCATCTTTTATTGCGTATCCAATGGGAGTCTTGAATGATTTTCAGAAAGGTATCCATCCCCTCGTTGATTAAATGGAGTGATACTTTTTTTAAAAAACCCACACACACCCAAACTATTTGTTTATTTTAAAAAATACAAATGCAAATTACAGATGCATCCCCCATTATTTATTGCAGATTATGGGTAGTCTCCCCTATAATGGCACTTGAGGTAACTCAGACAGACGTCTAATCCCCGCTCTGGGTTTTATCCTGACAACAACCCTGTGAAGTAGGTTAAGCTAAGAGAAAGTGGATGCCTCAAGGTCACCCTAGTGGCTGAGAGGGGATTTGAACCCTGGTCTCTCGGGTCCTAGTCCAACTCCTAATCCCAAATGCTGAATCCGGGCCCAACTGTGTCCTGTTTTGTGTTAGGAGGGGTCTGGGAGAAAAGACCTTAGGAACATAGAAAGCTGTCTTATACTAAGCCCTCCTAGCTCTGGCAGTGGTTTCCTAAGGGGTCTCTCCTAGCCCTTCCTTGACATGGTAGGTAGGGATTGTAACCTTTTGCATGCAAAACAGATGCTCTACCACTGAGCTTACAGCCCTTCCCTTTCGATAGATTTGTGTTTGTAAAGCTTCCCTGTCAAATGCGTACTGCAGTCAAGGAACCATTGGAGGGTGCCCAGATTCTTGTTGAGCTGAGGGGATTAATTTGCCCTCACCTTTTGAGCTCAGCTATTTGAGGGGAACACACGGCTTTTACTGTTTCCTTTAAAATGTAATTGGGATCAGGTTGATTACGCCTCTTCTTGTTTCTGACACCCCCTCCTTCTTCTTTGCTCCTTTGGGGACACTCCTGAAGAGCCTTTTACAATCAATGGTTGACCTCGTTAAGCAAAACCATAAAAGTGATTTCAGAGTTTGCATTGTTAAATAAAAGCGCACCCGAGAATAGCATGAAATTTGCAGCGGATCTAACCAAACAGAGCTAACAAGCAGGGCTATGTGTATTCCATACAATTCTATGCATATTCCTCAGTGTTTCAAAATCCTGAATAAAAGACCATCTTTTTCCTGCAATCAGCCACAGTGGTGGTAGTTTATTTTCATATGCAAAATTAAGTATTCATTTATTAAACTCATTTATGCAACCATGTTATTTTTATGTTTTTATTTTTAGCTCAGTCTCCTCTCTGGGAATTATTCTTGCTTTTGACTCCCGTTCTCTCTCCAGACCCCCCCTCCCTCCCAACAAGGCAGTTCATTTAGAAAGAAATGTTTATGAGAAGAGCTTGTCAGTTGGCATTTTTACTGGTGCACTAACCCAAAGGTAAAATATAAAGGCATGTCTTTTCCATGCTGGGTTGTTGTTACTAGAAGGGGTTCCTCCCTTGTTAGTTTGATAAATAATTTTACTAGCTAGAACCTGCTGAAATTTTATGCCGGCTGTCTATTTTCTACTTGCTGCAAATAAATCCCAGCACTTGGAGGGCTCTAAAACTCCAAACACATGGCAGCTCCTTATTTGGGTCCTGGTTGACTAAAATATTCATATTTCTTTTACTTTATTTTTTAGTTTATCTCATAGGAGTATAGGAGGTTGTCCTATGCCAAGTTAGACCATTGGTGCATTTTTCCTGTTACTGTTACCATAGACTCGCAGCAGCTCTTGGGGTTTAAAACAGGGGTCTCTCATGACTGTATCTGGAAATGGGACCTTTTGAGTGCAACGATTTAGGACTACATGCGTAACACAGTGAGGTGGTTGATTGCTGAAGGTGCTGGAATGGACTTTACCACTTCAGAATGCAGGGTGGGTGGGTGAGGATGTCACATTTTTGAGAAAAACCCAGTTTAAAGATATCCTGCATGCCAGGAATGACAGGAAGGTCCTTGAGTCATTTTTGTTTTTAACCCCCACCCCACCCCCAGTTGTGTTGCTATTCTATTTTCAAGGAGTGTTTTAACGTAGGGGAGCATCAAAAAAGTAACCGCCTCGGTTTGCAGTGTTGCAGCCCATTCTTCCAGCCCTCTCCTTTTCCTGCTGTATGTGTGAGTCCAGGCCTATGCTTGTTTATTTTGATCATTTATATACCATGTAGAACCACAATTTCTAAGCAATGATCAACAAGGATACAATAGACATTATATATAAATAAATAGAATATAATGCTTGAAACATACATCTTACACAATATATATATATATATATATATATATATATATATATATATATATATGCTTTCGTAGATTTTCACGGGTACAGGAATGTAGGTTTTGGTGTCTTCGGGTGTCTTCCCGTGTAAGAGTTGGGGTGTCTAGGCGACGTTTCGACGAGGTCTCACTCGTCATCTTCAGGCTGGTGCTTTCGGCTTCTTGTTACTAGAACAGAGCAGGATCTCAGTGTTTGAGTTCCTATAAATACTGTTGAGGGGGTGTGGTGTATAGCCTCCAACGTTCTGGGCAGAGAGGAAGTTCATAGGTTAATGTGCCTTTTCTTCTTTTGTTCATTAATTACTTGAGGGATATCTTGAGTGATTACTTGAGTGATATTCTGAGTACCACTTAGGAGGGTCATTAGGTGTGGATTAGTTTCTAAAGCTTTCGTGTCTTGACCTCTTGACCTTGTAAAGAGTTTTTCTGAGAAGATGGCTGTACTGCACTTAGTTGTGCTCTGGCTTGGCTTCGTGTATAGGGGCGAGCTGTGGTTTTGTGCCCTGTGCCAGCCAGATCTGTGTAGGGATTGCAGGGGGGTGCAGCATCCGGAGGTGCCACTATGGTTTGGCTACTGGATGGTGTCTGTAATTTATCTGTGGAGAGGGTCTGGGTTTGGGTCTGGTGTGGTTGATTGGAGATGGCGTTCTGTGTGCCATCTTCTCAGAAAAACTCTTTACAAGGTCAAGAGGTCAAGACACGAAAGCTTTAGAAACTAATCCACACCTAATGACCCTCCTAAGTGGTACTCAGAATATCACTCAAGTAATCACTCAAGATATCCCTCAAGTAATTAATGAACAAAAGAAGAAAAGGCACATTAACCTATGAACTTCCTCTCTGCCCAGAACGTTGGAGGCTATACACCACACCCCCTCAACAGTATTTATAGGAACTCAAACACTGAGATCCTGCTCTGTTCTAGTAACAAGAAGCCGAAAGCACCAGCCTGAAGATGACGAGTGAGACCTCGTCGAAACGTCGCCTAGACACCCCAACTCTTACACGGGAAGACACCCGAAGACACCAAAACCTACATATATATATATATATATATACACACACACACACACACACACACACACACACACACACACTTTATTCTTTTCTGCTACTGTTGATTTTAATATTTTTGGAGTATTTGGAGTGGTTTGCCAACATTTCAATTTCCCCATAATTGCCTCGTTATACCTTAATTCTGAAGTATAATCTGGAGTCTTCAGCCTCAGTTTATGTGGCCATCAGTGTCTGCTGCATTCTTATTCCAGTCAGAGTTTTTTCACTGTTATCCTGGCCTTTAAAAGTTCCCCCACTCACCATCCTTTTGGAAGGGGCCATGGTTTATTTGTAGCCTGTTTTTTGTTTTGTTTGTTTTGTTTAAATGGCAGGCTTCTGCCTTGGGTGTATAGCACACTAAAATCGGAAATAAATTACTTTCACTTCTTTTCAGAAAGTAGCTGCATTGGTTTAATGTACTTAAAACAAACCCAAGGGTATAAAATTAGTGGGATTTTGTTTGTGGGTAGACCTACGTATGTTTGGGAATTCTGAGGTAGCCATCATGAGAACTGAACCTAGGCAGTCATAATTCCAGATTAGTTAAAACTAGAACATTTCTTTGTCTGGTTCCACCAACCATCAGCTCAGGATCCATCTGCAGCCCCTGGACGGATTACTTCCCAGGGCACTTGGTACCCAACAGCAAAAGAAAAAGTTACCCACCTCTGTTCCTGGGTGTTATGGTAAATTTAAATTTTAAAATTTAAATTTAAAATGTCTGCTCCCAACCCCTTCAGAGAGCCCAATACAAGTGTAGGCAGTGGCCTGTGCTGCTGCTTCAGCAGATCTTGTGATGACGCCAGGCCTGAGGTTACGCTGCAACATTTCACAGAAGAAGAAGAGGAGTTTGGATTTGTTATCTTGCCTTTCACTCCCCTTAAGGAGTCTCAAAGCAGCTCACAATCTCCTTTCCCTTCCTCCTCCACAACAAACACTCTGTGAGGTGAGTGGGGCTGAGAGACTTCAAAGAAGTGTGACTAGCCCAAGGTCACCCAGCAGCTGCATGTGGAGGAGCGGGGACACAACCCGGTTCCCCAGATTACGAGACTACCGCTCTTAACCACTACACCACACTGGCTCTCAAGTAAAACAAGCATGTTTTCATGTACTTACAACACCCCCATTCTCCCATCAAGGATCACTTGATCACTCCACAGCCCACCCCAGTGAAGGCTGGTCCATTTGGGCTAATGGGAAAATGCCCTCCCTCCCTCCGTGCCTTCCTCCCTCTTCAAAGGCACAGGCTCTAGGCTTCCTCTTCCTTAGCCTCAGCTTTGCCTTGGTAGAACTCAGCAGGATGGAGGATGGGAGCAAAAGTAGAATTGGTTGGCTCTCCTCCCCCTAACATTGGCCTCCCTTCCTCCCAACCTACCAGTCCCATTGGACACCAACAGGGTCATGGGGGTAGGGGCAGCCAGGTATACCGTACTTGCCCAAGACCTTGGAGAACTAAGGTGGGCTGTCTCCCCCCCCCCAGGACTGGCTGCTTTTTTGTTTGAGTTATAACTATTCTAAGAAGACTCCCCCTTCCCCAGGTGTCAGACAAGCTCTACTCAGGCCTGGGCACCAGCCACCACTGCTCTTCCCCTGTATGTGGCATTGCCACCTTTTCTAACCATCCTTTGCTGCTGTCCCTTTGACTGGATTGGTCACAGTTTGGAGTGGGGGGTGGGATCTGGTATGGGCATCTGAAATACACTGCAGATCATGCTGCTCTTTAAGACACAGCTCCAGGGCTGTTGAAAAGTTGGCAACTCTAGTGTAGATATTCATTTACTCTGAATCTAGGCTGTCATGCCCTGCTTTATAGAGCAGGGTGTGTTACTTAACTGGCTGTAGCACTTTGCATTTTACAGTTTGTTTACTAATACTGTACTGTGGAAGGAAAGTGAATCCTAGAAACAGTCTTAAAAAGGCATTTGTCTAAAGGAAAAATATTAATCAGGGGCAGGAATACACTGTAAGCAGGAAAGAGGGATTCTGGCAATTCGGGGCAGTTGAAGGTCATTCTTCTTCCACAATCTCTGCCTTGTTTATTTAGTAACAAGTAGCTTGGGGTTAAGGATGGGCATATCTCCACTTTAGGCTATTCTCAGTTTCTCATTTTTTCTAGCCATGGTTTGCCACATTTCCACAACAGCTTGTGTTATTTTTTAAAAGTCCTCACAAAATTCACCATGATTTGAGTGTGCATCTCTCCTAATTTACCAATTTTGCCTGATATTCATTTTTGCAAGCCGTTTCCCTTAATAATAATGCAATTTTGTAAGTTGTTTTCCCACCAGTCTGTTCACTGTATGCTCTTTTTCCAAAAATGCAAATTTATGTACATCTCTTTTGGTTGGGGAACTGTATCACAAAATTCAAAGAAGCACAAATTTTGAAAAATAGCTCTTTTGCAGCTTGGATATTGTTTTGAGAAGTGTGAAGCAGGTTGTTTTGCATTAAAATGAGAACCAAAATTGAATGTCTCCCCCATCCCTAAATCCTAGTCGCATGCACACAGCAAGGCTTTTGTTTTGTTTTTTACAAATGCAATTAGAGAAGCAGCCAAATGACAGCTGTTGGAAGTGTTAAATTAGGCCAAGGACTCCAAGTAGCAAAGTTTGGTTATATTACATAATTTATTGGAACGCAGCATAGCTGTGTTAGAAAGTGGAATGACTGATAGGGAACAAAAGGCTGTGTTTGTATTCTAAGGAAACATTCGTGACTTCAAGGTGGGGGCGGGCAATTGGCAGGTAGAAAGGTGTGGCTCTCTAAAATATATGCTATTATAGAGAAGTTTCCAGATGTGCTCTCCCAAACCGACATTCCCAACATGTTTCAGCGATATCTACGCTGCCTTGGTCATGACCACAGAATGGAAGATGGAAGGACGTGCTGGCTGGCAACATAAATCCCACTGTGTGGGAATCCCTTGCAGATGATTTCAGAGCCTGGAGACAATCAGTCAGGTCCTACATCCATAGCAGTGACTAGAGGAGGAATGACCGCTGGGCGGAGCACAGAGAGATTTAGGGAAATGTGGCCACTTCAACTACACTGAGGTGAGAGAGCGCCGCAACAATGGAAAGCAAGAGGCGTGGGGCACCGAATTAGGGCATCACACAGGGCACCACTGAAATGTTAAGGAACAAAGCCTGCCAATCCTGAAGATTCTATTTCCTTGCCTTCCTCACATGGTTGATGTAAGGATCAATTCAATCCTGTTCTGAGATCCTTGAAACCAGGGGAAAATAATGCAATGAACAGCAGCCCTAGAAAATCCCCAGGGAACACCTGATGCTGTAGCATTACTTGGAGCTAAGCTAACCCACCAACCCATCACACAGGCCCTATTCCAGGATGCTCCATTACATTATCCTCTCCCCCATCAGAGTCTTTCATGGTTACTTGGCATGCTCAGCTATTAAAAAAATGGCCTATGGTGATAACATTTATTAAGGTTAGGAACGGCTAACAGTCACATGTGCTTTTAGAAAAAGTGAGTATTTTTATAATTAGGGATAAAAGAATCTGTCAGTTTCAAGACTTTGTTTCTCATTTTTCCGGTACTTTGCAGTTCTACAGCAATTTGTGATTTAATAAAAAACAAAACCATGAAAATTCAACAGCATTTTTGTATGCAGTTTTGACTAATGTACATATTTTTACAAGCAATTTCCCCACGTTTATGAACATTGGTTGAAGAACTGCATTACAAAATTTGGAAAAGTGCAAATTTTGCAGGCTGGTTGTGTTTCAGTTCTCATACTGGTTTGGAAAGTGTGAATTGGTTAGATTCGCCTTTAAATGCAAACTGAATTGAATTTATTCCCATCACTGTTCATAATCTACTTGCTTTCTGATTGCCCAGGATCCAGTAGGTCCTTTTTTTACTACACTGGGAGTAATTTGATATTTATATTTTATTATATGCAATTCATACTTACTTTTTATGTATTTGCTGTTTGGTTTTATTCACTTGGTAATGATAAAATTTAATTTTTAAAAGCTGTCTGTGTGTATATATATGTCCGCCAGTCAGCCAACCATGCCAACTTCCAGGATACTTTATTTCATCCTCTATCCCAACAATGGATAGTTAACATTCTCTGACCATGGAGCATGCTCAGTTCTTATTGGCCTGCTTGGTGGTCCACCCACTGCCCACACACTTTGGTTCAATAAGTATTTTTTAAAAAAATACTTCTGCAAACCTTGGAGTTACCCTGAGCTTGTTGGTACTTTCCTCTTCTGCATGGATGATGCCATTTTGTCTACATGAAGTTCCACGGTTGGATAATGAGTTTGCTATTAGTACAGGAGACAGATGGAAGCTCCATCTACCTAAATGCACTTTTGAATCCCAAAGATGGTGCTGCTTAGGTTCTGTCAGTCAGTCAAGTCACTCCAGGCGGCAGCATCATCCCCATCGAAGCTACCACGAGAGGCCTATTTGAGGGATCTTTGAACTCTTCAGGCGGCTACTTTGATGGTGCACTTAAGCCAGATATGGTGGTTGCCCATGCATGAATGATGGTGGTTCTAAAAGCCTAACCATCGTTGTGGTGTTCATAAGCTGTCATTCCCTGTAGTGACGATGACAGCTGGCAATGCGTGTGAACTCTTTGCTGATGACATCTATCCTTAAAAGAAGAGAGGGTTGGGGAAGGAGGGGGAGGAGAAGTTCTGGCATTCTGGGCTTATTTCCTCCATATGACTTCCACATTCTTTTTTTTGGGGGGGGGGGTCACAACTAAGACCTGGTGAAACACACAAACCCCCGTTCAATATTGTTTCAGCTCTGAATTTAATAGGTGGCTGTAGGTAAGCTGTTCTCCCTGTGCTTCAGGCCCCTACTTGCAAAGTGGGGCTAATAATTATACTGAACTTACAGGTTTGGAACGAAGCATCTTGAGCAGTCTAATGTGCTTATAAATGCAAAATATTCTGAGTATAGTGTACTGTACTGTTGCAAAACAGTGACAAAAACCCCAGCAAGAATCAGCTTGCTTGCTTGTTTATTTATTTAGGCAGACATTAAAAAGGGGGTTTCTCTTGTTATGTGTCTGCTTCTGTATCCCTTCCCCAAGCTGGATATATCCATGTCAGAAAATATGTAAATAGTTTTAGGTAAGCATGTCATTTCTTTATTCCATCACTATTTTTTTAATTGGAGAAGGAGCATATCATCATCATTATCGTGCACCCTCTAAATGGAGGTGGACAATCACAGGGTGATTGCAGATCAGTCTTTATTTGAGCACAAAGGTCAACACCATTTATTAAAGTTGTATATAATCACTTTTCCTATTTAACTGTCTCAAATCACCTCTGGCTGTATTATTCAATAATGAGAGGGGAAGAGACCTCTCAAGCGAAGGTATTATTCTAGAGAACTGAAGATAAGTTCTCTCTAAAGTTCCTATTAAAACCACTTATGGAAAATGTTTTGTTTTACCAGGAGATGTGTACTAGCAATGGTGAAATTTGCAATATCGTCCACACTTCCGCTTGTCCCACCACTTTCCCCTAGGGAAATCTGCTCTTTACTACTGAATCGGAGCAAACATCAGTTTGGTTTTCTGTGGAACAGATCAAGCCAATTGTGGACGATCCCTCAGTTGTCTTAAGATAGTTAGACTTTTCCAAAAGTCTGAGGCTGGCACGCATTAAGTAGGCTAGGCAGGAACATTTAGCAGAGGAGAGTGATCCAGTAGTCATACATTCTGCAGCATGAGAGAGAATGAAACTCCTGACAAAATGCACCAGTCTTTGTGTGTGGTTGTTCACTATTGGAAGTACTATTACACCCCTAAAATGGCTACTCTAGCACTGTCACATGGAAGGCTGAGTAGCACTTAGGACCATAGGAAGAAGTTTATACCAGATTGCAGTATTAGTCTAGCACCGTGTTGACCCAGGGTGGTATTCAACCAACCTGTCCTGTCAGTGAAAGGATTTCCACTTGTGCAATAGGACTTTCCCTCCCTCTTCTCCCTTGTGCCCCCCCCCCCAAATCTGCTCCAGAGGCTTGGGAGATCCCCTGAAACAAATTTAGCAGGTGCGCAGGGGGAGAAGAGGAGACTGTTCCTTTGTGCAAGCAGAAATCCTTGCACTGATGAAATGTTCACTTAGTGTTGTACTGGATTCCACCCTTGGACTGGCAATGGTTTTTTGGCTGTTGATGGAAAACAAGCCTGCCTGCCTTTGCCCTAAAGGAAAGTTTGGAACCTTTGGTGGTTCTGTGGCCAGGCGAATGTGGTTTGCAACTGAGATATCCTGCAAATATCCAACACGTTAAGTTGTCCTTTGCTGAATTGAGCAATTGGTCTTGTCACATCCAGGAAGATGGTACCAAAGCAGTGCAGTGGAGAGTTCTGTGTGTGTGTTTGCATGTTTGGTCGTTATGTGGGGGATTGTGGGTGAACCAGCAGTGAGTGTGTGGAGGTGATGTTTGAGTGACCCAGTGCCTCCAAACATCTAGCATCTTGGTACGCACAGAACCAGCGTGTGCAGGCTAGTTCTGGACTCCAAAATGGGAGAATTTCACATTTTTAGGATTTGTTATTGACTTTACTTATTGTGCTTGATGTGTAGCCATTTGATGGCATGTGTTCTTTTGGGAGGTGTAGTCAATTACTGACTATTTTCCAATGCCTTATTCTTGACAAATCAACATAGTTGCACTCTGATTTTGCATCTTGGGAGAAGGGGACCTGAACTAAGTCACTCCTGCTGAGACTTGAGCCAGGAGATGAAATTAGAGCTTCAGTAACATCATGGGTAAAATGTGTGTGTTACTCTCTTGGCTCCCTAAAGAAATCAGAGTACAGCAACTGGATTATGTTGAGAAATGGGGGTGGGGAGAAGCCATATTGTCGCCTTCTTGAGAGCCATTCATTTTGCTTTCCGGTATGATTAATGAATTAAAGATACAGTATATTTATTTTATAGCCTGATTATCTTTGTGTAATAAATCTAAACACCAGTGTCTGCCAATACAGAAAAGCTAGCATATTTTTTCTTCTCTTTTAAAAAGGACTACAAGCCAAGTCGAACTTCTTATCTTTCAAGTTAAAAAAAAGATATATTTTTGCCATTATATTATTGTTCCCCTCGAAATCCAAACCACAGAGAAATAAATTGTTCAAAGGGATAGCAGTAAAATGTTAAACTCTACAGAACGTTTTGCTTTTGCTATGCTTGCAAATGAGTGTCTCATTATTGAAATAGTATTCCACTGAGAGATAATTGACGTAAAGCATTTACTTCACCTAATTTCCCCCTGATATTTATGTTTTATATTTTAAAATGGGAGACGGTGAAGAACAAATAGATTGCATTTCTTTAAATATTTCCTACAAAGAGAACTATAGTGGACTTACAATGCAATCATATGCATGTCTACTTAGAATAAGTCTTGCACAATTAGATTTGTAGGATTTACTGCCAGGTAAGTCTGCATAGTATTGCAGCCTCAGAGTGGAGAGATCTACTTTCAGATGTATTTATAGTTATTTAATAGACTCATTTTCCAGAAAACAATGGCCTGGTTTTCATGTAATGCCAAGCCAAACCATAACTTAGTGCAACTGTGTACATTTGTGGAGATAAGACTGTGGGCACTTTGCTTCTCGGATCCAGCCACTGCTGCAATGTTGTGAGCTATGTCATGGTTTGGCTCAGTGTGTTATGGTTTGTCTTGCTCTAGCGGTTTGTTCTTGGGTTACAGGAGGAGACAAAGCCCAAGCCCAAGTTCAGACAACACGCCAAGCCAAAATATAGCAGGAGCAAAACAGCTGCCATCTCCTCTCTGTGAGGAGGCGCCCAAATCATTTTTGACATAATAGGCATCACTGAAACCTGGTGGGATAAGTCCCACGATTGGAATGTAATAATGGGGGGATACAATCTATTTCAGAGAAACAGACCAGACAAGAAAGGAGGAGGAGTGGCGTTATATGTCAGGGATGTGTATACCTGTGAAGAGATCCAAGATTTAGAACCTCAAAGCCAATGTGAGAGCATTTGGGTCAAAATTAAGAGAGAGAAGAATAACAGAGACCTCATTGTGGGAGTTTACTATAGACCCCCAAGCCAAACGGAGGACATAGATGATGCCTTCCTGGAACAGATGGCCAAGCATGCAAAAGGAAGGGAGATAGTAGTAATGGGGGACTTCAATTACCCGGATATTTGTTGGACGTCAAACTCAGCCAAGAGCATAAGGTCAAACAGATTCCTCACTGGCCTTGCAGACAACTTCATTGTCCAGAAAGTGGGAGAAGCAACAAGAGGAACAGCCATTTTAGATCTGGTCCTAACCAATGTTGATGACCTGGTTAGTGGGGTAGAAGTGGAAGGATCATTAGGCGCGAGTGATCATGCTCTTCTGAAGTTTACTATACAGCGGAAAGGAGCAGCCAAGCATACTAGGACTCAATTTCTTGACTTTAAGAAAGCCGACTTCATAAAACTTAGGGAAGTGCTGGGTGAGATCCCATGGACAGCAATACTAAAAGGAAAGGGAGTTCATGATGGCTGGGAGTTTGTTAAGAGGGAGATAGTAAAAGCACAACGTCAGGCAATACCAATGAGACGGAAACATGGAAGGTGCCTAAAGAAGCCAGGGTGGCTATCTAAAGAACTTTTAACTGAATTAAGATTAAAAAAGGATGTGTACAAAAAATGGAAAAGGGGGGAAACCACCAAAGAGGAATTCAAACAAATAGCCAGCACGTGTAGACACAAAGTCAGAAAAGCTAAAGCACAGAATGAACTCAGGCTTGCTAGAGAGGTTAAAAGCAACAAAAAAGGCTTTTATGGGTATGTTCGTAGCAAAAGGAAGAACAAAGAAACAGTGGGGTCACTCAGAGGAGAAGATGGTGAAATGCAAACAGGGGACACAGAAAGGGCTGAACTCCTCAATGCCTTCTTTGCCTCAGTCTTCTCCGATAAAGAAAACAATGCCCGACCTGAAGAATTTGGAGCAAATGATTCAGCAAAGGAAACACAGCCCAGAATAACTAAGGAGACAGTACAAGAATATTTGGCTAGTTTAGATGTATTCAAGTCTCCAGGGCCAGATGAACTGCATCCAAGAGTATTAAAAGAACTGGCAGATGTGATCTCAGAACCACTGGCAGTCATCTTCGAGAAATCCTGGAGAACAGGCGAAGTCCCGGCAGACTGGAGGAGGGCAAATGTTGTCCCTATTTTCAAAAAGGGGAAAAGAGAGGACCCAAATAATTACCGCCCAGTCAGTCTGACATCAATAGCAGGGAAGATTCTGGAGCAGATCATTAAGCAAACAGTCTGTGAGCACCTAGAAAGGAATGCTGTGATCACCAATAGTCAGCATGGATTTCTGAAAAATAAGTCATGTCAGACTAACCTGATCTCATTTTTTGACAGAATTACAAGCCTGGTAGATGAAGGGAACTCAGTGGATATAGCCTACCTTGATTTCAGTAAGGCATTTGACAAGGTGCCCCATGATATTCTTGTAAAGAAGCTGGTAAAATGCGGTCTTGACTCTGCTACCACTCAGTGGATTTGTAACTGGCTGACTGACCGAACCCAAAGGGTGCTCATCAATGGTTCCTCTTCATCCTGGAGAAGAGTGACTAGTGGGGTGCCACAGGGTTCTGTCTTGGGCCCGGTCTTATTTAACATCTTTATCAACGACTTGGATGATGGACTCAAGGGCATCCTGATCAAATTTGCAGATGACACCAAACTGGGAGGGGTGGCTAACACCCCAGAGGACAGGATCACACTTCAAAACGACCTTGACAGATTAGAGAACTGGGCAAAAACAAACAAAATGAATTTTAACAGGGAGAAATGTAAAGTATTGCACTTGGGCAAAAAAAATGAGAGGCACAAATACAAGATGGGTGACACCTGGCTTGAGAGCAGTACATGTGAAAAGGATCTAGGAGTCTTGGTTGACCACAAACTTGACATGAGCCAACAGTGTGACGCGGCAGCTAAAAAAGCCAATGCAATTCTGGGCTGCATCAATAGGAGTATAGCATCTAGATCAAGGGAAGTAATAGTGCCACTGTATTCTGCTCTGGTCAGACCACACCTGGAGTACTGTGTCCAGTTCTGGGCACCACAATTCAAGAAGGACACTGACAAACTGGAACGTGTCCAGAGGAGGGCAACCAAAATGGTCAAAGGCCTGGAAACGATGCCTTATGAGGAACGGCTAAGGGAGCTGGGCATGTTTAGCCTGGAGAAGAGGAGGTTAAGGGGTGATATGATAGCCATGTTCAAATATATAAAAGGATGTCACATAGAGGAGGGAGAAAGGTTGTTTTCTGCTGCTCCAGAGAAGCGAACACGGAGCAATGGATCCAAACTACAAGAAAGAAGATTCCACCTAAACATTAGGAAGAACTTCCTGACAGTAAGAGCTGTTCGACAGTGGAATTTGCTGCCAAGGAGTGTGGTGGAGTCTCCTTCTTTGGAGGTCTTTAAGCAGAGGCTTGACAACCATATGTCAGGAGTGCTCTGATGGTGTTTCCTGCTTGGCAGGGGGTTGGACTCGATGGCCCTTGTGGTCTCTTCCAACTCTATGATTCTATGATTCTATGATTCTATGATTCTATGCTGCCTGAGACAAAGAACAATATGTCCCCACACCCCATTCAGCTCAATACTCGCAATGAGACAGTGATTTCTGCTCCTAGGGGAGAAGACTCAAGCAGGCCGTGTGATGCCCAACTCTGTCCTCCATCCAGGTCCAGCCCTGCCATTAGGCGGAGTGAGGCAACAGCCTCAGGCAGCTCATTTTGGGGTGCCATGATTTGTGGTTGGTTTATTTTAAAAGAATTGTTGCATTTTTACCATCAGGGAGTGGGAGAGTTTCTTGTGGGTGATTGAATTTCATCTCAAGGTGTAAAATAACTTGGATACAACAGAAACGGAATGGGAGTGTGCCATTTGCTGCTCTGTCTCAGGCAGCAAAAAGTCTTGGGCAAGTCCTGCCTGTAAGACACAGTGGTTGGCTCATTGCTCCACCAGGCTGCTGCCCCCACCATCAGCATCTGCTGCCTGAAGCAGCTGCCTCCATCTGCCTAATGCTAGGAATGCAAACTTGCTGATTCCCCCCCCCCCCCCGCAGTGACAGCTACTAGATAATAGGGCCTGTTCTGTCTACATTGGGACACTTGAAGCAAAGTTTGGTTTCTTGCCCCATCTCTGGTGTCTGTGTTTCTTCACATTGGAAAAGTCATTTTTTCTCTCTCCAGCACTGCAGGGAGAATGCGGGCAATCTGTTTATTTTTGAAACCTTTTCCCCTGCATTCAAATCCCTGGACTGTGTGACTCTTGGCTATTTTTTCCTTTCTTCTTTTAAGCCAATGTGATTCAAAGGATAACTCTTTTTCCCTTCGCTTTCTGAATATGAATTACTTCTTTCAAAAATGACACTACTTGGCACAATCAAGCACATTTTTTAAAATAAAAAAATCATATAAAAATCACTACAGATCTTGGGCCAGCTTTCAAGAGTTTGCTCCTTTCCCGGCTTACATTAGATCTTTTGAGATGGAGGTAACTGGGCATTTTTATTTTCCAGTGACAAGAAATATTCTGCAATCAGATAGGCATATTTGGAATGAATGCTCCCTGTTTTTAATTGCAATACTTCTTAACATCCTAATTAAGAACTGAGGCCTGCCACTGATTTAATGAGGAGGCAGCCATTTAGGGTTTTTTAAAAAAGTAAATTAAAGCAAATTTCTCTTGTGACAAGTCAATAAAACAATAGAAAAACATGGTGTCTTATTCTCCCCCCCAAAAATGTATCTCTTTTTCTCAAGCAGTCAACATCTGTTCCTTGTTTCAGTTGTAGATGTTAATGCTTGCTGCCCCATGACAGGTAAACTGTAGAGGGACCTGAAGACCGTGTCGCTTTTCATTAGTCGATCATTTCCAGTTCCCTAGGCCACCAGGGCTGTGGCTCATCAGACAAAGTTTTGCTGTGCCGTCGCCTCCAATATCTGCCAGGTGAGAACAGGCACACATGTTTTACATGATGTAAGACCAGCGCTTAATTTCTAAAACTGGAGTTACCTTGGCTGAAGACTGACCTGGTGCTGTCTCATGCCCTATTCAGTATTGGGAAATAAATTTATATAATGTTGTTTCTAAGTGTTGAGCAAAGGGATTTTATTTATTAAGTTTCTATTCTGCCCTTCATCTGAAGATCATTGGGCAGTTTACAATATAGAAACACAAAAATACATAGCATAATAACCAACAACAACAACCACCACCACAATACCCTCACAGTATAAAAAGCCATAGATTGTTTAATTAGCCAAAAGCCTGGGAGAAGAGGAATATTGTTATATTCAGCATTACACCAGTTAAAAACAACCATAATATCAGTAATGGCATGCAAGTAAAAATGTGATCGGAAAAGCAATCCTCACATTCTCTGCCTGAATATTGTTTTGTATTTTGCAAATAGCAAAACTAGGGGCTCCGATGCTGCATTTAATTAACTGAAAATGTTGACAGCTCATTTGATAAGCTTTTTGAGCTGCAAACGAAATTGGTTTCCCACTTCTCACTTGACTGGTGTCTAATGTGGTCTCCTTTAACCTATCAACTGTCCAGCTGCTGAAAGCACCTAAGCCAAAGTATCTTAACACATGGAACTAGTCTGGCTTCAGTTATCCATGCTTTTTATTTATTATTTTATTTACTACCCATTTTGTGTTCTCATATTGTGTTTTTTATGTTGTGAACTACCCCGTGATTTTAGGATGAAGGGTGGTATACAAATTAAATAAACAAACATTTTTAAGATGGTCTGGAATGTCCTCTTCCAGGAGGCTTGCCTGGTGCCTATACTGAGGCCACTCCAGTGTCTGGTAAAGACCCTTCTGTTTTTTCAGCTTTTTAAACTTAAACAAGATGAACCTGAAACAACAAGAAAAAGTTTTTGCACACAGTGCTCCTCTTCAGGGTTACAGCCAGCCATTGTGTCTTCCTAGAGAATCCTTTTCTTCCCTAGTTTTCTGCCTCCTCACTCCCACAGTCCAAGTTGCTTCCTCTCTCAGCATGCTCAGTTGTCTTTGGGCTGTTCTGTCCTTGAGAGTTTTTCTCTGCAGTTTTGTTGTTGTTGTTCTTGTGCCTGCAAACGTTGTGATACTCCCCTCTTGTCTGTGGATGGTGCCATTTTGGCTACACAAGGACCAGCACTCACTGAATTAAGTTTGCTATTGGTATACAAGAATGGCCTTAGTTTGATACTGTTCCTTGAGGTCATAGTTCTTATGCATTTGTTTTTGTTGCATGTTTTGTCTACGTTATGTTATTTTAACACGTGGAAACTGCTCTGGGAGTAATATTGAAGGATGGGAGGAATGGCTGGATAATAAAGCTGCCTTCCTCTGCAAGGCCATCAATATTGTCCACTCTATCAGTGTGTCCCCAGGGTTGCTTGAATTTGGGACCTTGTGCATGCAAAATAAGGGTTCCTCTGTTCCTTCAAAATAGAAGAAAGAATACAGCAAGATAAAAGCAAAAAGGAATAATATTGGTAATAGGGCTGTCATTATCACGGCGTAGCATCTTAGACAGCGCATCTGTGCTTTATGTGCATGTTCTATGATGAAGTATCATGGTCTCGGGAAAAATGAAACTAGATTTAATTTTTTTAAAAAAACACACACAAAAATCTCAATGTGCCCAGCTCAAATTGCATTTAAACTGATGCAGAGGAACAAACTGTGATTTATTTATTTTGATCTGTTTCTGGGGATTTATGAATGTCCGGGTGTGAGTATTGGTTTCCTGCTGTGTCAAGCCTTTGAGTGCAGATTTGCTTTCTGTGGGAAATGCTTGCATAATAGAAAAGAGATGAAGGGGAGAAAAATCTGTTAGGAAAGTCAGAGGAGGTGGAGGCAATTTTAGCCAGGGCACTGTTCTTAGAACAGGAGGGCTGCTATTTCACCTTTTGGAGTGAGCTCTTTTCTTTGAAGGGCCGCTGTATGGTTGCTAGCGCAGGTGTACAAATTCCAAATGCCTTCAAGCCATTTCCAAAAATAAGTAAAGAGCTCTTCAGAATAATAATGAGGACTTGGGCTTAAATATAGGAAGGTCAGTGCACATTTTCATGTGGTAAAACAGACCTGTGAAAATTACAAGTTTGTAACAGTAAAAACTTTGGAAAGTTCTGTAAAATAAGATTGGTGTGTGTGTGTGTGTGTGTGTGTGTGTGTGTGTGTGTGTGTGTGTGTGTTGCCCTAGGAAGGCCAGTATACAAAAATCGATTTCTGGGTACTTACCGCAAAAAAATATATATAAAAAAATCTGTGAACCATTTAGTTTCTGATAAAGGAGTTTGGGATAACCAAGTTCTGAATGATAGTAGGGTACCAGGTTTTTGCAGTGGTATTTGTGTGTGCATTATTCAATACGCATATTTATATACAGAGGGGGTTAGATACCCCTGTGAGACAATTCAGCTTGAAGTATCGCTGCCTTTAAAGATAAATAAGGATTGAGTCAATTTCGATGACCTGGGATCCTATCCAAAGACAACTGGCGCCAAGAAGTGCTTTTGCGCTGACTTCAGTGGATGTTGGATTGGGCCCCAAGGCTTACATCGTCATTACCACCGCCAGTAAGTGGGCTCTACAGTAATACAGCGGATTGTATGTCGGAGACGATTCGCTGAGCCATCTTTTTCAGAGAGCTGTTTCCTGAGCAAGGCTTGACTCCCAACTGTCTGTGTTCAATGCAAAAAAGAAAACAGAGAGACTGCAGCAACAGTGGCTGAGGATTACGGCAGCAGCTAGACATAGGATCCTTGAGATATGTCATGCTATAAGGTTATATCATTTGATCACCTAATCTATCTTGTAAGAACATTCAGGCTTTTGAGTTTCACAGAGCTATTCTCCTGGTAAATAAAACAACCACCAGCATGTTGTTGTTTTAACAGAGAATGGTGCAGTGGCAGGTGTAGGTTTACTAGGGTTGACCTTTTGAAGCCTGCTGCAAGTCTGCAGTAACCTTGTACATGAGTGGGCAATCATGGTATTCAGCGCGCAATGCTGAGAAACTCAAGTGCTCGTTTTTGAGTCTAGGTTTCTAGTCCATCTGAACATTGGGATTCCATTGGACACAGGGCTCAAGGTGGATTCTTGTTCATCCCCAAGTTACGCTGTAGGTAAGGTATTCCAGAAATTGCCCATTACATTAGTCTAGCCTTGAAGGTTCCACAGACACGAACAACAGGCTGAGATCCAAAGGGTCACATGTATTGTTCTGCACATGCAGTGGGGCTTCTCTAGCTCCTCCATTGCTTGTCAGGTCCTTGCCATTCCTGTGATTGGGAACCTCTCTGGATCAGGGTTGCAAAATCGTGGCATGCACAAATGGTTACCCTTCCTGCATGAACATGGAAGTGCTTTCTGCTTGCACATGAGGGCTCTTTGGATCACAGCTGTAACATTCAGGTTCACACACTGGAAAAGTGTGTGTTTTGATTTGGTTGCAAGGAAAACCAAAATTACAAAATAGGGTAAGTGTAATTTTCTAGGGCAAGCTTCATCCTTATCTCCATGGCCATTTTTCAAGTGCTGGTAGTCTATGAGTCGAATGTACTCTACTTCCTCCACCCTGGGTTCATTTGCATTCTCAAGAGATCATGCATTACCTTAGACAGGCTTTTGTTCTGTAAAATATCTGGCCAGCTTTGCCTCTGCACACATACCCTTGCCTACTTTAGGCTAAGATGCCAAAAATGTGACCTACTGACAATGTGAAGAACTTGTCACGGAGGGAACAATGAGAAAAATAACCTGATTGTGTCTGAAGAACTAAATAATTTGGCTACGAAGTTAACCCAAATAAGCTTAATTTGCCACTGCTGTTTGGGGTTTGCAGACCTTCAAAATAAAAAGGTCGCAGAAGTGATTTTGGAAGAGGCTGTTTCTTTACATATTTCTCAGCCACAGCCTCTGTAATGTCTTGCTGCTGTTCATAGCTTTGCAAAACAAATGGGATGTAATTATCTTGGAAAGTGAGAGAGTAGTGGCAGAACTGCCTGTAAGGTGCTATGTCAGAGTGGTTGCTGTAGCTGCAAAAATTGAAAAAGATCTGATGGCCATCAACTTGGATGACTTTAAAAGATGATTAGGCAGATTCAGGAAAGGTAAGGATACCTGTGGCTTCTAGTCATTGTGGCTATGTTCACCCTCCACTGTCAGAGGCAGTATGTTGGAAATCACAAGTGGTGTGAGTGCTGTTGTGCTCAGGTTCTGTTTTCAAGCTGCTCGTGAGCATCTGATTAGCCAGTGTGAGAACATGATGCTGGGTTATATGGGTCCTTGGTCTTTGACAGTGCCAGGTGATTCTAGATTACTGTGTCAGTACCATGTGGTCCTACCTTCCATAGACAGATGGCCAGAACAGCAGTAATCACAACTCGTTGCTAATGGTGCTGAATAGAGGGAGTCAAGGCTATTTCTTAGCAAAAGGCTATTGATGGAGAAGTTTGGCATCTGTTCTCTTGTCTGTGGTGCCCACACAGACTTGGGCTGACACTGAATTTCTGCATCAATGTTCTTTCCATAACATTCCTAGCAGCGCAGAGCCACACAGTTCACATAACTAGGTGCATGAGGCCAACACTTAGTGATCATGGAATCACAGATGTCAGTACCAGAATGGGACTAGAGGGCAATGCTATCTTCTGTTGAGAATGGTTTTGTTTTGTTTTTTTAATAAAAAAGTAAGGTTTTGGAACTCCACCCTGATGACGATAACAACTTTTTCCGTACGTTCTCCAATATCCCATAGAGGTGCTTTGTTTCCTCTCTTGGTTTGCACTTTCCAAATGTTACAAGGTTACACTGTAAAGTGGCATTGCCAGCAAACAAGGTTATATACGTCTTTGCTGCCATTGCAAGCACATAAGTCAAAGTCATTAATGGTTGCTTAGTTTGTGCTATTCTCACCTCTGGGCCAGAATGTCAGAGTTCCCTATGCTCTGACAGGGCTTGGGATCATACCAACTCTGACACTGCAATGCAGTGCAGGCAAGGAGGATAGTGAGCCAAAATGTTGGTCAAAACACTCCATCACTGATACCTACTACCTGAATTAGTTCTTGTGTTTCAGGCACTTTCCCATAACAGAATAGAACACGGCTAATCCTTGGGTTGGAGAACTGATCTGGCCAAGGCCCCATAAATTTTAGAGATTGTGGCAATAATAATAATAATAATAATAATAATAATAATAATAATAATAATACATATTGATGATGATGATGTAGTCCTAATAGAGATGCAAACTGCGCCATTCCCATTTATCAGACTGATTTTATGCAGGGAGCAGGGATCAGTTCACTTGATGGTCAATGAATCAGCTGAGGAGAGGGAGCTGGGTGTGTATGCGCGTTCATGCGCATATAAGAATATGGGTTGGCCACACATTCCACTGGGATGGAGCCCCTGGAGTGTTAACCAAAAATGAATGCAGGCCAAAAAAGGAAATCCACCCCTAAAGTAGAATAAGAAAATGTGTGTTAGGCTTTCGGGTAACAAACACCTTTCCTTCCGTTGCCTATCTCCCTCCAGCTCATATGCTGCGTTCTCTCCAGCCCACCCCAGTCGCTCTGTCTTTCTAGCTGTCGTCATCTGGTGTTCCCAGTGGATAGACTTGAATGACAGAATTGGGATTACACCTCAGCTGTGGTTTCTTTCTATGACTTTTGGCACAGTGCAAGCAGTTCTTTCTCTGCGAAATGAGATTAATCATGCTCTGCCTCAAGTATAAGGATGGGCAGTGCTTTTTTCTGGGGGTACGCAGGGGTACGCATACCCTTAAACATTTTGTGAATCTTTGTACTTTTGTCCATTTACTGTATTTATTTTTCCCAATTTGAGCTATAAAATGGTGATTTTCTTAAGTCAAAATGAGAGCCCTAAACATTTTTTAAAGAAAAAAATCACTGGGGGTGGACATATCTGTAAATATTAGTTTCTCACAGTTTCTAATTTTTCCAGTCTTGAGTTTGCATTTTTTAAGCCTTCCCAAGTATTTCATAGCATTTTAGTGCACAGTTCTCCTAATATATGCAATTATTCCTAATACATACATTGTTGCAAGTATTTTTTCTGAACATCATTTCCACAAATATATGCATCTTTATCCACACTTTTCTCTAATCTACACATTTTTGTACACAATTGTTGGTTGGAGAGCTGTGTATCTCAAGATTTGTTGCAATGCAGATTTCAGAGAATAGGTGCATTTTGTTTCAGAACACATTTTTTCAGGAAGTGCATACCAGGTAGGTTTGCATTAAAATCAAGCCAAAGCAAATTTCTCCATCATCCCTACATGAGAAAGGACTTTATGAAGTGGGCCAAGACACCATTCCTCTGCTCACCTCCCACATGTCTTGCTAAAGGCAGTTGGCAATTGAGAGGTTGTATTAATAATGGTGAAATACTGCTCTGTATTCTAAAACCATGATATAGTTGAGTGGTTGTTCAAGTCTAGGTCTAGAAACCCAAAATGACTGTGTTGTATGCCTCACTGTTAATGGTCACTTCTACATCAAATATCTGATTTGTTGCGATAATAACCGTTTTCCCTCCTGACATTCAGGACTGTGTCTTTTGCATCTTTCAAAGCAAAGGAGTGATACAAAAAATACTTTTCCATTGGTTATTTTCTGATTCAGGGATAATTTAAGGGTATAAAAATGTTGAAACTAGAACTGAAATTTTACCTAGTTTGTGTTAATGCTTTGTAATAAATCTCCTGGTTCTCTTTAAGACACCGCAGTGTGCAATTTATTATAAAACTGCACTTACTGTATTTTATGTCTTACTGTAATTGGTTGTTTCATCCGATTCAGATTATATTCATGTATAATAGGAACGGGCTCCAGATAGGAATGAAGAATGATCAAATGAGAAAGTTTTTGGAAATTAAGATCCTAAACATCCATAGCAGATATATGTTATGATAGTTAGAAATAGATCCGAAAAGGCTTATGCAGTGTGCTTTAATCAAATCTTGAAAACAAATTGACTGATAAATCAAATCCTGAAAAGAAATTGACCAATAAATCAAATCTGAAAATCAAAGTGACAGATAAATCAAGTCTAAAAAGGAAAACGGGTAATATATCACGGTCATGATATGTTTATTAAAATAAGAAACTGCTTTGTACGTGGCTCTGTTTCTGCTTCCAACAATCATGTTAATTAAGTGGTTGAAGTTTTTTGGAAACAAATTACATGGATACATACTGATAAATGTGCATTCTAAATAAGTACATGGGCATCATTCAGGGACCCTGGGTGCAAACCTAAACATTTTCTTACTCAGTTGCTATCCTGCCCTTTGTGAACCCCTAGGGCAGACCACATTCCAAAAATAAAACATACACAATACAATATGCCTCCATTAAACAATATTAAGCATTTTATTAAATAAGCAAAATTCGCAACCTATATTACTCCATCTATTCCTATTTTTTTAAAATTACTCATTACAACTGATCTTTGCCTCAACTATCCTTCCCATTCCAAAAATGAACAAAGAAAATACATTTTTAACTGGTGCATAAAGTAAAGAAGGTGGGTTTTCATACTTTGAATTGCACTGCTGGTATCTGTGCTGGAGAATCAGTGTGCTGTAGTGGTTAAAGTGTTGGACTAAGACTGGTGAGGCCTGGGTTCAAATCTCTTCCCTTAGCAGTGAAGCTCCAGAATGACGTTTGGCCGGTCACTCTCTCATAGCTTAAACTACCATAAAAAGCCTAAATGAATCCCAGAAGGATGAGTTAAGTGCATATCGTGGGACTCTTGGATAGCATACTTTTTCCCCTTTAAAACCAACCAAATCTGCTAAATAAACTTATTTAAATGAATAATGCCCACTTGTGTCCCTCCCTTTCTTTTTTGTTTTGAGTAACTGTGTCAGTTTCTGTGGTGTTGTTTACAGACAGGAACCCCTCCCTTTTTTGAACCATTATCTGTAAATCAAGCAATTATGTGGTCCTCTTAGTTATGTAAATTTAACTGGTAATTTCTAAGAAAACCAGCACTGATAGGGAAGGGCAGTAGTAACCAGAGGCGATTCTAAGAACACAGCTGAGATAAGAGCACCTCTGGATGTGCACCAGCCACAAGGTTCAAATGGTATCTGTATGTGTGACTTTAGGAAGCAGCCCAATCGGTTTCAGAGCCAGTTTGTGTCTTTCTAATTTGGTACATTACTCAGGACCAAATGAGGTATTCCAACAATGAAGCTCTGCACCTCTGCCTTCACTACAGTGGGGAATCACTTACCCATTTCGCCTTTTCACAGAAGTGGGTGCAATTCTAAGGCATAGCAACCCCTCCGGAATGGATTAAGCCTGTCAAATTGTAGGCAGCCCAGGTCACAGAGCTACTTGGAAGCTTAGGAAGCCCTTATGTGACTTGAGATGTGCTTGATCCAACTCAGAAACATGAGAACCTTTCTTGAACCCCCGCTGATTCGCACAATAATTCAGGGTACATGCAAAGGGACACACACACACACCCTGGTAATTTGCTCATAACAGCACTGGCCATGACATATACCCTTTCATAGCCCTGGTGCTCCTGGAATATATATTTCCTTCATTTAGATTGCAATATCTGGATGGCAGAATTTCCCACTTCAGCTATAAAGTGGATACATAGATGGCACTGTATAAATGATATATATATTTAAAGGCTCGCTTTTTAAAAGCTCAGTATCGCTATTCCGGGGTTTGCTCTACAAGGCTGCTGATTTCCCTGGTATAACTGATTAAGACTTAAATCTGTGAATGCATCCACTCAGTGCACACAGTTTACCCCCTGAATATGACTGGAGTCATGCCTTTGTGATTTCACCCCTTGCAAAAACTGCCTTAAACCAGGTCAGGCTGTGTCCATATAGCCCTGGACCACCTGGCAGGATCTTTGGAAGAAGTTGTCTTACCCATCACCTGCTTCCTGATTTCCTTTCAACCACAGATTTGACTTGAGAGCTATCTGGTTGTTGTGCTTGCTGCCTGAAGCTGAAACCCTTCCCCACACCTGGAATGTACAGCACAGTGAAATGAATGAGTCTTTTCAAAGAGAGGTTCCCCTTGAATTAGCCTCCTCTCCCAGTTTCCTTAAGGAAACATCACTGTGTCCCTTAAAAGCTGCCACAATTTTTGTTTTCTGGTTCTATGTGCTGGGACGTTCTTCTGACTCATTCACTGAACCTTGATCGGCAGTTGTGGTGGAAAACGTGTTTTCAAGACGAAGCTTGTGAGAAAGGGGGGGGGGGAGGCAAGGAAAGAAAAAGAAGCCCCACAATGGGGGAAAGTCTTCCTTTGCCTCGCTGACTTTGATTTACACCCGTGTTAGAGTGCTATGACATTTAAAAGAAGAAGACCTAAATTGTCCTATAATAATGTGGGCATGACCGTTCATGGAGGGTGGCAGAGCTCTTCTGTCACCGCACCAAATGAAAATCTAGTTTTTTAGTGCCAATCAGTTCGGCATCGTTAACCCTTTGAGAATGTTATTAGCATTTTCAGTCAGTTCTTCATCATGGAATGAATGTGTTTCTCTCTCCCCCCACCCCCCTGCTGTCACTGGCAGTAGAGAATCTGAGGCACTAGCAAGCTGGGATTTTAAAACATTACTTCTCAGTCATGTAGCTTTGTTTGGTCACAGGATGCACCTCATTTATATAAAGAATAAAGAAGGGCTGGTAAAATTAAGAGGGAGGGTTTCTTAAAAGATCCCTGTCAGTACGGGCACCACAATACTCAAAAGTGTTCCTCGAACAATATAAGCTATACAGTGTTTGGGGGAAGTCGCAGCCTTTCGGTTCATAGTTTTGCAAATAAGTCCCATGCCACTTTACACATATGTTTTCTTGGTTGACACTGTTGACATCGACCACTTTAGCTCCTCTCCGTCTTCAGGGCAGCAGCTGCAAATTTGGCGACTCTGTGCGATATCCTACTCTTGATTGGATAGAGAGGCACAGTGATAGCCAGACCATTGGCGTTCAACATGCCTTATAGCAAATAATATTTATTATATCTAGGAATGTTGCAGTCTTGGAATGGGACAGTAAATTATTTTTTAAAATATTTATTTATTCATTGATTCAGTGGAGACAAGATGGCACCCTGTGGCACCAACTATCAGGGAGTCAAGGGATAATCACCCAGTACAGTTCTCTGAAACAAGCCCCAGAAGTAGATTCAGAACCACTGTAAACCAGTGATTCCAGTGTCCATCTCACAGTCTCTGTTCAGGAGGATACCATGGTGAATGTTAGGAGAAGCGGTTGGGAGATTAAGTAAGAATAAGCAGGATCACACACACCCTGTCCTCCCAATAAATAGGATGATGAAGGCCACTTCAGGCTCCTAACGAGACCTGAGCCCAGATTGAAATGTGTCAAGATAATCCATTTCATCCAAGAGTACTCTCTTGATCACCTTCTACAAAAAGGAGGTAACTGAGACCTGTTGGTGGTTGTCAGAAACCAATGGATAGGTTTTTGAAGGAGTGGTTGAGTCATTGCCTCTTTCATAAACGTTCTGTGATGCTTGCCAAGGCACCCTGCCAATCACATTTTTAAAAATTAAAAAAATATATTATTGGCTATTGTTTGATTGTGAGGGTTGCCTATCTTTCTCACTGTGTTTTATTTGCTTTTGGAGGTATATAAGTTTGGCCTCGGTTATTTTTAGGGAGGGTTTGGCATCACCAGCTTTTCTTCAGCAAAATTGTATTTTTGAGGTGCTTACTATAGTTCCTCTGACCTCCAAATATGCCCTGGGCCCACAAAGGTTGGGAACTCTAATCAAAGCAAAAACGTAAAAAATTCAAATTCTATGATTCTATAGTATTTATAATTGTCTGGTAGCTGTGCTGGATGAGGCTGTTCACCATAAGCCTGAGTTTCATTCATAGTAGTCCTAGTTTCTTATTGCATCATAATGCAGCCAGTAGGCTTAAAAAGAGAGTACAATGGTACCTCTGGTTATGAACTTAATTCGTTCTGGAGGTCTGTTCTTAACCTGAAACTGTTCTTAACCTGAGGTACTACTTTAGCCAATGGGGCCTCCCACTGCCGCCGCACAATTTCTGTTCTCATCCTGAAGCAAAGTTCTTAACCCGTGGTACTACTTCCGGGTTAGCGGAGTCTGTAACCCGAGGTGTTTGTAACCTGAGGTACCACTGTAAAAGGGAAAGGAAGAATTAATTTGGGAATGCTGGGCAAACAGCTTTTTCTTGTTTATTTTTAAAATTTGTATGCTACACTACATCTGCAGATCTCAAGGTGATTCACAGCACAAAAATACAAGTTAACACAATCTTTCAAAACAGACCAAAAGAAGGGTCTCTTTCCCCCTTCATGCCATTGGCTGGTGCCCACTTGAGTCCAAGATGCAAAGAACAAGGTTGTTGCTCCAGACAGTCCAGCGGAAAGCATGCATCACAGAAGATCCATACAGATAACGTTTTTATTTTTAAAAATTGCTGCTCCTTCTCTAAATATGCATTCCTATTTTTTCTCTGGTTAATGGCTCCATCTTGCAACTGGCATGTTGCTGAATGGAATGGGGAAAAATGCATAATGAAGATGCTTCCTTCATAGCTGTTTATGTTCTTTCCCTCCAAAGAGTGATGAGGGGAAAAGCAGTCAAAGTTTGGGACTCTGCTGCAAAAGCAAGACATGCTGGAAAGAAGACTGCCCATGTGGCGAGTCTTTGCATCTCCAGTTTGTTTGGATTAGCCTAGACTAAACCAATATATTTACGAAACCAGCGTCAGCCTGTGGTTGGGCCACACAAAGAATAACAGCAGGCTTCATTTGGGCAAGGAGTAATTATTCATCAGTTCCCCAATCTCGTGCGACTCACTGTTGTGACTGTGTCCTATCTGTAACTCCAGCTTTATGGCTGTTTAGACTGCCTGTCAATCCGTCTTTCAACATGCAGCCCTGACTTGATGTAGACTCACAAGCAGAGTTGCTGGTGCTTTACTCAAAAGACGTTAGTTGAATGACAGAGGAAGAAACTAGCTAGAGTTAATTGTTAGAAAAAGCCGGACGATGCCTCAACAATGTGTTTCAAAATAATCAATTCAGGCGCCCTTGAACCACGAGATGGGATTGAGAACAAGAAGCAAGATATCTAACAGGGGTGGCAAATTTGACCTTGTAGTGTAGCACTGAGCAGTGTTTCTCATTGGTGTGATACAAGGGGTGGGTGGGGGGCATTTTCTTTTCTAGATTAAAAATAGAGGCACTCTTCTACTCCAAAGGATTAAAGTTTTGTTTCTGGATTAACTTTCTGAGTAATAGGCTAACTTTCTTCCTGCAAACTAGTTAATGGAGGTATAAAAATAAGGGCGGATAGATGTCCCCACCCCAAGAATACACTGATTGCTTTGTGTGAAGGTGGAACCATACCTGGTGGCCCAAACACCAAGAAAGTCCACCCTGACTTTCTGATCACAAGGAACAACTCTGCATGTGTGGGGTCCTTTCTTATTAATGCTGAATGTGTGGCTGCTGTGGAGAGTGACACACAGAGGCATCAACATCCAGGGACATGTATACCACAGACTTGCCTGCCCCTGGCATTTTGCTTTTCCCTCCAGTCAGTTCAGGGTTCAGGGATGGGACCATCCCTTCTGGACAATAATAACACTTCTGCTGGAATTCTCTGGAGCTGTTGGCTGTAGCATGTGGCAGTGTTAGAAGTCCTGATGTGACTTAAATCGTTCCCTGGGGATGATGTCACTGCCAATATATTGGCTGAGAAAGGGGGACCAATGCTGCAAGTCCCTTCACTGGTGCAGAGCAGCAGATGCACCCAGGCTTATGCTTTGCTCCTCTAGTGATGCATTTGTATGGGAATCAGTACTGTGGAAGAAGGATGGGCAGGCTTTAGGTCTACCTGGTTTCCGTATTCTTTCACTTGAGAAAAGTTTTCTGATAATGAAACATTTGAACAGAAGTTCTGTTGAGCATAGACATGTACCCTTGCAACTGGGATTGCTGATATAAATTGCAGGAGCAAGAATTTGGCCCAGCACCATGGTTTGATGTCTGGTTAAAGCTGGGCCTGACAATGTGAATTTTGGAGCTTTTAAGGCCTGGAGCTGCAAACAGAGTGTACTATTGAGCAAAATGACTTCTTTTTTTGGCCACGGTGGGCTACAGTGCACCCTTAAGCAGCTACATCACTGCAATGGCTAAGCTGGGCACTGGATAGGTGCTGATGGCCAGTGATGGCAACAAGCAGTTTCAGCCTTTATTACATCATCAATGTATATAAGGAACTAGACAGGACAATACTTTAAAGAGCAAGCTAGCATGGGAGTCTGCTCTGTGAGTAACAGGGAGACATCTCAGCCCAACAGACAAAGCATCATGGCAAGTTAAGCAGACATGAAAGTTTGGCAGCAGGATAAGGAGGCCAGGGCACACAACTGCACCTTTCCTTTCTTTGACCATAAACCACAAAAGCAACTATGCAGGGAAATGCAAGGACTGCTCATTGTGCTTTGCAAGCGCTGATGATTGGGGATTCCAAAGTGCTGTGCAAGGCTTCTGCAAGCTCCAACTGCAAGCGCCAGCTGATTGTTGACCCATCAAACTTTGCCATCAGGGGTTAAGGAAGATATAGATCTAGCCTAGCAGATGAATCCAGTTCCCCACTACTGGCGCACAGCCTGGCAAGCCGTACAATCATGGGGAACCCCATATAACTACATGTGCCAGTGTTGCAGGTGCAGTCTCCCTTCATTTGGTATAAGTGTGATTGCATCTTTTGTGGGGGTTCAGTTCCAAGGGTTGTGCATATGCACAAAACTGCGTATGCTCACACTCTTGGAACTGTCTCTGTGTGAGCATTTCATGGCTTCCAGAGCCAGCACACAGAGAGGGTTTTTGCTTCTGTAGCAAGGCAGAGAGCTTAAAAGCTCTTACGCGTCACAAAAAGAGAGTTTATGCTCTCCATTCTGCTTGCATTTATCTTGCAGTATTTCAGCCTTCAACCACATATAGTTAAAATCTTGCAGGTTAAATGTGCAAAAGATGCAATTGCACTGTATGTGTTTGTGTGCAGAGGATATGACTGCAGAACAGCTCTATAGGTCTTTTTCTGTCTCATAAAAAAGTGAAGAAATGTTGATCCTGTGGGCCCCAGCTAAGATGGTTCTTCCTCTAAGTAGGAGACTTGATAATACTGAGCTTCTAAATAGAGCTTTGGGGTATTCAAAGTACTTCACATACATGATCTCATTAGTCTTGGAAGCATAATTATTAAAATAAAAACAAAAAATGCTGATTGATTATTGTTATTTTGGTTTGGTTTGTAGTCTCAGGTGTTGGAGAACTCTGGCATCTGCGCTGAGAATTTTAAGACAAGGTTGAAGAAAAAAAGGAAAGGGTGAAATGAAACTGCTTTAAATAATCACAGCATTAAATTTAAAGCCTTTGGGTGCTGTTATTAGATTATTATTTATTGCTTGTAACGTAGTCGTGCACAGGGGCCCTGACCAAGCCTGAGTTCATGTTACGTTCGGCACGGTATGTGCACATAGTTCTAGGCAGCGCTTAAGTTGAAGAGTTCAGAACTGAAATTGCTGGGCGATCACTTCTAATTTGTACAAAAAACGGCATTTCCCCCTCTCAAATTGCATATTGATTTATCGCCTTTAGCTTGAAACCTGTCTTATTTGGACACACTCTACAAAAGTAGGAGTAAATATTTCTGGGATACTTTTTATGCCAAGTACACCCTCTGGAGAGAGTTGGAGGGCCATGTCACAGAGTGCGAGATATTATCTTTCACCCGTTCCACTTAATGGGGAGGCAGATAGGTGGAGTTTAGAATTTATGAGACAAGAGGGTGATTCGAGCAATTTAGATGGTTGCTGACCCGGGCTCCTTTGGGAGGAAGAGAGAAATAACAAATTTAATATAATAATAATTTAATCATCATCATCATCATCGGGCTGAACGGATCTGAGTCGCAGTTGTGGAAAGGTCCCCTTTTTGGTAACCTGGATCAAAACTTAGGCCCATCTGTTCCAATATCCTGTTCTCACAGTGGTCAATCAGATGCCCCAATGGGCAGCCCATAATAAGCATGGGTGGCAGGGAGCAGAGAAAGGGGAGAAATTCCATTCAGTTCACATTCAAAGGCAAACCTATCTAATTCACATTTTCCAAAACAAAACACGAACTGAAACACAGTTCATGTTCAGCATCAACACTTCTCTGAATTTGGTAATGTACATTTCCAGTCAAGAAATGCGTACAAAAATTCAGGGGTTAAGCATGCATGAAAATGCATACGCTGGGGGGAAAGAAGAAAAAATCATTATATTAGGGAGGAATGACTTGTAGAAATGTGCGTATTTGTCAAAACTGCACACAAAAATGTGTTTCTTAGGCTAAAATGCTGATGAATTGTCATGATTTTTTAAAAAAAATAGCATATCGCTGCAGAAATGTGGAGAACTACATTTATGATTGGAAAAATAAGTAACGGGGAGCTGAAATTGGCCATTTTGTCCATCCCTAGTGGATAAATGGGGATAGTGGGGGTGGGAGACAGAAGCCTGAGTGTCACTGTAGTTTATTGCTGTCCACATGAAGCCTACACGTGCCTTTCTATGAGTTGGTTAGATCCAAAATTCCTTGTTTGCACACACTGGGACTTTCTATGTTCCATGTTTTCCCCCAAAGAGCAGCTTGACAAAACAAAACCTGGACATACCCGTAGGGATTACTGAAGGGTGTTAGCTGTGTGAACGGATCCTGAGTAGTGTTACAACTTACTGCTTTCGCATGTTCTAAGACTGCAGTGAGGGAAAGTACTTGCACATAAACTTGGGGCTATTCATCTTGTAAAAAGAAAAATGAAGCTCTAAAGTAAGACAAATGCTGAGTATGTGATTGTTATGCAAATTAATAAGCATACAGTAAACACTCAGCTTGCTATCCCCAAATTTGCTGAGTGCTTCTGATCTAGGTGAGAGGTGCACAACTCAGTTCAGAGGGCTGCTTTTATGTTTTATGGGAGGGTTGCATTGTGGGGTTAACTGCCAAATACAACCTGCCCATTCACTCTCCCCATTTGTTTCTATATCCAACAGATCTCTTTCTTTATGCCACTCTGTACGTATGTGAACCCACCTTTTCATCTACAGCTCTGTTTCTCAGCTATCCCTTCTTATTCTGTATACACTTCAGAATCCCTTCTTCTCTGCAAACTTTGCAGCTCCCTGCACCTCATTCTCTGTTAACCCTTGTTTCTAAATCCCACAAATCTTGGTCTCCTCCCACCTCTCAGATTCCCCACTGCTCTCTGCACTCCGTAACATGCCCTCTTCAGTCTGCAATAGAGTCGGCGTTAGGGCAGTGCAACCAGTTCTGCTGCACTGGGCACTGAGCCCAGGGACACCGCAGGGGGTCACAACTATAACATAGTGAATGGAGCAGAATGGAAGGTGAGAGGCAAGGGGCAGATTTTTGCCTCGCGCAGGCAAAAGTGGACTGTGCTCTACGAAAACAAATGCCATGCAATAAGCATTTAAGGTGTCACAAGACGCTTTGTTATGATCAGTATAGATCAGGCATCCTCGGCCTCGGCCCTCCAGGTGTTTTTGGCCTACAACTCCCATGATCCCTAGCTAGCAGGACCAGTGGTCAGGGATGATGGGAATTGTAGTCTCAAAACATCTGGAGGGCCGAGGTTGAGGAGGCCTGGCATAGATTATGGTGCTTTTAGGAAGGTGTAGGATCTCACAGGAGGGAATGGTCCAAGGATAGAGAAGGTCTGCAGAACGGCATGGAAACATCTTCGTAGCCAAGAGGGAGAAGCAAGTGCATGGGCCTTGCCCCTTCCACAGCCTACCTGCTCACAGTGCTTTTGTTTTGTTCTCAGTGTTTAAGCACATTTCTGTAGACACATGAGGATACATGGGGTGAGGATCTCAGGACTGGACTGGTGGCCAGATGTGGCCATCTATACATCTCTGTCTGGCCCTTGAGACTCTTCCCAGGACACATCCCTCACTAGCCCTGCTCTGCCCTCCCCTTGCCCTCTTGCCTGGCTGGCAAGTGTCCTTGCACTTTGATAATGCAGCATACTTCCCTCAGTTGGAGAGGTATGAGGTTGTGAGAGGGTAGAAACCACTGAATTTGTGTGGCTGAATGTATGGCTGTATGGACTACTGAGCAAAGGTAAAGAGTCACATCCATTGCTCCACCTACTTCTGGCTGCACCTACCTACTCTGGGCATGTGGGCCCCAGAAGTTCGCCCATGAGGGAATGTGGCTCTCAGGCTGAACCATTTCCCTACTTTTGGAGTGTACACTAGGTTATAGAAAACTAGCAGACTTCTTTCAGCTCATCTTTAAGTTGGTCTCCTCTGACCTACATACATGTTGTATACACTGGATGCTTCTCTTTGTTACTTCCCTAAACCAAGTTGCTCCCCCCCCCCCCCGTCCCCATGTCACAAGATTGCATTAAAATTAGCTTTCAGCATCCGTTCTCTCCCCAACACCAACACCACTGGCACATTTTCTGTTTGGCTTTATCCTGCAGCCCGATTGCCAAGGTTGCTGTTGCAGGTGCAAGTGCTAGAAAATGAATCTGATAGCTTATTTCTGAGCTTTGTGTTTCTCTTCCTAGTGGCTCAAGGCTTTAGAAGGAATCACTGAAAATTGTGACACTTTGAACATAATGGCGAGAGTCAGCTGGCGACCACAAGAGAGGCCCCTCTTTGCTGACAGCCTGCAGCTCTGGTTTCAGCAAGGTTCCATCCAAAATGACTGGAGCTTGAACTTGGTAAAATAATCTGTCTAGATTCCATGCTGGACAAGGAAAAGGAGGAGGGAAAACTGTACGGGGTCTGGGAAGGGATAAGAAAGGGACATTCCCCCCCCCCCATGTTTCATACCGTCAGGCTGAACTTGGATGGCACAACAAGAACATCTGCCTCCCCCTGCAGTCTAGCTGAACTGTATCTTGCAAACAATTATTAAATGGAGCCTGGCTTTCCCTTGGTTTTGACACACACCCTCTTCCACCACTGCCACAAGCACTCTTAGATATGTGAGCCCAAAGGAAATGATAGTGATGGAAGTGGTTTGACTTCACCCCCGGAGGCACACTCCATTGTCTCTTGAAACAGACGGGTAATAACAACAACAATTCGTGTTTACACACTCTTTAGCCTAGTATGTGCATTTTTCTACTCATTACTTGCCTGGAGAATTGCTTTGCAAAATTCAGAGAAGTGCGAATTTTGAAGATGCCTATATTTCAGTTCATGTGTTGCTTTGGAAAGTGTGGATGTGGTAGGTTTGTCTTTCAATGAGAACTGAATAAAACTTTTCCACTATTCCTGTTTGGCCCTTAGACCTGTTTGGCCCTGGGGCAGCACATTTCAAGGGATACCTATCATCATACTAGTTACAGGTTCAATCCTAGCATCTCCAGGCAGGACTGAGAAAAACTCTGATCAGAAAACCTTGAGAGCTGGTGCCAGTTACTGTAAAAAATAATGATCTAGATGGGCCAATCATCTGACCTGGAATAGTGCAGCTTCCTGTGTTGTGGTGTTCCTAGCACAAGATCTGAGCCTTTAGTTCTGCTTCCATCATGCTGTTCTTCTGCCCCCCCCCACCTCCCCAAATTTTACATGAACACTAAATTTGTCTAACAGTCACACCCAGGGAATTATGATCGCATGAAAGAGAGACTGGAGGTTCAAAATCATGAAACTGCTAGATTCTTTGAAGGAAGCCATAACGATTCAGCTGCTATAGTTCAGGTCATGTTGTTTTTCAATATGCATGTTGGGCAAGTGGGGTGGGGGGAGTTAAGAAAAGCTGCTATCGGGGGAAAGGTGTCTATTTTTGTTATGCAAAGCCAGCGGCCAAACCATCCACAAAAGCTTGTAATTCTTCTTCCGCTTATGCAGTGGTTTGGCCCCATGGTTTGTCGGAGATAGGAGGTGGTGAGGATGGCGAGCTCGATGCTGCTTGTGTTCCTTGGCTCTTGGAGTGCCGAGTAAAAAGCAAATAAAAGCAAAACAGCAAACCAAGGCACCGACGGCGGGGAGTGAACGGCTGGAATTTCTTTAAAATTAGCTGAGTGTAACGTGGAAGGCTGATTTTTAATTAATAGTTTTCCTCCTGGCTCTGAGCTCCGAGGGAGGACTGTCTCCTTTCTGCATTGCACAAGGAGACGAGATACGGGGAAGAACAAGGTTTTGTAACCCTGCAAGTTACTTTAGGTTGTCTTTGTTTGCCTGGAATAACACCTTCAAAAAGGAACAAAATATCTTGACTAGCAATGTGTTTTTCTCTCTCTTCGGGGAGCTTGCAGTTTCTGGCCTTGCCAGCTGAACTTGGAATCTGTACCGGTTTGGCACGATTTAAAAGACGTGTGGCGGGGGCAGAAAAGAACCCTCTTGTAAGCTGGCGACCAGTTAGCTCAATACAAAATGCAGCATTGATTTCTTTGTCCTTTCTAGGGTTCATTGGCCAATGTGCTGAGCCTGCTGGTAGCCAGCCGTTTTCCAGTGCTTTGGTGTGGTTTCTGCTCAAGGTCTAGCCATCCCAGGAATAGGCAACAGCAGAGGGTGGAAGAGGCAGGGGAGCAGGCAGGAGTGAAAAGTCTCATATATATCCTGTTACTGCTCAGGATCACGGCTGAGCTCTTTGCCACTCCACGGATCCCCCCTAATCATTTTGGGCTAAAGAGAAATAGAAATGCGAAACATTTTACCGTTCACCTTTGAGTGGATGAAGCTGAGGCCAGCAATGTTCAAAAGAAATTACTTCTGTGTCATTGCACATCATGCACAACACCTTGTCTAAACTTTATGTGTGGGACTCTAGAGTGGGGAACCTCAGGCCCAGGAGTACACTGGAGCTCTCCAGGCCTCTTCTCCTGACCCTAGAGACACTCCTCAGTATATGATATGCCTGTCCCCCAGGCTATGTCTCCTCAAGCTACTGGCAAGCAACCCCATTCCTAAGGTTGCCCATGAGGGAAAATGGCCCTTAGCCAAAAAAAGGGTTGTCATCCCTGGTGCAAAGTCTGCATGCTAGGAATCCTTAGTCCATGGAGGTTAGTGCAGCTCAGTTAATATGAGCTCACCCAGGTCTCATTGTGCTTTCCCCTATTGGCAAGGATTTGTCCCTGATTGTCAAAAGTGTTTGGACTTTGTGTTTTGTTTGGTGAGGGTTTTAAGACAATACAGTAGCTGGTTTTTGTCTGTGTGCCGTGCCATTGAATTTTATTTAAGATATTTACATTGAGCATACAAGGGTATCATCTTGTCATTCAATCATAGAACTGTAGAGTGGGAAGGGACACCAGGGGTCATCTGGTCAAAGCTAACTTCAGTCGAGGCCTTTTCAAAACTAGCAGTGAAATCCTATGCAAGTATGTTCAGAAGTAAGCCCCTTTGAGTTCAACAGAACCAACTCCAAATAGCTCTTTCAGTTTAAGTTCTATAAATAGTTAATCAAGGGCTTATCCACACTTCCGTTTCCTCCGCTCTTTCCAGACGTGGTCCATGGTTTCCAGCTCCATGTCTGAGTGCCCCCCCCCCACTTTTTTTTGTCCCAGAGCTTTCCCTGCAGAAACCCACTCTTTAAAGCTCAATCAGAGCAAACATCAATCTGTGGAAAACCTGAATTTACATCTGCTCTGATTCAGCTTTAAAGAGCAGGTTTTCGTGGAGAAAGGTTGGGGCAAAACAACAGCCGCAACAACAACAACCCATGTTCAGACACAGAGCATTAAAGTGTGGAACTCTACCAGGAAAGAGTAGGGCAAAAGATAAGCGTGGATAAGTCCTAAATACATATGAAGCTGTATTATACCAATCCTTGCTCAGTGTTGTCTACACTGGCTGGCAGAAGCTTTACATGGTTTCAGATGACTGACGTCCCCAGCTCTACCTGGAGATGCCAGGGGTTGAACCCAAGACCTTCTGAATGAAATGTTGATGCTCTACTATTGAGCTACAGTCCTTGCCCTTTTGTCTAGGTTGTGTTATTCAGAATACTCTGAAACTTTTACTTTTATGAGCTTTTTCATGGCATCTGGGGCATTTGCTTGTTATATTCCAGCAGTGTAAAAATAACAGGCTTCAGGGGCCATAAACCAACTGGAAATCAGACAGGTTTGGACTATTGCACTTCCTTGAACAAAAATGGAACAATACGAAAGCAATGTATTGTGTCTCCTTGAATTTTTAAAGTACATTTTCTGCAGTCTTCATTCAAAAGCATCTTGGTCTGCTGCGCACTTCTCTCCCCATCCCAAGTTCCCCTTTGACTGTATTCGTCCTCCACTTTGTTCCTTATAGAAACTGGAATATTGGACTCCAAATATGCTTAAAAAATAATTAGAAGTCAAATCTGTCTGGGGAAAGAGATACAGGAATAGGAAATGTGTGAGGAGGGAATGAAGTTTGAACTTTGCAATGTGCAAATATGCTTCATTCTTTGTTCTTTTTTTAAGTGAGCAAATATAACTATTCTGGAAGAGTCTGGGTTGAAAGGAAAATAAGGTAAGATCCGTAATGGGGTCCTTATGGTGCAGCAATATCTAGCCCATAAGAAAAAGATGGCAAAACTGTTTGCCATCGAGAACAAGCTCTAGGGTTTTTAAAAGGCCATTAAAAAGATATCAAAAGTTGGAAAAGAGTAATAGGTTTTCAAAAGTACTGGTACTTCAAAAAACCAAAAACAGAATGTGAAAATTCTGCAGTTACAATGGAAGGGGAAGGGGAAGAGAAGTTGGAGATGTCCAAAATGATATTGCTTATAAGAAGCACAACCAATTTATTAATCGTTTAGCAGTCCTAATAATTTTTACAGGGATGCATGCAGCTATGGCTGTTCCAAAGCAGTGGGGTGTTGTTCTGCATTATTAGTTCTTGTTGTGGATCTGGTGCAGTTTTATCTAAAGTCATAAATCCTCTGGGAGTGTCAAAGGAGAGCAGTTGTAAGTGACTGACTGATTAATTGATTGGTTATTAAATTTTTATACCGTTTAATATATTTAAAATATATCTAAGCGGTGTACAAAAAAATGAAGCAACAACAGACAACTTAAACAGAATATTACAAAAAAAGTACAGCTACTTATATTAAAGGTTACACTGATATAAAGTACCGTATTTTTTGCTCTATAATACTCACTTTGTCCCTCCTAAAAAGTAAGGGGAAATGTGTGTGCGTCTTATGGAGCGAATGCAGGCTGCGCAGCTATCCCAGAAGCCAGAACAGCAAGAGGGATCGCTGCTTTCACTGCGCAGTGATCCTTCTTGCTGTTCTGGCTTCTGAGATTCAGAATATTTTTTTCCTTGTTTTCCTCCTCCAAAAACTAGGTGCGTCTTGTGGTCTGGGGCGTCTTACAGAGCGAAAAATATGGTAACTAATGTATATAAATCAATACCATTTTTATTTCCTCCTGCACACCCTCGCTCTCAGCCTCCAGGTTCTCACTCAGTGTCCAAACAAACTCTCAGCTCACCCACAAAAGCCTCACAATGAGAAGAGTTCCTGGAAACAGCGGACATCACCCTAGTCTCTCATGCTAGACTTGGTTTTTATGGAGATCCCAAGGGGGGGGTACTTCCTCAGGCTGCCCACAGCTGGGTCTCATTCAGTTGCACTCTCCACATGCAGTTCCAGGTACAGCAGGTTTGTACAGGGGTTCCAGAGCATAGGGAAATGGCCCCCCTCCACTCAAAGCTCTTCCTTCACTCTCTGTCCTCTCCTTTTCTTCCAGGGATGCTGGGTCCAACCTTTTCCTAGAAGGAGCTATCATAGGCACCACTTCCATTGCATTGTCTTCTGTCTGCTTTGACTTAAGCCCTCTAATGTGCAGTCCCTAACACCATGGCACAATTGGCAGTGTGTGATGAAGCATCACTGAATTAAAAACAGAAAGTAATGATTAGTAAAAGAGCTCCGGACGTACATTATCCTGTATTATGGACAGAGGGTTATGTTAGTTTTATTCAGAGCAGACCCACTGAAATGAATGGACCTAAATTAGTCATAGCCATTCATTTCAATGGATCTACTTTGTGTGGTACTAAATTGGATATAACTTGATGTCCACCACTGGATCTTCTTAGCTAACACTGTTAAAATAACATCCTTACTTGGCTAATTAATATTTGGACCTATTGAGCTCAGCCTTACAAATAGCTACATCCATGGATTATTTGTGGCAAAGGTCAAGAAGAGGATGCTAAAATTATTCCGCGGCTCTTTTTAAAATTGTAACAGAGTGCAATGTGTTTTCTGCATTTTACTTTAAAAGGTATTTTTCCAACTGTGTTCTCTCTCCCCTTTTCCTTTAAAGAAAAGGTACCAAGGGAAGCACAATGATTTTTTTCACATTTGTTGTGTTTTTGTCTGAATATGTCACTAACAGAATGAACAAAGCCACCCACTTCTGTCTGTAGCAGTGGGTACTAGTGACTTCCTACTACTGTGTTTTCATAATCTGGTGTGTGGTGTCCTAGGTATCTGGTGGAGGAATGTTTGTAGGGTTCCCTATATGTTAAGTGCAAGCAAGTAGAATCTGAAGCTTTGGGAAGCTAGGTTGTACAATGGGGGTGGTCAAATCTGTCAATGTTTGTTTCTCTCAGTTTCTAATTTTTCCCAATGTTGAGTTCTGTTCTCCACATCACTTTGCAATTCTTTTTTTTTTTAATCTTCATGCAAGTTCATCACCAAATTTATTCTAATATGCACATTTTGAATGCAATGTTGCCAAATATATCCATTTTTACAAAGCAATTTCCCCAATATAATTCATTCTTGCATTCCGTTTTCCCCAATGCATGCACTATATAGCTAGAAAACAACAGTGCAAAAATCAGAGGGTGCCTGTTTTTCAGTTCAGAAACTGTGAACTAGTTTGCTTTTAAATGCAAACTGAATCAGATTCCACCCCCATCCCTATGTAGCACAGATGTAAAAACTAAGGTAAGACACTATCCCCCCCCCCCAAATCCTGCAAGATGGGAAATACATACGCTGCCTCTCTTACTTGTCATTAAGGAAACTATAGGTAGGGATGAAAATAGAAACCCCTGACAGCTTGATTTCCACTTGCTGGCAGCAAGCTTCCGTGGTGCTCTGTAAGACCCTATAAATATGCAAACGAAGGGATATCCCGCACCAGGGCTGTTGGGCCACTGTAGGACTGAATAGCATTCTGTTGCTAGCATTTTATTGCTAGTGAGCCATACAAAGTGCATCTGCTTTTCAGAGGATTCCATCAACCAAACAATGTAAAAATGTGAACCAAAAGGCAGTTAATCTGGCCTATTTATGGAGGACAGCTCCAAAGCATTTTGTTTGAAATTACTCCAGCCTGCATTGAAAGGGGGAAGAGGGGAATTCTCCACAACGGTCTCTAGATTGTATCCTTCCCTGCCTTTAAACAGATTGCTTCTCAGTCTTTTGCTTCTTTGGAATGGCAGGTCTCAAGCTGGTGTCCTTGTTGAGGCAAACTAAGCATCTGATAATTTGCTCTGGGAGCGTTTGGGGGAGATGGCAAGCCTTTAAGCATGCAAGCCACTGAATATGCAAGCTGCATGGAAGCAAAGGCATTACCTGCTTCTGCCTTCTCTTTGAAGTGGCTTTTTCTCTTCTTGGATGTTAGAAATGTCAAGAGGTCACGCCAAATAGAGGCTGGCTAGCTGACCGCCACACCAGTTTCTGATGATAGTTGCACAGTGGTGCGCCGAAGCAATATGCATCCAACTGTGTAAACGATGCTTCCTTCGGAAGCGTAGAGCTACCAGAATACAGAAAGAGCTTATGGCATGGCAAAACGGGAGGTGGGGGGAACTGGTACCTTTTGTCTCGACAAGGCCGCAGACTCGAATGATACTTTGTGATTGGCGAAAGGGAATGGAAGTACAGGCTCATTTCTGGAGCAATCTTTTCCTTTCCTCCCTTCCTTCTTCATACTGTGAGACCTCTTACTAGCCCCGTCAAGGGTATCTTCTCTCTCACACAAGGATGCCCTAATCTTATTAGTTTCTGTTCATGTCACTGAAGTCCTTAATTTTTATAAGCTGCTGCTGCAAGTTTACTTCATGATTTAGCTGGCTCCTCCCTAAAGCCACTGCTTTTGATTGTTGGCTCTTTCCTCTCTGCTTTTGGTGGGGGCTGTGTGCTGAAGGACGAGAACAAACATTCCTGCTCCTATCTGCCCACTGTTTCAAATGCAAACCTTGACCTGCTTGCCGCTGGAAATGAAACTGTTCCAAAATACGCAGGCATCTGTAAATGCATCTTTGATTAAATCCTCGGCTCGTTTAAAACTCCATTATTCCAGACAGCAAAGCCCACGAGAGACGATCACTTCACAACTACTGATTGCAGTGCTTAATAAACTGGGTGGGGGGTATGCGGATATTTTAATTACAGGCCAAAACCTCAGAAAACTTCTTCACCGATCAGAACCCAGAATGATGTGTTGTAAAACTAGAATGGCAGCACTTTAAATTAAAACAGGTCACAGAGATCAGGATTAGCACTGATCTGAGGTCGTTGACTCTCATTTCAGATCACATAAACCTCATTAATAACAGAACCATTGACCCTTAAACTCCAGCTGCCTCTTCCCTCAGATTTTTTTTTTACACCACTTTCATTTTTTTTAAAAAAACTTCATGAACAACTAAATACTATCACTCCTATCCATAGACTAGTACAAGTCCACATTTTATTTTCTCATTTTTTAATGCAGTTAGACACAACTCACTTGGATATTGGGGTTGGAACCCACAATTTGATTGAGACACTCCTGCTCTGTTTTAAAATATGCTTTTGTAGAATATGCATGTTGTTATAGATACTGTTATTGTTGTTTGCCTATATGCAGCTTTTTGGTTCAAAGGACCTGCAAAGCAGTGAACAGTATATTAAAATAGTTAGGGCATAGTGCATTGGTGGGGGCTGGACTAAATGATCCTCAGGGTCCCTTCCAACTCTACAATTTTATGTTTCTGTGAAAATAACAAAACACATGACAACAAAACATCTAACAAAAACAGGATAGGATGGCCTGAGAAAAGCCATGTTAGAGGGTGCTCTAACAAACCCTACATCCTACAACCTTAGGGACTAGAAACCTGAACAGTCAACGACAATGCACACACACACATATAATCACCAACTACTCAATGCTGTCACACTGGCTTACATTTAGCATCTTGAAGTCTGAACGTTTCCTTTAATCTATTTTCTGTTTTTTCGTTTTCTAGAGATGGGACGTCCCCTGGGAGGATTTTTTTTTTAAAAAAACTTCTCCAAATAATCCTACCATATTTCATGGTAGAAAATGTTTGCATGAACCTGCTCCATCTCCAGTTGTTCCTCACGTAACAGATAGAAAATAGCCTCACTGCAAGGCATGATAAGCTTTTACTAGATTTAAATGAAAATGTATCATGAGAGAAGTGTGGGTCTGGGGCTGGTGAGTGTGTGTGTGTATCTGTTAGGGTGGCTACATGTGTATTGCCAAAAATTCCATAGCGTTCTTCTGAGAGATGGAAGAAAATACTGACTGCGGGTTTATGGAAATCAAAAATAAAAGGAAAGTGTTTCAAGGGTTACAGATATTTGCCCACAGTCCAGTTGCTGAATATTGTGAATGCTGGTTATGTTTTTGTGGTGTCATTTACAGATCAGTTTCTACTCATTGATTACTGTCTCCAACAGACGGTGGGACTTGCACTAGTCAAAGAGATAAGAAAAATCAGAGTTGCACATTGGTGGGTCTTCAGCACTATAGCTGGAGACAGGCATGTGTGGAAGGACTACCAGTGGCAGGCAAATGGGGCAGAGCAGTTAGAACAGATTTCATCCGCTCCAAAATTTTCTGTCCCAACTTTGGCTCGCCCTTCATCATGCTGCTGCCCCCTCTCACCCACCCAGGCTGCCTCAACCTGCCACCCCCAACTCAGCTTGCCACCTGCCACTTTACTTTTGTTAGTCTGCTGCCAGGCTGAAGCCACCTCTCCATGTCCACCTCCCAGGGGCGTAGGAAGGGGGGTGCGGGGGTGCGGTTTGTCTCCGGTGTCATCACTGAGGGCGTAACAAAATGGCACACCGCAGGGGGTGGCACTTACCGCAGGGCCTGGGCTGCAGAGCCATGCACCAGAGCCACGCGTCTGTCCTGGGAGTGACGCGGTGGCTCGGGGCACCACGCTGACCAAAACGACAGTGTGGGGCTTGCATCTGCCAGGCGGACTCTGTGGGCAGCTCGCCACAGTGCCCCCATGCGCGGCTCACCACACCGCCTCCCCTGGGCGAATCGCCCTGCCCCCGCTGCTCCGGGTGCTGGAGCTACACCCCAGCCACCTCTTTCCCCTCTGTGAGGCATGTGTCCCTTTGGCAATTGCCAAAGTGATCCCATTCGGCACCCAGGGACTCGTCAGCAGGGTTGGATGTGACTTTGCTGACTTGTGTAAGAGTGCCAGTCTTAAACAGGACATTCCGGGATCCCAACAAAAGCTGGGATTGGCTTCTGTGATCTCCCAAATAAAACAGGACGGTTGGGGGTATGAGATTCTCATATCTGTAGTTGTCCTCCAGAACTGTAGACAGCAGCTTTGATTTGCACACAATTTGCTGAATAAAGCCAAAGGCCCATCTAGTCAAGCATCTTGTCCTCACAGTGGCCAGTTAGAAACCTATGGGAAACTCACAAGCAGAACCTGAGTACAACAGCTCTCCGCTTCCCAGCACCTGGTATTCAGAGGCATATTGCCTCTGACCATGAGCATGAAACACAATCATCATGACTAGTAGCATTATCCTCCACAAATTTTGTCAAATCCCCTTTTAGAGCATTTCAAATTGGTAGCCACCACTACATTTTCTGGAAGTGAATTCTATAAGTTAACAAAGTACCGTGTGAAGAAGTATTTTCTTTTGGCTGTCCTGAATCACCCCAACATTTGGGTTCGTTGGATTGGCCCCATGTATTAGTACGATGAGCAAGCGAGAAAAACTTCTCCCTATGCATGTTCTCCTTTATTTTATTTTATTTTATTTTAGTTTAGTTTATTGCATTCAAATCCCACCTTTTTCTCCAAGGAGATCAGGGTGGTGTACATAGGTCTCCCTTTTTTATCTTCACAACAACCCTGTGAGGTAAATTCAGGTAGGTAGCCATGTTGGTCTGACGCAGTTGAAATAAATTTAAAAAATCAAAAAATTGTCCAGTAGCACCTTAGAGACCAGCTAAGTTTGTTCTGGGTATAAGCTTTCATGTGCATGCACACTTCCTCAGATACCTGTGAGGTAGGTGAGGGCTGAGAGTGACTGGCCCAAGGTCACCAAGTGAGTTTCATGACTGAGTGGAGATTTGAACCCTTGTTTCTCAAGTCTTTGTCCGACACTTTAACCACTACACCACACTTTACACTACATCACTATCATTTGCTTGCACTTTTTTCTAAACTAAAAATCTCCAAATGCACCCCTGTGTCCTTCTTCTCACTTTTCTGGGCTGAGGCCCCTGTGCTCACCTTACGTGCTGCTCATCATGCGTTGTAAGGGGGAGACTGGTAGTTTATTTCACCTTATGACCAGATAATGGGTTTTCTATCAGCATAAAAATGTGTAGCAGGGCCAATAAATCATATTCTTCCCATAATGTGGGATGTCTTTGGAAGGTTGATATAAAATGTGTTACCTGCCAACAGTTCTTTAAGAGGGTCATAACTTTGGGGGCGGGGATGGAGGAACACAGCTTGGGCAAATCTCTCCTAGTATACCTACAGAAATAGAGGCCAGGGCCTTTAATTTGTAGTTTTTCATTAAGAAGAGATTTAAGGCAGGATTGCAGCATTGCTGCCTTTAATTTTCTTTGAGGGATTCTTTCTTCCTTGACTTAACAAGCTTACCTTTGTCAGTCGGTTTGATTCCTCCCCCCCCCCCCCGGTCTGCTGCCCCCATCATTTTATTCAGTGAAGGGGATGAGATGAAGCTGTTACTTCTGCCACATCAGAGTATTTTTTCCCTCCCCACCAGAGCTGTTAGCAGTGGAAAGAACAGTGTTTTAATTTTCTGTTGTCTTGCCAAATCCAAACGGGATTAAATGCTTTCAAGGTCTTTGGGCTATCGCTTTACCCAAAACACCCATCCCAAAACATTCGGAGAGGCAGAAAGACGCTGCATAGCTATTTACTTTAAATGCCTGATTAAAATTTCATGAAGACAGGAAGTCAGGGAAAAGAAATAGAATGCAGGAACGACAAAATCCAGGTCTTTGTAATTTTTAGCTCGACATCATACAACAGCCATCGAGGGGTGTGTGTGTGTGTGTGTGTGTGTGTGTGTGTGTGTGTGTTGGATTGTAAGGAAATAAAAGGTATACAATTATGCTGAAACTTTGAAACTGCATTCTGTTGGTGTTTAGGACTGTGTGTGTTTGAGTATAATTGTAGCTCATTAACACTGCATATACATCATGCATTATCTTAGGAAGTGTAATTTGCTCCTCACAGAGCTACAATGCTCAGCATCTGAAAACTATAGTTCCCATGATTCTTGAGGGGGGTGCAATTTAAATGTATGGTATGTAAACCTGGGATTCTGATTAGAAGACAACCATTATTTAAGGTTACCCAAAAGTTTTGTGTTTTTAATACAATTCTCAGACATTAGGGAAATGTATTTTTTCAACTGAAACTTATTTCCCTTGTCTTAGTTGGAAGGAAATATTGTAATGCCAAAATAGTTTTACAGTCCTTTGCATGTCTGCTCAGAATACGTTTCATTGATCTCAGTAGAGCTGACTCCCAGATCAATCAATACAGGATTTCAGACACATGCATAGGCAATACTGGGCCTTACTTCCTAATATGCTTGTATAATATTGTGCTGTTAAGTGTGTGTCATTTTGGGGCAGGCAGGGGTGGAAATAGAGTGAGGATGGGAGAAAAAGGAGAATTGGGAGGAATATTTGCTTTGCTTTCGAAGTTTTGGGACCTAATGTTCTTCAAAATACATTCTTCTTCTTAAACGTATTAAAAAAATGAAATGCTTTTTTCTCCTTAATAAATAATTGAATGTTGTACCACTGCTACTGAGAGTGCATGCTTGCAAATACTCAAGTGCAGACCATTTTATATTGGAAGCAATCAATTTATTTTCATTGGCTAATGTCTGGCTGCTCAGATGACTTATCATATGCCTAACTGAATATTTGGGCAGGCCCTACCACCAAACAAAATCTGGTTTCAGTCAGCGGCGGAGGAAGCCACTTGGGTGCCTGGGGCAGCGCTTCCAGGGGTGGGACGAGCTGCCCATAGGGGAGGGGTGCACTGCAGGGCCTCCGGAATCTGCCTGCCTCCTCCCACTCAGCCACCCTACAGCTGGGGGGGGGGGGGTATCAGGCATACTGTTTGGACAGCGTGGAGCCTGCGCACGGCCAAGCCATTATGTCTCTCCCAGGAGAGACATGTGGCTCGGGCGTGCTGCCGCCCCCCGCCCCCAGTGATACCCGGGGTGGCCTGCATCCACCACACACCCCTTCCCCCGCCCCTGGTTTTGGTACGCCAAGCTAATGAACAAATGGCAAGTTTGATTTATTTATTTTTTTATATTTATTTTACAAACAGTTGAGAAGAAGGTGAGGTTGAACCATCTCTGGGACTTTGACTCCACGGAAGCCCAGAGGTTCTCAGCATTTGGTGGTGGGAGTGAGGACTAGATTTGAGGCTGTTGCTCCTTCCCCTTGGGCAACACTTTGTGTCTCCTTGGTCTCTGTATCGTCACATGAATGAGTGCCTAATGTGCAGACAGCACTGAGAACATTCTTAACCTGGCAGCTTCACCCACCTTAACAGATCTCTTAGACACGCTTACATTTGAAGCACGAATAACACACAGTGAGATTTTACAACTTAGGGACAAACTCAGCGTTGAATGAGCCCCAAGTCCCTGGACGGCTGACAAGCTACGACAAGTTTTTTTGTTTTATTAACAAGTTCATTGGCTTGCTAATACATAGCATGCCTCATGTGGTACTCTGCCCTTGAAGGAAGAAAGGCAAATTAGTTGCTTAAAAAAGGAAGTCGTTCCCCCCCCCCCCGCCCCGTTTCTAGAAAAAACACAATAATATTCTCCATGAGGCTTTACAGGGCAAATGTCTTTTCATTCAATCCTCATGTGCGCACTACGGTCTTTTTGCATCCATTACCAACATGTCACAGGTGCAAGCCACCAGGGAGGGTGCTGCAGATTTAATTGTGAGGCAGGTGGTGATAACTCGGCGCCATAATGCAGTCATCCCAAGGTGTGTTTGTGCATCTGTTAAGCATGTGAGGATTTTAGTTTATTTTTCTTTCTTTTTTAGGGGGTTGTTTTCCTCCTATAAGGTGCCACCGGGGAAAAAGGTTAACAAGACCAAAGGAAGTCAAAAGAGGCTGGCAATGGCTTCTAAGGTTAAATAAAATTAATAGTAAATATCCAATTTATGTGCATGCAGGAGACAGCAGAGAAAAATGTGCCCGGCTCTTTTGCATAGACATTTGTACAGTCCCTCGAATGAGTTAGGTTGTCTTGTCTCATGTGAATTCTCACCCTCTGCCCCTTGTGACTTCCTGCTCCTGTTTTTTAGCTTTTCTGGAGAGAGGAACTGGCTGCTTCCCAAATGGCAAAGGATTCCTTTTTATCCTTGGATTTTTTGAAGATTTTTTTTAAAGGTTGCCTTTTGGAAAGAAGGGTGTTACAGTTAGAGGATAAACATCCAAGGAAAGTTCTTGGTAGGGGACTGCAGAGTACTTCTAGGAGTTAAACGTAATAGATACAAATATGCTGTTCTTGCTAATGTATTAATTGTTTATTTGAGGCATTCCTTTTATCCCCCTCTTTGGCCAGAAAAATCTGTCATATTAATAATTAGAGATTTATTTATTTATTTAAAAAAAACCACATTTCTATTCTGCTTAATATTTCTAAAATACAACTAAAAATGGAATATATCATTAAAACAAAAATACAACCTAAAACTAGTAATGCAACAATAAACTCTTAAAAACATAAATAAAACTGAATAAAAGAGAAATTCAGATTAATAATAAGACAGTCCTTTGACGCAAAAGGGATTGGAAGGGAGGAGAAAACCAAAATAACAGCAAGCTTTAGTTACAAACTGCTTTATAAGGACCAGTTGGAATGAAGGCAGCACAAAGAGAGGAGGAGCCATACCTGAGTGGTCCTGCTTCCTTTGTGTCCCTCTGCTGTTGTGGCAAAGGATCATATGTACCGTGCAGCAACGTTATCATCTCCAGTACACAAAAAGTAGTTTTGCCATGGAAGCAAATCTGCCTGTACAGTTTGAAGTCTCCAGTCTTGTAAGTTCTTGAGGAAAAGGCTGAAGAATCCTCTATTGGGGGTGTCTTAGGACAGGCATAGGCAAACTTGGCCCTCCAGATGTTTTGGGACTACAACTCCCATCATCCCTGACCAGTGATCCTGTTAGCTAGGGATGATGGGAGTTGTAGTCCCAAAACATCTGGAGGGCTAAGTTTGCCTATGCCTGTCTTAGGACATCTGGGAGAAGCCTTTGTTGGTGGTCCCCGTGGCTCAGAGGCATGGCTTGTAAACCACTAGAAACAGTGCCTAAGCTGGTGGAACTCCCTCCCACCTGAGATTAGACAGACCCCCACCTACTTGCTGAACTTCAGAGATATTACTGAGACTGTCTTGTTCCAGCAGGCATGTTAAGGTAGTGTTCAGTTTTCTGATAAGTCTTTCTTATTTCATTCTTTGCATTGTTTGTTTTTCATGTATGCCACTTAGAAACACTCATTATTAAGTGCACCAAACACCTTGCTTTGCAGACAACAAGAAGTAGCATTAACAGAGTGTAGAAATGTCAGTCCATATATGGGGTATATCAGATAACAATACCTACCCCACTGTATCTTGCAGTCTTTGTTACATTACGTCCTTATCAATTATCAGAGACCTAGTAACAGTTGCACCAATGGTGGGAATGCGATAAAATGGTTTCTTTTGGGAATTTTATTTTTAATAGGCAGGTCCATCTCTCCCAATCCAACTGTAGTATTGTTATGCATTGACAATTTGCAAAAGCCACATAACTATAAAGAACTAGCATTTTTCATATTGCGCACAGCTAGAATCAAAGTTTCTAGAAAATCACGGAGGGTGCTCCACAGAGCAGGAGGTTTGACAAATTTTGGGAAATTTTTGTCTGGAAAACTAACCCAAGATGGAAGGGGGTGGTAAGGTGAATAGAAATGCTGCCCTTCCTGCCTGCTGGGCACTCTGCTGTCTTTATGGAGGGGTCACATACAGGCACCCAGAACTGGGCAGCTTTTACTTTACAGTAGTTTTTTTAGCTGTGATTTCTACATTGCAGGGGGTTAGACTAGATGACCCTCGGAGTCCCTTTCAACTCTCCAGTTCTAAGATTATATGAACGCTTTATGACAGCACTGTAACATGATTGTGCAGTTAACACTCTACACTTTTGTTGTAACTTGTAGGTTATTTGAACGTTCTCGTTTCTGGATTGAAAAACCAATGAACACTTTTTTATTATATAAAACAGAAGAAAAGAACTGGCATTCCCTTCAGTCCATGCATTAAAACAACAACAAAGTTAGGAGCTTTCCGAACCCAGATATCTGGATGACTGTTCCACTGCCCTGATAGAGCAACTACATGTCTGCATGCCAAGATATCAGAGGAGAAAAATCCAGATGGAACTAATTTTCTAGAGACATTTCGAATAAAGGAATGGGATAACATTTTTAAAAAAGAAATCCTAAGGGCAACACAGTAAAGGGCAACCTATCTGGTGCTTGGCAGCACATTAAAATAATTTGTAAAAGTACGTTTTATGGGACAGAGTAAATAAGGCACATCATACATCATTCGGAAGACATGCAGAAATGAGGCAGAGAAAAATCACCATTGGATGTTTTATATAAGGCCATTTTCATGAGTCAGCTTCTTTTTGAGCTTTGCGGACTCTCCAGCTGCAAGCTTTGCACTGTTGGCTTATCTTCAGCTTGTGGCTTTGCGTGTGCCAGAATTAGCTTATAATTGGCTGTGCCTTCCCCTTTGTAACTGGTAATAATAGAACTCTGATCAGCACAAAAAAAGGGAGGAGGCTTAAAATTTGGATGTTTTAGCTTCATTGCAACTTCAAGAGGCCTCCAATTTGGCCATGCACTAGCTTTGCTCCTTGTACCAGAACTGACAAATGTTTGAACAAACAAGTCACCATCTGAAAAAAAGAGAGCTGCAAATGTGTAGGATAAATGAGTAAGAACTGGGATTTTGCATGTTGCAGAGGCAGTGACCCTATCTGCAGAGGCCAGATCACACAGAGAGGAGTGGGGCTGCATGTCCTGACCACCCCACTCCATTACATCCCATTCTGGCACTGCCCCCATGCTGCTCACACATTGGGGGTTTGCCTGTAGCAGTGCACACCGCCCCCCCCCCCATTAATAAAGATGCCGTCCTGTTGCCAATGAGAGTGAGCCACAGAGATTCTAAAACCTCCCCCCAATCGTAGTTTCAGTCTGGAAAATATTATTGTCCCCAATCATACATGGCAATAATTTTTTGGAAGATTTACTTTATTTTGCCATGCTATCATCCCCCCAAATATCAGGATGGATGAAGTTCCCTATTGTTATCGGTTCACAGCCTTTGGATGCTAACTGTGCTTTGTGTTTGTAAAAGTGCCATTTAGCTCAGTAGCTCCAAAGGGTTTTGTTTTGAAAAGGGGAAAGTAGAGTGGTTTGAGGTTAAGAGCACCGTCAGTAATAATACAGCAATGCATTGTTCTGACGATTCAGGACTCATGCCCAGTCTCTCTCACCAGGCAGATTATTCTGTCTTGTTCAGAATAAGACTTCCATGTTGCTTGCTGGTTGTTTTAGGCAAGTCAGCCATGGAACCATAGAATTAGGGCTTTACTCTTCGTCTTCTACTCCAAAGGACTCAACTTCCTTCATTGAATTTGAGCTTTCATTTTGTACTTTCCAAGTTTTTTCTCTGGTGATGATCTGTGGTTTACACATACAAAAGAGTAACATGGATCTACAAATACACAAGTGTATAAATGCACGTTCAGAAAATATTAGAAAGTCAATGTTATTTATAAATTTTGTATCCTGCCCGTTTCTCCAAAGGAGCCCAGGGCAGCAAACATTTCAGTGCCAAAGCCATACAATTAAAACATCTAAAAACAGTTTAAAAACACTTCAACAAAACAACAGAAAATTCCTAGAAGCAAGTGCCTACTCTCCAACTATTTATTCCACAATGCCAAGGACAGAATTCTCAACGATGAAATGTCTGGGCAAACAGGAATGTCATCAGATTTCTCCTTAAAAAGTGAATAGTGAGGGAGACTGATGCACCTGATTAGGGAGGGAATTCCACAAATAGGGTACCACCACCAAGAAGGCCACTGACCATGGGCCACTGCCAACTGAGCGATCCACAATGGTGGCACCACCAGCAGGGCCTCCCCTGATTACCATAGGTCCCAAGATGGTTGGTATTGAGGAGGGCACTCTTTTAGGTACCAACCAACTTTGCAGCTGTATTCTACAGTAGCCACAGTCTCTGAACCATCTTCAAGCCCTGTGGTAGTCCAGACAGGAGGTTACCAGGTTATTTTGATCTAGAAACCAGCCTCAGCTGGGCATAAGCACTTCTAGCTACAGAAGCCACTTGAGATACCAGGGACAAGTTGGAATCCAGGAGTACTTCATAGATTCATAAAGCACAGGACTCTGAATGGCTTTTAGCCCAAATGGGTACCTGCCATGTTCAGAGGAATTTCAGATACAGCATGCCACTGAGCAGCAACAGCAAGACAGGAAGCTGTCTTCTTCCTGTGAGCCTGCTGGAGGCATCTGATTGGCCACTGCTGGAAGTAAAGATGGGGGTGGGGAGAGAAGGTGGTCCCTGGCCCCACCCACTGCCACCATGTGGTTCCTGACAGATAAGGACCCATATCCTTGGGGTAGTCAGAAAAAATATTCCCCAGACCTGCCCTAGATGGGCCCTCCTGATCTAGGAAGGGTCATCTTATAGACTCACTGCAAATAGATGTTTCTGGGTGTAACTTATCAAAGCCCATCTATTTTATTTATTTATTATATTTATAATCTTATCTTTCCTTCATGAGCTCAAGGTGCATGCATGGTTATCCCCCCCTCTCATTTTTATCCTCACAACAACCCTATGAGGTAGGCTGAGAGACTGTGACTACCCCAATATCACCCAGTGAGCCTTGTGGGCATGCAAGGGTTCCATCCAACACTCTCACTGCCTGTACCACACTTTTGCCAGAGTGTGAATTATTACCACTACCAGGATTGGTTAAATGTTTTGTGATGAAGCCTAGAGGAAAACATCCTAGTAATACAAGGCTGAAAAAATACTTTAAAAAACGAAATATGCTTCTTTCTTATCTCTCCCCCCCCCCCCCCAGTGCTTTGAAGAGCTTCAGCTTTCAGAGCACATTGACTAGAAACAAAAGGATACAGAGGCCGAAAATTTTGGTTCTTTGGGTGGAATAGAACAGGCAGGCAGTCTAAGGAACTGTGTCTGTCACAGAGGGGATGGGAAAGTGTTTAAACTGGCTCTGTATTTATTGAGTTCTCTTCAAGTAAGCAGTAAAGTCAAGTCTGAGGCATTGATCTAGTTCTTTACTGGAAGACCATAGCACGTTTTAAAAATAGTGATTACATTCTGATAATTGCAGTTCTGTAGAGAATTCCAGTAGTTGGACACAATATAGCCCATAGTTTTCTTGTGATCCCTTCCCATGTTATGGGGGAATGCACTCATATTTTCAAGTCTCCTCCGTTACACAGAACAAGGAATACTCTAGTACAAGAAGATACAATGGCATGTTATGGAGATGTTGTAAGGCTGAAAGACATATCATGCAAGGTTCTCAAACAAAAATCAGCTGCATAACAGGAATTAGAATAGGACTTTGTTTATTTATGTTGCTGAGTGGCCATGTTTGTAAGTAAAAATAAACCAGTTTTTTTGGTTCACGGCTTGTTGCTTCCTAACCAACAAGCCAGCAACAGACCAGGACGTAAGGTTCACTAGTGCTCATGGCTTGTTATGGAGAAACAAACTAGGATCCTTAGTTCAGGTGCAGCTAAAGTTTGATGGTTTGGTATCCTGCTCACACCAGGCAAGGAGCACAGCAGACTGATTGATTTTTATTTATTTTTATAGCAGGGCAGGGGGGAATCTAGACCACTTATTATTTAAAAAAATATGAGGCACAAAAATAAATAAAAATCTAAAATCCACAAACAATAGAATACAAACACAGCACCAGAAATATTGAGATAAAAAGATAAGAGGTCCAGCCTTGCGGAGGGGGTGGTGGTGGTCAGAATAGCCTTGAGCAAAAAGTTACGTTTTGAAGAGGAACCTAAAACAAATAATGGATGGTACCTCACAGATTGCAGAGGGAAAGGAATGCCAAGTGGGTGGGGTAACCATAGAAAAACCCCTTTAGGGATGGAAAGATTTGCCAATTTTGGTTCTTTTGGCTGCTCATTTTTCCAGTCTTAAATTCAGTTTTCCACAAATTGCAGCTACAGTATTTACATTTTTTTAAAAAAAATCCTCATGAAAATTCATCATCATTTTAGGAATTTCCCCTAATAGAAACATTTTCATATGCAGTCTTCACTAATTTTTGCAAGTAATTTCCTCCAGTAGAAGACATTTTTGTATGTTATTTCTCAATTCTACTCAGAGTAGACTTACTGAAATTAATGGACCCAAGTTAGTACCGTTAATCCACTTCAGCAGGCCTGCTCTGAGTAGAACTAACATTGGCTACAACCCTTGGCTTATAATTATGTGAGAATGTGGTTGGGGTGTTAAAGAAAGGGCAAAACAGCTGGATTATTAACCTTCTAACTGCATTAAAGATTGCCCATGCTCAGTGCTGGAAAACATTCAACAATTCCATCTGTTAGAGAGTGGTTATTTAAAGTTGCACATATGGCTAAACTGAGATGGCATATAGAAGGAATGGACAAAATTATGAACTGAAACTAACTTTTTTGATTAGGTACATTCGACATTGGTCAGTTCAGAGGCTATTGAGCTGTACAAAGATACAGTCTGGCTGGCAAACAGGCTCCCTGCCTGCCCCCCTACATCCTATGTTAGAGAAAACCAACCTTATCATTATTTAGTGTGGTTTGAATCATTTTTTTGTTACAGAAAAGAGATGGCCCGTCTACCTTCCCTTGTGAGGGAGTCCCACAATTGTGGTGCTGTCTCTGAAAAGGCCCTGCCCTGTGACCCCAACGACCACGTTGCCTTGGCAGTGGAAAGCAGGGCCAGATCTTGGAAGATGACCACAGGCAATGAGCAGTTTCATGCAGAAAGAGGTGGTCCTTCCTCAATGCCTGCTGAAATCTCAGAAGCTGGATCAGAGTGGAGAATACTGGGCTGTATAGGAAAATAATCTAATCTGGTACAGTGGTACCTCGGGTTAAGTACTTAATTTGTTCCGGAGGTCCGTTCTTAACCTGAAACTGTTCTTAACCTGAAGCACCACTTTAGCTAATGGGGCCTCCTGCTGCCGCCGCACCGCCAGAGCCCAATTTCTGTTCTTATTCTGAAGCAAAGTTCTTAACCTGAACCACTATTTCTGGGTTAACGGAGTCTGTAACCTGAAGCGTATGTAACCTGAAGTGTATGTAACCCGAGGTACCACTGTATAGGGCATGTTCTTAGGAATACTGCTGTGAATGGAGTTAAGTGGTACGAATGTTCCCTCTTTGAACCGAGTGTTCGCACTGCGCAATCCAGTGTGGAATTTGGATTGCCAGTGCAGACAATTTTTAATTTCTTAATTCTCTCTCTCCCCTACCCCCCTTAAAAACATGAAGTATATGCAGCCTTGGCAATGTGGAGCGGGGGCAGGGAGCTCCTCTATGCCTGGTGAGAATTCCTGCTGCTGTTTTTATGGCTCCCAGGAAAAGAACATTGGCTGTCAAATATATCCCCACCAGAATAGAGACAGTTGACTTGGCAAGGCACGGGGCTTGTATACACTATGTGAGAAAATGCATGCCATTCCCCTGAGTTAGGAGCACGGCTACAAATGAAAGGAAGGAGGCCGGGGTGACACTCCCTTGCTAATTATAACCCATCTCCATTCACATAGCTCACGTTGTGTCACCCTGCCCACGATAAACCACCCTGCTTTTCAGGGCTTTTTCTTTTGGCTGTCAACCACTTTGTTGCAGACTGGGAGTTGGCAGAGAGGGTTTGAGGCTCAGAAGCAATTTTCTGTTTGGTGATTTATGAGCCAAACATGGAGTGGAAGCAACCCTGCCTGTCTGGGCTCATATTATGGAAAAGGCGTTTGGAAATGGCCTCGATCTGCTTATGGTGGTTTCCCCTCTCCTCTCCCCTCCCTTTCTTTTTCTTTTTAAATTATAATAGTGGCCTGATGTTTGTAAGGGCACAGTGGCCTGCCATGTATCAGTCAAAGTGCTGATTTGACCCCATAAATGATTGCTACACTTAAATTTCCCTTTGAGTAACTAGGGTTGCTCGACTTCCTGCTCAAAATACCCTGGTATTATTATTATGTTTTTTAAAAAAAATTGGAGTGGGGCACAAATTCTCAAGTTCCAAATGGCTGGGATCCAGAAGATTCTCACATTAAGACACTTGCACACGCTGATGTGAATTCACTTCTGTTTGAAGCTTACAAATCTATCCTTCTTCATTATCTTGGGTGCATTTTGGAGGCCCCCTATGCAATATGAGCAGTGATATTGTGGGGCATGTGGCCAGCAGACACTCGTCCTTGTTTATTTGAAATGTTTCATAGCATTCCTTCACCAAAATATTCCAGGACGGTGTACACACTTGTGAATAAAATGATTTGTACACACAATTTTAAATCAATAAATAGTCATAACAAAATCCACATACAACAAGCCCACCCCATCCCCCCAGAACAGAATTCAATTCTAAAAATCATCTACAGTGTAAGTGGGACGTAGTTTTTCTGGTGAATGTTACATTGAACATACCCCTGCTCTTAACAAAACCTGCCTTAAAAGAGAACACTCTTTGTTTTTCTCTCCTGAAGTTATATACTGTTTTTGTTCATTTTTCCTCAGTAAGTGTTACTATGATTTATTTTCTTGCTGGACTCTGTGTTATATAAATGACTTTGCTAGCAGCTACATCATGACAATGGGGCCTCTTTTTGGCAGGATTATTCAGAGCTCTCTTTATCAAGATGAAAGAGGTATTGAAATGAGAGAGGATATTAAAATATTGTTCATGTAGCTTGATAAAACAAAGGCTTGACAACACATTTCTCTCTCCCATGCAACTAGAATACTCAAATCAAGACTAAGACAAGCTGTCAGGCACAATGAATGTTGTCTTTGCTACTTAACAGCTCTCTCCAAACAAGAATTCATCAATTTCAGCAACATGGTGGAAGGGAGGAAAAAAGAGAAATAATATAAATGGGAATGAAATGCTGAAAATTTTCACATAGAAATGAATGCAACGGTTTCATGAATTTTTTTTGCTGCATTTCCAAAATTACAGCCTCATCACCGAAGTGTTAAAGGATCAGTGTGTCGTCTTGGGATATGCATAGAGAAAAGCCTTTTCAAATTGCGCTTCTGTGGAAATCGTGGTCCTCCCTGAGATGGGAAATCCACATATTGCAATAACTATATAAATAAAGAGAGTGGCGATGCTTTGTCAGTCATTTCTAAGGTACCCTTTTGACATGACAATCCAGCATGATTGTAGCATATCGGTCTGCAGTAATGCCTGACTGTTTTAGATATTCACAGCACCGAACATTCACGATCAGCCTTTAACTCCACCTAAGCCATTTAAAGATGTATGCAAGTCCAGACATTACCTAAGGCTTAAATCTCCATATTGTTGATAGGCCTGCTGCGAATACTTTTGGGGAAGCATTTCAATGCATCAAAATTCTTGATGGAAAAGAGAGTATATCTAGATCCCACTTTTCCCTCAAGTGAAAGCATTCAGATCTTAATTTATCATGCCTGTTAGCTTCTGGGCAGCTGGAGCAAAAGGAACCCTGTAGCAAGCCATTTATATAGGAATCCATTTGGGGATATTTATTCATTTTGTAAACTTTTTTCCCTTTTTGGTCATATTTTTTTAAAAAAATTCAAAGCAGCTGATGTACGACAAAACAGTTTAAAACCAAAAGACAGCAAAATAAATGATGATGGAACAGCTTCACACCAGTTCGACTTATAGACAGCCCAAACATCTGCTGGAATAGCCAATTCTTCGCTCAGGGAGGGCAGATGTCAAGCTTATAGGAACTGCTTTTTTATGAGCCGAATGCAAAAGACATGCACTCTAAATTAAAAAATTCTAAACTCAGGAATTTCATGTGCAGTCCGCACACTCACACACTCACACCATGGGCAGGATAAACGAGTCCCTCAGGTCTTATTCGGCCCGCGGGCCTTACTTTGGGGACCACTGCTTCAAAAGGACAAAAGGTGGCTTTGCAAAATTCAGAGAAATGGCATTTCAAATAATGCATGTATCACATACTGTGAATTAGGTAGGTTCATATTAAAAGGTGAATGAATGAATGAATTTTTCCCATGACCCCACTGCCTCCTGCCAAAATCCTATTGGGCAGATAGTCTTGAACTGAAGCTGCTCTCTCCAACAAGACCTGCTTGGCACCAACATTACTCTCATTTTGGTAACAGGTTAAGGCCTTCCTCTATTCCCAAACATTTGATGGGTCAATTGTTATGTGGGTTTTTGTTTTTGTTTTTTTATTGCGAGTAAACAATGCATGAAATGAGCTAGTTCCATTTAATAATGTTCACTGCATTAATTCAAAAATCTCTGAACTACACCTAAAAGTGCTTCCCATAATTACTATGTAAACTGAATGTGAATTAAGTTTGTTTTGGGATAGAACTTTGAAGTATTTCTAGTTCATTTTCAAACCTGCATCTTCTACTCTTTGGACCTTTAAGCGCAAAGATTATACTTGTTGGGGGAAATAAATGGTGCGGTTCACATTCCACTGTTTTCTTAGTCTTCTTAAGTATACTTTGTACTTAAGCACAGTCACTTGTAACATTCTGCATGCTGGGAGGGGGCAGGGAGGAATTGCCAAGGATTATTTGGATGAATTTAAATTAAACAGTGAACTGAATGTTAATTAAATTAGTTCATTTTGTAAAGGAACAAGCACGAACTGGAATGAGTTCCTTTTTTGGACACTTTGAACTTTAATTTCTTTTTAAAATGAACTCTGTGAGCTCTGTTCATAAATTTGAGTTGATTTTATTCATTTACACCATTTCTATACAAAAATATCTGAGTAGCGTACAGAAAACTAAAGCAACAGACAACTTAAAGAGCAACAAATATTACAGTTACATATGAAAATATTACCTTAATAGCAAGTTACTATTAAATATAAACCAATTTCAATTAGTTTTACTTCTGACACACCCTCCCTCTCAGCTTCCTGGCTGGGACTCCACCTGTCCACCCTGGCTCTCACCTAGGGTCCAAATGAACTCTCAGCTAACTCACAATAGTTTCATAAAGAGAAGCGATCTGGAAACTGCTAGCATCAGCCTAGTCTCTCCATCTAGGCCCAAGGGGGAGGGAGCTTCCTCAGCTGCATTTTTCACACCTGGTTCCTGGTGCAGCATGTTTGGTGAGTTTCCCAGGGGGTCCCAAGGACGAAAAACGGACACCCCTCCACTCACAGTTCTTTTTCCAGCATCTGCCCCGAGCTGTTTTACTATCCCATGGCAGGACTTGCCTTTTTCTGGCAGGCACAACAGTGGATGGTACCTCCTCAAGTTGCCCACAGCTGTGTTCCCTTCAGCAGTCAGCTGCACTCTCCACACCCAGTTCCAGGTACAGCACATTTGCTGAGTTTTACAATTGGTGATGCTGAAGCATATATTTGTTTATTTAAATTGCCATTTGTGGTTATGTTCTGGATTTCTGTCTTTGTCAACAAGTGGCCTTGAGACTGTTATGCACTGAAGTTCTCACCCTGGGCCAGCAGGGGGATACTGTAGATAGTTATGCAAATGAAGGATCGAAAGTGACGTTCAGTGATTGGATAGTTTTAGAAAGTTGCTACAATAACGTTGTACTGGAGCTCTATATAAGCAGGTTGACTGAGCCCTTCAGTTCAGTTCTGTTCTGGCCTCTGAATAAACAAGAGCTGTTTGAAGAATCGCTGTGTCGTCTGATATGTTCACCCACAACTTAACAGAGACTATTTAGTGTAAGGCATCTAACAAATCCAGTTAGCATTGTTATTCTCATTATTACTATTTAGTATCCTACAAGAACCTGCTAAAATGCTTCCACAGACTTGACAGAAGATGGCCAAAGTGCATGCCCCAACATATGCAAGCACATAACCCTCATGGCCTGTCCTTGTCTCACCCTGTGGTGCCTGTGGAGCATATTTTGTTAACGAACTCCAATCACATGCCTGTCTTTGGAGGCCTTTGCAGTATTGACTTGTATCAGGGTGAGCTAAGGGCATGGAGTGTCACCCTCTGTATCGTGTTCTGTTGCTTTTTAACTGTTTTCAATCAGACAGTTCTGTGACTCATGGTTTTAGCTTTTTACCATTGGCATCCGTGTTGGCATAATTCAAGAGTGTTCCCTTGTGTCCCTGTTTCGCTCCCATGTCAACCTTACCAGGCATGTTGATCTGAATGTAAGCAGGGTCTCTCCACAGCAGTTCCCTGTATGATCAGCAATCCTAATTTGACCTGTGAGGCCATTTCCCCCAAACCACACCCAACTGCACCACACCTGAAAACATATGGGATGGGTAGCCAGCAGCCAAGGGGGCTCACCATCAGCTTTGCCTCTACAGAGGAAAAGTGTCCACTTACAGGTATGGTCTGGACTCCAAAATGTGCTTGCAATCAAATAAAGTGGGGCTGGCTTTAAAAAGCGTTCCCACCCCTGTCCTAAGAGGTGATCCATTAAGGTCTGCACTGCTGGCTTTTGGGGGCAAAGAGCTGATAATGTGTGGAACCAGAAAATACAGTGTTCTGGATGAATTAATCTGGAATAAAAACCACAGAAGGGGAAGGTAGTGCAGAAGACCAATACAACTAGTGTTCTGGAAAGCAAGTGAAACTAATTCTTTTCTGACTTCAGTATGCTCCATTCACACATGCAAACCATACATATGGCAGAAGCCTACTCATTTGTTCACAGACAGTTGGGGGGGGGGTTAAGATATTTTATCCAAGCCATTTGTTCACCAACGGCAGAGGGGCGATGACTTCCCCCACCCCCCGCAGAGCTATAGGACCATATATATATATTTGAAAGATAAAATACTGCCCCTTCCAGTTATCTGAAACTACACAGAAAGAGGAAGAAATTCTTTTAAAAGCCAGGAGAAATAAGCAAGAGACAAATAGGAAGGAAGACACTGATAGGAAAGAAGAATGGAGGCAGGGGCGGGGGGCACATAAAATGAAGTTAGGGGCCACGTACGGCATAGTGCTCAAGACCAAATGTGGGGGACTGGATACAGCTGGCAGGCTAGATCCACAGCTCCCCTAACCCCAAGGGTCACTTCAATCGTAACATAGGATAGAATAATGCTACCTACACCAGAGAGCATATTTAGATGTAGCTCTGCGCTTCTCTCTTTCTTTCTGATTTTTGCTACAATGTTCATTCATTGCATTTTGTTTCTTAGATCTCACTCTGTCTCCCAACAGCAGTATATATTCTGAGTTTAGCATAAACTGCTATGTGGTGCCTGAGGTTACGAAAGACATCCCAGAGAGAGAGAGAGGAATTAGAAGAGAGCAAAATGTGTTTGCGTGACAGGTGGGTGGGGGGCAATCTATGCCAGCAGCATAGGGACTCCAGAGGAATAGAACAGTTAAGTACAATGCTGTCCAGTTTCAAAGTTTCTAAATTCTCAAGGCTTTTCTTTAAAAAATAAATAAACGGAGACTTAAAAGAAATAGATGTGTAAAAGATCAGTCTACTGTGACTTTAAGTGTAAAATCCATTTTAGTAGCAGGAAGCTGTTATCTGGTTAGAGCAGTTATTTTTATTGTCTGTCTGGGTATAGTTTTTAACTGCAGGGACAGAATAAATCAATAGTGCCATAAAGCTACTCTCGCCCTGTGCCCTTTGTAAAGGGACATTGTTCAGTTCATGGTTTAACACAGGCTGCTGGTTGTGTGTGCTGTCCACAGAGGTGGATTTTATTTTATTTTATTTTATTTTTGCGTGAAATACATGCACAGCCATCTCTCCCTGGCTGTCATGTGTCAGTACCAATAATATTTCATGAAGAAAAATAAATACAGAAACAGGCTTCTTTTTTAAAAAGAAGGCTGAACTATATTTTCTGTTCTTCTTCTTTTTTGTCAGTAGACCACCAACAAGTGCACATGTGTCCAAAAGCAAGAATCCTGTCATGAACATGGTTCCTTCTCCTTGAGACACTCAATACCTGTTCCCACATGCCACACAATGCACCACTAATTTGGAAACCTCAGATATTGCAGGATGAGCTTGTGACATGCGTACTTCTCACGCCAACGCTGCTTTTCTAGAGCTCAAGGTCATTCTGTGCAACCAGTTGGTTGTGCAGTTAAGATTTGCACTCCACACAGCAGCATAATCACATGTGGAATTCATTCCCACAAGAAGTGGCCTCTTAACTTAGTTGGGGGTTTTTTGGTGGGTTTTTTGATAAGATTCACAAAATGAATGAAGGATAGGCTTATCCGTGACTCTTAGCTATGATAGCTAAATCCAATGCTGTATGGTTGATGCAGCCAACCTCTGGTCAGCAGATGCGGTGAACAGGGCTGAGGAAGAAATCTGACTCTGTTCCCACTGAAAAGCAAACCTACCTAATCCACCCTTTCCAAAGCAATGCATGGACTGAAAAACAACCATTCGAACCCAGCATTTCTCTGAATTTTGCAATGCCATCCTCCAGCAAAGTAATGGTACAGAACACATATATTAATGAAAATATTTTTTTTGGGGGGGGGGAATGAGAAACTAACTGGAAACAAGCTACAGGGATTGAGTCTGTCCATTTTCCTTTGCTTGTGGTTTTTTTTTTCTTGGGGGAGGGGACTTGATTGGCCACTGATGGACTGAACAAGATGAACTTTAGGTTCAATGTGCTTGTGAATTACCTGCAACGGGAGGTGGCTGCCATCTTGTTCTTTCTTATAGGGGAGCAAAGTCCCCCCATAAGAGAAGCAATGTAAATTATGCAAAACATGCTACAAGTAGGGCTTTTTCCCCTTATTTGCATAATATACACAAGCTGTATTCTTGGGGTAAATTTAGGGCCAGTTTACTCACACATTTGAGAAGATATGAGGTTATTTTGCTTATTTTACTAATTTATTCAGCCACTCTATAAGCAGAGGTCTCTGGACAGCTCATGAAGCAGTAAACAAACATACAAATGATGCACTGAAAGGAAATGTAAAGCAATATAAACTATAACATATTAATTAAAAAACAGAAACACAATTAAAATACAATTTAATGCTCAATTTAAATCTGAGAGTCCCCAGACTGTGAAACACATGTTGTTTAAAAGGCCTGATTGAATAAAGAAGCAAATGTTCACCTGGTACAGAAAAGACCATAAAGTTGGTGCTGGCCCAACTTCCCTGGGGAGCCCATGCTGTGTGATCTGGGCCTCTCATCACTTGACATTGCATTCCTCAGGTGATGAACTTAAGTGAACCCAAACCTTTGGGGTGATTTTATTTAAAGAAGTTGGTGATTTATTAATGTTTCTTATAAATTAAAATAAATAATATGCTGCAGAATATGGATTCCATTAGCACAAAATGGTGGAGGTCTGGCTGTTTAAGCATTTTAAGGGTAACATCTGTGCTGGTTGACTCCTTTCTCTCTCTCTTTCTCTCCTTACTGTGAGCTGTGTAGCATTCTTTGGAGAAACTGGGTTAGGATTCGTATAGCAGAAGACCTTTAGGGGAGGAATTGATTTAATGAAAGGGACTTCCTTGCTCTCTTCTTCAAGGTTCAACTTCCTTCAGGGGCAGAACATACAGCTCTACTGGAGAGGGTGTTAAAACGTTAACACTCTGCTTAGAAGTTGCTCTGTGCAGGTCAATTGTGTAAAAGCAACATGTTGAATAGAGGCATTGCCCTGGCAGTGGTCTGGTTCAACCCAGATCAACTGTAAATAATACATGGTGAAGTTATTATCTGAAAGCCAAAGTGGTTAGAAGCTTTTTGAAGAGATCTGTGTGAAAGGGATGCCCCTTAGACTAAACAGACCTACTGTGAGCTCCTGAACACACACATACACACCCTGATTATCAAGCTACGAGATAGAAAATGGCCAGGGAATAAATTAAATTGGAAAACATGATATGAATCGCTGCTGTCTATTGTTGACTTCCCCAAAGATTTATATGTGATACAGGGGGACTGTTCAGTGACACATTTTAATTTAATTAAATTTCCTGTGGGATTGATGTCTGATCAATCAATAATGTTAATGTTTTTGCAATTTGCAGATTAAAGCATGGATGAGCAGATAGAGAAGGGTCTCCTTGATCCCGAAATAGCTTCTCTATTTCATAAGAACACAAGAAGGTCCACGCAGCAGGATCAGGCCAGACCACAGTCCATCTAGTTCAGCATCCTATTCTTCGCATGGGACGTGGGTGGCACTGTGGTCTAAAGCACTGAGCCTCTTGGGCTTGCTGATCAGAAGGTTGGCGGTTCGAATCCCTATGACAGGGTGAGCTCCCATTGCTCTGTCTCAGCTCCTGCCAACCTAACAGTTCAGAAGTATGCCAGTGCAAGTAGATAAATAGGCAGCGCTGTGGCAGAAAGGTATACAGTGTTTCTGTGCACTTCTTTCATGGTGGTCCGTTGTGCCAGAAGCGGTTTAGTCATGCTGGCCACATGACCCGGAAGGCTGTCTGTCGACAAACGCCGGCTCCATCAGCCTGAAAGCGGGATGTGCACTGCAACCCCATAGTCGCCTTTGACTGGACTTAACCACCCAGGGGTCCTTTACCTTTTGCCTTTTATCTATTCTCACAGCAGCCAACCAGTTGGCTATGGGAAGCCTGCAAGCAGGTACTGAGTGCGGTAGCACTCTCCTCACTTGTGAATTCCCAGCAACTGGTATTTGGAGGCATCTTGTCTCTCAAATATACTTTTTGAGAAGGTAGGCATAGGGATTCCACCTCTAATGACCAACAGGTGGGCCTGACAAGGCTACACAAAGACTGCAGAAATTGAAGGCAATAGCAGTCACCTTGATATCTTTCTCCAGAAATACTGCATTTTTCGCCCTATAAGACGCACCAGACCACAAGACGCATCTAGTTTTTGGAGGAGGAAAACAAGAAAAAAAATAATTCTGAATCTCAGAAGCCAGAACAGAAAGAGGGATCGCTGCGCAGTGAAAGCACCAATCCTTCTTGCTGTTCTGGCTTCTGGGATAGCTGCGCAGCCTGCATTCACTCCATAAGACGCACACACCTTTCCCCTTACTTTTTAGGAGGGAAAAAGTGAGTCTTATAGAGCAAAAAATACGGTAACTAACAAAATAACTGAAGACAATGCCTTGGTTTGCACAGGATCCTACAAGCGACTGCAGCACATGGACTAGAAATTGTTCCCCATCCCTGCTGCTCCTATGGCAGCTGTTGGAACTACCAGCTGCTAAGGGTACCCAGAAGCCTCTCACGAAGTGGAGCCTCCTTCATAGGCACCTACATGAAATGACAGCTTCTTCTTCCTCAGTTCAGTCTGCGCTGTCCATTTTATGTTTCCTTTTTGTGCCAGGCTTCTTTCTGTCTGTTTCTCTGCTGTCTGGCTTTCTCTCCTCACCCCCCTTCCAGAATCAGACGTACAATTTGCTGAATTATCATTTTAAATAGTTCCTGATAACATAAGGAACTGGCTTTTCTCTCACTTCTTCCTGTTTTGAATGCTGGAGTGTTTGTTTACTGCAGATCACATTATGCCTCTAACAAAAATTGGAACAAACCAGACTAAACTGACCTGAACTTTAATTGGCTATCTTGGCAGCATCCTTTGCAGCAATGTCTTGCTGGCCCTACTTATCTGAGGGACAGATTTTTGTTTGCACTGGCTGGTGTCATCATAGCTAAAGGGAACCTTTAGGGATTTTGCTCTGATTTCCTGTTGCTAAGGCATATAATTCCTGAGGGTTGTTGTCTTCATGCCCTGCTTATGGGCTTCCTAAAAAGCATTTGGTTGGCCACTTTTGAAGGCAGGTGCTGGATTAGATGGACCTGTTGGAAGTGCAACAGGGGAAATAATGCAGTTTCTAACTTAAGGGTTAATTCTGTTAGTGTTAAAGTCAACTAGCCAAAAGGGGGACGGGTGAAGATTTCATTTTGCAACCAAGCAATGTAGCACTGAGGTAGTACATGCTGTGATTTGCTGTGTAGTTTTGAGGAAAGTTTTCTCTATAGTTTTGGTTGTATGTCTCCCTGCTATGTCCAAGGCCTGAACTAAGAAAGACAAAACCTCTCTGTTCCTTTCTCCTCAAATTATACACTGTTTCTGTTCAGTTTGCTATATGTTATTAGAACTTTCTCCTCAGGACCCACCTTAACGTTCTTACATTGTACTTGTGAGAATGGTGCCTCCCATTCATACACCTGTGCATGACATTCCTTTCTACCACACCAGCTAGGTGAGGAGCTGAGCTTATAATTGCTGCCTTGTTCCCTGTTTGTGGGGCTGTAGCTCAGTGACAGAGCATCTGCCTCACATGCAAAAGGTCCAAGTTCCAATCCGCAGCATTTCCAGGTAAGGCTGGGGATGTTCCATGCCTGAAATCCAGAAGAGCTTCTGCCAGTGAGTGAAGACCACATTGAGCTAGATGGAGCAATGGTCTTCTTCTGCTGCTGTCCTTTCCCAGCTCATGAGAGTTGGCAGGAAAGAAAGAAGCACAATATTTCAGGAGACTGAAAATGTAGTTGGAGAAGCTGTGGCCTTTCAGGTGCTGTTGGCTTCCAGCTCCCATTAGCTCCAGTCAGCATGCTGGTTGTGGATCAACAATGTCTGGATCGCCATAGATTCCCCATTGGGTGGTAATGCTCATTCATGCCAAAAAACAACAACAGCTTCCTAGTGTTCGGTGTTCCTTATTATTAAGAATCAGCATTCACAACAACTGCCAGCTGTTTTGCTCCCTTCCCCCTTTAAGAAGAACTGTCTTGGAGTGGGCCGGAGAAGACATGGCCAGGTGCAGTTTGTAAATGCACGGGGGGGGGGCACCTTGCTGAACAGTACATCTCCCCAGGAAATGGCCGTCCACTCCAGCACAGCCCCCCAAAGACTGGCTTGCAGCACACACACACCCATTTAGCTGCATGTTCACTTTTAGAATGATTAAGGGCTGGAGTGAAGAAATGCTGTGGCTAGATGCAAGGTCAGGCTGGATTTATCTCAACTGCTGAAGCTTCTTGCTACTTTAAACATGATAATGCAAGCCACTGTGCCAAACATCCTAGCAGGGCAGTGCACAGGTCGGGAGAGATAATTTTCAAGGAATTGCAGATTGCAAGATGGTATTTTGTAACAAGGGGATTAAATTGGATTTGTATCTCGGCGGTTACAAGCACAGCTTCGTTGCAATGTTCCCCTTTCCCTCCCTGAACCTCTTGAGTACTTTCACAGCTCTGGTTGCAACATGGGTCAAATTGACCCACGCTTCTGCTTCAACTCAGTGTCAGGTTGATCATGTGGATCCCCCCCCCACCGGCAAACAAAAGTTCATTACTTTGCTGATAACATTGACCTATTATGCCCCTTGTTCATCGACAGGATCTTAGGAACATGGGGAGCTGCCTTACACTGAGTGAGACCATCGTTGGTCTACTGAGCTCAATATTTTCTACACTAATGAGCAGCGGAGTTTTGGACAGGGGTCTCTCCTAGTCCTACTTGGGGCTGCCTTCAAGCCTCTCTATATGACCCTGAGGACAATCCCCCCAAAGCCACACCATGTGCCTTCTCCCGCTCCACACCCTCCTTGTATGTTTTTGCTTGACTTGGAGGTGTCCTTGAACTGTGACAATGTCTCTCGCTTGGCAGGGTAGAGTGGTGTGTCTGCAGTGTATGTATGTATGCACAGAAACATTTGCTTGGTTGGAATGTAGCCTGTTGTATAGAGGTTAATAGCTGCATGCACTGCTCGCCCACTTTTGCCTCTGGCCCCACCCACCACTCGCATGCCATCCCTGAAAGGTAGCCTAGGATGAAGGGATGTGGCTCTCAGGCTGAAGAAGGTTCCCTTCCCCCTGCTCAAAATGTGTGCTGAAAATGTAAAGTGTGAATAACTAGCGGAGGGAATTTGATTTCTGCAAACATGTGCATCCCCGGCAGCACCTACCCTTGGGAACTCCCTGCCTATTGACCCCAGGCAGGTGCCTTCACTGCACCTCCTTTTCAGCACCTCCTTAAAACCTTTTTGTTTAGGGAAGCCTATCCAGATGTGTAAAAGTATACGTGTTTTAAAATCTCTTTACCATACTGTTGATTTTAATCATTTTTGAATGTTTTTAAATTCCCATTTTAACTGTTCTTTACCAATAAGTGCAATGGGTTTTTTTTAAAAGCTGCTTAGAAGTTTGTTTGTTTTTTTACAACCAAGCAGTACATAAATTTTGTTAACAAATTATATGCATGGTATTTATTTAATGGCATTGGCTGCAGTTCCTAATCACATGCCATTTCAGTTGGCAAACCCACAAATGCCACTGAGTACTGTGTGATGGAAAATGGGTTTCTTTCTTAAATATTTTGCACTTGCGGGAGGGTGGGATCATCCCTTTTAGAGTGTGGTATTTTTCTGTCTGAGGAGGGAAGCATATGTGTCTCTGTGTGTGACAATTGCATTGCAGGGGGTTGGACTAGATGATCGCTTCCCACTCTGCAGTTCTATGATTCTGTAATTAGGGATGTGGGAGAAATTAGATTCAGCTTGTATTCAAATCTGAACCTACCTAATTTTCACTTTCCAAAACAATGCACTAACTGAAGCACAGCCATTCTTCAACATTCACACTTCTCTTAATTTTGCCATGCAGTTTTCCATCCAAGCAAAGTGTACAATAATGCATATACTAGGGTAATGTGTTCGTAAAAATACACGTATCAGTGAAATTTCCGTGTGAAATTGCTTTGGAGAATTGTGTGAATTGCTGCTTGCCTTGCTTAACTTTACAAGATGGCCAGGAGTTCTTCTGCACCCCAAACCCACACAACTCACAACAAGGCCGCCTCACTGCAGCTTTGAGGCAGGACCTAATAAAGTTAAGCAGTGACCCCTACCAGAAATTCCTCCCCATCCTCCTAGGGCTGTCTCAATATGTTTTGCAGCTTGAGTCGAAGGACAAGAGGGTACCCACCTTCACTTTCATTATATAAAAACTGACTGGTCTGGTAAGTGAATCTTGCTTTAACACTGGTGATGGTGGCCTCTACTGCACCTGAGAACTACAGGCTAGCTTAGGGGGCAAAGGTAGGCTGTGTAGCATGAATCTCCATTGATCCTTTCTGCTGCAGGCCCCCTCCTCAAGCCCCTGCCTCATTCTGCCTAATGACAGACACAGCCCCGCTTCTCAAAGAAAGCAGCAGAAAACCAGACCCCATTTTCACAGAATATTTTCAAGAAACTGCAAGGGTTGTGCAAGGATTTCAGCCCAGCATCAAAAGTTATATAAAAATCTGACTGAAAAGATGCACAGAGGCTTTTTTGTTCTTTGGGATGTTTTTAAAAGAAGCCTAATGAATACTATAGCAGGCACTCCTTATTATCCATATCCCATATATATATTACACACTCTGGCCACTTTTCATCTCCACAACGACCGCACACTGAGGGCCCAATTTAGTGAGATATCACCACTTCTGGGCCTGTACAATTTTCCCATGGACATTCACATTTCTATCTCTCTCTTTTTGCCCTTCAGTAAGGCTCTGGTTGTGTAATGCTCTTTTGGATAGGGGAAGTAACTTAATTCATGCTTCTCAGCATAATATAGAACCGGGATGACTCTGTGGGGGTTGTGAGTGAGCGGTGACTAGAGTTCAACTGAAATGTTGATGGGCTCGACTTCTGCCTCGAAGGAGAGTAATGTTAGGGAAGAGGAACTTCCACTGAAACAACCAGCCACCTTCCTGATAATTTTGTCTTTGTTGATTCCTTTTTCTTTTTCTAAAAAACAAACAAACAAACAAAAAACACAGCAGGACAAAACAATCTTTAAAGAAGGAGGGCAGGATTTGGTGGAGATATTTGATGGGTGATTCAACCCCCTGTCCTGTTTCCTTCCCATTCTGCCAGGTGTAGTGTTTGGTTAGAGAATGAAAGTTTCTATAAAACGTATGCATATTTGAGAAAGAAATATAAACACAGCACTTCTTTCTACATGGCTGGCAGCAGAGGGGAGAGGAGGCTTTAATTAGAAACTTGGAAGAGAAGCTCTCTTGGTTTTGTTGCAGGTAAAACAGTAAAGGATCCTGTGGCCAGTTTAAATAACAAATCTGGGCTCCTCCAGATTAGCTGTTTATTGAGCATTCGTTCTGATTTGCTTGTGTAGAGCTTATGTGGAAGTTAGACTATGTCCGGTCTTTATTGAACGTTTGTTCTGATTTGTTTGCAGGCAGGTTATATGACTGTGAGCATCCATCCTGCATTCACCTTGCTTGTGGAATGTTCCTACATCTCCAATTAGTCATTCATTCATCTCAGGCTTTTCGGTACATTTGCCTGTCACTTTCCTAACCACGCAAAGTCCAAGGTTGCTGTAACTAGGGTGGCAGAGTGCTTTAATTCTATTTAATTGTACAAGCCTAAATTTCCAGCTCCTGCCAAACTAGCAGTTCGAAAGCACGTCAACGTACAAGTAGATAAATAGGTACCACTCTGGCAGGAAGGTAAACGGCGTTTCCGTGCACTGCTCTGGTTCGCCAGAAGTGGCTTAGTCATGCTGGCCACATGACCCAGAAGCTGTACGCCGGCTCCCTTGGCCAATAAAGCGAGATGAGCGCCGCAACCCCAGAGTTGTCTGCAACTAGACCTCATGGCCAGGGGTCCCTTTACCTTTACATTAAATTTCCAGTGTGCACTTGAAGCCCTCCTGCATATTGTTTTTTATTTGTGTGTACAAATATTGTTGCAATAGAAGCGTACATAAAGAATGCTTGTGTGTTGAAAATGTGTGTGTGTTAGCATGATGGGGGACACCCTGCAGGCATGGGCGATGGATCCATTTCTTTGTTTCTTTCTTTTCATTTTCAGTTATTTTTTTCCTTTCATTCCCTATTCCTCTGAGGTGCCCTTGTTTTTTTAATTATTTTAAACATAATAATAATAATAATAATAATAATAATAATAATAATAATGTGCACCCCACCCTGAGGCCATTCTATTATAACTATCCAACCTTCCCAAATTTCAACACACCTTTCCATTTTAACAGTACAAATTCTGCAAATACCTTCCATAGATTGCAACAATGGACTGACTGATTATAAGGCATCTGCGTATCTACCTATGGAATCGACAAGATAAATTCTCCCCAATGTGGTCATAAAGTGGCTTGTTTCCATTGCAACTTTGTATGCTTCAGCTGGTGAGGTCCTGTATAAGCAAACACTATGAAAATCCTGAAAGTCTTAACAAGGAGTGTCAAAATGCTCTCAGATTAGTTCTTTGTGTTCCCCTTTCTCTAAAGATCCAGCTTTGGGAGCTACTCTGCGGTGTGGGTGGATCTACCACGGTCTTTGTACATTGGGGAGGGGTGGGTTTGTGTGTGTGTTCATTATCCAGAAAACGTAGATCTTTTACTCTGCACCTGTGTTCTACATTCAGCACTAGAGAAGCCTTTCTACCATGATACAAATTTTTAAAATGTGCTGTGGTCGACAGTTTCAGATCAGGGCTATTTGTCTTGCACTGTGACTTATTGTTTCTGTTTAGTTCCACAACGTAGGTGGGAGATAAAGAAATGTTCAGCACTTTTTGTACCAGTCACATGCTATTTATTTCACAGGGATATAAAATTATATTTAAATTTTGTGTGTGTGTGTGTGTGTGTGTGTGTGTGTGTGTAAGTACACACACACACACACACACACACAATCTGTCTGAAAGTTTTTTTAATCTAGGAGTGAATTGTTTTCAGTCCAAGGGCCACCCATGCTGGGCAAAATATTCCTGCACTGCAGGAGGTTGGACTAGATGACCCTTGTGGTCCCTTCCAAGTCTACAATTCTATAATTCTAAGAGGCATTACTCATTTAGGGTGTGAGAGTATGGTCTTTGAGTGGTGTGGCCTGGGAAGATGCATTGTGATTTGGGGAGAGGGCTATGGTTTGACTTACCTCACACAATCTGTCTCTCAATTGTTTTTCAATTCCAAAAGGGTACCTGCCAGATAGAGAAAAAATATTTTTATTTTTTACATTTTAAAGAGTTCAAGGTCACATATACAATGGTCTCTTCCTCTCTCAAACACACACACACACACACATTTTATCCCTGGGTTATCGTTTTGACTAAGGCCTACGATCATCCCATGACCTCCAGGACTGAGTGGTGAATTGAACCTGCATCTCTCTGGTCCTAATCTAGCACTCTAACCACTAGGCACAGGGGCCAAATGCAGGCCCCAGACCTCTCCATCTGACCCCTGGGACTCTTCCTGGGAATCTCTCCTGTGAGGGGTATAGGGAGGTTTGAAGAGTTTTTGCCTCTGAAGCTGGTTCTTGATTTCGCAAACAGATGTTTGAGCTGGGAGCTCTTCGTTTAGGTCTCAGTGAGTGATTTGTGGCACTTGTGGAACATTGAATCTGAGCACAGATGTGTTGGCGACTGGTGTAATACCTATGTGGACATATTCAGCATGAATAAAGGTTGACGAAATCGGCATTGTCAGAGATGAAGTGAAGAGAGGAGAAATGGAATAAATTCCAAGGCACCTAAGGGAAGGTGATAGTATGTTGTTCTTGGCATTTTGACTTCAGCATCATTTATGTTGGACCATTGTATAAAGGCCAACCTGCTTTCTGCCTTTATATGGGCTAGTCAAAAGGGGCAAGGGACTATTTAGTATGTGCTTTTTGCCCTTTCATTGTCCATATCTACACATGTCATAACGTAACACTTAATAGCCCCTACAAGGCAGTCCTACCCAACTCATCCCATTTCAAGTCTGTGTCTTGCCTTCATTAATGAAATAGTTTGTTTTCATATGAGCAGTAGCAAATGGTTTTATATAAGTGTGTGTGTAAAAAGGGGGGATTATAGTATACTGAATTTCCTGCTATCACAGAAAGGTTAAAAAATCTCACTTTCCTTATGAAGGTAGGGTTGCAAAAAAACAAAAACCAGAATAGGAAATAGATAGTCATATTAAACTTTGCAAGGCTTGTTCGTGCAATACTCAACAGCCTCTTAATTATTTGTGTCTTTTTTGCTTTCATTCACTGATAATCTTTGCTGCTACCCAATACAAGTTTCTGCCTAGTGAAATGAAAAACAACAACTTCTTCAAAAAGCAAAAGCAAACAAGACAGAAGGGGAGAAATTGTGAAGGAGCATTCCTGCTGGTATCATAAGAAAATGAATTCCAGGAATTTCCTATTCATAAGGGCTCGGCATTCCTAGGATGCAGTTCTCACACGCTTGAATACAGGCTTCATAAAGACTGCTGTAAAAAATCAAGATCGAGATTCTCTCCTAGGTGTGCGTCATTTGCTGTAGCCGTCTGCTACAGTAAAAGAAGACAAAATCGATTTAGTATTTGAAGGTGCTGAATTTACAGTTTTCCATTTACTACTTCAGGGCTAAGGGTGCTCGTCAAATGATGAAATGCAGCCACATCCCTGCTGAGTTCCTGGGGCCAGCCACGGCTCAGTAGTAAACAGTGAGGAAGGGTTCAAGCCAGAGGGGCAAAAATGAAGCCCCACTGTCAGTAAAACTTACAGTGCAATCCTATACATGCCTGCTCAGAAGTCCCACTGAGTTCAGTGGGGTTTACTCCCAGGGATGATTGCAGCTTTAAAAGTGTCATTTGTTGCCATTGACTTCAACAGGACACAAGCATACTTAAAAGTTAAGAAAGGCTCAGCCCAGTGTGTGTCGATTAGGTGACTACATTATTTAATTAAGTCTTTTTTAGTTTTCTTACATCTTTTAAAGCATGCTAGTATTTAAAGTTCTGAGGTTGAGAGATGCTGTAGTAGAGAGGACTGGATTCAGACCTGGATTGGTATGCTGTTAGCAATTGTATCGCTTGCCTTAATTTTGTGGCGAATTTTTTGTTCCCAAAAATGTGTGCAAAAAAAAAAAGAGTGTTTCTGATTGTGTACAAAATGCTTATTTTAGGAGAATGTGCACACATAATGTGCATTTTATTGGTCCATACAAAAATATACAAAAATACATATTTAATTGAGGGTTTTTTGGTGCATTTTTTAAAAACCCACAGAAAAATAGATGGAAGGGACATGAAACTCACACAGAATGAAAGTAGGCTGATTTGTCCATCTCTTGCATGGTGAAATGTAACTGCTCAGGAAGAGAACATTCTGACTTGCATAAAGCAGATGGTGAAAGGGTCATCCCATTTAGTGCAGAATATCTGGTTATTTGGTTAATACTTTGAGAATTCCCCTAGTTTGTAGGTAATAATATTAATGAAATAATTAGATGCCATTGTTATTGAAATGCTTACTAATTATTTTTCTGTATTGCAGTCATTGTTTATCTTGTGTGCTGCCTGGGACACTATTCCTTCCTTCCTTCCTTCCTTCCTTCCTTCCTTCCTTCCTTCCTTCCTTTCTTTCTGAAAAGGCAATAAATAAATTAAACTCTATTCTAAATCACTGTGCTGCTCTTTGGAAAATATACCTGTACATATTCATAAAGGTATATTTTATCCATATAGCATCTTGGGCATGGTTTAGGATGGTAAGGTAAATGACCCCTGGACAGTTACGGTAAGTCCAGTCGAACGTGACTGTGGGGTGCGGCTCTCATCTCACTTTCAGGCCAAGGGAGCCGGCGTTTGTCCACAGGCAGCTTTCCGGGTCATGTGGCCAGCATGACTAAACCACCTCTGGCACAAGAGAGCTCCGTGATGGAAGCCAGAGTGCACAGAAATGGTGTTTACCTTCCAGCCGCAGTGGTACCTATTTATCTACTTGCACTGGTGTGCTTTCAAACTACTAGGTTGGCAGAAGCTGGGACAAAGCAACATGAGCTTGCCCCATTGCGTGGATTCGAACCACTGACCTTCCGATCAGCAAGCCCAAGAGGGGCAGTGGTTTAGATCACAGCACCACCTGCTCCCTCTTTAGGATGAAAAGGTGACGAATGATACAATAAATATGTGTCTGCATTTAGTGAGTATTTCCCCTTTAAAAAACTTTAAGAATGAGAGTGACTGCTATTACGCTGCCAACTGTTACTCTTACTAGTGTTTGACCTGCTTAAATCTTATGTTATAAAACTTCCTCCACGCCATCGTCTGTGTAACCCACCCCACCATCTTTCTGGCTTATCTGTAGGAAATTAATCCCTTTTAAGACCAGCATGAAATATTAATTTTGCCTATTTGTGAGATGTAATTAGCAGGTGTGATTAATCAATTAATCAATTTGCGATCACTATCTGTGCCTGAAACAGCTTGTTGGGATAAGCATGAATAACACAAAGCTGTAATCCCAACAAAGAGCTTCCCTATCGTACGCTGCATTTGTTCTTTATTGACCTGCACTCTGTTGTAAGTGGGCAGGACTCCCTCTTCCATGACTCCCGAAATGCACCAACATCTCTAGTCTTGATGTAGGTTTCCTTTATAGCATTCCTAGAATCAGCTGCAGCTGCCCCTGAGATGGTGAAGACACCAGCCATCCTACTGCTTAGTTTCTCGTTCTGTCAGGGATTTATGATGCTGGATTCTGTTCTATTTCCATCCCCTAAAATCAATACCAGTGCTACTGGCATCTGCTGTAGTGCATTCCATGACACATAGGTGGATCAAGAACAGGCCCATGATCAGATGAGTTTTGAAGGCAGGGCTGGATTGTCACACAAAGAATGGGCTGCTTGATGACTATTGGGAACACTTTGTGCGATGGACCAGCCCCCTTCAAACTCAGCCAATCATGCATTGGTTGGGGGATGTTGCCCATTTGTGTGTGACATAACTCAGAAGGCGTTCCTATAAGAAGCTTCACATGTTTTGCAGTGAATGCCTGGGCCTGAGCTTACTTCTTTGGTACAATTTTTTAGTGGACATGGGCTTGTGAAATTGGGAGGGTTTTGGAGGACAGAATAGGACAGATCAGGATCAAAGGTGAGGGTTGTGCTGGGGAAGAAGTCTATGATTTAGTTTTTTGCTAGAAGTTTGAGGTTTGCCAGCCATAGTCAGATGTAAAAAAATGTAGCTTAGGGGAACAGCCAGTTACCTGCTTCATCCCATGGGCATATATTCACTGGGATGACCTGCATATATATACCTACAACAGAGTTATGGGAGGGGTTTAGATAGCCTAATTTATGGAAAGGGAATGCCTTTCCATAAGCAATTGCAATTAAGAAACTCCTGCCGATCAACTGCAAATAATCTGACAATCCAGAAGATCACAATCTATTTTCTTGCTACTCCTGGTGTAGATATTGTTGCTCTTTTTTATAATGGCATTTTAAAGAGTTTAAGGCTTCACAGAAGGTCAAGGAGAGCAATGCACAACAAAGGAGAGGAACTTTTTAAAAAGTTGAAGGGTGCTCTGAGCCTCTGGGTTAGGCTAGGGTATAAATTTGTAGCGCATAACGTAAAACGCACACCATGTCAGGATTTCATTATTCTTGTTTGCTTTCCAAAAGGTGTGTTCAATATGGGTCTAATAGCACATTCATAAGATTAGCTATGCCGGTAATTGCACATAATGGGATGCAGTCTTCTGTGCCACCACAATGTCCTCAAACCATGACATTCTGCTGGCACTGCAAAGGCGCCACTCCATTCTTGCGAGCAGACATCCTGGTGCAGGTATTTAGCACCAGGCGGTGACAGACAGCTCTTCTGAGGTTTGGCCAGGATCGCTTTGACTTTGACTCAAATCTTGTAGGTTGTTGGATTTGCTGATCCGCCACTTTTTGGCCATCTGCAAAGGCACACGTCATCTTAATCCTTCCGTCCACGAAAACGAAATTCACATTGATTTCAGCCCAGAGTTAAGTTTCGTCCACGGTGTGGGTGCATATAGAACCAACCTTTTACCGATTGTGCTTCTTCAGAATAGATTTTTGTGCCCAGTTTAAAATACGGAACTGTCATAATGGTGACCTCTAGAAAGATGTGCTCACCACATCACCTTCCTCCTCTCTGACCCATAAAGTTTTACCATTACAATCTGCCCTTAATCACCTAACCATTTCCCGAAGTCTTTCAAGGACAATGGTTTTTATGCCATACTTGCTAGCCTTAAGCATCAATCTAGAGTGCTCTGCTGTGTTTAAATGACACACACACACATATACACACACAAGATTATGCCCACTGCTTTGTAAATCCTCCTTCTGCCTTTCATGCTGTTGTCAAAAACTGGCTAGGCCATATCAGATGTGAGACTGTACTGATCCGTTCTTTGGGCCTATCTGCACCAGAGATGTTGACAGAAGATAGATCTGGATCTACTGGTAGATCTCCAGATGATTCTTGCAGTAGATTGGCAAAGGTTTCTGTTTTCCTAATGTCTAACAATAGCAGCAACTAAAAAGTCACCCACCTAAAAAATAAAATAGTTTGCTCAAATGAAAAGCTTTAGGGAAAACCAGGAATGGATTTTTATGCAAAAGGAATTGCGAGCTTGCCTCCAGTGTTGCTGTTAATTCCACTTATTACCCACTCTTCACTATAAGGACCCAAGCTGCATCACAACCATTTAAAATATTAAGAACAGTTTAAAACAACTTTTGCTTCCCAAATTACTGGAATGAACACTTGCAAGGAGTCATCCTGGTCCTTAATACTTAGTATAGTCTTAACCCAAGCCACTATTTCACACCTTGCTCTGATTGGTGGATTTCAGGGTTTTAGTTAAAAACACAGTAGATCCTACATGCCCCAAATATACCTTATATACTGGGCAGATCCCTGCAGTCTGTAGGAGAGATTCTTCCGTAATAACTACAAACAATGCTTTCAGTGAAGGTGCTCCTGTTCTGTGGATTAGCACAGGGGCCCACGGGGACATTGGAGACATTTTTGTACCAACAAGCTTTTTAAGACAAATGAATAGTTCTCTGCCATGATCTATTTTATATTTGTATTGTTTTAATTTTGTTTTAGATGTGTCTACTTTTGTGATTTAACTTGGTTTTACTGATTTTATTGCATGCTGCCTTGAGACAATTGTGTAGAAGGTGATGTAACAACAGTTCACCCTGCTGTGCCATTTTGTGGTTTGCAGACACACTTCCTTTTTAGTTTATTCTGGGTTCTGCTACAAGAAGGACCATCTCTATCTTTTTCACCTATGGTCTGCCTTGCTGATCTTTCAAGAATAAATTATTCCATTTCTTCTTCCAGAGATTCTGTCTGTGTTATTAACTCCCTTGCATGTTCCTTCCAGTGGTGCAAGAGGCTCTCCCTGTTAATCTCCCCTCCTTTTCCTACTTATAACAAATCTGTTATTGTTTTATTCATCCCATGGGCAATTTAGTTTTCTCTTTGCTCCCCCCTTCCCCTGTCATATTTGCCTTCCTAATCAACACTTTACATCTTTGCTTTAAAATCCCTTTTATCCCCTCAATGCCTGCTTCCCCTCCCTCTCCAATAGAGTTGATTATTTCCTTATACATCCCTAGAATGAGGTCCTACTAACCTTCCCCCACCCACTCCATATATGTCATTATCTCTTACTCCTGCCCAGTATAATGGGTACTATGTAGATGACGGATGAATGAGAAAGTAGACCAGCAAGTCAATTGTTCTTATACCCAATCCTCATTTCTAGGCCAGGTATTACATTCTTTTTCTTCTTTATGGGATGCAACTCTTCACAGTGGTCTCCAATTGGTGTCCCTTCATTGCTAACACAAGGAATACATCAGGAGACTGGAGAGTGAGGCAATATTGGGCAGTTTCCTCCCTGCAGCTCCCTACACCTTAAAATCAGCTCCAGAGGGCCCCAACACCCTAGGGCAGATTTCTGGGGTGAAGGACTGCAGTGGAAATATTTGAACATTGCCTCATTCCGCAGTCTGTTGACAAATTATTTTTGTCAGTGGCAGAATGCCAGTTGGATACCACTGATGGCCATTGTAAGATATTTGGATTCCATAGAGCCACTGTGACTCAGGCCTGGCCATGCTTCTAATGACTTCATTAGGAACAGGCCCTCTCAGAGCTCTGCAGAGGCCCAGGTCACTTCCAGCCTTTGAGGCCTCTAGCCATTATTTTAAAAAAAATAATCCCAAAAGCATTCCACACATGAAAACAAAATTAGGAACCAAAACAATGGAGAACGAGTGAGTGTTTGCTTTCAGCTTATCTGAGAGGACATGTTCATCCTTGTCTTGTATTGTTTCATCAGAACTGGCGTATTTTTATTAATATTTATGCACATTATAAAATCTTTAATATGACAAAATGTATTTTGCCAAATTGCATCTCTTCTACCAAATTATGTCCCTTATTTGCCTAAACTTGTAGCTCTGATCTGAGGCAGAGTATTACATTTTGTTCTGATGCACACAAAAATAAGCTTCAAAATTTATTGAATGCCAAAAATCTGATGTTTAAATTTAAAAGGTGGCAAAGATTCTTCCCTTGAATTCAAGCGACAGCTGAGGCTTCAAAGGAAGAACTGGTAGCACACTGTTAAGTGTATGGTGATGGAAAATGGTGCCAAATTCAAAAAGCGAAGCAGCGCATGGAAAGGGAGAATCAGGAATGCATTCTTCCTTTGGAATTTGGTGTGTCACTTGTCTAGCACCTGACATCATATGACATCAAGAGATGGATGGGTGGACATGTTTTTTTTAAAAAATAAAGCACCTTGCAGGCTAAATAAGGAGACACGGCGGGTTTAATTAGGTCTGCGTGCCAATGGTTCCCTACCACTGACTTAAGCAAATGTCTGCTCTTCCCTAAGTGTGCACAAGATTGCATATTTTGGTAAAATAGGAACCTGTGCAGTTCAGGGGAAATGACCATAGCTCTAATCAAATACATGGTTAGTTTGGATTAGGTTCCACTGGGCATGCTTCTCCCCACAAAAGCCAAATAAGGATAGATGGGCACTAGAAAATAGAGACTGACCCTGGTAAAGCAGCTGTGAGATACAGATGTGGCAAAGGAAAAGGTTAAGTAGGAAAGAGAACTGTTTGAGAGAAAAATGTGAAAAGTATACACAGAGGCTGGAACCACTGATAATTCCTTCTAAGCATTTGCAAATATAGTTCATAGGGTAACAACAAATATGATTTAACATTGCCTGGTTGTTTGAATTTTGTTTAGACATTTCATGCTTTTTCAGGTACTTATTTCTTTTTCAAAAAAGTGTTTGATACATAAACTACACATATTAACATATCTTGCAAATTTTCTTCCTTTGTGTCTATAATCCTGTGTTTCATCTATGACTTTGTTTTATACCATTTGTTTCATACCACAGCGGGTGGTCTAAACCACAGAGCCTAGGGCTTGCCGATCAGAAGGTCGGCGGTTCAAATCCCGGCAACGGGGTGAGCGCCCGTTGTTCAGTCCCAGCTCCTGCCCACCTAGCAGTTCGAAAGCACATCAAGTGCAACTAGATAAATAGGTACCGCTCAAGCGGGAAGGTAAACGGTGTTTCCGTGCGCTGCTGTGGTTTGCCAGAAGCAGCTTAGTCATGCTGGCCACATGATCCAGAAGCTGTCTGTGGACAAACGGTGGCTCCCTTGGCCTATAGAGCAAGATGAGTGCAGAACCCGAGTCGTTTGCGACTGGACCTAATGGTCAGGGGTACCTTTACCTTTAATCCTCAATATATAACTGATTATAATCTGGCTGCATCCCACAGCAGTGAAGGTTTTATGCAGAAGAATATTCACAAAGGAAGACACTCATGAGTAAGGCACAAATTGGTCCATTTCAGTTTCTATCAGTTTCTCATTTTACCAATCTCAAGTACAGTTCTCCTCTTTTCCACATCAGTTTGTGCATCTTTTAAAATTTATTTCTTCATCAACATTTAATTGTGAATTTCTGCTAACATACACATTTTCATATGCAATTTTGCCTGTATACATATTTTTGCAAAGCAGTTTCCCCTAACGTAATGTGAAAACAACACATAATGTTTAAACACACTTTCCCCTAATATATGCATTTCTGTACAAACTACTTGGCTGGACAATTGCATTGCAAAATTCAAAGAAAGGGGAATTTTGAAGTATGGCTGTATTCCAGTTTGCGTATTCTTTCAGAAAATGAAAAAATTAGGTAGGTTTGCTTTAAATGCAAACTGAACTGAATTGCTCCCCTATTAGCCACACCCCACCAATTTGCCCACCTGCAAACAGAATTAAGTACCACTCCACCAAATGGAGCACCCAGATCTCTCAGTATTTTCTGCAAAATGAGAAGTACAGCTCTCTCTTCCCTCCCTCTAAATTTATTGTGGATGCATGAAGAGGGGGAAGGCCGGACGAATGCATATGCAAGTGGCTACATTGGAAAGGAGGCTGTAATAGGTTAAGGTCTGCTTCTGTGAGAGACAACCTGAAATCTCAGCTGAAAAGCTTTGTCAGATCTGTTCTCTCATCCATGCCCTCCCTCCCTTCAATCACTGACCTTCCCCATCAGATAAGCAGCGCAGAGCTCGGCCCCGAAACATTTCCCTCTGCAGTCTCAGCTTATTAAAAATTCATTGCCTAAAGTGAAGCTATTCTGTTGCTGCTGAAGTGTTAGTTACCTCAGTCCGGATTTCCTCCAGTTCTGACAATTAAAGGGATGCAAGGAGAAAGGGCTGGGCATGAGATAAAGATGTGTGCGTGCGTGCGTGCAGTACTTTCACCTATAGCAAGAGATGATCATGTAAAGTCATTGTGTCTCTGCGGAGGTTGAGTTCCCTCCTCCTCTTCTGTGCTTCATTAAAGGTGGTGACTAAACAGAAAGGATAGAGACAGAGGTTAACAAGATTGCCTTCTTTTGTGGGATTAGGCTCCTGCGTAGCTGCATTCCCCCCCCCTTCAAAGGGAGGAGGGCATTGTCAAGCATCATTAGGGAGCTATTTCCAAAGTAGTCACCGAGAACCCTTTGCAGTCAAACGAATGTATTAAAGAAGCTGGCAAGTGCCAATTGAAAGAGAAGCATTCTGTGGGATCGCAAGAGAAAGACCAACCCACGTTTGGGAACACATAAGCAATTTTCAAGTAAAGCTCCTTGCCCTGCCTCTTCCAAGCACATCTCTTACCTGTAAGGGTTCACCTCCGACTAGGGATGGAGAGAACCTTGACTCAGTTCACATTTAAATGTGAGCCTTCTCTAAATCACACTTCTCAAACAATAGAAGAACAAAAAGTGCAGCCACCCTTTGAAATTCACACTTCTCTAAATTTCACAGTCCGGTTTCCCAGCCGAGTAATCTGTATAAAAATGCATAGACCAAGTGTGCATGTATTTGTGAAAATGACATACTAAAGCACATTATTTTAGAGAAAACGGCATTGCAAAAATATGTATATTAGGCAAAAATGCATACCAACATGTGCATCTTTGAGAAAATTGCATTAAAATGCTGTTGATTGTCACGAGGACTTTACGAAAAGTAACTAAATTGCAAATTGCAAACTGATGTGGAAATATGGAGAGTTTAAGATTGGGGAAAAACTGAAAAACTGAGAGAAACCAGAATTGACAGATTCACCCACTCCTCTGACTGCCTTTCTGAGGCTCCTGCCCAGTGACTACCACTGCTCTGCCCTTTCTACAAGGACTGGCCGTCTTTAAAAGCAATATGCACATGTGCTCAATGCACTTTTAAATTGTGATTGCTGGGTTAGGAGATCAGTAAAGCAGTGGCAGAGGAACAGCAGTGGTTGAAGATGTGGCGTCTCCAGGTCAAGCTGGGAAAGAACCAGGTCTGAAACCCCAGAAAACTGTCGTTTCGTGAAGTCATTCCCATTCAGTCAGTAGATGGGCCAGCGATCTGACTTGGTATGCATGGTCTTACATTCCCTGTATTACTATGAGATACAGGGACGTGGGTGGCGCTGTGGGTTAAACCACAGAGCCTAGGGCTTGCCGATCAGAAGGTCAGCAGTTCAAATCCCCGTGACGGGGTGAGCTCCTGTTGCTTGGTCCCTGCTCCTGCCAACCTAGCAGTTCAAAAGCATGTCAAAGTGCAAGTAGATAAATAGGTACCGCTCTGGTGGGAAGGTAAACGGCGTTTCCGTGTGCTGCTCTGGTTCGCCAGAAGTGGCTTAGTCATGCTAGCCACATGACTCGGAAGCTGTACGCCGGCTCCCTTGGCCAATAAAGCGAGATGAGTTCGCAACCCCAGAGTCGTCCGTGACTGGACCGAATGGTCAGGGGTCCCTTTACCTTTACAGGATTGAAAACAGTGTAGTGAAGACACCTGCCAAATATTAACTGGCAGGAAGTTCCAGAGATTAGGAGCTACCATGCTTAGAGATTGATTCCTTGCAAACGGGGAACAAATGTTATGTGGCACTTGTAAAAGTGGCAGGTCCACATATTAAAGAGATTGAGTGTCCACATGTGGAATAAAGGAGGCCTTTAAATCAGGAGGCTATTAAGGATTTTATATACAGTACTAATAGTAACACCTTGAATTGGGCTCAGTAGCAACAACAGCCAGTGCAGATCTCTGAGAAGGGGTGTAATATACTGACAAAGTCTCACTCCTATCAGCAATCACACATGCATCCACATATCTTTAGCCCATACAGTTTTGGAAAATGGTTTGACATGGGAAACAACTTGCAAGAGCAACCACATGCCACAAAATCACAACTTAGAAAGGAGCCCTTGGTTTTCTGAAGGTAGAAAGCTTTGCCTTTGATGCCATAGAGTTTTCCCACACAGCACCTGGCCTTTTGATAACATCCAATTTCTGGAAGAAATTGAAGCTTATTCCTCTTGGGTTGGATGAGGAAAGAGTGAGAGTGTTGCTAAAGAGGCACTGGCAAATCAAAGCTTCTTGTTAATGCATGATGGACTGTGCGCCTCGTTCGATTATTGAAGCAGTGGCACAAATGTAAACGCAGCAGTAGCTCATATCTCAAACAAGCCGTGCAACTGAAGATAGAAAAATACGATACACCAGCCTTGGAGGCAACTCCAGTGGTGGATTAGATTCCCCCCCCCCCCCCGCCAGTATTGTGGTGCACATGGAAGCATTCTGAAACGGGGGAGAGTTTTGTTCTGGAAATTCACACTTCCTGAAACAAAAATTGGACGGAAGCACAGCTATCCTTTGAAATTCACACTACTTTGAATTTTGCAATGCAGTTCTCCAGCCAAAAAATGTATACAAATGGTGTGAATCATGTAAATTAAACCTGGCCACAGTAGTTCATCCATTGGTCACTTTAAGCCTGCATTGCCTTTTATGTGGGTCTTCCCTTGCGCTTGATCCAGAAACTTTAGTTAGTGCAGAATACTGAAGCACAATTGTTGATAGGAGTTGAACCTCGTCAGCATAAAACACCTCCACTCAAGAGATCTGCACTGGGTGCCAATCTGCTACTGGGTCAAGTTCAAGGTGTTAGTATAGCAAGACCTTAACAACCTTGCCTGCGAGATCGCCTTACCCCATATATGCCCATTTGGCTTCAAGGATACCAGCTGTAGGTAAGGTAAGTCCCGCCCTGCATAATCAATCACAAGATGCAGTGCACACACACTATTGGAATGGCAATGGGGGGGGTGGCTTCCTCAAATATTTTATTGGGGGGCCAAAGGGACCTTGGTCCCTAGGAGTTGGCTCCTATGCCTGGCTACTTTGATCTGGGGGATTGACACTGTTACAGCTGCCACATAATACCCATTCCACATTAGTAAGAACACAATCTTTTAGTGTGGCAGCACCTACACTTTGGAACTCCCTGCCTATTGATATCAGGCAGGTACCTTCACTATATCCTTTTCAGCATTTTTGTTTAGGCAGGCCTAACTAGATATTTAGAATGCTTTAATCCATTTTTTAGTTTATTGTTGATTTTAATTTCTTACATGTTTTAAATTATTATTATTAATTGTTTTTAGTGACGATTTTTATCTTCTTACCCTTTTTGTAAACCACTTTGAGGCTTTGTACAATCGAGCAAAGCATACTTTCTTAAAAATAAATACAATAAATTGTTGTTGTTGTTGTTGTTGTTGTTGTTGTTGTTGTTTGTTTGTTTGTATTACTCTACTTACTTATTCTTTATTGATGAGCTAGATAGTACTCCCCCAAAGTCCAGATGCCTGTCAATCAAAGCTTCCTAACAGCTTGAGCAGCACAATTTCCATATAATTCCCATTATCCTGACTGCATGAACAGTCAAGCGCAAGTATATAAAGTGTGACTTGAGGGAAACTGGGTGTACTCCACAGGTTGCATATAGCATGATTTTGCACTTCCATGTACAGCAAGGATGTAACAACTCTGAAGTGAATTATTAACATGTAAAACATGTATTATGCAGAACCTCGTTTAACAAAATGTTCTTGGAGACTAAAATGCACGAAGAATGAGAAGTTCAGGTAAAGGGGTGTGTTACTTCTATAATAGTTAGAGCATATATAAAAATGTGCACAATCTGTTTCTCAATGCCCCCCTTTTTTTTTTGGGGGGGGGAATCCAAGCTATCAGAAAACAGGAATTATTTAGGCAAGTGAAAATAGGGAGGCTTCTAGAGCTGTGGCAAAGGACAGCAATAATTTATTTGATTCACATGTTGCAGGGATTGTAATTCAGATATTAACTGCTTGAAATTCTCTTTCAGTATGAGTGAATTTATGCTGCACTTTTTAGGTTGTCTGGGTGGTTGTTGTGGCTGGGTGGGGGAGTTGTGCTTATTGGCAGGCCAGTTTTCTGTGTAAGAATCTGCAGTCCTTTACAAAGGAGTCCAAGAACTGCACCGCTGCCTCTGTCTGCTGGCAGTCCCCCCCCCCCCTTGTCTTCTAAAAAGCTCTCCCAGGTCATTCGGCCACTGGCAGCCTAGACTCCCTCTCAGATGGAATTGTACAGGAGGAAGCATGACTGCCCACATGGGCAAAATTCCCTTTGAGAGTGACTGCAGGCTGTGGGCAGCTGAATTACCCATTAGGGAGCTTTTTAAAAGGCAAGAAAAGAAAAATCTGTTATCAGAGTAGCACACCTCAGCCTTCCTTAGAAGTACGTCTTTCTTTTTATTTTTGTTTCCGCCTCTGAATCAGTATGGAAATGGAACAGGGAAGACTTAGTGCCACTCTCATGCTGAACTGGGATGGACTGGATCTGTTGTAGAGGATCCACCACAGCCAACACTAGTACCTCCTAATTTTACTTTATATTATTTAAGGTTCAGGGTCAAGAAGTGCTGGGCTGCTGCTGGTAGCTGCCATTTTGGTTCCCCCCACAAAGCATCAGGGAGCAATGATTCATCTGGGCAAAGCCCAGAGGCTGCAATGGCACCGCCTGGCATTTCTCTTCTCAGTGCCACCGGGAAGGTGGCTTTGAAAGGAATATTGGGCAGTTTGAACTGTTGAACTTTTCAGCACCTCTGCCCACCCATGTCCACCCAGTAAGCCAGTATCGATATTCTGCTGGCTCTTGACACCTGTTTAGACACCTGTTTAGACCAGCTTTCCCCTTATCTCCTGACTTGAACCTCCTGCTCTAATAATTTCAGTTGCTGCTTTTGCTGTTCAGTTGGCTTCTTTTTATGCCATGCTTTCATTATAGATAGTTTTAACATTTTGAGGAAATCTTTTCATTGTGTACTTTGTAATTAGTTATTGGATATATGTTTATAATTGGTTTAGCACTTGTAAACTGCTTAGAAGCCACTTTGGCAAGAAATTGGATTCTAAATAAATTGAACCGTAATTAGAAATTCACCAAGGGCTACTGCCAGGGTGGCCCCTCACCCAGTAACTGGTATGAAGTAGCACACTAACTCTGAGGCTTCATTTTTAAAGATTCAAGTGGGACTTGCTTCAAAATGTCCCAGGGTGGGAGTGGCCTGCTCCGGAGTCCAGGCATTCTATCCCATCCCTTCTTTCCTGCCATTCCCTTCCCCAGACTTGTGCTGCTCACTAAGCTGTCCGTCCATCCCCCCCCCCACAGATTTTTAACTTCTGTAAACTTTGGGGTTCTCCTAAACCTACTGATCCCTCTTCTCTTTTGTTTGAGGGGTGCCATTTTGACTGCATGAGCAATGGTGCTCACTGCCTGATCATAAGAGATACAGGATATGATTATTATGAACATCAGGAGAGCCCCACTGGGTGTAGTCTAGTATCCTGTTTCCAATCGTAGCCAATTAGATTCAGACCTCAAGCAAGATATAAAAGCTGTAGAAGCCGCCTACTCAAGCAACTGGCCTTCAGAGGTATGCTGTTTCTGTTCCCAGAGAGGAGTGGCATTCACAAAACCCCATGGCCACCTCCCCTTTCCTAGTATTTTAATTTACTCAGCAAAGGCAGGTCCAGCTAATGCAACCCATTAGTGCAAATGGGTTGCATTAGCTGGACCTGCCCTTGCAATGGGACTTCCTCCTCCCTCTTCTCCCCTTGCACGCAACCCACAGGGGAACCCCTAGAACAGATTTCTGGGACATGGGCAGGGAGGAAAGTCCCACTGCAGAAATCCTTGTGTTGACGGGACCGTGACTTACTGCCGAAATGATGGGAAGTGGGTTAAAGAAAGGGTGGGAAAAAATTTCAGCACCACACTGGTGTTCACTGAAAGGAAACAGAGTTGGCTTTCACATCAAGAGTATGGAGGCTTGCTCTGGAGAATGGGAAAGCTTTGTGTCTTGTTTGGGTACAATTTAGGTCCTGTAAACAAAACAAAAAAATGGGGTGTCACATTTTCCCCATTTGCCATTTGTTATGCCGCTGTTAACTGATGCCTGCAGCTTAAACCCCCCATAAAATAGAATGCAAAAATAAAATTAGCAGCAAGCACATCCCTGGCAATCCAAGGCAGAACTTTTCCCAGCAGCAGGCTGCAAAATTCTCTGCATACAGGGAATCAACTTTAAACTTTTAAGAGACAGCCTGCTTTCGAGGTTCAGCTGCCATTTAAGCTTGGGAAACGACTGCAGTACTAATTAAAAGCAAATTGCTTAATCTTGTTGCGTCAAGCAAGGAAGTCTGTCTTCAGAGGCGATGCCTCCTGTGAAAGGATGGAGAATGAAGAACCCCTGTGGATTCAGCAAGAGAGCCAAGGAACAGTGGCGATGGAGAAAGAGAGAGAGAGGGAGTGCTCCATCAATTACACAGCTAGGCTGTATTCAGGCCAGCAGCCGTATCACAGGCTTGTCATTGCCAGCAGGTACCTGGAGCAGCGATAATGATATTTGTGTTGACTCATTATATAATAATACACATTTCCTTTGTGATGTATCTGTTTGACATTATGTCCACTTCAGAGATGCAGCCTGCATATTAATCTTGTTGGGGAAGCAGCCTGGGATGTGTTTGAAACCCATTTGCATTGCAGCGGAGGAGACTAAGGAGAGCGGCATAAAAAGCGGCATGCAGTTGTTTTACTCTCGGTTCTATTATGAATTACGGAGAGTGTTTTTCAGATGTCTCATTTTCAGTCCTCCTGCTGCTTTTGAAAGTTCACTTACATTAGCGTCCCCTTTCACACTGTTGGGGTACAGCAAAAATGTGGATGGTATTTTTTTCTCTGGGCCATCCCTGCCATTTAGCAGAATGAATTGGCGATACTAGGCAGGTAGTTTTGAGTGTCATGAATGAGCAGCAAATGGTTAGTTGTGTAGTTAGTATTGAACTTTTCCTACAGGGGGGTGTATGAGAGAGAGAAGTTTGTGGGATTCTCTGTCTCCAGTGTCAGTAAAACTTGGCCAGCCTTTGGTACTACAGGGTGATTCTTTTAAAAGAGGCCCTGTGGAACATGTGTACTCTGGGGCCTCTTTTAAAGGACTCACCCTGTATATACCTTGACTTGGTGTGTGTTTCAGGAAGCATGTCCTGCTCTGCCTCAAGTAGCAAAATGTGCTGGGCTGGCCTTGGGCTTTTTTTGTCTTTTATCTTAATATCTCTGTACCAAGTTATGGTCCAAAGGTCCTCAAAGGTCTCTCTGTCTCTCTCGCACTTCCCCGCTCCATCTCCTTGCATATGTCTGTCTCTCTATAAGGGGTGTGCGAGTGCGGACACACACACACACACTTACAATATAGAACACAAAGAAATGGGTGGTATTCAACAAATTTTTCTCAGAAGTAGATCCATTGAAATGAATGGGCATAGCTAAGTTATTCCATTAATTTCAGCAGGTTGATTCTGAGTGAAACGTAGTTGAATACCACCCAGTATTTTATTTCCTTTTGATAACTTTTTCATCCTGTCCTCCCCCCTCCCCAAAATGCTTCAAGTGACTAATGCCCATTAAAGATAACAGTGCCATTTTAAAAACAATAGTTAAGGTTAAATAACCATCATGAAGCTACTCGGCTAAAAAAAAGTTAGAACAAGTTCCAGGAAAGTTAAGACACATGCCCAAAGACCTTCCTTTAAAAAAGAATGTTTTATAGTGTGGGGAATGGCAGTTTATGTGGCATCAAAGCTGAACTTCTTTTGGGAAGGAGTTCCAAAACCAAGTCACAGCTGCGGAAAAGTATTTCTCCATCTGCCTTATTTGGCCATTCCTTCCTTTCTGTAATGAACATAGCGTAGAGAGCAGTGGCGTAGCGTGGGGGTGCAGGGGGGGCGCAACATCTGGGGGTTAGGGTTAGGGGGCGCAAATCCACGGGTTAGGGGGCGCAAATTACTTGCCTTGCCCCGGGTGCTGACAATCCACGCTACGCCACTGGTAGAGAGAGAGAGGGAGCTCACTGCATGCTAGCCCTGTTCCTGCATCCACTGCTGGCCATGTGACTAGGCTGCTCCTGCTTTGGGGGCATGTCTGTGGCAGGTAATCCTGCTGAATGTGTGTAGGCTGTCCCTGTGAGTTTGGATTCTTTGCGACAGAGTCGGCACAGTTTATTCCTGGAGGTTTTGTATGTGTGTGTGCGTGCATATGCCTCTGTGATCTAATTTCAGAGCACAGAATTATCAGGTCTTCTTGTACCTCTCTGCCTGCTTGCAGTTAGAAAGAACCTCCCAGAGTGAGTACACCTTATTTACTCCCCCCCCCCCGCCGATAATATCAGCCTGTGCTAATGATTTCAAATGACCTTAGTGCAGTAGAAATGCACTCTCATTCTTGTCAAGTTTACTTGCACGCAAGGATGTGTAACAACATAAGAGAATTGATTTCTTCCCCTGTTATTATCTTTGGGTAGCATGCCTCTCGTCTCCCTTGGCTAACAAAGAAATAGGAAACCCCTCTCTTTTGGCTTCAGGATACGCATCTGACACCCTGTTCCTGTATTTACTCTAAGGAGGCTGGACATGGGGAGCAAGCTAGCTGGAAGCTATATAATAAGCTGAAGCACAGGGACAATGAGCAGTCACAGTCTTAGCAACCAAACGGTATTTGTCGTGTGAGCTCATTCAGGTGTGATCTGTACACACTATTGCTGCATCTGTGGTAATATGCAGAAACTATTAAAAATCTAAGTGCAATTCTATGCACATATGCCTGGGAGTAAGCCCCATTGCGCTCATATAGCAAGAATCGATGCAGACACGGGTAAGATTGAAGAAATAGTTGGCAAATCATCATGTATATAATGTGTTCAATATAAGCGGGACGCAGCTACAAAATGTGCTATATCCTTCCTCACTCCCAACAGGAGTGCTTCCTGGGTTTCGGCCTTCCATTCCTTCCAAGCAGGATATTCCACTCCTCTTCATCCCCCCCCTCATTTTTCTCTGTTTTTCTTTTACAACTGATACTCAACCTTCTGCAGCTACTGAGTATATTTGGTCCTTGTTTTGCTGTTTTTTTTGAAGGAGGGTTTCCCCATTTTAGACCATATACACACACACACACACACACACACACACACACACACACACATATACTGCAAAACAAGGGATTCCCTGAAAACACACATGCCTCCCTCTTCTTTTTTCACTGCTAAAGTGGCCTCATTTTGGCTCCAGTCCCATCCAAACTTGACATCTGAGCTTGCTATTAGAAGGAGCAATATGTAAAATCACTATTTCTGTATTGACTAAATAAACTACGCAGAAGCTGCTGCTGCAAAACTGTCCCTTTCAAATCAATTCTGTTAATTCTCTTCATAGAAGGACTATCATGGTCCTTCACAATGTGCAGTTCTGACCCAATAGTTATTTTAAAGTCAGTGGTTCAGGTTCTGGCTGGTTTTCTGTTGAGGTTTGGCTTGGCACTGCTTTTGCTGGTGACATTCCGCTGATAACATTATAGAAATATGAGGTTACTTAGCAGGCAAAGTGGTTTGACTAATAACATGCACAGCATGATCACAACGTGGTAGGCTGTCTCAGAAACCTGCCGGGTGAGGTTTAACTAATAATAGGTGTTTTAACATATTCATAGCGGCAACATCCAGGACTTGTTTCCGCTAATTCCATTCCTTTGAAATTGTTGAATTATTTCCATTTATTTGCCTCCTTTACTTAGCCGTTATATCTTTTTTTACACCTTAAGAAAAAAGAACACCTTGGTGGATATGGGTCAAATGGTTTGGCATGTAGGGATGGAGGAAGAAGCTACACTTTGGTTCAGATGTTAATGCAAACTAATCTAATTTGCATTTCTCAAAAAAATACATAAACTGAGACTAGGTTGTCCTTTGAAATGTGCACTTCTCTGAATTTTGTGACTGACTTCTCCAATCCAAAAATGTGTTCAAGATTGCCTCTTTTAGGGGAAAGTGCGGAGGAAAAAAAATGCACGTATTGTTGAAAACACTGAATCAGGATAATGTGTTTGCAGAAGTGTTCATAATGGAAAAAAACAACATACGAAAATATTTCTGTTAAGAGAAATGCCCACTAAAAGGTTGGTGCATTTTCATTTAAAAAACAACAACTCACCAACTGAGGCAGAAATAATAATTGTGGTGAACTGAACTTGAGATTGGGGGGGGGGGGGGAAATGAGAAACTGAGACAAACTGAAATTTGAGAGAGTCATCCATTCTAGTTTCAAAGTAGGTAACATTCCCTTTTCCTTATGTTATTTATTTATTTGTTTGTTTGTTTGAATTTATAAACTGCTTGACTGTTTCTATTAATTTTAATTGTTTTATCTTTTTTATAAACTGCCTTAAGGTTTTTCACAACCAACAACAATAATTCAAAACATATTTTTTTTAAAAAAAACCCAACAACAAAGCTAAAAACAGATTAAAACATGCACCAACGTTCTAAATGTCTCTGTAGGCTTGCCTAAACAAAAATGTTTTTAGCAGGCGCCAAAGAGGTACAATGAAGGTTTCCACCTGATATCCATGGGCAGGGAGTTCCAAAGTGTAGGTACTGTCAGACTACAATGTTGCATTCTTACAAATGCAGAATGGATATTATGTGGCACCTGTAACAGTGCCAGTACTGCAGGTCAAAGTAGTTGAACGGCATATATGGGGTAAAATAGATGGCTAGAAATATGACTTTTTAATTCAAATCAGCAAAAAACCTGTTTTCAGGCTCCCGAAAAAGAGACATGGCTTTAAAGCTGTGTGATTGTGGTAGGTGTTTCTGTCATAAAGAAATGACATAAGAACTCCCTGCTACCAAAACATGGTGAGTGTGGAATGAATAAATGTGAATATATTTCACATATTATCAATCTGAAGTAATTGTGCTCGGCTATGCCATATGTATAATATACTGTATATTAGTAAAACCAAATTCAATTTAGTTCAAGAAAATGATCGTGGAGAAGTTACTGAAGTTCAAATAGAACATTTCTGACATAACCATGATTAGGAGATTGGGACTGTGCAATGTTCTCCTCCTCCCCCTTTTATTAATTCCCCGCATCTGTAGCTGGATTCAGCCATAGTATAGTTACACATGTACCTTGATTTCCTCTTAACCAGGCATTGCAAAATTGTTTCAAGGGCAATTCTGGTTAACATCGACTCTGGTTAGTTAATGTTAACCAGTGCAGATATAACACTTCAGCAAGGTTGAATCACATTATGAAAGAGAGGCAGAATTTGCATAGGAGAGGTTTGTAGGCAGGAGTAAGAAGCCCATAGCCTGCTTCTGATTTCTTATACATGGCTACATTGGAAATATTCTGCATCCGGCTGCTATCTCTTTGTGACAATAAAAGATAGAGCTACCAATGGTTACTAGCTATGATGGCTATGTTCTACACCCCTCCAGTCGCAGGTAATCACAGATGCTGTCCGGTTCTGTTTGTGGGTTTCCTATGGGCATCTGTTTGGCCATTGTGAGAACAGAATGCTGTACTAGAAGGGCATGTTTTGGGCATGTTTTCGGTTGTGGGGATAGTTGCATTTTCACAGTGTATTCATCTTGTTTTCTTGATGAAGGACTCCTCTGTATCCAACCCCACCATCTCCACCGCACCTCCTTTGGGTGAATGTCACACCCATCGAGGTTTCCTGCCAACATCCTTTTTAAAACAAGAAACACCTACATGCTAGCTTTCCAAGAACTCTGATCCACACCTATAAGCCGAGCATCTGAATGATCAATCTTATTGATTTCCCCCCAAGTGCCTTCATTCAGAATCATCGCTGCATGCTAGGCTGTCTCAGAAACCTGCCAGGTGCATTATTGGTTGAATTGCTTCCTTTCAGTATTTCTGCAGCTTCGCTCCCTCCTCCACTTTCACTCGCTCACATACACACATTGTAACTTTTCCAGGAAGTGTAGAGTAGTAGGATATTCAAGGATGTCTAATTTTAAACAATAGTAAGTATGTGTTGTTGTGTATTGCAGCAAATGTTGAGTGAAACATCTACAAAGGACAGTCTATGCACATACACACAGTCTATACACACATAGGCTTTGTTGCAGTCAAGAAACCTGATACTCAATTGTATGGAAGCTTCTGTGTGAATAGCTCTAAACACATAGGCTTCCCTTTGCAGATGCCCCACTCATTTTGAGGAGACATCAAAGAGTGGGGCCAGCATGACAGCAAGAGACGGCCAGCAGATGTGGTCTAATCTCCTTCCATGCATCTCATGTACATTTGGAAGGAACATGTGATGACATCTTAAGACACACAGAATGCTGTAATTACTAAGACTCAGCATTGGTTTCTCAAATACAAGTCATGCCAGACTCATTTCTTTTTTTGATGAAGCCTAGTGGATCAGGGGAATGTTGTAGACATAGTGTATCATGATTTCAGCAAGGCTTTTGACAAAGTCCTCAATGATATTATTGTGAGGAAGCTGGTAAAATGTGGGTTGAATGATGCTCCAAAGATTTCCTAAGCCAGCACCACAGTAATAAGGAGCAGGACTATCAGTGTGGCTGCCCCTGTTCTACGGAATAGTATTCCTGTTGAGATACCCATTATCTGTACTTTGTGGAAACAAATGAAGACATTTCTGTTCTGACAAGTTTTCCCAGCTGGATAAATTGATCTTTGTTACACACATCTATTTTACATTGTTTTGGTATTGTTTTAAATGTATCAGGGTTTGCTTTTTGTTTGTTTGTTTGGCATATTTAGCTTTTTTTGCTGTTTTTATTCTACATCACCTTGAAACAATTGTGTAAAAGGTGATTAACAAGATGATGATGATGACGATAAATCATGCTCCTCTTAACGAGGGCAGTTATTGTGGTATGTTAAACATGTTTCTCAAGAATTAATGTGAGCAGAAACATTTGCAGAGGAAGGGCCATAGCTCAGTGGTAGAGCATCTGTCTTGTATGCAGCAGGTCCCAGGTTCAATTACAGGGCCCAGCATCTTCAGGTAGGAGTGAGGGGAAAACCCTCTGTGAAACCCTAGATAGCTGCTGTCTATCAGTATAGACAGGCTTGAGCTAAATGAACCAGTGGTCTGACTCAGTATAGGGCAGATTCCTAGGTTCCTATGGAGGGACACCAATCAGTGGGAGAGCAACTATTGAGGTGTGTGTAAGCACACTGGTGGGGTACATGTAAGGGAGATCTTAAAAATGTTCAAGAGGCTGCTCATATGTGCTTGTTGGGTAAGGCAGCACATTTTTAGTTGCATAGAAATACAGTTTCTGCCTATTCCCTGTTCTGAAAGCTTGCTTGCCTACTTGTAAGGAGGAAGAAATGAAAAGTAGACTGTCCACATTCTTCTAGTGGTGTCTTCCAGTGAGCGCAATCCTGCCCAACTAATGTAACTTTGATGAGGATTTGAGTTGGGATTTCCTTTCCAGGAAGGAAATGCAGCGGGTGGGGGAGATTCACAGCCTTCATTATAAATGAAGACAGGAAAGGAAATGTTTATAAGGAGGCTGATACCAGACAGGAGGGAGACAGCAAGTGCAGAGGTGCCAAGTATGTTAGATCTCTTAGATGCAGTAATCAATGGAGGAGGCAATCCTTTTCTACCCATAATTCCCAGCTGTCGCTGTCATTGATGAGGACTTGTTCAATAACTCACAAGGTTCTTTAGTTCAGAGGATAGTTCTTTAGTTCAGAGGACAGAGTATACCAACACTAAACCCAAACTCTGCACAGATATTCTTTCTTTTTGCCTCTTTATTACAGTATTCTTATTCTTATATTAAATCTTCTTGTTTGTGCTGTTGATGTTTTGTTTTGTCTTCAAGTGGAAGGTGAAGGAGTGTGACACTAGAGCAGTGCATATCATAGCACACTATTAAGGCTTCCTCCTAAGCATAGCTCACAACTTTCAGATTTGAAAATCAGGGATCAGCAGCCTCGAAAATAAGGGATCAGCAGTCTCACCTGTCCCGGGGACAGTCTACGGGATATCTAACAATCTGGGATAGCAGCAGGAAATGGCGTTGGAATAAGGGAATTTCCCACAAAAAAAGGGAAGGTTGAAAGCTATGCTCCTAAGCCTTTCAAATTCTGAACGAAGTCCTTCCTCTTTCTTTGCTTCCCATACCTGGCTGGTAGGAGGGTGACTAGCTGGGTTAGGAGCTATTTACAAGATGTGAAGGAAATGGTTAATAGGCATAAGCTGTAGAGCCAAGGATGGGGAAGCTGTTGGCCTCTTTTAGGGTTGCCATGTTTTGAAGAGCAAAAAAGAGGTCTGGATGGGGAACAGAGGGGTGTGTGCAGAAATGAGCCTACACTACAAAGATACGATTTTGTGCTTGTACCCAGCTTTGTCTCTCACCCCACCCATCACTGGCATCTGGCCCTCAGGACGTTGCTCAAAATGGAACATGGTCCTCACCTGGTTCCCACAGCTTCCTCAGATGTGTGCATTTAAACACATGCACATAGACATATATATACACGCCTTGTTCAACTGCTTCTAATGCATTGAATAGTGATATGCTGTGTCTTGTTCCTTCTTATTTGCATAGACCAGATATTTTGTTTTTGTTTTTCAAAGCCACCCCTCCCACCCCGTTCAATCTTCCACTTTTTCACTTGCTCTCTGAAAAATTGCTGATTGCAAATCATCTCCATAAATCTTACAGAAAATCAGGATTAAAACCCCATGTCCTTACATATGGCGATATCCCAGGGACAGATCTGCCATATGTGAAGAACAGCCCCTGGAAAAATGTTTGTGTGTGTGTGTTCTCTTATTCTCTTGTTGTTTATAGTGCCTAAAGTTGAAGTTGTGCTCTGTCCGCCGCCCCCCCCCCCAATCTTTCTTATGTCAGTTTCTGCTTTCTTAGGATGAGAATTCCCAGTGTGCTAATTATAAGACATTGTCACTTTACTTGCTTCTCCTGCTGCATGCCAGTCATAAGAAGATGGATGATTAAAGAAGGGATAGAATGGTGCCTTTTGTTCTTTCTTTCTTTTTGTTTCTTGCTTCAGGTATCAGATGCCTTCAGCAGCTTTCTTTTATTGGTGATGATGGGGGTGGAGGCACCGTGTTGTTTTCTTCCAAGGCTGCTTCAGAACAGTACAGGCAACATCTTAAAACTTTTATTGGCATTGGTCCATTCTAAGAGAGAGAGAAGGTTTCTTCCTAATCTTTTCCCAAACACTGGATGCCTCTTTTAACATTCATTCTACACCTACAGGGACTGATTTGAGTTAACACTCAGATCAACAACATAATGGGGAAGGAAAAGTACTTCTTTATTCTGCCTTGGTCAGACCCGGCCTGGAGTCCTGGCACCACAGTTTAAGAAAGATATTGACAAGCTGGAGTATGTGCAGAGCAAAGGCGACCAGGATGATAAATTGTCTGGAAAGTAAGCCTTGTGAGGAACAGTTGAGGTGACTGGGTATATTTAGCTTGAAAAAGCAGAGACTGAGAGGAGATATGATAGCCACCTTCAAATTTCTAATGGGCTGTCACATGGAGCAAACTTGCTTTTTTCCTGCTACAGAGGGTAGGACCTGAACAAATGGCTTCAAGTTACAAGAAAGGAGATTCTGACTAAATCAGGAACAACTTTCTGATGGTAAGAGCTGTTTGAAAGTGGAATGGGCTGCCTTGGAAGGTGATAGATTCTCCTTCATTGGAGGTTTTTAAGCAGAGATTGGATGGCCATCTGTCAGGAATTTTTTTTGTTGAGATCCTCCATTGCAGGGGCTTGGACTAGGTGACCCTCAGAGTACTTTCCAACTCTACAATTTTATGATAAAGCAATTGTCTAAGAACCAGGTCCCTACGCATAGTCATTTCAATCTACTAACCCCATTTCCACACTTACCCTGCCTGTCATATTCTTAGACGTTATGCTAGTGACTACAACAATTAATCGTCGCAAATATGTGTTTCTGAGCATTACAAGAGTGCATTTCCTTTGCCACCAAGCACACTGATCTGGTTCCCACTTATCCAAAATGAAAGAGAAGGGATTCCAGTTTGGATGTTAACCTTTAACTAAGCAGTGGGTACTAGAGAACTTGTTTTCATTCTTTTGTAGCTGTTTGCATGATACTTAGGTGCTCTGTGTTAGTTTTTATTATCATTCTTTCTCTGTTGCTGCTACTGTGTCCCAGAAAATGAATGTAAATATCAGCTGGAGCTTTAACTTTTTATTCTCTGTAGGCTGACAAGTTAAGTGAGAAGCTCTGATTTACCATTTCAAAGTGTTAACATTTCTACCCTGAAACACTGATTCTTTATCACAGATACAAATGTTCTCCCGATGTCTGCAAACCACTTTACCTGGTGTTCTTAAGGGAAGGCTGGGGCAGCAGATGGGGTGGGGGTGGAGGAGAGACTCCTTTATTATGCTCCACTGTAAACAACACAAACAGCAGCCTCTAGTCAGAAGGAGACTGAAAACTCTCCCAAAACACCATGGGAGGAAGAAATGAGAAAAGTTAACCCCATTTGGTGATTTCCAACTATGTTATACTTTGGGTAGATCAACTGAAATCAGTTGAATCCATAGATTTTAAATGGTATACTCTGAGTAGGTCTAACATTGGATATCACCCATTATCAGAATATGACTTAAACATAAGGTTGTGTGATTATGGGTGCTCCAAGAATTTTTGGAAATTCCATTCAATGTTGCAAACTTCATTTTATAATTCATTTTGTCAAATTGGTTTTATTACATGGCCATTGTTTTAGATGACCTTTCCCCCTTCCCTTTGTCAGTTGCAGCAACAGGCATAATTTTGGCAATTACCTCATAGTAACCTACGTATTGTTTTCCAAGAATGCTCCTGACATTGAAGTTGGGGTTGGTGGGGATGGCTGCTGCCACACAAATATGGTGGCTGCCCAGAACTGCCATTCTCCACCCTACCCCCAAATGGCTCAATGCCCAGGGCATTCTGGGAAAATAAAATAGTGACTACTGAAGCAGTAGCCACCACCAGAGAATGGCACACACACAACCTCAAATGAGCAGCAGATGGGTGTGAATGGGATATTGAAAAAAGCCATTTATACCCATTCATCACTGATTCATTACTTATGGCATTCATTTGTAACAAATTAACAGTGCCCTATTGGGTTCAGTTTTTAATTTGATCGGAAGTCCCACCTTCAGTTAAAAGTTCTGTTCTGACGTAAATAAACATGCTCTATCTGCCAGCTATGAGCCAGGAAATCTCCAGGCTTAACCATGAACCTGCTAGGTGGCCTGAGGTTCGCTAGTTTGTTCTTGGCCTCAGCTTCCCATTCTGCCATAGTGGCCTAAAACTAGTTAGAGCAGAACTGACATATTGGCAAATTTTTGAAATTTTGTAACCTTAAAATGGGACTTCAAAATTTGACAATTGTTTATTTATGGATTGGTTGCATGAACAGTTAATGCAACATTGACTAAATTTCACAGCAAGTCATCTATCAGATATTGTCAACTGTTCACTTCTGCTTGTGAGATAAGTGTCAAAACTGACTGCTAAGTGTATAAATGCTGTGCAGACTTGACTGCTGCTGTGTGTCAGCCACTGGTTACTGTCAAGTATTTCAGAATCCAGTCCAAAATAGCAGACACTTGCCAAATAACAAAGCATATTTGTTATCAACATTAGCAAGCTATTTTTTAGGGGGGAAATTTGGGGGTTTTGGGGGGGGATAAAAAGGCATTTTAGATCTAATGTTGGCCAATCTTACAGAGTTAAAATCATGGAGTTGGAAAGGATCTCGGAGGTAAACTTATCCTGCTAAATGAAGGATCCGCAATACAGGTTACAACAGCCTTGCTAATTAAAGGTGACAAGGAAATGTATGTGGGCAAAGTGAGCATGGTGGTAGAGGAAGGACAGAATGCTTTCCCTGTCCTCTAAGCCCAGCACAGAAACTAGGAAGGTTGCTAAACTGTGTAAGCTCCCTCCTCTATCTGGCATGGAATAACAGTTCTTTGCTGCAAGAGGGATGGAGCTCTCCATCCTTCCACTACCAGCCACCAGCAGGCTAGTAAATATTTTTGCAAGCTAGTAACATTAGTTCGGCTCCGGCAAAGAAAGGCCCGTCATCTCTGCTCCAGGGTTGAACAGCTTTGCAGTCAGGATAGCTCAGTTGGTAGAGCATGAGACTCTTAATCTCAGGGTTATGGGTTTGAGCCTCACATTGGGTGAAAGATTCCTACATTCCAGGGGTTGGACTAGATGATCCCCCAAAGTCCCTTCCAACTCTACAATTCTGATCCTTGCCATTAGAAAGTCTCTTTAATATTTAGCTTAAATCTGCTTTCCTGGAATTTCTACCCATTAATTGCAGTCCTTCCCTTTGAAGCAGCGGAAAACAATTCTGTTCCATCTACTGCATGATAGACCTTTGGATATTTGAAGACCACTATCATGTCTTTGTGAGAACAAGATATGAAATCAGGGCTAGATTAAACAAACCCTAGTTCCTTGAATGTCGATGTCACAGGGTACAATGGCTGGTTTAAATCCAAAAGCAACTGCTTTTTATCTCTTGCCTTCCCGCATTTAAGAGGAGCACATGAACCTGAGAATCAGCATTGTTTGTTCACATAGTGGTAAAAAAATTATTACCCCTGAACTGGGCCATCATGGTGTTCTCTCTCTTTGCTATGGGTCTCTCCATGACCCCAACCTATTAGCAAACAAACACACAGCCACTGCTAGTACTGGTAGGAAATTAGTCACTCATCTTGCTTCATGCTGATCTCCAAATAACTGTGAATGGAGAACAAATTGAAGAAAGGAGCAACAGGCACAGATTAAAAATGCATCAGCTAATGTGAGAATGACACCAAGACATTTACCAAAGCAAACAATTATCACTCAAGTATTCTCTGTCACCAGGCTAGATGGAAGCTGTGTTAAAATTAATGTTACGCTGCGGCATACAAGCAACAACACCCAGTCGCTCCATGTTCAGTCACTATAATGAAGTTGTAAGGCTGATTAAAACAAATGCCTTTGACACACAGAGTGCATGGGAGCGGGGGCGGGGCGGGGGACGCATGGCATGATTTTCTTTGAAGTTGACTAGTGGGAGTTCTTAACAGGAGCCAAACTGTTGTTAATAGGATGTACCACAGTTGCAATGTAAAGAATAATTAAGGCTAAATCCCAGCTGAAGTAGTGGAAGGACCGATTTCATGCAACACTCTGTATCTCTCCACATTTATTTGTCTACTTTAGCCTATATTGATATTCAAAAAAATCCTTATCACAAGTGTCTTACAACTGCAGCTATCTTTATTTTTACACGGAATAGAAATATCATGAGTACAAGGTACATATTTTTTTTTTAAAAAAGAGCCCTGCCACTTCTGTATTTGGCAAGCATGAGAAGGGGTGCAAAAGGTTATACCAAGTCTCCATGCAACAGGAGCTCTCTCCCATGTGCCAAGGTGTTCTGTGTACATGCATCCTCTTCTCACTGTTGCCAAATATATTGCCAGCAACCCTAGAGAAATTTTTCATCTGAAGGGAAAATCTTGATTGTGTGGAGATAGGAGAACCTTTGCATGTACATGCTATTCCTTCCTCAGATATGTACATGTTTATATAGGATGGTGTTAGGTATGGAGTGTTAAGTTGCAACTGTGGTTTCTTACATTCCAACTTCTATTTTACATTGAAATGAATTATTATTATTATTATTATTATTATTATTATTATTATGGTGGTTGGGTGTGCGCACGCATTACAACTTAGTTTCTAAAACAGCAGGGAATTTTCTTACATATATGTGTGCCCATCCCTGAATACAAACATATTTAGCAATATGCAAAAATAAGAATTAAATTTCTGTTCAGTCTTTATTACCTTCTTCGTTTTTGGTTTTGCAGTTCTTCTGCAAAAGTTTATATTGGGGAGAGGAGGTAATTGTGTTTTGACTATGAAAGGCATTTCTGAGGACAATTCCTTTTTAGCACAGTTTGCAATGGAGACCCTGCACAAATTCTTGAGGAGGTTAATGATTATTTTCCCAATGCAGTGTGTCCAGGACACTGAGGTTAATAAAACCCGTAGCTCTTCTTCATGGCTATCATGGGATGGTTACTGTTCAGAATTGTGCAGGATCTCTGCTTAATGTTCCAGCTGAAGAATAATGATGTTTGGAGCACATCATCCCTTCATATGTAATGCAGCCACTGGTGGATCAGAGGGACAAGCACGGTCCATTCATGATTTTTGGCCTGAGCCAAAAAGTTCTTTTTCCACCATGACTAGGGACCAAACAAAAACCTATCAAAAGATTAAGAAGGCTAGAAATGTCTCTAAAATATTCAGCAAAAGGTTGCCACTTAACAATACTTAAGGTAGCCAGAGGTTCTGCATTGTGCAGAGGTTTATTTATTTATAACTTTTTTATTTTTTTAAAAAAACCCACACTCCCCACAGTAGTGCAAGAACATCCCCATAGCTTTTTGCTGAACACACCCCTGTAACATGCCCTTCAAGTGTCTGTTTTTGTGGACAGTCCCAGAATTACGAAACCTGTCCCAGCTTCGGATTTGATCCCAGAATGTCCCTGTTTCCCCTGTCAGTGCTGCTGCTGCCAGGCTTGACAAAGAGTATGAGCCAGCACTCATCACATTTGTAGATGACACCAAACTGGAATGGTTGAGAGAGTTGGGTATGTTTAGCCTGGATAAGAGAAGACTGAGAGGAGATATGGTAGCCATCTTCAAATATCTAAAGGGCTGTTACATGGAAGATGGAGGAAGCTTGTTTGTCCTGCTCTGGAGGTTAGGACCCAAACCAACGGCTTCAAGTTACAAGAAAGGAGCTTCCCACTAAACACCAGAAAGAACTTTCTGACAGTAAGAGCTGTCTGACAGTGGATCAGACTCCCTCGGGAGGTAGTGGACTGTCCTTTCTTGGAGGTTTTTAAGCAGCAATTGAATGGCCATCTGTCATGTGTGATCTAGTTGAGATTCTCACAATGCAAGGGGTTGGGCTAGATGAACCCTGGGGTCTCTTCCAACTCTACAATTCTTATGATTCTATTATTGTTCTCATTCTCTTGCAGCTCCCATTGCCCTTGATCCCTGACCATGCTGGCTGGGGGAGCTGGAGTCCAGCAACCTCTGGTGGATCAAAGGTTCCCTCCGCCCTGGTTTACCAGTGCTTTACCATTTGGGCAACCTTGTGGGAGCCACTTGCCAGTTGTGGGTGGAACCAGAGGTTGAGATTTAAATGCAAATTTTACCTTTGTGAATCGCAGCAACTGAGAGGCATTATTGGATTCCAAGAATGCATTCCAGCCAGGGAAAAGCCACCAATGAGGATTTGAAGTAGGACTGGTGATGGGTGTGGCCCGGAGAGAAGGGGTGTGGCTTGGGAAATGGCCTGGGGGCCAGACAGAAATGTCTGCAGGGCCACATTTGACCCCCAGCCCAGAGAATTGCCATCTCTGCTTCCAAGGTTAATATGAGCACTTTGAATTGGGTCTGGAGATGTAGTAGAACCCCTGGAGGATGTAACAATAGCCTTGGGAAGAGGCACGGCACATTTTGATAACCGTTTCCAAGCTCTGACTCATTGACACCAACGTTCAGTGGCTGAAAATGGCAACACTATGAATTAGCAGGTATCGCTTTATGGTGGGAGATACATGGCGGTGGTTTGCAGTGCACTGTGAAAACAACAGTGGTGATCCCTAATACAAAACAAGGGCAATTAATTTCAACATCCCTTATCTTATCTTGTAGATCTCACAAGCCATTTCCAAGCAGGGTTTCTCCTCTCCATTTCCTATGCGCAGCGCTGCTGCATGGCTATACTTCAAAAATCTATAATTCAAAACTTCCCAACACTGAATACGCTTTCCACGCGGGGTCTTTTCATAATTGGTTTTTCCAACCAGTCTGTTCTGTGATGTGTAATTGTTAGCAGTTGTAAAAAAGATAACTCAGTTTTTAAAAGCCTAGCGTTTGCTCTGAGCAGATAAAAACTGTGACAAATTATGTTCCAAAAAAATCATAAAAGTGGAAAGACATGTTAATAACCAAAGGTGAAGTTTCATTTGGAGGTCAGCAGGAGCTATTAAAGTGGTCAGTAATTCTAGGGCTTGCTAGTAGTGATTTTGACCATATCACTTATCTACTCTGGTCCATGCTTAAAAATCTCCCTTGGTGGAAAAAAATAATAATCCACTGAGAGTAATGCAGGAGGTCAGGGATGACCGTGGAGAAAAGCAATCTAGTCAAAATAAACCATGCTTTCAAGTGCAGACATTCAAATTCCCACTCCATTAAAATGTTTCAACTCTTGGCCATTTCGCCATAGTGTTCAGACACCTCATTTTTAAAAAAATTACTTCAAATATCTGGAGAGAACACATAGCTATAAATGTAATGTGGAATAATTAAGACAGTCCTGGCACCCTTTCTAAGTCCCAAAAGCAATTTGGAAGAAGGGGGGGAGAACCAATGGGAGGCGAAGCCAGCATGCTGCAGAGAAATTAAATAATATTGAGAATCAGGAAATGTGCAACGGCCGCTTCAGGTGGCCTTTGATGATTTCAAGTGAACATCCCAATGATTTCATAAGAACATTAAGGGAAGCTCTGCTGGATCAGTTGCTTCTGGTTCAGCATCCTCTTCACACAGTGGCCAACCTGTTGGCTCCAGGAAACCCACAAGGAAGGAATCAAAGCAGGAACCCTCTCCCACTGTTGCCCACACAACTCAGTGGCCAAGCATCTGCTTTGCATGCAGAAGGTCCCAGGTCCAATACCTGGCACCTCCAGGTATGGCTGGGACCGAACTCTGCCTGAAACCCAGAAAGCCATTTCCAGTCATTGTAAGTGATGGACCAAAGATCTGACCCAGTGTAGGGTACATATTTGCCTATGATTTCTTTCTTTCTAACTGGTATTCAGTGACACTGTGTAGCAGCTCTGAACTTATAGGTTTCATTGAGCTAAGTTGTGTTCCAGCATTTGCCAGACATTTTGGACTGCAGTCTCCATCATCTCCAACTAGCATGGCTGTGTTGCATTCCAAAATAATACGAGGGCACCAGGATGGTGGAGGCAGCTGTATTCTTATAGCAAACTTATTTTCCATACATAGGCCAAAAGGGCACCATCTACAAAGAAGAAGGGGGTATCAGCAGACTTGGGGAGAACCCACGGTTTGCAGAAGTACAAAAAACTTTTCAAAGCCATCTTAAGCCAGAGGCCATAACCACATCCAGTGGCAGTGAATTCCACAACTGAATTATCTGTGGTGATGAAATGTTAATTTCATTTGTCTTTCCTGAATCCTAGGGCCAAACCATTCAGTTGGAGGACCCCAAGTTTTAATTTTGTAAGGCGGCAAGAAAAATCTTTCTCTTTCTCTCTCTGCTTTCTCCCCACTATGCATAATTCCATTGACCTCTGTTTTATAATACTAAAATGTGGGGATCAGCAAATGCAGCATAGCGGCAGCAGGTTCAAAGTTCAGAAAAGAACTCCGAACATCAGTTTTTTTAAGAGAATTTGAGTGGTATTGTTGGCTTCCCATTGGGTGAACTGCTGGGGACTATGGGGACAGGATATTACTCTAGAGAGCCCTATGTCCTGATTAAGCAGTGCTCTTCTTATGCCTTAGCTACCTGGAGCTGTGCTGAGCATCTGCTTGCTCACAAAAGCAATGGGGTGCTAGGAGCTTCAGTAGCACATCCATGGGGGACCCAAGTAACAGTGGGCCCTGGGGTGTGTGTGTTGGGGTGCACCAAAGGCAGCCTTACTCAGCCTCAGTCCCTCCAGACCTGGAGCCAAGCTTGCTATTTTCCAGCTGCTCACAGAGGAATAAATGGGGCTTTCCACGCTATCTCATGGTGCCTTGCTGTTGTTGACTCTTAACTTTTTCAAATACTCTGCATCCTGTTAAAATTAGATGAGAAAGGTGAAACAAGGGTGAATTTGAGTTTCCTCCTTCTCAAACTAAATTTAAGAGTGTAAGCCCACATACACCTTCTCAAAAGTAATTCTCATTGAGTTCCATGGTGCTGGCTCTCAGGTGGCGGATCTGTCCGTTTTGGCTTTTCTTGGTTTCTCATTATTCCAGCCTGAGCTGAACTGAATCAGCGTCCCAGTAGAAACTAGTTCCAGAATCTAGACCAGCAAATCCTTAGTCATGTGCTTCCGTAGTAAAATATCTGTCCAGTATATATTATTTCAGCTCCCACTTTATAAAAGACTGGTTTCAGTTTAAAGAGGGAAGAGTCAAAGGGGGATGAAATACAGTTAAAACAGGGGGAAAGAAAACCTTTTCAGACCGGAGGCCACATTTCCTTCTGGGCAACCTTCTGGGGGCCACATGCCAGTGGTGGGTGGGGCCAGAAACAAAAGTGGGCAGAGTAATAGGTTTTTTTTTAGGGTTGTTTTTGGTTTTTTTGGTATTCTAAGCTAGTTTCTACACAGTCTCACATACCCCCTTTCTCTCACCCATCCAGGCAAGCAAGATCCATTCCTAGTTTATACATTCCATCCAGGCAAAAAGATTCAAGGTGCGTGAGAAAGCAAGTCAAGAGGAGACTTGACCTGGGAAGAATCTGCGAGCCCGATAGAGAGACTTGGAGAGTCACATTTCCATACCCTTCAAGTGTCCCAATTTTCCTGGGATGTCCCATAATTACAGAAGCCACCCTGGCTTCTGATTGGATCCCAGAATGTCCCATTCCCCCCCCTCCAGTGCCACTGATGCTGAGCTTGGGGTGGATAATGAGACAATGCTTGCAAGTGGTGCCATGCTCTCATGTGCCAGCTGGCTCCCACGAAATCACAGCACTGAAAGATGGTGGCCCAATTTCCACCAGCGGAATGTTGGAGGGTATGCATTTGGCCCTCGGGCCTGAAGTTCCCCACCCCTAGGTTGGAGGGGGGTGGAGTTAATATAGAGAAGGCAGAATTTGTGGAGCAGCGATAAAGAGCCCCCCACCATTGCCTAACAGCCCACAAAAACCTGGAACTGTGTGGTAAATAGAGAAAGTTGGACCCTAAGTATTCACAGCAAAACCTGGTATGGCCTGCCTCTGGCGTCTCATAGCTAAGCATTATCAAGCGACTTAGCACACTGAGTGGAAGGCCCAGTTGCTTTAACACCCCTCTGCTCTCTTTCCTCCCGAGGGGCAAGTGCTCGGCAGAGAAACCTCCACATTACTGACCACAATTGCTGTAATTTGTTAGTCTAATGGGGAAAAGTACCCGGCCCTTTGAAACTGGAAGTATAAAATAATATTGTGTGATATTTTATACAAGCAGTGTTTGTGCTCAGAAGGGCCTCTGGTTGAGTGAGCTCTTCCTTCAGAGAGCCTCTGCAGGCTAGATTAACTCTCCCTTATAAAAGGAGCACTTTATTAATAAATTATATGCCTGCAGTTGCCGTGGAGAGCGGTGTGTGGCAGGAAAGGGGGGCGGGCGGAAACGCAAAACATTTGCATTGCAGTGAAAAGATTGTTGTGTGCGTAACGGAGTTTTTGCTACCTAAGAAGTATTCATAGAGCTAAGCATGGACCACGCCAGAAATTAAAGAAGCACACACACATACACACACGGGATGGGCCAGCATGTCAATTTCAGATTCTCATTTTTCCAACCTTAAGTTCAGTTTTTTGTATTTCCACAGCAATTTGCATTTTGTTAAATGCAATTTTGGCTAATTTACGCATCCTATAAAGCACTTCACCCAAATATAATACATGTGTGTATGCTACTTTCACTAATGCCATAATATTCACTAATGTGTGTTGTTGCTAGGCACACTCTACTCTTGTTTGGTTGGGGGCTTTTGTATACATTATTACTTTGCTGGAGATCTGCATTTCAAAATTCAGAGAAGTGAGAATTTCTAAGGATGGCCATGGTTCAGTTAGCATATTGTATTAGAAAGTGTGACTTGAGTGAGTTATCCTTTAAATGCAGACTGAATCATAGTTATCTCCAAACCCTAATACACACACACACACACACACACACACACACACACACACACACGTGTCTTCCTAAAAATTTTGAGTTCAGAAATGCATGCCATAAGAGCAGGGCTGGTGCCGAAGGGAACTGGAGTCCAACAACATATTCAGAGCCAAAGGTTCCACATTCTTGACACAAAGTGTGGTATGCCCCCCTTCAAAAAAAATCCTGTTTTTTAAAAATTCTACTACAAACGGGACCTGGGACAAAATGTCTCTTGCCCCTTTCCAGGATACTCCATTCCATTCCTTGTTCCCCTGGAAATAAATCAATGCCCCTGAAAGGGACATTCAAAGCTCTGGGAACAGAGTCGCATGGCATAGCATTTGATATGTTTGGTTCTGTGCTGCTGAGGTGGGGCAGAGGTGGCGGGGGAGAGAGGGAGGGAGACAGAAACAAATGAAATTAAAAGAAATCAATCTTACCTCACCGGTGATCAATAGTAATAACAAAAGTGAGTGTTTGGAAAGCAGGCTCATGTTTTATTATAATAGGGAATGTAAGATCTATATGAAATTAATGCTTTTTTAACAAAAAAAGAGCCCATACTTGCCCGACAATGAGAGATAAAGTTTAATGGTTACAGTGTGATTACTCAGTTATTGGAACAGCTGGGAGTCTGTTGAATAAAACTGAGAAAGTAGAGTTTGGTAGCTTTTTTAAAAAGAAAAAATATTGGGAAGGAATGACTGCAGATGTTTGATGGAAAGTGTTTTAAGATATCCGAAAATGAGTGGAAGAGATTGGCTGCTTGGGGAGAGGGGTGCAAAAGAGAAGGAAGAGGTATATAGAGGCAGAGATTCCTAAGTGATAGATTATACATTGTCATACCATATTTGATGTCTTAACTGGGAAAATGTGTAGCTGAGCCAAATGTGAATTAAGCCGCTATGTTCTCAATCTCTTTGCAGGTTGCTAAGCTTAGTTCAGGCTCAGGTGTTTCAAAGTTCAAACACAGCTTATCCACTTTGTGTTTGAATAACAAGCTGAACAGGAAAGATATTTCCTCTAAGGCAGCAGGCTGGTGCTCTGCCTCTCCCTGCCCCTCCCCAATCCACAGCAGGCTTTTCACAAGGCAAAGCAAGAAAAGATGCGAGGGATGAAGAGGAAGTCTTTCTCGTGGGATCTTGCATCAAGACTGCAGTCAGAAGCCTCAGACTGTTTGATGGAAATGAAGGGAGAAGAGCCAAGGACAGGCTTCTAGGAAGTCTGTTCCCATGCTCTCTCTCTCTCTCTCTCTCTCTCTCTCTCTCTCTCTCTCTCACACACACACACACACACACACACACACACACACACACACACACACCTCTCCCCCACCCAGTTCTCATTACACAGAAGAAATAACAAAATCACCATTATCATTTTCATTTTTGAACTGGCCCAAGAAACTTTACTGCAAGAAACATAGCAACCCCACCACCACCACTCTAAATCCATAATACCCAAGGCCAGCTAAGTTATTTGGCACCAGAAGCAGAAAAGCCCACTAACACCTCTCCTCCTTCCTTGCAGTAAAAGTGTAGTAGCAATGACTTGTATTGCTCATCAAATTTGCAGATGACACTGAACTGGAACGGTTGAGGGAGTTGGGTATGTTTAGCCTGGATAAGGGGAGATTGAGAGGAGATATGATAGCTATCTTCAAATATCTAAAGGGCTGACACATGGAAGATGGAGAAAGCTTGTTTTCTCCTGCTCTGGAGGATAAGACTTGAAACCAGTGGCTTTAAATTACAAGAAATGGGATTCCAACTAAATATAAGGAAAAACTTTCTGACAGTAAGAGCTGTTTGACAGTGGAACAGACTCCTTCAGGAGGCTGTGGACTCCCCTTCCTTGACATTTTTTTTAAAGCTTCTTTGGAAGTTTTTAAGGTTGGGTGGTCATCTGTTATGTATGATCTTGTTGAGAGCCCTGCATTGCAGGGGGCTGGATTAAATGAGCCGCTCAGGGTCCCTTCCAACTCTACATTTCTAGGATTCTGTGAAATAACAAGGCATTTGCTTCCTTTCACATTCCCATTCTGCTGTCTGAAGCAGGTGCCTTACTTTGCTCAATGGTAGGGATGGTCCTGCCCTGGCAAAATGAATCCCTGGTCTTTTGAAATGACTGAAGAAACCAGAAGCAGTGACAAATTTAGAGCAGAGAATTGGGAGGGAGAGTTTTTAACCTCAGATCAGCCCACGAACTTTGGGTAGGGCTGCTACTTTTATTACACCTTGATAATAATACATTGGATATGGCGTTTTCATTTTCGTGTGTGTGTTTGGTTTTGTGTGTGTGTGAATTATTGGGCCCGTATTGTAGATGGTGGAGCTGAGTCTGAGTGATGCAGGTCCCCTGTCTACATCTGTTGAGTTCATGACATGAATATTTGAACTGCTCACTTTCTGCTTCGCATTGTGTTTTCTGAGCCACTATATATTTTTTAAATTTGATGCTCAATTTGTCATAACATCATGTGGATATGAGGTCATGGTCTGTGGACACGTTACAACAACTTAGCTGGAGCTAAGCAGGTCTGGTCTAGGCGCATTCAGACTACAAACCTCCTGTAAACTGCTTGGAGTTCTTACATGGGAGAAATATAGGATATAAATGTCCTAAATAATAATAATAATTTTATTATTTATACCCCACCCTTCTGGCTGGGTTTTCCCAGCCACTCAAATAAATAAATAAGATTTCAGTTGAGGTCCTTCAGATGCTTCACTGGGTCAATCAGGTCATACCCCACTGTTATCCTGTCTGTATTTCTACCAGGGTTCACCTTCCACCCATTTGTAGAAAAGCTCAGAAGATTATTCCCCAATCAAATCTATATGTATGAACATTCATTTTTCCCCCCACCTTTGTGGCTCTGGAGGTTTGGAGCCATTGTGGCAGAGAGAAATTTAGGACAAGATTGCAGTGAAGGCCCATGCATTTGGCACATTGAGAGCAGGGACTAGCTAGGACTGAGATGAAATTTTGGATATTTTGCTTGCGAGGCAAAGAACAAGATGGTGCTCCCTCCTCATTCCACATACTGGCAATTGCACAGCCCTGGGTGGGAGGTTCATGCACTCCACCTCCCCAGCTTCTGCTGCCTGAGGCAGCTGGCTCACTTTGCCTAATGGTCGGGCTGGTCTGCATGATAAGTATATATGACACATATATGTCTGTACCCTTTTAAATCAGTATGGGTACGTTAGTTTTCTTTAATGCTTCAGAAAAATTAAAGTTACACTTTTCAAAAATACTCATGAATTTGGCTTTGAATAATCTTCTGGCCTTTTAAAACCCAAAGTGGAAGCTCTCTAATTTCAAACCATGTACTACTCACAAGTCTGTGCATTTACATCTGCCATCTTGAAATATGGACTTTCCAGCCATTCCCCAGAACAGTGGGGCAAAATGAGTGCTGCCTCAAGGAACTCACAGTTATGAATTCATTGTATCTGTTATCATTTGTTTAACCTTTATTGGTAACTAAAAAGTTGGAAAACAGGTCACTAATGCTTTATGCTCATACCTTTTTATTACCTTCAGTTTTTATAGCAGAGCTGACACACATTATAGCACACATATTCATTAAATTTCTACAAAACAGTTCTGGCAATATAAACAGTCCATAAAAATTACAGATTGAGATAAGGCTTGGCAGGCTTCAAAGGGTAGGAGATTCCAGAAGTGCAGCATCTCTGGAAAGGCTTGATTGATGTGATATGTGGGAGCCGCTGGGCAATCTGCTTTCCAGTAGCAAGTAACCCAGCAGGTCCTGCTCTCATGGTTTCTTCCATGTTGGGAAGGCCTGTAAACACATGCTTTGCATGCAAAAGGTTTAATTTCTGGCACATCTGCAAAGGAAGAGGAAAGAGTCCTGTCTAAAATGATGGGGAGCTCCTAGTTATTGTAGACAATGCCGACTAGATGGATCTAATGGTCTGTGTAGATATAAGGCAGCTTTCTTCGTAAGTACAGATGAGGCCCTTTTGGAATCCAGGAGTGAGCCAGCAATAAATCACACCAAGAAGTTGGAGCTAACTCTTTATTAGCAAGAATGTGATCTGCAAAGACTTCATGGAGTGCCTAATGAGAATAGCAGTTCATTCCCCGGTAGGTCTTGCCCCACAGATCAGTTACCGAGACTGAAAATCCCTGCTTCCCTACAGCCATCTAAGTTCCCCCCTCTTCAGGGTTTTTCCCAAGTAATCAGAGAGTGTTGTTGTCCCACCACCAGTCCCCAAGCTCTGAGTCTTCTTCCCTTGGTGGCTCCCCAGCTGGTTCCACCCACCATTGCTCTGTGTCCTGCCAGTTCATGACATCTGGCAACATTCTCAAATTCAACCAGTGCAAAGATGTGCACGATTTCAGGATGAACAAATCTGTTAATTGTGGTTTCTGTCATAGTTTCTCGTCCTCCCCCCCCATTTTAACTTCTGTTTATCCCACTTCTGCATTAGTTGTTGTTTTTAAAGAGTCTAAGTAAAAACCCATATGGGCAGTGACCATTTTGTGCAGGGATTTCATTCCTAACCCATGCACATGTTGGCAGAGTGTACATAAGCCCACCTGGCCCCTACCCGGCCCCACTTTTGGGCCACTTCACAGTTGGCAGCAACAAGCATGTGCATGATTGTGTGTCAATTGGACATGCATAAAATGGCTGCTGCCTGTATAAGCCGTTTTGTCCGTTTCTCTTAATATGCACATTTTTACAAACAATTTTTCCTACAATGCTTTTTGCATATTTCCCCACTAAAATTCATTTTCCTCACATACATTTCCCCAATACTTGCTTTTTAGTATATCTTTTTGTTGGAGAACTGCATTGCAAAATTCAGAGAAGTGTGAATTTTACAGGGTAGCTGCATTTCCATTTGCATATTAGTTTTGGGAAGTACAAATTGTGTAATGAATTTTTCTCTCAGCTCTAGATGATTTAAGAAATGTAATAATTTAATGACAAGATTCCTGCCCCCTCCAAAAAAAATAAATAAATATGAAACCTTAAATAAAATGGGAGTAAATGTATTTTAGGAGTCTTTATTAGCTGGGCTAGCTGTCCGAAGAATTTGTTTCTCTCATTTGGTTGTACTTCATGTAACCTCACAATCACACACAGTTATCTCTGTGCTGTATCAGCCTTAAAGATTAGGAATATGGATTTGTTTTCCAGACTGACCGTCTGACTTAGTGACCTTAGGCTGTTCACTAACACAGAGAGGCCTGTGACATGACTTTTGTCAAAAACCACCATTAGCCCAATCCCCTTACAGGAAATAGAAGCTCTATGAGGAGGGATAAACTGTTAATGGGAAATCACATGGCTTGAACATGCCGCAAATAGGTATATAAGCATCCTGCCCATTGCCTATCATCAGTTACCAGATGGTAAAAAAGCAGCTAAGACAGCAATTATATTTGATCCTTTAAGGACTTGTTTACACAATTGGCTATCCTCTACCAGCAATCCCTTAATTCCCTCCAATCTCTGATTTTTGTTTGCATGTTCAAATGGTTAGTCAGGACCGAGCATGAGGGAGGAAATGTCCCTGGAATCCTTGGCTGTTTGGTTTCAGGATGCAGTCTCTTTCAGATCTGGAGTGAAAGATTTATCTTGAGGGTTCACCAGCTCAGGGTGCTTCTCCTAGGTTCTTAGGTGCACCCACAGGATACAGGGGGCACCAAGAAAGATATATCAAATTGTTGCTGAGCAGTGCCTAATGCTCTCCCCCAGTGACTTTTAGGTTGACTGGTATAAAAAGGTGTGACGTTAGTACCAGGTCCAGGCAACATGGCCAATGGTCGGGGGTTCTGTGAGTTGGAGTCCAGCATCTAGAAGGCCACAGGTTTCCATTGCTGCTCAATTGCATGGCAATGGATCCAGTACATCATAATCTGAGACACAGGGAGCAGCTCCCATCCCAGTGTAGTAGTAACATATGTATATTACAACACGTTTGTGGGTGTCAGCACAAGATGTCCACCATTGGTGGCAAAGTTGCCCTTACTCTGTACCAGTGAGCACTGTTACAGAAAAACACAACCCTGTATATTGCACCTAAGTTGTGAAAGAACCATAGTGCACAGAAGCCAGGAATGGAGAATTTGTGGCCAGATGCTGCAATCCATGGGTCTCAGTTTTGCTGGGTCACCTTCCAGTAATGTATTTAATTTTTTCTCCAATGTTTTTGTTTCTTTCCATAGCCAAGCCTCCTGTGAAAGCATAGGGAGACAGTATTGCAATATACTTTTTTCTCTTCACTGTATATCATCTAATGACTTGTATTTCTTCCCAGTTTCCCCACACCCATCTACCCACCTACATTCACTATGCAAAGACTTCAGTGCTCTTTCTGTCAAACTGAAAGATTAATGCTAGGATAGAGCACTCATGAGCAACCACACAAACAAAAAAATGGTGTGTCTGCTATGAAGAATGAATGATGGGATTAATAAAGCTGGAGGTGCTTTGGATCCTCCTCATTTCCTCCATTGTTCTAAATAATGAGGAACTTTGGTTTCAATTACTGAAGTGAGAAGGGAACCCTCTGGCAGTGTTCTCTGACTCCCATGTGACACTTTTCATATAGTTTTTTTGTTGCGCGCCATCACAATCTCTGAGCAGTGCGATATTCCAGGAATTCCAGGTGTTTACCCAAGGTTTGTGTTTTGTTTTGGAAAGGAGGGACAGCAGTGACTGTGGTGTCTATATGATAAATGGTTTATTTACACATATATACAACCTGAACCTATGATGGAGTTCACAGCATCAACACCCCAAGAGGGTCTTGTTTCTCCCATAGCCACAGCCTTGAATTCAAGCAGAGATCCAGCATAGCACACTCTCTTTGCTTGTTGCTTTGCTGCTAGCTCACATCACTTTAAACTCTCCACTCCAAACCCTGGCTTTGTCCTTCTCGCTATCGGTGAGTTGAGGGAGGGGCCCAACCACTTGCCATTTTACACAAAGCCATTTAATCTCCAGTCACCTCACCAGGAAGCTAGTTTGGCTATTTCCAGGAATTAGAAGGCTTGATTAGCTTTTAATACTTCCTAGATCCAGGGATTAGAGGGGTCTGACACCACTAGCACTGCCCTCATAACAGGATAAGCCAAGAGTGGGGAATTTCTGGCCGCCTGAATATTGCTGAATGACAGCTCCCACCCCTAACCAGCATGACCAATGACCAAGGATTAAAGCTTAGCAACATCTGGAGAGTCAAAGGTTTCCATCACCAGATAGCCAGAGCTCATGAGATTGTAGCGTCTTATTGTAGCCAGTTTGGTGTAACGACTGGGGTGTTCAATTAAAACACGAGAATTCTCGGTGTCTATCAAGCCAATAATGCTGGACTCCCATCATTGTGCTATATGCCCCGGGGCTTAACCTGCCTCACAGGGCAGGGTCAGGTAGAGCTTAGAGCAAAGCCATGCAAAGTGTTCTGTGGGTTCCCTTCCTGTTTGCCTGGCTATCTACTTGTTCCTGAAGCTATGGGAATGAAGGGAGCGGGTCCTAGCTGTAATTCACATGACCAGGCAAAATCCCTTTTATTTTCCCAAGCCTTTTAATTATTATTATTTATTAAATTTCTGTACTACCCTTTATCTGAAGATCTCATGGCAGTTTACAATATAAAAACACAAAAAGATTTGCCATAGTAACAATGGTTACTAACAGTTTTACTCCATAACAAATTGGTTTTATGTTGCTTTTATATATAGTTTTTAAGAATGCAATTGTTTTAATGTTATCCTTTTACTTGGTGTGTTGCTTTCTTTTCATCCTGTGCAGCCACCTGGGAAAAAACAATTTTAGGGGCAGGATGCACAGAGTACACAAAGATAGGAAATAATTTTAGACGGGGGACATTCCCAGTTCTACCTGGCGATGCCAGGGATTGAACATGAGACCTTTTGCATGCAAAGCAGATTTTCTTACCACTGAGCTTGCCTTGACAAGAAAAGTACAGTCTTGTGCTGATGAGGAAGGTTGCCATTAACTGAAACACTGGGTACGTTATTGTTTAATTAGGACTCCTATTATTTGGTAAATATATTTTTCTGTACAAATTTGAGTTTTGTTCATTAGATTGCTCTGGCATAACCTCCCCAGCAAGATATAATTGTTTTTAAACTAATTAGCAGAATCTTCCCTTCCTTTGCTCTAAAAAGAGAGAGACTCAAGGGCCTGTTTTCACGATTGTTTGTTCACCGTTGGTCACCTTCCTCCCTTCCTTGATTGTATTTTATCAGATAATTTCCTTTGGGGAAGTACGCTGGTGGTTGTTCCTTGTAAATTAAATACATCGTGTGTGTTGTGATTTTTCCAAGGGTTATTTTGTGTTGGCATTTGCAGAAATCAGAAATTAATACAAAGAATCTTACGGTTGTTTAAATTGAGAGTGAAGAGAATTCTGGTGGTGGTGAAGAGAATTCTGTTAGGTACGTCATCTCTGAAGAAACCTGGAAAATCCATTCTTTTCCCTTTCTGGAAAGGCCTATGTTGATAAGAAACTTTCTGGTATCTATTTGATGTCAACTTGTTCACAATCATAACATCCCATGCTGCCTGCACAGATTCAGGTACAGGTACGCAACAGGCTAGCAGCGCAAGTCCATGGAGAATCTTAGGTCCAGGGGCCAAATGTGGCCCTGCAGATCTCTCTATTTTTCCCCTCGGAACTTTCCCAGGCCACACCACTCGGCCCTGAGTATTTTGCCAGGCTGGAATGTGTCCTTGAACTCTGATAATGTCTCTTGATTGCCTGGATGGAGGACAGAGGTGGCGGGTGCGAGTGTGTGCAGAAGCTAGCCTACTGTACTAAAGTAAAATGTAAACTCCTTGTTCTGCTCTGCCCACCCCTGATGGTTATCCAGAAGTGAATGCAGCCCTCAGGCTGGAAAGTGTTCCCCACTTATGCCGTGTATGTTTACTCAGATGTAAGGCCCATGATACTCAGTGGGACTTACTGCCACTTAACTGCCGCCTTCATATGTCTGCCAGTTGTTCTGCAGCCATCATCTTTGCAGCCGGCCACAGCCCCCACCAAGTCAGTGTGTGAAATATCTCTTTTGCACCTGCAACATACTATCCCTGCTTATGTGTTTTTGCTTTGCCTGGTTCTTTCCCTGCTGTTTCCACTCTGATGTAATCTTTCACAGGACTGGCAGGCCTCGACGGACAACAGTTTGAGATATCTATTAATATTTCAACATGCTTTTAAGAAAATTTGGCCTTTTGTAGCTCAGGTCTTGGAGCAGACATATATAATGGTTAGTGATAGACATTACACGTTGAGTAGCTATTCCGTGGGTATGTTTCTATTGTTCCAAGTTACTTTTTAACATCTATTATTTAAAAAAAAAAGAGTTATTTGTTTGCCTGCCTACAATGAATGAATCTGTTTGTGATCAGGAGAAATACTCATTTTCTCAATACAAGACTGCCATTTTTAAATAAAATAAAATAAGTACGTATAGATTTAAGTATGGAGTGAGCCCTTTGCTCTGCTTAGAGCTTATAGTCTGTTCCCTGAATTTAGCAAAGAGCATCTGTAGGTAAAAGATAATCCCAAGGGTTTATCTATCCTACTGCTAGCTCCAGAGAGGTGATAGGATTATTCATTAAAAGGATAGCTATTTAACCCTTTTTAATTAATTTTAGAGGGGGGGGTAGGAGCTCCTCCATTTACCTGCAAAACTTCCCCTTCGTCTCCCAGCTTTTCAGCATAATACTTTCTTGAAGGAGCCATTTGCTTTGCATAAATGTAAAGTAATGTGTGTCATGACTAGGGACTTTTATATAGCGAATGTTATCTTTCTCAGCCAAGAAATAAGATTTTATAGTCATACAAAAGAGAGCTTGCAGTATATTAATAGGAATCTATAAATTAATCTCTGTATAACACCTTGTGAACACTCTGATTTTTATAGAGACTCTGAGCTGAACCCTTTACTGACTATTTTTTCCTTTATTGTGTTCATTAAGGGAATATAGCACATCAGGACCAAATATCGGCACATCTAATAAAGCACTAGAGAGAATTAAGTGGGCAGTTGGTACGGTATTGTTTTCTCTAATCAGAAATATAGCTGTACAGCTTTTGATTAATCTTCCATCCTGTCCCGATAAACCAATGAACTGGCTGTTAATAGCACTCAGAGCAATGCATTTTAAGCCACTTATGAGATTAATTGAATTAATGTTTTAATTATTTGAAGCATTTTTTGAATGATATCGGTGCCATCACAGCACTCTGCGTGCATGCAGCCTTGGGGAAATTGAAAGTATATCTCTACATTTATCACATTTGTTAGATGGGAAGAAAAAAGTAGATAAGTTATGGATATCTGTAATCCACTTACCAAATGTTTTAAGGACTGCTGACAAGGGGTGTAAATTTCAAAAATTTCTCTAGGATTATTGTGTTTAATGCCTGTAGCAGGCCAAGTTCCTCGTTAATGGATGTATCTCATGAGCACATTCTTTGTTGCTTATTTCTGCCTGCTATTTCAGCCTTGTTTCAAAGTGCAAACTTAGCACAGGCAGGAAGAAGCTGCATGCAGGCGAATTCTTGAATTTCACCTGGTTTGGTACAGCAGGAACAGAGTTCACTGTTCCTCCTCTGTGCCTCACATGGAAATGCAAAAAGGAAGATGGCACCCTGCCCTCTAGCTCCCAGCTGGCTAGTATTTTTCTTTTAGCGGGGACAGGGTGGGCTAGTAACTTTTGTGAATTTATTTACAAAGCTGAATGCATTACAGTTTGGGCTGTGATCTGACAGGTTTGACAGGATTAGGATTTAAGACACTTGCTCCTTTCAAACATTGTCTGAATGCATGCATTGTTATGCTGATCATTAGGGGGAGACGGTGTGGGTGCGCAGGGTGTAGGATTGCATGTGTTCAACTTCCACATTTTCGTTTTTAGATCTGAGAAGACTCCCTGCTTATAGAACTGGTAAGGCTCTTGCTGCATGATTAGGGTGACCATACTTCGTCTATTTGGAAAGGATGTCACAGAAAATCCCTCTATTTCAAAGTGCCCTCTATTTAAGAGCTGCCCATTCCAAGTCCAGTTTAAAGATAAGAACCATAGGTGTCTGCTAACTTGCCTATCAATGGTTAGCAGCACCTTTTCAGCAGCAACAAATCACCTGGTGTCTTCCCTGTTATAATGAGATTTATTGTAATTCTTTTACATTAGAGGTGTTTTTTAACAGGAAAATTTGGGTCTATACATATAAATTGCCACATGTAAATTTTACCCCCAAAAAATTGATTATGCAGATCCTCTTTTTTCTTTTGGCAATGTGTAATTGACCACCCTATGTGTGATGGGCACTGATCACACAGAGAGGAACCCCACACATGGGTTGTTCTGTATGCAGGGGTCCTTCTCAGCTCTAACCACAGGCATTGAGGCTCTGCGGCTCTCCAGCTGCTGAAGGACCACAACTCCCATCATCCCTGACCTGCATTGATGAGAATTGGGAGTCAAACAACTAGAGAGTCATGGGAGTTTCCCATCAATGTCTTAAAACGAATACATGGAAGCTGAGCAAGAGCAACTCCACTTTTGGAGTAGGGTAGAGTGTTGATCCGCATGACTCCCTTGTCCCCTTCCAGTCCTATGATTTTAAACACAGGAATCCACCTTACACTGAATCCGACCCATTGGTCCCATCTAGCTCAGTGCTGTCAACACTTAACTGGCAATGGATCTCCAGGGTTTCAGGCACTAGTTATCCTAGCCCTACTTAGGGACTGAACCCAGGGAACTTCTGTATTCTTGAAGCCATTATTCAAGTGAAATCTCTCTTTTTTTATCTCCAACGGGTCACTACTTTGCCTTTTTGCTTGTACAGTGTTCTAATTCATACTATTCTGGGAGTGCAGAGACAAAAAGAGAGAAAGAGGACAAATCTCACCCTAATTGTCACTTGTGCCCCCCCCCCCATGTCTGGCTGTAATGAAAGTCACAACCATTATGAGTCATTGTTTCCTTTGTCTCCTGGTACTGCTTACAGCTGCAAGTTTGTCCTCTTGTTTGGGACATAGATTAGAAGCTGCTTGTGGTCTGTGCCTAGGTGCTTGGTTGAGGCTTTGGCTCTCAAGGGAGATGTGACCTTTATTATAATTAATCGCAGTGCTCTCTAACCAATTAAAAAAAAATCTTTCAGAGCCAGAGTGGTGAAATGTTGGGTAAGGATCAGGGAGACCCAGGTTAAAATCTCCACTCAGTCATGATGTTTACTGGGTTACCACTCCCAGCGTAACCTATTTCTCAGTGTTGTTGTGAGGAAAACCAAAGGGACAGAAAGAAGTGGGATACTTGTTCCCATCTGCAGGATACACTCAAGAGATATCATTGGGTTGAACGCTATAAACTCCTTGCTCTTGAAAACCCCAGCAAGTAAGGGTTCAGACTGTGCCTGTCTGCATAGCTTCACCTCCTCCATTTACAGTGGTACCTTGGTTCTCAAACTTAATCCATTCTGGAAGTCTGTTCTAAAACCAAAGCATTGCAAAACCAAGGCACACTTTCCCATAGAAAGTAATGCAAAATGGATTAATCCATTCCACACTTTTAAAAACAACCCCTAAAACAGCAATTTAACATGAATTTTACTATCTAACGAGACCACTGAGCCATAAAATGAAAGCAATAAACAATGTACTGCAGTCACACAATCAATCAATCAGTAGCTGAACTGGGTTCCACACAGTCACAAAAACAAAACATAAAGAGCCACAAAAATGCAAAATAAAGAGCAAAAACAGACAGACTTCAGCATAACACTCAGAAGTGTGGCACTCCAACTGGAAGCGTAACACTCAAAACGGAGCACGTTCGGCTTCCAAAAAAAGTTCGCAAACCGGAACACTTACTTCTGGGTTTGTACTATTTGGGTTCCAAGTTGTTTGTGAACCAACGTACCACTGTACATTTATTTTACACTTTCTAAAACTCTTCGTAGCTTTATTGTGAGTTTTTATAACATAAATTATCCCTGCTCAACAAGAGTGGACCTATGGGTGTCAGCACTTATGGTTCAGTTCTATGTGTGGTTCAACACTGCATAACACTTTACTCGGACCCCTTCTGAGTTTGATAGGGCTGGTTCATAAGCAAGTGAGACTAAAGAATTCTCCACTGTGAGTCTTGCATCAGAGTCATCTCAGAGTCATCTCAGAGCCATGGGTGACATTAGTGAGGATAGCTGCCGTGTACTGAGTCAGATCATCGGTCCATCTAGCTGAGTACTTTCTATGCTGACTAGTAGCAGCTTTCCAGGATTTCAGATGGGGACATTCCCATTCCCACTTGGAGATGCTAGTATTTGAACCTGGGGCCTTCTGCATACCAAGCAGATGCTCTCCTACTGAGCTACATCCCTTTACTCCAGCCTTCATTGCTCTCAATAAAGGACCAGCTTAAATAGGGGCATAGGGAGCTGCTTATACTAAGCACGGCCATTGGTCTGTGTAGCTCAGTACTGTCTGCACTGACTGCTAGCAGTTTCCCAAGATTTCAGACAGGAGACATTCCCAGACCTATCTGGAGATGCTGGGGGGTAGAACCAGGAACCTTCTGCATACAATGAGATAAGATGCCTTGGGTGAAGGTGAGGCAACACCCCTTCAAAGGAGAGGTGGTCTTGCCAAATTCTCAAGTTCTGCGGAATTTCACTTCCTATTAAGAAATGGTTCTTTTAGTTATCAGCTAGATGGACAGTCATATGCTTTAATAATCAACCTTTTTTCCACAGAATCAGAGAATTGTAGAGTTGGAAGGGACCCCAAGGGTCATCTAGTCCAACTCCTTGCAATGTAAGAATCTCAGCTAGATCACACCTGACAGAAGGCCATTCAACCTCTGCTAAAAAAAACCTCCAAGAAAGAACAGTCCACTACTTCCCGAGGGAATCTGATCCACTGTCAAACAGCTCTTACTGTCAGAAAGTTCTTCCTGATGTATAGTCGGAATCTCCTTTCTTGTAACTTGATGTCCGGAAAAGGAAAGTGAAATCGGAGCAGAAAGCTGGGTAAGCACTGACCGTAGTGCAAGGCTCTCTCCACAGCTCTCTGCTTGTCACACTTCCTGGAATGTCTTGGGGCCTTTGTTAAGAGAGGCGGTGCATGAAGAAGGTGCAACTGACAGGAAGCAGAGGAAAGAGCCTTGCACACACTTCCCAGAATGCCTTGGGAGCAACATGACGCATCACGACATGATGCAGCATCACTTGCATTCCAAGAATTGCAGCTTGCAGAAAGCTGCGGAAGGAGGCACACACTTTTGTGAGAGGTGTGGGGCTTTTCTTTTTAAGTTTTAAAAGCAAGGGGGGAAATGGAAACCCCTTTGAGCACTTCATGGTAAGGCAAACAGCAAACTGCTCCTGCAAATTTTGGAGAAATTTATTTCCTTGCATTTTACTTTTCAGGAAGGCTTGTTTTGCCTCCATGCATCTGAATTTTCAAAGTTTTCAACCCAGCTCTGATATAAACCAGAGTGCCTTTTTTATATCTAAAACGAGGAACTCTGGTTTAATGTCAGTTTGCTAATCAGGATCTTAATGTTTGGTTTGTTCCTGCTTTAACATCCTGGATAGTTAGCTGACACAAAACTGGAGTTCCCCATTTTGGACATAATGGAGGGACTCTGGTTTAATCAGTCAAGGCCTGAAGTGCTTAAGTCAGCATGTAAAGCGAGGAGATATAGGGAAGGTTTAGCTCAGCCTTTCCCAACCTGGGCTCCTCCAGATGTTTTGGGCTACTGGTTAGGATGATGGGAGTTTTAGTATAAAACATCTGGGGAGCACCAGTTTGAAGCTGGATTTGCTAGGTGGCATCATGACATCTGAACCATCAAGAGTTCTGTCATGGTGCCAGTATGCTTTTGAAATCCATTTTATTTAAACCAGAAATAGGAAAACTGTGGCCCTCCAGATGTTGTTGGCTTACAACTCCCATCACCCCTGAGCATTAGCTATGCTGTCTGCAGCTATAAGTTGGAGTCCAACAACATTTGGAGGGACACAGGCTCCCCATCCCTGGCTTTCTTTTTTTTTGGGGGGGGTGACATTAGGAAGGTCAGAAACATTCAATAGCAGAACAGAATTCATTTCAACATATTCTGTTGCTTCACCTTCCATTGTGATACTTGACCTATGGCAATGGTAATAGGTGCTTTCTTTGTATATTCCTTTTTTTTACAAAATTAACAAATATGTTCTGCTTTTCTGCATATTTCTAGATTGCATTTAATTTACTTTAAAAGGCATGGGAATTTTTTGAATTGTTACATATATGCATGATAATGCAACCCTTTAGAAACCAAACTATCAGTTAAGGTGGCACATTCTTCTGTTGTTGTTGTTTTTCTGCTGTTAACTGGTGTTTGAGTTTGTAAGGCCCATCAGCTTTACATGTAGGCAGGCTCCACCCATAAGTCATTCTGCAAATGATCACTCTCATTTTCTGCACTCTGCTGTCTGTCTTGGTGCTGTCTTGAAAACCCCTTGAGCACCTTGGCTGGGCTTCTCTGTATGTGCAGAAGGCAAGCATGCTGCCCACTGGGTGCCTGGCTAAAGTTTCTTTTTTAAGTGAAGTGTACTTTTGCCATCTTTCCTCCTTCCCCTGGAGAAATCCAGTGAATTCTGCTCCCTCTCTCCCAGCCCACAGACAAGGCAGAGAATTTCAGGAGACCATTTGTGCACAGCCCTTGTAACAACAGCAACCTATCCCATTTTTAAATATGGGGGTGGGGGGTGAGACTTTTGTTTCCTTATAGTTTAGACCCAACTTTTAATCTGCTAGACCTTCACACCAAAGATAAAGGAAAGAGTCATTCCGAGGGCTCTTGTCTCCTTAATTTTCACAGTAGGTTACCAGAAACTTACTGCTCACAGGTGGCTCTGCAATTGTGACACATTGGGAAAATTGAGTCTTCAATGGGACTTTGATTCATACTTCCACCTGTGTGCCTTGATGGCCAGGTTAGTGCTCTGGGCTGCAATACAAAACATGACAATCCCGGCTGCTTAGTCCTAGCCCCTGATTGCCTTCCTTGCTGTTTCATTTATCAGGCATGTGCTTCTTTTATTCTGTGCCTTTCTCTATGATAACAAGAGGGACAAAACAGACAAAGGCTGTGCAGTCCTAACTTCTCTTACTTTGCAGTAAGTCCTGTTGAATTCAATAGGGCCTACTTATGGCTAAGCTTGCAGTTAGTGAAGCAGGCACACCCTTCCCCACCTCCAAAAAATCCACCAGAGCCTTGGCAGCTTATTATGCATGTGGTGCCATCAATGTGCATGGGGTTTTCAGAGCTCAAGGGAACAGACCTTCTCCACCAAGGAGCTGGCAATCTGGAATTTTCCATGTGGGGAACAAGACAGCAGAGGGGAAAGGGGAGAGAGGAAAGCAATATGCACTTGTTCCACTTGCTGTCTCTTACACTTGGTTACAGGCTGGGTTGTAGTAGGACAGGGTTGGGGAATCTGTAGACACTACCAACTTCCACCATCCCTGGCCTTTGACCATGCTGGCAGGAACTGATGAGCACTGGAATCCAACAATCATCGAAGAGCCACAGTAGGGGGGGGACCTTGGGAATGTGCCACCCTGTGCAAGGCCAACATTTGGAACCCTTCCCCCAGCCCTCGTGGCACCAGCTTAAGCCAGATAAACAAGGTGCTGGTCTTTGGGAAGGAGGTGCAAAGCTCTGGCAGGATCCTAGAGCCCTCATGGCTCTATTCCAAAGCCCAGTAATCACTTGCAAAACTTTGGGAAGAAGGCAAGAAGACTCTAGGACCCTGTCAGAGCCCTCATGCCTCCTTCCCAAAGCTGGGTAAGCACTTAACAGGCTTTGAGAAGGTCCCCAGCGCCCCCAAACTGCTCACACTGCCCTAAATCCACCTCTGGACTTATCTGTCTCACAACAAAGGCACTGTGGCCAAGGAAGAGCAATTTCACCATCACCCTTCCCTATGCTCACATTACATGTGAAAGGTCCTTGGCCATACTGGCTGGAGGGCCACACTTCTCCAACTCTGCAGCAGGAACTGGCAACTAGGGGGCCCTGCCAAGGCCTTCACTGGAAAGATAGGGTTTGAGGGTGGATTTGAAGTGCATAAGAGAGGTGGCATCATGCTACTGTTGAGGGATCCAGTTTCAAGCAAATGGGGCAGCAAGTGTGGAAGGGTGGAGTCTTTGAGAGAGCAGATGGTGGAGACTGGTAGAACAGAGAAGCAAAGATCATGGACAGGGATGCCTCTGAATATAAGAAATGCTATGGTCTCTTGTGCACAGTCTTTCCTCCATCCATGTGGAGTTTTGCATACTGTAGTCTGCTTGACTTGTTCAGGCTTTACCCTGAAAGGCAAATGAGCTTCAAGCTTTGCACCTCCTGCTGAAAATAGGGCAAGGGGGCAATCAGCCATTAAAAGCAGAACACACTTTAGGAATTTGCATTGGTTTGTGTGGGAGACACAGTTTCTGGACAGAGGGCATTTGTGAATGGAGGAATCTGTACTGAGATAATGTAAGCTTTCACCCACATTCCTACACAGCCCATGCAGATAAAGAAAAGAGAAAACCCAGATATGCATTTCTAACTAAATCTCAGGGAGCCGTTATTTTCTAAAATTTAGCAACCCTATTCCCAACAGTATTCATTGGAATTTTTGATGACCACTTGAAATCCTTCGTGTTTACTTGAAATTATACTAATGTTACTAATAAGAAAAGGTGTAAGTTTTTGGAGAAATGGTTAATTTGTAAAATGAAATCAAAGATAGATCAATATATTTGGGAGAGGGTGGCAAGGACTCAATATGCTATTTTTTAAAAAGCACCATGCATTTATAAAGGTGACACAGTCCTTTAGAGCCCGCTGTTCCAATCCATTGTGTAGCGATACTGACAAAGACTGACAGCTCTTAGAAAGGTATAATGTTCCCAAGCCAATTGCTAGCACAGCTCAATGAGATAAAGATCAGTAATTCGATGGAGGTGAAAGGGCTAAACGTTGGAGGTTAATCTGCTATGTTCTTATTACTAATCAAACTTCCAGCAGTTTATTCTAACAGTATCAGAACCCCATACAAAAAAAAAAGTATTACAAGGTCTAACATCCTTATTTGCTTTGATGCTTTTTCAAGATGCATGCTTTTTCAAGATCATTTTAACTTGCCAACTACTATCTTCTTAACTGACGTGTATTAGCTTGAGTCTTTTCTGGGCAAGGGTTCTGATGTATTAAATTTTTATTTTGTTTTACTTTGGTGCTGGTAATTTAAGCTTAAGCTATGCTTAAGGTATAGAATTCTGTTGAGAAGTTAATGGAGGGGAACATGGACCTCTCGTACAAGGGAACTGTGTTGGACGAGCACCAATGGCATATCAAAATGTAGGCCCCAGAGATAGTAACATTGCAGCTGTTTCTGTCCCAGAACCTCCACCAGAAGTTTATTCCTGTATCTTAACTTTCCTGTAGATAGAAGCTTATGAAAAGCATCTTGTGAGTTCCAAGGTCTGGATTACTTAACAAAAACAAAAAACCCCAACATTTATTTTAAGAGAGTAGACCTGTGTGCCTTTTTGAAATCACTTTATTAAGGTTTTTCATTATTTGTACAGCAATAAATCAGAATAGAAAAATGAAGGAAATGAAAGAAGGAAAACAGCCTGTAAGCTGAGGACTCTCCTGGCATCTTTTCCCACTGGGTATGGAAGCTAAACATCACCAGCCCCACTGGTGGCAAATGACACGGACTCCTACCCCCCCCCAAGGAACCACCCCTTCCTGCTACCCCAGAAACAACCAATGTGCTGTCTTCCATATTATGACTCTTGACTCCCATCAGCCCTCATCATTGGCCCTACTGACTGAGCCCCAACAACACCTGGATCACACCATATTGGCCACCCCCATGCTGTCCTTTCCCTTCCCCTCCTTTGGGACCATGATGGGAGAACTGTTGCAAGGGCCTCAGTGTTCAGCTGGAGTGTTTGAGGAACCCAGGTTTTCTTTTGGGGTGAGCAGCCTTCTGCTTGCTATTCCTAACTTAGACTATTTGTCTAGGCTATTTGTCTCTAGGCTATTTGTCTAGCCCAGCTTCTTTCTAGGAGCTAAGGCAGAGGTCCTTTGCATCGCCTGCATGAGCCTATTTAACTGGAGATGCTTGGGATTAAACCTGGGACCTTCTTCATCCCAAGCATGTGCCCCTGAGGTATCACCTCTCGATGTGCTACAAAGCACCGTGTTGCGTTGGCTCATTGAATATTTTGCTTTACAATGCTGTTCCTGTTTTCCGCCTGTGTCATGGCAAGCACTGTTGAAACGCTCTCTGCTTTTTCAATGGTTAAATGCCTCAGTTCTCTTGCAGCCTAGTGGGACCCTCTTGGAAAGCTTACAAAAAAAGAAAGAAAAAGAAAAACCCAGTCAAGAGAGGAAAAAAAGGAAGCAGAAAGAAGTAGCAGCAGCACAGCAATGTCTGCTTGACACCACATGAGGGATGTGAACTGTCAATTTGTTGACAGTGTCATGTTGCCACTACCAGCTTTTTTCTCTCAGTGACTTGGAAGGAACTCAAAGTTTCCGAGGCTGAGATTCCTTGTGTTACAGCTTCTGCATGTCCAGAGAAGTCAGGTGCAATTGGTAACAACTTTGCTTTTTATGAGATATGGAAGCTGCTAGTTGTTTTTTAAAAGCATCATTGTTTGGGCTCGGAGCACTAAGGAGGGGGGGGGGAGAGAAATGTGAGCTGTGCTGGCAAATGCCTTTTTTCTGCTCTCTTTAGGCCTCCTGTTCTCTTTGGGAGAAGGGGCATAGCTCAGTCAGAGAGCATCTATGTTGCATGAAGAAGGACCTGGGTTCAGCCACATGCATCTCCAGGCAGGGAAGGAGATCCTGGTAAGCTGCTGCCAGTCAGTGTAGAATATGTTGAGTTAGATGCACCACTGGTCTGGCTCAGTAGTACACACTTTCCTAGGTTCTCTTCTTCATCAGATCAGATAAATTCCAAAACCTCCAGACTCTAATGTGGGGCTGGGGGAATTGTTGGATGGGGGTTAACCCTTTCCTAACCTACTGATTGTTCCCTCAAGTATCTCAGAGCAGTTTAAGTGGTTATTTCGTCCCTCTTTGCTGGGTTTTGAAACACAAACTGAACCCCAACTTTGGGAAAGCAGCCCCAGGACCATTTACAGGGAGTAAGAGAAGCACTGCTGTAGCGGCTGACCTCCTGGCCACTCCTGTTATCTCAGCTGGTGTGGAATTGGTGGCATAAATCTGCCACTTCTTAATTTATTTTTATTTCACCCTTCCTTCAAGAGGGATCATAACTCAGTGGCTCAGCACCTGCTGCCTGTGCAGAAGGCTCCGGGTTCAAATTATGGCATCACCAGTTAATAGGACCAGGTGGGAGGCAAGACCTTTCTCTGCCAGAGACCCTAAACAGCCACTGCCAGCCAGAGCATTCCTCTGCTCCTAACAGCCTAATGCAGGTTACTCTTATTTATGGGAGGGACTATTGCTCAAGCACATGACTTACGTCCCTGATTTGGTGCCCAGCTTTTTCAGACAGTAGTGGAAATGCCATTTTTCTAAAACTCTAGAGAGCTGCTGCCAGTCTTAGGAACAGAAGAAGCTGTCGAATCTACTTCAATATTGCCTACTCTGATGTGCAGTGGCTCTGTGTTTTGAGGCAGGTATTTATCCCAGCCACACTTGGAATTAACCCTATGGGGTCTGAGTCTGGAACCTTCAACATGTGCAAGGCAGGTGCTCTGCCATTGAGCCACACAGTCCATCTCGAGAGTAGGCAATACAAAACTAGACAGACCTGTGGTAAGGCAGCTGGAACCGGGGGCAACATGTCTGGTGCTCCACCACCTAACCAGAATAATTTTCATCCTTTTAAAAATAACTTGAAAATACTGTACTTGCATGATGCACAAATGCTGGCAGAAATAGTGTGGGCTGTTTTTTTAAAAAAAACTTTAAAAACAACAACACGTAGATGTCAGAACTGAGTTGACATTTTAAGTCCTCTTTTCATCAAGCAGCCTCCTTTAAATAGGCAGACGTGTAGCTTTCAAAGTATCCTCAGAGTTCTACTTTCCTACCTTGAAAACTCGAAGAATAAATCCTTTTAATAAGCTCTTGGTTGGGTCCGCACACCCCTTCCTTCTGTTGAGGGAGGCGTACCGAAGTGATATTATAGAAATGTGTATACCTGTCAGTAAATTAGCAGCACTGAAGAGCAAATGCCAGCATGGGTGAAATGGAAACATTTCATGTGATTTGGGGTTGTGTGTGTATGTGCGTGGGTTAGAAGATGCATGCAAGGGCAAACACTTAGAGCATCTGTGACCCACACTCAGGGCTGTCTATCCATTTCAGCATCTACTTAGTTGTTTCAGCTTATCTTCTTTACGTTTTCCAAGTACATGTGTTGTCTTGTTGGTTATGTGTACAACCCCAGCTCCTTTTCCTTCCAGCAAGCATTGCTAATGTAAACCCTGAAGGTAAAATAAGATGGAAGCTGGGCTAACTGAACTCTTCCAATGCTAAGTTTATTCAGAATTAAGCCCATTTCAAATGTAAGCATGTGACTTATTGAAGCCTCCATTTGATCCAGCAAAAGTTCTTAAAGACACCTACAAATAAAAAACACATCTGGCAAGTATTTTCAAATAATCGTATATGACTGTGGAATCTCTGAAGCTTTCTTGGCAGGAAAAAAAACAACAACAATAGCAAATTAACAGCCATTAGTAATTTTATGGCATTCCCTGATAGAATTGGGCAGAATTTAATTCACAGATTAGCTCCTTCTTGGAATTATTTTGCGGCTTTTGCCCTCACCTGCGTTTTGAGTTCCGTGCTATATTTTTCTACCTTTTAAAATAACCACCTTTCAAGACTCAGTCCACAAGCAGGGAGCTGCGATGTGTTACAGTATCTTGTAATGCAGCTGCCTTCTCCTTATGAGTCAGTGCTGTGTAATGTCTAGGAAGTTGCTCCCTTAGCTTTTTTAAGGAGTGTTTTCATTCACACAAGCATGGTTCAGGGAAGACAGGGCTGACTCTGCATTCAGCTTGTGGCAAACAAGCAATTTTCAACAGTGCTGAAAGCATCTTGCGAGAAAAATAATCTTATCAAGGGATAGGGAGTGAGTTTGTTTTGGAGAGCCAAATTTAGCAGGAGGTTCCTTTTTTTCCGTAAACGCGCAAGATCTGGCATGCATAAACAGAAGCTGCTTTAAACACATGCTTTATGTTTGGTAACTGCAAAGCCTGCTGGATGCATTCCAGAGATTGATGAGAGCCAGTGTCTCAGTCCTGAAACCCTCATTTCTCAAACACAGCCAGATCCACACGCTATCCAGTTAAATTGAAAGCTTCCAATTTCAACTAGTCAACGAGATTGTGTTGTAGTTCATATTTTTCCATCAACAATGCATCTCAGTGGGGTTGGAGGAGAGCCTCCCGGTGGTTGTAGCAGCTGCCAGTCATCCAAAAAAGCTGTGTGCTTCTGTAAATTATCTTTGCAGATTCCTATATAAATTGATCTGATCCACACCTCCAGGACTAATGTGCTGATCAGAAGTTACTCTACAGATTTTACTCTACCTGGACAAAGTTCCCGGCTCAAAAGAGAGAAAGAAAGAGAGAGAGAGAGAGAGAGAGAGTTTGGAATTTATTAATAAACTGGTTAATATTTCAAAAATCTCTAAGTCGCATACAGTCCAAGAAACAGTATATTGTTAAAACATTAAAATGATCAAAAACACAACCTAAAAGCAGTAAAATGGGAAAATGAAAACACAATAAATACACATAAAGTAAATAAAGCAGAAGATCAAACGTAAAAAAGGTTCTAGGCTATATTTATTTATTTATTTATTTATTTAGCTGTTTCTAATCCACATTTTTTGTAAAATATATAGATATAAATAAAAACATTAAAAACAGTTTATAGATATCCATAAAATATAATTAAAGTGTCAGTATATACTGGTTGGTTAAGAAAGAAAACTAAAGATTGTGAAGGCCTGTCCAAATGGTACAATTTTCAGGAAATGTCTGAAAGCAGGCAGGGACCGTCCCTTCTGGTTCAGGGAAAGCCTTCAGAAATGCATTTTTTTTGTGTGTGTGTGTGAACTTTTATTTAAAATTCCAGATTAATATGGAAACAAAATGGAGTGGATTTAGGGGTGAAAATGGCATGGGCCAGAGAAAGGAAGGCTCACCCATGCCTAGACTTTGGACAATGTTGTTTACTGAAGAGAACAATGAAAGCCCTGTCTGGATTGAAGGCTCTCTCTAACAAAACAAACAAAAAGTGCTCAAATATAATGGAGTGTCATAAAGGTGTGTGAATTATAACTTACAGACACTTATATAATATCCATAGGGCAATCCATAACATTTTGTTTTCATTGATTAAAATATGCTTTTTCTCAGGTATGATTTTCCAGTGCTTTCAGATTTGCTAGAGAGGCAGGGCCAGTCCTACCATTAAGTAGCATGAGGCAGCTGCCTCAGGCTGCAGGTGCTAGGGGGCAGCACCCTCTGGCTGTTCCTCCTGAGCCCCCCTTCATTGCCACACAGCCTGTCTTCATTGCTAACCTAGCCTGATACTCCCAGTGGGAGAGCATCTCCTTGCATGGGAATGGCTTTGCCAGACCTTCAGGTTTGACATGAAGTCTTCAGGTTTGCCTGGCCCACTCCAGGTGGCAGGTGGGGGCTTGAATCTCCAGGTGAGCGAGAGTGCCTTTTCTAATAATATTAATAAATGATTAAGAAGACTGTGTGGGCAGTTTGCAAGCTTCAGCCTGGCAGGAGCTGGCTGCAAATCACAGTGAAGACACTTTGGGGAGTGATCCCTCCTCTACTTCCCTCTTCCAATTACCGTATTTTTTGCTCTATAGGACGCAACCGACCATAGGACGCACCTTGTTTTAGAGGGGGAGAACAAGGGGGAAAAAATCTCCCCCTCTCTGCTCAGCGCCCCTTCAGCGAAGCGGCAGGAGAAAGGCAGCCCCTTCTATTTCTCCTCCTGCTTCGCTGAAGGGGCACTGCGCAGCTCTCCCTCTCTGCTGAAGCCAGGAGAGTCTGGCTCTCCCAGCTTCAGCAAAAGGAACCCGAAGCCTTTGGAGCGCAGCATGAGTTCCCGCTGCACTCCAAAGGCTCCAGGCTTCAGCGAAAGCAACGCGAAGCCTCCGGTGCGTGGAGGGAGTGCTCCGGAGGCTTCGTGTTCCTATCGCTGAAGCCAAGGAGCCTGCATTCACTCCATAGAACGCACACCATTTCCCCTTAATTTTTCGAGGGGCAAAAGTGCGTCCTATAGAGCGAAAAATACGGTAACTTCTTGTCCCCAGGGACCACTCTTTGGCATCACCAGGGGCCTCCCCCCATGACACCATCAGTGCCACCCTTAGATCTCAGGTTTGGGCCCTGAAATTTCAGAGGCTGGGATGTTCCTGACCTGGCAACCCTATGTGTAGCATCTGGGACATTGCAGCAAAAGCCAAGTGGCAGCTTCTGGGTGGCTGCTGCCAAAAGAAAGCTGTCTGTTGTCCTCTTTTAAGTTTTCATATAGATAAGGGGAGGTTTGCTTTGAGGTGAGCCCCTTGGGAACCTTAAGGTCCTCTATCCATGGATCACTGGGGAAGCACTTTACCAAAAGCACACACACACCCTTGCCCCAGATCTGGAGAAAGACCTACTTCTGGGTAAAAACCCACAGGATCATGCTGTAATGGAGCTCTGTCTTTTTTAATCGGCGTATTCCAACCAAGGGAAATGTGTGAGACTCCCTGTGTGGCAAGGCAGACGAATTTGCTCCCAACCCTGGGGGAGTGGACGCAGAACAGTGACTTTAGGGGACATTAACAAACCTTAATGGAGAGATGCTGTGAAGGTCAAGGCTTGAATAATTTAAAGTGCCAGCTAAAAATGGGGACCTGGAGGCACAATGGGTTGCCCCCACTTGGAGCATGATTGCCCTGCCCATTTGCAATGAATGTGAATGGCCTCGTTTTCAGGGCTGCTTCAGATTAGCTTCTAAATTACCAGCATTTGTCACAGACTGTTGTTAATACATGGGCCATTGGATGAGTCCTGCCCTGAGTGCTCATGAGTTTGACGCGGTCATGGTGGGCAACCTTTTTGGGCAAGCATGTTGCACATTAAGAATCTTGCAGCATGAGATGGCACTTCTCCACTTTGCACAGCAGTAATTATAAGAACATATGTTTTAAAAAGAGCTCTGCTGGGTCAGAACAATGACCCATCTAGTCCTCAATCCTCCTTCTCACAGTGGCCAGCCGGAAGCCCCCAGGAAGCCCACAAGCAGGACATGAAGTCACTCCAGTGCTCAAAGCTTGTCTCCCGAGACAGCCGGATGATGACAACAACCAACAACAACAACAATAGAAAACTCCCTTATACTAAACTGGACCATTGGTCCTTCTAGATCCATAATGACTGGCAGTGGCTCCCCAGAATTTCAGGCCTGGGTTTCTCCAAGCCTTACCTAGAGATGCTCGGGATTGAACCCAGGACTCTCTGCAGATGACCTACCACTGAGCTATGGTCCTTCTCTCAAAATTACGTAGGCAAAAACATACGCAAGTTGCAATCTAATCCAGATGATGTGGGGAAGAAGGCACAAAGGGAGGAACTGAGCGCCGTTATGCATAATTAGGCCCAAACTAGATTTCAAAGATGGCATTGATCCTAGTTTGGTCCTTAACATTTACATCTAGGAATGAGAATTGAGGGAATGCAGGAAAGGCCCAGTGGAAACAAGTAGAATTTGAGGAGAGAGGCAGGTAGCATAACATGATTGTGCCTCAGACAGAGGAGAATGTGCCGCAGCAGACCCCGAGTTGTTTTTAGTGCTTCATGCTAAAGTCCAAATTTAGCTAACATGGCGGTTTCCACATGTTATTAGACTGCAGCTCCTGGAGCCTGCCAGTGTGCCCAATAGCCAAGGATGGTGGGAGCTGTAGTACAACATCTGGAAGGCACCTTATTGGTTACCTCTGTTCTAAGCAAACTGAGTTCACATGCAGTGTTAAGTTGTTGAGTTGGTGTCTGCAAAAGGAACTGTGTGTTACTCCATAGAACTCATTTTAAAAGTTGCCTCTGGATCTGTCTTTAAACCACGCCAAAATCCCACAAACACTTTTGTTAAACTCTTGTCATTTATCACCCAATGAAGGTTTGATTTTCAAAGACACTTCTTTTCCTCAGCTGGCATTGCATCAGGGCTTGCTTTAAAATGCAGCAATCAATCATTTTGATGGATCAAAAACATGTGTGGGCTCTTGCCCTGTATTGTTTTTTAAATAACAATTAGTGCTCCCAGAACGGGACATGTTTTTGCTGATGTCACCTTTCTGGCTGATGCACAGAGAGAGGCAAGCAGATAACTGCGCCATTAGCTCCTGTAGCATTGGAAAGAAAAGGAATAATGCATCAATAGGGCAATAAATGGGAATTAGGACTCCTGATGAAAAATTAGCTAGTTTCCTTTCAAAATATTACAATTTTTTAAAAGTGGCATTTATTACCACAGCATGATTTCTCACTCTGGTTCCAGATTGATTCTTTATTACAGAAAATGCTGCTATGCTAAGAAATGCTGTTGAGTACTTAGGTAAGCTGTTAAAGGAATTACAAGTGGGGGGGGAGTTGCAGTTTGTTTGTTTATTTCTTTGCCTCTTTAAAGAAGTGCTCTTCTCCTGAACACTAAAAGTTGTAAAGAGCTCAATCACAACACCCTTTCCTATTTTCCTTGAGCATCCCTAGTCCACACTGGGCTGCTTGGTGGCAGGGGGTGAGGTTGCTCCCTTTGTTTTTTTGTTAAATGTTTTATTATTATGCAACCCTTGGGGTTCACAGAACCTCCTCATTCTTTAAGTCTTGGGGTTCATGGTGCCTCTCTCTTGTTTCTCAATGGCTCCACTTTGTCTCCAGTCCTATTGGCACTCAGCTGCTGGTGTTTGCTGTTGAAGGGAGTAATCAGTGGTGGCTGGGGCCCATTGGGACTGCTAGAGTGGATGGCAGGGATGACCCAACAGTAGGTGGAGCCAGAGCTAATGATGGACAGAGCCAACTAATTCTACTTTTGCCCCCATCCTCTTCCCTGCTGAGTTGTACAAGGGGCAACACTGAGACTCATGTGGAGCAAGATGACAGCCAGGACCACCCCTTGGGCAGTTTGGAAGTCAGAAGGCAGGCAGGTTAGCGTTGGCTGAGTGCAGACTGAGGTTGGTTGGGCAGTGCCCTATTGGCCAAAATGGAACAGCCTCCACCAAGAGTAATACTTCTATCTCGTAAGCATAATTATGGAAGCGCACTTAATACACATGAATTGAGGTGCAATTTATCCAACAGCATAATTACATGGCATCTGTTCATTTTAGTGCGGCTTACATTAGGTACTGGGTCAGGTTCCATTGAATGTAATGGCGTCTTAAAAAAACAAAACACTTACATGTATATCGTATTATCCCATTTTTCCCTTGGGGCATTATTCCATTTTAATCCTCCACTTTGAGGTAAATTGCTCTGAAAAATAGTAACAGCCTCAAGATCTTTCCCTTTAATAGCAAACTGAGTGCCAGCAGGATTGGAGTGGAATGGCGCCCCTGACATTTAAGCTCATGACTGTGAGTGAGAATTTGTACCTAGTTCTTCCCAAGTTAAGAAATATTTTGGGGGGTGTTGGCCACAACACAGGTGGTTTTTCTTTCTCTTCACATGTTAGAGTCATCATTTTATTCTTACAGACAGTATGGCTGACTTTGGACTTCCAAGAATGCCCCTTCACCTTGGAAGTGATTTTTTTAATGATGATTCAGAACCAGATTAGTAGCGCTGAATACAGTGGTGATGCCTAGTCAAAATAAATTAAGATGAAATGCAAGTGTGTGACATGGAGAACATACCTAAACGCAAGATAGGCAACAGTTAGCATGATGCACCATTGGGTGTAAAGAAAACCCCACTAGGTTCATCAGTGGACATATAAAATGACTATAAATTATATGTATGCACATAAACATAGTTGGGAGAGTCCATGATTCAGTAGCAGAGCTTATGCTTTGTGTGCAGAAGGTCCCAGGCAGGTTCAGTCCCCAACAACTCTAGTTTAGAATGGGTGCTAGGTAGCGGTCAATGGGAACGAGCCCTGCCTGAAGTGCTGGGGAGCTGCAGGGGGGAAATCAGGAACGCACTTAGAATGCACTCCCAATTCTCCCTTGAAATTTAAATCACCAGGCATCAAAGAATTGTAGAATTGGCCATATATAGTGTATGATCTAGTTGAGATTCCTTCATTGCAGGGGGTTGAACTAGATGACCCTTGGGGTTCCTTCCCACTCTACTATATGGCCATTCAACCTCTGCTTTAAGGAGAGAGTCTGTACTACTGTCAAACAGCTCTTACTGTCAGAAAGTTCTTCCTGATGTTTAGTCGGAATCTCCTTTCTTGTAACTTGAATTCATTGGTTTGGGTCCTACAATCCAGAACAGGAGAAAACAAGCTTGCTCCATCCTCTGTATGACACCTCTTTAGATATTAGAAGATGGCTATCATATATCCTCTCAATCTCCCCTTTACCAGGCTAGGCATACCCATTTCCCTCAACCATTCCTCATAAGGCTTGGTCTCCAGGCCCTTTATCATCTTGGTCACCTTCCTCTGCACACATTCCAGCTTGTCAATATCCATCTTAAATTGTCAAGTGACTGACAGATGGGAAGCACCCCCACATGAGAGTGACCTTCAGAGGGCTGGCCACTTCTCTCCATCCCAGTCCCGTTCCCTACTCCTGCTTTTAAGAAATAAGCAGACAATTGGGTGAAGCTGTGGTTCAGTGGTAGAGCACATGATTTACATGCAAAAGGTCCCCAGCTCAACTCCTGGTTTTTCTAGGTAGTGCTGGGCAATATATGTGACTTCATCCTGGAGAGCTGCTGCCAGTCGGTGTAGACAGTACTGAGCTAGATGGGCCAAGGATATAACTCAGTAGAAGGTAGCTTCCTGTGTTCCTAATGAACAAAGATAAGACAATACACAATATTAACACAAGACTTCTGTTGTTTTGGCTTACTTAGCTGTGCCATGGAGTCAGCATGTTCTATGTTTCCACAACCCCCTCTCTATATAAATGCCAATAATGGAATGGGAATTTATGTCCTAATACAGATTGGTGTGCATAAACATTATGTAGGAAAATGGGGATAAATCATTTGACAAGAAGAATCTGCTTTATGTTGAGTCAGGCCATTGGTTCACCTAGTCTGGCATTGTCTATAAAAATAGTTCTCTAGGGTCTCAGGAAGAGGTGTCAGTTGTTGCATTGTGCATGCAATGTAGGGATGGGCAAATATGTGAGTTTCAGTTTCTCTCCAGTTCTCATTTTTGCAGTCTAAAGTTCAAATTCACCACATTTCCACAACAGTTTGCGCTTCGTTTTGTTTCAAGTCCTCATGAACATTCACCAGCTTTTTGGTGTGAATTTCTCCTAATATACACAGTTCTCTATGCAGTTTTGCCTTAATATACACATTTTTGCAAAGTAACTTCCCCTAATATAAAGCATTTTTCATGTTATTTTTAGTAATATATGCAATTATATGCACATTTTACCTCAGTAGATGCATTTTGTACACATTACCTGGCTGGAGAATTGCATTGCAAAATTCGAAGGAGTGCAAATTTCGAAGGATGGCTTTGCTTTGGTTTTGCGTGTTGTTTTAGGAAATGTGAATTTGATAACGTCGCCTCTGAATGCAAGCTGAATTGAATTTCTCCCCCATCCCTAATGCAAGGGATGTGCATTGCCTCTAAGCGATGGCCCCATGCAGAGCGAAACCTTCAGTTGCTCTCATAGTTTGCAACATTCAATTTGTCCACACGATGCTTTTATTGTTTGGGGTGTCAGATGGCAAAAGTGTTTGTGCGTTAGGTATGTTTGGGTGTGAATTCAAAGTAATTTGATAGATTGGCCTGGCTTAACAGGGTCTCTCTTTGCTGTCTTTCAAGACTAAGCCTGAATTACCTTCTCTCCCACCCCTCTTTCCCCTCTTCAGGTTCAACCCTCTTTATCACACTAAAGTGCCAATCAATACTGTGAGATAGATGTTACATCGTGGCTTTTTATAATGTTACCTGTCCCAGAAGGGATACTGTATCTTTAAGGAAATGGACCCGATATCCTGTTTCTGAAGGATTAAAACACTTTAAAGAGACAGAAGAGGCTGTAAACCCCTATCATATTCTTATTCTCTCTTCATTATCTTGTCCAGTATCTATCCCTGCTGAGTAAATCTGGTTGTGTGTTTCTCCAAAGTGGTCATAAGAAGAAATTTATTTACTTCTTGGGGCACTGGAGGGGCATTATTGAGTTTCAAGGCTCTCCAAAGTAATAAAGATTTTGCAGTGTGAGCAGAAGGAGCAGGAATTTCAGAACTTCTTTCCCCCTCTGAGGTCGTTTGGCCAGCCTAAAGGGGAGACACTTCTCATTTTTCTGACAGGCTTTATTTCTGTAAGATTTTCCAATTAGCAGGAAAAGGTCATACTAATGTTAGCGCTGTGCAAAGGAAAGGGATCACACTATGCTAATAGGGAGATCCTTGAAAGGACAATATTTAAAAATGGGTAAATTTGTGTGTGTTTTCCTTGATTTTTCTAAATTACATACATGGAAGGGAATGTGAAGAGCTGGTTGAAGACTGAGAGTGGGCTTTGGTCTTCTGTCTGTGTGAGTCATGTTTATTCTCTGATAGCTGCTATTCCTGTCAGTATTGTTGATTCAGAAATGTGTAGCGAGGGCAACAATTGAAGCCTCTCTCCCAAAAAGAATTACAGATATCAAGCTCTCCCAGTATGAATACAGTTTCCATTCATTTCCCTAAACACGTTTGATTGGCACGCAGGATCTTTTTCATCCTCATGGAGACATCCCCTCTGTTGGGGACAGAAAAATCTGTCATTTTTTGTTCTTGTTTCTCTCAGTTTCTCATTTTTCCTCTCAGTGTTCAGTTTTCCACATTTCCAAAACAGTTTGTGATTTTTTTTAAAGTCCTCATTTAAATTTATCAGCTTTTCAGTGTGAATTTTGCCAAGGAGCATGATGCAATTGTATTTTTGCATGCAGTTTTGCCCAATACGCTCATTTTCCTTAACATAAGTCATTTTGTACATAATATTCTCTATTGTAGACGTGCATTTTATGCTCACATGCAGCTGCTGGGTGACCTTGGGCCAGTCACACTTCTGTGAAGTCTCTCAGCCCCACTCACCTCACAGAGTGTTTGTTGTGGGGGAGGAAGGGAAAGGAGATTGTTAGCCGCTTTGAGACTCCTTCGGGTAGTGATAAAGCGGGATATCAAGTCCAAACTCTTCTTCTTCTTCTTCTCACTTTGCCCTAGTATTGCATTTTGTATCACATTCTTGAATGGAGAACTACATTGTAAAATTCAGAGAAGGGAGAATTTCTAAGGATTGCTATGTTTCAGTTCACATATTGTTTCAGAAAGTTCAAATTAGATTGGTTTGCTTTTATTTGCAGTCTGAATCTGATTTCTCTCTCCATTTCTACCCCATGCTGAAATTCATTTGGGCATCCCCATGCATTAGGCAGGAATGTGTATGGAAATATGGCCATAAATAATGGATGGGGAACATGTGGCCCTCTAGATGTTGTTGGAGTACAGTTCCCGTAATTCCTGGCCATTGGCCATGCTGGCTAGGCCTGATAGGAGTTGAAATCAACATCTGGTGGGCCACAGGTTCCTCATCCCTGCTGCAAATAATGGGCTACCACTGAGTGGATGGGCAAATGCTAGATGCAACACCCGTCATCTGTTTTCCATGATATCTCTGGCCTGCCTTCTATTCTTGTGGGTTCTACCTCCTTCATATCCCTTCTCTTATGCTGCCTCCTTCTTCCATCACTTTTCCCCACCTGCATTCTCTTTTCTGCTCATCTGCCCTTATCCTGCGCTTACCCTGTGTTGCTTCTATACAGGGCCTTCTTGGTGGCATTCCCCCATTTGTGCAACACACTCCCTAGTGAGGAGTATCAGTCTTTCTTGCTATTAGCTTTTAGGAGAAACTTTAAAACTTTACCCAGGTGTCTGATCACTAGTTCTGTCCCTGGCAGCTCTGAAATTGTTAGTATGCTGGTTGCTTTTATTGCTGGTTGTTATTTTAGAAGGCTGTTTGAAACTGGTTTTTAGATGTTTTAATCATATTACTGTTTATATCAGGCACCCCCAAACTCGGCCCTCCAGATGTTTTGGGACTACAATTCCCATCATCCCTGACCACTGGTCCTGTTAGCTAGGGATGATGGGAGTTGTAGTCCCAAAACATCTGGAGGGCCGAGTTTGGGGGTGCCTGGTTTATACGTTCATCTCCCTGGGCTTCTTTGGGGGAAGTTGTGGAAATAAATAAGAAAGAAATCTAAGAAATAAATAAATATGCTTTCTTTTTGAGATTGCCAGCTTCTTTAATAAGTTCCCTGCTTACTATGTGGGCATATTCAGTTTCCATTACAAGCTGTTTTGCGCCATATTCAGGCCCTTAAGATGATGTGGAAGCCCTTCAGTTGCAATTTGCTTGTGGAGACAACTGGTTTTCCATTGTGTGTTGGGAGGTAATAAAGGAACCCAAGTCTGAGTGTGCTGTGTCTTTCTCCTCTGTACTTCCTAAGAGGAATGGGCATGGTGGGAGGGTCTCTAACAAGGCATATTACCTTCTCTTCCCTCTTAAGTTTCCCTCTCCCACCCAAGCTGATGAAGAGATTCAGGAGGAGAATGCAGACAAACAAAAATGCTTGTATTATCACAGGGTTGTAGTCAACAAAATACCACTCAGAGAAGACCAATAGAAATTAATGCCCCTAAATTAGTAATGCTCAGCAATTTCAATGCATAAGGATACAACCCACAGAAATGTGAAATATTATAGAGATTTTACAGAAGGAATTAAGAAAAGTACAAGAACAGCTTGCAGGTTCATGACACTTGCATCCTCTTGGGAAAGACAGACCAGTTTGGGGGGTATCCCAAAGTGGGAGCTTGTTCCCTCCTGGAGTCCCCTATGAAGTCACAGGTCACCTCCAGACAGCCAGGGATTCGATCACATTTAGGTTACTTAAATTTAGGCTTGTGGAATTGAATTGCATTACAGTGCTTTTGGCACAACAAATCCAACCTTTTAAAAATCCCACAGATGTTTGCAGCTGGGAAAGTGGTGGGAAAAAATGTGTTAAAACCTGAGCCAATGAGGTTAATCCGAGCTGCAATTATTGCTAATTGAAAACTTTCCCTAGCGGAGCTGGAAACACATCGCAGCCAAGCCTCATGTACCTGTGCTTCTGAATGACAGCTGCTGGGAAGCATAAGTGGGAGAATGCTGTTTCACTCAGGTCCTGCATGCAGGGTTTCCATTGAGGCGCCTGGTTCGTCACTGTGAGTATAGGAAGCTGGACTAGATGGGTCTTTCTGGCCTGATCCAGCAGCGCTTTTCTTAAACTCTTTTTAAAAGGAAATACCCAAGGTGTTCCAGATGGATGGGCATCCACAGTATATGCCCCATTTAAGCTGGCTTGAAGCAAACAGTGCTGACGGGCAGCTTTCCCCATTTGCTAGAATCCTCTCTTTCTCTCTCTCTCTGTGAGGCTTTAATCTGCTATGCCATTATTGAGCATGTTTTGTGTATGGGAAAAACAGGGGAGGGTTTTGTGATTGTTGTTATTTCCCACTGAACTGAATGTTCTGATAAACATGGATGGAAAGGGAGATGTCGAGAATCTTAGTTCTCCCAGCCTTTCCAGGAGGGGAATACCTTTTGTAAAAGTTCTTTCATGCACAATACCACAGTGAGCTCTCTACCGTCTCTTTGTGCATGGCCAGTGCATCACAGAAGACTGACTCTCAGGACATTTCTAAACCACCTGTTTATTGAGCATTCATCCTGATTTGTTTCCAAAGAAATTGGAAAACATTGGCTATTTAATTAGCATTTTTTCCGTGGTTTCTTTGCAGGTAGTCTACATGAAACAAGTCTTATCCCATGCTTTCCAGTTGATCTTCCTGTCACATTCTTTATAAACAAAAAGCTCAGTCCTTGGAGGAAGCGTTCATTACACAATACACACACACCCTCCGCATAGAGCTACAAATGTGCAATGTGATTTGCCTGTATGCAACTGAAGCCCACCTAAAAATAGCAACCCCAAAATGCTGAGGGGATGGAGTAGGCTGAGCACAGAGGCAAGCGCAGTGTGGCTCCAGTGAGCTGGCTCCTCCTCCTCCCGCAGATGGGAAGGAGGATGGAAGCAGCCCCTCGCCAGTGGTGGCAGCAGGGGAGGAGGCCGAGGAGGAGCCACCAGCCATTGAAGCTGCGTGGCCACAGTGTTTGGCTCCACCCCCATGTCCTCCTGATGTCCTGTTGTCCTGTGAATGACATCCCCACCACCACCACCAATTTGCCCTCGCAAGCTGGTATCTCCAAACCATTTTTGGCTTTCAAGGAAATAATCTGTACCTTGAACTGAGCCTGAAAATATAGTGGTAAGCAGCATGGCTGGAACAGTGAAAAAATCACATGCTACTAGAGCATGTGACTGATATGCTGGTGTCTGATCCAAACAGGGACTTACTCCTGTCTACAATACAGCACAAGGGAAGCCCCACATATATTGCATTGCAGCAATCCAGTCTTGAAAACACCGGTGCCTTCTTACAAAGAACTATGCACACAAACAAAAAAGTATCAAGGCATTCCCCAAAAGCTAAAATAGAGACAACTTGGGAGCAACAATTTGCAAAGAACAACAGATAGTAGAAAATCAGTACTGTTTCTTGTGAATACTGTTTGTGTACTATATGGTATAGCAATGGTGTTTAAAGAGATTGCTGCTCTCTTTTTTTTAAACAAGGGGAAGCTTTCCTGGCTTGAAAATGCCAGGAAATGGCAAGCTATGGAGGGAATTCAATGTCCGAAAACAGGCCTACCCTCTTTATGATGCCAATTATGGACAGACAATGAGCTCCTTCGTTAACCATGCACAGCCCAGTTGCTTTGCAGAATGCAGCAAGATCACCTAATGGAAATGCAAGTTGATGGGATGCTTAGAGGGGCATTGTTGTTTATCTGAGCCTCTGCACCACAGTGAATAATAAAAAAGGAAGCGAGCCCGGAGTCCAGATGTAAATTCTCAGAAGAGAGAGAAGCCTGAGCAGTTCAAAGATTTAAGAGCCACTCACCCATCACACAAAGTAGTGGCGGGATTTGTCCATTAAGGAACCAAATATTTTCCCCCTCTGCTCTATTTAATGCCTCTAAAACTGCATTAAATATCACAAATCAATCCATTAAAGAAGGGAAGGAAAACATGCAATAATGTGTGTTCAGACTTTCAAAGTATACAGGCCAAAGTGAGAATAGTTAAAAACTGGGGGAGGATGCCTAGCAGGGGGGAAGGTGGAGTATGGGATCATCATAAACATTACATCATCAGTGAGCAATCAGCAGTTTCTGCTAACAGACAACTAGGGGTGTCTCCAGGTTTGAGAGGGCCCTGATGGAATATTTTCCTCTCTTAGAGCAGTGTTTCCCAACCACTGTTCCGCGGCACACTAGTGTGCCGCGAGATGTTGCCTGGTGTGCCGCGAGATGTTGCCTGGAGGGAGGCGGGCGAGTCAGGCGGCGAGAGGCGGGGCGGCGGCGGCGAGGAGAGGCCGCCCAGCGCGGGGCTCTCGCCGTCTGCCTGCCTGGCTGCCTGCGAGCTCGGCGGGCAGCGCCTCCGTCCGCAGCGCCCGCCTCGCGGCTCTCATTCCCTGCCCCTGCCAAAGCTCACCCAGCCAAGCCGCGCTCTCCTTCCTGCCTCGCTTTGCTGCCTCCTCCCCCCCCACCCCCAAAGCTTGGAGGTTCCCCGGCAAGGGGGAGGGGAAAAAATTGAAACTTACACTTTCGTGCGTCCCTCCCGGCGTGACGCTGCGCGCTGACGTCACGGGGCTGTAATGGTGGTGTGCCTCGAGATTTTTTTCATCAAACAAGTGTGCCTTTGCCCAAAAAAGGTGGGGAAACACTGTCTTAGAGAACTGTGGTGGTCTCACATGGTGGTGGCATTTGCTAGGAGGCTCTACCCACCATTTTAACTTGCCACATTGCCTCAGAGGAACACTAGACCAGGTCATTGTGGAAGGTAGATCTATCTGATCTGAACAGAGGTGAGGAACAGGGCCCAGCTGGTGGGCTATCCAAGTCATTGCCTCTCCCATGGCCCACCTTTGGCAGGTGGGTCACTCTGGAGATCGGCTGCCAGTCAGAGTAGCGAATATTGGTTAAGGCGGAATAATGTCCTGATCTGGTATTAGGCTGTTTCCTATGTTTCTAGCAGTCATGCCTTATAAATCCGAAAAGTGGTGTTGGCTGTGTGTATACAAAGACCAGTTGCACCGCACACAAGCTTGGAATGTAATATTTCTGCTTTCTTTTTTTCAATTTAAAGTTTGTAGTCTTTATGTTAGCAGCAGTGAGCTTGGGAACAAATAGGTCATGCCAGGTGAATTATCTTTTTTTTAATAATATTTTATTAGGTTTTCACAATAAAAAACATACAAAAACAGAGAAAATACCGGACTTCCGGGTTGGCGCGATCTGGAAATGGCGGATTCCCTCCGAGCTGCGGAGGGAATCGGCTCAACCGAGGACGGGTCTTGCCGCGCCGGCGACGCGGGGACCCTTAGAAACTGCAGGCGCTGAAGCCTGCGGACTGGAAGACTCGGTGGGCGCCTTAAGCGCCCCCCGACCCACGAAGAGCCTTTTTAAAGGCTGCGGAGAGGGTACGGAGGGTGGCGTGGCGCTGAGAGTCGATCGCTACCTCGGTTGAGCGGAGCCGCGAGCCATGACTGGAGAGCTCTGACTTCCTTCCTTGAAATTCGGACTGAAAAAGAATAACCCGTTTTAAAAAATTTTGTAAAACCAATAAAAATTTTATAAAAAAGAAAAGAAAAAGAATAACCCGTGAGTAAGATGAAATTGGACTTTAAGAACATTTTCCTGTGAATTCGAGACGACCGGGGGGGTGCTAAAAGGAAGTCCGCACCCCCCCTCTTGCAGACGATCTAAAGCAACAATAGAAGAACTAAGCTGAAGAGCCTACCCTTTGTGGGGTGAGTTAAAAAAGACATTAACTTCCAAGATTTGGCAAAAAGAAATTTTGAGCTGAAGTGAAAGAGTGGAATTTTAGAAGCCTTTTTTCTGTTGTATACAACTCCCCCTCCCGGGCCTGGGAGCGTCCTGTATTTGAGCTTGTGGAAGAGGAATGCGGAGTTTGACAGCTGTCAAAGCTGTCAAACGGACAGTTTAAAGTTGAAAAATTGTCATCTAAGACCCCTCTGGATTAAAATTTGTTATAATTGAACTAAAACTGTTGGAAACAAAGTAACAACAACAAGTCAGAGGATTATTGGAGAAAGATTATTAAGTAACCAGATTCCCTCTAGGGGGAACTCTGTGACATTACAATGGCTGTGGATGGAAAGTTACTAGTGGAAATCGAAAGAATGTTTCATTTGGTGGGAATCTTACAAGAGCAGAGTCTGGCTATGAATAAACAACTCATGACCTTGACCTCTGGAACAAGCAGCTCTGCTGAATGTATTGAGGACCTGAATGAGAAAGAATCTGCAGCTGAGTCGGAAATGATAACTCAAGAAGTGGAGGAGACTAAACAAGGAAAAGAGAAAGCAAAGATGGAATGTACTAACCAGAAGCTTACACCAGTGGAATATAAGCAAGGAGACTTTTGGATTACATTGACTACAAATCTGCGAAAGATGCAAAAGACGAAGGAGGAGGCCCCGGGAGTATATGGAATACAAGAACTCAAAATAAAGAAGAAATATGATTGGGGCCTTCACTCTGACTCTGAAGATGCATGGCCTGCGGAACTTTTGCAGCAGCTGTTTTCAAATGTCCTTGTGGGAAGAGAACCTGGTTTGATGGGGACAGAACTCCTTCGAGATTCGACGACCAATATAAAAGACTACCAACAAGACCGGCGGAGAGGGACTGAAAGAGACTTGAAAGCCTCGGACGTGAGGAATCCGGGCTAAGAACTGTTATTTTGGACATATACTGGGGAAGGGACGAAAACCGGGGATGGGAGGGAGGGAAGAATAGAACGTTAAAAACACTCAGGACTTTTGGGTTTAGTTAATTTGACTTTTACCTAAGACAAAATGGGAAATCGATGGAAGGGAATTTGAGTCCAACTTAGAAAAAAAAATTTTTTTCTTTAATAAAAGAGGTAATATTAAGATGGTTAAGAGGAGAAATACCAATTTGCTGACATAATTATGGGAATTGGGATGCACGAAGGGGGGTGGGGGGAAGTCAAGGAACAAGGTTAAGAAAGTAGGATTTTCTGAAATTATACATGTTTTTGTCTTTTGTCTTTTTTGTGTGTGTTATGTATTCATAAAAGGTGAAAAACCAATAAAAATTATTTTTTTAAAAAAAAAAAAACAACAGAGAAAATACCACATCACAAAAAACAAAAAAGTACAATAAACACATCAAAAGAAAAAGAAAAAAGAGATAGAAGCACATATAGTAACAAAAAAACAAAAATTCTCTCTTTCTTAATTACTCATCTTCAATTAACTTATTTTCCGGACTTCCTCACGTCTCCCATTCTTGTATCCCTTTTTAAAAATTAATTCAGCAAATTCATATTCTATTAATTTATCTGTTGTTGATCCAATCTTACATTTTACTTTGTTGCTAAAGCCCCTGCAATTCATTTCAATGTCCTTAACATTCATAAATTTTACAATATTTCTGCAAATAAATTTTAAATTTCTTCCAATCTTCCTCCACCGTCTCCTCTCCCTGGTCTCGGATTCTGCCAGTCATGCCAGGTGAATTATCAAAGCCAGAAGGAAGAAGCTTGTAGTGATTGAGGTGGCAAGGTATCTATGTGTTTTTCCAGATAGGTAACGGAAGCATAATAAGGGTCCTTCCTTAGTCTTGTGTCTTCCTTTGCCTCCACCACATGTTGCTTTCCTTGTTGTCTGTCTTGGATTGTAAGCTTATTGGGAATAGGGACCTCTCTGCTATCCATTTTAATCCAGGAATCATAGGAGCCATCTACCCCGGGGCTGGCTAATCAGGTGGTCCTCCAAATGTTGGACTGCAGTGCTGCTGGATTCCATTTTTCACCAGTCCAGTCCCAGCCAGTCAAGGACAATTGGAGATGTAGTCCAGCAACATTGGGACATCCAAAGGATAGTGATCTCTGATCTACATTGATCAGATACAAGAGGTACCTGCAACAAAATGTTGCAGTGTAGAATCCCTGTTCAGGATTCCAGCCACTCCATTTGATTTTCCCTTCCCACTTTAGTTTTCTACCACCCCAAGCGCCAGCCAGGATTCAGTAGTCACTGAGCACATTCAGCATTAGGGAAGAGGGAGTAATTTGATTATGTTTGCATTTAAAGGTGAATCTACCTCATTTGCACTTTCCACAACATGTGGACTGAAACAGCCATACTTCTAAATTTGAACATCTCTAAATTTTGCAATGCTGTTCTCCAACCAAGTAAAGTGTACAAAGATGCACATACTGGGGAAAAGTGTCCATAAAAATGCATGTCTTAATGAACATAACATACAAATATGCATTATATTAGGGGGAATTGTTTTGCCAAAAAAAAGGTGCATATTCTGCAAATTTGCATCCGAAATGTGTGTATTAAAAGAAATTCACACTAAAATGCTGGTGAATTTTTCTGAGGACTTTAACAAAAAAAAACACACCAGGAAAAATTCACAACCTGATATTGAAATGTGGACATCTGAACTTAAGATTGGAGGAAGGATGATCAGAGAGAAACTACAATTGTCAGATTCTCCTATCCCAATTCACCCTTAATTGGACCATTGCTCCTCCACCTTTAGGTTTTTCTGAGGATTCCCTCAGGCCTGCTCTTCTGTGTGACTTTTTGGCTACATATGCATCACCACTGATATCACGAATGCTGGAAATAGAAGGAATGACGATGGGTGTGTGGGAAAAGAGAAGGCCTTGACCTGTGAAGAGGGAGAGAGGTGAGAATGTCAGCAATAAAGAATAATAATTCTGCAAAATGGTGCCCTGTGCTCAGCAAATGTTTTGGGAGAAATGTATAGTAATAAAAGCTCCCATGCGTATAACAAACAAATCCCACCCATCTACCCACTCCTCCCACACAATGGCCTCTTCATATGTGCAACCTATGCTAGAGTTGCACTTGGTCGAAGTTCCTCCTTAGGCATTTGGTTAATTGGATGAGGGGGCATTTAAACAATGGAGACTAGATCTCCATGTGGCAGACCATCAAACAAGATCACTTGCCCGCTTCCCGTTTGTCAGGGATTGCTGGTTTCCTGGGGAAGGTTAGGAGCAGGTAACTTTTTAAGTGGAAGAACTTTCTAAATAATGGCACCTTCAAAGAAATTCACAGATCTTTCCTTTTAAGTGTAAAGAAAGGAGGGCTGCCTCTTTAGAAGGGAATTGATTGAACCAAAGCAACCAGCTGTGCTGATTCCCCACCCCTCCCCTGGGTTATTCATGTTACTCGTCCCAGAATTATCTTCCTTCCCTTCTATCTCAGTTAGGCCTGCTTGAGGAGCAATTGTCATATTAAGTACCACAGGCCAAGGGTCTTAATTTTTGACATAATAGAAAGGGAGCATTGGGAGAAGAGGAAATTCTATAGGAGGTAAAGGTAAAGGGACCCCTGACCATTAGGTCCAGTCGTGGCCAACTCTGGGGTTGTGGCGCTCATCTCACTTTACTGGCCGAGGGAGCCAGCGTACAGCTTCTGGGTCATGTGGCCAGAATGACTAAGCCACTTCTGGCGAACCAGAGCAGCGCACGGAAATGCTGTTTACCTTCCCGCCAGAGCGGTACCTATTTATCTACTTGTGCTTTGATGTGCTTTCGAACTGCTAGGTTGGCAGGAGCAGGGACCGAGAAACGGGAGCTCATCCCGTCACAGGGATTCGAACCGCCGACCTTCTGATCAGCAAGTCCTAGGCTGTGTGGTTTAACCCACAGCGCCACCCGCATCCCTCTATAGGAGTTAGCTGGATATGTAGTACCAGAATATGAGGGTTGAATCCCAGATGGTAGGTGCCTCATTCCCAAAGCCTGGGGAGCTTCTGCCTGGCTTAGGGAGGGAGGCGTTATGGTCATGCGCATGGCGTTGCCTCCTCTAATCGCTCTCACAAGCTGGCGCCTCTGGCCCTAACTGTTCCCCTATGGAAAATTTCACACGGCACTGATAGAAGGTTTACATGCATCCAGAGGCACCTGTTGAAAGGGACTGGGGTCAGATTCTGTAGCGGTGCTGTTACCTAAGTATTTATGAGATTCCAAACCAACCATTTCCCATTCTCTAAACAGAAGAACTGTTTGTTTTCTTGCTTGCTGGCTTGCTGTGAAACTCTGGTACATTTCCGCACGTGCCATGCACTTTCTTGCCTGATGCTGTCCCAATAAAAGGTATCACTTTCCTTGCTCTGCCCCTTGCTCAATTTGTCGAGGACCTTCTGAGCAACTGTTCCTCAAGCTTGTGGTTCCTCTGTGTGCGCCCCCACCCCCATCTGTTGGATGCTTGACTTCACAATGTAACATTTCTACTTGGAAAGTTTCTGTTTGCTGGAATCTGAAGCAATTTTCACAAGAGCTTCTTTATAAAGTTAACCGTTTGAAACAGGCTTGAAGGGGACCATGCTTTGCTTTCAAGGTCTTTCATCTACATCCTAAAGCTTAATTGTGTTGAATGCAAGTATAAACTTATAACAGACGTTTCAGTCATTCTGTTTAGCTTGTCTTATAAAAAAAAAAGCCAGTTTAATGATCTTTATGAAGGCTGTTTGACTGAAGCAGCAGAAACCAGCTTTACATCATTATTGAATAGCGCATAAAGGAATTATTTATCAAGATGGTCTGTTTGTTAATAGACCCAAATCAGGATTTCTTTTTGCCAAATACTGCTTTCATTTAAGGCCTTTGAATGAATTTCACTCAAACAATGCTAACATCTGATGATAAAACCCACTAATGAGGGGGAAATCATTCAAATTTTTGATCTAGAGATCTCATTAACTCCAAACTTTTAGTTTGTTTTTGCTGATCAAATCATTAGAACAGTCCCCCCCCCTTTCAATGCTGTCTTTCACTTCTCTGAGGAAGTCTACAGAGATTATGCAGAGGGGCCCAATTTTGGTTCTGTGCATTGTTTCAAACAATGCAGCCAAGACGTGCAGGCCGGGACGTGATTTTAATTATCAGAAAGTGATCTGAGGGCTGCTTCATAGGTCATATACCTTGGGCTGCTGATAAGCACAATTAACAGCTTCCGTATGTAGTCTGTTGAAGTGAGTTGTGTGACATATTAAATACTGTAGATCTTGTCAATGAAGGAGTGATCTGGGCTACTAGGACAGGAGATAAGTCACCACCACAATTGCTGGGCGTGGTCCAAATAGGGTGGCCAAAGGGCCCCAGGTGGCTTTAAAAGAGAATTAGACAAATTCATGGAGGAGAGGGCTACCGATGGCTTCTTGCCATAATGGGAGTGCTCTGCTTCCACAGCTGAAGCAGCAAAGCTTCTGAAAACCACTTGGCATTTAAAGGCAATCTTACCTAACTTGCTCCTTCTATAGGATCTTCTTTCTGAAACAATATGCTAACATAAACACAACCATCCTTTTCAATTCATGAAAATTTGCAATAGATTTCTCTAGCCAAGTAATGTATACAAAAATGCATATTCTAAGCAAATTTTGGCATTGCACTGAGTTTTGGCGTTGCACAGGCCAACACTGAAATTTGAGACCCCAAGGTCCACCACTGCTGAGAGAATTTAAAAATGAACAGATTTGCCCACCCCTGGTTATTTTATTGGATGGGTGTTACATGCTGATTCTGGTCAGGAAGTTAAAAAGGAAATGATGCGGCACATTAATCTAACACATTATTCTAACAGATTATAAATGGAACACATTGTACACTGCCTTGGGTTTCATGATGGAAGAAAGGTGGCTATAAATATAAGAAAATTTATCAATGCAGTACAATAAGATAGATCCTCACTTGTTTGGACTCCATTACTTTGGAAGACTAGGCTGATTCTTAAAGCTAAGTAGGAACAAAGGTTTATAATAATTTGATGCTGCTCTTGGTCTGTCTTTTAACTTCCTCCATCTGCATTTCCTATCTGACCAAGATTAATGTGCTATTTTGCTTGTTCAATACTGTTGCAATCCTGTCTGATGCTTTGGGTCATCCTCGCCCACCCAGTCTAGCGAGCACAATCTCCACGTAGCTTAAGCTAATTTTTGGCTTTCTAAGCACAGTTGTTTTTTCCTAGGCCAGCCATTTGCTTTAATGAGAGTGATTTTATAGAAGCAAAAGGAAAGGTTTAGGCATTCCTGGGTCTGCACAACATTCATATTACCTGAGTGAATAAAAGGGGGAGCAAGGTGATGGTAGTGAGAATTCTCCTTCATAAATGGTGTGGTATAGAACATGCCTTGATTTATGATCTTTGCACTATGTGCTAGCATGTTTAATTCATGTGCTACATTAAAAGCCTCGTTCTGCCATGTGCAGAGCTGCATTTACAACTTAGCGACTGCTCACAAGTTTCATGGAACCCAGTGGAAGAATTTCTTGGCATGTGCAAACAGGAAACTAGTGCCAAACTGAGTTTCAAATTTCACATCAGTGAGCAAAATGCCTGGCACCAGGGTTTAACTGTTTTGGTGTCAATAATAAAAATAACAAAGCAGCATATATTTAGAGCATTTTAGGTGTCCAGTGCTCTTTATACATATTCTCTCAGCAATCCTTGTAAAACAACAACAAAACCTTCTAATGTAAGATACTTATATTATCTCTGCATTGCGGGTGAGAGATAAGAGGTAATGACAGTAATGACTCATTTTTTTTTCCAGCTCACATCTCTCACTCTTAGTCACTGTGCTATGCCAACGCTTAGCTACATAAACTCTATCTCCCTGCTATATAAATCAGGGATAGGGAACATTTTTCAGCTCACAGGCCACATTCCTTTCTGGGCACTCTTCTAGGGGCCACATGCCAGTGGTGGGAAGGGTCAAAGGCAAAAGTGGGTAAAATATATATTTTACCTTTGTCACAGTAGGCTACTCTCTGCGCATACTTACCCACCCCTCTCTAGCCTCCATCCAAGCAAGCAAAAGACGTCAGAGTTCAGGGGCACATTTCAGCCAGGCAGAAACACTCAAGGCCAGTGAGGGGTGTGACTTGAGGAGCGCGACCAGATAGAGACGCTGTGGTCAGCACCTAGGCCTGAGGTTTCCCAGCCCTGGTTTAAATGAACACAGTGGTTGTTATTAGCAGCAATATTACTGTTATTTATGTCTCCCTTTAAGCTATATGTTAGAGTGAATAGCAAACACTTAAAACCACATGAAAGGGCTGGGTGAGACTGAGTAGCATGGAAGGAGTGAGAGAGGTGGGCAATAGGACCCAGACATTCATTTATTTATGTATGTCAGCAGCTGTTACTGTGGTAAGTGATTGGTACCTTAGAACTGCAATTTTTATTTCCCTCAAAGCTCCAGAACAACACTACAGAGTGGGTATATGGGAAATTAAAATGGCTGGTGGCCACCAGAACCAACCATCCAGCATGGGACACTGTTGGGGTGATAGGGCTCTGAGAATGTTGCAAGCACCCTATTCTCATGTGCTTTTGAACATATTCTCATGTGCTGTTGAGCTCTTTTCTTCCCTGTGAAAGTTTCCTCATGGGTTATTTGGGGGCATTGTCCCATGAAGACTCCTGCATTGACCTAGACCATAGGCTGACCTGCCTTTGTGACTTTGGAACGTATCCAGATTCGTTACAGTTGCAAGCTTTGCAAATGCAGTTCCCAAATCTAGAAATGTCCAGTTGTTTCCATTTCTGTTCTGCATAGGCATTGCTTCTTGGACTGGGCACATGAGAGAGATGCCTGTAATATTCCCCTTAGGGTTCTTAAATGGAATTTAAGTATCATGCACAATCTTCTGCATTGTATTTGCATCAAGCTGAGGTTCATTTTGACATTCATTGTCTGGGTAGAGTTGACAAACCTAAAGTTAAAAGGTTGTACAGTTGTGTTGAACAAAATTCTACTCAGAGTAGATCCACTGAAATTAATGGAACAAAGTTCATGAATCCCAGTAGAAAAGCATTGAATGTAACCATAGTTTTCATATATGGTTGTTGAGAAAGTTTTTTAAATGAAGTAATGTAATAGTCTTTTGAACCAAAAGTACCCTGATGTTTTAATCATTAAATTTAAAATTTCCTAGAAAAGTGAAACAAAAGTAGTTGATTTCACTTACAGGTGCAGGAAACAAACTTCTTTTCTGGATAACTGTTTAAATTTGCACAACTCCAAGTACTAGTGGATGAATCAGACTATTTCTGCTGTTTCAGTTTTGCACATGTTCATTCATAAGCATTTTGGTTTTGTCTCATCTCTGCATCATTCTTCAAAGATTTTATTTTTTTAAGTGCATGAAAATTCACATGGAGGATTCAGCTACATCCTCCAACCTGACGTGGCCATATAGCTTCCACCCAGCTACTTCCAGTGAAAGAGAGACCACCAGGCAGTTTATTCCACAGTTGAATAGCTCAGACCTTCAGGAAGTTTCTCCTCCTGATTAGTTGAATTCTGTTCTCTCCTCCCCCCCCCCCACTTGCAATTTCCATCTATTTTAGGCCCGAGGGCACATTTGGATTTTTGAGCATCTGCCATGGGTACCACCCCTCTAGTCACTTTTCTTTCCAGTCTTCCGGATCAGCTCCCTCACCAAGAGACTAAAGAAGAAAAAGGCTATACAGACCGGCTTTGTTTTTCAAAAAGACCTGGGTAAAAGAAAAAAAATTCCTTCCAGTAGCACCTTAAAGACCAACTAAGTTAGTTCTTGGTATGAGCTTTCGTGTGCATGCACACTTCTTCAAATACCCTTCCAGTAGCACCTTAAAGACCAACTAAGTTAGTTCTTGGTATGAGCTTTCGTGTGCATGCACACTTCTTCAGATACACACGAAAGCTCATACCAAAAACACGAAAGCTCATACCAAGAACTAACTTAGTTGGTCTTTAAGGTGCTACTGGAAGGAATTTTTTTATTTTGACTATGGCAGACCAACACGGCTACCTATCTGTAACTGGGTAAAAGACTGAGCCAGAGGTATTAATCTGAGCCTTGAAAAGCACATAGAGCTGAAGGAGGAAGTGAGAAAGAAGGTCACTCTTCCCACTTCCTCATTCACCTCTATGTATTTTTCAAGGGTGAAAAAAGTGACCATCCTCACCACTTCATCACCAAAGGGGCATTGAATGGGGTGGCTCAGAGGCTTCATGGGCACTAGAGGAAGACCGTAAGGATGCCTCTGTGCCAGCCGGTGCTACACTGGCAATGCCCGGCTTAGGAGTTTCAAGGCAGGTGATCACGGGGGATTTTCAGCAAGTCGATGCAGAAAGAAGTTTGAAAATCATGGAGTTAGAAGTCACCTCTAGTCAGGGGCAGCAGAATGACTTTTTAAAGTGCTGGGGTTTAATTGCATTCAAGTTCGGGAGGAGGAGAAGGTAGCAGCAGCCATGCAAACCCCCTCTTAAAACTTGTTTGTGGTTCCAAAACCTAATGGATCTACATTCAGTAAATGAAAGCCCTTCCCCCCGCCCAGCCCAAGTGAGGGTGACAACTTGTCTCCTCAACTCCCTGATGCTTTTGTCTTTTCTCAAGTGCTGGTGCTAAGGATTATTGACACAACTCCTTGCTTTTAGATGCTGAATGACATTAGCCTTCTGCCTGCCATCCTATTTCATTAAGAACCTGGCCATGGATCAAAAAAAAGAAAGAAAAAAGGTGAATACCTTCTCCTCATCTTTGGGCCCCTGTGACTTTCAAAGGCCTTGAAATAGCAGTGCTAACACACACACATACAAATTATCTTCATTTCTTCTCCTGGCATCTTTCCCCCCTTCTTTCTTTTCCAGACAATTGTAGTAGGAAAAATAAGGCAGAAAGCTTGAATGGAGATCCCCTACATTGGGGGTTCCAGGTCATTAAGAGCTGTCCAAATCTTTGTGCCCAATGCATGCCATGTATGATTTACACATATTTAGCATCCTGCAATGTTCAGCAGAACGTGCGTATGGAGCTCTTTGCACACAGGGACTTGTGTTTCCCTCCAATTATAGGAAACGTTTTGTGTCCCTTTGTGGGGAACATTGCAGATTTTGATCTGAGTCAGGCATACATACAAGGAGGTCTATGAGTACAACAGAATGCTGCAGAGTAGGACAGTAGGCTAAGATGCAGTTTCATATAAAAGCCACTGTTGAACTGCTGTGTAGTCTGTATTGTTGGATATCAATCATTTGTGGACCCCATTAGGGACAGACTTATTCGTTTCTCTTAACTTTTCCAATCTTAAATTCACTTCTCCACATATCCACGTCAGTCTGAGAATTCTTTATAAATCCTCCTGAAAATTAATCAGCAATTTAGTGTCATGTGCACATTTTCATATGTAATTTTGTGTAATATACAGATTTTTGCAAGCAACTTTACCAACTGCAACGAACATATGCTTCTGTATTCCCACTTTCTCCAAATAAATGGATTTTTGCACACATTGTTTGTGCAAATTGGAGAACTCTAACAGAAAATTTGAGAAGTGTGAAGTTTGATAGGTCACTGAGTTTTCGTGTTTTGTTTTGGGAAATTAAAATTATCTAGGTTTTCTTGTAAACCACATGTGCTCTAGACAAATTCTGTTAAATAAATGAAGTGTGACTCAAACAGAATCCCACCCTGCCCCCCCCCCGTGCCCATGCCTAGACTTCATTTCTATGGAACAGCAGCATTTACTTGCTGTCGCATCTTCTCCTTCTTTATATCTTTACAGGCTGCTACATTTTGCTCAACTCAGTTCTGAAAGTGATGAAACTTCCCTTCATTCTAGCAGCAAATGAGTAGTGCTACAAGAGCATGTGCAACCCTCATGGTTGGAACATGCATGACGACATGGGACTGTCCCAAAAAACACACACTTGTTTCCATTCTGGTACACTGGCGGTGGGGGAGGGGTCACTGTTCAGCAGTAGACCACATGCTTTTCATGCAAAAGGTCCTAAGCTGAAACCCTGGCAAAGTCAGTTCAAAAGAGTATTGGGTAACTGGGAGAGACCTCCATCTGAGCTGCTGGATTGCTTGCTGCTGCTCATCAGAATAAATTGCACTGGGCTATTTAGTCTGTCTCAGCATAAGGGAGGCTCCTATGTTTGCCACTAAGTTACTGAACTAGGACCCCAGAAAGCTATAATCTAGTTCAACCCTTGCTATTCAAGAAAGACAGCAGTGGACTTCTACCCCAGTGATGGTTTAAACGCTCCAAATATATGGTATGGGTTGGATCCAGATTACATTACTAGAATTTTGGTCAAATTAAACCTAGGTCCTGATTGAATGAACTCACCTTGATTTCAATGAGAACTAAGTTAGTCTGGATCCAATCCTGTACATATGACATTAGTGGTTCAATATATTTAGGGTTAATAGAATTTACACCTTGCTCTTCAATCAAACCATCAGGGCAGCTCATAAAAAAACCAAATAATCACACTAACATTATATAACTCTAGATAACTATAATTTAATGTGCACAAAGTGCATGTGTGCTCAAATATAACTTTAACATTTTTATTTTTAGCACATATTAGCAAAGTTAGCAGATTTTTCTTCCTCAGTAGATAGGGTGGTATTGCAACTCCAAAATAGATACAGGTTGTAGGTAAGTTCCAGCATTAAGTACAGATTCAGTGAATTGGGGCTGGGGGGATCTGCATGTAATAACATTGATACCATTTCAATATATGCTATAAAATACAGCTAGTTTTGTTTTTTGGTTTAAACACATTAAAATACATTGCATTTTCATCCACAAAAATGCCATCAGGGTTTAATTGTAAGCATACTTTACTTGGATGTAAATCCACTTGAATCAATATGATTTACTTCTGAGTAAACACTGGGCCGGCAGTCAGCAATCAATTTCTCCTTTACTCCCATTCCAAATATTTGCTAAATGGGCTTAGCAATTCAAAAATTCATCACAAATATCTATGCGGATATACTGCTTTCTACCCAGAATCACTTAAGGCTCACATTTATTAACTTGTTTGTTAACAAATAGCCTGAGGGTTGCTTTATGTTTAATATATATATTTAAAAATGCTTCATTCTGAAACTATTTTGAATAAAGTTCATGGTAATTAGATGTGGTGCCTTAAAGTTCATCTTAATTAGCTAATGTTTCATTCCCCTGAGATCAAGGGGCTCTGCAAATAAGCAGTTTAGCACAGACAGGTACAGAATGACAAAGGAATCTGAGTCTTCCTATTAGTGAAGGTTGCAGCAGTCAAAGGACAGTGTACCTTATGGGAGGCAACTTACAAAACTAGGCAGTAGAGTAGAATCATAAAATTATAGAATTGGAAGGGATCTACTCCAACCCCCTGAAATGCAGGAATCTCAACTAAAGCATCCATGGCAGATGAGTATCCAATTTCTTCTTAAAAACCTCCAAGTCAAGTAATGCACCATTGTATTTAGTTCAGGGCCACTACCCCGCCCTGCCCCAGTTTGGCCCAGTGTAAGTTCAGGGGTGGGGTCAATGTTCAATCAGGGATATAAAACCTTGCATCTCTCCCCCCCCATAAGACTGAGTGATGCCTCCCACCCCAAGGGTTGGCTCCTCCAGTCACATCAGCTCCACCCAGGATGGTCAAATGTCAGGGATGATGGGGGCAGGTTACCCCCCCCATTTTTTAATTCTTACATACTATGCCAAGGGCAAGAGGACGGCTATTTGACTATGAAGGGCAATTTCTGACCTCTCAGGTTTCTCATTTTTCCAATCTTTAATTTAGTTCTCCATATTTCCACATCGGTGTGCTATTTTTTAAAAGTGCAATTCATCAACTTTTTAATGCAAATATACACATATTTGTGTGCAGTTTTGAAAATCATTTTTTTCTTAATAAAATGCATTTTTTTGTATGTTATTTTCACTAATATATGCATTCTTACCCTAGTATGTACAGTTTTGTACACATTACTTTGCTGGAAAACTTTATTGCAAAATTTGGGGAAGTGTGAATTTGGAAGGGCACATGTGTTTCAATTTTGTTTTGTTTCAGAAACCACAAATTAGGTTGGTTTGCCTTTAAATGCAAAATGAATAGCTTTTCTCTCCCATTCGTATCTGCAACTGACACAAGAGCCAGTCTCTATTGCAAATCCATTGTCTGTTCAAAACTGGAAGCTCAGACTAGGGGAGAAGGTGGAATATGTGTCCCCAAGATGGTGAGTGTACTTTCACAGCAGGCTCACACTAAACTTAGGTACATATATCCGAAGGGTGAATATATCTCCAAAGTGGGGAGTTTTAGTTTTGTTTATTTTGATTATGTAACACAGATCTCGCCAGTAAAGTGAGATGAGTGCCGCAACCCCAGAGTTGTCCATGACCGGACCTAATGGTCAGGGGTCCCTTACCTTTACCTTAACACAGATGTAAAATGGCAGTAAAACGTTAGCCCCCCCAATACACATTTAAACAAAATAAAAATGGGTATCCCTTTAGCAGCCGTGAGTAATGCTTAATTATTCATTCTCCAGCTTGCTCTAGCTTTCTGGCTGGGCAGCAACCGTATTAAAATACCATTCCCCTCTAATAGCTGTACAGCTGAGAACCGTCGGTCAAAGCAGTAACAGCTCATCCACTCAGGCCTGCCAGCAAGTTGTTCCTTCTGCCAAGAGCAGCTTGGTAGCAGTTTCAATAATATCACAATACAGTATTTAAATAATTTGACAAGGCTATTTGGAAAGGGACCAGGAAAATTCTCAAGGCAGTGATGTTCCTTTTAGGAGGTTTGTCCACACTTGTTCTAAAGCAGTATTTGCCAGCCTGGGACAACAGCACCCATTGGCTCCAGGCAGCACAGGGCAGGTGGAAATTATGGTCAAACACATCTGGAAGACATCCAGGGGGTGAAGGGTGCTGTAAGATGTTTCAAGGGCCTCTGACCTGAGGATTGCCTACATCTGCGTTTTATTGTATCCCACTCAGCATCACAACAGTCCTGCAAGGTTGCACTTAAATAATAGGTGAGTTCTGATCCTGATGGAGTTTGGAATATAAGCCTAGCAGGTCACAGGAGGATAAAAGTGGGAGACTGCAGACAGGACAGATGTACAAAAAATAGTGAATACAGTGGGGCCTCTAGTTATGAACTTAATTCGTTCCGGAGGTCCGTTCTTAACCTGAAACTGTTCTTAACTAGAGGCATGCTTTCGCTTATGGGGTCGCTTGCTACCGCTGCGCCGCCGACACACAAGTTCCATTCTCATCCTGGGGCAAAGTTCTCAACTCAAGGTAACTCCTCCAGGTTAGCAGAGTTTGTAACCTGAAGCATTTGTTACCTGAGGTGTTTGTAACTCAAGGTACCACTGTATAGCTCAATACCCTCCTCCTTGCACTGTGCCCTATTATTGTCTGTATCCGAATTATAGCATTAACACATTCACATATTTTTATACCTCCTCTAACTCCCTCTTTCCTAAATCTTCCAGAAAGGGCAATTCCTTCCTTCCTACTTTCCTTTCCTTCCTTCCTACTTTCCATCTTTCTGAGGCTATATGTACAGGAATAGTAGTGAATGTATGCCCATTAGGTTTTGGAACCACAAACAAGTTTGAACAGGGGACCATATGGTTGCTGTCTCCCCACCTCCATGTCTTTAAATAAGCATTAAGGTTTGAGCATATTAATTTGCGACAAAGTTCTGTTTTCCCAGTATATGTCATTTTTATCCCATCATGCTATTTTACCTTTTGGGATATCTATATTGCAAAATTACCCAGTCCCCCAATCTTTTGACTTAAGAGTTTAAAACAAAACAAAACTTCTCTTTTTCCCCTTAGAGCCTCTGGGAAATCCAACACAAAGTCTCCTGGTTTATACACAGATCTCACTTTAAACCAGAAACTTCTAAACTGAATATATTCACACAAAATTACTTGTGATTAGCTGAATATGACATGTGTGGTGACCTATTAATTTATGGATGGAGTTTTGGAGCAAACTCAGAAATAAACTTTTAGCTCTCCCTCCCTCACGGAGAGAACCAACATTTGCTTTTGTTTCCTCCTTGTCGATCCTCAAACCAACAGAAACGCTGTTTGACCTTCCCCCATCTTTTCATTTCCTTGTACAAAAGAAGATACCGTGACCAAGAATTTTAAAAAACCCCCACCCAACTTCTATCTGGTTTTGTAAGTAGCATTTGAAGGAGAAATCTGTGCTTGTCATGTGAGTATGTGTGTGAAGCAGCACGAAGTGAGGAGAAATTTGATTCAGTTTGCATTTAAAGGTGCACTGCCTAATCTGTACTGCCTGAAGCAATATGTGAACTGAAACACCGCCATCCTTCCAAATATGCACAACTCTGAATTTTGCAATGTAGTTTGCCACTGAAGTATTGTGTACAAAAAAGGAATAAATATATTAACATGTGCATTACAAAGCATATATTGGCAAAAATAACATTAAAAATGCATTATATTGAGATAAATTGCTTTGCAAAAAAAGTGTATGTTAGGAAGAATTGTACAACAAAAATGGAGCAGAATCAGAGAATTTGTGTCAGACAGACTAATCTACAATCCTATACACACTTACCAGAGTATAAGACACATTGAAGGCTGCAGAACGTCTAAGTAGATATACATATGATTGCACTGTGTGTTTTTATCTTACTCTTTCTCCAAGGGGCTCAAGGTGGTATGTATGCCCACCTCCTCATTTTATATCTGTATGAAATAGGTCAGGCTGAATGAGAATGACCAGTCTAAGGTTATGCAAGTGAGGTCCATGGCTAAGTGGGGATTTGAACCTCGGTATGCCTGGCCCTAATCCTAATCTGACCCTCTCAGTACTAACTATTCTAGAGAGCACATAGGGTGGCAACATGGTCCTCTTTCCAGAGGGCTCCCCTCAAGTTCAGGGATGGGAAATATTTCTCCTCTAAGCAACCTTCTGGGGTCAAAACTGGGCAGAGCCACAAATGGTAATGTTACCTCTGTACAGAAGGCTACACACACACACACACACACACACACACACACACCTCCCTCCACCCTCCACTGAGACAACTGGGGAGGCCAGTGAGTGGTGTGGTCTGGGGAAAATTCCATAGACCAAATAGAAAACCCTGGATGGCCAAATTTGGTCCTTGTGCTTCAGAGTCCCCACTCCTGCTGTAGTTGATCGGCTTTTGGAGGATAGATCTCTGTATTTAAGGGGCTGCGCAGTCCAAATCTCTATAAAGAATCCTAAGGAAGGGGGATCTGCAGGGGCCTCCATGTTGCCCAGCAATGCTTAAGAGCAGCAGAGCAGACTGAGCAGGCACCCAGATGACAGGGTTTCCCACTACGGTGAGATGTCTTTTTCTGCAGCCAGTGTTTGATGAGGCCACGGCCACATCTATCCAAGCATAACCTTCAGGGTTGGGAAAAACAACAACAACCTTACCCTGGACTAAGCAAAAGCTACCACATGTGTTCCTGATGTAATAGATGGCTGGACCATTGTAAGCCTCCTGCGGTTCCCTTGGGAGCTGTCAGCATCTTTATTCATTGTGGAGCCCACCTAACAGAAATGCTCCACCTGCTCCAGGGTGACTCTGTCTCTCTCTTTCCAACAACTGTGATACTCACAAGAATATGAACCTGGCCTGTTGTCATGACCTTGTTTTATTAGATGTTCTAATAGAAGCTGGAATAGATATTAGCTGTAATTACTCATTCTGTGGAATTCTGTAGGTCACTCTTTGTCCCAGAGTTGAGACCCTTCCTTGTCAACATTGCTGAAATTACTGAGCATTATGCCATCCGTCCTGAATTAGTGCTCTTTAATGAGCTTATGGTTCAAGATATTCCCTATTTATTATTCAGAGGCCAAGAATCATTCGGGCAACTGAGATGCAGCATTCCGTGCATAACTTTTGATCTGTTGTTCAAAAGAGTTTTGGTGTTGTTGTTGTGCAACAGAAAAAAAAATACATTCTTCTTCTCCCTCTGTTCTCTCAATTCTGAGATTCTCTGCACAGAACCAACAATGCTGTTTTGCTTTAGTTTTAAAGTGACTTTTCAGAGATCAAGTTATGTTTTGCAACTGAGCCCTATTATCTGGCCATTCACCTCCAAAACTGTAACATTACATTTGTATTCATTTTTCTCCCTCAACTTTTTTTTACAAGATGCTTTGCTGGGTTGAAAATCACACTCTCTTCCCTCAAATACATGCATTATTGGTTAACTTGGGTTGACGTATTTCACAACTTAGAACATGTGTTCAATACAGAGTGTGGACGCTCTGTTGAACCTTCGTTTTTTTTCAACCATTTGCAGGGGTTGCAAGAAAAGATGTTTCTGAAATGTGCAGTGGATACAATTTCACACACACCACCATTTTTTATTTTTCTTTATTTTGGGACAAGGCCCAGGGTTGTGCTTATGTCGAATGTCTTTTGTACTACCTGGAATGAGGGCTGTTTTTATGTAAGGTTTAACATGCATTTGAAATAGTAGTACTAGGAAGGGCTTGCAGTGTACTATCTACTTGATAACCAAACTACCAGCAACTGTCTGTTTCTCAATCTGAATTGTTCAAATATTTTAAAACGAGTGTAAATGATTTCTCAGAAGGTGCTTTGTCAAAGGGTACAAATGTAGATATTCATTGAAGAAAGTGACCACTCATGTTTCTTTAATGGATGCAAAAAGCCAGTTCAGTGTAAGTTTGCATCAATCATGCAAAAGGCTCTTGTAAAAATAAAAATAAAAAACCAGTCAGATTTGAACACAGGCATCTGAAATGCACGGGCTGCTTGCCAGAGAAAAAGTAAGAGCTAAGTGTAATATCCTCGGGGTGGGGGGCCTGAAGGACCTTATTCTGACCTCTTCTTCACCAGTATCCCCAGGACCAAAATGTGGGCCAACGAGAAAGTGTTCAGGGAAAATAAGCTTGACAGACACTTACAGAAATGTGAAATTGATTTCTTTAGCATACATGACATTTTCGGCAGCTTGAGTTATATGGCTGAGCATTTCTGATGTAAATATTTTACAGTAATACCCATGTGATAATAGCAGGTTTGTGCGGGATACAGATAAAGCAAGGTCTAAAATTACGGCCACCTTAAAAGTACACACTCTGGGAGCAGAAATAGTTTTTGGCTTGGATTCTGAAGCAAGGGCAAACAAATCAGAGAACTGAGTTATTTCGTGCATCTATAATGTGTTGCATTACTTTAAGCGACGGTGTCTGGGCTCATAACTAAACTGGGGAGGCCCAGGTTCAAATATCTGCTCATTCCCAGAGTTCACTGGGTGCAGTAGAGGCTAGTCCATTTGGGCAAATGGAGTACTGCCCTGTCAACCTCAGCCTTCAGCCAGCCTTCTTACTTTTATCCTGCCCAGAGGGTAGCCCTGGCTGTCAAGATCCTCCTCCTTAGTCTCCGTGTTGCCCTTGTAGAGCTCAGAAGGGAAGAGGGTGGGGACAAAACTAGAATTAGTTGGCTCTGCCAAGTTCAATTGGCTCTCTCTCCACCTACTGTTGGACTCCCCACCAGTCACCACTGGCTGGGCATCACCATCAGTTTAACCTACCTTACAGAGTTATTGTGGGGACAAAGTGGGAAGACATGTACCATTTCCCCAAGTCCACATCTCTGAGTTTTTTGCAGGAATCTTGAGATAGAAACATAATACATTACATCACTCTGAGATACAGACATGGCAGGAGTATAGGAAGCTGCCATCCACTGAGCCAGATCATTGGTCCACCAAGCTCAGCAATGTCTTGTGAAAGATCAGGCCCTGTCTGAGGATTTCCTTAGAATTTATCATTGGCTATATGCAAAGCTGTTGCTCTGCTACTAACCTACAGCCCATCCCCAGATATCCCATTGAGCTCTGTTAAAGTTAACATAGGAACATTGAGGAACAGGCTTCCTCAAACTCGGCCCTCCAGATGTTTTTGGCCTACATCTCCCATGATCCCTAGCTAGCAGGACCAGTGGTCAGGGATGATGGGAATTGTAGTCTCAAAACATCTGGAGGGACGGGTTTGAGGAAGCCTGGCATAGAACATAAACCACAATTTGCACTTCCAAACACACAGTGGGGGAACCATGGCTTAGGTCTGTTTGTCATCTTTCTTTTCCTTGGGGCTTACATGCTGTCATCTCCTCCACCATGGTCATGAAGTGGATGGTTCAAAAGAATTCTGTTCTGTTTTCAACTAACCATTCTGTATTATTATGTCCAAACTGTGGTTGATTTTAGCTATTGTTTATCTGACAAAGGATTGTAAACCATGGTGTATGACTAACCACAGTTGTCATCGTGCAGGCATAACTGCAAATTCTGCCTAGCTGAAAATTGAAGCAGTGGCTTTTGATCTCCCTCCCAGGGTGTGGAGGGATGCACATGAACCCGACACTCGTCAGGCTTGCACCCATCGTGACAAATTATGGTTTAACAATATGTCCAAACAAAGCCTATGAGTTGCAAACTGACCTCAAACCATCAATTTTTATTCTGGTTTGCTGACCTGTAAATAAACCATGGATCCTCAATTTAGACACCATGCCACACTGTGATTAAGTTTTTCTAACCTGGGTTTAGGATGATGTCTCAATGGAGCCAATAAATTGCCTTAGAGAAGTCACGGTTTCTCTTTCTCATTCCTCACCCAGTATTAAGTATCTACCTCATAGGGCTGCTGTGAGTGTTAACACGATAAACCCTACAAAATATTTTGTATTCTGAAAATGGCGTGTTAAAAATGAACTGAAAGATGAACCACTAGCAAGAGTCTAGAAGCCAGTCTTTCACTGCTGAGTGGTGGCGGGTGGAGGGTGGGTGGAGGAATTCTAGCTGGCTACTACTTGGGTAATTGAGAGAGCTAGGAATTGCTGCAAGTTATAATCTTTGAAGAGTATCCAGAAACTGTAGCTTTCATCTCTCTAATTGTATGCTAAGACTGTGAAGATATCTTAAGACTCTCTATTTATCTGCCTGGTGAGGCACAACACTTTCTTATTAAAAACATATCTATCATGGTTAATGACTTGATTTCCCCCCCTTTAATACAGTACAATGACAGGTGTAAAGCAAAGCTGAGCATCATATGCTTGAGCAATATGCTTGCTTTTTCAAGATGCCTTGAACATCAGCATTCCTTCATGGTGCCAGAGGAAAAAAAGGCAGCAGCAGCAGCAGCGAAGGAGCGGGTGGGAGGGTGGGGAGGAGGGGGGAGGAACAACACAACTTACACTACACAGATTACACGCTTCTCTTAGAGAGAAAATAGTACCATTTGCAGTTTCAGTTAAAAGCATGTTGAAGTGCATATGGAAAATACCATTAGGAAGAACTCCAGAACGCCTGAGTAAAATGGGTCATTAGGCTTTCGTTTGTTCGAGAGTGCCTCCCATCTGACAGTGCCGAATGGTAGCGTTTTTAGCAGCTTATGTTCCCAGTTACATTAAACAGACAAACAGATTGACTGTTTTGCATTTCTCATTTGACAACAGCTTGTCTTCATTTGCGGCACACTGGTGGCTGAGCTGAAAGCAGGGCGGGTGCGTGTATCCGAGGTCCTGGTTTTGAATAACAGCAGATGCCAACGTTTAACTTCAAAATCAATCAATTCTTTTTCCTGAGTGTGGATAAAAGGTCTAGTGAAGTGCCTGAAGGGGGTTTTCTGCTGTTTACAGCTGAAAAATATATTGGGGGAGGGGGCAGGTTGAGAATCTAAATTCATATCTTAAACAAAAAAACAAAACAAAATGTCCAGCACACTATATAGGTGCAGGCACTTTTAGGAAACAAAGAGGGACAAAAACTAAGGTGATAAGGTCAGTCCTCTATTTGAAGGGCTGTCTGCTTAGTGTAAAGATAAAGAACATTCAGAAATTGCCCATCAGCAGTTAAGACGGGGCAGGGCTTGGAGGCTGAACACGACCCTCTAGACTACTATGTCTAGCCCCCCCCCCGAGCTCTCCCCAATCCACACTGGCTCTGCTTTGCACCCTTCTTGAGTATTTTTCCCTGGCTAGAATGTGCCTTTGAACTCTGATGAAGCTTTTTGCTTTCTTGAATGAGAGATAGAGTAGGGGGTGTGGGTGTGGGAGTAGACACTAGCCCACTGTACAAAGTTAAAATTTGCATTCATTGCTCCACCCATTTTTGCCTTTGGCCCCTTCCACCACTGGCATGTGGCCCCAGGAAGGTTGCCCACAAGATCCGTACCCCAAAGTCAACACCTGGACAGCAGGTTGACCAGGTACACAGCTCACCTAGTTACAAACTTCTCCACTATAGTGAAATGTATTATTAATAGCGCTACCTTAGTCCTGTTCATTCATTTCAATGCATCTACTCTGAGTAACACTTAGTTGAATACCACCCAACATGATGCAATTATATCTGTACCACTCATTTCAATGAAAAGGAAATGTTAAAACAATGGGGGAAAACGAATAAACTGGAATTAATTACATATTGGTTGTGAGCTTTAAAAGGAAACAAGCACATTGTGAGTGGATATTGATCATATTTGCTGGACTGATATTGAACATATTTCCATCCCATACCTGCAACAAATATATGATGAGTCCTGCTACTATTTCCAGGGGAATTCTCTGACATCCCTAACAGCTGTCACAAATGAATTTGTATAATCTTGATAGGATACCTTGCTTCTGAGCTTTGGGCAGCTGCCTACAGAGTGGTCTTTATCCTTTACTCAAAAACTAGGGGTGGGAGAGGGGAGAAATGCAATTCAGTTCTCATTTAAAGACAAACGCACCTCATTCGCACTTTCCAAAACAATAGGTGAACCAAACCACAGCCATCCTTCAGAATTCACACTTCTCCTAATTTCACAATGCAGCTCCAGCCAAGTAACATGTGCAAATATGAATATACTAGGGTAAAGTGTGCATTAGAAATATGATGAATTTTCATGAGGCCTTTTTAAAAAATTGCTGACTGATGTGGAAATGTGGTGAACTGAACTCAAGAAACGAAAAATGTGAAACTGAGAAACACCAAAATTGATAGAATCGCCTGCCCCTAACAGTAGCGTTGGTGTGATGGGCTGTAAGACTGCAGGTATTGTGATGCAGCTGTGTAATTAATCTGCACTGGCCCAATTCAGATGATCTTTCCAGGCTAGGAAGAAGCATCAGGACTGAGGTCTCCTCTCTCACCCCCTTTTCTCCCTGACTCCTGTCATGCATTGACTTGGGCGTGAAGATTCTGGCATGTAGATAATCCTGGCTTATTGTCCTGATTTCTTAACCAACATGAAGCCAGAATTCCCTGCTTTGGGGACTATTAACTCAGACTTAATAGAAACTACAACAAAGCAAATGTGCCTGGGGGGGGGCAGGGGGCCAGGGGCAAGAGAGGTGCACTTTGTCCCAATGCTCATTACCCAAAACAAGCTGATGTCTCTTTGTCATCCTATATGTAAAAATGTTAAAACTGGCATAAATTTGGGGTGATAGTGGTGGCCTGGGAGAGGGCATTCTCTATGGCAGCCTGCAAGCTGTGCAGATTCCTACCACAAAGCTGTGCCTCACACCATCACTGTATAGCTTTCTTCATAGGCTGAAGAACCCTGGCCTTTCCCACCTGAGATATATAAGTTTTTAGGGCTTATCATATTCTTTTGATTGATTTTAATATTGTAATTTATATTGTTGTAACTACCTTAGGAGCTTATGGTAAAGGGTGGGGAAGAAATCATGTTGTTGTTCAATTTCCATTGATATAATAAGTCTTACAAACTGAAGGCAGCCCTGTTTAGGGAAGTTTTTATTGTTTATTGTTTGATGTTTTATTGTATTTTTATTTTTTTGTTGGAAGCAGCCCAGAGCTGCTGGGGAAACCCAGCCAGATGGGCAGGGTATAGTTTATTATTATTATTATTATTATTATTATTATTATTATTATTATTATTAGAACATTTTTGAAAACAACCCACTTAATCACTGGTTTAGATTTGACCCTTGAACCATTGATCAGCCAGCCCTGCCCTAAAATTAATGAATGGCCAGTTAATCCTCTTTGCCCCACACTTTTCATTACCTCCCTTGTATCTGCTGCACAACTAAACCAGGGATGGGCAGCTGATGGAACTTCAGAAGGTGTTGGACTCCAAATTCCCATCAGCTTCAGCCAGCATGTCCAGTGGTCAGGAATGATGGAAGCTAAAATGCAAAGACAACTTTAGGAGGCCCACAGGCTCTCCCTCCCTCTTCTACACCCTCACCTTTGTTCTTCATGAAAGGAAAGGAATACTTTCCCACAATTATTGCCTTCCTCTTTCTAAAAGTATTTTGGCATTGCTCAAGAATTGTTCAGGGCAGTGAGTATGTTGGCAGCACCTAGTCCCCTCCTGCTTATATATTTGTTGTTGGGAGATCTCAGTGTTGGGAGACCATCAAGAGTGTGTGTGTATTTGTGAAGTGATTAGGAACTGGGTTTTTTTTTTAAAAAAAGAGTTCAAATGGCATGAGGAATTCTGCGAGGTGAATGAGTAAGATGGAGTAACAAAACACCAAAAGACTTTGTAAAGCCAATGGCGTAGGCAAGGGTCACTATGTGAACAAACAAAAGAGGGCAGTAAAAAAGCAACACAGACACACACACAAGGACAGATGGAAGGGACTCCATTTCAGCAATTATATTTAACAGGAGAAAGCGTGTGATATTGAGTACCAAAGTGCTATTGGTCATTTACCACCCCAAGGATATTCTGTAGTATTTGACAGAAGCAGTAATGTATGGGTTGGGGGAACGGAGTTTACAGGTTTTGTGATTCCTCTTTCTCCCCCTGCCCCCTTTGTAGTTGCTGCTGTTGCTAGGATGTGTATCTTTGTGGTCTTAATGGAGACTGCAGCATGGATGGTGGTGGTGTGTGCTGTTGCTTTTGCTTTTCAATTTGTCCATGAAAGAAATGGGGGGGGGATGCATGCAGACAATACATCTATAATTGAGGGGCTGAATGCAAGTCCCTCCCTGTAAGCCAAACAAAAAGCACATTATGAGGGGGCGGGGCTTCTGAGCTATAGCTTTTAGCTAAAGGTCAAAGGTCTCCCTGTTAAGTACTGCACAACCCAAACAGGAGTTGGTAAAATTACGGGAGTGACTCAAGGCTCAAATATTTGCTCTTTAATTCTCAAGTTCAGTTAGTTTATCCAGAGTGGCAAGCAGAGGGCAGGGCGGTGGTGGAAGTGTTGGGAATGATTAAATGGCTACGTTGAGGCTACAAATTGCTGCTACTTGCTTTTGTAGCTGGACTTGTTGCAGTTGAGTGATGTCGCCCATCATCACATTGTGTGCACAGTAAAACAGTCGAGCAGTGACAGATAGAGTGGAAGTCGGAGCTACTCCATCACAGCTGAAAGATCCTGCACGCTGGGAATTTGGAATGAGCACCACTGCTCTCACTCCAGCTCAGCTTTCCAGCTCTGTGCTCGTGTGTGTGAACAGCAGTAGCTACTGAAAACCCAGGGACTATGATGCCACAAAGAGCAGTGGGGCCAGAAAAATGAATGAGAACCAAAAGATAGTAGAGGACTCCAAAGAGAACATTCGAAAGCCACCGTAGGCATGAAAAAATGAGAAATGTAGAGAACCAAAACTGACATAGCAGGGGTCGCCATTGTGGCACCCATGGGTGCACATGTGCCTGCACAAGCCTTCCCTGGTGCTCACAGGCTCTCCTGCCCACCCCCAGTAAAATAGGCTTGAAATATAGGCTGTCCTGCGTTCCCAGTTGTGGTGTGGTGGCCATGACAGTTTCTCTGCTTTTGCCCTAAAAAGTTGATGGTCCCTGAGCAAGGGCAAATCTCTGCTGAAGTGCTAATAGACTCGGGGATATATTAGATGATGGAATGTGTGCTCAGGCCTGTTGCATTTGTGAGTGGGAGGCAGGGGTGTGCATGCAGCCCCCCACCCCAATATCCCAACATCCCTCTGCATGTTGTTCTGAGTTCTCAAGATATCTGAGCTTGAACATGAGCCCCCTGCAGACCCTCACTCCTCATCACAGGAAGGTTCAGGAACTGTGTGTGTGTGTGACATGCACAAGGGTTATGCAAAAGGGAGGTGGCATGCATGGGGCATTTGTGTGTTCAACTGCCAGGACATTAATAATAATAATAATAATAATAATAATAATAATAATAATAATAATAATACATTTTTATTTATACCCTACCCATCTGTCTGGGTTGCCCCAGCCACTCTGGGCAGCTTCTAACACATATAAAAATAATAAAAAGCATCAAACATTAATAATAGCAATCAGATCCTATATAAAAAGTCACAATAACTTTAAAATAAACAACTTATATCAAATAAAGCAATATTCAATAATCCATTAAAATCTAATAGTAAACAAATGTTCTCAATCTGTTATATTTCCATGAAGTTTTAAAGTTAATAGGTGGTATACAGTTCTAGGCCTATTCAGAATTATACCCACTAAAGATAACAGAGATGAATAACTTAAGTTCATTAACATCACTAGATGTTCACCCATCACTAGATGTCAGCGCCTCCCCTCCCCCACCACCATGCCTTGTTCGAGTCCTTGCCACAAAACCAAACCAACCTGAGTGATTAAACAATTTCCTGTGCTGCACCGCTCACTCAGTTGGGGCAACTTATTTCAACAGCATAATGAACCACCTCTTCTAAACCATAATTATTAAAAGGGGGAAAGCCCACAAAAAACCCACCTACCTTTTCTGAAAGGACAGAGCACCATGATGTGCAGTCTGCTATAGGCTGCCCCAACTCTCTTCCCATGACACACATACCTACACATGCTCCAATTCTCCTTAGGGACAGTCCCATTTTTTCTGTCTCCCCCCCCCAACCCCCAACCCCTGTCCTTGCATTGTCAAAATGTTTTGTTAGTGTGAGTCTCTCAGTCTGTCATTGTTCAGGATTTAGGTCATCCACCAACATCTGGGCCAAATCTATAAACATTACATTTCAGAGTGGGAAATGGATTCATATACTCTTTAGCATACATGCATGTCAGTGAAAGCACATGGATACTAGGGGATCATGCAGAGCAGAGCCTATTTCATACATGGAAGCTGCGAAGCTGTATTCTTCCATCATGGAATTCAAAGTGGTGTCTTTGAGATTTCCAGGCAGTCTCTACTCCAGGCACTGATCAGACCAAGACCTGCTTAGCTTCAGCAAGGTGGCTGTATCACATGCCCCCAGAACATGCGCTGAATGCTTTGCCTACACAATCCCCACAAATGTTCTTTCCCCAACATCTCCAGTTAAAGGGTTAAGTAGCAGGTGATTTGCCTGTGACACTAAAGAGCTAACATCAATCAGAATGTACAAGGCTGGGCTAGATGGACCAATGATCTGGCTGAGTATAAGGCAAAGCCTCCTATGTCCTCACTGCCCCCATCACAAGCTTCTCCCCAAAGCCAAACAGTAGGGCCAGTTTCCCCAATTTTTCAGTGCCTTGAACCTTGAAATTATTGGTGGTTGGCTTACAGGATATCCACTGCCTTCTTTGAAGAAGAGGCCTTTCAATGGGTGCTGTGTACTCATAAGTGTAGGACTGTCACTCACAACCCACTTTGGTTCTCCTTTCCCCTAGTCCATCATGACTGTTGCTGGGAAACACGTGAAGCTGCCTCCCACAGTGGTGAGGGCCAGGTTTTCCCAAGCTGGCTCACACGTTTCCTCACCAGAAGGCCCTCGCTTCGGGTACGGTCTGCTGTGTAATTTCTCTAAAGTTTCTAACCACAGGAGTGTATTTTTAGCACTTTCTTTACACTGAGCCACATCACATAATCTAGGAAGGTGATTTAGAAGAAAGGTTGGTTTCCTCTCTCCACCCCCAACCCCAACAGTCGCATTGAGAAATGTAATCATTCCACCACCAGGCTGTCAAACAAGGTTCAGAACAACATGTCGGAGCCAAAGCTACTTCTGGGACCTGTTTGGGCCTAACTACCAATTGCAAAGCAACAGAAAGGAAAATGGAACTAAACTTAAGGCACTGTTTCGCCCCTAAGGGGCCACAGAAAAATGATTGAACTGCATAAATAGGGAACACCCACCAAAAGCAGTAGCAGAGGGTGCGGTGGAGCATCAATGCTCACCTGACCTCCCAACATCTGAGTAGCTGCTGCTTACCAGAAAAGAGAGGGGATGGGTGAGGCGGCAGGCAGGTCAGTGTAGTGCAAGTGAACCAACGGAGCAAATCCAGTGCTCCTGCTGGTGGGTTTGCACTGCACCAGCCTCCCCACCTCCTACTTGCCTTCCCAATAAGTAGCAGTGACTCAGCTGTCAGGAGATCTGGGGAGCACCACCACCCTACACCCACCCTCTACTGCCCAAATGATTACAATAAATATATATATCACCATATAAGAGGAGATGTGGATATATACAGTGGGAGTTAGCAGTGGTCAGCCCCAAGGCCCAAACTGTCCCTCCTGAAGAGTACCATCTTCCCCCGATTACCAACCCCAAAGTCAAGTGTGTGTAGGGGAAGGGGGAGCTATGGCTGTGGTTTTGATATTTTCAGTTCCAACAAAAATAAGTGATTGGTGGGCTGTGGCACAGTGGTAGAACATCTCCTTTGCATATGGAAGCCTCCAGTATTTCCAGGTAGTGCGGAGACTGACAGCTGCCTGAAACCCTGGGCAGCTGCTGCCAGTCAGTGGAGTAATGAGCTAGATGGACATGGACCAACGGTGTGACTCATTACAAGACGACTGGAACTCCTTGGATGAAAGATGGGATATAAATGCGATAAATAAATACAGTTGCAGCGTAGTGAGTGTACAGGCTCCTCAATCTGAAATCCCAAATGGCTTTTTGCCAGTGAATGGGGGTATGAAGGTTAGCTATTCATTCTCTAGCCAAAACAATGGATTAATGCAGACTTCCAGAATGATACAGGCTGTGTGTTTCTCCCACAGCCTTTTGTTCACCATTCAACCTTGACCTTGAAAGAACCACCTCAAGCAGGATGCAAGTTATTCTGATGCTCTTGCTTGCTCAGTATCGGGTGAGCATGGTGTGTGTGTGGGGGGGGGGTCCTTTGTTTGAAGAAAGACAACCACTGGAAAAGTGTGGGTGGCTGTAAAGCTATAAATTATATTGTGAATGGCTTCAGGAAACCTCATGGGAAGTGATTAAAAAATAATATATTTAAGAGCTGGATATTTAAAAAATAAAGTTCCTTGGATTTAAATGTATTATAAGTATTAGTATTATTTCTGTTAGCCAGATATTGAAATATTTTTTTTAAAACTACTCACTTGATCTTAATAATAATAATTTTATTATTTATACCCCACCCATATAGCTGGGTTGCCCCAGCCACTCTTAAACAAAACACTCAATATGCACACCTGTAATTGAATCAATTGCACCTAGGTCATTACTGAAGACTGGGGGGACCTTTTCTTACAATCTCTGTGAATACTCCTGGTATCTTACTAACTATTTTCATCTTCAGCTTTTGAGAGGCTGGGAAGGTTTAATCAGGGAAACTGCATGGGGTTAAAGCCTTGTGTTTATTATTACCTTCAGTGCAGCATGGGCATTCTTGGAGCTGCTTATAATCTCAAAACAGAATGCAGAAATTCAATAACAGTCCAAATAAAACAACAACCTGACAATGCTAAAATAACCGCAGCATGTAGAATTTAAAAGAAAACACACACACACAACAAGATTTAATAAAAATTCAGATTCCCCAGGCTTTTTTTTTTTTTGCCCTTTTAAGGTGTATTTGTTTGTTTGTAAGCCTTTGTTGGCACAGTGAAGAAAAAAATATGGCCTCCCAGAGAGCCTCCCTGGAGACAGCATTCCAGAGCCACCACTAAAAAGGCTCTCTCCCCCAATTGCCATCCACATTACCTAAGGTAGCGGAAGCACCAGCAGACGGCAGAAGCACCACTTAGGCAAATATTTCAGTTTCTCTGGATCCAAGTTTGGCTCTCCATGTGTCTCCTGCTATTTTTAAATTATTTTTTAAACAGCACAGGAGTGTTCAACCATGGATCTGCAGTGCCTTATCTTGGTGGGTCCGAAATCCCAACTTTAACTCTAGTCTGACCACTGGTGACTACCCAGAGTGATTTCATTTCTCTCTTGCTTGCGCAACTTACAAGCAAATCCCAGCAATGTTTGCTTTAGCAATTCCAGTCACTTTCTTGGTGGCAAGCCTGCAAAATTCTTAAATGCAAGGAGATTGCTTTGCAATAACCAAAAAAAGAGCAGTTCATTCTCATATTCTAATGAATCGAGAGCCCTGTTTTCTGCGTAGCCTCTTGCTTGCATACCCAATAGAGTAAGACGCTTGAATGGCTAAGCTTTGCCACCTCTCTCGCTCTCTTTATTATTAAATGTAATTCCCCCCCCCCCAAAAAAAAAAGATTACTGAAAATTACTTCTGCAAGTTGCTACGCAGGGCTTATCAGTCCGATGGTGTTCAGGTTTCCATATTAACTGCCTCCTGCTTTTCTGAACATGAGCTGGCGAGGAAGCTCCTTGTCCTCTGCCTGTGGTATATCCAGTTCCTTTTCACAGTAACCCTTTTCTCGCCTTCTTTGCCACAAAGCCCAGCTTTATTTATTGTGAACAATTAGATTCTATCCTCTGCGAATGAGGAGGTGGAGGGTGCTCTTGGGGTAGACAAAACGCATCTCATCAATCATCTTTGTTTCTGAATGAATGTTGAGCTGAGGACTGAGACAGAAAATGAAACATTTCTATTTTAATCTGCAAGATGGCATAGTTCATAGGTGCAATGCCTGCTTCCCTAACTGTGTACAGCTTTTGAGAGATGTGCTGAACTTGCAATTCATACTGGAGCTTGCTTAGAGGGAGAGTGAAGGGGGAGCTTGGCCACTCCTTTCCTGCATTTGCCACTTGGGTTTTTTTATTATTATTATTATTATTATTATTATTATTATTATTATTATTATTATTATTATTATCATCATCATCATCATTAAGGGGAAAGCACACAGACTTCTGCCCAGTTGCCTAAGGCCACCTAATGTTGTCCATCATGAGTGGAGTGAGATTCAAACCGGTGACTTGTTTTCTTAGCTGCTATGCAACTATAGCACAAAGGCATGGGGAACCATGTTCAGTCCTAAGGGCCACATTCCCTTCCGGCTAGAGGCATGTGTGGGCAGAGCAATAAATATGAATTGTACCTTTGTACGGTAGGCTCGTTTTGACACATACAAGCAAGAGGTGCAGTCATGTGGCTCAGGAACATGTGCGCCCTGGGGAGAGTCCTCTTGAGGACCAGGGAGACCTGTGGGGCTGCATTTTGCCTCCAGGCCTGAGGTTCCCCATCCCTCCTCTAAGACTAGGACCAGTCCTCATTGCCTCAATGAGGCACATGTGTTTTGGTCAAGGGGCAGTGCAGGCCAGTCACAGGTTCCCAGAGTTGTCGCTGGCACAGCTTTCCCTGTACGTATAACCTCCCTCAGCTTCCCTGTGAGTTCTAGTAGAGCAGCCTTAGAGAGATGCTACTTTAGTGGAGGCAACCAGCACATGCAGAATCATGCAGTCAGTATCTTACAAAATCAAGGACTCATTCTCATTGACTTCAACAACAAATGTCTTGCACATTTTTCTCAGCACCACTCTCTCTAAATGCTTTCCTCTTAATGTGCTGTTACTCAGTTTCCAAACCCTTTTTTTAATAGGTGTTTGGCGTGATACAATATTAAAACTAATATTTAAGAAAACGAGCCCCAGACTAGTTTTTAACTTCTCAACTACAACATAAACTGTTTTGTTTGTTTTACAGCTTTGGCCTGCTCTTGTTCACTGTGTCCTTGAGAGAAGGAGGAGTGGGGGGATGGGCACTGCCTTTCCCTTTCCCTGCCCAGACCCTCACATCCTTTCCACCAGTGTGGGGAGGGGTTGGCTGGTGCTATGTGCTGCCCTCTACCTCCCCCCCCCCCCAGCAAAAAATGCACCACCTAGAAATGCGGCTGCCCCACCTAACAAGGAAGGCTGGCTAGAGGGCTGTGGGGAGAAAGGGTTGGAAAAGGTGGAATGGAACATTGTGGAAGGATGAATGGAGTATTCTGGGAGAAGACATTGAACTAGAACACTTCACTCCTTTATGGATTTGATTTCGAATTGATCCTGGACCACCTTGAGTCCCCACACCCCATGAAAAAAAGTATAAATCACTTCTGGGATGTCCACTCTCTGCTGCCCTTTTCTATGGCTGAATGTTAAAATGGATAGAGTCGACAGCAGGACTTTTATTGCCATCGTAACCAAAATCAGCTTTCATTTTGTTTTGGGGTTTTTTTAGGTATAGATTCCCAAACACACATACATACTCTCTCTCTCTCTCTCTCTCTCTCTCTCTCTCTCTCTCTCTCTCTCTCTCTCTCACACACACACACACAAGCTTAATCCCTTTCTATCATTTCATATGATGACAAAGCAGTTGCTCAACCATTTCCTGTTGCAAAAGCACATTAATTACCTTTCATCCCCTTCTCCTTTAACTACACATTTGCTGTCATGGACCCAAGTCCTATCCTGTAATGCTGATGGATTTGTGTATGAAGTCCAACAATCTTCTCTCTGAAGAGGGCTCTTGCAGTACACTTTCCTTGCAAGGCTAATAGCCTGTCACATGGATTTCAGCAAGAGTCACTTCAGTTCACAATACTAACTGTATTGCAATCCTATCGTTGCCTTCTCAGAAGTAAGCCCCATTGAGTTAAATGGCACTTACTTCTAGTTAAATTGTGCATAGGATTTCTTAAATTGTGCATAGGAATGCTTAAGGCAAAACAAATTTTATCTGCTTTCTTTTTTCCTTGCTGAGAACTTTAAGCTTTTACTGAAAATGGAACGACATGACTGCTTTAGCTCTGAATGGCAGAGAAAAGAAAATGAAGTTGGGGGGGAGAAGAGGTTTAAAAAAGAAGGCAAGGTTTTTTTCCTATGTAAATGATAGAATTCACCTGAAGATGACTTTCCCCCAATCTCTTTCTCATGTGTTGTCTCAGAAGGAGGCACAACAAAAGATCTCCAGACACACACACACTCCAGACACACATATTCCAATTTTGCCACGTTTGTGAGTTGGCCGTTTGACCAGTCACCCCTAAAGACAAGTCAAATATTTTCAAATCCCGGTCATGAAGTGTGCATGTGTGTGTAGGTATAGAATGGAGGTGGGAAACCTCAGACCGAGGGCCTGAGTGTGGCCCTCTAAGACTTTCCCCAGGCCACACCCCCTTCCCAGCCACACCTTCCTTGAGCACATTTGCCTAGAGACTGATTGTGTCCTTGAATGCTGGCAATGCCTCCTTGTTTCTCTGGAGGGAGGATAGAGGGGTGTGTGTGTGAGACTGTATATAGTAACTAGCCTACCTTACAAAAGTAAAATTAGCATTCATTGCTCCAGCTACTCTTGCCTCTCACTCCACCAAGCGGTGCATATGGTTGCATGGTGTACCAACGGTTTATAAAATAAACTCAGTTTTTTGATGAATTTATCTAATGATTATCCTCCTTCAAACCTTTCCCAATATGCTGATTTAGTCAGAAAGGCCACCACCATTCACACTTATATTATCATTAGGAGGCCCTTGCAGTTTCCAGGAGGATGCCAGGGTTTGTCTAATTGCTGTGAGCAAGTTGGCTAACTGGTTCTAAAATCTTCCTTCAAAATATGTTTCAAACATCTAAGAAGTGGTGTGTTGGGTATCAAAGAAATGTCAAAGTCAGTTATAACTTTCGTTACCAGTAACACTTCCTGCCAGAATGGTAGCATATAAGGGAAAGACCAACAAAATATTCAGCAAAAAGTATTTTTTTAAAACCACTAACTTTAGTAGAACAACATAAAAGATTCCTGCCTCCCTTAGATTTCATGTCTCGCGACTTTCATGTCCTGTGTTTGACATCACCCAGAATCCACTATTCTTCTAGGCCCATCTAATTCCTTAAAAAGCAAGCCACGTTTTAACTGAATATATACCGAATATAGCTAAAATAATGTTGATGTTATTTCTTCATAGAGAGAATAGTGATTTCCCCATAAGATGTTATTTCTATGTTTGCTATTTCTTGTAAAATCCTAGGGTGGGGAGGAAATCAATATAAAAATTGTTTGAAAAAGAAATGACACCTCTCTCTCTTACTCTCCTCCCATTTGCCATTTAAAGGAAGCTTCCAAGTGTTACCCATAGGAATGTAGGGAGCTGACTTAGCCTTGGTCCATCAAGCTCAGCATTATCTGCAGCATCTCCCCATGGTTTTAAGGAGGGGGTGTCTTCTAGCCCCACCTAGAGATGCTGGGCATTGAACCTGGGACCTTCTGTGTGCAAGGCACACCAAACCACAGCCTTCCCCACATATTTTTCCTCTGCCCCACATTAGAAGGAATGCTGACATGGGGTGGACAAGAGCTGAGTCAAATAACTGTTAGAAAAGAAGGTGTTTCTTTAAGCCCCCAGAATCTCTTTGCAAATCAGTTTGCACTCATGGGGCTGCCTTCCTTTTCAGAGTGATGGAGGATTTCATTCATACGCTATTTGCATGAAAGGAAGTGGGCTAAGTAGGGACAGCCCCTTCTGCCGAGTGCCAGGCCACAGATGAGGATGCTTAGCAAAAGCCAGAGTCCCCATCAGTCATTCTGTCTTGTTTCAATGAACTTCAGTGAAGTTATTAAATTTCAATATCTGATATCCTTTCAACAGACTTTCTTTCTTTGTCACCTCAGAAGCAGAACATTTGCTGTTGTTTTGTGAGCCCATTTTAAAATTATGATTGTATTAAACGTTCTCTGGAAGGATAAGAAAGAAGTCAAAAAAAATCTAAGAACTAGACTTCAAGCTGTTCAGTTAATGGGCATTTGGGGAGGGGATTTTCTTTCCCAGTTCTCCAGAGTGTCCATCAGAGATGTATGGATATGTGCTTGGGAACTGTTCGATTGAGGGAGGAGGGGAGAGGCTGATAGTTGAATGTGACCCTCCAAACTTTTCTGCCCTTTGCTACTCTCCTCAGACTTTACCCCCTCCCCAACCACATCCTGTCTGGAATATGTCCTTGAGGTGTGTGTGTGTGTGTGTGTGTGTGTGTGTGTAGAGGAATAGCCTACTGTACAAAGGTTCAAACTCCAGCATCTCCAGGATGACATTCCAAACCCTGGAGAGCCACCACCAGTCAATGTGGACAATACCAAACTACATGAAGCAATGTTCTAAATCAGTATAAGTCTGCTTCCTCTGTTCCTATGTACAGTGCATTTAAATATGTTGATCTCCATTGTGTACTGCAATACTCAGGCCAGGTGGCTTGAAGTGTAACAGTAAATGTAAAAACAAAACAAAAAAGCAAAATAAAATAAAATCAAGCACCAAGCTGCACCGGGAGATAAAAACAAAACCAGCATTTTACTGTCTCCACTCCTAGCATTCTAGAATCACTAACAGTTCAATGCCGAGAAGGAAACTAATAATAACAGCAATTTGCTCCTCTATGGGGCTCTGGATGTTCAAAGCACTTTATGGACATTAACTAATGAATTAAATGATGGGTTCAATTGTGCAATGATTTCTAATAGTTGGTTACCAATAATGTACAAAGCGAGTGCAACGATCAGAGGGGGGCATGATGTTTAGCTAAAGCACAGGTGAATTTCTGTCTAAATCAAAGGCAGAAGCAGCTGTGTTTTTAATTCCTTCCCTCTATTTCATGCGGCCTCTCTGTGCTGCGTGCAGTTGTGTCACGAGCCATGCATCTTAAGGGAAAAGAGTGGTGCTTAAATTCAGGATCATTCCAGTTCCTGTGCCTGCAGCAGCTGGACCACATACTTCAAGGATCAGAGGAGTTGCTTCTCCCTTTAACTGTGATTGCCCATTTTGCCAGTCATTGTAAAGCAAGCCTGTGCAACTGGGGCCACCACCCAAACTGGGGCCTGCCAGGAGTTGCCACCCTCCCCTGCCCACTTTTTGCAAGTTCAGACAGACTTCAAAAATGCAAGTATTGTTAAGCTCTTGATACAAAACTAAGCCATTAAAGTGGCGAACAGTGCTTCCTAAAATTCACTTTAGCATCTATGAGAAGCACCCATTCAGCCAAAGATTTGTTGGCCCTCTGCTAGGCAAGGCTGATCAGTTGGTACAAGCATGTTAAGTGGTTGCTTAGGATGGCAAGGTGGCTAAAGGGTGCCAAGGAAGCACTGCGCAGAGAAACACATCCCAGGATGCTTTCAGCTTTGCAGGAAATACCAAGGTATAACTGCATGAATTCTCTTTTCAGTCACTAAGACTGCAAACATGGATCAGAACCAAGGGAACCTTAAGAAAGTGTTTATTATAAATAGGTAAAGGCTTTTACCCAATGTATGGTTATGTCTTTGTTTAGTAAGCTGAGATATAAACAACACTTTTATCTACACACAAAGTCTCTTCTCACAAGCTATGAAACAAACCAGAATGTCTTCCATTAAACATTGGCTCCTGTTTCATCCAAACCAAGAAACTATGGTTAAACAGCTTTGGAACAAGCCAAGTCATTCTAAGGCTGATGACCATAGTTTTCTGAGTTATCAAAACCTGGAAACTAGAGACAATTGAAGTCTTCCAGGCTTGTTTCCCAGCTTCCACGAAGGGCTTGAGTACACAGGAAAATATTTTGGTTTACTGATTTGAGTTTTTGATTGTCCAAATAGTGGCTCTCTTTCTCTCCCTTCCTCCTTCCATCTCTCCCTCCCTTCATCTTTCTCATCTATTTATAGCAGCTGACAGCTATTTTTATAAACATAAAAGCATTGTTGTGTATTCATATGAAACAGCTTTTTTGTCACCCTAAGAAAGGAAAACAAAATGGTTGATGTTATACAATTTAACAGGGGCCTTCACCACATGGAATTACAAGAATTCCTATGAGGCGCCTTCATGCCTCTGGTGAATGTCTTCCTATCAGTTTGGCTAATCCAAGATGAACTTTGCCTCAGCTAGGGCCTTTCTTTACCCCAGCACTGAAAACTGCCTCTTCTGTCTGGACCCGGCGTAGAGTTTTCGTAGGGTTTCCTTCAACAGTCTGTCCCCAAGGGACTGAACACATTTTACAGTCAAGGGACAGGAAAGTACCAAAGCCTGACAGGGTAAACAAAGCAAAAGAATTATCTCTCAGCATAAAGTGCCCAATTCTGTGGCAACTATAACAAACAGCAAGTACACTGTGCCTCGGAGCAGAGAAATTTGCGAGTAAAAACTAAAGACACCCAATCGCTCCCTCCTTAAACATACAAGAAAGATAGTGCTGTGGAATGGAAGATTCATAAGCCCTTCCTCACCAATCCATAATGCATAAATGGTCTGGGAAACAGGTGAGGCTCTGGTTCCTGGGCAGGTTAGTTACCTTTTGCAATATCCTCCAGTGGTTATAGGTTCAGGGATGGGGAAACTGTGGTCCTCCAGATGTCGCAGGGATGCCACTTACCATCATCTGCAATCAGGGATCAAAAATGTGTGAGGACCCTTCACAAGTACAGGAGGCACCTCACGCCACAATTTCACCCTCCAACCCAAGAAGGGCAACAAGGACGGGGATGGAATCCATGTGCTCAAATCCACAGCTACCCTCATGGGGGGGGGGTCAGTTCATATTTAAAAGAGCCTCCACTTAATCCACACCTCCCAGAACAATACACAAACTGAAACACAGACATTCTCTAAATTTCACATTTGTATGAATTTTGCAATGCATTTATCCACCAAATGCATGTAACAGTAGGATAAAGTTTATACATAAATGCATAATTCATGCAAACAAAGCTTTAAAATGTTTGGGGAAATTGCACGCAAAAAACTATGCTTTAAGCAAAATTGCACAGAAAATGTGTATATTAGAAGAAAATTGCTCTTAAATGCTGGTGGAATTTTTATGAGACCTTTTGTAATATATTAAAAAATATATTTCTCAAACGGAATGTGGAACTGAACTTAAAACTGGCAAAACTTAAGAGAAAATCAGAATTGACAGATCTCTCCATTCCTGGTGCCAAGTTAACTCCTGATCAAAAGGCCTAAAGAGGACCTGCTCACCACAGGAATTTGTTTTCAGTACCAGAACCGAAGACACAATCCTTTCAAACAACAATCCATTCCTGGTTTTTCTTAAGGCTTCTACATTTCAGCAAACTAATTTATGGTTCAGGAAGTCTTTGTTTTGTTCTCTCTGCAGTTAAACAATTGAAATCACTTGTTGATTTTTTGCAAATCACCCATTCTGCCATCAAGGCATTCCCTATACAAGGGCATTTAAAGTCAAATGATCATTGAGGAAATTTAAGATGTAATTTATCAGATGTGCAGTTGTATGTTATTGCTTGGTATCTATAAAGAAGTGGAAAAAGAAAAGTCCCCTATTCTTTGTCAGCTGAACAATTCCTTATAAGCTGAAGCAGTGATTGCTATTTGATTGCAGAAATTAAACAAAATTGCTGTATGTTTCTAGTGGTAAGCAAATACTATAATTAAATTCCTTTATTGAAAATAATCTAAAAATAGGTAGAGAGAACTTTCTTAATAGCTTCATGACCTAAATGATATTCTCAACTATCACTCAGCGGCACAGACACAACCCCCCCCCCAATTATTTAGACTTTTAACATGACAGAATACAGGCTGCAATGCTATACAAATTTATCTAGAAGTAATTCCCATTAAACTGATTGGAGCTTACTTCTGATTAGACACATATAAAATTGCACTGACCTACAGCTAAATCTTTGTTTTTAAAGAGAACAAAACATACTATTTGCATCAATGGTCTTATTGGTGATTAAATCTATGTTTTATTGCACTTCAAATGAAATACAATAGTTCTTCCTGGATTTCCAAATTGGTCTTAATTTTCTAATTTTTACATCAATTCCCCCTGGCTTTTGAAGCCTTGAGCCATTTAGTGCGTTCCACCTGATTACATTTTGTGCTCAGATTCAGGGTAATTTTTTTGCCCTTCTTCATACCATATTTCCCATACAAAATGTTAAATGATTTTACGCTCTGTGGGAGCAGGAGCAGGAGGTGGGGGTGGGAGGAGAGTCACACTTGCCTAACAATACAACACTATTCCCAGGAAAAGTGGGTATAGGATTGCAGCCTAAATATTCATAGTGACACCCTTTTAAAATCACCCCCAGGCCCCATTTGTGTTATATATTTTAAAGCAGCATCATGCCACTCTAAAGAGTAATGGCTTCCCCCAAGCATTCCTGTGGACTTTAGTTTGTCCAGGGTGTTGAGATTTGTTAGGAGATCCTTCTTCCCAGAACTGCAACTCTCAAGAGTGGTTCACCAATCAATCCTTCTTTCCAAGGAAATCTGGGAATTTTAGCTCTGTGAACACAATTTCTTTTAGCTAGAGGAGACACTGTACTTGGAAAGGACACAGATTGGTAGGGACAGCATTTTGGTCAATTTACGTACGGTAGAATCAGTCCGTTCACAGGAATGAATCATACAGCATAGCTCCAAATAACCCCTAAAAATATCACATGATGTTTAGGCCAGGTTTGTTTCCGTGGGGTGAAGCAGACTCTTCTGCTGTAGCACTACAGCAAGGGTGCAGAATCTGTGGGTCTCCAGATGCTGCTGAACTACAGCTCCCATCAGCTCCAACAAGCATGGCCAGTGGTCAGGGAGTGCTGGGAATTGTGGTCCAGCAACATCTGAAGGACACTACATGGGCTACCCCGTTCTGTGCAGTACCTTGCACAACAAGCATACTAATTCCCTTATTGTGCTATTTGTGCTGTATACTCCCATTGGTTCTAACAATATTTCTGTTTCTTTTACCTTCTGCAACTGCATATATGTGTGTGTTTCTGTGTGTGTGGTTGTTAAGCTACTTTGTGGGTTCCAACAGCTGGAAAGGGTGGTGTTGGTATAAATAGTTTCGACAAATCAGTCTCAAATATATAAAGTGGTAATATTCTGCAACAATGCTGAAATAAACCATATTCTTTCCACAATGCTCAATCAACGAGGGGTGGCATTGCTTCCCTCTACCTTACTGTGAAGGTTACTTATTTAACGGTGACAGAAGCCAAAGTGTTTCATTAATTCTCCTTACTGGCTTCAAGGCAGGCAGCTGCATTGCATGCATCTGCTGTGACCCTAAAAACAACCTTCAGCTTGAACTGAAAATAGGTGATATGCTCCCAGTATCTCTAAAGCAACAACCACACTCACTTAATCTTTGACCAAATGGGTCAGTGTTTGTCAATGACAGTGGAGTCGTGTTTTCTTGTGGACTGGTGACTTAAGTAGCTGTTTGCCCTACTGGGGGAATTCAAAACCTTGGAGGAAAGAAATATACATCCTTACAGTGCAGGTGTCCCAAGCACACTTAATGCAAGCTCATTCAGCTGAGCTGAAATATCTTAGTAGACATTTAGCTCAGGAATAAATGTGTGCTCTTTCTTTCTTTCTTTCTTTCTTTCTTTCTTTTCTTTGTAGTCATCCTTCCACTATTTATCCAAATATTCTGCATCATTTTTTGGTAGCAGTAGCCATTTTCTGCCTTACAATGCCCTGAAACGGTGCTAAGCCCTGGGCACTCTGGAGGCTTCAAAATGGTGGTCAGGTTGTCAACACAGTTGCTGTTGGTCTCACTTGAGCAGCAGAAACATAGCAGAGGAAGCTGCCTTATGCTGAATCAGATAATTTGCCCATCTAGCTCAGTATTGTCTGTGCTGGATGGAAGAAGCTCTGCAGGATTTCAGAGTAGGGGGCTCTCCCAGCACTACCTGGGATTGACCTGGGGGACCTTCTGCGTGCAGGGCAGATGCTTGGCATTGCTGAGCTACAGCCCTTCCCAGAAGTCCTTAAGAAAACAGAAAGAAGCTGTGCTACTGGCACTGGTGATGATGAGCCCTGTATAAATTTGGTGAAATGTTCCCCTCAGTTCCTCTCCTCACACACAGAATCAGGTGGAGAATTGTTTTGGCCATTTGTATGCAGCTCTCTCTTGGGGATACAATTTAAGAGAAATTTAAAAACAAAAACAAAACAGTATTCAAACAAATATGTTTTGGGACCTGGATTGTGACTTGTCAACAACATACAGAAGAGTTGACTGAGCAGATGGCAAAAGTGACCATGGAAACAAGGAGGGGAACTGACTGGTGCTTGACCAAATAGAATTAAGTTGCACCTCATTTGCATTTGCTGATCAAAAGATTTCATGCGCTTTGAAAGGGAGATGTTTTACTGCCACGACATACAGCAAATACATTTTTAATAAGACTGAAAGCAATCAATAAGACGTTACAATTAATAGGTTGGTGTCTGGACTGCAGGGTTTAAAAGAGAGGTCCGATAGGTGGGTGTGGTGGGTTGGCTCAGACTGGCTTTTTGCATTCCTGTTTCCTTCTCTTTTCAGTCCCCCCCCCCATCATGACAGTGACGGGGGGGGGGGGAGAGAGAGAGAGGTAAGCAAGAAAGAGCTAATATTGACTAGAATGCTTTCTCCTTAGTTTCAGGGATGAAATTTTCTGAAAATCCTGATATCCGCCTCATCCACAATTTTTTCCCCCCAGATTTCCTTTTCGTTCCTTGATCTTGACATGAAGCTGTTTCTTTTCCTTTCTTTCTTTTCCACTGGTTTCCCTAAAAATATGAACAATTCTTATATGTTGTATGCATTATATGCAACTGACTCGCACCACAGTGCAGAACTGCCGGGGCTGCTTATGCCAATCTGGGATGTCCTGGTTAAATTGGGACACTTGTATGGCATGTTGTTATTATTATTATAATCCTCACCAATATCATTATCCATTATTATTATATGGATTGATAAACCACTTCACAGCCTGAAGCTATCAAAGTGGTGTACAATAAAATAGAATGGGAGAAAATACAAACCATTTGAACTAAAATCAAGATAAAATACAAAAGATACAGATGTTTAAAACCAGAAAACTCATTTCTAATTTTTTTTTTCAATTAACAAATGAATGAACAGGACCATCCAGCCAATTCACTTACCTTTCCCTCTCATACATCCCCTGCCCTCAATCTGTTTATATTCCCCTTGGATGGATGCAGCCATCATTTTGTATATATAGCCTTGAGCACTTTTAGGTGAAAAAATGACGCATAAATACCATGTAAATATAAATATGCCAGGATTCGACTGCATTTATGAAGTGCCCTCACACTGTATAGTCAGGCGTCTGTCACCCTTCCATCTTCTGTAAGTCTTTCTGGCCATCTACCTCCTGGTTTCAATTTTAAGCAATGCATTTGTGATGGACCTTCTGGCCTGCCTTGACATTTTTACAGAGCCTTGCCATAAAGGAATCTCTGAGGAATCTGGGGTGAGCGAAGTCTCCCATATGTTCACTCCCATCTCCCTGTACTGAAGCGTGTCTTGAGGAATATTGGGTGCTTGTGTAAATTAGAGTAACACTTCTGCATAATCACACTTCACGCTGGGGCCCAGGGTGGTGCCTGGAATGCAAAATATGGCAGAAGGAAAACATCTCCCTTTCCAACATCTGTCGAACGCTTTCCACCTGCAGCTTAGGGCCTTCTATGCCTTCTCTGTATTGGATTTTGAAAAGCACTGTAGAGGCTTGTTGAACATAGCAGGGGAGTGCATTTCAAAATAACTATGATGGGATTAGGGTTAGCAACTGACAGCATTTTACAGCACAATCCTGTGCATATCTACTCAGTATTAAGTTCCAGGATTAATGCATGCATGACAAGGGGGGAGGCGGCAGAAGAGGCCAATGAACTGAAGGCTTTGAAATGTGCACCAAGGTGCACATGCTCCAATTCTGATATTATTTTCAATTTTTTTAAAAAAGGGAAAGGACCATGGTTCAGTGGTAGAGCATCTGTTTTGCATGGAGAAGGTGCCAGGATCCATTCCCAGCATTTACAAGGGGGGCTGGTGTTTTGCCAAATGCAAGAGTTGTTTCCGATTCAGCAGCAATAACAAAAATGGTGGAGAGAGGTTCGGTGCTTTTATTAAGTAGTAGGCCTGAGTACAGAACGAAAAACAAACAAACAAACAAACAAACAAACAGTTAAACAGTCTTTAAGCAGAATAAAATAGCAAGATAAAATTGTTCCTTCTACAGTTATTGAGAGCTCTAGGGAATGATAACAGAGAGACTCCAGCTGGCCAGTACACAGCACCCAACTGGTCAGGGTCTACATCAAAGATCAAAGACCCAACCAGAGAGATTCATATATCCCATGATGTTCTTGGATTACAGCTCCCATCATTCCTTGCAAACAGGGCCAGTGGTCAGGGATTATGGGAGCTGTAGTTCAAGAACATCTGGAAACCCAAGGCTGAAAAAGGCTACCTTAGACCCTTAGTGGCTACATGCTGCCTGGACTGATATCCAAATACCTCTCATCACATTATTGGGAAGATGTGAGGGACCTTCCAGGAAAACAAAGCAAACCAAAAATCCTTGAGAATCCTAAAGAATTTACCCTGTAGAATGTGCCAATAAGCAAGGAGGATGGAAATGACCCTTATCTTGAACTCTGGAAAGCTGCTGCCAACCAGTGTAGACAACACTGAGCAAAATGGACCATTTTTTTCATTTGGTATAAGGCAGCTTTCTATGGCAGGGGACCAGATCATTGGGTTTAATTGCAAATGCATGCAGCCAAAGTCACTTTGCAAGACCCCTTCAGACCTTCCTGCTCAACACAGGGCATTGGATCTACACTTTAAGCCCTTGTGCATATTTTTGAATGACTGAATAGAGCTCCAGTTTCCAATGCCATCTTAGCTAGTAAACTGTGGAGTAAGGCCTCTGATCTTTATTGGAAGTCCTGAAACCACAACTTCCTATTTTGGACATCATGGGAAAATGCGGTTAAAAATATCAGGAATCTTTGCTGATGCCAGGTGTTCAGCAGAAGGGGGCGGGGAACAGTTCTTTCCTAGTCCAATAAACCACACTTTAATCAGACGAAGGCCCGGAAAATACTTACTGTAATGTGTAAACCAGCCCTGTACTGTGCAAAGGTAGAATTTAGCTTTGTTGCCCCACCTGCTTTTGCATGTGGCCCTTGGAAGGGAATGCGGCCCGCAAGCTAGCTCATCCCTGATTCAAAATATATTTCTGTGAGTGCATGGTGCTTTTAGGGACAGATGAACTTTCCAGGCAATGATAGGAAAGAAATATTAACTGCCTATTCAGCTTTTGCTTCTTTAGGAATACATTTGTTTGCTCTCCCCCCCCCCACTTCCTAAAGATGCTGCCTCAGCCTTATATAAATACCTGCAGAATGACTCAAATTGTTCATTAATAGTGGGGGCGTTTGTTGTGCATTTGCATCCCTCACTAACTCTAATTGCTGGGAGGCGGTTTCTTACAGCAACAGAGCCCAGCAGCCGATTCCCTGCTCTGCCACCCCATTAAATGAGGTGTTACTGTATTTGACTGAAGCTAAAAGAGGATCCCATCCCACTTAGCAAAAAGACCATCGGGGCTGACCTAGCTGGGGACAGATTTCCAGTTTAAACCGCAAAGAGGTCTCCCTGAATACGAGATGTTAATTGCACCAGGAATTTAGCCTCCCTAAGGATTAAACAGCCATGGCTCCGAGCTACTATTGGGAACTGAAATCAGGATTAGGCAGGAAAATGGGCCATGCCCTCACAATGCTATTACCCCAGTTCCTGAGTCTAAAACCTTAAAAGTTCTTCCTTGGTGGCTAATAAAAAGTTGCCATGCGTGTGTGAATTCAGTTAAAAGAAAGGAAGAAAGAAGTTGAGTTATACTGAGCGTGATTCAAAGTGTTTGGGGGCATCATTCAAACGAAATGAAGGCAGGACCAGGAGGGAAGGGGGGGGGGAATCCTTTTCATTGCTTCAGCCTAGGCCAGATTTTAGTATGGGCTAAGGATAAAAAGAAATATCTTCCACTAATCTTCCAGAGCAATTACATCACTCTAATCACACATTTTGAGGGAGTGGAGGGCAGGGGAAAGAGAGCAGTGCGGAATTGAAAACACCACAAATATCCAACACCGATCTTCAGGGAGACCTGAGAACTGGCGTTATGAGATGTGAGAAGAGGCAAGTATCTTTTGCTGCCATTCTGTAAATCTTCAGTGGAGCCTCATTTAGAATTGCCCATCTCAACCAGAAGGTACAGAAAAGAGCATGGAGACATGGCTCTGGGGTAGAGCCATTTCCAGTGAAAAGGATCAAGTGCCAGAAGGTGACCAGTGTTAGAAACTGATATATGAAAGCTAGGAGCTCAATGGCACCTTAAACCTAGGTTATGGGTGCAACAATGGAATGTCTAGGTGGGTTTTTTTATAACAAGAATACAAAGCTGAAAATGAATGAACTGTAGCTAAAATACTATGTTCATTTTTCACATGCTCTAGTCCAGAGCTTTCCAAACTTCTCAAGTTGGTGACACACTTTTTGGACATGCATAATTTCGCGACACAGTAGTTCAGTTTTACTAGGAAACTGGAGGTTAAACTAACCCTTTCCAGCCCTAGGAAGAGCACAGGGAGCGTTCATGCGACACACGACAGCCAGCACACTAACGTGTCACGATACACAGTTTGGAAAGCTGTGGTCTAGTCCTTCCTTGCCCACCCCCCTAATAATCTTAAAAGGGTCTCTTCTCCAGTCTTCAGAGAGTAGCTGGAAGTGGGGAGGCAGAAAAAGATCCCACTTTCCTTTCACTCTGCAGTTTTAATCTGTACTGCGCCCAGAGCTCAGAAACTGCTTGCGCTAATGAAATTCCCTGTCGCAAAATGCACCTAGAACAATGGGAGTTTCGAACACTGAAGGTGCCCCTGCAGAGCTGCTACTGGCCAGAGCAGATGATGACTGGCTTTTCCATGAAGCCTTCAGCACAACTTCAACTTCATATTTTTATTATTGAATTTTAAAAGTGTGTGTTTTTGTATTCCTGTGCATGATTAAAATGCATCACTGTTGAATTTACCATTTGGGAGGAATGCTAGACAAACTCATTGGTGGGCATTTCCATGAAATTTGTGTAATTCTGAGAATCAATGGAACAATTCCACGTAAAACTATTAATTGGTTTTTAATAATATAAGGCTGTGAATAGATATATCAGTTATTTAATTGGTTAAAATAGTTGAAAGAATCCTTTGATTAGCAGATTTTGGTCTAGGGAGCTGAGTGTGAATTGAGCTGTTAATTGATTAAAGAAAATTGTGTCCTGATAGGGCATAGATAACAATTGAGCCTGGTATTAATTGATTTTTAAAAATCAAATTATATTATAGGAGGATCTTAGAACTGGATATGGTTTGATTTAAGCTTCATCTATAAAGTATGACTAAAGGGATGGAATTACATCAGCAAGGAGAAAAGTCACGTGCAGAGTTTCATGAGAGTTAAAAGTGGGCAAGATCTGGAATATACAGAAGTCAGAAAGGAGTAAGAATGTGTGTGTGCAAAGCCACACAAGTGTTCTACTATAGGAGGCATAGGAGGAAAACACCAAATCATGTGAAATCAAGAGTTTTCACTATAATAATGTGTGGAAGGCCACAGCTGAGTTTGAATGCTTTGATAGGGGTTTACTGTTTCAGATATTCCATCCAATTGTAAAAATGGTAGCCCTATCATGAGCAGTTAGATAACCATCACCTGGTGAAATCACACATTACACTGAACATGCACAAGTGTTAGTGTGAAAAGTGTGCACTTGTTGGCATGGATAGCTCAACTATTGTGTACCCCACCCCATCCCTGTGCTCTCTTCCTTGCTGAAAGGGACCAAACTTGAATGTCTCAGGAAATGTAAGCAGGGCATGTGGTTGAGTTTGTTGTCAGAGACTTGGTTTAATGAAGGCGGAATATGTTTGCTGGCAGGCATCCCGTCCAACCACAAAGGCAGAAGGGCGGTGTTGCTTGCGTTAGATATGGCAACGGGTTCCAGGATCAATGGGGCAGCCCAATAGTATATTAATTTCAAATGGGGTCACAGATGTACTAAAAAGCCCCAAATCATGAATATTTTAGATGGCAGGACCAGAAGGAGGTTCAAGGCTTGGCCTCATCGCTCTGAATCTTGACACTCACCCTATCTCCCCACCCCATTCCAATGCATTATCTCTCAGGGTCACTCAACTAATGCCTCTGCAGGAAAACAAGACTGTGCAGTTAGTTGCTAGCTCCTTGCAAAATGGATCACACCTGCCCTCCCCATTCTTTATCAATTAGCTTTGACTTGCAGCAGCAGTCTTTCTCCCCACCCCCAGTCACCCCTGTCTTAGCACTCCATGGCAGTCTAAGGGTCTAGGGAAGCACTAAGAGGCAAGGGGGCAGCAGGGGTGGTGGAGGTGTAAATTACAGACTTTGAAAAGCTGGTATCACAGGATCAAGTTCATCAGTTTTGTTGCATTAATTGAGCTAAATAGTTTTAATTGGATCTTTGACTAAATATGCAATTAATAGTTTAGGATTTTAGTGTGTTATTGTCTTCTTTAGTGGGTCATGCAAGCTGCTATTTCGAATAAGGCTTTTTATAAGGTAAGGTAAGGGGGCACAGGGGATGAGTTTATGGAACCAAGGGGACAGTGGCCTGGAAAAGGGTAGGAACTACTGTGCTAGCCCCTTTCTGCTCTGCCTCTTCCAGAATCCCTGATCATGTAGCTAAAACACTCTGCTTCTAATAATTGTCAGCCCTAGGAAGCTTACCAGCATAGCAAGGTGCTTGTCTCCCTGGCACCTGACGTTCAGAGGTGGTCTGCTGCCTCCGACTGCAGACGGAAGTAGGGCAGGGAGAAATGCTCCGTCTGAAAATTATTACATAGCTGTGCATACTTAAGAACCATTTTATGCACAAGATGTAGATTAGACAGAAGCGGAGCCAAATGTTATAGACACCCAGCACAACATCAGAGCATTTAATAATGTGATAGATAAAGTAATCTAATGGACCTTAAATATTAATGGGTGTTGAGATTTACACTTTAATTGTGCTTAATTTAAACCATTCTGTTTTTTATGGGACACTTTTATCTTTGTGCCCAGAAATCAACAGCATTCTATACAGCCTTGCACGGAGCAGCCTTGGGGCAGCTGGCTTTAAGGCAACCTGTAATTACAGGCTAGTTCAGTTTATTACTTATAAATCCTTGAAAATGTTTTAATTGAAGTGATCGGTGGACTTTAACTGACCTTGTTAAAGTGAGACCTTCCTGGCAAATTAAGCTAAGCCAGTGTGTTCAATGGAGAGGCTTTCCATACACAGGAAAACCATATGAAACAGTGGATTCTTGCACACCATCCCCTCCCAAGACTCCATGGTAGTCCCTCAGATTATCTGAGATGTGAGAGCATTTCACGTGGATCCAAATTATGCTCACCACATCAAACTGTCAGCACCCAGGGTGCTTGAGAATTTGCTGTGGCTCTAGTGCCCTGGCAGGTCCCACTAGGACCACCACCCACCCTGGGTTTTCTGGGCCAAGAGACTGGGCCCACAAGCAACCATTTTAAATCTTCCATGATGCCCTTGATGTAGTGTTCGAATATATCAGGAGAATTGTGGGAGGCAACACATTTACTTTGCTGGTGTGTGTGAGAGAGATACAGAGACAGAGATAGAGAGAAACCAGCTGTGCAATCCTATGTACGTCTACTCAGAAGTCCCATTCAGTTCAATTGGAATTATTGTTCCACATAAGTGTGTAGAACATGAATGGGGAACTTGTGGCCCTCCAGATGTTGTTTGAGTCAAATTCAGCTGGCGTGTCCAATAGGGAATGTTGGGAGTTGGCTCATAGCAGGGGTAGGGAATGTTTTGCCCTCCTGGTGTTGGTGAACTACAAGTGCCATTATCCTTGGCCACTGGCCACACTTGCTGAGGTCGATAGGACATGTAGTCCAGCAACATTGGCAGAGCCAACACCAGGACTGCAGACTAAGAAATACATATAGATAGCTCAGGGTTGTTGGTTTTGTTTTAGCTCTGTTAGCCAACATCATGTTGGGGTCATAAGTCTCTTGTGACCCCTTTCCAAAGGAAATGAAGCATGGGTAAGGGCTATGCCCCTTGAACTCCTAACCTTTTAGGGAAGTGGAATGAAAAACAGGGACACAGGGAGCTGCTTTATTCTGAGTCTAACCATTCATCTAGCAGAGGCAGATTTAGGAGAGTGCAACGAGTTCAGTTGCAGGGGATGCTGCAACTGTGATTTAGAATGGAGTGTGGGAGGAGCACGAAGGGGGTGGGATTTTGGCATTGCACAGGGTGCCATTGAAATTTGAGTCCCCATGGTCCACCTCTACATCTAGCTCAGTATTGCCTCCTCTGACTGGCAGCAGATCTCCAGGATTTCAGAAGGGAGCTTTTTGCACCCTGGAGATACTGAGGGTTGAGCCTGGGACCTTTTGCATGCAAGCTAGATGCTCTACCACTGTACAATCCTTCCCAAATAATAATACATCTAGCACAGTCAGTATACATAGTGCTTAGGAACCGTTACTTTTATATGTACATCAGATGTGAAATTGTAGTCTCCTTGTGTTGTGTCATGAGGTCTGTAAAAGCACCAAATAACTTAATATCTAATCTGTTGACTTGTTCTTCATCCAAATTCAGTTTTGCCTTTACCAGCTGCCTTTTTTCAGAGTACATTCTCCTATCATCTCTTTACTGCAAATGGGCCTCTGACCAAAAAAGCACCTTTGCAATGGAGCTGCATTTGTAGGGATTCACAACCCTTATGGATCTGGCTGATGCTCCATTTGGAGAGAGGTGGGGAAGAAAAAACAAATGTGCACTAAGAGTAATTAAAGGATGTTGGCTCATGAATAATACACCATTTTAACTGATATTTGCCAAGTATAATAAGGCGGCCCCTCAATTGACAATGGATGCTCTATTATGTGATTACCCACTGTTTTATACGATATTTAACGTATTCATTTATTTCTATCATCATGTGCATTATCAAGCGATTGCTTTTTAATAAATTAATTTGCCTTATGTCTTGGGAGCGTTTGAAATGTGGCTGAAGGCATAAATGAAATTATATGGAGTGTGTGTGTGTTGTCTGGGTATTGACTGCTTTGATTGGTGACTCTTAGCTAATACACCACAATTTCCAACTCCTGCAAGAAGAAATATGGCCCTGAAGGGTCTTTTGCGTTCATGGCAGGACAAGAAGCCTCAATGTCAGGGGTGGGGGATCTTTTTCAGCCTGAGGGCCACATTGGCAGTGATGGGCGGCGCCAGGTGCAAAAGTGGGTGATGCAATAAATGTACAATATACCCTTGTGTTACAGGCTAGTTTTAGAGTTGCCATATTTCACAAAGTAACATTGTTGAGGTTCCCCCTGGACGTCAATTCTGCCTTTGAAATCCCGGTAATGTCTGGACGTATGGCAGCCTTACTAGTTTCTACACACACTCACACAGACTCCCTGTCGTCGATCTAGACAAGCAAGAGGCATTGCAAATTTGCAGGGCCAGTGATGTCTGTGGCCTAGGAAGCGTTCCTGGGACAAACAAGGGCCCCTGGACTTTGGTTTATGTAGCACAGATGATAATACAGTATAAATAAAATGGAAATTCCTTCCTTCTGCTTGTTCATGTCCAGATGCCTTGGGGGAAGTCCAAAACAAATTGATTTTATTTCCCGCCCCCCTTGTGTACCTAGAAAAGTTATCTGCTAGGAGCTTTGTGCTGGAGGAGGAAGATGGTTGGAGACATTGATAGGTGGGGCCTATATTAGTGAGTGGGGCCAATGCCTAAAGTGGGTGGGGACTTTCTTTCTTCTGCATGAAAAACAGGTGCTCTGCCACTGAGCTGCAAAAAGGAACAAAGCTCAGTGGCTGAGCATTTGTTTGGCATGCAGAAGGCCCCAGGTTCAATCTGTGGTATCCCCAGGAACAGTTGGGAGTGTCCCTGGTCTGAAACCAGGGAGACCCACCACTGCTCAGCAAAAACAATTCCAACATTGACAAGTATCAGCATAGACAATTAGATGGACTTGGTATTAATTCAGCTTTTTCTGCTCATGTCACCTCTCTCTGTCACTCAGGGTAGTCAGGTGGTCAAGCAGCAACAGCAAGGAGGAGGAGTCACAAGGCTGGACAACTCCAGGGATCCAACTCTGGGACCTCAGTCCCTGGCCCCAGCCTCAGCTGGTTTGTGCTTAAGGAGAGCCTGCCCCTTGCTACATTCCCCAGCTGAGCACTACTGATGTAGACATGTGTCTACATATTATTCATATAAGAAGCACAGCCCAAGTTGTTAGTGGTTCTGCTATCAGTGGTTTCTTTGCGTGCAGAAAGTCCCAGATTCCATCCCTGGTGTCTCCAGGCAGGGCTGTGGAAAGCATGGAACCCTGGAGAACCACTGCCAGTCAGTGTAGACAGTACTAAGTTAGATGGACAAAGGGCCTGTGGGATTGAGGTGGCACCTTGGTCGGAGAAGGGCTGTAGCTCAGTGGTAGAGCTCACCTGTTTTCGATGCAGAAGGTCTCAAGTTCAGACCCTGGTCTAAAACCCTGCTAGTCAGTGTAAACAATATTGAACTTGATGGACCAATGGTCTGACTCAGTATAAGGCAGCTTCCGATGTTTCTGAAAAGAATCAGAATCCTCTGACAGAAGCCTTTGCTCCTGACGATGCATTTCCCATTCATCTTTCTCATATCATTTATCGTCAGGACCCCTGCCTATGCCTCATGCTAACACACAGCAAATTGACCCTTTCATTGTCTAGCATCCCTGAATCCAGTGACTTTGTTTCATTGACTGTACAGCGGTCCTAATCCCATGGTTTGAGCGATAGTGTAGTTAGGAGAGTAATGTGAAATCTCTGTGCTTGGACTCCCAGCTGTATTAGGCAAGAGGATTAGTCCTGAGCCTTCAGTTAAGACTGAAACAACACATGATGTCCACAGCACATTGATGCTGTCGGACCTGTTTGTGCAAGATGGTAAACAACATCTAATTGCAGGTGTTGACAGGGTTCAGGCTGTTCTGATTCACCTTGCCTCAACGCTGCTCTATTTTTTTATTTTTTTTAGAGGCGCCTTTCTCGTCTTTGTATGGGTTTGTGTTGTTGTTTTTAAAAGCCTGACAGGTGTCATAATAATAATGAAATTCTCTAATTCCAATACGTTTCTCTCCATCGCTCCTCTTCTCTTTCTCCCTCCCCCCTCTCTCTTGTGTTTTTGTAATGCTCATGTTTCCTCTGCTCCTGAAGATGAAAGAAGCAACTTCCCTGAAAATCAGGGCCGTAACTAGCTTCCCTTTCAGTGTACAGTTATCATTTCTTCCTTTCTGAATTGTGAGATTGCAAGATGGAGCTTGGAGGTGGTGTTGGTGATGGGGCACCCGGTAACACAGATGCTTGAGAGATTTGATCTTTATGAATTTGAATCATGAGACGGCACGATGGAGCTTAGAGGTGGGTTCTTGGGGTGCTTTGTTGGTAGAGATGCATATGCAATGTGATTTTTGCAAATTTCAGTTCCAATGAACTTGATCCATACCTCATGGACTGATTTGAGGACTGGAGCATAAGCTTTCCATTTTGCACTTCTGCAGCATAAGTGTAGGCTTGTTAGGGTGTGTGTGTGTGTTTTAAAATTTGAGGGAAAAGATATTTAGAAATATACATTTTGAGAGAAAATGTATCCAAGAATCAGTATTCAAACACATATTAAAATTGTGAATTTATGTGCGTATATGTTAAAAATCTCCTCCCCACATGACTTTCAAGTAAACTCATGCAAAAGTGAGCTGAACAAGAAAAAGTACACCCTTATTGTTAACTTGTATCTCCAAATCTCCCCCTAGATACCTGCATTACATAGGGCTGAATAAAGACACTGTCAATCAGTCTTGCAAGTCATTGGCTTCATTGTGAACTTGATTGCATACAAAGTTTCTAGCCCTTAGAATTCTTAAAGGAAGCTTGAAAACATGCCTCCATTGTTGGGTGTGGTTTCATTAGAAAAATTTGCACCAGCTGCAAATTCCAGGCAGAGTTTTGAGCCATGTAAGACAGAGGTTTGATAACGAACATGTTTCTTTACCCCATGTGCAGAATACTTCCCTTTCCATCCTATCTCATAATCACAGTCTTTGCACATCCAGGATCAGGGGGTAACAGATCCCATGGTGCAGTGGCTAGGCCTGTCAGGCTAAGTGGTAGCTCAAGCATTTGGAAGCAAAGGATTGGATGCATTGCAGGCTGCTGTTCACTGCAGACTCAGCTTGGGCCAAGGGTTCACTTAGAAGTTTACACTGGATTTAACTCAAACTGCTGAAATGCTGCTGTTCAATCATTGCTAACGCTTTGCTCGGTGGGAAATTCCTGGCAGATTCTGCACTTGTCTAATCCAATTTACCACCACAACAGATTTTTCTTGTGGTGATGTAAAAGCAGACTCAGAGGACCTCGAGATGCTGTTTGACTGTAGCAGATAATATGGTTTCCCAAGTGCTAGCAGTACTTCAGCTACCTTTGCAGGGTGGATGGGCAGTTAGACCAGGTACACATTGTGCAAATGCCCATCCATGATGCCCGGGGACCTGTTTCATTTGGCAGCAAAGTGTTTTAAGTGCTGAAAACTTCTGCATTGTTTCGAGTCTTCTCCATCAGGTTGAAAATCCCTCCCTCCCTCTTTGCGTGTGTGTTTGTGTGTGTGCGCGCAGTTCCTTATAAGAAGTGAAGAAGCATCGTAAGTGGGGACAGACCACTCTTGTGCTCAGGTGAGGCTTTCAGACTTTCCACAGGTATCTGGCTGGCCACTGGGAGAACAGGATGCTGGGCTAGATGGGCTCTTCTCATGTGTTTAAGCATGTTGGACAGTGTGTGGCATTTGGGAGAACCCCCGATTAGCTAAGAAAAACTCTAGCAACTCAAGGATTCTTCCAAATGTTACATGAATATTTCCAAAAGAGCCTTTTTGGTGTAGCTTAGTGGTGCAGCAGCTGCTTTGTAGACTGTTGTACACTAGCCTGATCTCCGAGTGGAGCAAAACTCCAGGGCTTCCAGGTGCTTACCTAGGGCTCATATTTCCTTTGGGGAATGAGGCACAGAGAGACTGTGGTGTCTTTATAATATATGGTTTGTTTACACATATATACAACCTGAGCCTACAATGGAGGTTTTTCAGCCAGCCACTCTGCCAGCAGCTGCCTCCATCTTATCCAGCTGCCAGCACTGCTGCCAGCTTTGTTGCTGCTTCATTCTCTCAAGCCACTCAATGAGTGTTGCTGTTCTTCCCTCCATTTTGACTCAGGCACACCTCTCACACAGGCCTTCCTCCAGGAAACACCAAGCCCGCTTCAGACATCAGTGTTGCACACCATGCCATCTCCAGGCAGCGCAAGATTCCAGGGGTCCCAGGCACTTACACAGGGTTTGTGCTTCCTTTTGGAAATGAGGCAAAGTGGGGACTGCGGTATCTTTAGGTTATATGTTTATTTACACATATATACAACCTGAGCCTACAATGCAGGGAATCACAGCATTAAGACCCCAAAAAGGTTTTGCTTCTCCCATAGCCACAGCCTTGGATTCAAACAGGTATCAGGCACAGCTCTGTCTCCTAGCTGCCCAGCCTCCTGCCTGCTTCCAGCATCTACTTTACACAGACATAACTACCACACAGTTGAGTGAGGGGGGCACCCATTTGCCCTCTGATGCTCAGCCACTTCCTTTGTTATCTTAAGGAGTCGTACTCACTAGAAATCTAGTCTGACTATTCCAGGAATTGAATTCGCGCTGGATCCAGGAATTAGAAGGGGGCTCAGGCATACTGCTTATTCCTCCCCCTCCCACCCCCAAAAGAATAACTCACAGCAACACAAAATGTCCCAGGTTCAATCTCTGGCAGGCACAGCTTATCTCAGGTCTGGTCTGGGAGTCTTCGTCACCCCTGGCTGGCTTAGACCTCCCAGGCCTGTGGCAAGTGTACTCAGCAGGCCTGATCTCTGGCATCTCCAGGTAGGGCTGCAAAAAGCTCTGACCTGAAACCCTGGAAAGCCACTGCCAGTCAGTGTGGACAATACTGAGCTAGATGGACAGAGGACTTGGCTCCTGGGTTCCTGTCATGGGATGGAGGTGGCAACTTGGTAGGAGAAGCACCACAGTTCAGTCACATGCAGAAGGATTCAGGGCATTTCTGGCAAACCCCCCCTGACTGAAACCCTGCTAGTCAAAGCAGACAGTACTGAGCTAGACTCAGTATAAGGCAACTTTCTATTTGTGGGGGTAGTGCTCATTCACTACATACAAGAAGGCTTCAGGTTCAGTCCCCAGCATATCCAGGTTGGGCTGGGAATATCTCCTGCATGAAACCCTGGAGAGCCACTGTCAGTCAGTGCAGACAACACTGAGCTTCCTTTTTTCTGCTTGTGGGCTTCCCATAGGAATCTGGCTGACCACTGCAGAAAAAAGGATGCTGGATTCAATGTGCATTTGGACTAAACCACCAAGGGTCTTCTTATAGTCTCACATTTGATTGCCCAGGAACCCCAGAGAGTGAGCATCTGCATCCATGATCTGAAGGAGGCAATGGGCTCATTACTCCGTCTTGTCTGTTCCAGTGGGGAAGGGCTGTAGCTCAGTGGTAGAGCACCTGCCTTACATGCAGACAGTCCCGGGTTCAATCCCTGCCATCTCCAGGTAGGGCTGTGAACAGCTCCTACCTGAAACCCCAGAGAGCCACTGCCAGCCAGTGCCGACAGTGCTGAGCTAGATGGACCAAAGCCAACTTCCTATTTTGCTATGCACTGTGCTTTAGTCAGGCAGTTGGCTGCTCTTTTATCATCAGCCCCACCCTTTCCTTTTTCTCTTAAAAGCGCAGACAAAAGAATAAGGCCACCTTGTGAACTGCCTTGTATTATATGCAGAGACGGTTCCCGTTGACAGCTACCTCTTGGATGACTCCATCAGTGCACACTTTATCTCCAGCTGTCCAAGTAAATCCCCCTGCATTTCTCCATTTCTCCCTTGCTCCCCTCCACACAGATGGATTAGAGCAACAAACATTTTACATGCTGCACATCATTAGCTATCCTCCCTCACTACCCGGCAAATAACAACTGGGCTCTATCATCAGGACATTCATAACACCTTGACACTTTTACAACTGCCACGCCGCACTCTTACCAAAGCAATCTCCTCTTTTAAAGGCATAGGGCTAATTCATGGAGCACCATCCGGAAAGTGCTCTTTTAAAGAAACAAGCACAATTTCTCAATGCTGCATAAAGTACACGTCTGTGTCTGGAGGGGGAGGCAGGAGAAACCTTCCAGGAAAATGTGCATCCTGACAAATGCTTCTTTATTAAATCATATTCAAGTTAGAGCCAGAAAACACACAATCTCAGGGTTGTATCAAACTATGTTCTATGCAGAACAGACCCTTTGAAATTAATGAATCTAAGTTAGCCATGTCCATTAACTTCAATGGGTCTACTCTGAGTGGGATTAGCAATGGATGCCGCATTTGAATTTTGCAGGACAATCCAAATAGGGAGATTCTTTGAAGGTTCATTGTATCCTTTCTTTTGTACAGTCTGGGGAGAAAATTAGCATGTTTGTGCACAAAGAAGGAAGCAGAATATACAACCAGTATCAGTCCCAGGATGCCTATCTGCCCTTCTGCCCTATTATGTCTGAATGTTTTGGGGAGGGGGAACTCTGGGTATAGTCCTCACTAGACTGCGTCATTTGAGAAAGCAGTGGGAGGGCATTACGTGTTTGGATTGTCATCCTGTCACATTTAGGAGGAAGCTAGTGAATATGAAAACTAGTGTGTCAGGGATCAGACTGGTCTAAAATTCCTTTCTGCTCGCTTTCTGCTTCAGGGAGTTTGAAGCAGGGTAGAATAAAACATGTGATCCACATTTGCACTATGGAAAATGACTGTTTATGTCATTTCATTTTAGTAGTGTTAGTTTAAGGAAACTTTTGAAGTAAGCTATATTTTGTGCTTTTTTTCGGAATACAGTGGTACTGCTGGTTACAAACTTAATTTGTTCCGGAGGTCCGTTCTTAAGCTGAAACTGTTCTTATCCTGAGGCATGCTTTCGCTAATAGGGCCTCCTGCTGTGTGCTAGCCTCTGGCACACGATTTCCGTTCGCATCCTGGGGCAAAGTTTGCAGCCAGGAGCAGCTACTTCCGGGTTAGCGGAGTTCGTAACCCGAAGCGTTCGTAACCAGAAGCATTCGTAACCAGAGGTACCACTGTAAGTGGGTGTGCACGGCACTTTACCAAATAATAAGGAAGGTCTCTGTCCCAAGGAGCATGCAATCAGAATCACATTTATGTGATTTATTACCAGGCTACTTCACAGTTTTGGGAGGGCTGTTGGAATTGTTGCTTGCCTTCTGGCCAAAAACGCTGCAGTAGTAGCCTTATACCAAGTCTGACTATTAGTCTTTTTAGCTCAGTATCATCTTGTTACAGATCAAGCTCTGTTTGAGGATTTCCTTAGAACGCACCCTTGCATTTAGAAAGCCACAGGCTTGTAAGCAACAGACACTGTCTGACAGTGACTTCCCGTGGTTTCAGACATTCCCAGCCCCACCATAAGATGCTTGTGATTGAAACTGGGACCTTCTACATGTAAAACAGATGCTACATAGTATCATAGACTTCTAGAGTTGGAAGGGACCACAAGTCCAACCCCCACCATGCAGGAATGCTTTGCCCAACGTGGGGCTCAAATCTACAACCCTGAGATTAAGCGTCCTATGCTCTAGCGGACTGCTGAACTACAGACCTGCCTCAAAAAAAAAAAATCTCAGGTGTATTACAATGCCTTCTAGTGCAAACCTCCCCCTCCCCCCTGCCGCAGGTAAGATATTATTTAAAAAGAAAAAAGTACAAGGGAGAGCCCTTCAAATAGCTTATTAAATCTAGAAAAAATGAATAGGAAAACTGAAGCTTTAAAAAAAACCAGGAGTGCAAAATGGGAAAGAATGCTGCTGGAGGGAGAAAGAGAGTTTATTAAATAGCCAAACCAGTTCTCTTCTGAGCTAGATATAATTATCAATTCTTAAGCTACAAATAAGACCAAAGGACAAAAGAGGATCTGTCTAGACTATCTCACTTACAAGATATTGATTGTTCCAGTGGTAAACTGGTTAGTATAAGTGTGTTTGGCTTGAAAGGTCATGAGTTTTAACACCTGGCAGAGAGCTATTCAACCTTGACATAAGTCAAATTATTGCAGTGTTGCTGAAAAAAAGGCTTTCTAATATTGTCTTGCCCCAAGGATATTTGTCTTTTGTTCTGTGGAAGGTTACTGGGGGGGGGGGGATAGCTTAGTGGCAGAACATGTGCTTTGTGTGTAGAAGGCCCTTGGCTTCAGTCCCTGATATCTCCAGTTAAGGCAGGGCTGGGGAACATAATGGCCTCCAGGTCCAGCATGGCTAATGGTCAGGCATGATGGGAAATGTAGTCTTAACATTGACTGTAGTCCAGATAGTGTTGGACTAAAACTCCCTCCATACCTGACCATTAGCCATGCTGGCTGAGCCTTTCTGAAACTGGAGTCCAACAATCTATGGAGAGTCACAGCTCCCCATGACTTAAAAGATCTTAAGGCAGGAAGCTTGGCAAAGGCCTAAGACCCGACAGAGCTATTGCTGGTCAAAGCCAACCATGAAGATTCCTGAGGTGTTTAGCCTTTGCAAATTCTCATATGAAATGGCCTGATCTGCTCCAGGCATTAATGTGCAAATTAGAACCAATCCACCAAATTGCACCGCTCTCTTGGGGGGGGGGGAATGAGAAATAGAGAGAAACTGGGATTAATAGATTTGTCTATCCCTGCATGCAACCCAGTAAACAGTAGTCCTCTGCCTGCCATACAGGGAGAGCATTGGCCCTTCCAGATGCTGTTGGACTGCAGTTCCCATCATCTGTGGATGTTGGGGATGATGGGAGTTGAGGTCCAGTGACAATTGGAGAACCACATAACCACCACGTGTTTTCCTTGGGCCCTGATGGTTAGAGCCAAGCAGTCTGCCAGGCAGGGACAGGGGGAACAGAGCTTCCTGTACCTTTTTTTCTTTAAATACTGCATTTATACTCCACTTTTCAGACAAAACTTGTTTCCTTAAGCAGCTCACATTGATAAAAAGGAAGGGAGGCCACTTAGCTTGATAGGGAAGACACTCCCTATTATATAGAGACTTTGCTTCCATATAAATCAGTGGCCAGCACCTCTATGGGGAAAATCCAAATGTTGCTGCTGGAGATCCTACAACTGTATGTACCTGCTCTGACGTGGCCTTACATGGCTTAACTCTGTGTTTCTGTGGGATTTCTGCATGATGAACTTCCACTTATTTGCATGTGGTTGTCATTTCATTGATATCTGGAGCCACATCTGTTAGGGAGGGAGTGGGGGTACCAATTTATGTAAATTTTCTGAAACGGCATCTATCAACAGATCAATAAATAAATTTGACTGAAGGGAAATGTACCAAAGTACAATGCAGCATTTAAAGCTAATGGCTTTGAATTATCGAGCACTTGAACCATTTATCAAAGAGCAAAGTAGCAATTATTTTGGAAATATTGTTCCTTTTTATTTATCACACAGCCATTTCATTCCTTTTAAATATTGTTACTTTGGTTGCATAAGGAAGGGCTTCTGAAATGATGGAAGGCTGTAAGGAGCAAAGTGGTAGGGGGTTGATCGGGTGGCTGATGGTGGATTTTAGCTGCCTGACAGGCGCTCTCTTAGTGAAATCTTAGTGCTCTTAGCGCTCTCTTAGTGATCTCCGGCGGGCTAGGGACAAAGGTGAGAGCTGTTTCCTAGTTCTGCTGGATCTCTCAGCGGCGTTTGATACCATCGACCATAGCATCCTTCTGGACCGTCTTGAGGGGCTGGGAGCTGGGGGCACTGTTATACAGTGGTTCCGCTCCTTCCTCCTGGGCCGTGTTCAGAAAGTGGTGGTGGGGGATGAGTGTTCAGACCCTTGGGCCCTCACTTGTGGGGTGCCTCAGGGTTCTGTCCTCTCCCCCATGCTTTTTAACATCTATATGAAGCCGCTGGGAGAGATCATCAGGAGGTTTGGGCTGGGTGTTCATCAGTATGCGGATGACACCCAGCTCTACCTCTCTTTTAAATCAGAACCAGTGAAGGCGGTGAAGGTCCTGTGTGAGTGTCTGGAGGCGGTTGGAGGATGGATGGCGGCTAACAGATTGAGGTTGAATCCTGACAAGACAGAAGTACTGTTTTTGGGGGACAGGAGGCGGGCAGGTGTGGAGGATTCCCTGGTCCTGAATGGGGTAATTGTGCCCCTGAAGGACCAGGTGCGCAGCCTGGGAGTCATTTTGGACTCACAGCTGTCCATGGAGGCACAGGTCAAATCTGTGTCCAGGGCAGCTGTTTACCAGCTCCATCTGGTACGTAGGCTGAGACCCTATCTGCCTGCGGACTGTCTCGCCAGAGTGGTGCATGCTCTGGTTATCTCCCGCTTGGACTACTGCAATGCGCTCTACGTGGGGCTACCTTTGAAGGTGACGCGGAAACTACAACTAATCCAGAATGCGGCAGCCAGACTGGTGACTGGGAGCGGCCGCCGAGACCATATAACACCGGTCTTGAAAGACCTGCATTGGCTCCCAGTACGTTTCCGAGCACAATTCAAAGTGTTGGTGCTGACCTTTAAAGCCCTAAACGGCCTCGGTCCAGTATACCTGAAGGAGCGTCTCCACCCCCATCAGTCTGCCCGGACGCTGAGGTCCAGCGCCGAGGGCCTTCTGGCGGTTCCCTCACTGCGAGAAGCAAAGCTACAGGGAACCAGGCAGAGGGCCTTCTCGGTAGTGGCGCCCGCCCTGTGGAACGCCCTTCCAGCAGATGTCAAAGCGATAAACAACTACCTGACATTCAGGAGACATCTTAAGGCAGCCCTGTTCAGGGAAGTTTTTAACGTATGACATTTTACTGTATTTTTGGTTTTTATGGAAGCCGCCCAGAGTGGCTGGGGAGGCCCAGCCAGATGGGCGGGGTATAAATAATAAATTATTATTATTATTATTATTATTATGAAATAAATCTGCTAGGAAACAAAATGTGTGCCTGACTTTGGAAGCTTGCTCTAGCTGAATGCATGGAGGCAGGCATGAGTGTTAGAGCAGTAAGATAAGGGCACTCCATATATGCTCAGGGGCTCTGTGTTTTCTCTTTTTGAATAAGATGACATTCTTTGTTTTGTTTTGTTTTTAAAAAGATTTGTTTACATAGAATCATAATTATCTGGGATTGTGCAAGCCAGGGATTATGGATGAGATGGCCTAGAAAATGCCACATATCTCTTTCACTTTGTCATTTGCTTTTTCCTGATCCTCTTTTCCTTCAGTGTATACTTACATCCAAGACTTATTAGCCTTTTTCTTTGCAAGAGGGTGATTTAATGCTCTTGGACCTGATGTGTTCTTTTGATAAATATTCCCTGTGAAATACCTGAAACATTCAGTTACCTGTTGTGTTGTATTTTGCTTTCATTTGTATCAATGTACATAAAAATCAATAAAAATAAAAAAGGAGAAAATATTATCTAATGAATTTAGAAAGAAGTTATATACGGTAAATGAAGCCCTCTTTAAATAGGCTTCAAAGTAGTTGATTGTCGGGCACCTTTTCATTAGTTATGCTAAGACTACTTTTTGATGTTACCACTCCTTAGCCTTTATATAGTATTTCACATACATCATCTAATCTATACAAGAAGGACCAGTATTATTAACCCTGTATTAATGATGGAAACTGTGGCTAAGAAGCTTCTGTGATGGTCCCTTTAACTATCTAGGGGATGCGGGTGAGGAGATTTGGCTAAAACTAGGAGAGTCATGAGAGGTGGCGTGTGGAATTCAATAAGGTGTGTCTAGCACTGGTTGCACTTTTTTTGTGGACAGGCAACGTGGTATGGTAGCTAGAACAGATTTGGGGAACCTATGGCCCACCAGATGTTGTGGGTCTGCAATTTCCAGCATCCCTCTCTGGAGGCTATGCTGACTGGGACTGAAGGGAGTCCCACATTTGATGGGTCTAAGGTTCTCTTTCCCTGGATAAAAAAAGCGACAACACACAAAGAGATCTGGATTCAAAGGCTTACTTAGCCTTGAAACCCACTGGGTAATTTTGGGCTAGACGCTAGCACCCTTCCCAACTGTAAGGTGCAAGGCTGCTGGGGCTGGGCATGGAGAGGGGAATCTTAATGTAAAACAGGGTCAGCCCACCCATGAGGTGAGGTGAAGCAATGGCCTCAACGCCGCAGGCTCAAGGCTGTTGGGAGGGGCAGCAGATTCAGGCAAAAAGTGCTAGGCCAGCCCTGATGTAAGATGAATCAGGCAATACCTAACTGGAAAGTATTGCATATAATTCCCAATCACAAATAATTGAAGCTTTAGGAGAGTCAAGTAACCATTTTGTGTTTATTTGTTTACAGAAAACCTGATGCTGGGTTGCAGATGGCTTACAACAATTTCTGGCATGAAGATAAGCGACAAAGCACAAAAAGAAGAAAAATTTAAAAAATCCCCCAGACAAATGAACTCGGAACGAAACAAGAACAAAAATGGCATTTTCATGGCATTGAAGAGTTCTTTATTTTTCCTCAAGTTTTCTTTTCTTAAAAAAAAAAGGCAAAAGGAACTAAAGACATTCACAGGAACCAGACTTGCTCTTCAGGTGACAATATTCAAGCATGTTCTTTTATTGCATTTAAATTGGGGGGGGGAGGATACTGAACAGAGCATGGTGCTGGGAGAACTGAGACACTGGCAATAGTTGGTATACTCCAACCCTCCTTAAAACTCTGATCTGAGATATGGATGGAAAAAACCTTCCAGTTTTTTTTCCAGCTGGTCACACCCTGTGTGTTTGTAAAGAGACATTACCCCCCACAGTATTTAGAGAATGGTTTGCAAATGTATCTTTTAATATCATATTTTATGGATATCCTGCAATATATTTAATTAGAAGGGGAGCAACCTGGACTTCGGGGCACCTTCTCTTTTTAGGCAAGCTAGTTCTTATTTGCAGCCAAGGAGTTTTCTTGGTTATTTAAGATTTTGGGTTGTTTTACAAAATGTTAACAAGCCAGAAGTGAGACTGGCAAAGGGGATGCCCTCCTCGGAGAGTAAGCCCTAATTGCAAACTCAAATCCCATAAAGTTCACTGGGTGCTGTTCGCAAATGGATGGGGGAGACCCGAACACCATTTCGATCGCCTGTCAAAATGTACATGCAGCAAGGAGCAGACAACTCCCTTGTGAGTGCATCCCTGTAGGAAACACAAGCTGAGCATGTTCACATGCTACTTTTCTAGGTGTATGCTGAAAAGAGAGAAGGGGGCACATGCCTAAAAAATGCAATGTGCTGCCCAGCTTAAAAGAAAAACAGCATGGGAAATGGTTCTCTGGCTTTACTCTGGAACACATTGTGAGCAAAGAGCATAATTAAAAAAGAAATGGCAGAACATAATCAAAGAGACCGAACTAAGCCTGGGGAAATTATATTGTCCGATAACCCTGTCTTGGTGGCCATCTCCCTCCTGTCTTTAATGCTTTTCACAATGTCAGGATGGCTATCATTTCGTTTAACACTAGCTAATCTGTATTTGTAACCTTCTAGATGATAGGATTGGAAAGATTCCAGCACTGGCAGCCCCCCCCCCCCAGCATCTCTCTCTCTCTGCTTGGGTTTTGATCTTTCCAGGAGCTGCCCACTACTTGCCCTGCCTGCCAATTCGTTCTTGGATCAGCTTCTCGCTGAGCTCCCACAAGGCTGCTGCAGTCATTTCATTCTGCGCCTCTTGTGATGGCAGGCAACGGCAGCAGTTGTTGAAGTACATCCCTCCCAGGCCTTCCAGTTCTGGGGCAACAGCACAGTAGACAGTCGTGGCCGCTCCTTGTTGCTGCAATTAGAGAGAGAGAGAGAAAGAAAGGTGGGAAATAAGCACACTGGATTTTTAAGAGAAAAATTAAAGATTCCAAAGAAAGGGCAGAAGAAGCAAGCACCATTGTTGAGGGCAGATTAACAACTTGACCTCCGTACAGAGTGAGCCCACCCACCTCATTCCACCTTTTGTGCATTCATATAAGCAATGGCTTTGAGTTAAAGTGTTCGCAACTCAAATGGGCAATTTTGCAAAATTAGCCTGATATTTGCAGAGTTTGTGCACCATTACCCAGCTGATCCTACAGGAAATAACATGTCGGCAGTGTCTCCCACTGTGGCTGGGTGATTTCAGCCCAGCACTGCAATAGTTGTCAATCTGCCCCAGCAAACGGTGCAGCTTTCTTGTCAGCATCTGGAGTCAAATTCTAAGGTGACCTGGCTGTCACACTTTAACATTCTTTCTATACGTAAGAACCCCTCTTCCCACACAAATGCAGGTGTTGTTTTTACTCAGGGTTTTTGCCATTGTGGGATAATTTGCTCGGGGATATAACCACCCAGCAATTTTGTGTTGTTCAGATATCTCCAGAAGGCTCTGGAGAAGAAAGAGGAGAACCCCCTTCAAATTGGTGCACACTATGGTCATAGCCACAGCATACGTTTAAAGTGTATTTAAAGCACATGGCTTCTCCTAATTAATCCTAGGAAATGTAGTCTGTTGGGGTGCTGGTAACTGTAGTTCTACAAGCGATAAACTACACTTCCCAGGATTCTTTGGGTGAAGCCATGTCCTTTAAATGCACTTTGTATGCATGGTGTGGGTGTGACCTATGATACTATGCACCTAGTTGCCTCTATGCATTTACTCTAGTGTAGAGCCTGGACTCCATGTGTAGACTAATAAACATGGGGAAGTTTCTGTGAGCACAGTTCTAGCTTAAAGTGGAAGCTGTAATCTCATCACAGTTAAATAGTTTACAGTTTCTTACAAAATGTTTAAAACATTGTAAATGGGGGAATTTTTTTATCAGATCTTGAGATACTTACTGCTTTGCTCTTCACAGCAAACTAATGCATTTTTATTTTTATTATTTTAAAACCTCTTGTTCCAAATGAACCCAGGCACTCCAATTATGGCCTATCATATAAAGTGCAATCGGGACTGATGCCAAAACTGTCCATATATCTCTGGTCAACAACTTAAATTGTGTGGGTGACACCAGCCACAATAAAGAATGTGGCTGTGCACAAACTGAGGTAGGGAGATTCTGCTTTTTCTCTAGAAATGTATAAATCTTTATGAAACAGAGTAGGGATCTTAGAGCCAGGAAGAGACCATGTCCTTCCTCATGTCTGTTGCTTTCAGTTCAAAAGCCCAATAGTCCCATGTAGGCATAGACAGTGCAGAAGACTGGATCAAAAAAGATTAACCTCTTACATGCAGGAGGATAGAAGAATGGTTACAGGATTGTGCAAAAAAGTTGGCACTGCATCAAACTGTGTTCTTTCACTTGCACAAGCAGAAACACGAGAACTTGCCACAGAACCTGCCCTTCATGGCACTGAGCAAACGCTCACACAAGGGTACAGGACTATTTTTCTATCTGTCTATTTTTCTTTCTACTTTGAATCCTTTCTACTTTTTTGAATCCAGCCTAGAACACCATGATCTCACTATGCTCAGGGCTGTGTGAGTACCACAATTAATTCCACAGCAGTGCAGAATGGAGTGTTTGGTGCAAAATGTTGGCTCCACATACAACTCTAACTCAGCCAATTGAGAACGGCAGAGCCCAGTCAGAAAAGCTGTAAGAAAAAGGTGCTATTTTGAAGTCTCAATGAAAAATAGTATGTGTGATCATTTGGGAAGACAGTGTCCATTCAGGTCTACTTTTAAAACCAATACAGTTTACACAGCAAGTTAAGATTGTTTATCGGCATTGCTTTCCTTCGTATGGTAACTAATTATAATTGTATCCGAATAAAGAGACTTACAAAGTCAAGATTAAAGTCACTGCCATTGTAGGGAATTAATGTGATAGTGGCAACCATTTTTCCTGGTCCCTAAATAATGTTATTCTTTGCAACATTTATGGTATCTCACAAGCTTGCTGCTGAGTCCCTAACAGGACAGTGGCAATCAGAAATAATTTATGGGGTGGAATTGGATCTTTCAATGACATTATCACCCCAATGAAAATACTTGCTGGGCAAACAACAACAACAAAACATTTCTCCAAATGGGATACTGAGTCAACCCCCAACACCCCATTGGGTTGGCATTGGCCACAGTATGTAAAATTAGGGCTTATTCACACATGCCTGCACATCGTTCACTGATGGTGTGACCCAGATGTGGGAAATCTTTGGCCCTCCAGGTTTATTAATTTATATCCTGCTTATATGCCAAAATGGCTTTAAGGAGTTTACAACTATAATTGTTACTGAACTACAACTCCCCTCTTTCCTGTCCATTCACCATTCTTGCTGGGGCTGATGGGCGCTGTAGTTCAGCAATACAGTGGTACCTCTGGTTACGAACTTAATTCACTCCAGAGGTCTGTTCTTAACCTGAAACCGTTCTTAACCTGAGGTACCACTTTAGCTAATGGGGCCTCCTGCTGCTGCAGCCACTGTGCGATTTCTGTTCTCATCCTGTGGCAAAGTTCTTAACCTGAGGTACTACTTCCGGGTTAGGGGTGTTTGCAACCTGAGGTACCACCGTATCTGGAGTGCCAAAGGTTTCTCACATCAGCTGTAAACAGAACCCAGTGAAAAGATTGCTTGCTGCAGCCTGCTCTACAGCATAGAGCTACGCCAGCATAACAGACTCTGTATGCTGGGATTTCATAACCCTAAAACTCAGTTGTACAGCTTTTAAAATCCCAAGATCCACAGCAGTGAACCCCTTCCCATGCTGCTGTCCCAGCTGTTCGGCTGCCATACACATTAAACCTAGTACTTGCACAAAAGATATAGAGATAGCAATGAAGCTCAGAAGGCTCTAACCTAGACATGAACTCCTGGAGTTCTTCATAAGGCCATGGGGGCTCATTAACAAGGCCCCAAATTCTTCTCCAGCATCTTGGTTTACCCACCCAGCTCCCCAAGCCCCGTTCCCTTTAAAAAACCATTTGTGTGGTTCATGTTGCAGTGATGGCGTTTCCTGCATGGCAGGGGGTTGGACTCGATGGCCCTTGTGGTCTCTTCTAACTCTATGATTCTATGATTCTATGATAGTAAAAGTGGTGTTTTCAACCCATTTCCTAATTATCCCTAAAATGGAATGCAGCTTTTCTAAAGCTGCTGCACACTGGGTCAAAATGTGCACACTGTTGGACAGTTCATTATTATATTATAATTTGCCAAAAATAAATACAAACTTGTATTTAATTTCAAAAGGAATTAATCAAAATGAAAAAGAAATGTTTAAAACAAAACAAAAACCAAAGCAGAATCTCTACCATAATGTTTAACAACAGGTGTGCATTTCAAGTCCAAGGGCACATACTTTGGGGGTAAATGAACACTTTCAAAAGAGGAATTGCTTAAACACATTCAGTCATAGGAGCTGGCTGTTTGTTTGCTCAGTTTTCACCTTAGCCAACACCCACTCCCAGCATCTTGGTCCATGCAAGAAGCCATGGAACAAGATGACCACACTGAGTCTAGACAAAATATTGTGACCTGCGAAATATTGTTCAATTAAAAATCAGAGGAGACTTTTATTTGCTCCTAAATTTGTTGTATGACAAGAGATCTGCTTTTTTGGGGAGTGGGGAGAGTGGTTATATTAGAGTTACTGACTGAGGAAGGAGGTGGGTAACTGCTGAACTCCAAGTGCTGTATGAAGTCAAACCTGAATAAGGAATTGCAATCCATTTGATTTTTTTGTCTGTTTTTACTTATTCTGCTGAGACACTACTCCTTTCAAACCTGGTGTTTGAAAGCTCTTATTCTTTTCAAAGCAGAGCAGATATGTTTCTCATTATTTCTAAACCAAAAGCTCCTGTTCCCGCTACATTTAATGTGTTGGGGCTTTGTTTTGTTTCCCAGTGTGTTAAACTATTTAATGTCACTTTCATGAAAACATTTTATAAAATTCAAAACCTGGATAAGAATTAACTCTATAAGCCAATGTAATAGAATAGAGAATGTTAGCCTCTCTGTATTTTAGTTTAGTTCTTTCAGCTAGGTTAAAGAATTTCACAGCATGAATATAATAACTCTATTACATTATAGATCAATCCAAAAGCAAATATAGAACAGTTGTCATTTTCATAGACGTGTATAGGATTTTTCCTTAAGGGCAAAATAAAGCTAATGTGATCTATGCAAAAGACTAGTCTTTCTGCTCTTGCCAATATGTTTTGCTCTCCTGTATTCCAGCACAGACTCACTCCAATGATAAAATTATAAATAAAATTATTCATAGTCTTCTGTTTACCCTCTTATGCATATATCAGTTTAACTGCCATCACCCAAACTTCAGTAATCCAAACTAAATATCAACTATGTAGTCTTCCATATAACTGATGCTTTGCATGACACCACATAAATACACTTCCTCATTTATGCAGACCTCTTGTTGAGGCCACCACTCAATTAAATGAATCTTTGTCAAATAATCATATGAGTTTTAATTAGAATTATTACCTGCTGAAAGAAACTGTAGTTGTGTAATCGGATGAGTTTTAGTCAATTGATTTCATTTGCATACATCTTCATGGGCATAAAACTGATAGATCTGAAGAAAAATAATGCCAGGCTACTCAGATTTAACAGTTTTTACAAAGTTTGTTTTGTTTTGTTTTTTAATGTTTCGTTGATTTAACAATATCTCTCTTGTTTTGAATTGAAGCAATACTACATCTGGGACACTGAACATGGTGGTTTGCAAATAAAGATGGGGGAAAATTGATTCAGTTTGCAGTTAAAGGCAAAACCACGTAATTCATACTTCTCAAAATGCTACATAGACTGAAACACAGTCACCCTTTGAAATTCACATTTCCCTTCATTTTTCAAGGCAGTTCTTCGGCCAAGTAGAAAAATGCATATACTAGGGTATATATTTAATATAAATGCACATCTCACTGAAAATTACATACAAAAATGTATTATATTAAGGGAAATTGCTTTGCAAAAATGAATTCGGAGAAATTAACTCTAAAATAATGATAAATTTTCATAGAGCCTTTTAAAAAATGCAAAAGGTTGTTGAAATGTGGAGAACGGAATTTAAGACTTCAAAAACTAGAAAGACAGAGAAACTGAAATTGATAGATTCATCCTAATCCTAAAAACACCCTCCAATCTTTATCTTTTAAAGCTTGCTTTAATCATCATCACATGGCTTTCAGTGACATGTGCTCTGTGCCACATCAGTACACTGTGCACTCCATGTTAAACAGCTTAATTAAAAACCTCTCAAACAATGAGTGTGTCACTTGTCACAAACGGCCAGTGATCTATTGTGATACCAAGCAGGGGAGGGAGATGGTGTGGGGTTTAGGCCATCAAAACAACTTTTGTTTCAGCTCTTTTTAAACTGTCAAAAGATTGTCAGGTGCGTATGGCACTAATGATGCAAGTGGAGGTCTGCCGGCATTAACTTCTAACAAAAGCAGGACACTGAAATGCATGGGATAAAGAACTTTGCAGCAGCCCAAATGAATCTTTAGCCGTGCCTCAAATACTATTTCCAATCCAGTTACACATTTAAGAGTCACCAGACTGGAGCTGTCAACATAACTCTTCTTAGGAGAGGAAACACACCAAAGAAGCTTGTTGTGAATTAAGTTTGAGAGCATGTTAGTAATTATTTTGCAGTATAGATTAGATTAGGTTTGATTTATATTGTGACAAAACCACACACACACACACACACACACACACACACACACACCATAAAAATACAATCAGCACTTTTAAGTGTTGTTTTAAATTTGTATCGTCTTTCAATTTGCTTTTATTTTCTGAACTTTAAAATACTATTCCCTAAATCAACTTAAAGAACACGCACGCATACAAAATCATCCAACTATGGGCATCAGACAGTTTTCATATAATACCAAGTTTGGTGGTGACCTCGGGCCAGAGGTACAAATGCCTCAAGCCCTCCAAGCCTCTCAATCTGGCCCTTTGGATTCTCCTCACATCACAGCTGCACCACAGCCACACACACCTCAGTGGCCCTGCTCTGCAACTCTTTTGAATGTTTCTGCCCGATGATGTCACTTGCTTGCCTGGATCAATCTCCCAGCCCACTGATGAGGCAAGGTGAGGTGCCCGCCTTGAGTAGCGGATGCCAAAGAGTGGGGACCCACTTTGCTGGCTGCCCCACCACCAGCGAAGTGGTGCCAACAACAGTACCAGTATCTGGTGAGATCGTGTGAGATCTAGTGGAGTACACAAGATCTCATGAGAGTTCAGCGAGATCTCACCAGAAGCCAGCAACGTTGCTGGTGCTTCATGGACACTGCTGCACAACTCAGGTAAGAGATGCAGCACTGGTAGTGGAGTGGCAGCAAGGGGGCTGGCTCTGGCCTGGACAGAGAGTAGAAACGGGTGTGTGGGTTTATAAGAAGTAGCCCACTGTTCCAAGTTAAAATTTCCCTTTGTTGCTCCATCCACGTTTCCCTCTGGCCCAGCCCATTGCCGAAATGTGTCCCCAAGAAGTCTGCCCAGAAGGGAACACATGCCTTGGACTGAGAAAGTTTCCCCACCCTATCCAAAAAATTATTTGGAATGTTTCTTTTCATATGGCTTCAAATTACTGTCCAATTTACTTTCTGTTTAAGGCATTTTCAAATTACTATCTAATCTCCAAAGATTAGATAATAAAGTTTCACATAGCGTGTTCTCCTTCATGGCGGTGGGGGCCGCCAGGACACTCCAGAGTTGGGGGCAGGCTAATTGATCGTTGGCCACTGATGCGATTGGGGCTTCCCTTGTTGTTGGGAGGAAGTTAATGTTGCCATTTGTTGACTGACAGCCAGAAATGCTAAAACTCCTTGCACAAAGCTAGGGCTTCCTCTTTTCAACCGTGCATCAGTTTCACATTTCACATACATCTTATTTTTTCATCTGTTGAGTAACTATGCTTTATTGGGACCACTCCCCCCATGATGCAATAAATAATAATAATGGTTGCATGAAGAAATTGAGTACTGCAGGGGAAAGTGTTCCCTTTAGCCTTTTCATTGACCTATTTTCTACATGCAGTGGGTATGATCCATGTGTTCAGATATGCAGGATGCTAACTGAAACTTGGAAGAGAACAACAACAAAAAAGGCTTTCCCTCCAACTTTCCCATGAAGCACACTTTTAGGTTTCCTTGTTCACAAGGCAAATACTTTAAAAAAACAAAATTATGAACCTTCTTTAACTTATTAGCAAGAGGTGTTTTCATATGCTGCACTCTCCTTGGCCTGAACTGCACTGGGCATGACTCAGTGATCAGTCTCACTGATGTAAATGGGAAAGATTTGAACATGTGCTTTTTGCCTTCCCAAGGAAATCTGTGATCCAAAATATTTTATTTTGGAAGTGTCGTGCCCTTTAGATGCAGACCTTTGTGTTGTTCTTCCCATTTTGTTTCACACAAAATCCCATAACTTCTGCTTTGAATCTTTGGTACTAATCCAAAAAAAGGAAAGAAAAGCAAAAAAACACCCCGTATTAATGGAATCCTCTAGTTTACTGCCATCACTCAGCTAGATTCAAATAAGTGGGAGTGCCTATTGCCAAGCAAATAAAAAAGAAACCCCTGCATGAACAAAAAGTATTTATTAGCATCTCTTTGGATTATCACCCCCACCCCAATACTGAGGCTATATTTTTCCAGAGATGAATTACATACACAAATTTCATGTCTGGCTTAGCATTTTGACTGCTCTTAGAATAATAAATCAGTCTACCTGCTTACTCCATCTTCTGTATTTCCATCTTCTGGAATACCACACACCTACATTTCTTTATAAATGCACTTCAAATTGCTTTTTCCCAAAAACAGCAGGCATTCCTCCTGTTCAGGCTAACATGCAGCACAGGGCCAGGGCCTCAAATCCCCGAGGAAGTGAGGAGAATAAATAGGGTCGTACCATAGGATTTCTGGAGTTGCATCGGGAGACTTGCCAAATGGCCCAAAACATTTTCTCCCATACAGAGTTCTTGAAGGTATTACGGGGATAAAAGTGTTATTAACTAGCTATAAGTTTTCAGACACCTATTTTTTTTTTAATAATTGTGATCAATTAGGCAGTGAATACAAATTAACATTGAACTATCTTAATGCTACAGGGAACTAGGCTTTTCATAGTCATGTATGACTTTAAAAACTCATTAATATAAGTAATGCATCCATTAGTATTCTAATATAGTCTTGTGCTCCTGGTGGAAAGACATTATAGGGCTAATGTTTCGTTTTCTGCCTTGGCTATTTTCAAAGCGCATGTTTATTTTCTAAATTTAGCATCCAGTACTAAAGTAGGCATAAATATATAGCATATATTTTAACAAAACAAAGCCATAAATGACAAATACAATCAATTCTAAATAATAATGGAGGCAAGTGCTACTGTACTTTTAAAGTGATATGGATGAACTCATCAGACATTATTATTGTTGTTGTTATTAAATAAAGGGGGAGAAATGCACAACGAGGAGATTGAGTGGAAATAGCTCAATGCACAGTGATTTGATTGAGATAAAGCCTAAATTCAAAGCAGGCAATTCCCATGAAGTATGTGACTTCAAGTAGTTCCGTTAAAATCATCACATTTTGTGGTTGGTTAAGCGAAGCAAACACTTTCCAAAGAGAGATGAGCAGAGAGATACAAGAGCTTGATGACTGTGCCACCTTGGCAGGAATAATTTATGATGCAGCAATGGGGGCAGGGAATGGAGGGGGAGAAATGAAGTAATGAGAACATATTTCAGGCTATAGAATACCTGACATTCTCTCTGTGTGTGCGCGCACATGTGCCCTCACCACCTTCTCAGGCATTCTTGAGGTGACAGCAAAATCCTATCCCACTGGGGGAAAATGTTTTAAAAATTGCAGGCACTTCAATAGCATATAGATATCAATAGCATATCTTTCACCACTGTTTCTTAGATAACTCCATTCACCTCTCAACAAGAGGATCGCAGATGTGTCCATCCAGCTCTTGCCAGCACCTCAGAGGGCCAGTTTTAGAGTTAATTTAAACTTACAGGAGAAGCATATGGCACATATCCTGTCCTGCCTTTAAGCTGCAGGTACGGAAAAAACATGTCTGCAAAACTCATTGCTACAAGTCAGGTAAAAGAGGGTTAGTCTAGATTTCTCCACATTTCAATCCAGTTCCAACCATAAAGGCATACAGGGTGCTGGCAAACATGGAGGACTGACCCACACTGCTGAAGCAGTTTGCACAGGTACCTTCCCAGTTCAGCAAAGATGTGTCCATGGAGAATATAGCTTCTATTTTCCAGCGTGGTTCGGAACTGAGAGTGTCAGACTCTGCCCGGTAGATGTGACCTTAGTTTGATATCTCTGTGCTAGGGAAATCCTGGCCCCCATGTTAATCTGCCTTCAACAAAATTCTTGGTTGGAAGTAACAAGAAACAGACTGGTTTCTCGGATCATCAGACTGTAGCGCTCTCACACGAACACCAGCAAACTCCATCAAGACAAGCACCACAATGCAAGGACATATTCCAGCCAGGCATAAGCACTCAATGTGGAGCAAGGCTACTGAAGGGCATTTGGCCTGGGAAAGTCCCAAGGGTGAGATAAAGGGCCTGGAAGGAGACATATAAACTGGGCTGGGCCAGCAGTATGCTAGAATTTATACTGTAGCCAATAATAGCAAATTGGCCAGCGACAGAGTGTAGAGAAGCGCCATGCTGTGTAAGAAGAAAGGCCTACCTAGTTTAGCATCCAGTTCTCACAGTGGCTAACCACATGTCTATGGAAAGCCCACAAGCAGGATCTGAGCACAAGAGAACAACCATGCCGCCGCCAACAGTGCATTCTCAGAGAGAAAGACAGACAGACAGAGAGAGACAGAGACAGACAGAGACAGAGACAGACAGAGAGAGAGGAGGTGTCAAACCACTAAATGTATTTCTAAGCTTGGGATTTTGGACCTTCTCAGCAACTTAGACAACCTTGAATACTCTTTGTCATGGTTCTGATTCCACCATCACTTCTCACTAGTTAGCGCATGGAAACAACATTTGGGAAACGGAGTGTGCAGTCCTATACCCACTGGGAGCAAGCTCCATTGAATGGGGCTTACGTCTGTGCATACATGTATAGGATTGTGTTGCAAATGCTATTCTAGTGGAAAGTAAACACTTACCTTAGACTTTGTTATGTTAATTCAACCAGTTGAAATCAGATCTGTTATCACTATAATGGATACCACCTCTGGGAACTAGTGGTATATCTGTGCCTGTAGTGTGACATTTCAAACTACAAGTGGGAGCTAACAGGACTGAATATTCAGATATAGACACACACACAAACATACATACCCTTTCTACACAGAATATCAAGGAAAAGACTAAGCGACAGACATCTAGTTAGTGCGCTGGGAATTTTTATATACGGAGGAAGTTAACACAATCTTGTGAGACTCCTGTGCAGTGCAGTTCTGCCTAGATACAGGCTTGGGACCACAGAACAAAGCCCAATAATGCCAGCTTCTAATACCTGGTCCCAGAGCTTGGTGTCAGGAAACAAAGCCTGCTGAATCCACCCTCATATGTGAGGCTTCAAAATCCTACATTGCTTAAACCATTAGTGATACTGAGCAAATTTGTTCCCATCTAACTTCTGATTTCTTTGTTTTATGACACAACAGCAAATCACAAGAAAACAAAGTGGGGTGAGGGAGGCTTCTCACAATCTTTATTTCATCGTCAAAATTCTCACCAGTACTGTGTGAGAAATGTGGATACAAAAATAATCTATAAAATCTTATTTTCTCCCAGCTATTCATTTGCAGTTAATTCCCAACCTTAGTTTGTTACAAAAACTGCAAGCTAGCAAGGATATGCATAGTGTTTTCTGGATCTAACTTTCCCCTCCTACATGCACAGTACATTCTCTCCATATATTATGGAAGATAAACTCTCTATACTTCTCAAGTAGGAAAACTGAAAGAGGATTTCATTGCCACTGCCAAGGCATTATAACTTACTTAGAGATTTTTTATTTCCTAACTGCATTCAGTGCATGCAATTTGATTAAAACTACACTTTGGGTTTTAACTGTACAAAAAGAAAGTATATCCATTGTAATAAACATATTTTAAGAAAAAAATCATGGTCTTTGCCTTTAACCCCCTGGTCCCCTCAATCTGAAGAGAATCGGGATGAAATGAAGATTGGAAACATTAATTTCCTTTCACGTTGTAGATTAGAAACCTGGGACTGTCTTCCAGACATGGTCAGCCCTACTGACCAAGGTGAGGCAGCCATCTCAAGTGGCAGATGCTGAGGAGCCATGAGGGAAGAAGTATGTGTGACCTGAGGCCCGTCCTGCATCCAGTAAGATATCCTGGTGACCTCAGGTGCACTAGATGATATTGTCCAGTACAGTGGAGGCTGCTTCATTAGGCCAAATGGGGGACTGCCCCACCAACCTCAGTTTTGCCCACTTAATTACTATTAGTTGGGGGTGAGAGGGCTCTGCTTGCCATATAGGCACCACCAGTGTTGAAGTAAGATTAATCTACCAGAATGGTTGGCTTTTGTACATGGAATGAAAAGGCACCATCTTGTCCTTTACTCCAGAAAATAATGGACATATTACACAGTTCTCTGAACAGCTTGAAGATTCTCAACTGGGTTGGGGTGGGCTTTAGATTTTATACTTGTTTATACAGTATTACTAAAACTGCATTAAGGGCATGTGGAGCTAAGTAGCCAAATAAAAGTGAGCTTCCTATGTAAGCGTATTGTTTTTTCTTTGAAACAGAACCTCCTCTATGCAAAGGAGACACACACACATAGGCACTCCAAAAAAAAAAAAAAAAGGAACAGTGTTGACCAGAAGCCACTTGGCAAAGTGCTGTTAGATCCTCAGTTGCATAGACTGTCCACTTCTAAACTGAAGCACCACTTCTGGAATCTGTCTGAAACTGATCTAGATCCATCTTGATCTTTAATACAACTTGTTGTATTTTCTAGAGCTAATACTTAAGAAGCATGAGTCACTGAATTCCTCTTGCACTACCTGCATTTCCCCAGGCCTTGCATTTCCTCTATGCTTTTTGTGTGTGTGTGTTCTGTTGCCTTAAATAGAACTGGATATGCCACCTTGCAGTGATGGCATAAGAAAAGGTAGAAACAGTTACTCTTCCAACTTACAGTTCAGTTTAATAAAGAAATAAGAAATTGCTCCACCTGTTCCACAAAAGGAAGCTTTAGTAAGAAAACAATGAATGTTCATTTTAATTTTCCATCTCGAGCTACAAGAGAGTTTAGTATGGCAGCATAGTGTGTCCTTTGTTCTAGTGTTGGTGGAGTCCGTGGGCAACTGAGAGTGACACACAACAACCACTCAAACACCCCAAGTTAGAGTTTGCCTTCTTTCAGTGGGAGGTAGATGGCTTATGTGATCCAAACTGAGCTCTCATCTTGGGCAGCTACATGGGTTACAGGCCTGGGAAAGGGCTGCACACCCCCATTTGTAATGTATGATTCATTCATCCATTTTAGGGAACCCAGATGAACATGCAGATGGGGATAGACCTTCAGATGAGTACCAGCTATACACACAAAAAGAGGTGAACTAATAAGTGGAAATTGCAGGGAAGCCAACTTCAACTAAATCTTTCCAGGTGGTGGCAGGCTCTAAATAGATTTGTCAGTGAAGGTATTTCACCATAGGCTGGGTGGTCATAGATCAGGAATGCTGTACAGTAGCTGTATCCCCACTAGATAACCTCTAAGGTAACTCCTACCCTGTGATTCTCTGCTCATGGGGGTGGGTGGGTGATGTGGCTTCACTGATATCGCTATAATAGTTGTGGGCTTTCAAAAGGCCCAGCATACTTTTCAACACAAACATCACAATTATTATATGTATCACAGCTTTGAATTTTTAATTTGTAGTTTCTAAATGTTTGGAAACTGCTCATTTGTGTTATGTTCATATATCAAATTTAGGATAGAAATAATGGTTTGCAACATCTCCTTGGGACCACAGTTTGATACAGGCTTAAATCATGCTTAACAGAGATCCTTTGAAATCAATGGCACTTCACTTAAAAATAGAGTGGCCATATTTCAAAAAGTAAAGTTCCTCACACCTGCAAATTGAGCTTTTGGGGGGAAACCTTCCCCCAAAAATAATGATTTTAAGCTTTTTGAGCTGTTTCCGCTGCTTTTTCCATTGCACGGTCATACATCCAGGTTTTCCCTGACATTATGCCAATTCAGCAAAATACCCTTCTGGCGCCATTTTTACACCTAAAAACACAGGCCATGTCAGGAATTTTCCTGATATATGGCAAACTGTGGCAAGCCTACTTAAAAAAATCACTGTTTCAACAAGTCTCCTCTACTCAAAGCATGACTAAGGCTGGATCTACCCTCACAGCCCAATTCTAGCCACGTTTACTCAGAGGTAAATCCTATTTAATTCAATGGGGCTTACTTCAAGGTAAGGATTTCAGTCTAAATAATTACTATGTTTCTGCATGAAAGTTGGCCCTTGGGGGGAACAAATACCTAGAAACCCCTTCAACCTTCTGAAAACCATGAGAAGCAAAATTTGGAAAAGAGAAACACGCTTAAACATAGCCTCTTGTTTCACACAGCCATGAGGGGGGAAATACGAAACTGAGAGAGAAATGAGCCAGAGTTTGTTGACATTTTCTTTTGTTATCTCACATTGATTGCTGTGTTTTAAGGATTTATCTGTAATTAACTTTAGTAATATATAAATATATTATTTATATAAATGTATGTATACTTAACAGTATTGTATATATTTCTACAAACCTTTTAATACTATTGATGTTACTAGTCAGAATTAAGTCTTTCTTCATGCATAATATTTCAAAGAATGGCATATCGTGGAATTTAACTGGCTTTCCTTTTTGTACAGAAATGTTTGAATCTAAATATATGGAAAGGGTTTTTGTTTGTTTTAAAGCTATGAGAGAGAACGAGACAAGACATCCTAACGGTCACTGTTGAACAACTAAATTTTCCAGGATAAAAAAATGAAAGGGGCGAAGGTGGAGGAAACGAATCTTCCCAAGTGATAATTTGAGGCACAATCTGCCAGGATTTTCTCTCGCATCACTCCATGTTCATACAAATGGGTTGGATGCGTGACGATTTCTCAGTAAATTGTTGCCCTTAGGCTTAAAACAAGAATTATTATTTTTTAATTCGTAGAAAACAGTGTGATTCCTATGGGATTAGAATCTCACCCCATTTTGAGCATTGTGTACATAATCGTCAGCATTAAAATGCACTCAGAAAGCCGGATGATGGGGCCGCAGTGTGGTAAGGAATTAAGTGTTAATTCTGTCTTCCAGAAGCTAATTAAGGGAATGTATTTTGCAATAATACAGTTCTAGTAAACAGCCTCAGCTGTCTGGACTTTGAGCTATAAGCCAGGCACTCCTGTATTATGTATGTTTGACTTTCATAGATAGACTGCTGTAAAGTGAGTTCCAGTTTAGCGCATCTCTCAGGCTAAAGACACTGGTCTTGTTAATATTTCATTTAGTACATACTGTAGAGTCTCATTTATATCACTTCTATAATTAATGGTGATAGCTTAGGCACTGCCTTTACAAGGAGAGATCCTTGTATGTTGGTCGATGGGTAATGAGAAAACAATAGATATTTCATTCACCAGCAGCTTCTTGCTAGTTAGTTAGTAGGAAATGATTGTATTGCTTTCATTGCCAGGGTAAATAACGCGCCATTGTGTTTGTGAACATTTTAAAAGCACTTGATGCAAATAGACTAGAAACAAAGCAAAAACCTTTTTTAAAAAAAAGAAAAGAAAAAAGAGAGACTTCTATTATGCTATACCTTAGCATAGAATCCAGAAGGTCTGTCTCAAAACCTTTGCCTTCTTTGGTACAAATATATCTCAATATGCATGTGCTGACTATTCAAACAACTGTATTTTAAGAAATACAATTATGCTGCCTTTCTCTTCTCCTGTGTAGATTGTAAATAAATGTAGATCTTCCTTTTGTTTCCCCCATGTAAATATATGTAAATATTAACAAGCTATGCATGCTAATATTCTAGGCAATTTCAGGTACTTTTATAATCCAAAGGCATGTACTTGAACTGGTTTGTTAAAAAAGAAAAAAGAAAAGAAAAGAAAACTACTCAAACCCTTTAAAGCTCACTAGAAATTAAAGATTTGTTACTAGACTGGTTCTTTGGTCTTCTGTGTTTGTTTTTTATTCATCTCTTTCTTTCTTTGAATGATGATTAAGCTTCTGCAGCCAGAGGTCTTTTTGAAGGCTTGCTGAATGCCCTACTTTCTCACGAGCTGCGTTGGTGTGCAATGCTAAGCCATTAAATATGGTTTGCTAAACTATACCAAACATGAGCTAAAGAAAGCAGTCCTTAACTTCTTCTTCCATTCCTCCCTAGGCATGTCAGATAATTGCAATGAATTTGTTATTATCGTTTATTTATTTATTTGATTTCTATCTTGCCTTTCTCCCAAGTTGGGATTCAAGGCGGCTTACAACAGTTTAAAAGCATCATAGTAGAACACAAAGTAATAAAAGCAAGAGAGCTAAAAACAATAGTGAAAATACAATCAAACACATTCAGAACCAGCATTAAAATACTGATTGCCCTAACAGCAGCCCAGTGGTCAACATCAGCTGCACTTAGTTTTCAATGGCCTGTCTGATTGAAAACTGAAACTGCAGTGGAAATTGCAAGTGTTCGCTTATTCATCCCATGCTCAGAAGGAAATTGATCCAGCAAATACAATTGCTGATTACCGTTGTTGTTGCTTTCAGTCTGCAAACAATAAATAACTGATTACTTCCCCCTTCCTGTTTTCTTTGTATGGGATGGAACAACGTAATTACAACATAACTTATGTAATTTACATAATTAATTGCATCAATTACATAAGTAATGTAATTTCATCCCAGCAAAGCACAAGATGAATAATGTTGTTTTTGGCAAAAGTTGAACTGCAGCAGAATAGAAAGAGTGCTGTGTGTGATGAATAGAGGGTAGAACGGAAACTGATAACGTTCTTCCATTCCTACTGGTCCCTTACTTGAACAGAGAAAGTAAAACACAAAGTGGCTGGGTTAGCACTATGAACTCACACTGAAACTACAATCAAGAAGCCAACGGTAGGTTCCTGACTTGGGTTCGCATGAGCAAAACAACTCTTAACACATAACTCTTCACACATAACATTCAGCCAGCCAGCACAAAGCAGTATTGAGTAAGATACATGTGAGGCAGGAGTCAGTTTTCCAAATCTATGCTTCATGGTGACCTTGATCACCACAATGGCTTGGCTTTACAACATGATAAACCAAACCATGGCCTATGGAAACCACACAAACATGCAAACACCAGGAGATGAGCTTGGCCACAGCTCATGCTGAGTGAGGAGGGACCTTAATCATAAACAAGGATTTGAAACCTTGGCATAGCTCATCCCGGTTTGGGAGCAAAAACAACTAGGGAGGAATAAAACTTCTACGGGTTTCTCTCTTTGAACCTGCACATTTATGCTATCCCAGTAAACCGTCATTTGGCTTATCAAGTTGCAGAAACCAGGCCAATGGATAGTGCTGAGCAAAACCAAAGCCCATGTGAGTGGGTATTCATTTGCAAAAGGAGTCTTTAACTTCTGTATCCAATTAATATTTTTGTAGCTTACTTGAAAACAAAGCTAAACACAAAGAAACATTGCAGGGGAGGGGAGGCATCCATAAATGGTTATACTTCAACTGAGATGTGGAAAAAAGCTGCCACTACTTTAGTATCTATGGAAACCAAATGCAATGCAAACTTTTTAATGGAAAGCAAAACAGCTTTAATGTTAAAAGATGCTACTCCTGGGTAAGGTGCATCAGGATAAACACATTAATTGACAGTATTTGCTTGACTTCTTAGGTTCCTCAAACTTAACTTGATGTCTCCCGAAGATCTTCCCAGTCCTTGAAGACTTGTAAGAAGGCTTTTTATAAAGCTGATTTGACATGGGGGTTATGTTCAAGTGAAGCTGAACTATCCTTCTAATAGAGAGTGCAGAAATGGTTCATGGGATTATTATCTTTTGACAGACAAAACCTATTACGTTCTCACTAGGAGGGCAAAGTTAGTTTTTAACTCATAGAAAAATGGAATCAATTATCAATATCTTTGCATGGTTTCTCGGGCTTGGTGGATGACAGCTCGAGCCGTGCCTCTGCTTTATGCTTTTAACAATCCTGGAATCACATAGGGAATTGGCAGAAGGCCTTCCTCGGGGTACTTATACATTTTCTTTAAATTAAAAAAAGCCAACTCTCCTAAAGAAAATAAAAATTTCCTTTTTTTTTTTGCATGCACGCTCTCGCACATATACCACAAACTCTGGATGTGGAGGCAAATAACCCCAGTGAAAACGCTCCTAGTTTGGACCAATTCCAATTGCAGTCAGTCCAACGAGAATGCTGAAATGCAGTGAAAGACAGCACGACAAGTCTAGAGAACTTCAAAGCAGATAAACATCTAGGCATTTTCAAGGACCCTGCTATCTGTAGGAAGGGGAAGAAAATGTAAATTTTCCACTGCCCACTTCTGCCATATCTGCAATTTTTATTACAGTGTTGTGTTTGACAGCTAAGCTGTAAACTGCATCAAAAATACTGCTCATGCAAGTAATACTTGCATTCCTTGAAATGTCAAAACAATGGTGGTATAGAGCCACACTCCATAGGTGACATTTCGCTAGTTTTGCCCTAACACTTTTTGCATCCTACAAAATTCCTGAGATTTTTCTCCAGCACAGGAACCTCCATATTCTCCATAAAATTTGGGTGTCAAGTCTAGCTGAAATCTGCCTCCCACTGTTTATATCAAGTCTTGTTCATTTGTCTCCCAAGCTGTCTCTCTGCTATCTCCATAACCCCCTTTTCTCCAAATTAAGCTACACTCCTCCATGGCATCTTTAACACAATTTTATCTTTTCCAAATCCTTCCTGTTAGAATTGTTTCATTGGTGGTTGTCTTTATTGATGACCATGAGTCAGTGCCAATTTGAAGAATTCAGAGCATGCACCTTGACACAGGACATCAGTATAGTTATGATCATGGATGGACCAATGGCCTGACTCAGAAGAAGGCATCTCCACATGATTATAATATAAAGCTAAAGGTAAAGGACCCCTGGCAGTTAAGTCCAGTAACAGACGACTCTGGGGTTGCGACGCTCATCTCGCTTTACTAGCCGAGGGAGCTGACGTAGACAGTTTTCCTAGGTCATGTGGCCAGCATCACTAAGCCGTTTCTGGCAAAACCAGAGTAGCACACGGAAACACCGTTTACCTTCGCACCAGAGAGGTACCTATTTATCTACTTGCATTTCTGGTGTGCTTTCAAACTGCTAGGTTGGCAGGAGCTGGGACCGAGCAACGGGACCTCACTTCGTTGTGGGGATTCAAACCGCCCAAGGCTCAGTGGTTTAGACCACAGCACCACCCACTGGTCCATCTAGCCCAGTATGATTGGCTCTGATTGGCAGCAGCTCTCCAAGGGCCCAGAGAAGGGTTTTTCCCATCCCTGCTACTTGAGAGTCTTGGGGAGAGAGGACAAGGCTACTACTCCCATAATCGAGGCACAAGTGCTAATTGATAGAAAGGTGGAGCTGCTGGAGGAATGCTGCCTAATGACTGCTCAAACAGTTCAAAAAATCTTTGAACAATTACAAAACATCTCCAAGAAGCTGGATAACCCAGATGAAAGGAGGCAACTTACTCCCTTTTTGCCATCCTTAATAAGCCCTGGAGACAAACAGAACAAATACAAATTTATACCTCTAAACCAACCAAAAACCAGAGGAAGCCCCCCTCACTCAGTCAACCTGATACTGAGGCCATGCGAGATTGTTCTCCACATTTTTCCATATAGAGGGCCCCTACCTTACTGGGAGTCATCCTTCTGGGCCAGACACCATCTAAATCTGCTCCTAGGCCTTGAGGGTGGAAGCATCGACCTAAAAGCAGTCAAGAGGCTCACTAACGATGGACATTCCAAAAAAGTACTACTAAAATTTGGTAGTCATAGAATTCCAACCAAAATCCTAAGGGTAAAGGCTTATTTAGCCCAGAAAGGAATTATTCCGCGTCGACACTTTGAAGATATATCACTCAGACCATTGATTGCATCTAAAAGACAGAACAAGATGAATAAGGCCATTCTACCAGAAGCCGACATCTGCCCTACTCCCGTGGAAGAACCCAGTAGATGGGAGAAACCGCAGCCAGCTACCCGGGAAATCACACAAGAAAAATCCAAGCTCTCAAACCAAGCGACTGTAGCATCAAATAACAGCCTCGCCCTTGATACAATAGACTGGACAGTCCCAGAAGAAGTAGATCTGCTGAGTAACTTTACCAAGCTACCAGACAAAGAACAAATAAACATACTCAGTAAATTGACGAAACTACAGGCCAGATTGACCGAAATTCACCAACAAGGGCAACAAAATGCAGTAGAAACAATACACAATCAAACTTTACACTTACCAGCCCTCTCCCCTAAATGCATAGTCAAAAAGAAAGCCACCAATGGAACTTTCAAATGTATAGATGCAGACCTTCAAATCCAGCCTCCTTTAGAATATGAAATGGCAAGGAAAAACTCCAGCAATGAGACCACAAATTCCTGGCTGAGATATCAAATACTAGCTCTAAACGAAATAGGTACCCCTTATTTAAGTACTACAAAGGACTCTAACATTGCCGAACAAAAGATGACCTCCAACAGACCTGATTCACTGAGCCCAACATCAAATGAGGCCAAAGAAATGGAACTAGAGACTGAAAACAGTCCTACTGTCCACAACAGTCTACCAACCACAGAAATTTCTCAGGAACAAGGAATAGTTAAGGAAGAAAACCAAGAAAGGGAGGAAATCTTAATTTCCCGCACTTTAAAAAAGAATCTAAAAGACCCACCATTATGTTCCCCGCCGAAAGCAGCGACAAATGGCTGTATCTGCACAAGACAAAATCCCTCGCTGGACTCAATAACAGAACTAGAATGACTAAATACTGTCAACCAGCCATCAACTCAAAAACGGATCCTACGCTTGCTGTCCTGGAATATTGCAGGGTGGGGAAACAAAGACGGAGACCCAGACCTAATGAACTTCCTTAAAGATTTTGAATTAATACTTCTACAAGAAACATGGTCAACTAGAGATATTAAAATCAATGGATTCACCTCCTATACGAAACCCGCAGTGAAAACAAACACGAAGGGCCGGCCGAAAGCAGGGTTCTGTTGCATGATCAAAGACAACTTAGGGTTTGAAATCAAGCAGCTAGAAAAATGCTTACCACTTGCACAAGCTCTACTTTTAACCCAAAAAGACGATACTTTGCTACTTGTAAATGTCTATATCCCCCCAACCAAAAACAACAGCAGCAGTGAAAATTGGTCACAACTAACCTTTTATATAGAAAATTTGATCGATAAATACCCAAATGCCTCACTGATAATAGCAGGTGATTTTAATGCCAGAGTGGGAACCAACAATGAACAACTATGTAGCAAACTAAATTGGAATACTGATAATGATATCGCACATGCCCTGAAAATAGGACGATTCTCCAGAGATAGGGTTGTAAACAACGAAGGCTTACGCCTACTTGAATTATGTAACAACTTTAATTTGCAGATTGTGAACGGTTCAACAAAAGGCGATAGAAGCGGGGAGTTTACATACTTCTCCCCCCGAGGATGCAGTGTCATCGACTATATTCTTGTCCCTTATAATATTATAAATTCAATCATGGACCTCAAAATTGGAACGCGTACTGAAAGCGACCATCAGCCATTATTGCTGTCTATTAACTTAAAGGACGAAACCAAAATAACCAAGTACAATATCATAGAACCTTCTCAATACAAACAAATGACCCAATTAAAATGGTCCCAGGAAATGAGTGCAGCAGTGGGGCAAAAACTTACAGCCAACCTGAGAAAACAAGTATTATCCAACTTAAAGACCACTAATCCCTACAGTGATATTCCGAAAATTTATAATGAAATCTTCCAAATGTTTGTAGAGCTTAGTACTCCACCTAAAGTTTGGGTACTTAAATATAGCGCTAGCCCTTGGTTTGATGATGAATGTTTCCAGCTAAAAAGAAAGCTGCGCCAAACATTTAAAAATAATCGCGCTAAACTAGAGCCCTCTTATCTTGATGAAAAAAGACAGTACCATTACATTCTGGCCGAAAAGAAACAGAAATATGCAACCCAAAAATGGCTACAATTACTCGACTCAATTCAGAGTAAAAACAACAAAGCGTTCTGGAACCTGGTGTACGGAGGATTGAAAGCCGAAAACCAACTAACTCTACCCCCAATTGCAGAATCCAAATGGTCCCAATACTTCACATCTGTATTTAACAATCTACACAGTGAACTCAAAGGAAATGAGACCACTAAAAATAAAATCAATAAACTCCAGGAGTGGCCAAGGGTAGAAGAAGAGGAAATTAGAGAGATAGTTAAAAATTTCAAATCGGGGAAATCTCCTGGGCCAGATGGTCTACCAATAGAATTATTCAAGACCTATATAGATTGGTGGGCAGAACCCTTAGCTCAATTGTTTACTCTCATAGATAAATATGGGATCATACCTGAGATATGGTTAAGATCAATAATTATCCCAATCTTTAAAAACGGTGACCCAAAAGAACCAAGGAATTACAGACCGATAAGCCTATTATCAGTGATAGGGAAAATCTACGCCAAGCACCTTTTATCTAAACTTCTTACCTGGATGAAAAATCTAAATTTACCAGGGAAAGAACAAATAGGTTTCTCCAAAGGTTGCTCTACATTAGACCACTGCCTTATACTTATGCATTTGGTTGAAAAATATAGATCCCAAAGGCAATCTAAGATATATGCTGCTTTTGTAGACTTTCGTGGTGCATTCGACTCAATTGACCGCCCAAAGCTGTGGAGGAAACTCGCAGAATTAAAAATTGATCAACGCTTATTGATTCTAATACAAAATCTATACTCTTCCAATACCTGTCAAGTCAAACTTAACACCAAAGGTCACCTTTCATCAGACATCCCAAACTCGAAAGGGGTAAAACAAGGGTGTATTCTCGCTCCCTTTCTATTTAATTTATTTTTATCAGACTTGCCAGATCACCTCCAAAAAATAGAATCACATGCCCCTAAACTTAATCAGAAACCAGTTCCTCTCTTATTATACGCAGACGATGCTGTCCTACTATCATTAACGAGCTTGGGTCTGAAACGTCTTATATCTTCTCTGATCCTTTACTGCGAATGTAACAAACTCTCTATAAATTATGAGAAGACAAAAATTTTGGTCTTCTCGAATGGTTGGAAATTAGAGAAATGGAAAATAAGAGGGCAAGAAATCCAACAAGTGAAAATCTATAGGTATCTGGGAATCTTATTCCAGAGCAATTTAGGGTGGGCAAATCATCGCACAAATGCCATAAAACAGGCAAAGTGTACCTCATCAGCAGTTGCCCGTTTTTATTATCAGAAAGGTAATCAATTTATTCCTGCGGCCAATCAGATATTTCAAACAAAAGTGCAATCCCAGATATTCTATGGAATCCCGCTATGGGTCCAAGCATATAACAGTGATTTAAAAAAGATTCACTCCAGCTTTCTGAGACGTATTCTTGGACTCCCAGCTGTGATCAAATATGAAACAATGTGTGCAGAAATAGGCATACATACAATGGAATATTGGGCATGGTCCACCTCAATAAAGTACTGGTTACGCTGCCATTTTCGCTGCCCTCCATCAAGTCTGCTCGCTGATTTGCTCAAAGACTCCTATAAATCAAGATGGTATCAGTACCTCGAAAAAAAGATTGAATCTTTAGGCATCGAGCTGGAGCCCCTGTACAACTCTAATGAGCAATACATTTTCCATAATATCCTAACTAGACTAAAGGATGTCGAGAGACAAAATATTATGGCAGCTGTAAACAAAATTTGCTCCCCCATATTCTATGATTTAAATATCCTAGACAGCAGAGCCAATTACGTCACTAAATTAATAATCCCAGCCCAACGTAGGGCTTTTATGCTGGCCCGTTTGAATGTTTTTCCCTCAGCATTTGTCAGGGGAAGATATCAAAACATTCCTAGAAACAAGAGATTCTGCAGATGTTCTATGAATGTCCCGGACACTGTAGAGCATATTCTCTTTCATTGCCCATTGTACAGTATCCCACGTCAACGCGTGCTGTCCCCTCTTTTGGGTGGTCTGGAACCCCAGCAAGGTGAATGTGTGGGATTCTGCCTATCCGACGTCGACCAAAGGGTAACGGCGGGGGTAGCCGAGTTTTTGGCAGCAGTCCTCCAAGGAGCAGGTTAACAACGAAAACCACTGATTTTATATGTATATATATATATATATATGTATGTAGCCAACTGCTGCCTTTTATATATATTTCAAAGCTTTTATATGTTATTTCCTCTTTTATGGTTTTATTTGCACAATGCCTAATAAAGGTTTGATAAGTAAGTAAGTCTTGGGGAGAGGCCACAGTTCAGTGGCAGCACTCATGCTTTGCATCTCCAATACTTTTGAATTAAGTAACAAGTGATAGGAAAGACTCTGGAGAACTGCTGCCAGTCAGACAATACTGGGCTAAATTGACTCAGTGTAAGGCATCTTCCTATATAAATAGAGACCTAGATGCATGCAGAGCATGTACATTGCTGTGCTATGTCCCCACAGAGATACTGAAAAAAATTCTGCTGTAATTGCTGTATTTGCTACCATCCATATCCATGATTCTCTGTTTCACACATTTGTCCACACAAACATAAAGGTAAAGGTAAAGGGACCCCTGACCATTAGGTCCAGTCGTGGCCGACTTTGGGATTGCGGCGCTCATCTCGCTTTATTGGCCGAGGGAGCTGGTGTACAGCCTCCGAGTCATGTGGCCAGCATGACGAACCAGAGCAGCACATGGAAACGCCGTTTACCTTCCCGCTGGAGTGGTACCTATTTATCTACTTGCACTTTGAGGTGCTTTCAAACTGCTAGGTTGGCAGGAGCTGTTCAGGGAAGTTTTTAACGTGTGATATTTTATTGTATTTTTGGTTTTTATGGAAGCCGCCAGAGTGGCTGGGGAGGCCCAGTCAGATGGGCGGGGTATAAATAATAAATTATTATTATTATTATTATTAGCTGGGACCGAGCAATGGGAGCTCACCCCGTTGCGGGGATTCGAACCATCGACCTTCTGATCGGCAAGCCCTAGCCTCAGTGGTTTAACACACAGCGCCACCCGCGTCCCTCCACACAAACATGCTTCAGACCAATTAGCAGTGTTCATATGGAGAAAACTCATACTGTATAATCCAACCCCTGAACTATCCAATGATATTTCAAACACATGCTTACTATTTTTCACAAGACAGTAATATGCCTTTCACATTTAATTTACATCTATTCAACAAATACAACAAAATACCACTGACAAGCTGATTTGTTACACATAGGCTGAACAATTTGACTGATCTGAGGACTTGGTTGATAGTCAGTCAGTCAGTCAGTCAGTCTGTCTGTCTGTCTGTCTCTCTCTCTCTCCAGATTTTTGTGTTGTTTTGCATTTTGTTTGTTTGTTTGTTCCATTTTGTTTTAAAGCTTATCATCAATAGACTTGGCCTTTTGTAAGTGGACAAGTCGCTTGAGTGTGCCCAGAGTTATAATGGCTTGAGTGACAGCAAAGCCAGATAAACACAAGCACATAACAGACACAGGAACAATCTGGGTATTCATTTTGTCCATTCAACCGGCTTGAAAGAATTTGCCAGTCAAGGGCACAACACTTTGGGCTAATTTGCTCAGGCGAAGCCACTGCCAGCATGGATGGGGTTGCAGAGGCATTAGTGGTGCTGGGGAGGGGAGTCGTCACAGTCTCATTTCAGCAGATTCATTATTCACACTTTTTTCGGAGCATACAGAAAACTAAATGCTCTTGAGCTCCATTTTATACAGGGATCCACTGTTCTAGGGAATAGTTAGATCAGTTTTTAAACAAACGATAACACTTTTGCTGAATGTTCTCATCAAAACAAGTTTCTAAACTGAAGGAAGTGTAGTAGTTTTTTTAAGTGTGATTTAAAAACAAACAAAAAACCTTTGCCTTTCCACGAAAAAAAGACTCCAAAGCAACTTCAGAGACGAATAAACTTACAAAATACATGTATGTATACAGATGCAGGAGGAATTAGGTTGATAACTGAATGCAAACCTACCTAATTCACACTTCCCAAAACAATACACAAACTGAAATACAGTTGTCCTTGTAAGTCACACATCATTAAATCTGTGGTTCAGTTCTGCAACCAAATAATGGGTACAAAATCTCTACTTACAGGGAACCAGGCAGAGGGCCTTCTCGGTAGTGGCACCCGCCCTGTGGACCGCCCTCCCATCAGATGTCAAAGAGAACAACAACAACTACCAGACTTTTAGAAGACATCTGAAGGCAGCCCTGTTTAGGGAAGCATTTAATGTTTGATGCATTACTGTATTTTAATATTTTGTTGGAAGCCACCCAGAATGGCTGGGGAAGCCCAGCCAGATGGAAGAGGTATAAATTACTATTATTATTATTATTATTATTATTATTATTATTATTATTATTAAGGCTTGTTGGAAAAAGAAAGTCTTCAGTAGTCTCCAAAAAGACAACTGAGAAAGTGCCCATCTAATATTCAAGGGGAGGACATTCCAAAGGGTAGGTGCCCGTTTTCTACATTGTGCAAAATGGACGTCTTGATAGATATGGTATCTGCAGGAGGTCCTTTTGTACCCAAAAGATAATCTTACCCCTTATATATCCAACTGATAACTGCACTCTGCAGGTGAATTATCCTGATCCCAAGCTGATCCCAAGCTGTGGCCCTATAAAAGTTAAGACTCCCAGCTCCCATCAGCCCCAGCCAGCAGGGCCAAAGGTAGTCCGACACTATCTGGCAGGCCACCACATTTTACATCCTACTTACCACAAACAAAATACACACCACACAAACATACCAATGATGGGAATATTTGTGAACATTTTATGACAGCCTAGAAGCTGAGGCAATGATTGGGACTCATGCATTGTTGGCAACATGGAAAAGCCATTTCAGCACATTGTATATATAAAACCTGAAAGGAGCTTATTTGGCAAATATTTTGGACACAGGGGTCATGCTTTGCACCATGTTTTATAAAGCAGCACTCTGATCATAGAATCGTAGAATCCCAGGTTTGGAAGGCAACATGAGGATCACATAGTCCAACCCTCTGCAATGCAAGAATATGCTGCTGTCCCATATGGGGATTGAACATGCAACCTTGATATTATCAGCAACACTCCAGCCAACTGAGCTATATATATACATATACGTATACATATACATATACGTATACATATACAGTGGACGCTCGGGTTGTGAATGTGATCTGTGCGGGATGCACATTCGCAACCTGCAGCGGCGCGTCTGCACACACACAGGTTGCGATTCGGCGCTTCTGCGCATGCGCAAAGCACGATTTAGCGCTTCTGTGCATGCACGGCCACCGAAACCTGGAAGTAACCCATTCCAGTACTTCCGGGTTTCGGCAGTCCGTAACCCGATAAAACGCAACCTGGAGCGTCTGTAACCTGAGGTATGACTGTATACACACACACACACACACACACACACACACACACACACACGTGTGTGTGTGTGTGTGTGTGTGTGTGTAATATATATATATTTTTTCAAGCCAAACAATGCACTAACATTGAAAGCGCACAGGGCTGAATGTTAAATGAAGCACTGCCTTAATAATTTCAAATATAGCTGACAGATAAAGCAACAGGAGCACAATTCCATGGGCTGATCGCATCAAAATAAATGATCTGTTGAATAACCAATCTCCTATTAATAAAAGTCAAGCACGCTGATTTGTTCCCACTAGCAGGCCAGAGAAAAAAGTTCACTTCCATTAGCTAAGTTTCATTCTCCCGCATATCCCATTTTTAAAGTTGCTTCTTGCTTCATAGATTTTGTCCAGCCATAATTGATTTAAAGAGTTCTTTTCACACACTGAAGGACATGAGCCAAATTCTCCTGTTAGTTATGGTAGCAAAACTCCAACAGCTTCACTGAAGTGTGTAACTGAGAAACACAGAAGCTGATGGTGTGTGTTTTGGTAAATAAGTGACAACTTGAAATTATCATCGCATTCTGAATTGTCCTGTTAGATATGAGAAACCTTTTACTGAACATAGGAAACTGCCTTAGACTGCTGGTCTATGTAACTCAGTATTGCCTAACACTGGCAGAGGCTCTTCAAAGTTTCAGGCAATAAGTCTTTGCTCAGCTCCACCTGGAGATGATAGGAACTGCAAAGATACAGGTTTCCCCTCAGGGTATGTACACACATACATAGCTCGAGTGTTGGCCCCCCTGTGGATGTACATTGACCTCATTTTGGCCCAGTGTACAACCTTAGAGAAATGAACCTGGGAACTACCTCTTGTCTGAAGCAAAGGTTGTTTGTACAAAATGCTGATTGCCTGGCCTTTGTGACAATTGTAAAATAAAAAACATCCTTCCATGCTCTGCAGCAGATTGGCTGGGATTTTTGAAAATTGCAAAACACATTCCTTCAACGTGGTCTGAAATATTAGTGCTGAATTTGGAGTCCAGTTCGTCTTTCCATAAAAGTTACCCTATCAGCTCCTCTAGGCAAGTATGTCTGCATGCACCCTCAATAGTGACCAGCATTTCTAGCAACTGTACCACATATTAAGTCCAAAGTTCTAGTATAGCCTCTCTCTCTATACCACCTGCTGGCTCAGTTCTACAAGGGACAACACTGAAACTATGAAGGAAGCTAGCAGCCAGGGCCAACCCTTAGATGGGTTATAAGGAAGGAGACTGGCAGGTGGGGATTGGCTAAGAGCAACTTGGTGGGGTAGTGCCCTACTTGCCTTAGTGAACCTGCCTCCACTGCTTCACTCCATATGGCATGGCCATTCGCTGGTTAATAGATGAAATATTAACATAAAGGCTGTGCTTCTTACTTGAAAGTGTTATCTTTGAAAAGCTTTGTTTACTGCTGAACTCACAACATCCTTTTCAAAAATCCTAGCTAGGGCTAGGTCCCCAAAGCCTTTTCAGGCCATTGAACTTTTTAACTAAAACACCTTTCTAATCCAATCCCAGGTTTGTGTGTGTGTTGAATAAGAACCAAGTAAGAAATGGAAAGAACAAAGGAACCCACAGGAAGTAGAATGAGCCAGTCACACTGAACTGGAAAGTACAGACAGAAAGTACAGATCTGATGACTCACAAAAGTTTCAGTACCCTAACCCTAAATTCTGCGGTATTCTCTTTATATTCTCCACCGAGGTAGATCAACAAAATGATATTGACGTGTTCACTATTATTTGACTTGGCAGATTAATTGTTCCATTTCAGAAGGACAGATACTTTGTGTTTCATGGCTTAAGGAAAATAGAGCATCATAATGGAGGATAACGAACACATTGGGATTGACTGATTGATTGATTTTAATTAAGGATGCAAAGTGTGTGCCTGAGTGAAATAAAAGAAAATACAGCTAGTTCTACTGGTTCAGTATTTTATTTTATTTTTTAAAATCACAGTATTATAGAACTGTATGATAATGAAGAAGTGAGCAGAAGTTGGATCCCAAAGTGGATGGGACCATCCCTTTCTGTCACTCCTTTCTCTGTCATCTGCCCCTCTCATTTTGACACCCCTTTCTCTCTCTACTTTTGTCTGTCTCTCTTCCTTCCCACCCACCAAACCCTTGGTGGAAGGATATATTGTTCTGTCAGAGTTCTGAACATATCACTTGCAGAATGCTTTTGAAATTAGGCTGACGGTCACATAAGTTAGTTTGAGGGCTACATGTCATTTAGGGCTATATGTTGCCCACTGTTGTCTTAAAGGTCTTTTATTCACGTTCTCCAATTTTATTGCCTGTTTGTTTGTTTAACACAGTGTTTCCCAACCTTTTTTGGGCAAAGGCACACTTGTTTCATGAAAAAAATCTCGAGGCACACCACCATTACAGCCCCGTGACGTCAGCGCGCAGCGTCACGCCGGGAGGGACATGAATTGCTAGCAAATTACATAATCACCTCCTTGAGGGCTGGCTCATCTCCTCCGAAGGCAGAACCCCATTAATTAACAGCACAGACTCACACCATAGCCAAGACGATGGGGGAAAACCTCAGTCATGCACAGTCATGCACATGTGGGGGCTAAATGAGGACGAAGACCGGGCAGAGAGCAGGGTTCAAATCACCCCACCTGGCCAGGACAATCCCTGGGTGCTCCCTTGGGCCACTCGCCTGACCCACCTCGCAGGGCTGTTGTTGCGAGGATAACACGGGGAGAACCACGCGCGCCCCCGGGAGCTCCTTGGAGGAGAAAGCGGGCGATGAATGCAATGCACGAAATATATGAGAGGCAACCAGGTTTTGCAGGTGAGGGGCCCCCGCCAGCCTCCGCTTCCAACACCCGGCGCAACGACGCCGAAGTTTCCCCCCGGGCTCGGCTCGGGGAGCAGCGCTGCTCCCCCCCGGCTCCCCTTCACCCTCCCGGCTCTCTCTGCCACCCACTGGGGACCCCCCTCACCTGCCAAGTCCGGAGCGCCGGTGGAAGTTGCATGCATGCATGCAGGGCGCCGCGTTGCCATTGCATTGCACTGCACTCCATGCAACGCCTGCACGCATGCATTGCCTTGCACGCCCGCCAAGGGGTCTCCCCGCGGTCCGATGCCTCCCCTCCGGCGCGGATGCAGCATTGCAAAAATAAAACCCCCCGACGCAGCCCTACCTGGGGGGCAGCCTCCGCCTCCGCCGCTCCGCCTCCGCGGGGATCCCCGGGCTCCATCCTTCCGCCCGATCTCCGCGGGGGCGCAGGCAGGCTGCGCGGGGTCTGAGCGGAAGAGCCCCTGCCCGCCCGGCCGCCGCCGCTGCGCTCATTCCATGGCCGGGAGAAGAGCGCTTCAAACAAAACGCCCGGCCCGCCAGGCCATGCTGGGAAACGTAGTTTGCGCACCCCGCGCGGGCGCGGAGCCCAAGGGCGAGGGGACTACGGATCCCGGCAGCCCCCACGCCGGGGACGGAGGGGGAGAGGCCGGGTGCAGGGATGGAGGGACGGGTGGGCGAGCGAGTGAGTGAGTGGCAGCCGCCAAACCTTGGCCGAGAGCCAGGAAGGGCCTCCCCGGAGGAGGAGGAGGAGGGAGGCGCAGAGCGGGAGGGAGGGAGGGAACCCCAGGGGTCATCTAGTGACGGCGCCCCAATCGAAAATTTGACTTTAAAAAAAAAAAATCGAATTTTTTAATTTTTCCCGCGGCACACCAGGCAACATCTCGCGGCACACTAGTGTGCCGCGGAACAGTGGTTGGGAAACACTGGTTTAACACTCAACCAGATTAAGAGTTCTGATGAACTCAAGTCAGAGCTTCCTCATTTGTTTGTGACTTTTAAAGCAACTCAACTTTGTGTGTTTGTGTTTTTATAAAAAGAAGCAAAGCAAGTTATAGCTTGCCTTTTTGCAAACTTGGTATTCCACTCACTACTGACATGGGTGCCAACCCACGGATAAAGATATGACCCTGAGCAGTGGCGTAGCGTGGGTTGTCAGCACCCGGGGCAAGGCAAGTAATTTGCGCCCCCTAACCCATGGATTTGCGCCCCCTAACCCATGGATTTGCGCCCCCTTACCCTAACCCCCAGATGTTGCGCCCGGTGCGGCCGGGCCCCCCTGCACCCCCCACGCTACGCCACTGACCCTGAGTGTTCTAACTCCAAGCAAAGCCTCAAGGCGAGCAAAAATATAAGGCACTTCCTTTCCCTATACGACAGGCAGGGTTGCCAATGTTGCTCCCATGGGCACACATGTGCCCACAGAGGCCTTCCTTTCCTGGTGCTTAAGAATGTAAAGAGAATATAAGATGAGCCAGCTGTCTCAGGGCCAGTGGCCCATCTAGTCCAACATCCTGTTCTCAGTGCCCAACCAGATGCCTGTGGAAAAAACACACACAAGCACTAAAGCACTCTCCGCCCCCCCCCCCGCAGCTTCCAGCAAGTGGTATTCAGAAGTGGTATTCAGTGTTTTTAAGCATTCCCTCATACATACCAAGCATCCCTGGACTCCCACAAAGAAAGGAGGAGTAATAAACTGTGGCAGCACTTCATGCAAGGTAGTTGGCTTCTTTCTTTAATCAATCCGAATGCACCAAGTGTGACTCCTACTTTCATTCATTCTGTTGATGAGCATTACCTTCACATCACAACCCAACAGTATTGGCAATGTGTCTGTCTCTTGCTGTCTCTCACCCACCCACCCAATGGCGTGCAAAACTTTATAAGACAATGGAACTGCTTTATTTGGTCTTATGTACTAAATGCCGAGAGATGCGGAGATGGGAACAGTAAGATTATCCCTCCCCCTTTGTTTTTAATGGAATGAATTCACGTCTCTGCAGACACCAAGTAAAAATAACACACATTTATTCCAACACACACTGGCATCAGTCAGCATGGTCTGATGGAACTTGTAGTCCAAAACGTTGGGAAGAAACAAGGTTGGGGAAGAATGTTCTAAAGGGGCAGGAGCAGGCAGTTACATGTGCTGACTTGTTGAACTGTCGCAGATAATACGTTTTTGCATTTTATTGCCATCTAACTCCACCTTTCACAGTTCCCCCACATTTACTTGCCATTAATAGATAACACTTTGTGCATCTGATGAAATGAACTCTATGCCATCAAAACTTTTATGCCATACAAAGCATACTAATCTGTAAATGTGTGTGTGTTTCTTTATTACAGAGCTACTTCTCCAGACTCTCTGACTGTTTGATCTGGAGGCCTGACTGTTTGATCTAGTTGTGGGGGACATTGAATGATGTATCGGATTACATGTTACCTGGGATATCTGCAATTGGGTCTTCCAGCATTTTCTTCCTGCAGTCCCCTACCTATTTCCTCAGAAATCTGCCCTAGGAAATTAAATGGGGCCCTTATTCCTGAGTAGATGTGTATAGAATTCCAGCCTCAAAAACACTTACAGATAATGTAGGAATGACCTGGGCATGTGTTGCTGGTGGAGATTCCCCTCTATACCAGTGGTTCCTAAACTCCGCCCTCCATAGACCACTTAATGTGCTATATGCTGTATTATTTTTAGCTGCATTTTTACAAACATGTCACAGACCATCTGGATGAAGTTCACACATGACAGCTTGGGAGCCCCTGCCCTATTCTATTTTCCCATTACAGATCCCCCAAGACATGATAAAGAAGGGTCATGTATCTATCTTCCCCTACCCCCATGCCAATCAACGGCTAATAGCAGTTTTGGGGAGGTGAAATTTCAAATGAAGAAATATCACAGGCGAAACCATTGCCCAGTGCTGCAGATGTAATGGGTAGACTAGCCCAGACTATATCATAGTTGGGTATTACATTTGTTATGAACGTTGTGGTTGTGTTTGCATGGGAAACTACATTGTTTAGCATTACGTGGATGAAACTTAGCAATCCTGAGCAAAGTGTTAGGTTTACATACTTCCAGTTTCCTCGAATTTTGACTTAGCATTACATATGGACCAAGAATCTTGCTTTAAAACGTTGTGGCAGTGAACAAATGTTGAGAAATTGAAGTAAGGAGTAGATGGGAAGTCAGGTATATAGAAAAAGACCATTTTTATTTAAAGATTTTGAGATTATGATTTGATGTGATAATTTACTTTTTGACCTTATGTTTATGGATATTTGTTTTTTCCTTTTTGGTGTATGTTAAGGTGAAAATAAAAAAAGATAAAAAAGAATCTTGCTTTAAAACAAAACTCTAGCCAATTTCAAAACAAGTCAACTTCAAACCAGGAAGTTGGCTTATTAAACTAGCCAGTTTGTTTTACAAGATTCAAGGAAACAGAAAGGAATGTCAGCAGCTATCCTCCCCTTGGCTGTGTGGGAGAAGGGAGTATGCAAGCCTGATACCTTTGCTTCTAGAGGCTTGTAGCACTAAACCATGGCTTACTGTTACATGTAAACCAGCTCACTTAGTTAGACCACCATTAAGTCTATATAATTTATTAGAGACGGCTTGATTTGGGTTCCCCAGGGTACCAGGCAAGGTCCTTCTGAGCCTTGCAATCTAAGGCCCATTAAGGGGAAATGCAACAGACTGCACTTGGTACTTTCTGCATGCAAAACATATTCTCTACCACTTAACTTTGTTTCAATGGAAAGAGTTTCCCCTATATAAAAAACAAAGAGCTATGATGATAATTAAATATTTATTCAGCACCCACAGTGTAGCAGGCTCTGTAACTCACAAGACGTCCAGTGAGACCTCTACAGAATCAAACAGTGATTTCTACACCTCAACTCTCACATACAGTGAAAAAAGACATATGAATTGGACTCAACCCTTTATTAATTAAACAGTCTTGTTACACATTATTTGCAAGCATATTTTGTGGAAATATCCATTCTCAGCTAATGTTACCAGACCTGCTTGGAAGGCTAATGTTATTTTGGAAGAATATTTACCTTCTCAGTAATAGAAAACCTAATACCTAAGAAATATTTTCCACCTGCAGCTATCTGTCAACCATCCCACACAAGCTTTGAAAGCTTTCCACTATCTGTCAAAGCACAGGTTTTGATGCAATAAAGACTATAATTATTGAGCATTTATGGGAAATAATATTTTCCCTCTGGTACGTGTTATAACGATTGTTAACATGTGAGTATGAATGCTAATGTTAAAAAAAAAAAAATCCAAAACAGCCAACCTATATGCATCTAAAAATGGAAGAGACCTTTTTTGAATACTGATTGAAAGAACAAAATAATAAAAGAGGTAGACTTGATTGAGAGCCTAGCTTGAAAAGCAAGTGTCAATCAGATGGTGGTTTTGTGTGAGTGTGTGCACGCCTTAATAATGAAAACAACTTTGATTTGAAGCAGAGCTTTGAAACAAAGCAGGCAATTAAGTTCCTGGATATAAACAGCACATCTTTTGTTTTGTGGGGGATGATCCTTTTGCGACCAAAATACCAGCCTACCAGATTCATGAAGTAAACAATACAAAGCATGCATCCAAACAGCTCCATAAAAGCCATCCCAACAGATGGTTCAGGCCTATTGAATTACAGTATCAACATTTCACTAAAAGTTTTGTTTTGTAGGTATGGAAATCCAGGCAAAGGAAAAGCTAAAGAATTGAAGGGAGATCTTTGATAGGCAATTTGTAATTTCGGACTCAGCTAGACTGGTAAAAAAGAAAGAAAGCAATTTATATGCATTGTTTATGCAATATAACACTGTGCCACCAGATGGTGACGTGGAGTCCTTTTTCTCTCTACCTGTTTTCCCTGTTTAAATTTACAACGCTTTAAACCGAAATGCTACTTTGATGTGTCTAGACCCAGCCTTCCTCTACATAATTACCAGAGCTATTGCAGAAGGAGCCCTTTTCACATACTCACATACTGAGGAAAGCACTGAAAGAACGGATCTGTTGCAGAAATGAATCATATTTATAAAATAAAATAGAAACATCTCATTTAAAGATATAGGTTTAAGAGGGGGTTTAAAAAGGAACATTTAAGATGGAAAGTGTTAAGTGTTTGATCACAGAGTTAATCAAACTGGATTATTATTAATACTATTATTATATTATTACCTGCCCTTCACCAGCAGGTCTCAGGGTGTGAAGAACTTGCAGCAAGAAGACTTTGTGGTCAGTTGTACTGACAGCCACCAAGTGCCATTCCAGGTTTTCAGACCCTACCCTGAGATGTTGGAGATTAAAACTAGGACTTCCTTCATGCAAAGCAGATGCTCCACCAATGAGCTACAACCATTTCCCAATCAGTGTCTGAACAGTGCGGCTATACATTTTAAATTAGTGACTTGGTTGGGGGGGGGAACATTTGGGCTCCACTTCAGGGAGTAAAATGTATTAGTCTGACATTGTAACTATGGCCCTAGAAGCAGCTAGAGCTCTAGCAAACCTTGAAAATCCCATGTGGCCAACTCCTTAAAAACAACCAACGGGACTAGCATTTATCTAAATAATTTCAGCAGAATATTTGTTTGCAGTGTACTGCCAAAAACATTTCACTAGATTTGGTCCATTTCCGGGCCAATTCTTAATATTTATAAATTGTATGTGTTGATTCACCAAGTTTCAGGATTGGGCCATGAAGGATCTTAACTGGACAAGAGCTGTTGTAAGCGTCACAGCTCTCTGCTGTAAGTTATGCTCCTTTTCAAGTAAGTCTGAAAACACTCAACATTTCCTTTTGAACCAAGAGATAACAAATGTTAAGTCTTCTGCATAGCACACAAGTTTCTTCTATAGTAACTGCTTGCTGGGTCACAAGCTTTAGGGCTCATGATAACGTTTCCACAGGAAGGAATGGGGCGGATGAGGTTAGTGGGGCATTAAAGTTTTTCTGATAATTAGAAGTCCAACTGAGGAAATAGCAAAATATACAAAAATGAACAGCAGCACTGATGGGTAAATGGTGTGGTTTCTGGGCTGTACATTCTGGATATTATTAGAGCTCATGGTTAACATGATGGATTTGATCATCTGAGAGCTGTAAGCTTTTGTTTAAAAATGGGGTTCCCTCTCAGTGGACAATAAAAAATAAAAGATGGGTTCATACATCCATGGTAATGTGCTAATGTACTCTATATGACAAAATGCCATAATATATAATTGTAGAGACACTGGTGTCATAGCCAGCACACAACCATACTTGAGGATGTCATCAAGGACTGGCTGGATGATGCTTTTACTGACTCAAAGGTGTGGTGGAGGACCACAGGGCACCATGACCCACCTACCCTTCATGCCACTGGTGGCTGATGGCCATTGGGACTGACAGGGTGGAAAGCAGTGAGCCCAGTCAGTGGGGCTAGAGCCAAGAACAAGCAGAGCCAACTAATTCTAGTTTTGTTCCACCCTTCTCCTTGCCGAGTTCTACAAGGACAACACTGAAATTGAAGAGGAAGAGGAGGAGGAGGAAGCTGACAAGCAGTCTCACTCCCTGAACTTGAAAGTAAGAAGGTAGGCAGGTTCTGCTTGTGGGCTTCTCACAAGCATCTGCTTGGCCACTGTGAGAAGGGGATATGGGACTAGATGGGTCACTGGCCTGATCCAGTGGGCTGTTCTTATGGGAGAGGGATGCTAAGCTCCAAGTAGAGGACAGCGCCTTTCAGGCCTTCCAAGTCTCAGGGAAGGAGTGGTGCCTGGAAGAGGTGATCTGTCCCTTTCAGGATAAAAAGTGATCAGTTCATCATCAGAGCAACTTGCTCATTTCTGTCTGACTTCTGCTTGGAGTCAGGGCAGGACAAGAATAATGCATGTCTTCCGAGCAATTTGGATTAAAAATGGGTTAAAATTATGAAAGTAACATACAAACAATGGGCTAGTGTGGCATAGTGAGTAGAGGGTTGGACTGAGACCTGGATTTAAATTTCTGCTCACCTGTGAAGTTCACTGAGTGACTTCAGTGGGACACAGTCACTGCCTTTCTTATTCTTCCTTATGACACAGGGTTGTTGTGAGGATAAAATAGGGGGAAAGCCCCATGTACAACTTGTAGACTATGAAGAGTATAAAGGGTAGGCTGCCAAGGTGATAAACAGATGAAGAAGGTGCAATCAGTAAACAAATGAAGAGCTTCTTATATCACTTCAAAGAGAAGGCTTTTTACTAGAGTCATTTCAAACATTCAGTATCACACATTCAATGCTGTTGTGGTTGAATAATAAGAATACTGTATGAATAAGAAGCCACTTTTGCAGAGTGCTTCTGAGACGCTCAATACTTTTTACATTGGTGATTTGCAACTTCTGCCCTGTAATGTAAATCAGTATTATTATTCCTCATATTGCAGGTGATGGGTCTGAGGCTGAGGCAGCAGCTTGCTTGAGACCATCTAGTAAGATAATAAACAGGTGAGATTCAAACTGCAGTCTTATTGAAACAGGAAAGCCCACAGTGTTCCTCATGAACTTTCATTGTGATCTGTTAGCATGTGTAAACCTGCCTATGGTCTGTAGGATTTCACCTGTACAAACGCGAACTAAAATGTTAAAGAAATTGCATGCAGGGTATGGGTGTGAGTGTTTGAAACCCCTTCCTGTTCCCAGGAGAAAACAGGCCCAGAGCAGAGTGGAAGTGTCAAAATGGCATGGACTGCAGAACATCAAACCTCTTTGCAGTCCTAGAGCTTGAAATGATTATTATTCTATGGGATGCAGTTCAGCTGCATGATCCATGTCAATGCTATAATGGGCAAAGCCCTCTGGAATTAATATCTGATGAAGAAATAAACCTGTTAACGGGATAGATTTACAGTATTCAAATTACTATTGATCTCTTCAGCAGCACAACTAATAAAATCCTTCCTTGCACAACCTTCCACCTTGCGCATGCTTAAGCAAATTATCTTTAAATAAACAAGGGGGTAGCCACCTCAGGAAAAAATTAAACTATAAATTACAGGATGCTCTCCCTCCCCCACCCAGCCCCAGAGAGCAAAACTGAGTTCAAACTTTAATAACAGGATAGAAGTATAGCAATTGCTTTTGATAAATGAAAGCAAAGTTTGACCAAAGTGTCTCATGATCAAACCAGGAGGCTTCTGAAAAGACAGGATAATTTTGCTCTCCTAGCATCACAGATAGAAAAAAAAAAAAATTACAAACAGTCCACATTTCCTGATTCTATTTGGGCACCATCATATGCAGGGCATACTAGAGGCTGGGAGAGATACTCTATCCCCAAATAACTATGGTGCCCAGTCTGATTCTTTGCACCGGTTGCTCACATGGTCAATAAGTGTCATTTTGGTATCACTGAAGTTTAACAGTCTTGTACATGCAGAGCAAACACACTCCTACCCCACTGTTAGCATCTGATGAAACTGTCTGCCCTATACAAAAGTTCATACTCTCAAAACCAGTTAGTCTTTTCTAAATCTTTCCCTAAATAATCAACCGCTTGCTACAACAGACTTACAGTGATACCTCAGGTTACATATGCTTCATGTTACATACTCCGCTAACCCAGAAATAGTGCTTCAGGTTAAGAACTTTGCTTCAGGATAAGAACAGAAATCGTGCTCCGGTGGTGCGGCGGCAACAGGAGGCCTCATTAGCTAAAGTAGTGCTTCAGGTTAAGAACAGTTTCAGGTTAAGAACGGACCTCCAGAACGAATTAAGTTCTTAACCCGAGGGCCACTGTATTTATTTATTGCATTTCTATCCCACCCATTTCTCTAAGGAGCTCACGGTAACAAACATGGTTTCCCCCCCCCCCCTCAATTAATGCCTACAACAACCTTGTAAGGAAGGTCAGGCTAAAAGGCAGCGACTGCCTCAGGGTCACTAGCGAGCTTCATTACTGAGTGTGGATATGAACCCCGGTCTCCCTAATCCTAGTCCGACACAATAACCACTGCACCACACTGGCTCTTGGCTAGATATGGTGGTTTTTAAACTCCTCTTCTGGAAGAGGCAACTATTGAATGATCACAACAAACAACATGAATAAATACAGCCATCAGTGAGTTCAAAAGCAAGCATGTGTCAGCTAACATTGCGATTGTGATTATATCACTTTGCATACAGAAACCTCTGGTGGCGTGTGAAAAATTATTGAACAAGACGGATCATATTCAACAACAGAAATTACAAGGAACATCACAATTCAATGGTTTGCTGAGCTTTCGTCGGTGGTGGGTTTTTTTTAAAGAGTGACTTTAATTAGACATGTGACTGACAGATTTTTATGGAGATAGACACAGGATACATTAGTAGAAGACAAAAGGGGAGGGGAGGAGAAAAGCCACCATTAAGCTACAACTGCAGGCAAAACTGACTGAGAGCAAACATGATTGTGCAAGCTTTGCTTACACTAATAAGTGCTCACTCATAAAAGCAGGCATTAAGGGCTTTGTTTTTGTTATTTACCACTCTGATAATGCTGTTCGTTACTCCAGGACTACTGCTTACACACCCCTCCTCTTCACTGCCCCCACCCCTGTGTCTCTCTCTCCCCCCAAGTCAGGTTTAAATAGAACTTCTTTTAAAAGTGCAAATCACATCATTGTCAGTGGAATGAAAAGCACAAACGTCATTTTATTTTGTAATAACATGAAAGAAGATGGGGGGATTCAGAGAGTCACTTAATAAAACTACTTGTAAATCAGTTCACTGGGAAGTGGCTGCAAAGTTGCTGTGCAGTGGCGCATATCTCACCTGGGAGCAGGACCACATTTACTATTATGCTAACTATGCTTCAGAGCAGGGCCCCTAGTGTGATGCAATTATGGTGGAGTTTCCCCACCTTCTTTGCTCTGTATGGGGTCACTTCTTCCTTGGCACCACCACTGCTCTCAATTTGCTTGCCTTCTCACTTTGGGTCCAGTCCAAAACAGCTGCCCAGAGGGAGAGTGCGAGGCAAATGAATAATAAATAAATGGGTCCTGCTCCATCACTTTGCTCTTGTCGTTTGCGTGCTCAGACAGTGCAGGTGAACAGGCAGCAACAGAAAGGAGGAGGAGGAGCAGAAAGGATAGGAGGCTCAGTGGGAGGGATTGGTAGTAAACCCCTTTATGGATGCAGCCTTTGACAGGTTTCCAATGATGCTGACTCTGGACATCAGCCCTTGAAGAAGGGGCCAAGTAATAAGAGCAGCATGCATGATATCATGGGAAAGGTCACCTTTCAGAATGCAGAGGTCAAGCCCATCCAATCACAAGTATGCATTAATCTGGAGACACTTGCAGGAAGCCAGAGTAGTCCCCCTCCTGTTCAACCCGCAATGGCTTAACTTTTCATCTTAGGATGGCTCTGTTGCCTCCACTTGGCTAGGCCATATACTACAAATTCAGCAGCAGTCAGTCAGCTGACCATTGATAAATTCTGGAAGATCCAGGACAGGCAAAAGAAGGTACTCCACACAGTGCATAGTTAAATTCCACTCCCACAAGATGTAGTGAAGGCTACCAACTTGCATGGCTTTATAAAAGGATTAGACAAATTCACAGAGGACAGCCTTATCAGTGACTATCAGCCCTGATGGCTCTGTTCTGCCTCCACTGCCTGAGGCTGTATGCCTCTGAATTCCAATTGCTGGGAATCACAGATGGGCAGGGTGCTGTTGCACTCAGGTCCTGCTTTTGGGCTTCCCATAGACAAGGAGCTGGCCACGGTGAGAACTTTTATGGGCCATTAGCCTGATCCAGCAGGGCTCTCCTTATGGTCGCATGCCCAAAGTGAACTAGCCACACTGGACTTTCCTGTTCTTAATTTCTTTCCTGAGTCATTATGGACCCCTTCTCCCAACCATTCTTTTAAAATAAATACAAGGGTGAATTAATTAGAGGCAGCAGCACTTATTAGATGCTGGATACAGTATGTGAGAGAGGTGGGGAGGGGTCCTTAAGGCAGATGGGGAGGCACCATAAAAGTTTTTGCTGGCTTGCTTTTATTAGGCTTTGAAGCGCAGTGAGACTAAGAGGTTAGGGAAAATCTGCTATAAGGCTGCTGCCGTGTGGGATAAAATGCATATATATTAAAGAAAATCCTTCTCTTTTGAAAGGGGAGGGAGAGAAAAACACGTAGCAAGTGCAGTCTTTTAGCCGAGAAGATTTCCTCTGAAAGGGAAAGCAATGAGGCTAGGAGAGGAATAAATGTTGTAGAAATGACAATCGCTCTTCAGTCAGGGCCCGTGACTGCTCTCACTGCTGATAAGATCCAGCATGTGTCAGTTGTCAAGTGTCTCTTGTCACACTTCAATGTGAACTTTATAGCAAAAGGGGGACAAGAGGCAGTGAAGGGGAAAATGGCACGGCTCAGAAGGACTTGTGCACTCAGTGTGACTCCATTTCAATTTTATATTCCAGAGGACTTTGTAGGTGATCCCGTGAATGCAATTATTCTCACCTAATAAAAGCAACATATGCTAAGACAATTAAAAGATTTTATTATGCACCCATTCATTGTGTTTTATTTTAGACAGCAGGGTGGCAGTGATGGGGCGGAAGGCTCTTTAGAACCAAGACACCAGCAAAGCAGAAATGGCCTATAATCAGGCCAGAACAGGGGGAGGGGCAAGGGCCTACAATTCTAAGGGGGTCTACTCCGAGTCCTGGTAGAGGCAAAGGTAAAGATTATTAAAATGGGACCTACATTTCCCATCTGGTCTGGGCCTATTACTAGCTTTGCATGGCCCTGCCTATAACTTGATAGAAGGATGGATGGATGGGCCAACAGAGAGACAGACAGCATGACCGGGGAAGACTAAGTTGACCCCATCCATTGGCCAGAGAAGGAAGAGTTTCAGGAACCATGCTCCCATGTTCGTCCATACTAGAAAGAACACTTGGCTCCAACTCTCAGTTGCCCTCCGGATTCACACTGGCCTCTGCCACCAGCCAGGAAGAATGGTATGACACCCACTGGCCAGTGAACAAGCAGCTTGCTCCAATGCTTGCTTTCCCCTCTCCTCCCCTCCCCTTCCCCAACCACTGGGTGAGGCTGATAGGTCTTGGATCCAACAACATCTGGAGTAGAATGCTGTTTCAAAGGCTACATAGGAAACCTAGTGCATGACATCAACACAACTTCACTGCAAGCTGGTTCACTTGTAACACTAAGCCAAACCAGGACTTAACCTGAGCGTGCAAGGGTGAGGGTAGCCAGGGAGATGACATTTCTGTGCTGCTCCTCTAGTCCTCCTCCGGCTACACTGCATTGAGCTAAGCCATGGTTTGGCATAATGTGTCGTTTAAACCAGATTTGTCTCTCATCAGGAAAACCCACAGACAAACATTGTTTGTCTGGAGTGAGACAAGCAATGAACCCAGAAACCATGGCAGGTTTCTAATAGAATTGGAGGAGGAGTAAAGCAGCTGTGATCCTTTCTGGGAGTCCACATGCTCGTGCTGAGCCATAATTTGGCTTAGCATTATGTGTGAACCAGTTCAACAATGTTCAGTTGGCATTGCTAGCCAATATGCAATGTTCAGTTGGCATATCCTAGCCAATATGCCAGTTGCAGTTATTTAGAATTGGATTGCCCAGGTGCTCTGCTGTTAGCCAATGTGGATAATTTTTCTTTCCTGAAACCATAATACTTTCTAACAGCTAGTCGTCTTACAGTGCAAAGATCGTCTGATTTTACAGCTGGAGCCTTGCCAAACCCATTTGAGGTCCAAATCTATATGTATATAAAAGGCAGGAAGCAGTTTTAAAAGGAAATGCTAACGAGCTTCCTGGGATTTCAGATTTTTAAGGCCCTTGTGATTGAATTTATTTCAATAATTCTTTCCGTAAGGAACGTGAAAATTGGACATGTCTCTCAGGCACCAGGCAATGTAGCACAAAAGAGGAAGATTCCAGCAAAGAGGGTTATTGCCATCATTACGAATGTGGTAGAACATTGGAAACTCGTCAGAAAAAAAGAGAAAGCTATACAATGCTATAACGGCAATGATATCAATATGCTGTGGGAGGAAAAAGCTATAATATCTGCAGCTAGTTAGGATTTCTGGTTACAGAAGCACTATAAATATTATCTAAAGGCAAATGTGCTTCTACTAAATTTAATTCAGTCTCTAATATCTGGCCAAGCATTTGGACTTTTTCCCAGTCTAAAAGAAAATGAATATTATTATTAATAATAGTAACTGCTGATCATATCATAGCATACAGCCACTGCATGCTATAGTAGAAAATGCAAATATCCTATCCAGCCAGGAAAAACCTTCTGTTTGGGCAGGGAATGAGGTGAATTTGTGTAATACCACATTGTTCATAGGAAGTTGTAGCTCTAAATATCTTCATACAACAATATAAAGCAATTTGTGGAGTTGTACAATTGACCTAAGTTTGTGTGTCTCAAAATCAGAATGAAACCTAGCAGTTTCTAATGTTCCTTTGCCCCTTACTAGACAAAATGTCAAAGGCTTCCAAAGTAGTAATGAATGAGCAAATACGAGAAACTAATGAATTAACGGTGTACATTCAGGGCCTTACTATCAACCTTAATATTGCTGGATGATAATAATAGTGATTATGATGATACAAATAACCACCCTATTTCACAGTAATTTCCCTCACCAGAAGTGTAACTTCGAATGGATTTATGTCAGATCTGAAAGGCGATTCACAATTCAATATGAAATGAGCAATGAAGGACAATACAATAGTGAAGTTTTCATCTCTCACTTTGGCCCCATCTCCACTACATATTGTTATGAGTTTGGGGTGGGGAAAGTAGGCTGTATGCAGAAACCCTTCTAACTCCTTGATCCAGCATTAAAATATAAGCTAGGCAGGCTTCCTGTGCTGTGGTGATAGCCTGGGTGATGGGCGATTAAGGGAAACAAAGGACAGCAGATCTGTGTGAGATGGCAAATGGGTGCCCAACCACACAACTGACTGGTAGTTTAAAAAGGACAAAGGCAAGAGTTGAGAGTTTGCAGTGATGTGACCTGGAAGTAAAGCAGCAAGCTGAAGAGACAGTCAGAAAAAACATGTGAGAGCAATGTTTAATTTCTGTTTGAGTCCAAGGCTGTGGCTATAGGAGAAACAAGACCCTTTAGTGGTGTTAATGCTGTGAACCCCTCCATCATAGGTTCAAGTAGATATGCAGTGCTTTTTTCTAAAAAAATGTTTAGGGGTACTCTCATTTTCCTACTCATATTGAAATACTGCCCCTCAATGAGGCCAAACTTAGATTCACAAAATGTTTAGGGGTATGTGTACCCCTGCGTCCCCCTGGAAAAAAACCACTGTATATATGTGTAAATAACCATATGTCATAAAGACAGTCACCACTGTGCCTCATTTCCAAAAGGAAGCACAAACCCCGTGTAAGTGCCTGGGACCCCTGGAATCTTGCACTGCTTGGAGATGGGATGGTGTGCAACACTGGTGTCTGAAGCGGGCTTGGTGTTTCCTGGAGGAAGGCCTGTGAGCAAGGTGTGCCTGAGTCGAAATGGAGGGAAGAACAGCAACACTCATTGAGTGGCTTGAGAGAATGAAGCAGCAACAAAGCTGGCAGCAGTGCTGGCAGCTGGATAAAATGGAATGGCTGCTGGCAGAGTGGCTGGCTGAAAACTTCTGTGGAGAGGAAAGCAGGACATCCTTGCTGGATGAAACGCAACAGGTTGAAAGTGATCCAGGAACCTAGCTGCAAGGCACCCAAAAGGAAGGGGTGGTCAAACAGATCCAGAGGGGCATGCAACAATGTTTAAATTACTAGTATGCCACTTTAAAGCAGCCATGCCCCCCCCACCCAAAAAAAAAAAGAACCCTGGGAACTGTAGTTTATTAACAGCACTAAGCGTTGTTAAAAGATCCCCTATTCCCCTCACAGAGCTACAATTCCAAGAGTAGTACTCTGAGGATAGAGGTCTCCTGACAACTCCCAGCACTCTTAACAAAGTACAGTTCTCCAGATTCTTTGGGAGAAGCCATGGCTGTTAAAGTGGCTTTAAATGTGTAGTACTGATGGGCCCTTTATCTCACCAACATCTCTGAAAATTTAAAAGTGACCAAATATCACTTTCCTCTTTCTGTTCCTGTGCTTCTGTTTTGCAAGCTAAAATGAATTTGTTTTCACCAACAAAAAATCAGCAGCAAAATAAAGCCAAGCACCTCTCTCATTTGAGCATTATGGTGGAATTTAAAGGTAGCATTTTGTGTTGTTGTCACTAAACAGCCTTTTGCAAAATAGGGGTGGGTGTGTATGAATTATTGTACCTGAAATGTAGATAGTTATAAAAATGGCATTAATTTGCTTAGACCGAGAGATTTTCACTGGAGAGCAACTAGCAGAAAACATTATGAAAATGTCCAAGAGGACTGGTAATTGAGTTGATTAGTATGACCTTGGTTATGAAGGTAATAGAAGAGTGAATGGTGCTTAGACTGAGTTATAACCCTGCTCCCTTATTCTGAGATGTAGTGAGGTATGTAATTTGTTCAGGGTGAATCTGAGTCGCCTAACCTCTTCCTGACAAGGTAATACACACTTGACTACCGGAGCCTGCCCTGCTGATTCTTTTACCCCAACAGAGTAAACAGAGTGGGGTCAGAGGAGAAAATGATGAACTGTGCTCTTCCCTGGAGGCTCAAATATGTTAATTTTATCGTTGTAGACACATTCTACTGTCAGACAGTGCTCAGAGAATTAGAAAACAACAAAAAAAGGAATTCCATCTCCAAAGAAAATCAATAGATAAACACACACACACACACACACACACAACTGTCTAGGAATTTAGGCAAAGGAGAATATTTACCCTGGTAGAACTGAATGTTATTCACTGAATGGCTTCTTACATGTGTTGAAGTAGGCCCTCCTTATTTACCAAGGGCAGTGCTTGATTCTCAAAAATGGTTTCCTACCTATTCCTCAACTGCCCCTCCTTATTTACCAGGTATAGTCTATTCTTTCTGATACACAAGAACATAATGGGAGTTCTGCTGGATCTGTCAAAAACATGTAAAGTGCATGCTTGTGAGGAAGCCCACAAGAAGGACTTGATCTCAGTAGAAATCCCACGATCTTCAGCAGTTGGTATTCAAAGATATACTGCATCCAGCACTGGAGGTAATACCTACTTATCAATTTCTTTGTGTTGTCTCTATTGTTGCCCATTGTATGAGTTTTTGAATGAGTTAGCAGTGTCACTGAGAATTCTCTAAGTAGCTATTGTCTCCACCATATCCACCCTAGAGAGATTTAAGAGAAACATTTGTATATTTAAAATGGTTTCAACATATGCAATTAACTACTTATAGATATGTAACTGTTTTATGTGTGTTGTTATATTATAAATGAGGGACACAGGTGGTGCTGTGGTCTAAACCACTGAGCCTCTTGGGCTTGCTGATTGCGAGCTTGGCAGTTCAAATCTGCATGACAGGGTGAGCTCCCATTGCTCTTGCCAACCTAGCAGTTTGAAAGCATACCAGCGCAAGTAGATAAATAGGTACTGCTGAGGCGGGAAGGTAAATGGCATTTCCGTGTGCTCTGGCTTCCATCACGGTGTTCCGTGCACCAGAAGAGGTTTAGTCATGCTGGAAAGCTGTCTGCAGACAAACGCTTGCTCCCTCAGCCTGAAAGCGGAGATCAGTGCCACACCCCATGCACAAATTCAACTGGACTTAATCGTCCAGGGGTCCTTTACCTTACCTATAATATAAATCAGTTTTGGATACTACATGGGAAATGATGCATACATCAGGGAACACAGGTCATTAGTTTTGACTTCCACACTTTACATGTTTGCTGTGCAAAACATCAGTGTAACATTGATGCTTCCACGGATGAAACAATTGTGACAGTAGCTCTGAGTTTACGGAGCCTTAAGGATATGATCCACCATAACATTCTTGTGAGTAAATTCTGTTGAAACAAATGGAAGTGCCATAACAGCTGTGCTTCCATTCATTTCAGTGAGGAACATGCATTAAAAACTTTCCAGTCAATTGTTTAAGACTGCAGTAGAGATTGGTGCTGCATAGAGGTTGAAGGCTATTTCTGGTTTCACATTAAAACAAAACTCCACCTAAATAATTTATTGTACTGTATTCTTATTACAAAATTTGAAAATGTCAAAATATTGAACTGAGCCAAAGTGGTTACGTTCTGAGATTTTTTGCTTTTGGAATGCCTGGAAGCAAATATTCTAAGTGAACTCTTATGGATCTTCAAGATAGAATTTTATTAAGGAGATGATGACAGATCTTCAACAGCAACATCGTTAGCAGGGACATTGGAGTACAGTTTAAGAGAAAGCTTTCCAACAACGTTTCAGCAAGAGGTACAATCTGGTACACGCAAACACTTCTAGCCATTTGGATAAAGTTTTATTCCCATGAAAATGCTGGAGGACTTTGGAAGGGAGGGATCTGAATTTGCAAATGTGTGTTCAAAAGTTTAACACAAACATGGAAGCAGCACACAACCCAATAAATTCTGTCAGGAATGGACACCTGCAGCAGTAGAAATTTCCTCTCTATTAAAGTAAAGCTTCAATAAAGTGCCTTACTTTTACAGATGACAATCATAAGTGTGTGCAAGGGGCCTGCCAGGAGTGCCCATTCACTAGGGTTACCAGACATCCCCGGACAGTCCCCAGATTTGCAAATCTGTCCCCGGACAAATTCCATCCCCAGAATGTTCCCAGCTTTGCCGTTGCCCAGTTTTTTTTTAAAAAAAACCCTGTGCATTTATATTTCACAGGGTGCGAAAGAAGGGCTTTGCACTTTTATACAATATGCATGTGTGCTTGGGCCCAGGGTCTTTTGCCTCACTATCCCCACTACTCACTCCCTGTTGCTACTTAGCTTCAAGAGAGAGAGAGAGAGAGAGAGAGAGAGAGAGAGAGAGAGAGAGAGAGAGACGGACGGACAGACAGACAGACAGACAGAAAGAGTCTCCGGATTCATTGAAAAAAATCTGGCAACCATACCATTTACACCCAAATGGTTTTTATTTATTTAAACAACAGGAATCAAGGTAATAAGCAGAAGAGGGAGATGCAAGCAGAATAAAAAGGCTGAAATGGAACTGGACTGGATCTACAGCTTCTTCCTGTATCTGTCCATTCCAAATCCATTCTAAATTCATTTCAGGCTATGGGGACACTCCTCTGTTTCAAGGGCTATGTGGTCTAAATCTGGATTAACAATAAAGAAGCCTAAGAAAAGAAAGAAGGGGGATACCTGAAGCTGTCCACCAACCGTTTGTATGTGGATAGCAGATTGAGTAACCACAAAGCTCACCTGATCACCTTCCTAGCATGGTGAGATGCATTTGGGTGTATCCAATGTTAGAATAGATCCATTGAAATGGGCATGACTAACTTAGGTTTCAATGGGTCTATTCTGAGTAAACATTAGTTGTCAACAACCATTTATTTATTTATTTATTTATTTATTTATTTATTTATTTATTTTATAAATGTGTCTCTACACATAAAGAAATTGATTTGTGCAAATCTTTGTCCTCTTTTCCCTGGTAATCTACTCTAACTCCTGAAGAGATTTTCCAGCTGTTGAATGTAGATTTCATACTTTGCTGCAGAGAAATATTTTATTTTATTTAAAAAAGTATCTCTAAGCTGCCTTTTAAGGTAACCACTATGTCCTACCTCCACTGTCAGAGACAGCATGCCTATGGCATACCAGCTGCCGAGAATTGCAAGGGAGGAGAGTGCGACTGCATCTGGGCTTGGAATGTGGGCTTGCCATAGGCATGTAATTGGCCATTATGAGAACAGAATGCTGGCCCAGATGGGCCTTTGGCCTGACCCTAGCAGGGCTCTTCTTATCGCCTTATACATCCTGGCCAAAGCCCATCTGCAAAAAGCCCTCTCACACATGATGTAAAACAAGTGTACTTGTTTTGGTCTAACAAAGATCAGAGGGATGTAAAGTCTGTCGGTTGAGGCAGCCTTGTGTTTTACTGCTGCATGGCTAGGGAAGTTTATCTTAAGTTGCTTTGGCAAATGATTACCGTGGCTGCAATGAACCCCCCCCCCCCGATATTATGGTCTGATTACTATTAATAATAGTACTATCCCTATCCCTATTAGCTGCTGTTAATAGCTGCTATAGTTGCTGGTCTCGACAGAGGTTAACGTGTTGTTGGTATATTAGCTGCGATAGAGCTCCTGTCAGAAATGACTTTGTATAGGAGGCCTAAGTGAGGGAAGGGAAAAAAACGGGCTGGCTGCAGACCTTTTTTGTTTGCCCTGCTTAATAAGCCATTTGGATCTATCAGCGCTTTATCAAGCCGCTAAACAGCAGTTGCTCATTTCCATGCTCAGGTTGGGAATAGGGGTGGTGGTAGGAGCATTATTTAAAAAAATAAAAAAATGAAGAATTATAGCCTATCATTTTTGCTCTCGTGCTAAAAGGGCCCTGGATTGTGATGTATCCTTGGCTCTGTCACCGTGCTAGCTGACCCTATAAGCGGGCAGGCTCTGACCACCAAATGCGAGTGGAATAAATTATCGCTGACACTCCGATATTTAATTATGCAGCTGTCAGAGCGGCCCTTTCGAAATTCATTTTAATAAAGTGGGAACTTCCCCCCCCCCTTTCAAGGTGAGAGTCGGGGGAGTCACCTTCTGTGTCAGCCTGAGGTCTCTACCACAGGCTCTGCATTCTCCCCCCCCCTCCTTCCTCAAAGTCTGTCACTTGGGCTGATAGAAAGACCAGATAACAGCACCAGTGTCTATTGGCCTTCTCCCTCCCCCCCCCTCCATCCCTTTGCCTGAATGAACATCCTTCATTTAAACCCACAATAATGAGGACCTCAAAGTCAGGTAGGCAGCCACAAGGGCAGTTCGTCAGGTTTCGGGAAGCAGAGGTGGGGGTTACTGGGGGAGAGAATGGAGGGGAGAAGAGAAAGCTTATTATTATAAAATCCACTCCATGTTATAGCTGCAATATCAAAGCGATTGTGTTCAAGTCTTCATTCTGATGGGTTTATCAGCAATAGTTTACATGGTATAACCAGATTTTTTTAAAAAAGGCCAGAAATTAAACATGGGGGGGAATGAGGAGACCTATTCTATTGTTTAGCTGCAATGCGCGCGCGCGAGAGAGAGAGAGAGAGAGAGAGAGAGAGAGAGAGAGAGAGAGAGATTTGTTCCTCTTTCTTCTTCTGCTTGCAATCTTGCAAACTAGATATGAGGGTTAAAAGACATAGGAAACTACAATGCAACACAAATTAATGTGCACAACTGAAACAGTAAGAAATTTATTGTGTTGATAATTCGAATGCCCTGCCATCCTGAAGCATATTCAGATTATATAATCTTACCTGTTATTTATTAGAACTCCATATACACATATTGCATTGGTCCTTGCAGCTCCATATATGTATATTACATTGGCCCTAAATCACACATACACTGAGAGTATGGAGGGGAGAGTTGGCTGTACCTGGTGACAGAATCCCTGATGCATCACACCCAGTCAGCCATGCCCCATCAGCACCTTCAGCAAAATGTCAGATATGTAATGCTGTATGTATGTTCTCCGTGCAATCAAGATCACCTTTCCAGACATTATGGCTAATGAACAGATGTCAGGGATGTTGTACAACATCAGACTTGCCATGGGAGGAGGGATGTGTGTGTAGAGCATCATACAACATTGGGACAGACCAGCAAGTACAAGCTCATTTCCCCTGCCATGCACTGAGACTTAGCATGGAAGGGACCGTACAAGTAAGATGATGCATAGGATGTAAGAGTCAGCCAGTGGCCAGAATGCTACACAAAGATGTGGAAGACCAGATTTCAAATCCCCACTCAAAGATTAAACTCAATGAGTGACCTTTAACTAGCCACTGTTTCTCAGTCTAATCTACCTCACAGAGCTGTTGTAAAGATAGTATGTGGAGAGAGAACATCATGTGAGGTGCCTTGAGCTCCTAGCAGAAAATGTGAGATACAAATGTAGATGTAATGATCATAATGACATGGTAGGAGTAATCAAACACCATCCCATTGTGCCTGGATTCACACTCAGTTGATCCAGATCCTCCCCCTGAACAGCATTTTGTAGTGAATTTTAAATTGCTGTGAACTACTTTGAGAGACAATCTTTTGCATAGGATGAAATATAGAATGAATGAATGAATAATATAGTGCAATGACACAACTTTTAATTATTATTGTTGTTTTAACATACACAACAAGCAGATTAAGTGGCATTGTTAATGAACGACACTTCTGCTGTAGGGTGCAAAGTGGGGGACTTGAAGATCTCACCCTCTTTCATTCCAGTTTTACACTGCCAGGTTTCAGTAGTGATGTGTTTCATTGATTCTTGCACATTACCGTGTGTCCGGGTACTTCAGTATGCGTGTCTATATAAAACAGCCTGCAAGAATTTAGTCCCTTGTGACTGAGTAATGCGAAGGGCTGTTCAACAAGCAAGTTATGTCCCCACCACAACACACTCACACACCCCAGACTGCTATCATAACATTTGTGACGGAGCCTTCAAAGTCATGCTTGCTGCTGGAGGAAGGTGATGGTCTAAAGGAAATCAATAAGGCATGCATCCCTTTTGAGCAAATGGTAGCAACATCAATTGAGAAGGAAAGGATATTTCACATCACCTGCTAGGGTGTACTGCTTAGACAACTAGAGTTGGCTCAGCTCAAGGGATTAAGCTGACATTCTACAATGGAAACTTGGTACACATTGCAGAATGTTAACTTAAGATCATGAGTGCATCAAAATGCAGTATATAATTTCGTGCGTCTCTCTCAAGTATCCTGAGCCTAAAGACTGGTGCTCGGAAATGTTACAAAACAAGGTATTCCAATGTTAAAATGGCCATTGGCTATTCATTATCATACCTGCCTTGGCAAACCACTTAGTTTGGTTCCTGCAATGCACTTGATCTGGAGCTACACTTGAATATAGTCCAGTCAAATCCAAACACTGCAGCCCAGTTGCTGTTTAAAGCTGGGTGCATGGAGTATCTTACTTAAGCACTGAAGATGTGCCACTGGTTACTAGTTAATTCCTGACCAAGATGCTGGTTTTGACCATTACAACCATACATAACTTGGAGCCAGTGTGTCCTAAGGAGAACCTTGTTCCACCCAGCCCCTGTCTCTATGCCAAAATATGCAATGGAAGCCTTGCTCTGGATACCCTTGCATTCTGAAGCTAGGGGCTGACAATCACAAAGAGCAGCAGTGAGGCTGACAGTGAAACTCATAAGAAGCAAGGACAACTATTCCTTTCTTAAAAGCCAATCAGGGCTGGCCCTACCATTAGGCAGTGTTCTGTGGTCTGGTAGTAACAGGTTTTTTAATATGAAAAACAAAACAAAACAAAACCTGAAGATTTATTTCTGTGTTTTTATTGAGTTTTATGGCATTTTATATGTGTTGTAACTGAAGATGTCTCATTGCTAACTAAAAGCACTTTGATCCCAATGCGACTTCTCTGAGGATAAGAGGGCCTGAGCTGATCTTTGCCAATATCCCCTCCATCCTACCTCCTCTGCTGTTTTAAAGGGTCCCCTGACTCTATGAAGCAATAAGAGAGGCTTCCTCCTTGTTTTGCTAGTGGGAGTTTCTGCTAAAAACTTTGGTCATTGGGAGGGACATCACTGGATGCAATTTTGCATTATGAGCTGCCAAAAGGTGCTGGTGGACAGAAAAGGAGGCTGAAATTTTATGATTACGATGTCAATAATAATAATTACTAAATCAGTTTTGTATCATTTCGTTGTACCCTAAACTGGATGTTGAGTTGCCATTTGAATGTATTTATCTATAATATTTATAGTCTGCCTTTCATTAGAAAATGGTTTATAAAGTATGTTTTTAATGCATAAATCAACCTATACCTAATTGTGTTTTGGGTGGGGGGGGCATTTTAAACTGGTTACAGTGGTATCTTGGGTTACATACGCTTCAGGTTACAGACGCTTCAGGTTACAGACTCCACTAACCCAGAAATAGTACCTCGGGTTAAGAACTTTGCTTCAGGATGAGAACAGAAATCGTGTTCCCGCGGTGTGGCAGCAGCGGGAGGCCCCATTAGCTAAAGTGGTGCTTCAGGTTAAGAACAATTTCAGGTTAAGAACAGACCTCCGGAACGAATTAAATACGTAACCTGAGGTACCACTGTACAACAGTAAGGAGTTGCATGAATGCTTGGTCCTTATAATAAAAAATATTTTCAACTCTGTTGCCAGGGCATGGGATGAAAGTAAAGAACCTGAATCAAGGCCTATATTGTGGATCTCAAGGCCTGATGGACTCATACAGGAGAAGACGCACCTTGAGACCCCTGGGACGAGGACCATAGGTAAAAAACCAGCAAGGCCGCCCACAGCTTACAGTGACACCCAGGTTCATTGGTCAGAAGACAGTCTTCTTAACTGCTTCCCCATGCCTTGCTGTAAAACTGCCCCTGCCCTTTCTCTCACCTGCACCAGGTGAATATGCAGGACCTACTTGCTGTTATGTGGAATATTCTTTTACTGAACGTTTTGTTATAAGAGATCTCTCTCTCTCTCTTTTAGTAGTTCTTTTAAAGGGTAGTAGAGTGGTACCTTGGGTTACATACGCTTCAGATTACATACGCTTCAGGTTACAGACTCCGCTAACCCAGAAATAGTACCTCAGGTTAAGAACTTTGCTTCACGATGAGAACAGAAATCGTGCTCCGGCGGTGCAGCGGCAGCGGGAGGCCGCATTAGCTAAAGTGGTGCTTCAGGTTAAGAACAGTTTCAGGTTAAGAACAGACCTCCAAAACGAATTAAGTACTTAACCCGAGGTACCACTGTAATGTCTAACTTCATGCTTAACAAAGCCAGCAAAAAAATAAAATGTTCTGTAATAAAAAAATAAAGCTCCCTCAATATAAGAAAATGTGGTAAAGACACCCAATTCAAAGTTTGTCAACAAATTTCAAAATGCACCTACTTGTCTTCTTTTCTTCCAGTTGCAACTGCCACTGAGCTATGGTCCCTGTTTATGGTCACTTGGGGAAAAGCTTCAAGAACTTCACATCCTCACTCTTCTCCCAAAGGAAAGAAGAACACAACCTTTCTGAAGGCAACAAAATCCACTCCCTCCACATTTAATAAGCCAGCTCCTTGCTATTATATGACATTTACTTCTGATATAAATAATTTGCCTCTTTCAGGGTTATTAATAACTGGTCCTCTCACTTCCCCAGGTCCTTAGAGGGTTTTTTTTTTTAAAAAAATCCTTGCTACAGATCAGTTCAAATACCCAACATACACAATCCTTTTCTTTCTTCACTTCTACGTATCAAGGTATTTTTGATACTAGCTATCAGTATAAGGTAGACTGTCATGCCTTTAAACTGTGTTGTTTCATAGTTTCAGTTCATATTTTAGACTCTAGTGATGTTTGGTGAGTATATAAGTTCACTGAGTGCTTTTAAAATCTATATATAACTTATCTATTTTAAAATAATATTTAATTTAGCCATATTTTTGTATACTGGATTTCCAACATCTGGGGCTATGCAACAACTTAGCATATTAGCCCTAACATGGGGTCTGTTTGAGATATACTAGGGGTTATATATTAGGGGTTGTTGGTAGTTCTTTTCATTTTGGTTGTTCATTATGTATAACAACCCATTTTACTTCATTCCTAGGAAACATCATTGCATTGGTTGTATCACATCTTGACATATTAGGCTAAGAGGCTTGAGAGGTGTCTCGTGTGTGTGTGTGTGTGTGTGTGTGTGTGTGTGTGTGTGTGTGTGTGTGTAAAGTTCTGACAGTTCATGGGTAATTTAAATGTACTGCTTAAATAAGGCTTCTAGGGTAAAATAAAACCCACTCATTTTTTGTCACATATTGTTGGTAGTTTCATAGTCATCTGTGGATTGTTCTTTCTTCATGTAACAAGACAAAAAAAAACCACCTTACTATATTTGTAGGTATGTATAAAATATGTGACTCAAGACAAGGAAATGTGACTCAAGACAAGGAACTGTATATGAAAGAGAAAAACAAAGCAAAACTCCAAAACATAAGGTGGAAGCAATTTCTACTGAAAACAGCAAACATTGCATTGTTTTGTGAATTCAGGAGAAAGCATACCTTGAAATAACACAAAGATGTGAATGTGTTTTTTCAGCTTGACAATTTCAGCCTCATGCAAATCCACATGCAATATTCCGGAAACTTTCTGATGAATGGTGCACTTGAAACAGCATAGGTCACTGCCTTACGCATTAAGCAATATTGTTATGACAGTCTTTCTTTCCATAGATCCAAACAGATTTACAATGTGCTTGGCGAAATTGCATTTGTCAATGATTTGGCAGGGAACAATAATTATGGAACAAAACATTAAAAAAAAAATTCCATCATATCCCCACAGCAAATCAAAGTGCTGTTGCCTGTGTCTGATGACGTGCATAGCGAGGAAGATTCACTTAAATTAACAATTTTGAAATGCACAAAATGACAATCTGAACACAATATGGGAATGGGGGAGGCGAGTGGGAAATAAGGAACTGCAAATGCATTCTGACTTTTAACTAAAAAGTCTTGGACTAACCTGGAAATGGGAGACTTTTTGGCCCACAAATTCCTTCACAACTGAGTAAACTTTAAGAAATAAAAGTAGATTGAGCATCACCTTAATACCTGCTGGTGTAGTTTCCTACGCTCTGCTCAGTGGCTTGTTAAATATGAAAAGATTTGCTTAGCGAAACCACAAAGTGAAATATTGCCTTAGATGGGTTAATTGCTTATTCCTCAGCTTGCAGCCCATTCACAATCATTGATAATAACTTGAGCACAACAATCAAATAACACTGACAAGCACACACTGTCCCTTTGTACAAAATATAACATTAAAAGAAAGGGGTGGGGGGGGGGAGATAATTTGAGATGCAGGTACTTTTTCCTCCTGACCCTGCCTGGCTGAGAGGCAAATTACATTAGAAAATGACATGCCATTCATCTCACGAGTAGTTGCAGGAACATTTAGCTAATTAAATGATTAATAAATTTAACACTGCTTTATAATTTCATTTAGCCATGTTGGAAATCACACGGTGCGCTGCGTGTGCATTGAATGAGATTAGGTGGGAGTTGAGGGTTTCACCGGCTGCCCTGATAATTGAGATTAGTCTATTACTACAGTGACCTTTTTAACTTTTATATTCTCTTGTTAAAGTGGAATAAAATTTTATTCACTTTTAAGGAATATTTACTTAGTGAAAATTTACATGAAATTAAAGAAACGACAAGCTTAAAAAGCTTAGTGGAGAAAACCACCTCTTATCTGTTTTATCTTCTATCTTAGCTTTTTTCCTCTGAGTTCTCTTTCATCTGCCAGAGAAGACAGAGTTGCACTTGACAGGTGTGCATACAAAACTAGAATCTCAAGAGGAAAGGGTTGGCAAGTTTTGGATCAGTTCTATGTTGGAATGGATAAATCTGTCAATTTCAGTTTCTTTTTTCCCCAATCTTAAAATTCAGTTCGCCATGTTTCTACATCAGTGTGATTTTCGTATTTTCAAAATTCTCACAAAAAATTGTCAGCATTTTGGTGTGCATTTCCCCAAATATATACAATTGGAGTAGTATACATTAACAGTAGATTATGTAATAAAATAAAAGAGACGCGGGTGGCGCTGTGGGTTAAACCACAGAGTCTAGGACTTGCTGATCAGAAGGTTGGCGGTTCAAATCCCCGTGACGGGGTGAGCTCCCATTGCTTGGTCCCAGCTCCTGCCAACCTAGCAGTTTGAAAGCACATCAAAGTGCAAGTAGATAAATAGGTACCGCTCCTGCGGGAAGGTAAACGGCATTTCCGTGCGCTGCTCTGGTTCGCCAGAAGCGGCTTAGTCATGCTGGCCACATGACCCGGAAGCTGTATGCCGGCTCCCTCGGCCAATAAAGCGAGATGATCCTCTGGGTGTTCTCTATCAGAAGAACTCTATCAGATGGCCTCATAACCCACTTGCACCCACTATATTACATAGCTACCCTCAAGTGTGATGAAATTGGGCGCTGTCCTATGACCAGTGCTGAATAAGATTCAAATTCTATGAAATAAGTGGCCCATTTTCTTGTATTTTGCCTATGGCAGCAAAATATGTTGGGCTGTTGTTGCATTTTAGGCATTCAACTGAATGCACAGGCATCAGGGGTGTGATCAGAGGGCTGAACCACCATTAGAGGCATGGCTTCACTGAATGTCAGTGGGCTTTTATCTTTAGTACTAAGTGTAAGAGTATTGTTAAGAAAACATGATGGAAGATTACAGCGTCCTTTTCCAGATCGGCAGCTACAGACCACATTGGTACAGTTTTAGTGTACGGTCTAATGTTTGTGTATATCAGAGGTGGGGAATTCCAGGCCTGAGGGCTGAATGTGGTTTTCTATCTAGCAGCCTCTCCATGGGCTACACCTCTCACTGGTGTTGCTTCATACCCTCCTTGAGCGTTTTTGTCTGGTTGAAATGTATCCTTGAACTCTGTTAATACTTCTTGCTTGCTGGAAGGAGGATAGAGAGATATGTGTAAGCGTGTATATTAACTGGTCTGCAGTACAAAGGTAAAATTTACATTCATTGCTCTGCCTGCTTTTGCCTCTGGCCCTGCCTACCACCGACATTTGGCCCCCAGAAGGGAATAAGGCCCTCAGGATGAACCACATTCCCCACTCATGGGGCAAATAAACTTGTGCAGATCCAAAAGAATTTAGTGTGGTTATTTAATCAGGAAGGAAAAATCTAACGTGAATAACCTTTCCCTTCTAAGGCAATCCCTCTTTTTTACACCAGGATTAGAAACACACACAGTAGCTACTTAGCCAGTTCACTTGAAACACAGAAGGAAGATAGCCAGTGTAAACATAAAGGACTGAATCCCGATAGTTTTCAGTGATTTCACATTAAGCCTTTATGACTATGTTCACAGCACCAGAAGAAATATGCACTGAGTAAATATGCACAGTAGTTTAAATTACCCAACTGAACAGCAGCTAAAACAGTGAATCCTCAATTAATACCAAGTGTTAAATTATCAGAACATTACACACAGTCAAAAAATTAACCGGTTGCTGTATTTGCATTAAAAACTGGGTGGCACACAATCCTTCTCTTTTCCAAAAGGAAGTACCCAGAGTTACAATTTCATTTACATGATCAATATCTGTACAGAAAGAGAGAACAGTCTATGTGCCACACAAGTATCATTCATGAGTGAGACTCCACTTCCTGAGGTTACATATGAAGTTCTAGTATGATGAATTAGACTATGGTGGTTGGTCTAGTCTAGTACTGTATCCTATGACCCAATGACTGAGCAAGATATATTTTCCAGCTCTGCTATTATGACCCTTTTAACATGAGCTGCTGGGTGTTGAACACTGGACCAATGGCTCCTTCAAGATGTTGTTGGGCTAGAACTTCCATCATCCTTAGCCAGCATGGCCAGTGGTCAGGGATGATGGGAGTTGCATACCAGTAACATCTGGAGAGCACTACATGGACTATCCTTATATACATGCACACCTATCAGTCATCAATTATGGACCTTCCTTGTGCTCAGTGGCATAAAAATGTGAAAATAAAGTCCTGTCTAAGTCATATCATAACTCCAGCTAGTTCTGTATCATCTACTGTGAATGGTAGGAACTCTTCATGATCTAAGCTGAGGTTTTTGGGATCCCTTTAACCAGAGTAGCCAGTTGGGACCTGCTGCATGTGAAGCAAGTGCTCTTCCAATGAGCTATGTATCTTCTATCAGTCATTTTGCTTGGTTTCTCCCAACTCTTTATATGGTCAGTCAATCTAATGACCACTCCTGTACGCACCAACATACATACAACACGAGTGCATTTACAATATAATGTCTGCACAGGGCTCCTGGCAGTTGAGAAATGAAAGTATGAGATATCGTGACTTGTACATGCACGTGTGGACCAAGGACGGAAGAGGACTCCGTCCTACTTGGATTCCGAAGTGGAGTCACCTCATGCAATCTAGATATCATGACCCAGATCAGATCAATGGTGCACTTCAGAATATGCAATATGATGAGGTGGTCTGTGACTTGCACATTCCCCTCCACCTCCCCAATTTTCCCAACCCTGCTGAAATAATATATCAAGCCCAACTCAGCCTGATAAACTAGTATATTGGGCCACCACACACTCTGATATACACAGAGCATGTTCCCTTGGAAGAAATAGGGACAGGTGAAAAGATGTATCTGCCCCCATATAAACACTGGAAGGAATGAAGGTAGCACACAACCCTCAGATCACCTAAGTACTTTTAAATGTGTTTGTGGGCAGGATTTTAATTATTTTCCATTAAAAATCCACCTGGAAATGGGATGGGATGGACTTAGTTTTCTCCCCTTTGAGAAGCACGATGGACTGAATATTAATGGGTTCCTAGTGTGGATCAGCTTTAAGGCACAAGCAACATGGTTAAAAAAATAACCTGGGCTTCCATCTACCATAGAACTCTTCAAACAGCTTGTTTCTTATGTGCGATTAGAAAAGACTGTAGCTTTTATATCCTCTGACTTGGGGCAGTGACATTCAAACAGAATGTTTCCTTCAGGAAACATGATATTTCAGACCTGTTTCCTGAAACCTGCAATTCTACAGCCTTACAAATGTCAGAGTTAATACTGTGTTTTCTATAAAAACAACAATATTCCAAAGGGGGGGGGGGTGAGCTGCCCCTAAAAATACAACTCTTACATCATGTTTGTTAAAGCCAGAAGTGCAAATACAAATTTCACACGATGGGAAGAGTGGGGAATTGTGCTGTCAGCTGAAGACATGACAGGATCTTGATAACTGTTATCCGTCCATAACTGCACACAGAAGAGTAACTAGTTTTTGTAGAAACCTGGCTTTTCAAAGCAGCCAAAATGAAGCAAAGAATGTCACTTTTAAGTACAGCCATGGAAGATCCACATCATTTTATATATCTATATCTCCTCCACTTTTCAGCCAACACTGGTTCCCGAAGTGGCAAATGACTAACATTCACAGGAAGGTATAATGTGTCAGGGATATGTGAATGTATTATTATCTCCATGTACTGTAACACTGAAGCTGGAAGTGGGACCATGCTGCGTGTTACATGGAAGCCTTTGCATGCACCACCTCCCTGAAGACATTGGTACTATGCATGCTGGGGCTGTGCACCATATTCAAAGTCTGAATCCTTAGCCAAACTGGGAGGTCCAGACCTCATTTAAGTTGGGTTGAGACAGCCCTGGATCAACAAGGGTTGGGTTGAACAGCCCAGAGCCCTCTCCTCTTTCCTTTTCCTGCCCCCAGAAGCAGCACCATGCAGGATTGGACCCTCCTGCTTAACCTAGCCTTTAATATGAGTGCATCTGACCATGTGCACCTTCATTACTGGGTTGGCAAAGTCACCTCCCTCCCTCTAACACACACACACACACCCCAGTGATGGGGTTGGGTAAGAGCTTCACTGTGAATATGAATTGAACTTTAATTATCCACAGTTGATTAGATGGTCTTATTGCTGCCAACAACAAAATTCATTAATTATTAATTTGATCTGGTGTGAAAATTTAAAAGCTACAGTGCATTAGAATTCCCCATAAGGCAGGGTCTTCTCTGTCATACCCTGCCCAGAGAAATTCTGTCAATAGTGCCTCCCTTCTCTGATCACTCTTAGATGGCAAGTAATAACATTTCCCTCATGTGTTTTTATGATGTTTGCTGCTGCTGTCTGTTAGTTGCACTGTTTCTCTGATTTAAGCTGCAATCTCATATGTGCCTGCTCTCACTTACCTTTTGTGTACACTAATACACAGATTTTGTATGCATTTTCATTTTGAAAGGTGCATTACAAAATTCAGAGAAGTCCAAACTTTGAGGAATAGCAGCATTTTGGCTCACATGCTTATTCAAAAACTGCAAATTAGGGTCAAAATATAGAGCAAACATGTTTCTCCCCCATCCTTAGTTCTAAGGGCAAGAAACCTAGAAGGACTGGGAGATTTCAGTGTGGGGTACACTAGGACGGCTTTTGGCAAGCTGGCCTCTTGATGGATCCCACTCCATATTCCTGTGCAGGTGTAAGTCTGTTTGTGTATCGCTGCCACTTGAGTATAAATAGGCTGCACATTGTATTTCTCTCATCCATCACCAGCTCTGTCAAAGTGGGTCAACTAATCCTGCTCTTCGTGACCTCTGACCAGCATGCTGAAGGGAGGCAACAAACATTCAAATGCAATGCTGAGAGAGACAAAATTGTCGAAGTAAAGCTGCCTTGTCTTCTCCAGGAGACAGCATAAAACAAACTTCTAAACACTATTAGCAGGAAGCCAGTCTGTGCAAATGAGTGGAAAACAACCGGCTCTCAGAGGCCTGTCCCTTCATGATTAATATGGTGTCAGCTGTGCCAAGTGCTCTCCACCCCCCACCCCAATGCAGGCATTTTATTGGTTTTTACTCTTAAAGGCTTGAAATCAGTCATCTCATCTCAATATTGGACAGGTTTTAAAACAGCAGACACCAAGGACAAAACAGGGCTCATTCCCAAAACCTCAGAGAAGATGGAACGACAATGGACTCAGATCAGGGTTTATAATAATCTAACTATCATGACTGAAGTCTCTCATTTTGTCAGAATCAAGGTAAAGCTAGCCAAACCATACATTTGTTCAGAGAAAGAGGCTCACAAACTTCACAGCTATTTTTCTGATGGCACCAGAAAATATGAAAATCTGACAGAACAATACCAACAACAAGAACCACTATCTGGTTACATAGTTCATAGAACACTGCATTGAATGTTATTGTCCTGCTATTGTTTTTATGTAAACAGCACAGAGGTTTTTATGATATTAAACGGTATAAAGTTTTATTTTTTAAAAAATCAGATTATAGAGAGATTCATTAAGATTTGTATACCACTTTTGAAGCGATTCACAATACAGTTTTGTTGTGCGCTGAAGACACACATCTTTACCCTGGCCTCTGATACTTGAGAAGCATATTTTTTTCTTGTAAGTAATTTGTTTTAAATTATTTTTAAAGATGTATTTTAAATTGCTGCTCCCTGCCCTAGGACCTTAGGGTGAAGGGTGGGTCATTAATAACAACTGTAACCTTTATAGATTCAGGTAGGTAGCTGTGTTGGTCTGACACAGTCAAAATAAAAAAATAAAAAATAGTCCAGTAGCACCTTAGAGACCAACTAAGTTTGTTCTAGGTACAGTGGTGCCTCGCAAGACGAAATTAATTCGTTCCGCAATTCTCTTCGTCTTGCGGTTTTTTCGTCTTGCGATGCACGGTTTCCCATAGGAATGCATTGAAAATCAATTAATGCGTTCCTAGGGAAACCGCCTTCAGACCAGGTCCGGGGACAGTCTGTCCCCGGACCTCTTCTGAAGGCTGGGGGGGGGCAAGGGCTTTTCTTCCCACCCCCAGCATTTTAAAAAACCCCGGGACAGCGGAGGACTTCTCCGCTGTCCGGGGCGATCTTAAAATGCTGGCGGGCGGCATTTTAAAATCGCCCCGGACAGCGGAGGACTTCTCCGCTGTCTGGGGCGATTTAAAAGCCCCTGGGAAGGCAGGCAGGGGGGACAAAGACTTTTGTCCCCCGCCAGCCTTCCTCTTCTGAAGGCTGGCGGGGGCGAAAGTCTTTGCCCCCCCCCGCCTGCCTTCAAAAGCTGTCCGGCCAAGGCTTCGCGGACCTCTCCGCCAGCAGCGGCAGCGCTGCCGCTGCTGGCGGAGGGTTGCCGCCATGCCGAAGCCTGCGCGCACTGACATCAGCGCTCCCAGGCTTCGCGGCGCTGATGTCAGCGCGCGCAGGCTTCGGCATGCCGGCAACCCTGCAAAAGACGTCCGGGGGAAGCGGCTTCTTCCCCGCTTCCCCCGGACGTCTTTTGCAGCAAGGGGCTGCAGGGAGATAGCGATCTCCCTGCAGCCCCTTGCTGCAAAAGACGTCGGGGCGCAGCAGGGAAGAAGCGCTTAGCTTCCCGCTGCCCCTGGACCTCTTTTGAAGCAAGGGGCTGTGGGGAGATAGCGATCTCCCTGCAGCCCCTTGCTGCAAAAGACGTCGGGGGGCAGCAGGGAAGAAGCGCTTAGCTTTCCGCTGCCCCTGGACCTCTTTTGAAGCAAGGGGCTGCGGGGAGATAGCGATCTCCCTGCAGCCCCTTGCTTCAAAAGAGAAGACCCGCTGTCCCCGGGGCAAGCTTCGTCTTGCAAAGCAAGCCCATAGGGAAATTCGTCTTGCGAGGCAACTCGAAAACGAAAAAACCTTTCGTTTTGCGAGTTTTTCGTCCCGCGAGGCGTTCGTCTTGCGGGGTACCACTGTATAAGCTTTCGTGTGCATGCCCGCTTCTTCAGATACTGGTTATCTGAAGGAGTGTGCATGCAACATGAAAGTTTATACCTAGAACAAACTTAGTTGGTCTCTAAGGTGCTACTGGACTATTTTTTGTTTTTTATTGCAACCTTTATAACAACCTTGTAATATAAGCTAGTATTATTATCCCTTATCCCCATGTTGCAGATTCAGGGCACGAGACAGAGAGAGAAAGAGATCTGCTTAAGGCCACCTGGTGAGTACATGGCAGAGGTGGGATTCACACCAGGGATTTCCTGATTTGTACCTCAGTAAAATCCTACTTCTGGGCCAGCTTTGCCATTAGGCAGAATGAGATGGCTGCCTCTGGCAGCCATCCTGGGAAGTGGTGCTAAGATGTTACAGGACAGAGGTGTGCGTGCCATGCAGCTTGCCCTGTTCCACCTAAGCTAGTCTGCTGCCCTTGGGTGTGATGGAAGACAGTCCCATTGCCGGTGTCAAAATAAGATGCAAATGCCAGTCCAATCAGCTTCTCTACATGGAATGACCAGGGTCCACTTTGTCCTTTGCCTCAGGCAACATAATGCCATGGGTGGCCCTGTCTCCTATAAATGTCAAGACTTACGGCCGCATAATTATATATAGGGCTCTACCATTAGCCACTGTGCTACACTAGTTCTTGACAACAGTTTAGATTAGAAACCAGGGGGCAGTGGGTATTCTTGCTGCTGTATGTGAACAGTTTAAAGAAGTAACAAAAATCAGAGAGATCCATCTAATTCTCCAGAATTAATGGTGATTGCTTTTTTCTTTAAAAAGATATGCATTATGGTTGTGGAAACACTCACACATATTGGCTAGTTCCGCAAAGGGATGCACACTGAAATGTTCATCTCATTCAAAGTAATGCAGGGCTGACAAACATCTGCATTTGCATTCCAATACACATTCAACCTCTTTTCTTTTTCTCTTTGGAAAAAAACCCCACCAGATTCCTCTTAAAATACTACCCAAAGCAACTTACAAAACAAATAATTAGAGCCTCAAGTCTAAAAATAGGTAGTGCGAGAAAGGCAATTGATAAATAAGATTTTAAAATAGAGCAAAGCAATAGAATTAGGTAATATCAAAGCAGTATTTCCCCTCTCTGCATAGCTCATGCATGAATTTGAGTATTCAGCTGCAGATTAATGCTCTTCTGATGGAAAGTGAATTGGATAGAAGCAGACATAAGGAAGGTTTGGGATGATTGCCTTCACTGGTGGAACAACCATATCCATATTTGAAATAAAATCTGGCAGCTTACAACAGCAACCCTACACTGACAACATCCTTACATCTAGTCACACTGAACCCAGAAATAATCAAGTTATTTCCAGTGCATGGATGGGGCCGGGGGTACTGTTTGTGATAGCTGCTTATCTACTATTCGAAAAGTATCTAGGGAAGATGATTTCTGACCAACACACACAAACACCTCCATTCAAGCTCTCCACAGCCTGGATCTCTCCACCATAACTCTTGCCTGGCTAAGAAAGACATTCTGGTTGCCAGTTCTTCATTGCTTTGTTTCAGGTATGGGCAATCCTTTTCAATCAGCGAGCCACATTCCCTTCTGGGCAACCTTCTAAGGGTCACTAGCCAGTGGTAGGCAAAGAGCCATGGAACAAATCTGTTGATGCCAACCATCTCTTTAAAAAGGAAAAGGACCCCTAGACAGCTAAGTCCAGTCAAGGCCACTATGGGGTGTGGTGCTCATCTCGCTTCAGGCTGAGGGACTGGCCTTTGTCCACAGACCGCTTTCCAGGACATATGGCCAGCATGACTAAACCACTTCTGGCGCAACGGAACACAGTGACAGAAGCCAGAGCGCATAGAAATGCCATATACCTTTCCACCGCAGCAGTACCTATTGGCAGAACTGTTGGGAAGTTGGCAGAAGCTGGGAAAGAGCAACGGGAGCTCACCCCATCATGCAGATTTGAACCACCGACCTTCTGATCAACAAGTCCAAGAGGTTCAGTGGTTTAGACCATAGTGCCACTTCCCAACCATCTACAGTGGTACCTTGGGTTACATACCCTTCAGGTTACATACGCTTCAGTTTACAGACTCCGCTAACCCAGAAATAGTACCTCGGGTTAAGAACTTTGCTTCAGGATGAGAACAGAAATTGTGCTCCAGCGGCACGGCCGCAGCGGGAGGCCCCATTAGCTAAAGTAGTGCTTCAGGTAAAGAACAGTTTCAGGTTAAGAACGGACCTCCAGAACGAATTAAGTACTTAACCCGAGATACCACTGTATTGATAATTTGTTGACTGCTCTACTAATGTATGTTCGATTACTACTAAAAACATATTCCTGTAACCACGAGGACTAGGATTTTAAGGAGAGAGAAAAAAGAAGAAAAGCTGAGATACTAAGGATTCTAACAGGAGCCTCTGCCATAGTAAAGAAGTCCCACTGAAATCAAAGGACTAACATATTTATGCAACAATGTAGCCTGTACAATGTTTCCCTGGGCCTAGAAATAATGAAAAGGTCTTGCACTCACACTGGTACCACTAACATATAATTTATAGCTAGTCCAAATGATGACTTGGCCTGTTCATAGCAGGGGAGCGGTACACACCTGAACAAACATACCTATGTGGTCCCTATCTGTAATCACACTGTTTTCCCAAAGACCTTAAATGAGCCTTTGAGATCAGAACTCCAGACAGACTGATATAAACAAGGTTCAACAACATAGGATTAAGTCAATATAAGCAATTTCTTGGAAAGGTTACCGTAATAACCACAGTAACCTAAAGGGGGGAGGCTGGAGGTGGGAAAAAACACACAAACTACAGACAAATGTGCATCAGGAAATAATGTGTCAGGTGTCTAGTGAGCTCAAAGATCAGCACAGGCAGGTAGAGACGGAAAATACATAGATGACCTGCTAAGGCAGCTTAGCTGAACAAACACAGACATCACTAGAGATTTATCTTTGCTTGTCCCTATGAGCACAGGGCAAGATTACAGGATCTTGAGCCAGGGGTGGACAAGCTCTTGTGTGGTCTAATTTTGCTTTCACTAAACCTTCTGATCCACTGACATGTTTGTCATTTACAAAGCAAAAACACACACTCGGGAACTCTTCAGGCACGGGTAGGTAATGGGGTATGGACTAGCTCCCATCAGTCTCAGGTAGCATGCCCAAAGGCCACAGATTATGATAGCTGTAGTCCAACAACATCTGGAGGACACCATGTTGGCATATCCAATTTGCACTAAGTATGCAGAACAAATAACTTGCTGGATCAAGCCAAGGTCTCTCTCATCCAGAGTTCTTTGTAAGAATTTATTAACAAGTAAGTAAATAGTTTGGGGGACACGGGTGGCGCTGTGGGTAAAACCTCAGTGCCTAGGACTTGCCAATCATATGGTCTGCGGTTCGAATCCCTGCAGTGGGGTGAGCTCCCGTCTTTCGGTCCCAGCTCCTGCCTACCTAGCAGTTCGAAAGCACCCCTAAGTGCAAGTAGATAAATAGGTACCGCTTTATAGCAGGAAGGTAAATGGCATTTCCGTGTGCTGTGCTGGTGCTGGCTCGCCAGAGCAGCTTCGTCGTGCTGGCCATGTGACCCGGAAGAGTCTTCGGACAGCGCTGGCTCCCAGTCTCTTAAGTGAGATGAGCGCACAACCCTAGAGTCGGACACAACTGGCCCATACGGGCAGGGGTACCTTTACCTAAGTAAATAGGTGGTCCATTGAAACAGACCTGTCTACCTGTTAGCCACTCCTGTTATAAACAAACCTGTGTTTTAGAGCTTGTGTGGCTATGGGTTCATAGTAAATCACCCCCTGGTGCAATACCAGTTGCAGAAGGCAGCAGCCCTCTGAATCAGTGTCGCATGGGGATCTGCCAATGTCCCAATTCCATGGAAGCCTATACACAAGGATATAAGCTTCTTTCATGCAGACAACCATGCAGCCATATGGGAGCATGCCTTGTATCCAATGCTGTACACAGGGCCAAGAGCATGGTCCCGCTGCCCAGTAATTGTGTTTGCCACTTCACATACGCACATCATAGCAATGGGGATTAATGTGGTTTTGCCCGCTGCTCTTGCTTATATATGCATAATTCCAAATGCAAGCTGTGGTCATTGTAAAATAAAGCTTTATAGACTTTAACTGACTCTCTGAAAGCAACTGAAGGCTTTTAAAAAATGCATACACTCCAGTAAAAACAAATCATGAGAAGAGTATTCGAAGGCATTTGTTTGCCCAAGTTATACTTTGGGGGCAAAAGTTGACCAGGATTTTTTCTTTAAAAAGTAAACAGCAACAAATATCTTCAATTTATGATCTGCATGATGTACTGAAGTGCCATTTATTTCCCCCTTGTCAATAACATACCACCATCTCTATAAATGTTGCTGCTAAAAGCATGGAGTGATAAGACGGGTTGAGAGTCTGAAAGCCACTCCAGCCTGGGTAATAAGTCCCCTAAACATAGGGAACCTAGCACATCAGGGAACCTAATTTAAACCCAGCTTTTTAATGGGCTGGCTATTTCCATGCAAGAATTTTTATTTTTAATGTGCAGGAAAACTTAGATACTTTTTATGTTTCATCTGTGAAATCATCTCATTTTTTAAAAAATAATTAAATTTTAATGCTTTTAATGGCAGAAAACAAGGAATAGTGAATGTGTATAATATCACCAGGATACACCTGGAAGGCATTATGGCTCTCAAATGCTACCGTATGAAAATAATTCAATATTTTTCTAAGCACCAGCCTTTTTAACCATGGATGTTGGCTCCATTCCCCCTTATTAAGATAACCTTGAGCCAAAGGTGGATTTTAAAAAATGGAGTTAGCTGCAAACAAATACATTTAAAGGCACTACAATATTGCTTCAGGGTAGGGTCAAAGGGCGATCATGTCAATGTAGAGACAGACAGGAACCCAGTAAATGCTCAGAAAGTTTCCACCAAACATCATGGGTTGTTTCAAGGGTATATAAATATGCAAATTTGTAAAGTTGGCATATCCCTAGGAATATATTTTGTTTCCTTGACACAAATTACTTAGAAATTATTAGAAATTCTACTTGGAGCAGAAGCATATAGCTTTTTTAAACCCTTCTATATAATTATTCAGAAGTACAGGGTCACACACACACACACACACACACACACACATTATCACAATGCGCAGAAAACATGAGGGGAGGGGGGCATCTCTTCAATGTCAAAGGTCAGGGTTATACTTCTGCAAAAGAGCTTCATGAAAGAGCTAGTTCACACAGTCATGTTGATCATTTGATTGCAGCACCAAATGTGTGTGTGAATAGGAAAGAGCTCAAAATGTAAAATCCAAATAGCTCTTTACAAACAAAATAAATTTCTGATTTTAAGGAAGTTTTTTCCCCTTTGATAAGCATGAAATGTTGCTGCAGATTTCCTTGTAAACTCCTGAAACATTTTGAGAATGTTTATTCTGGGGGAAATTAGTCACTGAGAACATTTTGGTTCAGCAGGAGACTGGCCTTATCTCTGGATAACCAATCTTGCACAACAGTTGTGTCAAGCTGCTCCTTTCTCCTGTTTTGTTTTTGTTTTTTTAATGTCTCCCCACAATTTCACTCAGATGAAGAGAGAAGATTAAGCAGGGACAAGACAGCAAGAAAGCATCAGCTTATGCTGTGTTCCAAAGTCATTGCCTGCAGCACTGTTTCCATTCTGCTGCAGTTTGGCTTCTGAGAAAAACCTACGTGGTTCATTTCAGTGAGTTGCAATGGAATTTTATATAATTAATAACACGATTAATGATGTTATCTTTACATTATTCAACACCATTCACTGAAATGCACATTTGGGGCAAGCCATAATTTGCTATGCATTATTTATGGACTGAAAACACCACCAACAAATACTGATCACATTTGCTGAACTGATTTCTGTTTCAGACATGGTACAAATAAGAAAACATCAGCATTTTTCATGAAGTTCCCATTGCAAGCAAGAAGGATGAGCATGCAAACAAGCATTTTCACTGCTGGGGGAGGGTGTTGTTGGTTCTTTGCACATCTGCTCTAACAGTCCTGTGATGTTGGCAACAGAACTCGAGTCCAACCCTCTGATTCACCCTCTACCTCTGAATCAGTCAGCTCTGCTGATTAGCCTCAGCGCCTGTGGGAACCTCACTCTCTGGAAGCAGAGTAAAAGAGGTCCCAGCTGACTCCCTCCCCCCTTTCTAGAACATTTGATGGCTTGGGGTGGGGCCCTCATCCAGATCACTGGCCTGGCTGACCCCATTCCCTAACTCAGACTCTTCCTCTTCCACTTTCAGACCACTCCTGAAAATCTTACTGCACCCCAACTGACTGCACAGGGACCATGGCAATAGTTGCTCTTTTTTCTTTTCTTTTTTTAAAATCACATTGATATATTTCCTCAAAGGATCTCATGGAACAGACTGCCTTGGAAAGTGGAGGGGTCTGCTGTGCTGGACAGTCATTGCAGACCCTGCGCCAAGTGGGGTGGTGGTGGTGTTCTAGTAGATCTCTAAGGCCCCTTCCAACTCTGATTTTATGAAAAAGTGATCTGTGCAATTGCTAATTGTGTGACTGATGGCTCGTCCAGTTTGGTCCTGAGACTTGATTAAGCTGGTGTTAATTACAGTGTGTTTGTGTGTGTGTGTGTGTGTGTGTGTGTGTGTGTGTGTGTGTGTGTGTGTAGGAGACACGCACACTATGTCAGCAAATTTATTTCATGTTTTCCCCTCCTCCTAAAAAATAAAATAAAAGCTTTAGTCAAACAGCTTGAAGTCAAAGAAGTTGGAAACACCTGTGCAGTGTGCTTGCCTGCCTCTCAGCGCTATATTTATATGCCCGTGAATATTTATAAGCATTTATGCTACTAATGTTGCTGGCATTGTTAAATCTTGATTGTGAAGTTTGTAAATATTCAAAAGAAGCAGATGTTTACTAATCCCATTTACCTTTAAGGGGAGGAAATGCAAAATGGGATAGAAAAAGCAGGCCTACTAAACTGTTTTCCCAGCAGAAACAACCGAAATAAATTACCGTAAACTGAAGGCTATAAAGGGCAACTTTGCAGGTTAAACCCTTGAACTCGTGACATATTTATAAAATGTGTGGGAATATTATTATTGTTATTAATATTGCAGCTTAATTACACACACAGACACGGTAGCAAGAAAAGGTAGGACCTTTTTAGCCACCTGAACAAACTCTGCAGAGGTAGGCACCACAACTACCAGCCAACCACTCCAACCAACTTCCATGCTTTCCAACACAGTTTAAAGATGTTGGAACCATGAAAGAAAGGGGGGAGACAGAAAACAGGGTTCGACATTCTTGGGGCCACAATGGGAAAGCAGCCAGCTGGCAGGCCGTCTGTATGCCAAGGCTCCTTTGCAAGCTTCAAAAGAACCCTGTAGTGCTCCAAGGCTGAAGCGACAGAGGTATAGCTCCACACTGATGCCAAACGGCCTAAAGTTTGCCTCAGTGGAGTAACCTAAAAACTAATTCAGCTCTCCCATCATCTGCATAAATCACAGGCTTAGGAGTATTTATGCGATAAAAAGAATGGAAGCTGGTTCTTCTGGCCGTCTACAAAATTGGGACACTTTCCTTCTTGAGTAGACTGACATTTAAGCACAACAAGTGCATTGGAAATCTACTTACATCTTACATTTGCCCCATTCTTCCTGCCCCCGCCAAAACTTATCAGTGTCACTTTTTGAAATTGTACTCATTTGAAAGGGAAGGGGAGATTGTTCAATCATGTCTTAAAAGCCTTAAAAGGCCCAATATTGTTCCCATTAAAGACACTGGTGGAATTAGCACAATACTCTAAGGAATGCTCAACCACACAAGCTTAAAAACCTCCCAAGATAAAACCCAAATAAACTGGGCTTAGAAACCAAGCAGCACATTTTGGCCTCTTTCATTGGCCAGGAGACTAAAGGCCATTAAGGAGGCTCCCCTTGTCTTCCATAACAAATGCCATGGCAAGGCCCATCCACCAGCCAGAGAGGGAGGGAGCAGCTGCAGGGAACATGTTTTCCCCCCTTCCTGCTAGAAAGACCCTTTATAAGAAATCTCTAATGCTGCAATTCGCTTTCTTCCTCCTCTCAGATTCTTTTTCTTTTGTGTCATGTCTTTTATTATTTACAGGTATCTATTCAATCTTTATCCCACCTTTCCTCATGAAGGAGCCCAGGATGGCAACCATAATGACATTTTTTAAGTATTTGGAAAAAGCATTCTAATTTTAAATTGAAAGCCTGAAGGCATGAACTTTTGGGGGGGAGGGGGTGGAAGAGCAGGATAAAAATAAACACCAGAAAGTAAAATAAATTATCCTCTAATATTTACTTACATACACACAAACACTGACAAGGTCATACCTCTGGTATGTTGTTTTTTTTTAATTTAAAAAAAGTTTGGACCCTTTTTAGTCCCTTGTGGCAACAGAGGTAGAGGGTGCCGTTTATTGCAGAATAATGAATGCCGAACAAGAAAGTTGTTCCTGAAGCATAACCTGAATATAAGCAAGTCAGGCTGCTGGCGAAAGACAGAGAGAGTGTGATTTTTATGGCTTAATGCTTAGTTGGTTTACTCCCTATAGCTTCGGCATCTTCAAAGTTCCAATTCACTCGGTTAATTCACCTGTGCTGATACTGTGGAAGGAACAATGCCTCAATAGATCCTTCTGGTGTGACATTAAATATGACAAGGTTATCATTTAATATACTATCACTCAAGCATTGATTTATAGCCTTACAGAGGCACCTCTCCCTCAATACCCTACTATTTCCTTGGATTGCCACTTGGAAATGGCTTTAAAGCTGCTTATATTCTTATATTTCACGGGGAAAAACTTTGTGGAGCTAATTTCAAATAAATGTTTGAATTCTTCCTCTACTACAGCACAATCAGTCAGGAAAAAAGAAACCTGCTGACATTCAGCACTTCAAGCATTTTTATTTTTTTTACAACTACAGTCCTACATACAGCCAATGGGTTTGACCTACAAAGGCCTAAAGGCAAGAGTTTGAGCCCCATAAATTGAAAAAAGTGCTTCTTCTCCTATGTCCCATATGTTTAACAAGGGGCACCCCCTTAAGCTGGTTACTGACTGTAAAAAATAGCATGTGGGGTGGCGAGGAATATGTCTGCAGGGCCCACCCCTGCTATTCACACACAAGCTCCCTCCATAGTGGATTGCATTTGTGAATATAAGAGGAGCCTGTTGGATCAGGCCCCTGACCCTTCAGGTCCAGCATCCTGTTTTCACAGTGGCCAACCATGGGAAGCCCAGAAGCAAGAACATTCTCCCTTCCTGCTGTCCCCATCAGCTCATATTCAGACGCATATTTCCTTTTAACAGTGTATCCTCTTTTAGAGAGTCCTCTAAGTTGGTTCCCAACAAGACCTTTCTGCCTGGAGAACTGGCACCAAACTTCCTATTTCCCTACTAGAGTAAATCCTGGGAAAGAAGGGTCTTTGGGCTCTCTCAACCCCCTCATGTAAACTTTTGAGAAACCGTGGAGCAAGATATGCTCAAGGACAACCTGGCTTCTTGCCTGGGAGAGTCTGAATAGCTCTCCAATCTCATGAATACTCCCATCATCCCTCAAAGCATCCACTGGGGCTTAAGCCCCCTCTGCCGGCACTGGCACACTGGATGGTGAAAGAGAGCCAGTTTTACAATGCACGTTTGGCTTTCCTGACCATCTTCTGCCCTCTCTTGAAGGTTAACTGTTAGGATAACTCTGATAACTCCCTGTATCCTCTCGTAATTAATCCTTCCCATAAGATCGCTGAAAAATAAGATTGCTGCAGTGGGGGAAAGAGAAAAGTGCAATACTCTCTTTGTCAAATGCTGAGAGAGCCTAACCTTGTTTATCAGCAAATGCAAAACAACACTCCACCACAGAGTGGTGTCACTCTGACCTTTGTATGCAACCTCGGGTCTCTTCACGCAGCATAACAATGTCTCTTTTGTGCAAGGAGTGTTAAGGCCAACGGGAGTCAGGATTTACTGCTCTGGCAATTTAATCAGACTCTGCATACTTTGTGGCTTATTCAGTTAACATTCTAAAACAACATGCGTAAGATGCCAGAACTTGTCTCTTGTTCTCTCTAGCTCTGAGCTGATTTTCATTATCACTTATTTATCCCATTTTATTGCAAACATGAGGGCAGAGGGAGAATTATTATTGTTATTATTTTAAACCCAGTTGCTTCAAGTAGCAAGGCAGAATCATACAACAAATGTGTGCCTTTGGAAGCTGTTTCCGCCCCCCCCTAAAAATAAAAAATACAGCAGCAACAACAACAGTATTTGCATTCAGTGGAATGCATTTCAGAAGTCCTCACCAAGTATAAAACAGAAATAAAAAGCAGGAAATGTGAAGAAAAACCAAGGTTAGCACCCACAGTCAAATTTTTTAAAATGTATTTGGACAGTATGATACACCACCATACATTTAAAGCACATTGAAACATATCCCAACCCCACTGCAGATGGGAATTGTAGTTTATAATGCATAGAGCTACAATTTCCTGCACTGATAAGAAACTACAAGCATGAGTTTTCTTGAAGGAGGAATGTGCTTTAAATGTGTTGTGTATGCAGCCTTAGATATGAAAAACAAGAGCCTCAAGCTGGTAAAGAATTAGCAGGCTTGGGTTACGATCCTATATATCCATTTATGTGGGAGTAAGCTCTATTGAACACAACAAGATTTACTTCTGAGTAGGCAGACTGCACTGTTATTCTTATGGAATAAAAATAATTAGAAGTCCAGTGCTTTCTTGATTAAAATCTCTCTCAGAGCTGCAAAAAGCTGGGCACTGCGTTTCTGAATGCCAAGGAATAATGGTGATTGACTGTAGATAATGGCTGTTCAAAAACTAGTTGCAGGAACAGGAAAATGTGTGTCCATCAGATTCATTCAGATCAGATTGTCACATGTGTAAGGACAACCACCACTCTGCTTCAGAATGATAGTTTACTGTGTTATACAATGCATTAACCATATTTGTAGGCACAAGTTTAAAGAATGTGGTGGAGTAGGAAATTTTGAGTCAAAAATATATATTCTGAGTATCCCTTGTGAGTGTGGGTATTTACATGATACCTAGGCACCAACTTGTTGGACAGCCTGCTTGCTAGAACACAGAACACATCACAAGGATGTCCACATACTAAATGGGACAATCCTTCTGTATCAGTGTTCTTCAACCTTAGGTTCCCAGGTGTTGTTTGACTACAACTCCCATCATCCCTGGCTAGCTTAGCCAATGGTTAAGGATGGTGGGCATTGTAGTCCAAAATCTGGAAACCCAGGGTTGACGAACACTGTTCCGTACCATAGAAAAGAATTTCAAGAGCCAAAATAGGCATAGTGTTAAATACATATTTGCTTTTATTGTGATGCGGGATCTATGGCCTTTCAGAACTTGCTGGACTACAACTCCTATTATCCTTTTGCACTGGCCATTCTGGCAGGGGCTGATGGAGGTATGTGTCCAGCAACTTTTGGAGGTTATCCATTCCTGATAACGGAATGGATAAAGGGACGGGCATCTTAGCTTTACTTTGTGTGATGTAAACACAAGTGTGCCTAGTGCTTCTGCTTGAGATTGCTGTGTTAGCCACAAAGGTCTTGAGTGACATGCCAGGGTGCTATCTCTTATCTCACTTGCAAAGTCATGTGAAACTTGCCCATTCTGCTCTGCAGGGTTACATGAAAGAATGTCATGTCATTTCAGTCACTTTTGTGGTTCTGCAATCAGCCTTGCAAGTTTCACTTTGAGCTTCACATAAAAACGGGTGCAAAGCAACTAGGTGACAGCAGCCAAAATGGCTGAATGAAACATCTTGGTATGTGTACTTTATAGGGATTGGATGGGAACAGAATGTAACCAAGGCCTGATCTGCACTATGCATTTATAGTAGTATCAAACCCCTTTAAACCGTCATGTTTCCCCACAAAGAATCTTGGGACCTGTACTTTGCTAAGAGTGCTAAGAGCTAGTAGGAGACCCCCATTCCCTGCATATAGTTAAAACTGCCAGAGCTCCTTAGGAAGATGAATTGATTGTTAAGCCACTCCTGGAATTGTAGCTCTGTGAGGCAAGTAGGAGTCTCCTAACAACTCTCAGCACCCTTAACAAACTACCATTCCCAGGTCTAAGAATGCTTTGAGTGTATGATGTGGATGCGACCCACACTGGAAGCCAATTCTGAATGGGCAAGTGTCAAAGAGACCCCAAGCATATATTTTAGATTGGCTGCATGCATTCCAACTGTTTTCCAAGTATATATACATGTAGCTGGCCTTATACTGCCTGTCAGTGCTCCCCCCCCTAAAAAAATGTTTAGGGGTACTCCCATTTTCCTACTCATATTGAAATACTACCCCTTAATGAGGCCAAACTTAGATTCACAAAACATTTAGGGGTATGCATACCCCTGCATCCCCCCAGAAAAAAGCACTGCTGCCTGCTAGATGAAATAAGCAGTCGCATGAGGTCTTCATGCTGATGACAGATCATAGTCTTGTAGACAACTTGGTCTATATAAACTGCAGATTGCCCATTCCCTTCTCAAGCAGACTGCTGGTTTATAAAGTTCATGAAGGCCAGAGGATGTTTCTTTATGGAAGCTAATTGTTAGAGGACAGTATAGTGGTACATTGCCATTTTGGACATCTCAGTTCACCCTAGCTAAGGAAAGGGAGCTGACATAAATGTGTGACTGCTTGGGATAGCTAAGCAGTTGGAGACAGACAGAGGCAGAATAAGAGAAAGCTGTGAGCTGAATGTCAGAAGCATGTAGGGGCACAGTGTGGTTCTCCTTGGATATGAAATGCGAGGTGAGGTAGGAAATCTGCTGACTGGCAGAAGTGTGCAGACTCATGCTGCTTGCCTCTACTGATATTCCACTTTCATATTTCAGAATAAAATGAGGTAAAGCTAAGACTTCAAAATAAGGGCAAAGAGTATAAATCTGATTAGGGTTTTCATATTTTAGCATGTAAGTCTATCAGCAGTAAGTAGGAAGAGGGGGGAAATTAGAATCTCCTTTATTAGCACTTTTCCAAACAGACTTCATGCAGAATTATTGCTCCTTTGAATTTTGCAGTGCAGTCCTCCAGTCTGTAGCATGTACAAAAATGCATATACTAGGGTAAAATGCATATATAGGTGAAGATAACACAAACACACATTCTAAGGGGAAATTGCTATGCAAATTTGTGTGCACATTTGCATACAAAATGTGTAAATTAGCATGCATTAATAGTAAAATGGTGGTGAATTTTCATGGACTTTTTTGGGGGGAGGAAATCGCACACTGATCTTGAATTGTAGAGAACTGAATTTAAGACTTGAGAAATAGTGGAGTGGGGGGGAATGAGAAGCTGAAATGAACAGATTCACCCATCCCAAGAAGAAAAAAAGGATATCGTAACCACAACAACCACAAGGAAGTTCTGTCTGAGCCCTACTGAATACAATGCTGCTATATCCTGGCACTGTTCCCAGTCATTTCAATAGTTCTTTTGCAGGAGAACTTCCATGCAACTTGTGGTTTTTAAATTAAAATGTTTTTAACATTGCCATCTTCTGACTTCCAAATCGCCTGTCTTTATTACTGCAACACACTAACACACAAAGGTATTTGTCTCGCACAACCATCATCAAATGTTTACTCTAAATACATTCCTAACATGATTTATCTAAATTGAACAACCCTTCACTTTAAGGCTTTACAATGGAAAGGTCAACATGATGTGTTCACACTTGTGTGCCAAATTTGCAGGCCCGTTTCTTCCACTGCACCCAGCAGGCAGTTGTGTAAGAAATGAAAGCATTGCATCTGGTGTACCTAGTGTGATACGTGTAAAACAACATTAACTGCATGAGCAAAAAACACTGCAGCCAAACCCATCGAGGCACCTTGATGCATTACTATTTGTATATATAGAACATTTGAAAACCAAGCCCTAAATGTTGTCCCACATTTTCTGTCCACCAGGGAATTCCTTGTTGTGTTCTTCTGCCTTTGCATCATTGTACGCTTGCCTTCCATATTGATTCCTCTCCCTTCAAAGCGAATCTTTTGACATAACTGTTGCGAAGAGGAAACCTTGTCAGACTGATTATGAGGAAGCTCGTTAACCGTTCCCCCATTTGATGTGCTGGCTATAATGTTGTACAAATTCTAATGTCATAAGTGCTGGATCATGTACAAATACTGAAAACACCATCAAAGCAGCTGCTATTCCCTGGGTGTTTGCGCTTTGGTGAACAGGTGGGCTTTTAGAAAAGAAGTGCTCAGCAGGAAGCTGTGTGGCTATCTTCACTGCCCCCCCCCCCTGTGTGCAAGCCTTTAGACCATACTGTGGAATGCCTGGAAACATTTTAAAGTTTTATTACGGCTTTTGAAATCAACAAAGCAATTAGGGATGTTTTTAAGCTGTATACTGGTCAATCAGATCTTCAGTCAATAGCACTCTGTAAATGTCAATAGAGTTTCTGGCTTTATAGCCCACGTCTGCATACTTATATTTACAGTTGCATTGTGAGAACTTGTATTTTTACAGGAATGCCTGCAAGCTCCAAATCGGATCAATATTATCACACTGAATTCCAGAACTAGAAACTAGGCACAATAATCTAATCGGTAACTGAAACACTCTGCAAGGCAATGCGCAAGTTGGATATAGAGAAAATAACACAGTTGACTGGCTTTTAATATATCAAGACACCTTATTTGAGTATGCAAATTCATTCTCCCTATGGGATTAGGGATAGAATAGGATACATTTTGGTAGGATAGTGTTTCTGGTTAAGTCACTGCATGGATTGATTCTTAATGGTAGTTAGGGATGCATTTTTCTGAAAATCTCAATTTCAAACTTATCCACATTGATATTTCCCCCAATTCTCATCTTGCTCACTGATCTCAACAAGAAGCCAGTTATTTCCCCTCCAAGGTTCCCTTAAAAATATAAACCATTCACACACATATGCATTATTATACATATACTATTGTATGCATGCTATAGACATCTATACTGTGGGTTTCTTAAAGCTACCAGACATAGAACAATGCATAAAACTATGAAAAGATACTCATTTATTGATGTTTATCAAATTTTGCAGCAACAATATAGTACCACATGAAGCTCAACTTCCATAAACTGTATACAAATGTTATATAATTTATGCATTCAATTATGGGGGGTATTTCAGATCCAACAAGAATGTGTTAGGAGTCAGCTGATGAGACCCATAATTTCAAGAGATCCTTGGGAGAACTTGCTGGGTATGATGTCCCCAAGATAAAAATAGTTTCATGTCTGAGAAAACATGCCTTCATGGGATTTCCATCAAGAGAAATGGCCAGGGACAATGACCACATCAATCTTGTGATTTGAAATTTATGTTTATTCCTCTACATCTGGAGAAATGAATGTGTTTTGATGCTTGTCATGTTCACTTTAGGTATGAGTAATCCTTGCTGGATGATGCAAATAGAATGCTCAAAGACTTCTTTTTGCTTCCTTGATCTTTGGAGATTCATTATCACACTCCATTTGAGAATCCTTGGCTTAGAGGTTAGAGAAATGTATACTAAAAGGGGGGTGGAGTGAATGAAGGGCACTGGATTCTCTACTAAAGGATTCTCTCAGCAAAAGTGGCTAAGATTTGAAATTTGATAGATTTATCATATTGATAATTGTTAAGAACTTCATCACTCTGAATCCTGCCAAATTCTGGATCTGACTGCAGAATCTGAGCCTTCCTCCAAATCTCTTCATAACATTTTGAAATTTAGGTCACAACTGTTCTTATACTTGTTTTTAGCCAAAAGTAGAAATCCAGGGCACAAAACCCACTCACTATTGATTCATTTACCGTATTATTGCAAAATTTCACATTTTTTATTGTTTTCATGCATGAGCATAGCAATGACAGTAAACAGAAAAAATGAAATACAAAATATATTGTTTTTGTATTTCAAAATTTCACATTGTAACATTCGAATTTGTAGTTTCAGAAAGCAAAGTCATCTCTGCAGTTACCCATTACGGGCCAAAGTTTGTGTAGGTTATTTGAAAGTCTCTAAACGTGTCATGCTTTTTGCTAATAGGAAAATGAAGTGGCTTGCTGAAGGTAATGGTGTCATACAGGGAAATAAAACAACACGGTCAAAACTAATGCCATATTCTAACTATTGGCCCACAATCCTATTCAAATTACAGTGATGACTGCAATACATAGGTACAGATAGAATAATATCTGACATGTAAATAAGAACTGTATCTGAGTTGATCATTTTCATCTGTGCAAAAGATTGATTGTAATCAATGCTACTGATAGCAAACTAGTTGACTATTGATTTCTGCCCACATTTAACTAATTATTCTTCCCTAACAGAGACAGCATATTTACTGCTCCAAAAATACATTACACACTAAAACATTGGTTTCTGCCATAGTCTCCATCAAACCAGAGAATGCTTTTTAAAAAAGAAGACTTTGTTTCATTCTGACACAACACCCCAAGATAGGCAATATTTCTCTGAAAGTGAGATGGGGGGTGACTTCAGATGACCATCTCCTTCTTGCCGTCCTTGCCCTTTACGTCTGAGTATTTCAAAGCACCTGGCTGAATGTTTTCTGGAAATAGAACATTGGTCTACATAGCAACACCTACCAGGTCACATTTGTCATGGGATCTTGATTAAAAGTCATTTCACCTGGGTACCAGTTTGAGCCTGTGTTTTTTCCATCCTCTACAGGTAACAGATACCTCCAGTTTGCTGGAGGTATGAGCCTTTGGTGCATGCAAAGGACAAAAGCCAAAGGACTCTTGCTCTGTGGCTCAAGGCCTGTAACATTCTATGTGAGACAGGTCCTGTAAGTTTTCAGAGAAAATGACCAAGGCAGCAGCAAAGTTATCTGTGGTCCTCTGAAAGCAAAACTAAGTTATCATTGGTTGGGAGCCTTATTACATATCTATTGCTGGGCTGCTATTTTGCAACATTAATCTGTTTGTATTCCAGGGCAGACTATTTTATTGTCTAGAACAGTATTATCCACTCTGCCTTGAAGTGGCTTTCCAGAGTCTCAGACATAGATTCTGGAAAGTCTATGCCCCACCATCCCATCATCTGTTACTAGATCCTTTTTAATTAGAAATGACAGCGATTGAACCAGGGGGGCTGATTCAGGGGGCTCCTGCCTGCCAGCTTCAAAATCAGTGGTTCCCTGACTACAAGCATCAGGCTTAGAGCTAGGAACCCAGTTTTAATCCATAGCCAGTAACACTGTGGCCTCTGACTTGGTGTCCCAGTTTCTGTTGCTCTGGGATCTGATACTCACAAAGGAATATGGGAAAGTTGGGGGCTGTGGTGGTATGCAAAAGACCTGCAAGGAGGACTCTTCCTACACCAGAGGCAGGAAACCAGGTGATGCTGCAGATGTTGCTGAATTACAACCTCCATCATCCCTGGCCACTGGCCATGCTGAATGATACTGTTGGAAACTGCATCCCAACAATGTCTGAAGAGCCACAGATTTTCCATCCCTGTCTTTAACAGCTTCAGAATTCTTAATATAATCAGAGGTTTGTAAACTCTGCACCTTGCGCACAATTTTTTTTTTTTTTTTTTTTTTTTTTTTGCTATCTAGCCTAGGTTCTTATATACAACACTGAACCTATATGTAGAGATTCATCCCATCCTTAGGGGAAGCATTCCATGACGCAAGCAACTGTATTCTGAAATAGCTGTCAAAATGCAATTCTGTCTACAAACCCCATGTGGGCTTTCACTAGTGCACTTCACATCTTAAATATAAGCAAGTTAGCTTTGGTCAGCCAACAGAAAGTCCACTGTCTACTCTGAAGTAAGTCCCAGTGAGTTTAGCAGGACTTACTCCCAGGTAAGTGTGTATAGGATTACAGCCTGTGGCAGAGAGTTGTTTGTTGTTGTTTTTTAAAGAAAATGATATACTAATCTGATTCTCTACCCCACTCCCTTTGTGTGAAAAACCAGAAACCTGACATATTCTTTCCCACCTTCCTACAGAAAATAGAACAAGGTTTTCAGGTGAAAGCTCTCTAGGCAAAACAAACCTGAGCTATTTTCTTGTCCCCCTCTTGAATATTTTATTCTGAGTTCATTTTGGGCGCAAGCATATTTCTCTGAACTACACACACTCAAACTGCTGAGCTGCTTTGCTGCAAAACTAGTACAGTGGTACCTCTGGTTAAGAACTTAATTCATTCCAGAAGTCCCTTCTTAACCTGAAACTGTTCTTAACCTGAGGTACCACTTTAGCCTAATGGGGCCTCCCGCTGCTGCCACGCCGCCTCTGCACAGTTTCTGTTCTCATCCTGAAGTAACGTTCTTAACCCGGGGTACTACTTCTGGCTTAGTGGAGTCTGCAACCTGAAGCGTCTGTAACCTGAAGTGTTTGTAACCCGAGGTACCACTGTACAGGGCAGCAGCGCTTGCCCAGATATTTACACCACAAAATAACCCTTTCTCAGGCTGGTTATTTACAGCAACTGCAAAATTCCCTACTAAAAAGAAGGAAGCTGGGAGAGACGGGTTGAGGAGGAGATTATTTGCTGACAAATATTTGATTATAACAGTGCACATTTAAACATAGTTTTGCTAGAAGAGGTAAAGAGGTTAATGCGTCTTCAGTGAGGTTATCCTTCCCTTCCACCTTTTCTACCCTCCATTCACCCCCAAATTTCCTTGTTTTCGCTTGGCTTAAATTCCTAACGCTGCCTGATGAAATGTAGTGTACAGCTTTTAATTGTGCCCAGAGGCAGTGGAACTTCACAGAGGGTTTGGAGCAACTGGCAAAGGGTTTCAGAAACAGCTGTGTTTCGGGAACATGTGCGGCACTGTGGAACTACCCTGTCAGCACCTGCAGCCGCTTAACGCACAGCTCCATGCATGGCTCACATCTGGGATTAATCAGTGCTCTTAAAGGAATTAATACACTTTAAGATATTTTTTATTTTTATGGTACCTGCAGGAACACGATGCTATATTAAAAAATCCGCAGCGGATAAGAAGTATGTTGCTTGAGCCAGAGTTGCTGAGGGGAATAGAAGCCTCTGTTTCTCTTGCCAAGAACGAATTGTTTTAATATCCCCAACATTCAATATTATTTATTATTAAAGTCTAATAGAGTTTTAGCGAGTAACCAATTCTCCTCTGTTTTAACCTATTTTCCCCCAACTGTGCCTTATTATTCATAATTTTAGCATTTCACTAGAAAATGACCCTGCTCTTATTTTTTGTTTTTAAAAAATGTGGGGGGGGGGAGAGTCTGCACTGACCCTCAGGACTTCATTCATGTGGGAAGGTTCTAGAACGCCCTCCAAAAACATCACGTTTATAAATGTCATATTGTGTTAGCAGAAGTATTTACTTACAACTCTCCACACAGCAGAAAACTCTGTTCATTGAGGAGTTATGCCACATTAACCATTTAGGCTTGATTTTCATCCTAATTGTACAGGAGGGGAAAACTAAACTGCATTTCCATGCTCATTTTTTCATAGCTCATGCTGAAGGAAATTTAGTAGAGTGTGAAATTTACTATCTGAGGGTTGTCAGGACTATCAATGAATGGACCAAACCTAGGAGGATGGGGTTTTTTGTTTGCTTGCAACCCAGGATTCCCCCAGGTTACTGGAGATGGCCAGAAGTTGGAACATGACATAGGAGACAAGCATAAGGAGGGCCAGTCCAACCATTAGAGTGAGTTTTCTGGCTCAGAAGCTGGGAGGTGAGGCACAGCAACAAGGGGCTGGAGAGCAGAATTGTGTCTGGCACATGATATCCACCTCCAATCTCTTGGAATTCATGTAGTTGTCAAAAGGAGGGAGGATGGCACTCAAAGTCGCTGGAACGGTTTCACTGAACTTACATTTTCTTGTAATTTTAAATTTAATTTGCACATCATTATAGTAACAGCTATGACCACATTTTTAAATAACAAGCCACTTTTGAAAAGATCTTAGCATTTCAAAAGAACAGTGATTCAGACCAATAGAGACTTGAGAGACCATGTGGTAAAAATGCATATTTCACTATAATAAAACAAAAGCCCATCAAACACTATCTCACAGTTCCACAAAAACCATAAAACGATGCCTTTTTCTGCACAGTTTTCCTCTCTCACCCATCAACAATATCCACAATATGGCCCTTGTGTCCAGTAATTTGTCATTTCATTGACTTTGTTACCCTGTGCCAAATTTGCTTCAGGGCATTTCCAAATGACACTTACATTAAGTTCGCTGATTGGTCCTGATTACTGCTCTATTACATAAGCCAAAAAGCTCTTCAAGTCCCTGTTTCTCTGCTCCTCGGTTTAGCCCTGTTTGTCTTTTTGCTCCCGGAGGCAAATGTCATGTACAACTAGGAGAACTGATGCTCTTTAGCTAAGAGTTAAGCCACAAATTTTTGGATGTAAAAGCCAAAGTTTTACCCAAAGCAAAAAGATTTCAGTTCTCTTACCTGCATATTGTATTTGAAAAAAATATTTCCCTCTTAACTCTCAATTCACATTACAGATTTTTAAAATAAGAAATTAATTCTGCTTGTTGACAGTCACATTGTGTACTCAATGAAAACACAAAATTGTATACATCACTACAACGTTATCACCATCATTATCAGTCAGACTAGTTGTTGCGGGAAACATTTATCAGCCCAAGGGCTGCATTTCCTTCTGGGCAACCTGCCAGTGTTGGTTGGGCCAAGGTCAAAAGTGGGTGGAGCAAGCCAAGCAAAAAGCATTAGCAGAGTTCAGGGGCATATTGCACCTAGGCAAAAGCACTCAGCGAGAGTGTGGAGCAGGATCAGTGACAGGTATCAACTGGGCAGGGTCTTGGAGGTCAGATGAAGACAGCCTAAGGTTCCCCACTCCCCATAAGGCATCTTTGGGCTACTGTCCTGGCCCAAGTTTCCCATCTGGGTTCACTTCTGATACAATCGTGCCTCAGATGTCAAACTGAATATGTTCCAGAAGTGCGTCTGACTTCCGAAACATCTGACTTCCAAAGTGCAGCTTCTGATTGGCTGCAGGAAGCTCCCATATGCATTAAGCTATCACCTCTGATGACTCACATTTAGGACTTATGAACAGGTTCCTATTCAGAAATCATTTCCATGCAGGAGTTTTGTGACATGTGAAGTAGTCTTTAATAGAGGACAGGCTTCATACAACCAGTTTGGCTGTCTGAAGTCATCTACATCTTGACATTTTCATCCCATGCAGGCAGATACCTTCAAAGTGCTAAAAATGATTAAACGTATGTGTCAGAGCTGCTTCCAGATCCTAGCTCACAGAGGATCACGCTAGCCAGCGGTCACTTTGTAAAAGTCTTTATTGAGTTACAGTTTCCATTCTCAAGCTGCTGCGTGCAGCTCTACGTCTTATGGGTTAGACCGGCGAAGCTCCGTCTGAGTCTCCGCCCCCTGTGCACCAGCTTACTAACCTAGCCTTACTCCACCTTTTCCGCCTGACCGTTCTTCTCTGGGTCCCTCTGCCCCCCGTGGTCTCTTCCTTCCGGGACTCTTCTGACGCTGACCCCCCGGACCCTCCTGTCTCCTTGCGTCGGGCTTTAGGACCTGGCTCCCTTTCCGGGCTGCTTACTGCGCCACCTTCCTGTGCATTTGAACTTGCCACGCGCGCCCAACCTTCCACTTTCCGCCTGACCGTTTCTTCGCTCCCCGATGGAGGTGTGGCCACTCCTGACTCGTGCCCTCCCTCCTGCTGCGAGCTGCCAGAGCTCGATACCTGTCGCCCTTCTTCTCCCCTGCTCTCTGTTGGTGACGCTGGTCCCGATTTCCAACTGCTGCCCTCTGAGCCCCCTCTGGACCCTTCTTCCTGGGGTGTCCCCCTAGGCTCCCCCCTTGCTCTGGCCACTGGCGCTCCTTTCTGTGAATCTTCTGATTCACTGGAAAGACTCGGAGATCTCGGGTCATCGTCATCACTCATCTTTTCTTCTGCCTCCTCCCCCTCGCTCTCTGTTTCCTCCTTTGCCCTCGCCTCTGCTCCTGAACCCCTGACAGTATGGTTTATTTCAGAAGAGGGTAGTGTGTCTAAACAGGCATAGTACTTCTGAAATCCAGAGATTTTTTGCGTCAAACTGGCATCTTTGTTAACAGAGTGGCCAGTGGTCTAGTATGTGTCAGGGATACTGAATTTTGTACTCAGGACTTACAGGGGACGTGGGTGGCACTGTGGTCTAAACCACTGAGCCCCTTGGACTTGCCGATTGGAAGGTTGGCGGTTCAAATCTGCGCAATGGGGTGAGCTCCTGTTACTCTGTCCTAGCTTCTGCCAACCTAGTAGTTAGAAAGCATACAAGTGCAAGTAAATAAATAAATAAATAGGTACTGCTGTGGTAGAAAGGTATATGACATTTCTATGTGCTCTGGCTTCTGTCACTGTGTTCCATTGCGCCAGAAGCAGTTTATTCATGCTGGCCACATGTCCTGGAAAGCAGTCTGTGGACAAATGCCAGCTCCCTCAGCCTGAAGTGAGATGAGCCCCCCACCCCATAGTCGCCTTTGACTGGACTGAACCATCCAGGGGTCCTTTACCTTTATCCCTTTCTCAGGACTTAGAACACTCTTCCAGCAGTGAATGGAACACGGGTGTGTAATTTCAGCCCCTATGACTGACAGGCTGTATGAAAACATGTTAATTATTATTAATATTTGTTAGATATCTCATTAAATAAGTCCTCTAGGCATTGTAGTAAACTAATTTAAAAACATAGCAATAATGCAATGATATCCACAATCAATTTTTGAAATTTCTAACCCAGAGGAAAAACAAAACACAAAAACAAACCCGTAGCACAATGAAATACAATACAAATCATAGGAGCTAAAAACAATCCTCAAATACTGTACAGGAGCTAAAACCACAACCCACACCACAGGGACTAAAATAAGAACATCTTAAAATGGCAAAAGCTTAGGCTGGAACCAAAAACATGTTTTTTTGGAGCCAGGGAAGCTTCCATGGGAAGAACATTTCCTATATAGGAGGCCATCATCAAAACGGCCTTCTCTCTTGTGGCCACCCCCCAACTTCAGACTGAGGGGACACACAGAGAAGTTGTTATGTAGATAACATCATGAACCACATTGGACAGGTAGGTACAATGTGGGAGGAGACATTCTATCAGGTACCAAGCCATTTAGAGCTTTGCCCTGTATACACAGGTCACAGGTCCCAAACTCCCAAGCCAAAAGATCGAATTGAGCCTAGAGATGAACCAGATGCTACTAAAGGCATGAAAAGGGTATGAGTCTCTAGTGACAGAGCTAGATAATAAACATTCTCAGACTGTGCCCCTGAAGATCTTTCATTCTCAATAAAGGAAGGTCCAGGCTGACTGAAAGCCATATGCTACCTACTAGACGTTCCATCCAGTCTTACTCTGGGTCATCTGCAGCCAGTGCATGTATCACTTCTGTAATGCAATGTGCATGCCACCATTCACTTAGATGGTGAGATGGTGCTTTATAAAAACTAGGTAGTTTCAGAGGTCTTTAGAAGGCTTGGACAGTTCTGTTTTATTACTGTCAAAACCAAATCACTACCAGAATCTGAAGGCCCCTTTGTCTGAAAATAAAAAAGCCCTGCAATACATGTAAAATCAAAGTAGATGAGCAATTTGCTTTAAATCTTCAAACTCTCCTAATACCATGAGCTGAACTTCATCTAGTGATGCACAGCTGGGAGATTTTTCTATCAAAAGAACAGTTGAGCAGATTATTTCCAAATATAATATTTGCTGCCCTGCTATCTCTTTTAGAGGAAATAAAACTGCAGGGATATTAGTAACTCTTAAACTTCCTGCATCACTAGCCAGGATTCTCAAGGAAGGACATTTTAATAAATAGGTGCTGAAGTTTCAGCTAGCAAAATGAAAAACGGAATCTGTCTCAGATGGAAAGGAGGAAAAGCAAAACAGACACCCACCCACACTCACCACATTGGGACTTCATTTGCGGGGAATACTCCGAAAAGCAACAAAATCCAGGCATGTAATTGCATCAAGTGATTTCTCCAAGGAAAGTTAATCCAGAACCTACTTCAATTTTTGATAACCCTTGTGTCAAACATTCTGTATATAGGTGTAAAAGAATATCCTATCATCTGAGAAATGCACACCCACCGCTGTGTAGAAAACCCACACTAATCCCCAAGCAGGCCATTGAGACAAATATCTGCTGGCTACATGTGGTGGAATCATTTTGTTAAAAACTGAAGGGAGAAGTCTTTCCTCATCACTCACTATCATTGCATTTTTCATTATGAGACCCAGTTAAAACTTATAAATCAGATTCAGAGGTTCTCTGCCTCAGTAAATCCCCCTAATATTACCAGATGAAAGTAGTTGATCTCTCCCCACCCCAGAACCTAGTAGGGTTCACTCTTGACCCTTACCTGAAGCCTTACCAAATGGTGGGGACATGAGGCATGGACACATTTGTCAGTTTTGGTTTCTCATTCTTCCAATCACATTTTCACACCAGGTTGTAATTGGCCGGGGGGGGGGGTGAAATCCTCACAAAAATTATCAGCATTTAAAAGCACATTTCTCCAACCTAATTAACACAAATTTGTATGCACTTTTGTCTAAAATACAGTTTTGTGAGAGATTTCTCCTAGCACCATGCATTTTGTATGCTATTTTCACTAAAACATGCACGTTTACACACATTTTCTCCTGACTATACTGTATGTGTTGTATTTTTATGTTGTGATCTACAGATGCAGGGTGGTATACAAATTTAACAAATAATAACAAATATCATTTAATGATATTTACATTTTAATGAGGGTGAAAGAGGAGAGCACAAAATATGGTCTGAATTTCAACATCAAAAAAACTAAGATCATGGCCACTGGGCCTATCACCTCCTGGCAAATAGAAGGGGAAGAAATGGAGGCAGTGAGAGATTTTACTTTCTTGGGCTCCATGATCACTGCAGATGGTGACAGAAGCCACAAAATTAAAAGACGCCTGCTCCTTGGGAGAAAGGCGATGACAAACCTAGACAGTATCTTAAAAAGCAGAGACATCACCTTGCCAACAAAGGTCCGTATAGTTAAAGCCATGGTTTTCCCAGTAGTAATGTATGGAAGTGAGAGCTGGACCATAAAGAAGGCTGATCGCCGAAGAATTGATGCTTTTGAATTATGGTGCTGGAGGAGACTCTTGAGAGTCCCATGGACTGCAAGAAGATCAAACGTATCCATTCTTAAGGAAATCAGCCCTGAGTGCTCACTGGAAGGACAGATCCTGAAGCTGAGGCTCCAATACTTTGGCCACCTCATAAGAAGAGAAGACTCCCTGGAAATGACCCTGATGTTGGGAAAGATGGAGGGCACAAGGAGAAGGGGACGACAGAGGACGAGATTGTTGGACAGAGTTCTCGAAGCTACAAACATGAGTCTGACCAAACTGCGGAGTGCCTGGCGTGCTCTGGTCCATGGGGTCACGAAGAGTCGGACACGACTAAACAACTAAACAACAACAAAAAATATCATAATAACAATATTAATGTACACTTTTTGCACACATCTTTTGGTTGAAGAACTGCATTACAAAATTCCAGTGCAAAACTGGAACGATAGCTGTGTTTCTATGTTTTCTATGTATGGTTTGAGAAGAGTCAATATGGTTAACCTAATTTCTCCCCATCCTTGGGAAACTCCAACCACAAGGGATCAAGGAATGGTTCCAGGGACAGTGGGCAACATTTAGGGGCAGGTGGAGGGACACTGTTACAGACTACAGGATTCCTCAAGAGCTCATGAGTCTTGGTTATGATTCCTCTAACAAAGAATTTAGGTGGCAAGTGCCAAGAGCAATGGAGTCAAACCAAGGCAACTGAGAAACAGGAGGAATGTATCAACAATCTTGGAGGATCCCCAAAATTTGCAGAAGCACAGAACAACTCTTTAAAACACAAAGGGGACAATTGTCAACCGCAAAAAGGAACCAACCCAGCCCATGAAGACTAAGCATTCCCATGAGTCACAGGATGTTGACCATCAGTTGGAAATGGACGTGGCATGGAGTGACTGGGATACCCGTTTGAAGGGAATGACTGGCTAGAACTATCAACACTCCTTTTAAGAGACAGGATACCCCGCAACGTTTTATTGATGCTCTACTGTTGAAGTACACAAAGTAATTACAACAAATGCTCTTAAGTTGAACAGATAGGGTCACTCTTCATGAAAGCTTCAGTCTGCTGTGAAAAGTGTCCCCCCTTTTACTTCGCAGAGATTGTTAAAACAACATTTTGTGTGGAACAGCCTGATCGGTGTGCCCTGCACAAGTGCCATGCAATACCTGATCTGAATCAACTACACACATGTGATGATGGAAAGACCTTGGTAGAACGATAACTTTAATCTATCCTAAGTAACTGTGCTTGCATGCAAAATGGCCAATACTGATTCATCACAACTTGATTTTGCCACAGGTTTCTTGAATTCCACAAGGATGTCCTTTTTCTTCTCAATTTGAATTGCAACTATTTATTTATTTAACAGGATCAGAGCTTCACTTAATCATTGGAGCCTCCAAGTGGTTCACATAAAATTACTTTGCTTTCCTTTTTACATTATAAAGGGAGGTAAAGCATGATGGGGTGTTTATGATTTTCTAGTCATCTTCAACTTATGGGTTGGATCATACCAAAATTCAAGTGGGCCACATTCTTGGCACCACCACCATTTTGTTGGGGGATGGGGGTGGGTAAAGAAAAATTAAGAAGAGTAGGAACTGTGAAAGAGAGACAGTAAAGATTTACCCCCCCAAAAAATCAGGTTGGCATAATTATAAAGTCTTTTTGTGCATCTTTCCTCACATAGAATACTTCCCTATAATGCCAAACAGTTGCTGCAAAACTGTAATCTATGCACACACTCCAACATATTTTGGAGGTGACAGTCAAAGTTAAAGTAGTAGTTGATTCCCTATGATTACCATGTATATTCCCTGAGATAATTAAATAATAAAAAGTTATATAAAAAGTATTCAAACTGATCAGTGGAAGATTTCCTCACCTCCTCCTAAATTATTCTGTTTGTGATTTTTTTCTCTTTTTGTAACACTTTAACTTGAGTAAATGAGCACCAGCATGCTACCTTGGCAGATTATTTGCTGCGTAAAGGAAACAAACTTTGTAAAATCGTTATACAAAGTCTACAGACCTGGAGATAAATAATGAAAATGAACCTTCCCCCTGTAAATGCCCCAGTGTTCATTTAATTTAATATTCTCCATTGGTGGAAATAAATTAAAAATGAACAAGGCTTGTTTGTGCCTGCCTTACACTATCCTCTGCTTTTGAATAGCAACCGCATATTAATTTATCAGGATTCCCATAAATTATAATTAGCCAGGAGGATTAACAACATAAATCCTTGAATTTAAAACCAACCTGCCCCGCTCTCTCTTCTCTTTGCCCTAAAGTGAAAAGGAGCCCATAAAACCCATCACTGCTGTTTGATCCATTAAACTCATGAGACATTCTTATTTCAGCTTAGCTACTAGAGGTACATTCGTTAAATCTTTTTAAAGTTACAGTAGCCTGCCTGGAATTGAAATGCTCACACTGCAGAAAATAATGTGCTAAAATGGCTACACCCGTCTCTAGGGCAACTGTGACCGAGAACATAAAGCCTGCTCAGAAATCTGGGGAGGAGCAATTTTAAAAGTCGGTAATTGTTTTTGTTTTTCTGTTTTTTAAAAAGCATCTATAAAGAAAAGCAGGGGCATCTATAGGTTCCCTGTGTCTTCTCTTTCCCTGTAGAAAGAGTTCATACAAGGTGGCCAAAAAGCATTATAAGGAGTATCACAAATGCACACCTGATAAAATGATACTTCACACTATTTTGCAATCTGACAAGTCCAGCATCAGTGGAGAGGCAAAATAAGAAACCTGGACCAAATTTATGCCGCTGCATCTTCAGAGCTGTTGCCCACAATGCTTCTCTGATGCCAGGGACAGGCAGGAGTCTGGGCAGGGGGTGGGCAGAGGAGGCATGGGGCAGGAGGAGGATCCACGGGAGAGGGTCTATGATGTGTAGGGTTCTGTGAGGCAGGGGGAAGTCCAGGCAGTCAAAGACAGGAGTAGAGAAGGGGGGAAGAGGTGCAGGAAGAAAGAGTCAAACTGTTAGAATCTCCTCCATCCCCTCTCCCACTGTCTCCAAGGATGAGGAGGGGCTTAAAAGCAACACGAACAGCTGGATGAGCACAGGAGAAGTCACTGAAAACCATGTCAGAAGGGGGGAGGGCTTAAATGTGCTGGAGGAGGCATGGCCCGCTGTTGCACCAACTGCTGGGACTGAGCACAGGTCTGAAGAAGGAAATGCCCAGCTATTAAACAGGAGTGGTGTATGTGATTCTTGCACCACAGAAGCAGGTATAATCAAGCTTTGCCAATAAAGAACTAAACTTTCAATCGTGTGTCCTCCTTTGGGGGTCTGGGCATGCTCGAGAGATCTATGACTGAATAGAAAAGCTATTGGAAAGCTCTCCAGTTGGCACTGTGATGGCACTGTGATTACTCAAAAGTGTATACATAGTATGAAAAAATAGCATCTACTGATGGATGTGCCTCCCATAGCCTAAGCTGATTTCCTACAAAGCGTGTTCTCCTTCATGGAGAGCACATGTTGCGGTGGGGTCTAACAAGACATCCCACTGTTGCTGGGCGGGTAAAAGAGAGTTGGCCACCATTACGATTGGGTGCTTCTTGTTGTTGGGGAGATTTTGATGCTGCCATTTTGTGATTGACAGCCATAAGCTAATTCCCTGCGCACAGCATTGAGCTTTCTCTTTTCGCTGCGCGCATCGGATCACCCGCCCACCCTCCCTATTTTCAGGGTTGTTCACTTGACCTTGCTATGCCTGTCATGGGGTCATCTGCTTTTGGGGCAGGGGCCTGGTAGGAATTTTGTCCATTTGGCTGATTTGCTGGTGCCAATTGGTTTTTGCCTACTGTGTAGCAAATCGTCACAACTTGTAAAGTTGCAGTTAGGCATTGGTTTTATGAATTGGTTGGTGGAGGGGTATGGATTGGCTGTGCCTGGCCCTCCAATGCTGCTGCTGCAAGGGTATTCCATTAAAGGAATCCAGGGGCTCGCCATGCTTTTATCCGAACCCGTGTCAAGGGGCTAGGGCCACGCAAGAGCCCCTGGCAACATTTGGGGAGAGGTGAGGGCATGGTACCCAGCTCCATCTCTCTCCCCAGAATGTTTTCCCTTTCTGACTTCACAGGCGTGCAAATGTCAGTCTGTCCCCATGCGGGGTCAGATAGTCGCAACCAATGCCTAAGCAACCACTCACATTTTTTGTATTTTAATAAAGTTGTGGCCAAAATTATGCCTAAAAACCTTAAACAAAAATTCTGTGTGAATTGTGTTTTATTTGGGGTGGATTGAGTACCTCGACACCCAAATTGGAAGTAGTTTGGTGTATCCTCAAGCCAAGCCAACCTTGGAGACCACCTGCCTTGTCTCCTTTCTCCACCCACTCTCTCCCACCCCAACCTTCCTTTCCTTCAATCCCATTTACCTAGGTAGCGAGGCAGTTTGGAGGACTGTTGGGTGTGGGAAAGTAGGTCCCATCTGGGAGGGAGGCTGATTCTCTGAGCTACAGAAGAGTTAAGAGAGCATAATACTCAACTCATAACTGAAGCCCCCTGAAGTATGAACTTAATAACACATCTAGTAGCATCAGTTTACAAGCGTGGTAGCACTGTCAAATTTCTGTATTTGTTATTTCAGGCTCATAATCATTTGGGGCTCTCATGCTCCTGTAATCATTTGGAGGAAGTTCTGTGTGCATGCTACTAGTACAAGGGAGTGTACTGATCCTCACAACTTTGCTGCCAAAATAGCAGCAAAGAACTGCAATAGCCATCAATTGTGTGCACAAGTATGTTCACCATTCCCATGAGACTCCCTCCAGAGACCCTAACAATTTTACTGCAATTGTCTAGAAGTTCAGCCTAGATGAATCACTTAGCTATAAGGCGATTCCTAGTATCATTCCTTTATTTCCACAAATTAAGTTTTTAAGACCATTTATTTCCCAGGTTACGCATCCAAACGTAAGAATAACCCTGCCTGATCAATCCAGCATCCTGCTCTCATAGTGACCAACCAGATACCTCTGGGAAACCCAAAAGCAAGACCTCAGCACAATAACACTTTCCCCACCTGCCATTCCCGGCAACTAGTATTCAAAGCCGTACTGCCTCAGACAGCAGAGGTAGAGCCTAGTCATCGGGACTATTAGTTATTGACCGGAGCTATTGGAGAATGTAGCAAATTTCTGCCTAAGTTTGTTAATTTACCAGTAAAGAGATCTTGCTTTGTTATCAACAGGAATATCAAAAAACAAACCTCCTCCTTTTCTGGAATCCCTGGGTATATCTTAAGAAACATCAGATGCCACCAATAAATGATCCGTTTTGAACCTCATTTCCATCACTGGCCAGTAAAAAAGTAGCATTTACCAGAACATGGTGGGAAGTGTCCAGAATTGTGAAGAAATTAATTTGCTATGCAGGCATTTTCTTGCATGTGTTATTATGATGTATTAGGATGCATTATTTAACAGTATTAAAAATACACAGTTCTGGGATATTTGTAGGAATAACACAAAATACAGGGGGAACACTTTAAAAAACCCCAACAACCTCCTGAAATAGCATTGCTGGGTATTTTCAGCAGAGACAACCAGGGATTATTATAGAAAAATGCAATTAGTTACTTATTAATGGCAGTAAGACTATTGATAGATAGGAAAAAGGCAAAGGATTTAAACATACAAAAATGGTATGATGTAATTTGGGACATAACACTTTCTGAAAAACTGAGGGAAAGGTTGAGTCAAGAAAAAGTAACAGGGACTCTGTATCAACGTCAAGCACCAGTTTTAAATGCCCACCCCCTCTTCTTTCCCCGCAAACACAGGGGCAAAATTGTGGTTAACTTCCAAATGACTCCACATTGCTAAACATTTCAAATTTTCCAAGGCTGACCGGGGTTGATAAAATATGTCCTCTCCTGCTGGAAGACTGCTAGGCTCACACTGCTGCTTCTTATTTTGTGGTGCCCTTCTCAGATATCACATGAAACAAAGGAGGCAGGAAGGCAGGAATGTTGATGGCTTCAGTCTTCCATTGCCTAGAAATGCAGAAACCTGAAGCCATCTCAGACACAGAAAGCACTCTCACAAACAGGAAGAGGTGGAGATTCAGCCAGGCCTATGCAGCTTGTGAGCTGCCAGCCTAAACACCACCACCAGTCATGCATTACAGCCTGCCAAGTGCGTAACAACCCCTTCCATTGTTTTGTGGTCCAAAGCAAGCAGCAAAATCCACAGATTTATCAATTTCCTGGTGGGGTGCAGTGCAAGGATAGTCAACTGTGTTTGCCTTGGAGGCTCGCAAGTGCATTTTATTAAAGCTGTTGTATGGAGTCATTTTTAATTTACATATAACCACTTTGCACGCATACACAGAAAAGCATAATAAATGCTCTAGGTAAATAATTTTATTTTTAACACCAGCTGCTTTTTAAAAGAACTGTACCTTTAAGAACTGATACTTCAATTCCCCTGTTCTCCTCCCTCCCCATCCCCTATTCCTTTTGTGTCATGTCTTTCAGATTGCAAGGCTGAAGGCACCACCCAAGACACTCTGGGAGCATTTTCAGCTGACAAATGGGATAAAACTATTTTATAGAAATATAAAATTGTCTATGATCTTTGAGAGTTCTTGGAGAACAAGTGAAGTCCCTACAAAGAAGACTGAGAGGCGATAGGATAGCCATCTTCAAATATCTTAAGGGCTGTCACATGGAAGAGGGAACTTGCTTGTTTTCTCCTGCTCTGGACGGTAGGACTTGAACCAATGGCTTCAAGATACAAGAAGGGAGATTCCTACTAAACATTCAGGAAAACTTTCTGACAATAAGAGTGGTTCGACAGTAGAAGAGACTCCCACGAAAGGTGGTGGGCTCTAGTTCCTTGGAGGTTTTTAAGCAGAGGCTGGATGGCTTTAGTTGAGATTCCTGCATTGCAGGGGGCTGGACTAGTTGACCCCTGGATCCATTCCAACTCTAAGATTCTATATATAAATCAGCTGAATCAACTGCAGTAACAGTGAGAACAGGAACCTCTGCACCACCAGAGGATTTCACAGTGTAACTTGTGAAAAGTCTTACAATTCCTCAGAAGCACGCTTGGATATGAGAACATTTTAACTTCCTTTCACCTGCATCAATTCTCTTGCTTGTCACTGAGAACATGAATGGTGTTACATTCTTGATGAAATGTCTGTGAATAAGCTACATTTCCTTTACAACACAAAATTGGGTTATAGCAATTTTCCTCCTCTCTTCATGTGGAGTTCTAAAAAGGGCTTTTAAAAGATGCAAATAGGGTGCCTTCTGTTGGTTGTGCCTATTTATCGCTGTGCTAGGGAGAGGAAAGCAAGTGCCAAGGTTCTTGATATTTGCTCTTGAATCATTATCACTCTAATAGTGATAATTAAAGAGATCACTGAGTAGTCTCCAGCAAGCAGCTGAAGTAAACAGCTTTTGGGTGGTTAGGGGGCTAAATAAACCCATTCTGCATGGCCAAGCAGTAGTCCATGATGTCTAAGCAAGAAATCATATCAGACATAAGGAAAGAGGGAGGTTATGTGAATTAGGGGAAAATACAAATCAATTTGATACCTGGAAGTAAACATCTTGTTAATAATAAATTCTGCTGCCCTCTATCCCAAAGGGGGAGCCTGTGTGCATCCCATGTGGAAAGTGCTCTCTCTCTCTTTCTCTCTCAAAGCTGCATGAGGAGGAAAGCTTTGCCAACCCATCCCAGCTCCCTTAATTATTTTAATTGCAGCAGCGCAATGCCAACACACTGAATTACCCCCTCAGGCTCAGGCTGCTTAGCCAGGAGGTACTGAATTAAACTGTCAGAACATGCAGAAAAATTGCAATGGTGCCTGTCAACAGTATTTGTTAAGAGACTCGGGTGAAGCAAGTGACTTATATAGAAAAAGAGCTGCCGGTGCAGAGTCGTCAAAGCGCAGCACTGGAACTAATGGGGTATTCAGAGGTCTTGTTCTACTTCATTGGTCAAAGCCAACAAAAAAAACCCCTAGTAATATTTGGGGCGGTTTGCTATTTATGGCCATGGTAATAAAAAAAGGCTGTTTAAAACTGCAAAGCCATCCTTGACAAAGCGGCCCCACCAGCTGCGTTTTTGTAAGGCGGAGAGGCCACTGTCCAAACACCAAAATCAGGGCTGTCCACAGATTAACATGGGGGCATAGGCAGGGGCCTTATATGAAGCCCATCAAGCTCAGTGTTGTTCTGCAGGGTGTCAGGCAGGGGTCTCTCTCAGCACTACCGGAAGAGACTGGGTATTGACGCTGGGGCTTTCTGCATGAAAAGTAGATGCTCTGTCACTGAGCCACAGGCCTTAAAAAGTTAAAAAATATTTAACTGCTTGCCTGAATAAAGTTAAACACATTTGAGTGCTATCCTAAAAATCTAGACAGGATGATTTTTGAGCACAGCAAAAGTGTGAGGTGACAGAATTTAATCAACAAAAACTACTTGTTGGCATCCATTGCTCTCTCTCTCTCAAGAGAGAGAATGGAGTGCACTTCCAGGGGTGAAGTCAAACTGCTGTGTTAGCAGCACTGAAGGGCGCAAGCCTGGGCAGTGTGTATGGAGGTCCTGGACTGCCCAGATGACAAGACCCCCCCTCTCAGCCTCACTGATGTAGTCCAAAGGAAAGCAGAGCAATACACTGGGCATCACCTTGGCTGTGGGAGTTGCTGCAAGGAGGTGTAGAAGGCACCACCCAACCATCTTAGTGACTCCACTCTGGATTTGTGTAGGGTTCACTCCTTAGCTATTACTTCTCCCAAAGATATTCTGCAAGGCAGAGGAGGTTTAGGAGTTTTCTTTCTTCTAGATGGGCAACTTTCCCAGGTTGACAAGTCTCATCTGTCCCTCAATTCCCTCTACACTACAGCATGTAAGCATTGGGCTGACAGATCTTAGCCTTCCACCTAGTCCTCTTGTCCCTCCAAAAGTGCCCTCCCTCTCACCTGGGTTATTTCTACATATGCAGCAGATTGAAGGGGAAGTAAGGTGGCAAAATCTTGAGGTGGAAGAATGGATTGTATAATTACAGAATGCAGGTGGAAAGTATATTTCTGAATGCTCCCCTTTTGCAAACAACTGCCTGCAGGTAGGATACTAGCACAACAAGGAGCTGGGCTAGAGTCTTTCTCCCCTATGTGCTAATTTTTCCACCTACAGGGAGGATTTCCTCTTTTAAACATGGGGTAGCATTCTAAGCAGCACTATCACCTGCAAGATGACATGGTGCAATCCAGGTTTACCACTGTGATGAAAGCATAGGCCCACCCTGTGCGTGCATGCATATACACACACACTTGCATAAGGGAGGTCCTGGGGATAGGATCCATCCATCTGCTCCCCTGCATGTATTATTGTGGGTCTCCACATGCATGTATGTATATGTGTGTGTGTGCGCGCGCTCAAATAGTTGTACACTTTGTATTAATAAATATCAGAAATAAAGGGAAATCGCCCCCTGTGAAACTATACATTACATTTATGCTGCCACAATTAGACTCACATCTATACTGACATTGCATCAAGTGACACATTTAATGTAAAATGTAGTTAGAGCCCAAGCTGCAATTGTAGAATTTACTGCATCAGTGTAAAACAGCAACAGACTGTTTTCTTTAGATTTTTTTCAAAAAAACACACCACATATGAATAATTTGCTTGCAAATGATAAAGGGGAGTGAAGCATGAATGTGTATGTGTGTTCATCAATACTACAATTAATGCTCATATTCCAAGGACAATCTGTATTTTAGGACCAGAGTATCAGAGTGCAGCCCGCCATCTCTAGCATCTATCCGGCCCATTCATTTTGCTAATATCCCTTGATTAAATGCAGTTGCTGGAATTCTTTAAGTAGTTTCACATCATCATTTGGGCACTCATTTAAATGGGTTTCCACTAATAAGAGTATAAGTTCAGTAGAGGTTAATGAACCATTAATTCACTCTTTTAACTAGCTCATTTATGTAACATATAGCCTGTTTATTTTCATGCAAACGAGCCACACAACATTTAATAGGCTAAACAATCAAAGATATAAATAAACATGGTTTATGCAATCAGGCCATAATCTTCCCGCAACTGACTCGGGAGTATTTCCACTAATTTCAATGGCACTACTCCAGCATAAACGGTTATATGGTCCAGGTCATATTTCCCTGCAGTAAATACTAGAAGTCATATTAATTACTGCAACATCTATACCTGAAACTGAAAGAACATTTTGTTGGTGGGGAGATGGGAGGAGGGAGTCAAGAATATCTGTTGTTGCGGGTGCTGTAAGGAATGGTGTGAATAGCACAAGAGTGGGAGAAAGGCTCTCTGCCCCAAGGATGCTGCAGTTATAAAAGTAATTAGCAGATATTTATGCCACTTCTCTTTCTTATAGAACCCTGGGGTGGAGGGAGAAACTTTCACCCTGCAGGTACATGGCTTGATTTCTAAACACTTGAGCACTATTTCAGATAGAATGCACAATGAATCAGCTATAGCTGGAGTACTAGTCTTCCTCATTCCACCATTCTCAAGCAGTTGCTGGGAGGCTCCAACAAGCCTGGAGGGGCCTGCCACTAATGCCTATATTGATTAGTGCCAGGTAGCGGGCTGCATCTCAATGTCTTCAGGGCATTGTGAGAAATGATGACTACTTTAGTTTTTCACAATTACTTGGAATAACACTATTCCTGCCACCACATAAGCCTGCCCGGGGGGGGGGGGGGAGACAGGACACCAAGAGACACTTTATGAAGCACCCACCCTTTCAAAGCCAGAACTAGCCCTGGCCCCATACTGCAACTCCATGCGCTGGTATTTTCTTTGTGCACTGAACATAAACATGTAAAAGTTGCATATGTTATCCGGATCCCTGCATTCTGCAATACAGAACATCACTATGATTTGCATAGGAGTGTTAAGAGTTCACAGGGAGGTTAAAGGTAAAGGGGGATATTTTGCTCAGGAAGTTCTGCACATGACACTCATAAGTTTAAAAGTAAATATTGAGCCAATATATTTTCCACAGAAGGGTTAAAGTTTCAGCCTAGGAACTTGGCAATTAAACCAAGACTCCCGTTCTCCTTCTGATTAGCTAAAAGGTTGGGAGAGGGAGTGATAATATTTTATATGAGGTGGAAAATAGGGTAGTTTGCTGAAAGAATTGCAGAGTCAGAAACATGAAGAGCTATAAGAAAGAAAAGGGCTGAATCACTTTAAGAGATCTAGAACGTTGAGAAGCATTAGCACAGGTGGACATTGCAGCAGGAAAGGTCCAGGAGAAGACCGCAAAGAAGCCAGCTGAACTGAGAAAAGCAAATAAGCAAGTATTGGCCTAGTTATGGAAACAGTATAGAATAGATATAGCTGGATTTGTTTATCCATGTTCATTTTTTAATTTGCTCAAACAGTAAATAACAACAATCATTTTTATTTTTAAAAATCTTAAACGTTATTTAATCTACTGCCTTGTGAGAACCTTAAGTAAAAACATAGTTTTTTGTGGGGAGAACGTCTGAGGCCTTGTTACTCATCCCACACAGGGAGTAGGTATGTATGGCCAGCTGAAGTCCTAAGGTTAAAGAGTTGTTTAGTGGAGGCAGTCAGAGAAATATTTTTCACTTGGAGGCAATAATGAATTTAACAAGGCACAGGGATTCACTTTGTTTCTTTGTCTCCCTTCCTCTCATACTGCTGGTTACAGTCCATGTCATCACACATGCACTGACTATGCCCCTGTGAAGAATTGTGGTTTGACTCACTTGATGTACCGTAAGTGTGAACAGTCCACTGAAAAGCATTGCATTTGCAATGATGTCGTAAGAACATTCCATCTGCAAGGTTTGATTTAGGATGGCTTGTTCACATATGCATGCCGCCTGATATTTAGTAAGCTAACAATGAGCATGTATGTATGTGTGAAAGAGCACAAACAAAATGGATGAAACATGGCACAACCCATAATTGCATATTAGGCTTTATATAGATTATTCCAGGGGTAGGCAATGTGGTGGCCCTCTAGATGTTTTTGACTGCAGCTCCTATCAGCCCCAGGCAGCATTGGTGAAGGATGATGGGTGTTGTAGTCCAAAACACCCGAAGGGCACTACATTGGCTACCTTGGATAAGATCAAGGGTGAAATCTGCTACCCTTTTGCTGTAGAGCAGGGGCATGGAACCTGTGCTCCTCCAGATGTTGTTGGACTCCAATTCCTATCAGCCCCAGGTAGCAGTGCCAATGGTCAGTGGAACTGAGTAGTAGTCCAGCTGAGGACCACGTTCCCCACCCCTGCTGTAGGGGCTACTTCATGTATTACATTTCTTAAGGTGGACACCTAACTATGTTGTTCCATTGTAATGTGCAGATGTGACTAAGTGGTGATTCAAAACTATGTATCATATTTATGGACAACTTGTCAGAGCAGTTTGTTGCTTGTGCGCTGGGTGAAAAACCCAGGTTTTTTGCTGTATAATGTGTGAACTGGGATAGCCCAGTTCAAATAAATGAGCTCACTGCAGAATGTGTTGGATATGGACGGCAGCCAAAGCTAACACTAGCCTTTGACCCGGCCAAAGTAAATTATAGTTAATGATTAAAGCTGTCAGACTATTTCTAGGAATGCACCTTCAGTAACCTTTAGCACAGCTCAGCTGCAGGTACTTTATTTGCAAGAAGTGTTTTGTTTTCTGAAATCCCAATCCTGAAGTTGTGTGTGTTTTTTAGAGGAGGAGGGAGGGAATCTTCTAGGGAAAGTAGCCAATCTCTCCTGTCAGCAGTAGGAAGTATGAATATGCACAGAGAACAGATCAATTTGGAAGCAGCTCATTTACTGTAAATACTCAAAGTTCAGCCATATGCTTAGCCAGTGCTTATTAAAATGGCTTTGAATATATTCTGACCTCTAATAAAGAGCAGGTTAAAAACAACGAGAATGAGCTCCAAAACAGCCAAAGACTAATGGTTTCATTTTCTTGTGCTCTCCTCTCCTCTCAGCAAACAAGGCTGCCGCCGCCGCCACCACCCTTACCTCCTTCCAGGATGTAGGCAAATGTGTTCACTTAACAGGATGCCCTATCCTTTACCAAAAACAAATATAACCACACAAGGGTAGGTGCAAAGAAGCACTGATCTGAACCATAGTGTGAATTGGAATACATCAGACATGCATTCAAAACTCTGCTCTGGAACTAGGGCAGCTTCCAATCTAAAATTCATTCCCCTGAGTTAAGTGGGACAAAAACAATACGGTGTGGTTTTTCAGACTGAAAGGAATTAAGGAAGAGAGCTATGTTAGCTCAGACACAGTTATGACCACCTGAAAAGAAGTGGGATGCCTTTGGTTCTAGGCTGAAGTGAACACTACCTGTGTTTTCAGAAAAGACCTTTACCTCCAACAGAGCTTCTTAGAGCATCCAAGTCACTGGACATCAACAACTGTTGTGCAGAGTTTCCAATCACAGGGTGGATTCACTAAGCAGGCTCCAGTATGGTTTCAAATCATGTTCAATGGAACATGGTTAGAATTTCCTCACAGAAATTCATGTATGAGAAGGGGAGGGTCCAGAGTGCTTGGGAACATTAAGAGTGGAGCCAGCGTGGAAAGCCCTTACCCATTTTGAGCCCACATGCATTCTTTTGAGGGCTAGGAGAGGGCTTTTAATTGATAGAAACCGCATTGTCCACTGTAGTCTTCCAGAGGCATGAGAACATTTAAAGCTGCCTTTAGGCCAAGGCAGCTGGTCCCAATCCTGCTTCACCTGGGGTTTTTTTTTAACTAGGCAATGCAAACAATTGAATTAGATATGACTGCCCTCTGTCCCCCAGGGAAAATGTACCGGATTTTTCATCTGCAGTAACTTCTTATAAAGTGTGTGTGTGGGGGGTTTCCATTGTGGCACCCTGAGTACTTATATACCCACCAAGGTCCCCTCCCCCACTGTAATTAGTTTTAAAAGATGGGTTCTGTTGTAGCCAGTAAAATAGGCTGTGGCTTGAGCTTGCTCCCAAGTATGTGTCTCTCTGTGTTGTGCCCATTGGTCCCAAAAGGTTGGTGATACCAAGTAAACAAAGGGTAGCAAACCAGAGTGTGAATCATTGAAAGAAATAAAAACACTGCAAATTTCCAGTAACATGGATTATTGGTCATAAGACTTCATAGAAAACAGAATATGTATTTATAGCTCAATTTCAACATCTTCCCCCCACCCCCTACATTTACTGCAACACACTTTCCAATCTGATTCCCATGAGTATATCGAAACCAGTATTTAACCCACTTCCTATTGTGGTACACTCTGTAACCACTTCAGATTTGACTGTATGAACTACTGCTCTGTTCCCTACCCTTCCACCATTACCTAAGCATTCTTTTAGGTATTAGTTATTTTCCCCTCCCATTTGCATTTGCTTTCCTTCCTTCCTTTTATCAGTGATCTGCCTGCAGTTTCAGCCACCCCCACAGTAATGAAGCATGAAGGGGAAACGATCAAAAAGGAAAATAAAATGAAATAACAATAACATGTGTCACAAAATGTTCTTGTGAAATTCTTTTTCTCCAAAACAAACTAATCAGTAAACATTGAAAACAATGAAACATCCAGGTCCTCTCCTTTCTCCATTAAGAAGCATTTGTACCTAATTTATCAACCTGTACTTACATAGTTAAGTTCCTAAGGTTAAACTGTTTTGCTCATTCATTCATTCATTCATTCCACTTTTTCTCACCCTTCCAAGTAGCTCAGGGAAGTGTGCATAGTTTCCACCCCCATTTTATCTATGCTGCAATCCATGAATAGAGGGGTTCAGACTCCCAACCACCCACCCATTCAGAGAAGTATGGCAGCAGTAGGGTTAACCCATGGGACTCTGCAGTGCCCCTATGTGTCATGAGCTGGCAGGACAGCAGGCAGGAGGAAGAGGATCCTGGCAAGGAGTATAGCCATGACTGGGACACACAGGGGCAAGCTGGGGATGGGGAAGGAGAGATTAGTGTAGAAAGTACTCACGGGGCGATGGTAGGTGGCAAGAGGATGGAAGTCAGTGCACAGGAACCAGAGCAGCAGGACACATCACCAGAGCCAGAGGAGCCCCTATCTCCCTGAACATGGCAGGTTATGAGGCAGCAGGAGGAACACTCCAGAAGGCAGAGGCAGGCAAGAACTCACTAGCTAGCCAGGTGGAGCTTGTTAGCTCTGGGAGGAGGTGTGTGGTTCTTCAGCTGGAACAGGTGAAGGTCACATGTCTTGTCAAGCCCAGATGCTGCAATCAGCATGCAAAGTATAAAATAGTAGAGCTGACATGCTGGTGCTGCTCAACTTCCCACATTGGTTGGATCATGGCTTGGATGTTCCAGAGAGCTCTTTGGGAATGTTTGTGCGGGACTGACCTCAGGCTGCAGAGGCAGGAACCTAGCATGACTAGACTTTGGTCTTGTTACCCTGTGCTAGCATCTGCCATGGAATCATGTGGGCTAGTGGGACTTGCTGCCAGGTACCCTGTGGTTCAAGACACTGTATTCATTATTAGAGTGGTCACTTACATAATTCAAAAGGAAAGGGAAACACATCATGAAAAACGTCACATTTGAATCAAGTTTGCATAGCTAATGTGCGTGTATGTTTATACAAAATTAGAAATAATTGCTATCGTTTAAATAGAAACGCAGTACATCTCACCTCATTTGAATAGGAACACAATATATCTCATCCTAAGCTAAGGGAAGATTGAGCAGGTGACCTGTGTGTCTGCTCAGGCTGTGGTCCAGGTGCTGACTGTTGATGGGTAACTTCAAGGCCACCCTGGTCTCAGTTCTTTAAACATGATTTGGACAGGACAGTCCTTCAAATAGAAGGCTCCTTCAAAGAGAAGACTGTTGACCCTCTACTTAAAGGCACAGACACCAAGATAACATGACATGTTCTTTGGTGCTGAGAAACAGTAGTGGGCAGTGTTAGGACTAAGAGAGGCAGAAATTGCTGGGAGCACCTTAGCAGAAATTGAGATCCAGCCTTGGGGCAAGAAGACAGCTGCACAAGTTGCTTTCTGAGGATCTGCATTGTCAGCTCTGTCAATTTTCTCCATTTATGCTCTGCTTGTATATCTGCAAGTAATCCCGCTATTACAAAGGTGCCATCAGTTTACAATACTCTCACCCAAAGCAAACTAGAACCTTTAGTACTGGCATCAAATTCTGCAGCACCCCAAAGTGGGGGTCACATAATCATAGTGTGTGGAAGGCTGTATGTATTACTGCATTTTCTAGACCACAAAATTAAATTCCTGCATCTTCCAGATTGCCCCTGGAAAGCATGTGCCCTCTCTCACTCTCTATCTCTCTCTCTCACACACACAGAGACACACTGTTCTTTTGCAGCTTTAAAGAACCTTTTCTTCCAAAACATTTTCAGTTGTTTATTTGAATGCATGTAGAAGGTTAATCACTGCATCAACTGGCCCTGCCCCCAATCATGCATTTGGCGTAATGTCTGAAAGAGCCTTCTAGAGAAGTGTAGGTTCTGTCTGCACAGTTGGGGATCCCTGACTATTAAAGAGTCCTGGACTACTCATGCAGTGCATGCATGCGTGCAGTGGACAGTACACTGCGCATGAGGAAGAGGTAGTGGTTACAATCCTACAAGCATTCAAAACAGGTTGGTTTGTTATTTTTTAAAAAAACTGTATTTTTCAGATGTGGGGCTCTAGGGTGAGCCAGCCAGATAGTGGGATGGTCAAAGATGGATGAAGCTGAAGGAGGATTATTTTAGGCTTGTTATCACATAGCACTGAACAGAGGTACACGATGTCCCTACACATGTACAAGTGTTTGTGTGAAAGTGTGCTGATTTGTCCAGTTCAATTGTTGGGTACCAGAATGTACATTCACTGAACACTACATGTGACTAAAGTATGAGTGTACAGCTCAAATATATGTGTACACAGATTGTATGCTTATTGAATGTAATATGTGAACACCTCTTTAATGAACATCTATAAGATAGCTTGAAGTCAGTGGCATAGGAGAAACTGGGGGCTAGCAGCTGGGAAAGTTTGGAGAGAAACCTTAAGACTTACAAAAAATAGTCAGAGATGCAATCTCCCCCCCTTCTCCCTCCCCCTTTACATCCAAAAGGTTCTGCTGTTCAGAGTAACATTTTAACAGCAGTGCCTTCTGAGAAGAACATTGCTTCTGATGGAATGCAGTAAATGGTCCAGAAGATTAATGGGCTGCTTTAAGGAAAGAGACTCTTTCAAATCTCTTTGCAGCCAGTGATGGGGAAGTGTATGAGTTTTTGCAAAGGATCAGAAGTTCTCTTCTAAATTCAACATGTTGGAAGCAAATTATAACGCTTTCAGTCATTAGGCATTTTAATGCAGGAAGTTCTTTTAAAGTGTCTTTTTGCATAGACATTTCCAAATAAATGACTGTCCTGTGCGTGCATGTGCACACACCACTCGCACACACCACACACACATTCATTCATTCACTAAAAGATAAAACATTACATTAAATGCTCAGTTCCAGTGATAAGCTAAAATATTTTGCAGTTAAGGGATTGAGGATCAGCAAAAGAAAACAATGAAGGACACAGGGATGAAGAACAGATTCCAACAGAAGATTCTAGCTAACAGAAGTATTTTTGATAACTCAGCAACACGGCCAGAATTGTCAATCCTAAGAAATTTCACAAAGTGCCACTGTACAGCATATACATTTTAAGAGATGTTTCCAAACTTGGGCTTCCAGTAAAACTTTGGGTGACAGCCAGTATTGGTTATGAACCAGAGGTCATGAACCAAGGGGACAAAGCCTGTAGCCAGAACTAAAGGAAAAACCAGGTGGCTGGAGCAAGGTGCAGGACTGAAGAACCACCAAAAGGTATAGCAGAGATTAGGAAGCTTTCCAAGGGCCATGTGTCAGAGGTGGGCAGGGCCAGAAGCAGAAGTGGGCAGAGCAACAAACATTAATTTTACTTTTGTACAGTAGACTAGTTGCTGCACACCAGGGCTGGCTGCCACCACCATGCATTTAGTGTAATGTCTGAAAGAGCCTTCTAGAGAAGTGTAGGAGAAGCAGCACCGGCACTGATTTCCAGCAAGATCTCGCTGAAATCACAAGCAATCTTGTGCAGCAGCGAGATCTGACCCAAAATTGGTGCCAACGCTGGTGCTGCTTCTTGACTGGTGGTTGAGGTGGCAGGGCAGGGGGTGCAGGTGGCACAGCACTTCCCATTTCACAAGTGGCAAAATGAGATGCTCCACCCCTGCTCCATCCACTCTCCACACACCCCTCTCTATCCTTGATCCAAACAACCAAGGGCCATGATCAAAGTTCAAGAACACGGAGACATTCCAGCTGCGCAAAAACAAACATGTGGAAGCAGCGTGGATGAAGGGTGTGGCCTGGAGGGAGACTAGAGGACCAGATAGAGCGGCTTGGAGGGCAACATTCAGCTGCCAGGTCTGAGGTTCCACACCTCTGGAATATAGGGACACACCAAGGACAAGAAAACCTTGTTAACTCAGACACAGGCGCCGTATTATAGTCCTTTTCAGAAAGATTTATTGACCAGCTTGAGTGGGTGTGTCAGTCCCAGGCAGCCACACTTAGTTCTGGAGGTGTCCAGTATGAGCCCAGCAGCTCCTGGGAAGTGGGGTGGGGAGCCTCAGAACCAGGGCCAAATGGTGCTCTCCATGCTTTTCTATTTGGTTCCCAAAACTCTCTGCAGGGCACACACCCTCCCCACAGGCCACGGTCATCAGCAGCCCTGCTTTGTCCTCTCATTGAGAGCTTTTTCTGACTGGAACATCCCTTGAACTGTGATAATGCATCTTGCTTGCCTGCAATGAGGATGAAAAGATGTGGGTGGGTTTGTGACTGAATAAACCTCTAGCTTTTGACAGTTGCTCTACCTTTTTTCCTCCTCCCTTTCTTGTCTTTGGCCTCACCCACCATTGTCATACAGCCTATGAAAAGTGGGCCACAAGGAAATGTAGCCCTTGGGCCCAAAAAGCCTTAGACCAGGTGTGGGGAACCTTTGGGGTCACAGCTGCTGCTCAGCTACAACTCCCATCAGCCCCAGGAAGCATGGTCAAGGACCAGGGATCCTGGGAGTTAGAGTTCAGCAACCAATGGAAGGTCAAACCTACCCTAGAACAAATGGTAATTGAGACAAGGAAAGTCTTTGCAGAGCCCCTTTCTTTATTCAACCCCTTAACATCTTGTTTATGGCGTTTGTGACCCATTTCACAACTTTGATGTATGATTTGCATGCATTATCTATCACTATCATATGAGATGCTGTACTACAACTCACTGACACTACATTTGTTGAGTGGGCACCAATGCTATAATTTCCTCCACAAACTGCAGCGGTACCTCGGGTTACATACGGTTCAGGTTACATACGGTTCAGGTTACAGACTCCACTAACCCAGAAATAGTGCTTCAGGTTAAGAACTTTGCTTCAGGATGAGAACAGAAATTGTGCTCCAGCGGCGCGGCAGCAGCAGGAGGCCCCATTAGCTAAAGTGGTGCTTCAGGTTAAGAACAGTTTCAGGTTAAGTACAGACCTCCGGAACGAATTAAGTACTTAACCCGAGGTACCACTGTAATTAAAAACAAGAAAGTAAACTCTTTCAAGTCTGCCTCAGAACAACTTGGAAATGATTTTATTTTTTAAAAAAGGGAAATCTCAGATGATTTTTCTGAGCCAGTCTAAGGACCAAAGAAGAAGTTCCCATTCATCTCCACAGGCTACTACTGCCCTCAAGATGTCTTCATTAGCCTGTGCCCTCCAAAATACATTATAGTCTTCCTTTGCAATTGGTGTCTGGAGGGGGAAGCAGGAACAGGAAATCATGGGGAAAGGATAAAAAGGAGCATTTCTCATTTCCTCCATCACCCTGGCATGCTGGGAAAATTCAGGAGACTGTAGGACATATCATTCTCTCAAGGGCTTTCTGAAACCTAACCCATTCCATATTCCCCAAGCAAACAATACCTTAGGCGCTAGCAAAGTCTACTGAACCTAGTCAAGGCTTTCTCCTCTGTGACAGACACTACCATTTTCAGTGTAGCCTTCCAGCTTGGGCTGTGGTATCACAGGAAAACTAAGCAGCAACATTTCACATGGCCTGTTACCTCCTATTGGTCCTGCACAACACATTGTGCCAACTCCCAGTTTTGGGAAATTCCATTCTACAAAGCCTGCATATATTAGGCATGCGTTAGAAGTACTCTACATCGCCAAATTATATTCAGCAAAGAGCAAGCCATCGAACACATTTCATAGAAAGAGAAAGAGCACTTGGGAAAATATTTCCCTTGATCGTTTTTCTCCATAAGTTCCTCTGGCAACCGATTCTAAACATAGGTGCCAAATTATGGTAGCTCTAAGCATTCTATTACTCTTTGGCACACTAAAGAGCCAGTGATTTAAGACAGTTTGAGATGTCCATTAGCTGTAGCAATGAATTCAAATACTAAGAAGCCAGGCCATAAATCCACTTTCACACAAAGATTAACCACCGCTAATACTTCTGTTTGTCTAATATTAGCGGCTCCTTCTTTAACTAGGAACCACAGAGATCTCTGCTTGCTAATATCATCTTTTCTTTTCCTTTCCTTTTTTTTGGTTGGGGGAAAATATAGTTAGATTGGTTTCTGCTAAAGAATCTGTAAAGGTGAAGAGTGTCCATTCTGAAGAGAAATGACACCAGAGCTTAAAATCATCATATGCACTATGCATGTGTGCACACACAAACCAGACACACTGACTATTAGTGGTTATTATGATAAGGCATCAGCTATGCCCTATGGGCAGTTTTCAACAAATGAGTGCAAGATTTTCTACTTCTGCAATGGGTCTTTCCCCCCTCTTCGTCTCTCATGTGTACCTTATAAACTCCCCAAACCTGACCTAGGGGATTGGGGAAACAGAATTAGGGGACAAGTGGAGAGAGGAGGAAGAACACCAGTCCTACTGCCTATATTAGCAGACTAAAGTGTCTGACTATCTTAGGGTTGCCATATTCTAAGAAGTAATTTTTTTAAAAAAATGAAAACCCAAAAGTTGAGGGTAAGAGGCAAAGCGTGGGAATGCAATGGGGGAGACGGAGCCAAAGGGTGAGCGGCATAAGCGGTGGGAGCAGAGGTCGTGCTCAGCTGGTACTGGGGAATCCCTGCTCATTTGCTCCAGGCAGGCAGCAGGAGCGGGACCTCCCCTCCCTATTCTGGCTGCTAGTTTGGAGCGAGCCGGCAGCAGCAGCAGCATGAAGCGCTCATAAGTGAGGAGCTGGATGAGCCCATTGAAGTGGAGAAGAACAGCGGAGATGAGAATGGGAACTTGAGCTCCACTGCAGGTTCCATGTCTCTAACCACCACGTCCCAAATTCTGGTTTGGAAAAGACGCAGAGGGATTACTGAAAAGCGTTGCAGGGATCAACTAAACTGGAGAAAGCTGAAATCCTGCAAAATGACTATGGATCACCTGAAAAAGTGATTTCTCATTTTTCTTGCCAAAGATCCAGGACAAACCACTGTCTTCCAGAAATTCCTCCCAGATGTTACTTCTGCCTTTGAAATCCAGGTAAAGTCCTGGAAATCCTGGATGTATGGCAACCCTAGACTATCTCCCATGCAAGCTTTGTATAAAAGAGGCAGGGAAAGCTTGCCCCCAGATTTCTTGTGTGCATATCTGGCTGGCTTTTCACTCTTGACACAGCTGGCTCTCAGCATGTACTGGTATTAGTCAGGAAGCTGGTTGATGGGGCTCCTCCAATGTATGTGCTGTAGAGCCTGGAGCAGGGATAGGTACAATAGGTAACTTATCTTTGCAAAGCAAAGGAGAAAGGTGCAGAGGAAGCAAGAGAAATTTGTTTGCGAAAGGGCTGGAGAGCAGTACTGGCCCTATACATTTTGCTGCCTGAAGTGTAGCACCAAACATTATTTTTTTCTCTCTCTTCCACCACCACTATCACAGAAATACAAACTGTGGTGCTGTCAACTTTGGAGAAGGAGTCCCAGGGATATTGGAGAATGAGCAGGAAGGCCCCCAAACGCAAAAGGCTGGAATACGTCTTGCATTTTGATGTAATACACATTATCATTTAGAGAAGGTAGTATAACGCTAGTTAAGTCCACGGTCTAAAATTACTTAATTGCACCGCTGAGTGCAAATACTTGAAAGAAGTTTCACTGCACCATTCAACTGAACATCAATTCCTGCTTTTCTTCATCTCATTATATTCTGCAGTCTGCTTCAGCTTGCTGCAAGATATGACTGGCCCCATTTTTAAGAGTTTACTTACCTGTGAGGAGTGCTTGCCTGATAACTATAGAAAAATGAAAAGACTGGTGGAGGCAAAATGGACTGCTGCGTAACACAGCAAGCTGCCTTATTCTGAGGCAGATCATTGGTCCATCCAACTGGCAGTGGCTCTCAAGGGCTTCAGGCAGGGGTCTCTACCAGCCCTATCTGGAGATGCCAGGGATTGAAACCAGGGCCTTCTGCATGCAAAACAGATGCTATACCATGACCCTTCACCTAAATGCATGACCTATCTTGTTATGTTCCTATGCTTGTTCCTAAAAAAAATCTAAAACAGAGTCTGCACTGACTAGTACTCACTGCTACCAGGAGATGCTGGGGTTTGAATCTGGGACCTTGTGCTCTACCACTGATGCACAGCACTTCCCACAGAGTACAACACCTATATGCCTAGTGTAGAAACCAAGAGGGCTGCAGTAGGAGAAAAATTATCTATCCACTCATGATAGCCCTCAGCATGCTGATTGCAGTAGTTGTTGCTGTTATTAATTCTACTTATTTACAAGACTTTAGTAACATAAGCAATAGTGTGTAAGTATAGCAACTTATGCTGGCAGATCAAGGCAAGAGAACTCCAGTATGTTCCATTTTAAAGAGAAAGACACGTCCTTACTGATGGGACAAAATACAGAGGCATGGATGTAGGATTGATTGCATTGACTACCATTAAGCTGTAGACTTTGGCATACAGATAAACCTTCTAATATAGCCTGTACTTTGGGTTGATCAACACAAACCGACTCCTAATACCATAAAACAAACTTGTGCAACACATACAAATCAATTGATCACTTAGATTTTATTTGTGACATAAAAAGGAATTCCCTTCTTGGCTAGCTGCTCCATTGTGACTAAAAAAGAAGATTATAACTGAGAAAGAGCTCAGAAAAAGAGTGGAGATAGAGAAGAACAACAGGGGCACACAACTATTTTGGGTCTGTACATTCTGTTCTTTTCTTCCACTGACTTCCATTTGCGGAAGAGGAAAGAGTGGAAGAAAGGTTCTTGAAGTGATTTTGCAAGACGGTGCACGCTGCCGCCTTATTGATAGCAGCATGCATCTGAGGAAACAAAATATTTTGCAACAAAGGGAAGCACCGAACTGAAGAGAAGCTAAAAGAGGCTTGAGATCCTGGGGGAGAAGGAAACAAGAAACCACAGCGCAGGGCCCCAGCCGGAATACACAGCAATGCCCTTTGAAAAAGTCTACTGCTATTCTGCTTATGCTATATACATGCTAACAGTCCCATCCCTCAGCAGGATGTGAATAATGCCAAATGTGTGAAGTGCTTAAGTGACTTCAGATGGGGAGGGGAAGCCGTTGTTGCTCAACAACTTCAGGGTGATACAATGAAAGAGACTACACTCTAAGGTCTTTCCCCATAATTCTCAGTGTTTGTCATTGCTTCATTGGGCATATGCATCCAACATCAAACACTGGGCTTATATCTAGCACATAATCAGGGCTTTTTATCAGTCAGAACTCAGTTCCAGCACCTCTCAGGTGGGCCCCATTGCCTTTATAAGAGAACAAGGGAGGTGCTCATGGTGAGTTCTGACTCCTCTTTTTCTAGTAAAATAGCACTGCACATAATCAAAACCTTTCCCCCCTCAAGGTCTTCCCTCAGTCTCTAAAGACCAAAACAGATGGAATTTCAGATGCAACGGGACTGGATGAGGTTGAGTGACTAATTAAATGTTGCTTAAGAAAAGAGATGATGGTGGCTATATAATTGGGTAGAAGGTGAAAAGGGTGCTTAGTATTTGCAATGTATGAGAGAAAGAAGATGCAAGAGGTTACCATGGGTAGGGTTTGCATGCATGAGGGGTTGCACAAAAGAAGGGGGGAACATGAACATGGATGAGAAAAGTGGCTTCAGGAATGGAGTTGGGAAGATAAAAACAAACTTGGTAGCTGCATGGGGTGGGAAGAAGAAGCTCTAGGGGGTTAATGTGGGGAAATGGCAGGGAGTTGGCAACCGAAGTGAGTAGGGGCACAGCCCCCAGTAAGCTGTCACATCTGCCAATTTGGAGGAAGACGCTCTCAAAACACTGGTCTTTATTATTTGGAAATGTGGAGTTTTGACTAGAATCTTCAGGCCCAGTGAGCTGTGTTAGAACACAAAGCCCAAGCACTGATGAAAAGCTCTTTAGCCTAGCAGGCACCCAAAGAGGCAGAATCATTGCAACTGTGAATGCTGAAAATCTCTACCTATTTGGTAAAACACATGGGTAAAACAAATCATTTGTGTTCCCAGGTCCTGTTGGCCACTTCAAGTGCTGAGAGCGATTTGGTTGGGATTTAAATGACAACGTTTACCATATCTCTTGAACTCCGCTGATTGGATCTTAATGTGTGTGGGGAAATGGAGATAAGTCATTACACTATATCAGATTGTACAATGGATCAAACTAGATCATATGTAACAGTAGCTCCATATCTATGTCCTGTAATGCAAGTATTTTAAAATGTGAACTGCCAACACAGCCACCCCATAGTCCAGATTGATACTCAAGCATTGGGACCCTGTTATGGTCCCAGTTTAGATTGGGGGCCTTCACATTGGCAGTTTAATTGTAGGGGAATGCTGGCAGGAAGAGCACTGGGATCAGCCTGGGGAGATGCCAGCAACCAGTGGCGCAGCGTGGGGGGTGCCAGGGGTGCCGCACCGGGCGCAACATCTGGGGGGGGCGCGAGTCCAGAGGGCCCAGCCCTGTCGTGCCCCCGGCCCGCCCCTATTGTCAGAGCGGCCGGCCAGCCTCTGCCTGCTCCTACCTTGCCCACCCGAGGACTGTGGCAGCGCCCGCCCCTGTGGCCACCTACCCCCGCCTCGCCCATTGGCTTGCCTCCCTCGGCCCCGCCTCTCTCTGATGGCCGCGGGGGTGTCCTGCTCGGCGCCATCGCCTTTTTTCAGGAGGTAGGGAGGCTGGACGGGGAGGTGGGGTCAGAAGCGGGCAGAGAAGGAGGGGAGCTCATAGCCAAAAGGGCTGCACCGGCCGGCAAAGGGCCAGGGAAAGTTTGGAGAGGAGAAACGCACCGTCATGATTTCCCGGTGGAAGCGGCAGGATTAGGGATGGCGAAGCGTAATTACGCACGAATTTCACTGGGTGAGAGCTTTGGGGATCGATCGGCGGAAATGGGAATCACTTGGAATATGAGAAAGAGAGAGAGAGAGGGACCATCATTCATAGGCATAGATTTGTAGGGTTAGGGGGCGCAAATCCACGGGTTAGGGGGCGCAAATTACTTGCCTTGCCCCGGGTGCTGACAACCCACGCTACGCCGCTGCCAGCAACTTAGCAGAAGGGAAAAGAGAAGGAGGAGGGAGGGGAGAAGAAAGTCATATAGGAATCTGTGTGGTAAAGATACCTGAGTAGGGAAGAGGATTTGGAAAGAAGAGATGAAGAAAAACAAACTGGAGAAAATTGTGAGAATGGAAAGTGGCAGGGCATGGGAGAATAAAAGGACAGTAGGTTTGTTTGCTTGCTTTGCTGGTGTGTGAGAGAGAGGGGGGGAGGGGGGGAGGGAGAGCACTAACTAACTAACTAGCTGGTGTGCCAGGAACCTGTGCCTTATCTGTTGCACAAACAGCCAGGTCTGTTTTAGCCATAAGGTTCACAGACTGATCTGTATTTCTTAAGGGCTTGACTTAAATTTAATGAATTTATTAATTATTTCTCACAACAAAATATTCCAAAGTGATGTATAAGAAATAGCATATTATAACAACAACAACAATATAAATCCCATAAAAATATTTAAAACATGGTCAGAGCAAAAACATCCAATCATTGGTGCCAACCAAATGCCTGGAGAAACAAACATATCTTTGGTGCGGAAACAACAACATTGGTGCTAGGCAGACCTCCCTAGATGGGATGCTACTACAGAAAAGGGAGGTTCTCTCATCACCACCCTCCAGACGTCCTTTGGATATGGCAAGCAGGAGCAGGAGAGCTAAGCTGAAGGCCTCCACCTTTCACAGTTTGCTGTCTCACACATTCACCCACCACAACATAAATCATGGACTGTGCTGACAGTGGCGCTATGTATGTGGTATTTTGTAACAGAAGCAAGTGGTTAACCGATGAAAATCCCACAGAAAGTGCAAGGGTGGGCTTCCGAAACAGGGTTCGATGAGGAGGCAGCACTGCCGCTTTCAGTGGAAATGCAAACTGAAAGTAAGCTGCAGAGAAACCCACCTAAGACAATCAAAAGGCCAGCTCATTCCATGCCAGATGGCACAATGATAAGGGGGGAAATGAAAGCAGTTCCTGAAAAGGCAGAAATCATTGGTTATGACATACCCTCTAAATGTAAGATGATCAGGGCTTACAAGGTGCAGTGGCTTTGAGTGCACAGTTTGATTTCAAACTGTGCAGGTAAAAATGTCATCATCATGACACCAAGTGATTGACAACTGAGAAGCCCCACCTACCTGTCAAACCTGGCCTGTGCAGGAGCATGAGGGACATAAGGATCTGGCCCACTGTCTGGATCCAATTTTCCACATCTGCTCTACCATTTCATATATAACAATAAAGTCCCAGTGGGATGTTGGGACACAAATTGCAGATCAAAGAAGACATTTTTTGTGAAGCCTGTTTTTTTTCTCTATCTTTCCACTCCTGGCAGTGATTTCAGCAGGCAGAAAAAGAGTTAAACTTCTGCTCCCCATCCTCCACAGTCTGACAGCTGTTCAGATATCTCCACAGCTCCTACATACATTTTCGAAAATGCAATGTTAAATGCCTCCACACAATTAACATCACATCTAGTTGGGCTCCCAGTGATTTTAGCCACCAAAAATGAGAACCATCTGCACAATGTCTGCCAGCTGGGCTTTGGCCAAATACAGTAGAATTATCTGGGAGATTGCAGTAGAATTATCTGGGAGCAAAAGCTTCTTCATGTGTTTAAAACAACAACATTTGTGGGCTTAACATGGGAAGGGGGTGTGGGCAAAAAGGTGTGAGGGACCAGGAGTCAGATTTATTCTCCTCAGTTGATGGAGTCCAGGATTTTGAACCAAAAAGTGAAGGGTATTCAGGACCAACCCTGGAAGCACTCCAACAGGATGAGCACCCCTCAGGCCCAGTGATATGGCCCTGCTGTCCTCTGACTCAGAGGATTCAGTTGCAGAAGACCCAGTGAGACTAAAGGCTCTCCTACTCCGCCACAGTAAGAGACTTCTGGAAAGGGCTGGGCCCCTTTAATAAAAGCAGCACCATGCAATGTTGCTCAGTCACACATGGGGCTCAGTCAGTTTTCCTGAGCCCTGAACATTACCTTGCCTTGCATCCAGCCTGGGCACACTTTACATACCACATATCAGGACAGGGGGTGCTGACTGCACCCCCAGCATCCTGTTGTGTGTAGACCCCTCATCCTCCTCTTCCAACCTTTAAACATTGAGTGAGAAAGTCTGCATGTAGATGCTAACCATGATTAGAATCTTGGTTCGGATTTTTACATGTCGGGTGAAGATGGGGTGATGTGTATTGAGAAGTGGGAGCAGGCCAGCATCTGCACCCCTTACGCAGTTTGAGTCCTCAAATGTTTTCTCAAAAGCCAGAAGAGGGTTGAAGTTACAAGAAGTTTCTAGAATTTTGGAAGGCTCGTGGACCAGCCAGCATTAAGAGGTGCAGAACTGTCTGCAGCAGGAAGGTGCATGTTGTTTGCGTGCAGATGTGCAAACCAACGCTGGTGGGTGAGATGATACAGTTTGTGCTTCAGAGCTGTGAGCGACATCACAATAGAAACCACACAAGGCCTCTGCAGCTTCAAACTCAGCCTTGTAGGTTGCAGTCAGGATGTGGCTACAGACAGTTTCCTGTGGCCAAGACTCTCCGGTTAATATAAAAAACTATAAAACAAAAATGAAGTGGGTAGACCAGCTCCCACTGGGAAATGATGGGAATTCAAGACAAAGGATATAGAAGGTCATGGAGTTTTGCCTCACAAGGCTCTAAATGGAAAGTTTAAAGATTTATTAAGTCTGAATTTCCACTTATCTATAACAATTAACACAGCTTTGTTAATATTCACAGCTTCTTGTTACTAGAGGAATATGATACTTTATTATATAGAGAAAATATAATTCAGAGTCAACCCCTCTCCCCCCAAAAAAGAATCAGCACTAATTTCCCTGATACTAAATTATTTCAAATGTTTCATTAATATTGTCTCCTCAACACTAGTAATTGTGTTTTTTCTTATCAATTGCTTTTGCCCCTCATTCCAAGACTTCGTTGACTTACTCAATGCAAGTTCACAGAGAAGAGAAAAAAAACACTGTGCAAAAACTATATCACCGGCACTGTCATTCAATCTGTTCATAACTATTGCAGTTCCCAGTCTCCTAAAAATAGGGTCTATCTTTCACAGAGGCTTTTATCCTGCAAACTACTATACAACACCTTTCAGTATGTCATTGTGGAATTCACCTATGGATTCTTGTAAGCAAAAAGGGATGTCAGGGCTGAGCCAAAGGCAGCTGTCAGACGTGAGCCAGGGACTGGAAAACAGGACCCATGAACATAGCCAAGGGACTGAGAGCCAAGGGAGTGAGCTAAGAAATCAGAGCCAGGGACCAAGCCAGCTCACAGGTAGGGCAATGTTAAGGCTAACTGAGCACAACAAGAGAGCTGGGAAATGTATAATGCCAAGAGGAGCTCAACACATGAAGAACTGAGATGAAACCCAAAGCAGGAATGAAATAATCAGAGGCCTCATTGGAGCAAGAGCCTCTGGGTGACCTGAAGAACTAAACCGAAAGGCTGTCAGATGTGCATTTCATGACAATACAGAGGCTATTCATATTCAAGCACATTTATTTCCTGTTGCTTTCCTGTTGTCTCTTTCTCCTTTTTAAATTGTTGCTATCTTGCCTAGAATTCTGGGGAAAATACTTTTGAGCCACAGAAATACAGTTCCAGTTGTTTTATTCCATTAATCATCCAATTCTATAAGCTACCACACCACTGCATTATACACAGGTGCATAAAACTGGGCACAATGATTTAATGCCACAACTCACAATCCTGTACAGACAGAGACTTGTCCCCAATCCAAGGTGTTGTGCTGGAAATGACCGATCTCCATTAGTGTTAGAGGCTCAAAGACTTTAATCCACTGAAAAAGTGGCCTGAGAGGGACAGAGTGGGAAGAATATTGAGAATAGCAGGGAAACTTATCAAATGACTGCTTATACTGGCCACAGTGTGTTGACTGACTTGTGTGCAGGAAAAAAAATGGGGAACTCAAATGGAATATTCTGGAAGAGGGCATGACTAACTGGCTAGTACCCTGAAAAGGAGCAGTTTTTTTCATATTAGGTCTCATTAGTGGTTAAATAAGTATAGAGGTATTCCAGCTATCAGGCAGTGTTGAAATACAGACCACTCCACTGTGCAGAACAGTGTAAAAAGGCAAAGATTCTGGTAGCATTCCGCCAATTCACATGCTAATAATAATAACTATTATTATAATAATACAAATCCCCTGTATTTCTGCTGTAGACAAATTACATTTTTCTGTAATGCTTGAAGGTTATGGTGAGTGTCTGAAAACACAGGGCATGCATCAGTTTTCAAATACATGAATTCAGAGCAACTCCAAAAATTAGGTTTGGGGTGGAACCAAGCAGTGAAAAAGTCTGTTCTTAGCAGAGCAATTATTTAATTCATCCTATATAGGACTTTAATCCACTGGTGGAGGAAGAAGAGTGCGGGGGGAGTGCACCACCCCCGGCAGTGCAATCCTGGTGGGGTGCCATTGCGGTTGCCCCCCTGCCTGTGCTGGGCGTCACGCCCCCAGGACACATGCCATACCCCTGCGGGCAGCGCACGGCGCCCCCAGGACGCGCATCAGCCCCGCCTCCACCTGCTCTCCACCCCCCGGTGCCAGAGCATGAAGCTCCGCCACTGCCTTAATCTACTATATCTGAGAGCTTGAGAAGTAGGCAATATTTCAAGCGACTGTCTATTACTCTCACTACCTTCTGAAGTCTTTCCTTCATGAATGCCCTTCAAAAATATGGTTGAACCAGTGAAAACAGGAAAGGAGGCCCCATCTTTTGTGGTGATGTGTTGGATCTAGAGGACCCTGACACCTACACTAGTTGCTCAAGAACAAATTCCGCTTCAACTTCTAAACAGCATGTGAAGTTTAAGGAAGACAGCCAAACAGGAGTTTTCTGTTACTGCCGACTAAGGTGTTCCCTCTCCTAAGGGAATCCTGGAATCAAATTTTCTAAGAGAGATCTTCAAATAGCTTGTTCAGCACTCAAATGACCTCTTCTTGTTATTTTTGTCAAGGCCTATGCTTTTGCCAGCAAATCCTGCATCCTGGATTTAACAGAATGGTGGTCACCTCTCCAGACTACCTGGAGCCCCAAAAGGTAAATCTATATACTGTGGCTGATTGAGGTGAGCGTTTGTTACAGCCTTTATGAATTTAATAGACACCAAAAGCAATGTATTCCCAAGCAGAGGACAAAAGGACGGTGACACAACACGCTGTACAGTTGCATTTGCATATAGAGACTCATTTTGTCATTCTGAGGCGGCATGTTATAGCTTAATTTACTAAACTAAAGGAAGGCGGGGGGAATACAAATCTTCAATATTTGCAACCTACCCAGTTAAATGTTCTTGATCACTAATAAAGCAGTTTTTCAAATTATGATTTTAAAAACCCACAAACATATTTCAAGTGGTACTTGGTAAATTTTCTCATTTAAAATTGCACAAGTTTTAACACTCTGTAATCCACTTCAGTTGAAATAGAAGCAACTTTCTATTTATTTTTAATACTGTTTCAATAATTGCCTAATTCTTATCAATTTCCTTCAATCCTTAATTCAATTTCTTTGAAGGTCTCCTTTATTTTTAGGAATTCCTTCAAAGTGCTATCTTTTTAAAAATCTCTGTTTCCTTCCATATCTTCAATTTTTGACTTTGCTAGGGCTTTGGTTATTTTCAATGCTATTTTAACTATGCTGAGAATATATAGAACTGGCATTTGTTTGTCCATAGGATTACATTTACTGACACAATGTAATAAACACACATCCAGATTACTTTCTTACTTTAGTTGGAATATTTTGATAATTACGCCCACTACCAAGGTGAATTGCAACATTCCTGCCACATTTGATTCTGATATATCTAACATTTTCATTCTTTAAATATATATTTTCTACATTTTCAATCCCTTGGATGCCACAGTGTACTCGTTTTAAAGCAGTTTTCCTTATACTGACTGGCCATGGCAAAATGTTAAACCCCCTTGCATACATAAAATCCTCAAACAGAAGTGACTATTTTAATATTTTATCATGGTCATTTATTTGACCATTTGTCATGTGATCATTTACAATGTATAAAAAATATGGGATTTGCTACCACAAGGTATAGTGATGAACACCAACTTGAATGGATTTAAAAAATGGATTGGACAAATTAATAGATCAGTGGCTATCAATGGATGCTAGTAATGATAACTATATATTCCCTCTAGGATCAGAGATAGTATGCCGTTCAATACTAGTTACAGGGGAACACAAGCGAAAGTGTGATGTTGTCCTTGTGTCCTGCTTCTGTCTTCCAATAGGACATCTGATTGGCATGTGTAGGGACAGAATGGATAGGGCTTTGGTTTGATCCAGCAAGGATACCTTCTAAAAGAGGTATCACATTGGCAGAACAATGCACAGGCATACCATAGGTAACTTTTAAGTCTTCATATGAAGCATTGAAAATAGAAAACTACCTTGTGCCACTCAGACTGTTTGCACATCTAGGTCTTTATTGACTACTTTGAATGACAGTGATTCAGGGTGTGAGGCAGATTTCCTTTAATCCCTCTTGCTACCTGATCCTTTTAACCAGAAATGGTAGGGATTGAACCTGAGACCTTCTCCATGCAAAGCAGGTGCTCCATCATTCAGCTGCGGTGCTTCCTTAAAGGATTCATCCATCATCCTTGACCCAGCAAGGCTCTGCCACCATCACAGCTGTGTGTTCTGTTTAAATCTTTACTCCAGCTTCTCCTCACTTTGACTCACATGATAAGACAAACTTACTAATGTTTACTCAGTTTGCATTTCAACAGAGAAGGCTGCTACTGTGAGAAAAGTCAACAAAAACTTGAAACCTCACATATGAATCCGTCTTGCACAAAAACTTGGAAGCCCTCCTTTGTGGTAGTAAGGTGCCCATTGTTTAAAAATGTATTTTGGGAAGTAGCCCTCAGTTTTAGGAAGTTTAACTAATGGCACTGTCCATTAAAAATATCAATATCCCAGGTTCCATTAACAGTTAACAATAGTCCAGTTATCATTAGCAAAATGTGCTCACATTTTTACATGACCATATTCTGCCAATAGCATGTGATAAATAACCTAGCACTGTGTTGTTCACATCTGCATAATTATGACTGATTGTGATTATGAATGACTAACTAAGACAGATGCAAAGTGTTTCTAAATTGGTTTAAAAGGGAGGAAATCAAGGTTCTTCTGCTCATAAAATAAAGTTCTTTTCAATACGTTCTGATTCATTTGGCACAATTTCTGGAGTTAACTAGTTATACCAAACATTGGTAATAGTACTAAGCTTACAGTCATTATAGATTGCAGAAAATCATTTGACAAATCAACATGACATCCATCAGCCTTACTGGGAGGCAAGTAGAAGACACTGAGAATGAACATAAAATGCTACTGTTGTTTGACACATCAGTCCTCAGATGGTGTGTAACTCCAGGATCATAGCCATAATGTAGTCACAGAGAAACAAAAAGAAAGTATCAGCATGCTTTAAGGTTTGCACTGAGCATGCTCAGTAGCCATGGAATAGTTCCAAAGTCCCCTTTGTTAGTACAGTTGTACCTTGGTTGTCAAACAGAATCCATTAGGGATGTCCATTTGACTTCTGAAAACATTTGACAACCACACAATCGTCTGCATGCAATCGGAAGCTGCGTTGGACATTTGGCTTCCAAAGAATGTTTGCAAACTGGAACACTCACTTCTGGGTTTGCAGTGTTTGGGAGCCAAAACATTCAACTCCCAAGGCATTTGGCTTCAAAGGTACAACTGTATTGTTAACCATCTTTATGGATCCTAAACTGGTGTGGCGATTGGTGGCTGCTAGGATGCAGGTGCCACTTAAGTGAATTCTCTCTCAGGAGCTGGTATACCAACATTTGGAAAAATTACAGCCACAAGATCAACCTGACACATTCAAAAGGACATGGATTTGTTTTATTTCCTTTGACAATTCAGCTGATGATGGCATTTGCCCCTCCCCCTCCAAAATTAGGAATCCTTTTGGAAGAGATCATAAACATGAACTTAGACTCTAACTTTTGGTGGTATTAAATGCTGTTCATTTGCTTCTTTTTGCCACCATCATTATATATATATATATATATATATATATATATATATATATATATATATGCTTTCGTAGGTTTTCACGGGTACAGGAATGCAGGTTTTGGTGTCTTCGGGTGTCTTCCCGTGTAAGAGTTGGGGTGTCTAGGCGACGTTTCGACGAGGTCTCACTCGTCATCTTCAGGCTGGTGCTTTCGGCTTCTTGTTACTGGAACAGGGCTCTGTTCCAGTAACAAGAAGCCGAAAGCACCAGCCTGAAGATGACGAGTGAGACCTCGTCGAAACGTCGCCTAGACACCCCAACTCTTACACGGGAAGACACCCGAAGACACCAAAACCTGCATATATATATATATATATATATATATATGTATGTATGTATTGGCAATAATCTGATGTTGTATGTGATTGACTATCCTATTTGTTTGCTTCCATTTTATTATCCTGTTGTTTGTCCATGTCTGTTCACTATTAAAAATATTTATTTAAAAGATGCATATGCTAGCCTACCTGATAGGGTTGTTGTGAGGATAAAATGTGGCAGGGGACAAACCATGAATTCCGCTGAGTTTCAGAGTGGGCTAAAGCTGTAATAAATACAGTACTTCCTACAAGGTCTCTTGAAGAGGCATTATTTTTTTTTTTTAAAAAGAAATCAAATACAATTTATATGAAATGTTTTACATGCAGAAGGATCCCCATTTAATCCCCCAGCATCTTCAGGTAGGGCAGGGAAGTATTCCTGTCTAAAAACCTGGAAAGCCACCACCAATCTGTGAAAGCAATAGTGAGTGAGATGGATTTATGGTCTGACTCAGTATAAGGCAGTTCTGTATGTTCTGCCAGTCAGCCCCAGTCTCCCTCTTGCCCACCCCGATATAAAGCCCAGCGTGCAGCTGCATATTAGAAAATGTCCTCTGATAAATCGGCAGCAGGCAGCACCTACACCACTGCCCATCCTTCCTGCCCACACTGTGTGCCTGACATGCTGAAAAGTTGCTTGAGAGCTGCTGGGATTTTCACTTGACCTGTGCTGTTTGCACTGCCTATTTCTGGAGGACCCATGTAGGTTCTGTTTCCTGCTATCCCAGTGTGCTAACTAAGTCATTGCTTTATCCTGAGCTCAAGGACATCTCAAATATCCAGGAATAATTTAGATCATACATCATATATTGTCTGTGTATTAGAGTGTGTGTGTGTGTGTGTGTGTGTGTATTTATATATTCTTATCATAGTTCCTTATTCTGATCTAAAGATCACACACAACACCTTCCCTCAGTTTTAAGGGAAAGCTAGCTTCTTACCTTAAAGTAAATTACTTTCTTCCCTAGCACTTATAAAATAGAGTGATGAATAGAAAGCTACATTAATTACTTCTCCCATGCTTACATATCACAGACCCAGCAATACCACATGGCATCCATGGGCAAGTGCTGAGCCCAAAGCAACCTGGCAGATCTACTGTCAATACCTCTGCTGGCCCCCTTTATCCCCCCCCACCAAACCAGGCAGTTGCCCTTTCCCCACACTGATAGAAAGGCTACAGTTCAGTGGATAGAGAACATTCTTTGCACACAGAATGGCCCAACTTCAGTCTCTGCCATGTCTGGGTAGGGCCATAGAAGACATCAGGTACACAGCATTATCAATGAATAGCCCTACTCCTCAACCCATAAGTAAAACATTAGGACATAAAATCTGCATGGTAAGGCAAGGCAACCTTACTCTGACATAGAGGCATATTTCTGATGGAGATGACAACCTTTTTTCTGTCAAGAGCCTCATTTTCTTAGGGGTAATCTGTTAGAGGCCACATATGAGCAGTGTGTATGGTCCGAGCCAAAAGTGGGTGAAGGTGAAGACAAAGGTGGCGGGACCACACCTTTACTCTCTTTTTCTGCCACCAACTACTACTCCCCCCCTCTCTCTCCCTCCCTCTCTCTTCTTTTCTCTCTCCCCCTTTCGCTCAATATTTTCCTCCTTGTCACCCCCATGAAATGATGCCAAGGACCACAGTAAAATGGATTGAGGGCTACAGATTGCCTGCCTCTAATATATGACATATTCCTACAATACAAAAATCACAGGCATACATGTCTACGAGACTCTCATTCTTTATGGCCATCAGTCAACTGCTATATCTTACATTTGATACTAGCAGTATCCCAGTCTCTGACAAGATCCAAAGGACAAGATCCTTTGGTAGCCGCTGCCATTGAGGAGAGCAACTTTCTGCTCTTCTCAGTGTCTAAATAAATTTATCAATGAAAGAAGGCAGCTGTGGTGACTGCTGAGAAAAGCTGGAATCTCCTCAAATCAGAGCTGGAATCTCCTCAAATCAGACAACACGGCAGGAACTGAAACAACATTGAAGTGACGGTAGAGTGAGGAAGCAAGAACAGTCCTCTGCTTTGCCTTGCCCAGCCCCTGTGCTGCTGGAGTATGCAGAGCACACAGCCCTGCAAAAAGGTGATGGCGACTTCCGAAAAGGAGTGAGTCTTGTGGGCAGCAAGGGTTGCTGCCACAGAGGGAACGGGAGGTGAAGGAGTTCCGGGCACTCTCTGCCCCTCTCTGTTAGAAGCAGCACTTCCCCTCCCTCCCACTGTGCTGGTGCCGAGGAGGCTGCAGCCTCCGCAGCTCCCTCATGCGCCAGAGCCCAGCAGAGGAAAGGTGCGGTGCAGTGTTGCTTCTGCCACTGCTCCCTCTGTGCTGCTTCCACCCCAGGCCTGAGAGAAGCAGCGGAGCGGGCAGGTGCATGAGAGAAGTGGCGGGTCTGGTTGGGTGGTTGGTTGAGGGTGTGACAGAAGTGGCGGGGTGGGTGGGCAGGGGTGGTGGGATGGTGGTGGTGGGTGTCCCATCCTGAAATGCTGGAGGGTATGTAAGTAGGCAACTTGAAACTCAAAGCATTGGCCTGACCCAGCAGGCTGTTCTTATGTTCTTATAAGCAAACATAAGCTCTTTGAGGGGGCGGGGGGTCAAATAAATTATGAGATTCAGGACTAGCAAAAAGCAGAGGTAACTGCAATGTAATCAAAGAGAGACAGAATTGCAAACTGTGTAGATACTTCTTTGGCACTGCTGATTTTATTTATCTGTGTGCCATATCTTTAGGCTCTGCCTCAGAAGGGTACAAAGGAATAATGAAAATATAAAACAAACTATTTAAAACAACAAATTGACAACAGATCAAACAAAAAACAAAATAATTCCAGTGGTAGATCCATAAAGGTATAAAATGGTAAGCTGGGATATATGGGTTTTTTAAAGCCCATTTAAAAACCTCAACTGAAGGGACCAATAGTACCTTAGTGCTCCACAAAAATACTAACGTGGAACTGCTCTGAAGGGGTTAAAATCTGCAGAGATTTTTCTTCCACCTTTCATTTTTAAAAAAGGAAAAGTTAAGTGTTCTACTCTGGAAAGAAAACTGTCACTTTGTGTTTGCAGGTTTGTAGAAAAGCGTCCTCCCCCTTCTCCATTTAATGTAAACATTCATTAAACTAATTTGAAGTTGTCATTACTCTCCTCCCCTGCTGCTTTATATCAGATTATTCCTAAGCGCTCAGTGAAGAGCCCCATAAACACACAGTCTATTTCCCTGCAGGGTATAATCACACAGTTTGCACTGTGATTTATGTGGTGTAGCACTGGTGAGTGTCCTAAACTTTGAAAAGCTTCCATTCATCCTCCTGCCTTGAAACCAACCCATAGTCTAGTCTATGCCAAGCCATTCTACACATAGTTTAAGCTTCCATCCTTTGGATGAGAAATGCTGAATGACAACAAAGAGGTAGCTAATTTTCCAAGAGTAATGAGTAGCACTAATCACAATGTTAGCATGCCCTTCAAACCAACAACTTTCCTTTGAGAGTTTATCCTCGCCTCAATGAGGATTCATTATAATGCATTTAGAGAGGAGAACTAGTGCCATGTCACAATCTTCACCCCACGTGAATACAATGAGTCCCATCTGCACACGTGAAAATGCATTTAGCCAGACCCCCTCAAGTGTCCCAATTTAATTGGGACATCCCAGATTTATAGAAGTTGCCCCGGCTTCTGAACTCAATCCAGGATACCCTGATTTTCCATGGACTGGGGCAACCTTACCAGGGTTGCTCTAGGACTTGTGGCACGTCTGGCAGGGTGAGATCTTGTACGGCCTTCTGGGGGCTGCTCTATGTTGTTTTCAGCAGCCATCAGGCTTCTTAGCCACTGGTGGCCACCACATCATGTGGAGATGCCCCCCCCCCAAAAAATAAAACACCCCAGAGTGCAGTAGTATTGCAGAACTGGGCATTAGCACATTGCATTGGGTGAAAACAGGAGGACAACCCTTCAGCATGCCTAGGAAAGTAGGGGGTCCAGGACAGCAACTTATCAAAGACCTCCTCAAATCCTGGACCCAGCCTTGCTGCCTTGTCTCTCAGAAATGGAGTGAAGGCCAGAGCTGTCTCCTCCTTGGTATCACCACCCTTTCTGCCATAAATAGTAGTACAACCAGCACAGTAACATGAGAGGTATTCAGCATCTCATGAGACATTTGGGCCTCTGGAAGGATGAAACAGGGTTGATGGGGGCTGCATATGGCTATCTCATCTTTCTCCTCCGCCTTGGTATGTGTGTGTGTGTGTGTGTGTGTGTGTGTGTGTGTGTGTGAGAGAGAGAGAGAGAGAGAGAGAGAGAGAGAGAGAGAGAACAGTGTGATGGCGGTCAGGGCTGCTACAGAGGGTGGATGGGAGACCCATTACATAGTCTATTCTAAGTCCTTGTCCTAGTTCAGGCCTGCAGCAGAGATGGGCAGAAGGCAGATTGGAATCTGGAGGGGAATCTCTGTGTGATTGCATTAGATCAGCATGGTTTTCTGACTTCCAACAGTTTTAATAATAGCAAGTAAAACTGCAAGTTTTGTGGTTTTTAAAATCTTTTCCACAACTGCCCTTCTGTGCTTATCTCTCAGCCTCAGTGTTCACCTAGCCAGTTTTTGTCACTATGGTGAGATGTATCACTTATGTACCTATTTCAATTGTAGTAATTGTTTCCAATTTTTGCCCCTGTGCATGTAAAATAGCATATGCAAATCTTTTCCCCTTTTTGTCCTCTTTTCTTGTTGACACATTTAGTCTTCTTTTGGTGATGAATAAGTGAGTACCTTAGCTGGGAAGTATGTCATCTATTAAGGTTTGGGAAACATTCAGCTGCAAAAGGTGACGAACCACAATATTTTCTAATCTGAACAGCATCTTCCATCACTTTTATGCAGGGATCAGGTTTCCGCCAAAAGCCCTGTACGGAAACGGACTGGACAAAAACAAGATAATCTTGTTTCTGTGTAAAGACAGCAGGTTCCATTAATAAAAGACACAGCTAGTATTACCGACCTCTGCTGTGCTGACAAGCAAAGGAGACTTCAAAAAGATGAATTTTCCCCACAGATATAACACAGTATAGACTTAACCTATTGAGGACGGATGGAGAGTTTGTGTGTACTAAGCAGGCCAGCTGCTTATATAGTGATAAGAAACTTCTTCAGCATTCTTCTTGTACAATTCAGAGATGGTTGGTTGTGTTCCAAACTGAGGAGGTTGTACAGATTTCGCCCCATATTGTAGTCCTGAAGGGAGTAATTTGGCTATGGAGAACCTCTCTAAAATGCATTATCTTGTCCATATTCTTAGCAGCTATTCACCTTGTCCTCCACAGATGAAGAGATGGAAGCAGGACCACTCCACCAACTCAGCTGAGAATCCAGCTTTTCACCACCTACTTCTCAGTCAGGGCAGGATTTAGGGGGAAGAAGTCTAAGGCCTCACACTGTCAAATACGCAGGAGGGCCTCCAAACACAGTAGGGCTTGCTTATTCGGTTTTGAATTAAGTGAAGCAATACACACTACCATCTAGTGTGTGTGTGTGTGTGTCCTCCCAATAAAATCATTAACTAAAATTTACTGCACCCATGCTCTCACTCTCTCCCCTACCCCCAACCCAAACTTTTGCCATTCCATTATAAGGAAAGAATCCTTATAATTAAGGGACAAATTTAAGGGGAAAATTTATATGTTACATTATTCACACTTTCTTTGCTTAAACCGTGCCCTTGTATTTTCAAGGGGAAAACAAAACAAAACAGTCATTGGTCCCCAATTTAGTCTAGCTTACCGTATTTTGCGCCCCATAGGACGCTTCGGCCCATAGGACGCACCTAGGTTTTTTGGGGGGAAATAAAGGGAAAAAAATTATTTCCCCCCCAGGTGCGGGGCTGGAAGAATCAGGTCGGGGAACAGTGGGAAGGCACGCTCTGCCTCCCCGCTGTTCCCCGAGCTTGTGGGGCTGGCAATGGGGAGAAGTGCGCTGATCCCGGGACTGCAGGCAGCTCTGTGCCGCCATCCGGAGCGGGGCGGGACTTCGCGCCCCGCTCCGGATGGCGGCGCAGAGCTGCGCTGGTCCCAGGACTGCAGGCAGCTGTGCGCGGCCACCGGGAGCGGGCCGGAGCTTTGCCACTGGCTCCCGGTGGCCCTGCAGAGCTGCACTGATCCCAGGACGGCAGGCAGCTCTGCACCGCCATCCGGAGCGGGGCGGGACTTCGCGCCCAGCTCCCGGTGGCCGCGCAGAGCTGCGCTGGTCCCGGGACGGCAGGCAGCTCTGCGCCACCATCCAGAGCGGGGCGGGACTTCGCGCCCGGCTCCTGGTGGCCGCGCAGAGCTGCGCTGATCCCGGGACTGCAGGCAGCTCTGCGCAACCCTCGGAGCCAGTCTCCCGAGGGTTGCGCAGAGCTTCCTGAAGCCTGGAGAGCGAGAGGGTTCGGTGCGCACCGACCCCTCTCGCTCTCCAGGCTTCAGCGAAAGCCTGCATTCACCCCATAGGACGCACACACATTTCCCCTTCATTTTTGGAGGGGAAAAAGTGCGTCCTATAGGGCAAAAAATACGGTACATTTCCACTTGATAGTGCTATTTGCAATAAATAGCACAGCACCATCAAGGGCGAACAGCACCTAGAGAGGGTGAACTTTTCAGCAAGAAACTGTTATGGGGCAGAATGCATCCACAGTCCCAAAGACACATGGATAAAGGAGAAAGAAGGCTGGGAGAAGACAGTTAAAGGCTGAAAAGGCGAGACAGAAAACCCTTACTTGTGATTTAAGGATTAGCCAGAGGTCGGGGGAATACCTGGGTGTTAAACTGCAAGCTGGAAGATCTTCCTTGGAGAGATACCTGAACTTGCCATTCATTTCCCATGAATTTTGTCTCTAAAGCCACCTGTGTCACCTGAACCTGATAATATATCTGGATATAGCTAAGGAACACAGACATGCCTTGGACCATTTGAAGGAAAATACATTTTGGGCAGCTATGTAATTAGACAGCACATTGCTTTAATGTTGTGTATATGAGTATTACCCATAGTGGACAAGTATGCTGCATATTCCAGAACTATTTTTGGACTTTGCTGCAGATGGAATCCTACAAAGTTCAAGCAAAGGAACCAGAGCAGATTCTAATCATGCCATTTTTTTACAGGAAAAAGGATAGGACATGCCAGCAATGGTTATTTTTGCTTCAGTAAGAACTGCTGTCAGCAAAAGCCATGTCTATAATATAGTCTATCTTCAAATGTGCCAGCTGTGTGTGTAGGCATTTAAATGAGGTTCAGAGGGTTAGAATAAAACTGTAAACTTTCATATATTTGAGGCCTAAGTCATTTAAGGATTTAAACGCTAACACAAGCACCTTAAATTGGGCCGGAAAACAAACTGGCAACCAATTCACCTTGCACATTTCATTTTGAAAAATCATGTTTACAGGGAATTTGATGTGGTTTCAACCATAGGAACTATCTAAGGGGGGGGTCTGGGGGTCCAAGGGTCCCCCACAAAAATTCAAGAAGGGGGCTAGCCCCCCAATAAATCTGCAGCAGCCATGCACACATATTGCACAAAATGCTCACCTTAATAATGCAGCTCTCATGGTGTGCCCACAGCACTCATGCATACTTCACAGCATGTGTGTGACTGATGTCAGCACGTTGAGTGATTTGCATGACTGGTGCCAGCACATTCAATGATGTGTGCACATGGCACAAGCACAGTGTGTTGACGTGTGAGCACATCAGCACATCACACAGTGTGCTGACGTCACTTGTGAATGATAACCCTAACCCTCAATTGCGAGAACAAGGCGGCACATTTGCTTTCAACAACAGCAAACATACACACAGAAAAAAGGCGGCACATTTGCTTTCAATGTAGAAGACACAAAATGAGTATCCACATATGCCTGGGATGAAATCTATACAGTTTAGCCAAATTCCTTCAAGGTGCAATAGCATGTTAATGTAAATCCTGCTTTTAAATGCTATATTGACAATAATATGAACGGAGATAAAAGAAAGATGTAGGATCCACTACTTGACAGAATATCACCTATCTAAAGTTCATTAGGTTGTAGAAGTCGTTTAAAAGACCTGCGGTCAGATGAATAGGTGTGAACTCTTTGTCATCACTGCAAGGTGAAAGAAATACAAGCCAGTAATAGGAAGAGAAAAACAACAGGAAGGTGTATGGTAAGATGTGGTGTGTCGGATGTGTAACTTTATCTTACATGCTTCATGGTTTTCCTGTTAAACTCTTCTGTAATTCACAAAGCATCAATGCTAAGAAAGTGCTGATTTATATATATAGGCTGGTTTGCCTGCTTCCTTCCTATCTTCAAAACATTACAGAGTTCTAGTGCTAAGATATAAAAATGAGACTCTGCTGTGTTGATCTGTATTTCTGGTGCCCTCAGTGCTTTTATGGCTTATGAGATACACACACTATGGTCTATACTTTGAAGGGAAAATATAAGATACAACACACAGATACCTTTCCCTGACCCTTCTAATCCTAGCTCTAAAATTTAGGGTCAAACTAGATGTTATATAAATCCCACAAATTCTTTTTAATGTGTACATTTTTGTTATGTAATGACTGTGGGCAATAGAGAAGGGAAGCTTACATTTTTTCCTCTTTGCCATGGTCCTGTCATGGGAAGCCAGCCTCCACTGGTGCACTTCAGTTGCGGGGGGTTGCATTGCTGTACCATTGACCGTTCCAGATTGATGTTAAATAGAAGGGAGGATTCTTATCCTCCCATGCTCCCATAGAAGCCTATGGGACACCTGAGTCAGAGTCTGTCTGCATCACCCTCTAGGGAGGACAGAACCACTGTAAAACCAAGCCAAGCGGCTCAGGTAGATACCATGGTCCAGCAGAACCAATAGGGATTGGCTCTCCTACTTGTCCTGGGTAGATAATCTTCCAGAGTGATTAGGTTGTCTGTGTCTCAAAACTCATCCAGAAGATAAATTTGAGTCTAGATCATCAATGTCATAAATAAGTCCCTGGAGTTGGGTCGTTGTCACATCATCACCTTGCCCATTTGAGATTTGACTGGCAGCTACTTGGCACAGTGGGATTTCAATAAGGCTGCCTCTGCTCTCAAGTAGGGATGGGGGATAAATCTGATTCACTTTGTATTTAAAGGTGAACCCACTAAATTCACACTTTCCTAAACACTATGCAAACTGAAACATAGCTGTCCTTCAAAATTTGCACTTCTTTGAATGTTGCAGTACAGTTCTCCAGAAAAAATGAATAGACTGGAGTAGAGTATCCATAATAATAATAATCCATAATAATCCATAATAATGAATGAAAATATCATATAGAAACGTTGCTTTAGACTAAGATGAAGTGTACATTAGGGGAAATTCCATGCAAATATGCATATTAAGAGAAATTCATGCAAAAATATTGATGAAATTTCATGAGGACCCTTGTTGTTCCTCATGAATTGATGTGGAAATTTCGAAACTGGCGTGGAAACTGAACTTAAGAGTAGAAGATAGGTAGCCGTGTTGGTCTGCCATAGTCAAAATAAAAATTTTTTTTTCTTCCAGTAGCACCTTAAAGACCAACTAAGTTAGTTCTTGGTATGAGCTTTCGTGTGCATGTGTATCTGAAGAAGTGTGCATGCACACGAAAGCTCATACCAAGAACTAACTTAGTTGGTCTTTAAGGTGCTACTGGAAGAAAAAAAAAAATTTATTTTAAGAGTAGAAGACTGTGACACAAAACTGACATATTCTTACTCTCAAATCTTGGCTACCTTTCTAACTCATTTCTATTTTGCAGTGAACGTCATATAGTATAACCCTCTGTATCTTAAGTCAAGCCATATCCGAGTCATTTTGCTGACATATTGCCTTATCCTTTACCTCACATGTGCCTTTTTGCTCTAGAACTACTTTAGTTGTGCTTCCTTAACATGGAACCAAATACCACCACACTGTTGCAACTTCCAAACCACTTTTAGATGGGCTTGTAACTCTTAGACAGGCTTGTCCTGAAGCAGCTTCACCTGTGCAACATATTAAGCTGGCTTTTGGGACAACTCTCCCTGTCTTTTAATCATTTACTGAGTATGTACCTGGTCAAAACAAGCTCCCCAGTTCAGTTTTCTTCACAGCAATATCAAAAGCAACACGATGTCCAGAAACAATGACTTTTTAATTTTTATTTTTGGATTTGATATCCCGCTTTATCACTACCCGAAGGAGTCTCAAAGCGGCTAACATTCTCCTTTCCCTTCCTCCCCCACAACAAACATTCTGTGAGGTGAGCGGGGCTGAGAGACTTCAAGAAGTGTGACTAGCCCAAGATCACCCAGCAGCTGCATGTGGAGGAGCGGAGACGCGAACCCAGTTCCCCAGATTACGAGTCTACTGCTCCTAACCACTACACCACACTGGCTCCAGTGTGGAAAACTTTATGAAATAATTCAAAACATCAAAACTAATGAACTGAAATCTCTGAAATTCCTTAAATGAATCACGGTGCCAGACTTTACCAGGCGGAGAACAAGCTGTGAAGCTTTGTATAATCAGCAAATGTCCAATTCTGATGTCCAGCTCTGAACTCTGCTGAACAATGTTTCCAGATAACAACTACTGTTTCGTTGAATTCTTCATCAGCCAATTAGTTCAACACTCATAAGTAGAAAGATATGTAATTTCTTCATTAACCAATGTTTTTTTTTCGAACAAATATAATATACATGAGAATGAAAAATACTCTGGAACAGTGCTCATGCGATTATGTAGTCACTTCACAAACATTTATCAATCTGACATGGTAAGGCTGGGCCCCTCGTATTATCCTTTTGCAACCTGCACAGCTGGTCTCAAAAACTCTTGTTTCCAATTATACCCACAGATAATGTTGGGTAAATTCAGCTTCTCAGTATTAGCTTGGCCTAAGCTTGATCCCATTTGACTAATTTCCTGAATCTTAGCAGGATGCTTAAGGAACCCATTACCTTGCAAGACTGAGGAAACCTGGGCATTTTTGTTATTTGAATTTGGCCTGCAAAAGATATTCATCAATTCTGCCATAAATTAGAAGTTTGTGCCTAACAGACTTATTCATTAACTGCACTCACCAATCATGTATCATTTCACTGCCTAAAATACTTGCGGCTGGAATTCATTAAGCCTCCCTTTGTAAGTGATCATGTGTCTCCTCTCCACTAAACACTGCCCATCTGATAATTGCCTAAACTAAAGCAATGAAATCTGGGACTTTCTATTTTATAGGCATATGCCATTTTGAAGCTATCTGCATGTTTATTAAACCAGAGGGAATGCTGTTTCTGTAGTATTGCTGCTGTGATCGTCACATTGTTCCTTGATCAACACTTTATGGTCAGCAGGATTCTGTGTTTATTTTTTAAAGGGAGGAGAAGCAGGTGTCTTTAAAGCTCAGATTATTTCAATAAAAGATGTTATTGTAATCTGGTTTCTACTTTTGCTGTTCTTTTAAGAATGAAACAACTACCACTGTGATAATATAAATGACAAGAATAGAGCCACTCACCCTGGACAGCTTGTGAGTAAAACAACACCAAATACACAAATATCGAAATTAAAATCAACAAAAAATACCAAGAGAAAGCAGCAGCAACACTTTCATCACATCAGATACTTCATAAGACAGGCTGGATTTAAAACACAATAAAATAGCCTGGGTAAATAAAAAGGTATATACTTGGTGTTTGAGAGACCACAGAAAAGGTACCAGGTGACCCTCTCCAGTGTAGATATCAAAGAGCTGCAAGACCTCTCACTGGCAGCCGCTCACTTCACTTGTCAGGGGCATTCAGAGATCAGCAAACTCTGAAGAGGATATTAAGGTCCAGGTAGTCATATACTAGGGTGGCAGGGAGAACTTTCAAGTAACTTTGTCACCATGTTTACTGGGTTTATATTTCAGATGGAGATTTAGGGATTGACACAAAAGCTTTTCAGGAAACCTTTAACCATTTTAAACAAGATGTTCTGGCCCCTCAAGTTTGCTAGTAGACTTGTACTAAAGTGCTGGTCCCAGAAAATGCATCTGCCTTCATTCTCTCTCTTCTCACAACAGCATACAAGAAGTCCCTGGTTGTTGTCTGTTGCCTGGTATTGTCACTGCTCTCAACTCAGGGACCTTGCCTGGCAGAGGATTCCAATGAGGATGAGATACTTCTTCAGAGGGAGAACTGCCAGTGCACAGCTCAGCCATCACCCTCCAACTCAGGGGTCGCCCCTTTCATCTGTGATACCTCTTTCTCTCCAGCCTCATGGAAGCCCCAAACTACAAAATAAGGCGAGGGCCCTATAAAGAGCCAGCAAGTCAGCCAGCCCCTCCAGAGAGGCGGTGCCTGCCACACTCAAGGCCTAGGTTCTTGCTCCCAGCAGCAGTGGCGTATCGTGGGGGGTGCAGGGGGGGCCGGCCGCACCGGGCGCAACATCTGGGGGTTAGGGTTAGGGGGCGCAAATCCACGGGTTAGGGGGCACAAATTACTTGCCTTGCCCCGGGTGCTGACAACCCACACTACGCCACTGCCCAGCAGCAGGGTCCTTTGGAGTTGTGCAAGGTCTTCTACATTCTCTGCTTGATATGGGGTCTTCACTGGACCCTGCATCTTTTCCCTGCAAGAACTGGACAGTCTGCTCAATTGCTTCTGCTTCTTTAAACTGTTTCATATCACTGAACTCTGAAATCATATTAAATATGTACAGCATGGTGATGCAGTGTCACGATAGCATAGCATGTGGAAACAGCATCACAGAAAAACTGTCAAACACAAAGGGTGAAAGAAATAAAAGCGAAATTTGGGGTGAGTGACTTTGTCAGGAAAGTGGGTAAAAATGAACCAGAATGATGACAGAGATATTTTGACATACCCTTAGATGAATTCCTCGTGGAAATCCACCACTGACCTTGTGCCATGACACAAAGGGATGAAATCAAGAAAGCCTGAATGGCAAGGGGTATTTATATTGGGATGGGGTGGCCAATCTAAAATAACAGGGTGTGAGAATGCTCAGTGTTGTCCTTGAGGCACACAATACTTATCACTCTGGAAAAAAGCACTAAAAACAGTGACCAGGAGAGTAAAGGGGTGGAGAGAAAGCAGATCAAATCAGAAAGTAGCAAAAGCTTTGAAGAATTTGTTTAGGTTTAATTCCACAAATTTGTGGGTGACGGTAATAATGGTCTTTATAGGCCAAGTGGTTTAGAGAGTCATGAAAATTGAAAACATACCAAAACTAATGCTTTGCGAAAACAGTTGGTAAAATGTTTTCAGCTTGTGAATTACAGTGGTCTTTTGCTTCTGATAATGAGTGGCAATTGCATCCTAATGCTATTTCATTGATTTCTATTCCAGTTCAGCTCCCATGCTGGGTTCAGCCTGGGTATCAAAATACAACTATCAGCTCACCATAGGAACAGCTTCGCGTAGAACCTGCTAGAATAATTTTAATGGCTCTAAGAAGACAAATACGTTTCTATTATTGAACCCCCCCCAAAAAAAAACCACACACCCAACAACTGTGAATAGGATATTATATACATGCAAAATACCTTATTTATTTATTTATTTATTATTTATGTTTAGGCCACCACAGTCTGAAAGAACTTGGTGGGCTGCCTTTGGTTTCCAGGTGGGGTTCCCCACCCCTGATCTTATTCTAATTTACCAAAGTACACGACAACACTGAACAGTGTAAAGGCTACCCAATCCAAGTTTGGTTTAAAAATAAAGACTAATCAGAAGAAAGAATAGGTTGCCCATCAATAGTTAGCACGTTAACAGCAGACTGACAAGATTTTCCCACTAAGAGATGTATTGGGTGGTTGTCAATACTAATTCTACTCAGAGTAGGCCTATTCAAGTTAATCAGAGGTGGATTTAGGGCAGCATGACCAGTTCTGCCACACTGGTCACTGAAACTAGGGGGTGCCATAGGGTGTCACAACTATGAAATAGTGAATTGAGCAGAATGGGAGGTGTGAGGTGGGGCTGCCAAATTTTGGGCTTGCACAGGGCGCCACTGAAGTTTGAAAGACCAAAGTTTGCCCCAGAGTTGATGTACATGACTAACTTAGGTTCATTAATCTCAGTGGGTATACTCTGAGTAGGACTTAGTTGGCTGCAACCTATTGTATGAAATCACAGTAATGATCACTAAACTTGCATCTATATATTAACAACACAGGCAAATGTAAAGCAAATCAATGTCCTCTTCTCTGGTGAAGCATTTCCTCTTTTACCCTAGTTACCCTACTGTTGTCCCTCTCATCAAAGCCTTTTGACTTCCAGCTTGGAAGGTTGAGTAAACTGGAGAGAACACAACAGCTCTTATAATATTTCTACTTCCTTAATGCAAGTTACAAATGCATGAAGCACACCTTATAAAGCTGGTCCAAAGCGCTCTAGGATTAACTCCATTTGCATAACTCTAAATTTAATGTAGTACTTCCCTTCACTAAATTGCACTTATTTGATGAAATACAAAATCCTTTAAAAGGGTTTCCTATCCTAAACCAATTTGTGAAGTTGGATTGTGTGTGTGTGTTTTTTAAAAAGTATTCTATACAACATTAAAGAAATTAAAGTGATAGGCGCATAATTAGATTAATTATTCATATCTTCCAAGTCTCTAATTCTAATATATAACAAAAAGATTAAATATCCTCTCAAAGGATTAAGCAAAAAGTCAAGCAGCAGCAGCAACACATCTACATTACCTTGCTGTGCAAATTGGAAAAACTAATTAATCTCAAGTTTCGCTCCAAAAATGAATTAGATATTCGTTCACACTCAACTTGGGGCACTGAACAGACATTCCAATGATGGTATGCAATGAGAACCCACTTCCTTCCTGTTCCTGAGACACACACACACAAGTATTACAATAGCCCAAATCTACTGAAGAAAATTTAAGTCTCGGGTTCAATGTACAAACTGAAAGCCGACTGACTTTCTTGTTATAACTATGAAGAAAAGTACAACTCAGTAAACATCCCTGGATACTTTCATTATGTAAAAGCTGCAGTGAATGTCCACTTTAATTTTGTCCACCTTAATTTTGCAAAAGCCTGCAGAGAAGGAGTATTTTCCTGCTTTTCATATGTCCATAAACAAATGCTTGACCATCACATTTTGGCAGCAGCTAACTAGGAAATGAGAGAACATTTGAAACAGATGTTCAAATGTTCTCTCCATTCCTAGTTAGAACCCTGACTCAGTTTCAAGTAAAGAGAATCAAGGCTGGCACATCTCACCATGAGCAATCCACTGCCTTATCTATACCCTGCACTTTGCTGTATGCTACTACCTCTCCCTTCTTCAAGAAGGAAAACCCATATATTGGGGAAGAAGATTAGTAGTTGACAGAAGCAGCTGACCATTCCTCCAGGGGGAACTTTAATTCTAGGCACACCCCACCCCCAAACTGGGGATAATGAAGCTAATGCCCTTGATCTCTAGTTGGAACTGACATTTTGAGTAAATGTTCCATCCAATGAGATACGCCTGTGCCATATATTCCTAAGTGGCACAATAAGAGAATTAATTTTAAAGAACAGGACTTGGGTAAAGGAGAAGTCACATGCCACTGTAACCCCCTCTTCTGGCCCCAGCTTTGAGGCACAGCAAACAGCAGAACAAGAGAGGTGTCTTCTTGGCCAAGAGGTCCTAAGGCTACCAGATGTAAAGAGATGAAGCTTCACCTCATTCACAGTCGGGAAGCTGATTCACAAGATGGTTCACATGCTGCATCACATGTCCACATGCTGCATTTACATTTGCCTTGGGTCCCCAGCTGTCAGTGGTTGGGTCTGAGCCACCATTTTCATTTCCTAGAATTTCCCTGACAGCACTACATTAAGATGGCAGCTCAAATTCAGCTGCCCTGCCCTGATCATAGTAAGCTGCCTTGTACCAAGTCAGACCATTGATCCATCTAGCTCGGCATTGTCTACACTGACAACAGCAACTCTCCAGAGTTTCAGCAGAGGATATTCTCATCCCTAGCAGGAGATGTCATCCCTGAACCTAGGACCTTCAGCAGGCCAAGCAGTTGCTCTCCCACTGAGCTATGGCCCTTCCCCACAGGGCTGTTGCTACTGTCCTCCCAAATCTGTAAGGGCCCTCTGGCAGAGGATGGGACCCACCAGAGGACACTTTTAAAAATGCATTCAGACATCCCCACCTGATTTCTAACAGGCAATAATTTGTGAGCATGCATGCAACTGTGGGATGCAGAACACACATAGTTTTTGCTGACTTTGCATTCTTAAAGAATAATAGTTGTAAAAGGGGAGATGCACACAGCTCCAGCACAGAGAGGTATGCTTTGTGGCTGTTGCAAGGTGTATGGCGGGAGCAAGAGGGAAGGGAGGGTGTAACATTATTCCAAACTGCAGAAGGGCTGTGTCAATTGCGGTGAAGACAGCTGAAAGTTTAGAGAAATAAAGGGGGAGGACCTAGATGGAAAATAAAGCAAATTAATAAGCAGTAGATGCTTTAGAGTGTAATTATCAGAAAGAAAACACTTTGTTTAGCATACTTTATGTTAATGGAGGGCTAGTATGGCCCACTGTGCATAATTTAGCTGAACCATTGTTACAACATTTTAATACTTATATAGATATATATATGATTACAGCTACAAGGAAAAAAAGACCAAAGCACAAGAGAGATCATAATAAGCACACGTGAACTCTGAAGGCCTAATTACATCACGGGGGAGGGTGAACAGTTACTGCTGATTCAAGCAGAAAATTGGGGTAATTTGTAAACAGGTAAAGCTCCTTTCCAGGTGCACCAGCATGCGTGTGGGAGCGAGGTGGAGATCCTGGAGCAAAAGGCTACCTTCCGCCTTAGAAACACTGTGTTACACTCCCCTACACTTTAAGCCAGGAGTCCTACATAAAAGCAGGGCAAATGATACCTCCAAATTCAAGAAAACCATGGAGCTGATTTTTTATTTTTATTTTTAAGACTTTGACTGCCGTTCAGATTAATCAGATTTATTCTTTTCAAGTTTCTGATTCTGGTTCAGAAACTTGATGGTGGATAGTTTGGTAACCAGTTTGGCAAAAGTTTGTCCCTTAGCAAAGGATACAAGAAAGAGAAGGTTGGTGCTCTGTGAAATTCCCACTAACCCAAACCGGGGTTCAGGTAGGGAATACTAGACTCTAGAATTATGCTGCTCATTTTTAGAGGGATATCAGTTCACTTTCTTCCAAATGTGGAAAACCAGCCCTGCTGTGTTTGGGGGTCCTGTGGCCCATTCTGCTTAGTAGGACTTCTGCCCGAAGCTTCTGCCTTGATGGCACCACTCCCTTCCTTTACCTTTTTGCATTCCCCTACTCAAGTGGAGCCGGGACAGGAAACACATAGGTTAATGACACCTTGGATGCAGGGCAAGTTGGAGTATTAATTACAATTGGGGGGGGGGGACTTCAGCACAGAGGAGCAGCTTTTGGTAGCAAGTCTATATTTTGGGAACTGGTCATTTTGCCCAAAGAAATAACTTGATTTCTGCTGACCAGAGCTGTGTACAAATGACCTCTCAAATTTTAACATTTCTAGAAACTAAGGAAATGGGAAAGTGAATTTCTCCCAATTTTTCACGGGGGATGGGGCTTCACCATCTGCAGTGGCAATAGCACAGCTTCTCCCCCACTCCTCTTTTTGTGCTGTTGTTGCTCTGCTGCTACTGTCTCTCCAAATAGTCGCAGCAGCAATCTTTTTGCATCTTTCACAATGTGGCAGAACAACTCAGCTGAGGCTTTGTGGGATGGGTGGTGGAACAACAACCCTTACCCCCCACGCTAAATGGTGGTGAAAGTTATGCAAAGTGGCCTTCCTTTTTCTGGTGGGTGGTTGAAAAAAAGAAGAAAAAATTATCTGAGTTTTTCAGGCACATGTCTTCTGAGAAATTTCTGTTCAGCTCTACCACCAACAGTTTCTTAAAGCCCCTACACAAGTTCTCAGATTCATCCAGTGTGGACACTGCAAATCAGCTGCGAGTGACATCCAATTCAGCCTAGGCTAGCCCTGGCCCCATATGAATGTCACAGATCAACTAGCAACTTCAGCTCAGCACCAGCCCATGGTGAACCAACTGTATGGAAAGAGCTCAATTTCAGAAAACATCTTGAAGCAAACACTTTCTGCTATCTGGTGGAAAATGTTAGAGATATGTGGGGACAAACACAAACACTTATTTTTAATCTGTACTGGTATAAACACGGGCTCACCCTCAGTAACTGGAAGCCATTATTTTTATAGGAAAATAACTGTGACTGGAAGTGATCACTCACAAGAACGTGTGTCATCATCTGATAAAAAGGTGCTCCACCACATTAGTATACGAGGAAGGTCATGTATGGAAAGAAGGGAGGCTGTGGAGGAGGGAATGTACCTACATGAATTGTCCATTCATTATTTATGGCCATAAAGATTTGGTGCCCTGGAATCAGTGACATTAAAAGCTATTTTAATTTGAGCTACAATTCTTTTTTGTGCTTTCAGCAATTGACAGCATCTCGGATAAACATTCATTTGGGACTGCCAGATTAAAGAAGGGGTGGGTGGGGAGGAAGGAAAACAAAACTGATGGTATCTTACTTCCCCCTCCACTCAAATTCTTGCTGGACGATTCTTGCTCAATGCTCTGCCCACTTAAACAGCATGTGTATGATTAACTGCAGATGTATTCAGCAGCTTGCATATGTGGTTAATTTGCTCTGAATTTCCACGCTGTATTATAACACTAATGATCACTAATAACAGACAAACCCACAGTTTATTGAGTAAGTAATTGGAGACATTATTATTTTCACTATCCGAAAGGGGATCAGACCGACCAATTCAAGCTGGCCAATACGATAAATAATGTGTAAATCAATCTCAGAAACAGCATGCTCCGCTTCTTTGCAAAATGATAGAGATTGATTGGCAGAGAGAGGGGGGCATACTTGCTGCTATTTCTAGGAAATAAAGTCAATAAAAGTCCATGTTCAAGAAGCAAAAGGTCAGGTGTGGAAGACAGTTTGATCCTGCCGCAAAACAGATTTTGCCACCTCTGTACATGGAAGTCACATGGCCTTGTACTTATGCTCTAATGGGGAAAGCTTGTGGCAATGGACACTGTCAGCATCTACTCCCAATTGTCCCTACAAAATAGAAACAGTATCTCTCTCCCCCCCCCCCCTTCTTATCCCTGGCAAATTATTATCCCTTTTTCATCCCTAACTTTTTGCCAATGGGGCAAAAAGTTAAAATGTTGCTAGCTGTTGTTGAAACTGTCGTTTATTGAGGTTCAGCCTCCTCCCCAGGGACTCTTGAAGTTATATCTCTGAATCAGAGATGAATTATTCCTGTCTCTAGTGCACATGCACAAAAATATTTGATGCTGCAAGTCAGAATTGTCAGTCATCAAGGGTTTAGCTTGCTCCCCATGATCTCTAGACGTTAACTAGCTTAGTGGATCAGATACATCAGGGGGACAAAACCTGGGGCCCCCTAGATGGCGCTGGATGTTAGCTCCCATCATCCCTGACCATTGGCCATGCTGGCTGGGGCTGGCTGGAGTCCACCAAAATCTGGAGGACTGCAGGTTCCCAGCCCCTAAGATACATCTTGTGTATAGTTGACAAGTAGATCAATGCCTGCACATGAACACTAAAGCATCGAGAAGCACAGAGCCTGTCATTTCACACACACTAGCTCCTGAGTTCTGCTTTGAACTGCTGACTGTAGGACAGTTATGTATTTCCGAAATTATCTTTAAGCAAAAGAACTGATGCCCTGTTGGCTTTTTCATTAATGAGGGATGGTGTAAAGCAATATAGTAGATGGTAAACAGCCTCTTTAAGGGGAGGGGAGGGGGGAAAGAAGTCCCCAGTATGTAGGGTTGCCATATTTCAAGAAGTGAAAATCACATTCTAGCCGTTTTTAGAAAATTCCGCCCGGATGCTATTTTTAACACACAAATTCCAGCTATGTCTGGGAAATTCTGGACGTATGGCAGTCCGACAAGTATGAGAGTTGAGAAAATTCAAACACAAATCTCTTTTTGTCTTTAGATGTTGAAGGGTGTGTCAGGATCCACCCAATTCAAATCAGGAGGGTCTACTCACTCCACTGGAGCCCTTTGTGAAGAGCCATTGAAAGGTGCAGAGTGGAGATGGATGGATTGTTTAATCCTGCCAAATCTCAGAGGGTCACTTCCACCAGCACCTGTGACCACACAATCTTCCTTCTCTAACATGGGTGTCTGACCCAGTCACACGTGTCTAAATCTCAGTTTTAGCTTGGCTCTTATCCAGCTGACTTTGACCAATGGGGGCTTTAAGACAAATGATCTATAATGCTCCTTTGAAGAGGATTGTCTTGTGATAATTCATTATGAAGGAAGAGGACTAAAGATATCACTTAAGACTATGGGTGATATTCAGTGAAGTTTTATTCAAAGTAGATCCATGAAAATTAAGGAGTATGGCTGTTAGGTCCATTCATTCATCTGTATCTATGCTGAACAAATCTTAGCTAAATATCACTTCTGGGTTTTATGTGAACTTTCACATGGTGGTACATGTTTCTAATGAGCATGTTTTCATGGGGTAACAGTTGGGTGTCAGGTAAAAGGCTCCACAGATAGAAACACAAGCAGAAAGGATTCACCCAGAAGATACAAGGAGTTGTGGGTTATTCCCTGGTATAACTTCTAAGGAAAATTGGATGAGAGGGCATGGTGATGTCTTTGAACACTTAGGGCCCAAAGTAACAGCTTATTGCAAAGATTTCCATTCTCTTATAAAGGAAGCCTTTCTCTGATGGTAGAAGCTCTTGCTGTCAGCAGAAATGAACCTTAATCTTTATTCACAGTGTTTCTTCTGACAAAGGTCAATTTAACAGCAGCAGCTTTTATCTTCAAACATATTTCTTGGCATATATGTTGTGAGAAATATTTCGCACCTTGTAAACTTCTAGACAGCTCTCATGAGCCTGTGATGAGGATTCATGAACTGCACAAAGCTGGCATCCATGAGATAATCTGAATCACTATATGGCTTCTGGCAATTCTGTCACCTGGCATGGACTTAATGCAAGGCCACAGGAATATATTGTTATATTTATTAATAACATGTTCAAAAGAATGAAAATCTGTATCTTAAAAATGCTACCTCTCTGGAATCTATCAATTATATAATTTCCTGTCAAGGATTTAGCACGCATGATTCCTTTAGTCTACAAACTTCTCTTGAACCAAGCACATAGTTTCAGAATCATCTGAGATGTTCCAAATCTGAACCCTATTCCCTTTTGAAAATAATAATAATTTAATTATTTACACTATTCTTATCAGTAAACATAGGCTTGGAGAATTCAGCTGGATTGAACAAGGCCATCTGTTTCATCAGTGGTGAAACCACAAACTCTTCTAAAGCATCCACAAACAGGGGCTCTGATGTGCCCCCCACATTGAGGGGCCACAGTCACATGATGACACCGGGCATGCCCTGAGTGAGGGCAGGACGCAAGGAGGGTTATATTTGTGCTTGCTCATCCCAGCTGCCATCCGGCTCCTGGGCTGCTGCTAGAGTTGGGATGGGCAAAGGGTGTCCGGGGGCAGCGGGCGACGGTGGCAGTCCCCTCAATGTTGGGGGGGGTGCTGCCCCCTTCTCAAAAATACAGGGGGAGCTGAAGCCCCCTCTGCCCCCTATACCCGGCACAGCTGTCCACAAATGCTGGTTGTTCAACAACACAAAGCTAAACTTCAGCTAATCTAAGAATGCAAGAAAAATTATCATCAAGACTCTCCTCTGTCTCCAAAGCCCCTGCACAAGTCTGCCTGACAAGGTTGATAAGTTTTAAATATTTCTCTTATGTTGAAATGTATATATTTATATCCCACAAGTTAACCACGATTGGCTCCCAAAGCAGCTTACTATAAAAACCTGCACAAAAGTACAGAATTATTTGGGATACATTGGTGTCACTTCCTTAGCGGTTAGTGATATACTCTAGATTGTTTGTGGGTGCAGCTGTGTGTTCTGCTAGAGCACAGGGTCTGAGGAGAGGCTTCTGCTGAGAGGAAGCCAGAAAGTGACTTGGGGAGGAGTTAGCAGCCAGCAGCCTCTATTTAGCTGATTGCAGCCTCTAAGAGCATGTGAACAGGACTTGGAAACAGGGGGGTTTGCGAGTGCATTTTGAGGGGAGGCCTGGAGTGCCTCAGTGTATGTAGGGCCAAGAGACATCGACGGCGAAGGAGCTGCTGTCTATCACCAGCTGCCACATGGAAAAGATCATAATGCTTTTATATGTTGATCTTGTTCATTATGGTTTTAAAGAATGGGCTTAGAAGCACCTTGGGATTATTTGTATCCTTAAATAAATGGAGAGAGCACGATAGGCCAGGTATCACCTGGGCCTAGGCCTGAGTGTATACTTAGCAGAAAACCTGAATCTGCCTTTGAGTAATATGTGAAGGAGCAGCCATGCTCATGCAGGGAGGTCGAAATCAAGGCTTTGCGCAGTCATGCATCAGGCTTAACAACCTCCCTCTACGAGCTCACAGGCAGAAATGACCACACACAAAGGGGTTATCACTTTGGGAAGACCAGTCTCAAATGTCTCTTTGCCACTTGGCTCAGGCTTAATTGAAAAAGCTTAGTACACTAATTAATTCAAGCTTGGCTTGGCCATCCTTGAAAAACACACACAAAAAACCAGGGCCCACATCCAGGAAGCTAATATCAGCAGTATAATTTTAATGCTACTAAATAATCCCTTTATGGCAGGTAACATAGTGCTATTAGACTTGAAAAATGGAATTAAAATTAACTGGGTTTTTTTTTAGTAATGCAAGGATATTAGAATTAGAGTTGAGAAGGTCATTTATTATATTTGCCGGACAGATAATTAAAATATCACTTTCTTTAAAAGCAAGGGGCCCAATGTACAAGGTACATCTGTCAACATTTCTTTATTTCTTTTGGATTTGTACAGGAGATATCAGAACTTAAACACCTCTCAGAATTTCACTGCTAAAGAGCCTGGTTGACATACCCTATCAGACATATCACATGATGTGTCAACGTGTAAGTAATGCAAGAGTACAGGGAGAGCTCTCTTTCAGCATGATGTTTCAATATCTAATCAGAATTTACTGTGGGGGATGGATGCTAGAAAAATAATAAAGAGGGTTGGGCATCAGCAAACAGAAAGATATTGCAGCTCACTGTTATTTCATATTAATTACCATTTTTTGTTAAGTGGGAGACGCACATATCGGGGGGGCAGGGGAGGACATCTCTCTGAAATATCTGATAAATTGTCTCTCATATTGACCTTCCCAAGCATTAAGATCTACAGGGGAGGCCCTGCAGCCAAATCTGGGTCAAAGAGCAGTAACACATTGGAGGATCTTTTCTGTGTAAAAGGTGTGAAATTCAGCTTTGGATGTTCTTAATTTGGTTTAGAGTCCAACAATTGAAGCTGGATGCTTTTGTTAAATGGACAAATAAAGAAACTAGTTAGAAGTTAGTTCCAAAATGCATACAATACAACAAATCCCCATTGTTTCTTGTTGCTTCGCTTCAGCACCATGTAATGGTGTCTGGGGTTCAGTTGTAAGTCATCAACCTGTAGTTACAAGCCATAGACCTTCCCCGCTCAACAAATTATACTCATGCTAATTCATTTTTGGATTTTGATATATGAGAAGCTAATTCTGGATGTAAAGCATTCCGTCATAAAACTCACAATGATTTGGATATTAAAGCTTGTAATGAAAGTTTGAGAGCATGTATTAGAGAGTTGAGAGTTGTTAGCACATGCCTTGAGCCTTTCAGAATTATAGAAAGCACACAGTGGGGTATATTGATTGTGAACTTTCTGTGATCAATGCATTTTAATTTAACCAGCGTACAGTGTCTACAACTACTCTCTAACCCCCTAACAATTACATATGCAACGCAGGTACAAGATCAGCTAAATGTTCACAAAATGCCCCAGTTGTCTATTTTTTAGGGTTGCTTTTTTCCAAACTGAAATGGCAAACATTATTCAGAATACTGAAAACTGTCCACTCTCCCAGGAAATCGAAAAGGAGGGGGGGTTACAGATTTGTTCTTCTTCTTTTGCAACATGGCAAAAGTACAGTAGTGTGCATAGTTAGCTGGCACAGATTCAGCTCCTTTGTGGTGAAGTCTGCAGAGGCGTCTTAACCTGTCACAGCTAATGGGTTTTGCTGTGGACGCCAAAGCATAACATGTTGAGAGCATTTGAGGAAGGGGGGCATTAGAAATATCTAAAGTGTTGGCAGTCTCAAAGGCTTGGAGGGGGAAAAGCAGCTACTTTTAACTGTTTTTCAGAAGCTCTACAAACACTGGAGAGTATCAAATCTAATGAAGTAGTAATGAAGTAACTAGGGTGGGGAGAGAAAGAATTGTAAAAAAAGTTTTCCTAAGTAATACAAAATCATTACAATGTCCTGCCAGACATGCATTTTTTAAAATGAGAGCTGTAATAACGGAAAATTAGATTCCATTACTTATTCATGGGCTTCTGGTTAATGCTGATCTCCATACAGAGCGATCCACTTTTATAAATAGCATCTTTGCAAGTGGTGCTGCTTTTGTGGGGAGGGCAAGCCAATGTCCAAAACATTGACTGGCTTTGTCAACAGGAAGTTCTCTTTCCCCACATCTACAAAAGAAAGCAAGAAGTAAGGTTTGTTTGTTTGTATCAACAAAGATTTGGCAAAAAGCCCAACCTTTCATCTTCAACTTTCTCCACTTGGGGGCCTAACTTTAGACGCAATTAAAACTGGGACCCACTTAATTTCTTTAACCACACATGCCCAGCTTCCTGTTCTTCTGTCTTTTCCACTTCTATCTCAATCTCCTTTTTTCTTCACTTGAAAAACTATCTTTTAAAATAAAAAGATAAAAACTTCCAAAATGATAGCCATATCAGCTTGTTGCAGTAAAACACACACACCATGATTTCCTTATGCTTGTCTTCCACACAGCAGGAACCTAGGAAACTGCCTTATACTGAGTCAGACCATTCATCCATTTAAGCTCTATATTATCTACTCTGACTGGCAGGCTGCTCCAGGGTTTCAAGCAGGAGCTTTCCCCATCTCTTCCTGGAGACGTGAAGGATTGAACCTGGGATCTTCTGCATGCAAGGTAAGCTAAGGTCCTTACGCTGATCGTAATCATGTGAAGGAGGGAAACATAGCCATGCCTGCTGGCCTCAACCACAACACATTGTTGGCACATCTGTGAACGGAGTCTGGACTATATACATAAGTTACCCCGTCAACATGTGCATGTCCACATCATGGGAGAAACATATACATGAAGAGTAGGCCCCTACTAATGCCACCTCTACATGTTCGTGTACGGAGGGGGGGGGGTGACAAGTAAGGTCTGTCCCACCAAATGAACAATAATCTCCACATTCCCAGCTTTCATTTAAAAGCAAAAGAGTAAGTTTTTAAGCACACTACTGTATTCTCATTTGTTTTGTGAGAAGGCTGCCTGCTCCAACATTTCAGTTCTTTTATTTATCTGGACTTTGTCCTTTGACCTTTCCCCCGCCATGGAAAAATTCCTGCAAGACACCCATGTCTCTCTCCACGGGTTTGTTATTTGTGAGTGGGAATTACTGAATGAGGCTTTCATGGCAACTTGAAAACAATTAGATTTGTTGTAGCTTAGTTTTTCTGGTGACAAGAGTCTACAATGTGGTCAGTATTTTCCAGACAGATACCGGAAGACAAATGCAAGCCTGTTTTACATGACACACTGAATTCACTGCCACAAGGTGTGCTGAAGATCTCTGGTTTTGATGGCTGCAGAAAGGGATTTGACAAATTCATCAAGGATGGCATGGCTTTAAGTCCTGTTGGCTATAAGCCTATTTTCAGAGGCAGTATGACACTGAAAACAAGTTACTGGGAAGCAACAGCAGCAGGTCTCTCCTGAAGAAGCATCTATTTGACCACCATGGGGGGGGGGATGATGCTGGGCTAAAGGGATCTTAGGGCTGATCCAGCACTGCTCTTTTTACATTGTTGTTTTTAATTTGGCTATTCTGCCCCATCACCCACATAGATGTAAATCTTGCCAGGAGTACACAAAAGTACATAATGCTTATGTAATAATACTATGTTGCTTTGTTGTTGTTTTTCTAAACACATACGTAAATGTTGGTGTTGCTAAAGGTGTCATTCACTTTAGGTTTGGTTGTGACCCAACACTTGAAGACCAATTCCAAAATGATCGTTTGAAAAGTATTTACTTTTAAACTCAGAAACTAGTCATTGCAGCGTCTGGCATTTCCTTTCTTAAACGCAAAAGAAAAAAACAGTATTGGATGAACAAAAAGTGTTATGCTTAAGGGATAGGTAGAAGATCTCTAAATGGAATTCATAACTGAGATTCTTGAAAAGCTTTAACAGTAAATATATAAGATGCAAAATTTTGGTGAAGAAGCAGATTACAATATAATGCCTACATGCTGAAAGGCCACATGACATTTTTCCAAGATTCCCCAATGTAATATTGATAGAAAAGTACAGCATTATTACTTAGAAACAGTATTTGTGTTTTGTTTCTTTCATGGAAACTTTTATTCTCCCATTGCTTGTGTTAACATAATTTGAATTATTGGAAAACATTTACAGCATTCATTTTTCACATGGGGCAGCTTGTAGGTAAAAAGAGATGGAAGCATCCCAGCCAAGTGGACTTCTCCTTCTCTCTCATATCCTATTGGAGGGGGGAATTCATGCATCTCTTAGCTAGGGTGTTGCAAGGTAGCTGAAATTAACCCATCACAGGAAGCAATATTTAACAGTACAGTTTTCCCATCAGAGGCTGCTATCACACAAGGGGTTTATTGTGTGAGTTTAACTAATTATAAGGCCAGCGCTTCTGACCCTTTTCCTGACATTCCTTTCACACTGCACATGCCTGTTCCATCACATCTCAACCGCTATATCACCATGTTGTAGTAAATGTCATTCATGCATGTCATTCCTCCATACTGCCCTTCTCCCTCTACCTTCTGCCATTCTTCTAGGCTTTACCTTTTCAGCATGACTTTCTGTGCTGAATTACAGGCAAAAACGAAAAAAGGTGTGAGCCTTGAAACGGGCAGAGAGCACAGTGCATGCTGGTATGGTGCCTTGTGGCTCATCACGTGAGCGGCTGTGGCATGCATGCATACAAACGGGGGAACTTGCTGCACAGAAAAATGACATACTTAAAAGCACCTCCATGCAATCAATTCAGTGTATTGAGCTTAGTCAAACTATTTTGCTTCTTCTCCTTGCTACCCTTCCATGTCACAACTGGTGATATATTCACAACAACAAAAATATGTGTGCTATCAAAGTTACAAGTATAGCTTGCTATTTTAGATCTATGTGCAGATTAAAAACAAAAACACAGGATTTCAATGCAGCAAAGCACTTCCAAATTCTGCTTTTCAAACTGAACCTTCTACCACATCCAAACTGACCTACACAAACCTGATGTAAGTGTCCAATAAACAGTGAAAATGCACACTGCAATCTTCTTAGAAATGGTGTTGAAAACTTTTTATAAATGGCATAGTCCAATGAATCATTAAGTATGACTATGTTTACTACAACATATATTTGTATTTATTCAGATAAGAACTTCAGCTACTATGCAAAGTAAATCAAATGGTCACTTGATCCCTTCTAACCCACCCATCCTGGCCACCACATGCCTGAACACTGCTGGCAATGGGGTGAAGAACTGGCTCATAGTTAGCATGCAACAATCAGCATCTTCAGACAGATGCTGGAACAAAAGTGCTCCAACAAAACCCACCACTGTTGCCTGCCCTGCTCCTCCCATCAATGCCATGACATTCTGGATCATTGTGGTGAATTGAAATGGTACCTCTTCCACTGGGGTTTGGGAGCTGCCATTCTAATTAAACTTCCTCAGAGACAGATGACATGGAAAAAACCACTGACAGTACTATAAAACACAAAGCTGAGTTGTAAGAAAAATGGTACTCTGTCTGGGAAATTAAAATGGTGGGCAGGTCCCAGTTCTACATGCCCAACACTATTATAGTGTCACTGTATTATAGTGTCATTGCCTATTGCTGCCAGGTAAACCAACGTGGGGGGCGGGGGGCGAGCTGACTAGGAAAGGGCCTGCTAGCTAGAAGGACTTTCACTGAATGCTCCATCGAACATAGGGTGGAGAAATGGTCATTACTAAATATATCAAATGGGCTTAAAAAAAAAATACTCTAGGCAACCTACAAAAACAGCTGCACATTTATTATAGGAAACTAATCATAAGGAATCGGGTTGTTGAAATAACAAATGAGCTCACAATTGCTTTGCTTCAGATAAGTCCCATATGCTTTTTAGCTATCTGTGGAAAAACAACGTATCCTCCCCTCTTCAAGATTACTACATGACATGCAGTTTGTTTATTTTCAGTCCACTGAGAAGCTGGCCCAATCATGAACATGAATGGGGATCACAGCAAAAATGGGGTGGGTAGAAGAATAGAAATGTTTATCATTAGGAGGATATGCAAATATGCTTCATGGTCTCCTTGACGACCTTACAATCCACTTGGAAGAGTTGTATATTTTCACATGGGACTAAATGTATATGCAGGAGGAAAATAATAATAATCATGCAATCTGTGGAAGGGAAAAAGTTGCAAGCATAACATTCCCCACCTCTTCTGCCTGCATCAGCCAGAGCAAGACTCGCTAACATTTCCCCATGGACTTAAATCCATAAATGTAATATTAGTCACTGAAGGGCCAGAAACCATATTGACTCATTTTTTAAATGAGTTGCATTCAAGATACACTTTTGAATTCTGGAAGTTGAAGGAGCTTGCTTTAAATCTTGACCCCATGGCATAAGCTGCCACAGCAGCAGTGTAGTGTGTGTTGCCACAATGGAAACACTCACAGTTTAATGTTATTTTGGAGACTTGTCCGAAGAAAGGACAATGAACAGACCTCTTGTGGAAAGGTGGAGGTTGTCTTGGTCCAGAGAGAGAGAGAGAGAGAATGTGCATCTACCCCGCAGATGTGATCTGAAAGTGTGGTGAGAGAAGGCACAAGTCCCTCTCATACCACTTGCTAAAGTGGCTAGAGGAAATACAGGAAATCATGGGAGAAAATAAATAATGGATTTTTATGTAAGAAGAGTAGATTGCATGCATTATCTAGCAGCAAACACTGGAGGTGTGTGTAGGGGGGAGGGGAGTGAGTTTGCAATGGTTCAGGGGGAAAACACTGCACAGGCTCAGAGGCAACTTTTTTCTTCTTAAGAAATCTGAGCCATGGACATTCTGGCTGATCTAGGAGTAGCTATGGAATGCTTAATTATTAGTAAACATGCATAAGATTGTGTAGTAACAAAATACATATGGACAGAACTGGAGTTGAGAGAGGTTCTTTTAAAGGAGTATAAAACTATGGAAAATGAAGCCTCAGAAGCATTTGCTGCTAGACATTATTCATTCATTATATATATATAATGGGGGGGGAGCCCTATCACTTAACATATGATTTTACAGCTGTTCATCATTATCTAGAACTAAAAGTGAGAACAAATATATATCAGTTACACTGTACATAATACTGGCTAAAAAGAGAAACTTCTGAGGTCCCAGAATAGGACAAAAGTTGTAACAATGGGAATAAGCCAAAATCATGGAGGAAGAGGCTATTGAAGACTACTAGTAATGATGGCTATATTTGACCTCCGGTATCCAAGGTGGCATGCCAGTGAATATCACTCGCTGTGGATCATGCCAGAGACTGCTATTGCTTTCATGTCCTGCCTGTGGGCTTCTGGTGGACCTGTGGCTGGACAGTGTAAGAAGAGAATGCTAGACTAGATAGACCTTTTATGTTATCCAGAACGTCTCTACTTCTGTTATTTTATTTTACAACATCAGCATCTTAACAAGCAGGCTGTTGTCTTCTAATTTTATTTGTTTGTTTTAGAATGCTTTGCTATGGAAGAGCTATGGAAACCCCTTCACCCTGAGATCAGCAGACATGACTTTGCTCATGAGATCCTCTATTTACTGAAATCAAGTGGAATGTAACATAGTTCAGAGCAGGGACTTCTCCACCATGGAACTCATTGCATAGTGATGTCTATCTGGGGGATTCTCTGAAAAATTCTGCAGATACCTGACAGCTTTCTGTAAACTAAACACTCCACAAAGCTTCAACAGACATCAGAAGACATTTTTGTATCAAAGAGCTTTCCCCTCATTATGGAATGGCTGTTATTTATCAAACCTGATTATTATGCTGCTGCTGTTTTACTCTTTATTATATCTAAAGTTAAATTTGTTTTAAGTTCATTGCTTTAGGTATTGATTTCTCTTCTTTTCTAAAAAATAGTTTTTACCTTGTACTGTACATCTCTTGAAATTATGTGGACTGAAGGGGGTCTCAGACAAACAGCTGTGTGTGTGAGAGAGAGAGAACGGGAGAGAGAGCAAGATTTGAATCTTGATTGTGTAAACTAGCTCAAAGTCATAAGCAGCTTTCTTTGCTCTATTACTCCACCACTTCTGCCATTTGTTCCACTTGACATTTCCCTTTTGTTTTGTTTTTGTGTAATATATTGTAATTTATCACACAAGTGATTTATTACAACCTTAGAGCATAAGGGGGCAAACCTTAGTTAAAAATAAACCCAGCTACAGTAATCCCCGAGGGTGTTTTTTTAAGTTCTCAGACTCATTTTCTCTACTGTGCAATGCACATCATATAATTGTTTAAAAAGGAAGCTGCGCCTACTCAATGTTTTTGGTGCTGAATAGTGGCTTTCGCAGGGTAATCATGAGCAGAGACGCATTCTGAGACAGAAAAGCTTCACCACCAAAGTAACAGAATGAGACCAAATAGCGTGAGGTCAGAGTTACACAGGAAGTGTGGCTGTAGCATAGCACAAAATCCCAATGACAACACAGAGCTGCTAAGGTGAGCTCATACATGCTTCTTAAATGAATTTATGTCATGTACATATGTGCTTGTTTCATCTGCTTCCCTCAGTTTATTGATTTGCCCATTTCTTTTAAATATTTGTGCCCCACAATTCATCCAAACAGTGGAGGGATGCCAAGCCGGCTCTAGGGGTGGCCCTCTGCCCTACTTCAGTCCTCTGCCTGAAGGCTTGTTCAGCCCAAGTTTGCTGAAGCTGCCTGTCAATAATTAGCACCCAGAAAGCAGACTGAAGAGACAGGCAAGTCACCAGTAGGGATGTGGAATCATTCAGTTCATATTTAAAGCCAGATGAGAGGGGTATAAGCAGTAATTATTATTATTATTATTATTATTATTATTATTATTATTATTATTATTATTCCCTAATTTGCACTTTCCGAAACAATGTTTGAACCAGTATACTTCTGAATACCAATTGCTGGAAACCAGAGGGGGAAATGCTCTTGAGCCTGGGTCCTGCTTGTGGGTTCCCCACAGGCATACGGCTGGCCATGGTAAGAAGAGGGTGCTAGACTAGATGGGCCACTGGCCTGATCTTATGTAAAGATAAAAATCCATCAAAGAGAGAAGTGGGGTTTCAGATATTCCTGTCAGCCTGCTGTCTCACAAGCAATGGAAGTGATAGTGCTTTCCCTACTGCTTTGGAGTTTTATTCCATCACAAATGAAGATGCAACTCTTTAAAAAGTGGCGGAACCATAATGCTATCTAAACACCAACTTACTGCAATTCAGAGATCATGGTAACAAATTTACAAAGCTGTCACAGAAGTAGGCGCAAACTATTTTTCAAAAATAAACATTTAAGATCAGACAATTTGACTCACATTTTATTATTTCATCCCTCTCTCCCACACTCTCTTTTAGGCCACTGCAGGTCTCCTTTACACTTGCAGTGACGCCTCCTTTCCATTTGCATTTAAAAGACGGTAAATTGCAGGGTTCATAAACATTTTTATAGTGATTTATTAAAGACTAGAATGTCACTCCTGCTCTTCACACTTAAGCAGTCCTGAGAATCAGCTGCAGGGCTGCCAGCACAATCTTGCTTGGCCCATAAATATGTAAGAACAAGCTCTTTTGAAAGGTATTTGTGTGAGGTGTGCGGGGGAAGATGGGGTGTGTGTGGAATGTTATAAAGACAGAGAGTGCACTATTTAAACAACATTTGTGGCACCATTCTTCATCTTTCCACTTATTAGATGACCCATTTTTATTCAGCCTCCAAGTAATAACTGGGTTTCCATAATTTACAAAGCACTTGGGTTTGCAAATTAGAAATGTTCAAAGGCAACTTTCCCATTATGTCGCTGAATAAACGATTCTTTATTTCCACTAGAAGAATTGGTTACAACCAGCAGAAAACATCAAAACCCAGAACTGTTCAGGGCTTTTGTTTAATTCAGATTCACAAACTAGCCAAGCCCCCTCCCCTGCAACTTTCGAGCAGGTTATTCTTAAGGTCACTGTTCTCAAAAGACAAAAGGGAGAAGATGTGTTTGGAGCTTTCTCGGCCTCTCTGTCCTCCTTTGCAGGCAGCAAAGTCACCAAAAAAGGTAAACAGTGCCAAGAAGTATTGTTTATAAGGGCACTGTGATCTTTCCCGGATCCCGGTGGATTTTTACTACAGGGAATGTACAAACCGCCCTGAACAAACAGCATAGGAAGGAAATACATTCAGACGCACCCGCGCACACAACACCCTACATCTCTTCATTTGCCCTTCCAATGACCAGGAGGGAGTGTTTCTTTCCACTTTTTTGCATTACAATAATGGCTTCACAGCTCTTGAAAAGAGCACTAGTGCAACAGCAAATGGTGCATGACATACCAAGGCCCTGGTCTTTTGTCGAAACAGCTCCGCTCCAAAGAAAAGTCTTTCCCTGCCTTCTTTTCCTAGCCATTAACTGTGATGAAATGAGTTTTCCCCCTTTTTTTTATTCCACCCCCCGCTGTCTATTACAGCCTGACCTGTTTGCACTTATGCACAGATTATTTCATAGACATCCTTTCTTTTTAAAAAAATGAGTTTGAGAGTTTGTGCCTACAAGGTTATCTGCACACAAAAAATGCCTCATTCTGTATATTCTTTTCCTTTTCTTTTTTTCTTTTAGTTGATCTCTCTGATAACAACAGGGCCATTCACTTTGCATTCCTCTGATAAGTAGCTCCATACTAGACATTCCCCCCCTACTTTTGGGTGCCAATTGTCAAGACTCCAGCAGAAAATACATTGCCATGATAAAAAGTAGGAGGTGTGTATGTGTGTATATATGGAATAAGAAGAAGAATATATTTGCTTTAAATACAATATAATGGTTTTTTTTCAGAGAAAATCACTGCCAGGTATAGGAAGTTATAGCAACAACGCCTAAGAATTTTAACACTGTTTTCAAATATAATCTCTTATAAAACTCGTGTTAGCAGCACTGAATGGAAACCACAGAAAATCAATGATTGAACTGATTGCATGAATTAGGGTTTGGTTAAATTTAATCAAAGAGCTTACTAGAGTCTGATATATAACTATTTCCGGTCATAATAAACAACTGAATCAAGGAGAGTAGGATCATAAGGCTTTACTACAGAAAATTACTTAGCACTGCGATACAGAACCTTATATCCACACTGTTGGGAAATGAGAATTACTCCCATCTGGTTGACTAAGTTTTGATTAATTGTTTTTCTCATGAACTGTTTTACTCAATTCTTGTTATTATTTATTAAGCATCTGTTAAATGCCAACAATATACAGGAACTCCACTGTGTACATGAGCTTTTTCTTCACCTTCTTCTTTAATGGCTTCACACATTACTTCTTCACCCATGTAGGGACTTTTCTTAATGTGGGGAGGGTGTGACTGAGAGACATGTGTATGTACAGTGTGGGTATGAGAGATTCAGGCATGTGGGTTTGACTGTGTGGTCTGTCTTTTGTGTGGTCACTGAGAGGGAAATATGTGTGTGGGTGCATGTCAGTGAGAGAGACTTAGAGACAGAGAGGGAAATATGTATGTGTGACTTGTGAGAGATCTATGTAGAGTGGCTGTGTGTTTATGAGAGAGACGGGGAAAAGGGGATGCAGGGACGGCTGTGCTTATGTGTATGAGAGAGTGAGAGTGATGCATGTGTGTCTGTGGTATGAATGTATGCATGTGCTGTGTGTGTGACACAGAAAGAGAGAGAGTGTGGTGTAGTGACCATGAATATTTTCCTGGGTACTGGGAAATGCTTCCTGTTATTAGAAAGCAACAGCATTGCATTGGGGGTATCAATACTATGTGCTCTCCACAATCAGGACCAGCAGAACATAGCTGATTTCCCATAGCAAGCATGAAGTTGCCTTGCTTGGGGGTATGAAGCACAAGGGGAAGCAGTAATGGCTGTACTCTCTCTAATTGTGTGTAATGCTCTCTCTACTTGTGTTATAGCAGCCATGTTGCACTAAGCCATGCCCTCCATGTCAACTATTTTGTGTTATGCCATACACCATGGCAGCCATTGTATGACTTTGCTTTAAATAATAGTGTCAGAGCTGCTTCCAGGTCCTAGCTCACAGAGGACCACGCTAGCCGGTATTACTGTACAAAAGTCTTTATTGCGTTACAGTTTCCATTTTCAAGCCGCAGCGCGCAGCTCTACGTCTTAGAAGCTAGACCAGCGAAGCTCCATCTGAGTCTCCGCCTCCTGTACACCAACTTAATACTCTAGCCTTACTCCACCTCTTCCTTCTTCCCTTCCTCCTCTGGGTCCCTCTACCCCCCGTGGTCTCTTCCTTCCTGGACTCTTCTGACGCCGACCCCCCGGACTCTGCTCCCTCTTTGCGGCGGGCTTTAGGACCTGGCTCCCTATCCGGACTGCTTACTGTGCCGCCTTCCTGTGCATTTGAACTTGGCGCGCGCGCGCAGCCTTCGACCTTCCTCTTGACCGTTTCCTCGCTCCCCGATGGAGGTGTGGCCAATCCTGACTCATGCCCTCCCGCTTGCGGCGAGCCGCCAGATCCCGATACCTGGGACCCCTCCCCCCTACTGTGCTCTGGTGGGGAAGCTGGTCCCGATTTCCAACTGCTGCTCTCTGAGTCTCCTCTGGTCCCTTCTTCCTGGTGTGTCCCCCTAGGCGCCCCCCTTGCTCTGACCACTGGCGCCCCTTTCTGTGAATCTTCCGATTCACTGGAAAGACTCAGAGATCTCGGGCCGCTGTCATCGCTCATATTTCCTTCGGATTCCTCCCCCTCGCTCTCTGTTTCCTCCCTTTCCTGTGCCTCTGCTCCTGAACCCCTGACAAATAGTAATTATTTTTGAAGAGAGAGAGAGAAGAGAGAGGGTAGTCAAGCACACCTGTCTCATCTTTTGTCTTTTTTGGTGATTGGTAAGTATTGTATTTCTTGCAGAACATTGAATTGAGCTGTATGACTGATAAGCTTCCTGGTTTCAGCTGATTCTTGTTGTGTCCTGGGATCCTTTTATGAGCTCATACCTTACCTAGCACTGCAATGTAACCGCTTCTACCTTACCCCTGCCTTTGTTGATTCCAGGTAAGCCAAAGTAAGCACCAACCTGGTCATCAAATTTTAATAATCTGGAAGCATCCTACCTAAACTGTACTGAATAGGTAGAATTGAATGGGCTGATGCGTCAAGATGCGTGTTGTTTAAGCATGTCTCCTCCTGCTACTTGTGAGCAGGAATCTGAACTCGGATCTCCCTAGGTCCTGTTCTACACTGTAAATATAGTAATGCTGTGGAGGTTATCAAATGATGGAGTACCTTGACCCATAAAGTATGGTTTCCCCTCTCCTTGTTTTTCACCGGTTACTGGAGACTTTAATTTCAGCAGGCTTTTATGAGGCAGTCGGTGTTTTAATGAATGTTTACCGGCTGACCCTGTATCTTATGTAATCATTTTGTTCTCTTGTTATGAAATTGCCATCGAATATGCTGTAAGCTACGCTGAGTGGTGTATTTACACTAGAAAGTCTGGATAAAAATGTCCCCATAAATAACTATTCAAGTTCAAATCACTACTCTGCCATGACTTTAGGGCAGTAGTGTTCTCACTCCACCTAACTTACCTTACTGGGTTGTTGGGAGGATAAAAGAGAAGGTGAAAAATGCATATCACACTGAATTCCTTGCAGGATACGTGAAAAGAAAAGAAAAGAAGACGACGACGAAGAAGAAAAAGAAGAAGGTGTGGATAACAATCCAAAGGGGAGGAGAATTGGAAATAAAATGCAGACTAGGGTTGCTGTATTGCAAAACCTATGTCATATGCAAGTGTAAAAAAAGGCACAGAAGTAGGATCCAGGTCATAAAGACATTAAATATTAGCCAAAGGCAGAGACAAAAACTGCAGTCTCCTCCAGCCCCACCACCCCTTCATCCCATCCCTGTGACAGAAGCACAAAGAGGCCGACATGCAAGCCTAAAAGACAGCAAAGGTCTCCCAGGCAGCGTTTCCTGAAAAGAAAAGCAAAGGCCCCTGTCTGTGTCTCGGTTTGAGGCCACAGTACACCCAGGCCTGCAGCTGATAACGCTGTAATAGTCCTCCTTTGAGGACTGGGGCTCCAGTGGGCTGATTACTCATTTATCACACCTGGCAGCCCCGCTGAACTATAATTACTCTTCTCTTATCCTGCTGCACTGTCATGTCCAAGAGGAGAAGCGGCGCAGAAGCTCCTGCTAATGACACATTACCCCCTTGACAAGCACTTGAAGGTTTTATTGTAAATATTCAAGATATAAAACATCTGAGATTCCCTTCTTTTTTTTAATTATAAAAAGCAATTTTCAGGGCCTTCTTCTACTACCTCTCTCTCCAACCCCCCCGCCGGCTTTTTCAAAACAGTAAAAGTTTCAGCGACCTTATTCCGCCTCCCCACCTTCTGACTGCAAACAAACCGATTTCCCCCTTTGTCTGTGTCTTGCTCACCGTTGCAAGTTAGCTCCAGTATCTCTGCAAAATTATCAACTGTAATGCCAGGAAAGGGGGGTGGGTGGGAGATATGTCTTTTTCAGCTTGTGGCACTCCCCACCTCCGCCGCTACAAAATGTTACATTTTCCAATCCAAAAGAAAACTTTGCATTTATATGACAAATTATAAACCAGGGGTGGCAATGCAGGGGACAAGATGTGGAGTGGGGGTTGGAGTAGAGGGAGGGAGAAATAGTAGCCAAGAAATACATCACAGTTAGGCGAGTAAGGTGTTTACTGGAGTTGAATCTCTCTCTCGCTGAGGGGGAACAAACCTTGTGGTCTTAAATATATATTACACGTTTTGTATGCTGTCAGCATAAATCCATTCTTATTATCTGTAGGCCCTGAAGTGTCAAAAATGGGGTATCAAGTAGGAGAGTCACCTCTCCCCTCTACTTTCACTTATTTGAGAGGAAGTGGCCCATGACATTTAATGGAAAGTAGTGTGTGTCCTCGACAGGGCAAAGCATCTCTGGTTCTTATAGACGCCTGCGACAGCTAAATCCCCCAACACTGTATGAGAAAAGACTTCAAAGCCTTTAGCCAATGCTCTGTTATAAACTCCCTTCTAGAATGACGGGGACCACCTCTAAACACCTTTCAGGGTCCACTGTGGAACATGCCCATTTACTTCAGTTCCTAAAGACGTCCTCTGATAACATTCATCTGAAGAAGCCGGCATAGCAAAAGGAGAAGGGCTAGGAGCCAGAGGTTCAATAATATCTTTCAAAGGGCCAAGTGTGTGTGTGTGTGTGTGTGTGTGTGTGTGTGTGTGTGTGTGTGTGTGTGTGTTGTGTGTAACAGAGAAGAGCACCTTGGGATAAATGTGTTATGCAGAAGTGTACCCTAAAGCATCTCAGATGTTTCTAATCTGAACCATGTATATTTTTTTGCACTAAATAATGGGCTTAAATGGGCCACATTTATTTGACCATGTCATTTATGCTTCAGATTGGGTCAAGCTTATTTAAAATGCTCTTAAGATAATTTAGTTGTCCAGACTTTGATTGGCATGTGTCAGGGGCTCAGGAACAGAGGCACAGGGGAGAGAGGAAATGGAGAGCGAAGGGGAAGAATCTGAGGGCAGCGTAGGGGAGTATGGGAGTGACCCGAGAGATTCCATGAGCTTCTCCAGCGAATCAGAAGATTCCCAGAAGGAGGCGCCGATGGTCAGGGCAAGGGGGGTCCCAGGGGGGACACACCAGAAACAAGGGGCCAGCGGGGACTCCCAAAGCAGCAGCTGGAAATCAGGACCAGCTTCCCCACCAGAGTGTAGTGGGGGGGGGGGGAAGAGTCCCATTTGTCAGGGCCAGCGTCTCTTCCAGCAGGGAGAGAAGATGAGTCAGGGCTGACCACGCCTCTATCGGAGAGTGGGGGAACGGAGGGGAGGTCAGGTCCAGCTAGCCTCCCCGAAGGGGGAAGCAGTGACAGGAGCAGTGTAACGGTCAGGAGGAAGGTTGCCGGCTGGGCGCGCGCGCCAAGTTCGAATGTACAGGCGCGTGGGACAGCAGAAAACCCGGATTGGGAACCAGGTCCTAAAGCCCACCGGAGGCAGGGGGAAGACTCAGGGGACTCAGCGTCAGAAGAATCTAGGAAGGGCGAGACCCCAGCTGACAGGCGGAGCCAGAGGAGGAAAGAGCAAAGGAAGAGGTGGAGCAAGGCTAGAGTCTTAAACTGGTGTCTGGGGGGAGGAGATTCAGACGGAGCTTCAGCGGTCTAGAGTTTCAGATGTAGAGCTGCACGCTGCGGCTGTGAAAGCGAAACTGAACTTCAATAAAGACTTTTGTATATAAGAACGAACTGGCGTTGGTCCTTTGTGAGCTGGGACCTCGGGCAGCTCTGACAGCATGTCTAAAAGTGTCTGTGAGGTGGGCAGTTTTGTTTTTGCTACCTTTGTGTTCCTAATCTGTTTTTAATATCTTTATCACAATGCTAATCATAATCAGATACATCTAATACATCTGCATGATCACAATCAGAACAAATACATCTGCATATTTTCCTCTGGACCCTGGCTTTGTTATTTATCACACTAAACACCTAAGTAAAAGAAGAAAATTAAAATATTGGTGGTGCTACTTAGGTTATCGCAACCTAGTTGCAAGATTCAACCCACTAGCTGAAGACAAATGACTTAGTATGCCAAAGATGTCAGCATCATCCAGAACAGACTTCTTAAACCTCGTGCCCTTCAGATGCTTCTGGATTCGACTCTCATCCACTTCAGCCAGCAGGGCCAATGGTCAGGGATGATGGGAGTTGCAGTACAAAAACACCTAGAAGATACCAGGTTGGGGAAAGGTGAGCCAGACCAGCATCTCCCTTGAGCCTGTTCCTGCCATTAACTATTATGCTTCACACAGGTCAGGACACTAACATTGCACACTGCATGCCACCAACATGTAATGCTAGAGCAGGGCAGTCCAACTTTTCTTACCAAGTGGGCTGCAAGAGTACAGTGGTGCCTCGCAAGACGAAAAGAATCCGTTCTGTGATTCTCTTCGTCTAGCGGTTTTTTCGTCTTGCGAAGCAAGCCCATTGACGGATTAGCGCTATTAGCGGCTTTTAGCGGTTTATCTGCTGATCGGATCAGCTGATAAGCGGCTTAGCGGCTTAGAAAAAGGGGGGAGGGGAAAAAACCAGCAGGAACTCGCAAGACATTGTCGTCTTGCGAAGCAAGCCCATAGGAAATTCGTTTTGCGAAGCACCTCCAAAACGGAAAACTCTTTCGTCTAGTGAGTTTTCCGTCTTGCAAGGCATTCGTCTTGCGGGGCACCACTGTATTTGGAAATGGAACCCGCAGGCCACACAATGCTTTGTCGTGTTGGGGAGAGGAAGAATGAAGCCAAAACTTGACACCTTGCACTGACTTCCCAAAGCCAGCTAAGCAAGGTGCTGGGCTTTGGAAAGGAGGCGCAAGGCTCTGGCAGGGTCCTAGAGCCTCCATACCTCCTCCCCAAAGCTAGGAAAGTGCTAACTAGGCTTTGAGAAGGAAACAGGAGGGCTCTAGGACCTGTCAGAGCCTTCATGTCCCCTTCCCAAAGCTAGGCAGCACAAGAGATGGGGGGCAGGCAAAGTTGCTGAGAGCCGCCCAAAAAGGCATTGAGGGTTGTATGTGGCCCTTAGACCATGTGTTGGACCACCCTGTTCTCTAGCTGACTCTTAAGTCTTCTCTTAACCTCCTCCCTTAGGTAGACTGACTCTTCCCCAACCCACACTGTAGGAATTCTGTCACTATTGATGTTTGTGTTTCCATTTTATAACATGCAATGTTGCATTCCATGGTTTGACAAAGAACATCAAAAGGCAGTTTCTGTTATTTGTGGACAAATGTGTTATTGCTATTTGGTGCCTGCTAAAGAAATTCTAGCAGGCAGGCTTAAAAATGATCACTTTTTCAGACTTAAAAAAAATATATGATTCCAGGCTTCTAGTCTAAAATATTAACAGTCTTGCTGAAGCAGGGAATTAAACTCCTTCTATCTTTTTTCTGCCTGCTTCTGTCAAGAAGCTACAGAGCATACAATTGCAGCGCACAGCTAACCATATAATTGATAACTCCCTAGTCTATTCACTGTGGGAATCTGTCAGTTAAAGTCTAAAGACGCAGACACACACACTATGAAAATGAACTTACATAAGTCTTCAAATGAACTGAATGCAGCCAACATTTTGATGTTTAATTGGCTGGGTCCAGTTTACTAGCGCACACATGTATTTCAGCAATGGCATACTGCAGTCTGGCTCTTCCTGACAGATCTATTTAGTCAAAAAGAAGTGTATTTCCCCACCCCCACTCCCCAAGGTAATTGCTCAAAATCATGCCTCTAAAGTTAGGACCTTTCAGACTTTGCTTATTCACAATTTGCAGGCATGCAGGTTGGGCTATTTTGAAGCAAATGAAAAATCCATAGATCAATGTGCAGAGTCGTTCCAACAGACTGGCACAGAAGGAATCTTTTTCATGTGGAGCTAGGTGACAGTGGCAGTTACTAATGAAATCTTTTTGAATATACAACCACTTTTAGTGCAATGCAAACCTTTGTGATAACAAAGGATTTGAAGTAATAAATTATCTTACCAAAGGCTTGTGTAGGATTATGGTTAAGAGAGCAAACTGCAACCTCTTTTTATTTAATTTAAAAGGTTTCTAACCAGCTTTCAGGGCACACCACAATAATGTACAGTGGTGCCCCGCAAGACGAATGCCTCGCAAGACGGAAAACTCGCTAGACGAAAGAAGAAGAAGAAGAAGAGTTTGGATTTGATATCCCGCCTTTCACTCCCTTTAAGGAGTCTCAAAGCGGCTAACATTCTCCTTTCCCTTCCTCCCCCACAACAAACACTCTGTGAGGTGAGTGGGGCTGAGAGACTTCAAAGAAGTGTGACTAGCCCAAGGTCACCCAGCAGCTGCATGTGGAGGAGCGAAGACTCGAACCCGGTTCCCCAGATTACAAGACTACCACTCTTAACCACTACACCAAACTGGCTCTCCGTTTTCCGTTTTGGAGGTGCTTCGCAAAACGAATCTCCTATGGGCTTGCTTCACAAGACGAAAATGTCTTGCGAGTTCCTGCGTTTATTCCCCTCCCCCCTTTTTCTAAGCCGCTAAGCCGCTTATCAGCTGATCCGATAAGCTGATAAGCCGCTAATAGCCGCTAAAAGCCGCTAATAGCGCTAATAGTGCTAATCCGCTAATCCGTCAATGGGCTTGCTTCACAAGACGAAAAAACCGCTAGACGAAGAGAATCACAGAACAGATTCTTTTCGTCTTGCGAGGCACCACTGTAAACTGATCCAAAATGATGGGGTTCAGCACCTTATTGGCCAGTGCTGGAATGCTCTCCCCACAGAAATCTGTCACGTGCCATGTTCGTATCTTTTCTGTCAGAAACTGAAGGAACTTTCATTTCAACTTAGAATGTATTTTAGTTCTACAGCTGCTTTAAAAACATGGATAGTCTAACTTCTGTAGTCTATGCTCTGGTAACACATCTAGCCTAGATTACTGCCATGTGATATACGGTATACTGGGCTGCCTTTGAAGATGCTTTAGAAACTGCAGCTGGTGCAGAATTTGGCAGTTGAGGTGTTCACCAGGGCAAGAGCATCTGAGCACGTAACACCAAACATGGCTCAACAGGACTGGCTACCAGCTAGTTTCCAGGCTCAATTCAAAGTGCTGTTTCTGACCTATAAAGCCTTATGCGGCTCAGGACCTCAATACCTGAAGGAGCACTCCTCTCTATACAAACCATGTGGGACCCTGTGATCATCATCTGAGACCCTTCTCCAAGTGCTCCCTACATGAGAGGTCCAGAGAGTGGGAATACCAGAATAAGCCTTTTCAGTAGTAGCTCCCCACTTGTTGAAAGCTCTTCCCAAGGAAGCTTGCATGGCACCATCATTTGATTACATATGTTTATATTCCTCCACGCCTTTGGCTTTTAATTCTGTGTGACCTCCTGATGTTTTAATCCTGTATTTTAAAAATGTATTTTAAAAAGACTTTTAGATCTTTATATATATGTTTGTTTGTTTGCTGTTAGTCTGCTATTGTAAAAAAAGCAACTGAAATTTAAATAACAACAACTACTACCACCACCACCACCACTACTACTACTAAAATAGCCTCTTTTAGCCACATCACTGTTTGATTTTCTTAGTTCTGTCTTTTTGTAGTTTTATGATAATCTTATACTGTTTATATCCCTGTGTTATAAACCACTCTGGGTACAAAAGTGTGAAAAGCAGCATATAAAATATTAGGCACGAAATCACTCAGATTCAGACAGAGTTGAATGCTACAGTTAAAGCAAGTCCAGTTGTGGCATCTAGAGAATTGTCTGTGCCATTTATACTGGATCTGTTTAGATTATTGGGATGTGGACAAGATGCCTGAATATGTGCAGCTGACCACCTTGGCTTTGGCCCTTGACTTTCTTGGTTCCTGGATGGGCTGACTGGATGGCTCCAGGGAGTGATTAATGATCCACTGGAAAAGGGGGATGTACCATCTGCCTTGAAGGAGGCAGCAGTGTCACTTCCTTAAAAAAGACCTCCCTGGACACAAAAGTGTTAATTACCACCCAGTGGTGAATACCCCATTTGGGAGTAAGGTGCTCAAGGTGGTGGCTGTCTAGCTTTAGGCATGTTTGGAGAAAACTTGCAATTTGGATCCATCCTAGTCTGGTGTCAGGCCTAGTCATGGCACTGCAACTGAAGCAAGCCAGAAAATAGCTTATCTCCTGAGAAATGAGAGGAATTAGGAGTCCAACATTGTTTATTGCAAAGCAACAGGTTACAGTTGGATCATTCTGCAAAACTGCAACCATGCCCAGTGGTCCAGGCAGTGGTATTTATAAAGTTTCAAACAAAGCATTTCAATTTCCACCAATCATGTACATCATTACCTAATTTCATGTTTAACACACATGCGCAATAAAGCGCTGGCAATTCCTGCTGATCATGTTCTGATTCCCACTGTGTTCTGTTACATTGTGTTAGTGTGCATGTTGGGAACCTGTGTTATGTGTAGCCATTTGCACCATGTAGCAACTTATGTTCTAGCTTTGTGCTGTGTCTTTGTGATTTACATATATTAGCTGTATTTCTGCTCCAATGGGGTGGCACATATTGCAAAACCACCAGTTTCATAAAATAACAGGCTATCATGACTTCTCTGTTAGAAGCACACTCAAGGATTTACAGGGGTACACATGTCACATTTATTGTGACCCTTTGGGCCACTGCCACATCCCCCCATTTCAAGCTTTAAGGTGTGAGATTACTCACACCATTAGCTTGACCCTCAGGTAACTCATCTTGACCCTCCTGAGACAGTCGGCACTGGTCTTATTGGCTAAAGTGAACAGTGCTAACCCTGTACCAAATTTAGGTGACAATCTGTATATAAATCAAATGGAGGAAGTGGCATCCTCTTTTAATTTGACCAATTGTTCGGCATATGGGGGGCCCCAGTCTACTTCCCTCTGGTTATGCAGGGCCCTTCCACTGAGTTCCAAATGGATTATACAGTGGTGCCTCGCAAGACGAAATTAATTCGTTCCGCAAGTCTCTTCGTCTTGCGGTTTTTTCGTCTTGCGATGCACGGTTTCCCATAGGAATGCATTGAAAATCAATTAATGCGTTCCTAGGGAAACCGACTTCAGACCAGGTCCGGGGACAGTCTGTCCCCCGACCTCTTCTGAAGGCTGGGGGGGGGGACACAAGGGCTTTTCTTCCCACCCCCAGCATTTTAAAAAACCCTGGGACAGCAGAGGACTTCTCCGCTGTCCGGGGCGATCTTAAAATGCTGGCGGGCGGCATTTTAAAATCGCCCCGGACAGCGGAGGACTTCTCCACTGTCCGGGGCGATTTAAAAGCTCCTGGGAAGGCAGGCAGGGGGGACAAAGACTTTCGCCCCCTGTCCGCCTTCAGAAGGTGTTCCCGCCCCCCGCCCCGCTTCGGAACAGCTTTCCGAAGTGGGGCGGCTGGGGCAGGTGTCCCCGCCCCCCCTCCCCGCTTCGGAACAGCTTTCCGAAGTGGGGCGGCTGGGGCAGGTGTCCCCGCCCCCCCGCCCCGCTTCGGAACAGCTTTCCGAAGTGGGGCGGCTGGGGCAGGTGTCCCCGCCCCCCCTCCCCGCTTCGGAACAGCTTTCCGAAGTGGGGCGGCTGGGGCAGGTGTCCCCGCCCCCCCTCCCCGCTTCGGAACAGCTTTCCGAAGTGGGGCGGCTGGGGCAGGTGTCCCCGCCCCCCTCCCCGCTTCGGAACAACGTTCCGAAGTGGGGCGGCTGGGGCAGGTGTCCCCGCCCCCCCTCCCCGCTTCGGAACAACGTTCTGAAGTGGGGCGGCTGGGGCAGGAACAGCGTTTTAAAATGCTGGGGGTCGGGAGCGAAGCGCTCCCGACCCCCAGCATTTTAAAACCTTCCCGGGACACGGGGAGATTTTAAAATGCTGGGGGTCGGCAGCGCTTCGCTCCCGACCCCCAGCATTTTAAAACCTTCCCGGGACACGGGGAGATTTTAAAATGCTGGGGGTCGGCAGCTAACGCTTCGCTCCCAACCCCCAGCATTTTAAAATCTCCCCGGGACAGAGACTTCTCTGCTGTCCCTTGGAGATTTTAAAATGCTGGGGGTCGGCAGCGAACGCTTCGCTCCCGCCCGCCAGCATTTTAAGATCGCCCGGGGCAGGCGGGGGGGAAGGCAGGCGGGGGGGAGCAAAGACTTTTGCCCCCCGCCGGCCTTCAGAAGAGGTCCTCTTCTGAAGGCCGGCTGTGGGCGAAAGTCTTTGCTCCCGACCGCCAGCATTTCCCTATGGGCTTTCGTCTTGCGATGCAAGCCCATAGGGAAATTCGTCTTGCGAAGCGCCTCCAAAACAGAAAACCCTTTCGTCTTGCGGGTTTTCCGTCTTGCGAGGCATTCGTCTTGCGGGGTACCACTGTAAGTGCTTGTTCCGTAGTGACTCATGATAGTACCCCTGAATGGGACGAGCAGCTAAAATGGTGTTTGGAGTCGCCCCTAGGAGGATAATATTATATATTCCGGATCCATGGAAGTGTGCAAATGGGAAAGAGCACTTGCAAGTGGACCTAGTTGGGGGGAGGGGGATGGAGCCAAAACTCAGAGATGGTGTTGGGTGGATAAAAATGGAAACCGTGTGGTTGATGACATTCATCAGGAGAGCAATGGGGTGTGTGACACTGCTCATTCTCCTTGAGCTCATGGCAACTTTCTATACGGTTGAACATGGTATCCTTCTAGAGCAGCTCAAAGAGGTTGGGGGCATTGTGCTTCAGTGGTTCCACTCCTATCTCTGGGCCCATTTCCTGAAATTAGTTATGGGATGCAACTGCTCAGTGCCAAAGTCACCCAGTAACCATCACATTTGACTGGAGATTTGAACTCTGGTCTCCCAGGTCCTAGTCTGACACTCCAACCACCCCATCACACTGGCTCCTGGGATGACTAGTAGCCACTGATAGCCTTATCCTCCTTGAATATGCCTTCCCCATTTAAAGCTCCCTTTTTGGTAGCTGATACAGTGTACTGGACTGCTTGATGAAAAAACACAGTTAAAATTATGCTTCTAAAATTCTGTGTATCTCTAAAACCCGACAAAGATGCTGGGCAATAAGGTTTTCCAGATAAAAAGCATAAGGAAAACCATAAAAAGTCAGGGGTGGTATAGTCTCTTTCAGTAACAGCAGGTTTTGGTACATGTTAAGAGAATAAGATCATTGTTGTATTTACTTAAGGTGGGCCACATAATTCCATATTGTCTAGTATTGTTTAACAGTCTAAATGCATAATGTCTTGGTAGCATTTCTATGAACTCTTGGGGTGTTTTATTTTGTTTTAATTACTATTTCCTAGAAAGTATATTGTATTTTACTGATTACTTTAATTTATATTGATTTAATTGTAGCTATTATAGAATAGGAACATGAAAACAAAACATGCTTAACATAAATGGAAGTAATGGTAAGTGGAAGTAGGAGAACTGGTTTTGCCTCAAACAGAATTGTAAAGCTCTTTGGAAAATGCTAAGTTTTTAATAAAGTAAACAAACTGTACTAGCACAAAGAGCAAAAAATTCAGAATCACTTCCAATTAATTGGAACTCTGTGGGGAGTAGAATTTATAAAATCAGCAAAAATGCTTAGGCAATGATCTGACACCAAAGAAACTAGACCAACCTTGTTTCCTCCCCCCCCCCAAAAAAAAAATCTGGACTGTTGACAGGTATATAAATGTGATCCTTTATTTCTTATGTTCAAAATATGAAGGTCTGAATAGGGCTTCTTCTATGTGTGCACACATGCATGTGTGTTTTAAGCACAGAGTACATTGTGTATATATTTCTGAAGGTACATACAATTGTTCCCTTGTTGCATGGAAGTCACAACGGCTATGCACTGCTTTCATGGTCAGAGGCAATATATTTCTGATTACCAGTTGCTGGAAACTGCAGGGAGGGAGAGCACTGCTGTGCACAGGTCCTGCTTGTGGGCTTCCCAGAGTCAGATGGTTGGCCACTGTGAGAACTGAATGCTGGACTAGATACTGGCTCTATCTTCTTAAATTCTTACAAGCTGTGCAGATAGTGAACATGATCATTATGCCACTAAACTCTACTCACTATGTCAATGCAGTTGTGGGAATTAAAGCTGAAGCTGGAAGACCAAACTTGTAACATTTTTTGAAATATTGATGGATGTCAGGGACTGTGCTAAGGAGGGATGCACTGAGAAGGAATAGTGGGAGCTACTCCCTCCCCCTGCTCCTGCATCTTCCCAGAAGCAGGAGGACAGTATAGATTTGGAACAGTGGTTTGCAGAGGGGCAGAGTTCAGAAGGCAGAAGCTGGGAAATACTGGATGGGGAACAGCTAGCAGAAGAAACACTAGAAGAGAGAGGGTTAACAGATTCACATTCTCTGGACAGCATTCCTCCATTCAGCCCAAGGTCAAGAACAGCTCAGAAAGTCTCAGAACAGAAAGCACAGAGGATACAAACTCAGATTACAAGACGTAGGATTGACGTAGATTAATAGGGATGGAGGGGGTATAAGCTTAATTGGGTACACCACCATTTTGTGTTGATGTTTTCTTTTGTCCTTCGCTGTGTTTATTAAAGAAACTAACTGTTAGAATTCCTTTCGTTTGATCTGCTTATTTATGGCTGTGGGGGAGGAAGCCGATTCCCCAAAGCCTGACATTAATGAACATCCTCTCTCCTAGTCACACCAGAGACCTAACGCAGTCCACTCCTTACAGCTGGCCAACCCAACAATCCAGATTCATAGCCTGAGGAACAGGGGAAGCACCCACACATTTCCCCATGAAGGGGCCAAGCACCCACAAATTTCAGTGCCAGAGCCATGCACGCTGCATAGCACCCACGGCCCCAGGCACCCATGGTGACAGCTGGCGCTCCTGGCAGGGGTTCACAAGCAAACAGTAGCCATGAAGCTGCTCCAACAGTTGACATTCCTCCCATCAAGCTTTTAAAAATGAGGTGGGTGAGCTCACTTGCAGGACTCTCTCACCCTACAAGTCTGCTGCATGCAGACATGTGCATTCTGTCTGAGAAGGTGCTTCTGATCTCACAAAAAGTGTGGCACCTGGTTCTCAATGACAAGACTGCCTCCTGCCCCTTTCGCTCATAGAATTGGACCTGGTGTATCCTGCTTTTGACATGAATGTGGCTGGGACAGATGGGCATTCTCAGTGGTTGCTGCCAGATTTTGGCACTCCCTTCCTAGAGAGGCTAGTCTGGCTCCCTCCTTACTGTCCTTCCATCAGCTAGGGAAGGCTGCTTTATTACAGCATGTTTTAGGGGACTGACTGCTTTTAAGGAAGGGCTTTTAATAGTGTTGTGCTATTTTAACTTGATTTGTTTACTAGATTTTATAGATTTGTTTTTATATCATTTTAACTCTGTTATTGTTTAATTACATTTTAAACTGTTTTTTAAATATGCTTTTAACTTTCTGTGCTATACCTGTGTTTGTTGTAATGCTTGTGAGCTGCCTTGCATCCCGGTTCTAGGGTAAAAGCAGTATATAAATAAATAACATAATAAATAATAGATACTAATACATTTAGAAGCCACTTCTAAACAGACCATGTTACATCCAGTTTCAGCTCCAGGCTTCAAAAAATCCTGGTCTCTGTTATTCCCTTGAGAGATAAGGAAGCACAGCTAGAGGGGAAAACAAACCCTCACAGCTTGCCATTTCTCAAGTTTATCCAGAGATACACTATGAATGTTTTTAGAAAGTGCCTTTCACACCATAGAGAAGGTTATTTCTCTAGGCTAATTTTTAAGCTGCAACTTTGAGGGGAGGTGGGGGGGGGGGGAGAATCCTGCGTGCTTCAGAAGAACAATGCTATTTCTAGAACAATCCTGTCTACCTATCCTTCCTTTATCACCTTCCCAGTGCATCTTCCTGGCTGCATCCACAGGAGAATGGAAATACCCCCAGTTGTAAGCATGACAGCCTTGACTTCTGCAAAGTAGCTTAATTACTCATTATGAGATTCCATCAACAGAAGCTCCGGTCTGTGGTTTTGTAATAAGTGCTGCTATCTTTCGTTGGATTTTTCATTGCTTCACAAAAGGGGGATGTGGAAGAGCTTTCCACAGTCACTTTTTTTTTAATTGAAAGATTTTAATGGAGAAAATCTGATGTCATTAACAACACTGACAGCTGTTTGATCCCAGAGCAAAAAACAGCTGAAAGGCTCAACTGCAGAAAGCAAAATAACAACGAAAACAAGTGAGACCTGTAACAAAATCATGCAGCATGGAATATTCCTGTTTAGGTTCCAGCCCAGCAATGCCCACTTCCAGCAGACTGCATTCTATTTGCTCCGCCATTTTCTGTTTTTCCTAAAAAATAATTAACATTCTGTGGCAACCGAAAATCCTCAGGACCCCATTGGGCTGTTTTGGAGGGAGACACTCCCACTGGTCTCCCCCCTCCCCCCAGATGATTTTCTTTTTTACTGCAACCCTTGGGTATTTGGCTAAATAGTTGGTGGGACTCAGCATTTGAGTTCGTTATTACAAGAAGTCAGTAACTCTTTTGTGCATGATTTGGAAGGGAACCCCCCAAAATCAATTTAAGTGTGATATGTCCTACCTTCTGTATTTTGGGGGGGTTTAGCTGGCCACTGACTTTGTCCTCATTAGCTTTTGTTGCTTTTTTTTTTAAGCTCCTAGGACTAACTTGAAGTTTTTCAATAATTAAAATTCTACTGAATTGTAATGTCCTAATTAATTAAAACAATAAATAACAAAGAAAGCATGACCCTGTCCAAACCTGTGATTCTGGTAACAGGTTAAATTTACATTCATAGCACACTTGAAAAAATACACCATATCACATATTTAAGATTTATATAAAATCACTAGTAATAGTGTAAAAGCATATTTAAATGGAGTCAAAGAAAGAAGGAAAAGAAAACATAGTATGATACATGCTAGAAATCTGTTTGTGTTTTTCTTTTTAAATAGCATTCACTATTTAATTTAAATGGTACATTTATACCCGAGCCAATTACAACAAATTCCACTTACACATTCCAATTACAGCAAATTCCATGCGTTTTACAGGCGAAATCCTTTAAGGATTTGGAGGGGGGGTTATTGCAAGAAGCAAAATCTCCCTCTCCCTATACATCTGTCCATTTTTATTGCCTCTGTCACTCTCTCTTCAGTTCTGCAATTGACTTCAGCCCATCTGGGCCAAAGATTGTTACCATGTTTGCAGAAAGACAGACTTTTTTTCCTTTTTCTTTTTAAATCCTTTCGGAATGTTTCCATTTATTTAGAATGATGGGTGTTAAAACAGATGCAGAAACAACTACGCTGTGAGCATTTTCAAGACAGCTCTTTGTCTGACCACCCTCCCCTTTAAGAGCAGCAGAAGCAGCAGTTTCTTTTCACCTGGAGAGAAGAGGCCTGCAACATCAGTGTACTGTCTGCAGTGCAGTGTATGGGGAAACAGCAATCACTGCCCTGATCGCTGGGTGTCAAGGAGTGCTTTAGTGTGTCAAGACTTCAGTGTATGACAGCATAAGTTGAATGGGCTTTGGGACATGCAGTAATGGAAGCACATTGATATGTTCAGATCGTGGCACTGTGAAAATATACCGTGAGCTAAAACATGAAGAAACAAGGTACAATTAACACATTACTCGGAGTCTTTGAAAACTAGAGTCATGAAGATTGCAGTGGCATTAAGTCGAAATGCAGAAAACAGGATTAGCATTTCTCCAACCCACCTTAAATGTTAAGAAACAGTTTCCTCTTAATAGGGGAACTATTATGGCATATGAGGCAGAATGTTTTTCCTAGGAATACTGCACTTGGCAAAATCGACTACCATCCAGTCCAATTGGATGCCATAAAATGAGGCAATGGTCACTAACTCCACATGGCAGCTCTCTTCCATCCCCTCCTGTCTATATACCACCAGTATATATGTAGTTATTCTCTGCTAAATATACTTGTCAGCTTGAACTTATTTCAGCTTGAGAGGACACCTGCTATTGCCAGCTTGTTTAAAAACAGCTCATATATATTAGGGGTGGGGAGAGGAAACAGCTCTTGAATAAAGAGGTTCTCTTACTCGGGCCAGAGGTAGCGCTGAGGTCAAGCCTACTGGATAAGATTTCCAACTGCACCTGCTTTCACCAAAACAATCTGTGGCATGTCATGTTTTCTCATGCTTAGAAAGAGGAACATTTGCTTCCAATATTAAGTTCCTTCCTGCACCACTTCACTTACCAACTACATGATTGCTCTAGGCCAAAATACGTGCAATATAAAGTTGCAAATAGCCCTCAGCCCCATTTTATTTCATTTCACAAAATGCACAGAGGCTGCAAAATGAACAAAATATTGGCCTGGGGTCCACTATGTTTAGCTGGGTGTAGTTAGATTCTACCTGCAGACTATCCTGCTGCATGAATGGGAAGGTTTCATGCTCATTTGGGGCCAAGGGACAAACCTAGAACGCATGGGAATGTTGAGGTGGGGTCCGGTGCATGTGTCCTGTGCCTTTCCATAGTCAGAGCCCTCACACATACTTCTGAACAATTGAAAATATATCACATCTGTTTCCTATCTAATCCATGCATTTCCAAACCTTTGCTCCAGGTTTCACTTAAATGGAAATATATATATAAGTGTTTGCGTTCTGTATACAGTGCATTGCATTGTTACATTAAGAGCATTTTGGGAAAGCCGCCTCCTGAGTGGATCATTCAGGAAGCATATTTGTCTCCTAGTCAATGCAGGGCTGGCCCATGCATGAGAGACAAGGTGAGGTGACTGGCCCAGGTGGCAAGATCCACAGGGGCAGCAGATTCCTATTTAGATCTATATCCCCCCACCTTTGTTCCTAATGTAGATCTTCACTCACCAAGGGGTGGGCACCATTCGCTGCCTCAGGTGCCAAAATGTCCTGGGCTAGCCCTGAGTCAATGGTCTTATACAACCCGAACACATGAGCTTTGTAACAGCAAAACCATTACTGCTAGCGATGGCTGAATGATAACATCTGACTGACTGGGAGGGAATGGGAAAATCTTGACCAGAGTACTATTGGCCTAGAGAAGGGAACAGATTCCAGAGAATAATGAAGTTGAGTCACCTTGTACCAGGGAATGCTCACACCTTGCAGGATCCTTTCCTTTTGTTCTGCTGTTGTCCCATATGCTAAGGCAGCTATTCGAAGAGAAGAGACCCACATTTCCCAGCCAACACACATGTAGGAAGTGGGCAGTTCTTCATTTTCATAAATTTCATTCATGCAAATTTTGACAACTAGAATTTAAGATCACGTGCACAGGGATTTGTCATCATGGAGAATCCCTTACCTATGAGACTAATCAGGTAGGGTTTGCCACCTGCCTTGCCCCACCCTCTGGCCCTGGGACTCTTCATAAGGAAGCTGTGCCTGGAGGAAGAACTGTGAGGGGGGAGACTTCATCAGGCAAAGCCTCCTTCCACCTGCCTTGCTCCACCCTCCAGTCTCTGCCTCTCATTTTGAATTGTATTATGTTGTGCACTGTGGTTTGCTGTTGTTTTATTGTTTGGAGTTTAGAAATTACTTATTGTAACTGTTAAGTGGATTTCTGTTTAATTTTGAAATGCTGATATTTAATATTATTCTATATTGTTTTAATGAATGTTGAATGTTATTTTATTTTCATATTGTATATTGTATTATGCATATTGTCTTATTTATATGATGTTAGCCGCTCTGAGCCTGGCTTTGGCTGGGGAGAGCGGGATACAAATAAAAGTTATTTATTTATTTATTTATTTATTTATTTATTTATTTATTTATTATATCTTGAAGAGCAAGATAAGTCACGCCTATCTACTGCACAGGAAATGTCATATGTGGCATGAGGTATAGGCAGGTAAAGACACAGCTGAAAAGGAGCCACTAGGAACCTTAAAATGTGCTCCCAATTGTTCCTTAGTAAACACAGCTTGCATTATGCACCTTTTAAAGTGGATGCCAATGCAAGTCACACTGGGATTGATTCCACTCTGAAGCTCCTTGACAGAGCTCCCAAGTGGAGCTGATTCCTGTCAAAAGCCTGTGTCTGTTAGCTGTTTGGCAGTGGCTGCAAACTCCTCTCAGACTGGCTGCAGTCGGGAGCCCCAAAGTGTAACTAAGCTCCACCCAGTTTGACCAAACTGCGGGAGGCAGTAGAAGACAGAAGTGCCTGGCGTGCTCTGGTCCATGGGGTCACAAAGAGTCAGACACGACTAAACAACAACAACAACAGTGTCTGTCCAATGTCAGTAAAAAAAAACCTATGTTTGTCTGATCAACACATTTGTATCCCACCATTCCTTTTAAGACTGAGCTTAGGGTAGTGACCATGGGGATATTCATAGCCTCATTTTGGAGGAATTTTTTATTTTTTTTTAAGCATTCATGTTAGTCTGTTGCAGCAAAACCAGCAAATACTACTGTGGCAGCCTGAAGACTAGCAAAAGTATTATGGCACAAGGCTCACTCCTTTCAGCCTTTCTTTGGGGGTGATACCTAACTACACCATACTGACAGAGCTGTGGTTAAACTAAGCCCTACTCAGAGTAGACCTATTGAACTTATGTTAAGTTCAATGGGTTTACCCTGAGGACTAGCATTGAATACCACCCTTCATTGAGGGTCTCCCCTGTTTATGACTAACATTGGATAACACCCTTTAAAAACACCCTTTAAAAACTAACTCACATTCTTCCCTTTGTCTTAGAGTCACAGGGAGAGTTACAGCCAACAGCCATCCCAACCCAAGGAGAAAGTGGAGTTCCAAAATTACTTTTATGTCACCACATTGTTAAAATCATTATGAGATTGCATCAAAAACAAACAGATGGATAGGAACCTATAATAGATTCTAGTAAATTATTTCAGAACCATAAATTATTTTGAGAGAGAGAGCAACTTTGAAATTGCAAGATTAAATATATAACCTCCATGAACTGTATCAATTTTACTGTGAGTACATTATTTCCATTGGGGTTTATGCCATCTTTTTGTCTAGTTACACTAGTTAATAATGCAGTGAATTTGCAGTAACAGAGTAAATGCTATTTTGATGACATTACCTGATTAAATTAAAGATGACATTAAAAGGACCATTTCAATAAAGAATAGAAACCTCAAAAAGCAACTGTGGTTGAATGTTAAGTCAGCTAGACTAAGGATTTTTTATTTTTTAAAAAGGCAAAAAGGGCTGCACTCACCTAATGACTGATGATGGTTTGGGAGAAAGGCCAAATAACATTTAGGCTTCTCTCTCTCTCTCTCTCTCTCTCTCTCTCTCTCTCTCTCTCTCTCTCTCACACACACACACACACACACACACACACAGAGAGAGAGAGAGAGAGAGAGAGAGTTTATTTAAGTGATTTAGAAAGATATCTTTAAAAAGTTCACAGAACCCATGTGTGTTTTTAAATAAACAGAAATAATTAACTGAGTCGTATATTTAAAAAGTAGCTTATGCACCAGTGAACTGGTCCAAAAGTTTATGATATGCAATTAAAAGAGTGAAGGGAAATCAAATTTGCTGACATTAAGGTTGGGGAGGGGAATCTAGTGAACACGTTATATCCTTAGCGGATAACTTTTTTAAAAGGTTAAAGGCAAGCCCCCCCCTACATTTCACCCTCCCATTTCTACTGAAACATGTAGTTTTACTCCGAGTCAAGAGGAAGCAACTGAGACGCAATCGGCAGGGTATTTGGAAAGGATACAGGCCCTGCTTAGATTCACAACAAGAAAAAAATGAGTAGGTCTTTCCATTAGAGACTCATGGAACTGATTCCTAGGCAAATGGTGGTAAGCCTGTATCACAGATGTTTCAATTGGCATAGGCAGCAGAGATCTGTTGCATTCCTAGAGAGGAACAGGAGTGCCTACAGACCTGATTATAGCATAGGATCAAACTGCCTCTCTTGCATGTCTTTCCAACAATACACTGCCCTCTGTTCTCTAGATTGGTCAGCTACAGGCAAAACCACACCAGGATGTGTATGTGGGTGTACAGTAAAATAGTCTGGAGAAAAATACTTTTTTTTCTAATTACTTGACTTGTGCCATGTTTACACCACTTCCATACTGTTGCACTATGGGCAGCCTTTGAGCTCATGACTGCCAGGTGTGCCCCTTGTCTTCCGTCTGGGTACTTTACTGCTTGGGTGCTCTGCATGCTTTTCTGCATGCTTTATCTGTACATCTCCAAACCTCAACGACTCTGGCCTTGCTTGAGACTATCTTTCTAGCTCAAACCAAGCAAACTTTATTTGTTGATTGGACATAGAGGGCTCTTGATCAGAAAAGGCTGTAGCTTAGTGGTAGAGCAGCCGCTTTGCATGCAGAAGGGTTCTAAGTTCAGTCCCTGGCATCTCCGGGTAGAACTGAGAATATCCCTTATATAAAACTCTGGTAAATTGCTACCAGTGGTCTGAATTGATATAAATGGACCAATGGCTTGACTCAGTATAAGGCAGCTTCCCAAGTTCCTGTAGCATATGGATCATATGCTGTCACTGCCAGTGTTGTGTTCACAGATGCAGTGGCATCCTTGAGGAGTTCCCTTCGCCTCTGCACCCCCTCCACTTAGCCATGAATGTCTACATATTTTCCCTTTAAAAGTACTGTATACAGGAGGGAGTAAGAAGAGGAAAGCTCTTTTCCCACTTGCACTTTTAGCCCTATGTATTTTTCAAGGTTCTTGGCACCAAATCTGCTGATCTAAGGATTCAGCAATAAGGCAGGATATAAATGTATATAAAAATAAAATGCAAATAAATTGTTTCAAAGGAAATTGGTATTTAAATTCTCTCCACCTTTCTCATTTGTTTTTGGCCCAGTACTCTTCCCTCTGCTGAAGACTGCTTATGCCCTTGTGGTCTGCAGCACATAATATGATGTTTTCAAGTTACAGAACACAAAGGATAGCTATCAAGTCATAATTATCGAGGGTTTCCGGACTTTAATGTTATCAGAAGAGCCTTGGCCCAACCCCCCTTCATTAGCTATGCATTCACATACTTAAATTAAGGTGACTGTTTGAAAATCCCTTGACTTAAGCTCTCAGAGATAGATTCCATCTAAAGAGACTCTCCTGAGCAACGTGACTGTGTTATGAATGACAAAGGTTCAGACAGAAAGAAGATGTAAGATTAAAGGTGTGTAGCATGAAACTCCTGTCATTTTAAGAGAAAGAGAAAAATCTGACTTTGGTTTTCTTCCTCATAAAGGATGGAGACATGTGTATATCAAAACCTGGATTCCCAGAACTGACAAGTTGAGGGCATGCAAGACCTGTATTCCAGAATATGCTTTCTGACACCATATCACTAACCAATGGCATTTCCTCCTCCTTCCTTGTCATCCTAAAGCAGGGACTGTCACTGTGGTGTTCATGGGCACAATGGTAGCCTTGAGGTAATGAGGTGGTGCAGATATTTCCCCTTTCCCCCTTGAAAAGTCCATAGGGCTGAAAAGAGGAGCTTGGAAGAGTGACACTCTGGGGAGAAGGTAAAACAGAACAGTCCAGAGTTTGTGGTGTCCATAGCACTTCCTCAAAAATACAAATGTGCCCTGGGTCTTAAAATGTTCATGACCCTGCACTAAGTAACACATTTGGATAGAAAATATTGTTAGAACATCACTACGAAATAGGACAGGAATGAAGATCACCACTGCTACACCAAAACCTTGATAGCAATTAACTGCACCACATACTTCATCATGAGAGGAGGGGGGGATGTAGTTAGTGAACTCGATTCAAGATATTAGTACCAGTGCATAAAGCCGTAAATGGCTTGGAACCCAAGTACCTCAAAAGAATGCCTCCCCTTTCCACTTTTTATAACAGGGAAGGTGGGGGGGGGGAGACTGAGAGTATTAAGTTGAATGATAATTGGCCATAAATCTCAGCTGTAAGGATGAAAGGAAACTGTGGGCTGTGGGAAAAAGGTGACACAAAGGTCTTGTGGGTTGAAAAGGAGCATTAAATCATCTAAGCTTGCATTTGAAAATAGTCCACTCTTCCCAGACTGAGGAAGAAATGGATAAGATCTGTGATACACTTTAACCAGTGGAACAGAGTGGATTGTTGTGTGTTTGGAAACATTGAATGATGGGATGGAGGGATGCAGAGACTTTCAAGGTGCCTCAGGATAACAGTTCCACCCCAAGTCATGATGGGAGACAACAGCTGAGGAAGGGCAAGATACACCACCATATATGGTCAGGAAAAAAAATCATGGACACAACAGGCTTCATATGCAGGACAGAACAACGATAACAGTTATGATGTTCTATAAAGTAAAATAACACAATAACACAAATACAAATCATTAAGAATGCAGCTGCAGTATAAGGGAGTACTATTTTAACTGGAATGTAACTGAAATTAATAAAATCTTGGAACATAGAAATATAAGATTAGGAATGCATCAAATCCACCACGTGGGGAGCCTAAATGTATTAATTGGGTATTAATTGGTATTGTTATAATAGGGTTATTATTGGGGTAATATTGGAAAACTAATAAAAAATTATTTGCAAAAGAGTGTCTCCCCCAATATCAACCATACCAGACCCTACAATCAGCAGAGGAGCAGTTTGTGGAATGCCCTTCCTGGGTTAATACATCTGACTAATTATCATCAACAGAAACATTATCCTAGATGAATTTGTACCTTTATATCAGGTGTAGATAATGACATTGCAGAAGTAAAACATGTCCTATTGTCCTCATATTCTCTACCTTTCTAACTAATGGTAAGCAGCCACTGGTGCCACCGTAGAGCTCTATCACTTCTATCCAAACCTTAGAGATCTGAATCAAAATCCCAGTTCAGTCTGCAGAGCTCTCTACCTTACTCTGATGTTGAAACTATGAAGAGCTACAGTGGAATGAACCTTTGGTAGGTACAAGTGCTATTCCTATGCCCTTCCCAATCAATCGCCCCCCATGCCCAGCTGTTGTTTTCACCTGATGCATGCAATTCACTAACATCCTAGCCTTTTGAAAGGAACAATCAGTGAATTGGGGTAGTTTGGAAAACACAGAACTACTCAAGTTCCAGCACTGAACAAAAAAAGCAGTCCCTATCAACGAAATGCATTAATACTATTACTACTAATACCAATACAAATAAAAATTGTGTTATTTATAACCCACCCATCCGGCTGGGTTTCCCCAGCCACTCTGGGTGGCTTAACTGCAAATTCACAAAATAAAACAAAAGCTTATAAATATAAGCGCTTCATAAAAATCTTCACAATCAAAAATAAAAATAAAAATCACACCTCTGAGTCCCCACCCCAAGTAAGAAAAGATGAAAACACAGTTCACATATACATATACATATACATATACATATACATATACATATACATATACATATACGAGGTGGTGGAGCAGGAGGAGGGAGAGCAGGAGGAAGACAAAATGCTAAGTGTCAAAGTGCTGCCTTTTAAAGAAAATCTGGCCACTATAAAGTGCATTGTGATCTCTATTAAAAAGTCAATATTACTATCACCCACCCCATAGTGGCACTTCTAATGAAAGAATAGCAATGAGATACTGCTGCAGGGAAAATGTCTGCTTTTTATCAGCCACTTGGGGTTGTTACAATTAAAGAGAATCTCAGACAAATCAAAACAAATCAAACCTTTGTATTAAAAAGGAAAACAAATATGGTTCCTAAGCATATTCTTGCTGTGGTAACATTTCTTTAATGCAACCATTTGTCTGTTCTTCCAAATGACCAAAATTGCCTTGGGCCAAATAAAAGGAATGCTGTTTCGAGCCACAATGAAGATCAAGTGGCAATTGGAAGAGAGGTTTATTCTTTTCTGTTCCAGAAAACAAACCAACATGCACTCACCAATTTACACCTTTACCCTGTATGGAAATATGTTTGTCTACTGTGTCCATACATGTTCTATACGCAGCATGAGGTCAGCCTTTACATTAGCCTACTTCATGCATGCCTCCTTCACGCATGTTCATTAAATGTGTGGGCAGGATGGTAACCAGGGGTAATCTGTCAGGGGCTGCATGCCAGCAGCAGGCAGAACCAGATGATAAAGTGGGCAGAGTCAAAACCAAAGTGGGTGGAGTCAAACTCTACCTCTCTTTGACATTCCTTAGCCTTCTCTTGCCTCTCGCTCTCTTTCTCACTGCCCAGTTATCTGCCTGGAGAAGGACAGATAACTGAATGGATCACTTGCAGAGTGATAAAGATCCTTCCATATATCCAACTGTTTCCACTTTCCTCTTCCCATTTTCTCCTCCCTATCCTCTTCTCCACTCCCACATGAAATTATATCACATGTTCTCCACCTCTGACCAACATTTATTACATTTCGACCTCACCTCTCCTCCAAGGAGCTTAAGCTGGTGAACACAGTTCCCCCCTCTCCTCACAACAGCCCTGTGAGGTAGGTTAGGCTGAGAGACTGTGAATGGCCCAAGGCGAGCTTCATGACTGAGTGGCAATTTGAACCCTGGTCCAATTGTCTCACTACTGCATCCACAGACAATCAAACCTGCTCCTCTCCATCCTGCTCAAAGCAAAGTGTGACAGGTTTTGTTCTTAGAACATATGGGAGCTTTGATATGATCACGCCATCATATGAAATGCATATGTATTGAATGTTGCTTCTTAATAATAGCTGTGTAAAGCTTTTAGGGGTTTGCATGCTTTATGACAATCCAATAACCAGATCCCCTAGCATACATCTTGTTTGATCAATCCCAAACAAAACCAGACAACTTCAAGAAAGTCTTTCACATTCCAGCAAACAGACCTGCAGTCAACAACAGCCCTTTGGGGACACATTTAAAATTGGCCTTAGTTAATGAGCACATGTCAAGCTCAGGAGGGTTACAGTACCCCAATTAAAAATTTGACCCACAGCTGCCGACTATCTGATACGCATTAAAAAACATCGCTATTTATGCCCAGCACCTTGTGTAAACTTCTTCAAATATTCCAGGGTTTTTGCCCACTGTTTCTTCAGTGATCTTTGACATGGAAGAGAGAATGTCATCATAATAGCATTTATACTCAGGTTGAAAGCTGAATCAGGAAGAGAGAGAAAACCACGCCACCGCATCTAGCCTCCAGAGGATTACATTGTCCTAGTCTGCATATATGAAAGGGTTGGCGTGGGAGGTTGCGCTAACACAAATAAGGGCTCTTTCCCTACATAAATAATCAGCACATTTTTTTCAGCACCTTCCACAATGCCTTCAGATTCTTAATGGCTCGCTTTAGAACTTTTTGATTAATTCTGTATGACCTAGGTATGACCATGCTTTGGCATGTTTGGTTCAAGTCTTCCAGCCAACAACGCAAGAGTTTCCAGAGCTCAACCACTCTGGCATGACCCATTGCTGTGGACACCTGCTTTGGCACTCCTGCACAGCTGATCCCATTGTCACAGTGGGGGGGGGGCATGGCAGGGTAAGGTTTGCTGTTGACCTCAGCTACAGGGGTAGCCAGGGGAAACCATGCCCCAAGTCATTGTGGGAAATTTAAATGACAGGCAGCTTCCCGAACCTAGTTGTTGCTTCCAGGTAAGTCTACACCTGGGGGGAACCTCAAACACGAAACATAGACATGCTTATTTGCTTTTCATTCAAAGGTTCAGTTTGATAAAAGCCTAAGAGAACCCAATTTGCAAGGAGATTGAATGCAATGAATATATTTCATTGCATTTAATCACTTATGGGTCTAGTGAGCCCTGCCCCCCTGGCCACATTTCCCTGTTCCTATGTGTGCCTATCATTGCTAACTAAACATTACCAACATGCCGGCTGGGGCTGATGGATGCTGGAGTCCATCATTATCTGGAGAGCCACCAGTTCCCTTTGCCTACCTTACACACTAACTAAATTATAAGTGGAAGGCCTCTTCTGCCGTGGAGCAATACAGTGTATCCAGGGATGGGAAATGGAAAGTGGGAACTCACACTACAGATAAGTTAATTGGAATGAATTGTAAGCTGTATCACCATACAGCTCTACCTTTTTAGAACCTGGTAGACAGTCACTGGGTCTTATTAAATTGTCAGGCAGGCTATCACTGTAACCTAGATGGATCCTTGAAGTACAATGCTCAGTTTCTGCCAGGCTTACAGCAGAAACAACATCAGCAGTATTAGAGGTAAGGCAACAATGCTTGATTTTTGGGAGCCCCAATTTGAGCTTGGCACTCTTCTGTTGCCAACTAAGATGCCAAAGAGCAATTTGTTGGTTTTAATCCAGGCAAGCTTTTTTTTCAGTTCAGATTATCCAAGTGAGGTGCTTTGATGGATGTGAACTTTGCTGTGAATATTTGGCTCTGCTCAGCTGGATTGCATGAAAGCCAACTGTTTGATTAATCAATCACACAGTGAATATTTGATATACTCCACAATTCATTTGCCTAAATCAGGAGGATTCATAATTTAAAAGGTGGGCTGAACATATAACCTTCAAAGGCATCACTGGAGTGCTGTCTTGGTTTTTCGTTGGCTTCGAAAGCAGGCCTAACATCTCATATAGGAATTTAAAGGTTTGTCCACACGATAAATGGAAAAAATGTTTGACTGGATGAGTGATCAGAACAGTATTTGAGTTTCTGACACTAGACACTCAAAACCACTTTAAAAAAACCAAAACTAGAATCACAAATAACTCATGGACTTCAGCATTAAATGTTGTCAAAAATTGCATAAGTACCGTATATCTAGTAAGATTCCAGTCTGCTTCCAATTTGATTACTTTTCTATATTAATGACCCAGGACTCTGACTGGGCTGTCTCCAAGCCAGAACTATCTTGTCTTTCCTAGGAGTCTCCACTGGAGATCTTCCAGAACCTGAGTCTGATTGAGGAGCACTGGATGAGATGGTGCCTATTTCTATTCCATGTATAAATGCCACTGGCAGCTGAATCTTACTTCAACACTTAAAATGGAGCAGCTTTCTTCACTACACCCAGAGGCAGCAGGCTTGGTTTAAGAACATGGAGCAGGTCACATGTTCAACACAATTCTGTCCTCCAACACTTCCCCACTGTTCCCATCCTTCAGCACCTGCTGTCTGAGGTGGCTGCCTCACTCTGCCTAACAGTAGAGCAAGTCTTGACCTTGTCATGTCCTGTGGATTTGTTACCAGAAACCGACTACTGTGACTAACAGCGACAGGCTCCTCCCCTGCACAAATGCATGGGGTGATATATGAATGTAGTAATTTAATGCCCTGTGATGACTGTGTGTGAACCTAAAGAACAGTGCCTCTGACCTCATGAGCCATGAAAGAAGTGTCCTTACTTGTGATTTCTCTGAACATCTTTTTTAAATATATATATATGTTTGTGACTCATAATCTAGCCTTTAACATGCAATAAACCAATGTCTAATCCTTCTCCACGCAACAACATCCTGCTTCTTCACTTTGAAAAGTTATGTTTGAAGGCTGTGCACTTTCCCATTCCAGTGCCAGAGCACACAACATGGCAAGGCAGTTCCCCATGCAGCCAGGGCACCTGCTTCCATGACATATGAGCAATTAGGATTTTTTTGGTGCTGGATCAATGTCAACACAAGCAGAGTGCTAAGAGAAAACTGTGATGCAGGTATATTTGAAAAGGCATCTAGGATTAGATTTTATTCCCAGGGGGGTGATCAGTGGATTCTACTGACGTTGCCTCCTGAAGGAGCCATACACCTTGCATGCCCTCTAGAGAGAAAGCTAAGAAGAGGTTTGGAGAGGAGGATGATAGCAATAGAAATGTGTTCAGCTGTGAAATTAAAAGTAGTTCAGCATGACATACAACATTATGTGTTGGGGTTCATGAAAAGCAATAATTAGGCTATGCTAAAATACTAATGCCACCACAGTTAAATTGCAAGCATCATATTGGGAAACATCAGCACCAATCTAGAAGTGTCTTGTCATTGATTGTAAGCATTCCAAAAGTCTGGGACCTACGTAAATGCTTTTTTATATATATGTAGTGAAAATACCTAACCAGGCCTGAATTCCATCAGCAGTGAAACACTTCATCATAAACTATGTAAGTCATTCAGCTGCTTAAGGGAAGCTGTTACATCCCAGCCTCACCCATAATACAGCCGACTCTCAACTTACGTGGCCGTTACGTTCCAGGGACAGTGCGTAAGCCAAAATCGTGTTGTCAAAACACATTGGGTTCAATTGCAGGTGGGATTGCCGAATATTTTATTCCTAGATGCCTGGTCCCATTTTAATGTTGTTTTTTTTTTTTTTTGCCAAGCATGTAAAGCTGAATGCGCAAAAGTTAAATGCACTTATATCCCTGTTCAAGGATAATAATTCTGGCACCTTACAGGGTTGATGTAAAGGTTAGTGAGATAATGTGTGTGAATCACAGCATTGAAAGTTCAGGTCTAGTTCAACATGTTTGTCCCTTTACAAAATAACCTATGGTATTGTGGTTCCTGTGCAGGTTGTGGTTCAAGTTTAAACAGTCATGTTTCCCCCAAAAAAGAATCTTGGGAAGTGTAGTTCATTACAGGTGCAGAGAGTTGTTAGGAGACCCCTATTCCTTTCACAGAGCTACTATTTCTAGAGTACTTTATGCTGCATGAAAATGGTCCTTCAGTTTACAAAGTGTGCTGCTGCAGAGAAATGATCACATTGGGGCACTACAAAACTGAGTCTAGAAAAACCATTGGGTTTAATCCTGCCAAGATGCCTCTGAAGTGCCCTGGATAATTTTCTAAAAAGGTTGCACCTTGCGAACCAGTTCACATGAGCATCAGGTGGTGACTGCCACACCAAATGATGATTTGCATGTGTGAACCCATTACCAACAACCAGACCGTCACATCACCAACACAGTACTCTTCATTAGAATTGGTTCACACATTCAGCCAGAAGACACCAAATACAGAAAACTCAAGCAATGTCCATGCATGTGTGGCATGGAAGTGTTGAACTGCAGCAAGTAATATTGCTTAGTATAGTAATTATAACTGTAGTAGTATCATTTTCCCTACTTTCCCCTGAATGTTCCAAAGTAATAACAAAATTTAAGAGGGGGAAACACATGCACAAAAGTCTGGTTTTGTTTTGCTTCTTGTCAGCAGCCCAGTCAATAAACTGCTACAAAAGCAAATATTCCATCTCAAAATGCTTGTGAATCGCCAAATGCTGCATTTTTAAATGTGTTTTTAACGTATCCAGCTTTATAGATCTTAAATGACTTTCCAGTTCAGACTCCAGTGGAAAGAAAAAGTGTTATAAATAGCAGCAAGGTGCAACATTATTCTTTGCCATACTCAAGAGGCTAAGTGAAGGGGCAGAGCAATTACATTATTGAACAATGCAAAGCATTACCCACCGGCTTCATTATGATAACAGGAGTTTATCTGATCACAGCACACACTTGTTTGGTCCCTCACAGACCTTGTATGCCTCATATGCCTTCATCAAAGAAACCTGCAATTTCTTCCATTCTGTAATGAAAATTAACATTCTTCAGCAAAAAGTTCAGCCAGACTAGATACGTTTAAATGATTTCTCTGGAATTTTACCAATAAAAGGATGAAGGGGAGAGAAAATATTGGTCCTCATACCTATTGTCACACTTCCAAATTATGTGTGGAATTCATTCATTATAACTGAATGCAGTTGTTCTGTAATAAGAAATATTGCCAAACAAAGGAAATTATGTCAAACACATTCTAGAACTGTTGTCAGGTTTGCCACAACAAATTATTTTGGCAAATTGGGGCGGGGTGGAAGGCTGGCAGATTTCGCCTCAAAAATCAAGTGTATGTGTGAAAATATGCAAAGTTTTGTTTGTTTGTTTAGGGCTGAGGAAAGGTTGCCTATTTATTTTAGCACAACAAGCAATGGCTATCTCAACCCTCCATGATTGTCTTGAGGTGGTGGGAGCAGTGCAGTTTCACCAGCTGGCCAGACAACATTATCAAGAGATCTTTGAGTGGGTGGATATTGGTGGGTGAGAATCCTTCCAAAAATATGTTACGTGTAGAATGTATTTCATGCAGCCAAGTACATAGTTTGGAGAGCTACAAAATAAAAAGCAGTCCTTACAGATCCACTCCAAACTGCATGCTCCAGTTTTACATAGTCAAATAGAGGAGGATATGGTCCTCGCCTCTACTTTTAAACTGCTTGTCTACCTTGATCCTAACACGGCCGTGCTGGTGTAGAAGGGAAGAGAGAATAGGTGAGCACAAACTCATTCTTGTATGTGCAAACTGGGCCAACATATTTAGCAAATAACAATACTGGCTGGCTACTCATGTCAGTATAAAAAATCAAAACTTAGTGGGAAAATTGCAAGGTATTACATTATAGACTGGTGCTTTATAATGCTTCCTCCTGCTGATGGAAATAGCAAAATGCTGTGCTCTGAAGCAATAGGAAAATCATCAACAACAAAAATCAACTGAAGCTTCTACTCTCTCTCTCTCTCTCTACCCCCCCCAGCCTTGGTATTTGCCAGATTATATTGTGGAGGATGCAAATACAATATACAGCAGGAATAACAAATGTTCTATTTTCCAAACACACTCCTATGATTTATGAAAGGTGTTCCTCACTGTGGGAAGATAATGCCATTTGAAATGGTCCATTTCATAAATCTATCCTCTGCGTCCCTAGCTGCATACAGGACTACTATGAGCCCCTGAATCCAATAATGTTTTCATCCTCTATTGACAAGACAAGGGGGGAAAAGGAGGGGGGCTTTGTTCAGAGCGAGGTAATGATGCGGTTACAGAGGAACAGCATCTAAAACTCTCTCTCAGGGGCTTTTTCTGGTTATAGCCATACAGCTGTGAAAAAGAGGAAACTTGTATAAACACAATGAAAAAAATAATCAACACATGCCCTCTATCCCTAATGTCCCTTTTGCTACCAATGGCAATAATTGAAGCATGTGCCTAATTCTCAGTTCCATAATGAACGGCTTCTGCCTGAATCCTCTCTTTCCAGTCACACACAGAACAGTTTCATTTGGGCAGCGGGGAGGATCAAGGCATCCTTATATTCCTCTGTTCACCAGCTTGATGTAGTATCTGTTCATTTAACTGGCAAGAATGCTTTGAAAAGAGGTTTTCATGCCAAATGCGGTAGCTAATCATTCAATTGCCTCCAATTCCCAGTGCTACCTCTGTACGGTTATAACAAAGTGCAAGACAGCTATCTACTAAAGGCATGTGGTCTTTAATTGAATTTATATGATATCCATATGGCTGCTTACTTATTATCTAATATGTGTGTGTGTGTGTGTGTACTATATCTATGTCTATCTACTCTCTCTCGGCAAAATTTTCTAATTGTAATATATTAGCAGAACCAGAAAATGTATTTTAATAGAATCAGGACAAATTCATAATTATTTCTAAAGCAGTAAGATTTGTGAACAGAGACTTGTGTGCTTTGTTTTCACGGGGAAATAACCCGTATGTTAGGTTGTATGTGAAAAGATGGCATTGAAGGACATAGCAAGATAAGCTATAGGTATCTCAAGTTTCCCATCCCAAACTTGGGTAGATGATAGATTTGATCTGGTGGGCAAGAAACAGCCATAGCTATCATCTATCTATCTATCTATCTATCTATCTATCTATCTATCTATCTATCTATCTATCTATCTGTCTATCTATTAGGGCTGTGCACCAGATTCAGCTGAGGAGGTCAGGCCTATTCAGAGTAGGGCTGCCATACGTCTGGATTAACCTGGACATTACTGGGATTTCAAAGGCAGAAATGACATCTGGGGGGAATTTCCAAAAGGTGATGCTTTGTGGCAAGTCACAAACCCTAATTCAGAGGAACTAGGGTGTCAGAAAAGTCAAGTTCAGCCAACCATGGATTGCTATGAGTTGGGCTGGATGGCCTAAAACAACCTGTAGCTGGCAGGTGTCTGGGCATCAGGCAGAAAGAGAAAGCTCTCCAGATAAGCTAAGACCTATCTGATTCTGCAATAGTGATCTTGTAACATGCATGAGAAAGCTGCTTGCGGAGCATCACTTCCCAGGACCAACCCCTCAATGCAAGGTCTCCTTCCTCCACTCATTTCCCAGCTATATGTTTAATTTGGGCTTTCAAAATCATAATTAAACATTAGCCCCTTCCCCGAACCTATTTGGGACCAGATCCGGGGCAGTGTGGTGGTCCCAGGTCAACACAGAGCATATTAACCTGATGCTGCTGCTCCTGGGATTAGAGGAATGAGGTGGCCCAGTGCGGGGGGGGGGTGCTGTACACATCCCTACTATCTATACATATTATCTTACAAATGTGCAGTATATATACCTCATCTGAAAAGAATTTTATTCAATCCAGGATGCTAGTTTCTGAACTGTCTGGAAATGGGGTAGGGGGTGGGGGACGCAAGCCCTATCCACAGCACAGCTGCATAATCACACAGAACCTTGTTATTTAACTTAATTTCCCTACATGTGAATTCAGCTCAAATCACCAGGTCAATTTTAGGGTACCCCCATATATTTAATATCCTTCTCTCCCAAACACCAGATGCTGATGAAGGACCTTTGTAAAATGTGATATTTCCATGGCCTTCATGATAACTTTTAATAGTGTGCTTGAAGGTTCTGAGGTGCCATTCTTAATTTGCATATTTTGACTTGTGCAGATAAGGGGGGGGGGAGAGAGACCCTTCAAGGTCAGTTTCTGGGGAGAAAACACTGAGCCGGTAACTCCATTAATAGTCTATCACTGCTTTGCATATTTATTTTACTTCCATTGTGTGCAACGGGAACCCACAAACCTTGGTAAACTAATAAAAGGTGGGTCATGCATGTATGTATACTAGAAAAATAATAATCTAAAGGGTATTGCTAATCCTCTCTGGAATTCTCTATCAAAATAAAGGAGATTAAAATGGCATGGTGCATTTCTGATAGGAAATGTTACACATTGGCTCCTTCCAACCTCTGATTCACCAACTGTGGCCTGCTTTGCATATCATGGTAAGCCCAAAGTATGGTTTACTGGGACCACACAAATGTACTGACTCCCAGAGAGCAACTTGCATCCACTTTGTCCTCTGGCCTTTTAGCTTAGCACCGGACCACAACAAAGTGAGGGTTTGGCTTAGTGTGCCACTTTGGATCATGGTTTAGATCTCTCCTCCGTAGCCATAGTCTCCAGCTAAAAACAAACCTTGGTTAAGGAGGAGAGACCTTCACCCCAACCCCACATTTGGACACCACACTAAGGTAAACTTTGACTAAGCTGCTACAACTGAGCTAAAAAAAACCTAAGAAGGAGAAATGGTTTGGCTTAGCGTTACATGCAACTGCAGCCAGTGGTCCTTGATAGGTAAGTTGTTGGATTTCACATTTCCTGGCTCAGAAATATGACTCGTCACCCCATGCTGCTAACCTTAAATATGGGTTGAGCACCACAGTCTTCAGATTGAAATAGATAACATGTTTTTGCACATGCAAATAGATTGTAACCTACCGTAAATCTATTTTAGTCAAAGTTGCAGAAAACGTTGGTGCTCACACAAAGCTAAGCAAACACCCCAAAAGGTTTTGGGTTGGTTGGTTGGTTTTAATGGCTCCAGAGACAAGTGGACAAATCTAATGATATGTCCAAGGCTTGGGAGAAATGAAAACGTGCTACTCCAGAGCTTACATGATCAAGCTTCACGAAGCCTCCCAAACCCAAGTAGTAAACAGCATATGCAAAGACTTTTATTATGGGCTCTGCTAAGTGTCACACAGACTATGCTTTCCTATCTTCTTTAACTTACAGCACATTTTTTTAAAAAAATACTCATAAACAGTGACTCACAAACAGAGCAGAAGGGAGTTTATCCACCCACAGGTCGCTGCTACATTTAGGAGGGGGAGCCTCCACTGCTGCTGGGGTCCCAGTACCCTGATAATGCTCCCAATAAAGTAGAAGGGGGCAGCTTGCCAAGCGGCCCAGGAAACTTAAAGCTGCTGTTTAGGGGGAAAACAAAACACTGAGTAACAGAGCTCTTTAGCAAAATGTTGCCCGAAAGTATTACTCAGCTTAAATCCCAATTAAGCCTATGACTTTGCTTTATATAGTTGGGCATAAACAGCATCTTGTTGTATCAAGATCAGCATTGGGCTGGTACTGGATCAAGCCAACAGGTCCAGATGCTGAAGGTGAGCAGAATGCCTCAAAATACCGGGAATCACAAGTGGTGAGAGTGCCGTTTGACTGCTTAAAGGCTCCCCAAAGATATCTGTTTGGCCACTGAGAGAACTGGATCCTGGACTAGATGGGCCTTTGGCCTGATCCAGCAAAGTTCTTGTTATGTTATTAAGAAATGTGGGTGATGCTATGCCATGTCAAACCCACTTGCATGCTCAGAGAGGACAGGTGAACAAGCAGCAATAGAAAGGAACAGCAGGGCCAGGTAGTGTTTGTTGGTACGGTTGAAGGCAGTGAGAACAACAGGAGGTGGAGCCAGAAACACTGGCAGGTACCCTGACTGATTGTAAGAAAGAAGGCAGGCAGGTGGGGGCTGGCAGTGGAGACTGATGGGGAGTACCCATTATGTGTGTGTATATTTTAATGAGCTGAATCAAGTGAAATATTATGAATCATGGGGGTGCACAGAGGGTGTGTATGAAGTTAACAGAGCTTAGTTTATCTTTCAGTTGCTGTTTTGTTAATGCTGTCAATATTGTTTTATAGATTTTAAACGCTGCATTGATCTGTTAATCATACCCCATTACATTTGCTTTAATTGTGATGTTTAGCTTATATTTTAGTTGCTGCCTTGATATCAGTGTTTCATAGATTGCAAGTGTTTTGCTGATGAATTCTTAATTCTGTATGCTTTATGCTGTATTTGTGATGTTTTATTGTGTCCGATCATGTTATTGTTATTTATTGTTTGTAAGCCGCTTTGGGATTTATTTGAATGAAAAGCGGCAAAGAAATATAATCAATCAACAAATCAGTTTTTCTCATGAATAAGCCTTCACTTGTGAGGAGGCTGTGGGTGGGTGCTGACAGTGAGCATCTTACTGAGGACATGGGCCTCAGCTAGTGTCTAGTGAAGCTTTGTCCAACCCCCAGCCCTGGGTGAGGCTACAGTCTAGGAAATTTGAAGGATTTCCAGGTAACTGGCTTCATAATTACAAAAGAATCTAGGTCATCCAAGGCATAGATAATGGAAATGGCGGAAAGGTGATACAGGAGACGCAGGAGGGGAAGTTGCTAACATCTAATAATAATAAGCTTACCCACAAACAAACATCTTTGCTTCCCCCAGTTATATAACTGACAGAAAATAAAATATGAAAACAGCTATACATCCTTTTACTGATTTGTAATGCATTTTGCATGTTCCAGGTTATCAAGTGGAAACAACAGTTGCCACTTACAATCAAACACAACAGCTTGATTTTAGTCCCACTAGGGAAAAGGGCCAAATATCTTCTTAACACGGGGGTGCTTGAACACTTCCTTCCCTGTGTCCTTCAGTTTGCTAGTTCCTGGAGCCTGGTGTGTCAGTCAAACTGATACAAGCTCCCTGAAGCAGCTTTCATAATCTGAGAAAGGGGTCAGAGAAGCAAAAATGGCACCTGAGAGCCCCCTGTGGTTGCTGGTTGGGGAGGTTTAGAAGAGGAAAGGCATCAATTCTCCTTACTTTAGTCTAACTGCAGACATTTATCTTCTGAGCACTATTGGTAATGAAACAAGATTAACAGTGGTACAGTTGAATGCTTTAAATTAGCAAAAGTGAACAGCAGGTTCAAAGGCTGGCCATCTTGTTTGGACTAAGTCCTGTCACCATCCACTCTCGTTTTATGTGTGTGGGTGTGGATGTGTGTTTTAAAACGTATGGCTGTGTCGAACCTCATTTTAAAGAGGATGTTTAATTACTTCCACTCCTAAAGTCATTCCATTTCTGTATTTCTCCTTTATAAGCCACTCTTGCAAAAACAAAGCAAGCAGAGATGGGGGAAATCAATACATAAAAACAGAACATTTAAGCATGTGGTATTTTGGGGATCTGGAACCTTTTAAATTAAGGATCTATTAGGAAAAATTAAATGCAAGAATAAGGTACTGCAGTTTACAACTTTTAAAAAAAATGAGCAGTATTTTAAATGTCACACACACACACTTTTGTTTTAAGTTATAGCTGTAAAACATAGGAAGAAATGTATTATTAAAAACAAAAATAAATGCAAGTGTTATTTAATAATGTCTTTTATTTTTTTCAATAGCTTAGCTATTTGAGTATCTTGTACTGTAATGTGAAAGAAGAAATCCTAGTATATTGATTGAAAAAGTACATTATCTAAAAGAGGCACTTTTGCCTTTTCAAGAAATAAAAATGCAAAACAAAAGCCAAAATGTAATGATTTCTTTGATCGGGAAAGCCGATGTTCAAGTTCATTATTATGGTACTTTTCAATGGAAATTTCCCTGCAGCCCTTAAGAAAAGTAGCACTAAACTGAGTTTTATATGTGAACATTAAAAGGAACAGTAATGTACAGGTATAAAGTGAGCGATCAGTCTGAAGGGGGAAATGTATATTTCCCCCTTTCTTGTTAGCCTACACCATTATTATCTTTTCAGGGGATGTCAAAACCCTTACGGTGGAATTCTCATTTTTCATACATTTGGGAAGTGTATGTACAATTATTTTAACGGCACCACGACAGCTGCTGCAAAACCAGTTACTTGCTTCAAAGTTAAAAGATTCTAGGGGGAAATGTACAGCAGGCAAAACAAGTGGTCCAGACACATCTCTGTTACACTCCTGGGCTTAATGAAAAACAAATATAAAGAATACATTATGTAAATATGTATGTTGGAAGGACAAAGGGCTTTTTCACACACACACACACACACACACACACACACACAACATTGGCTGAAGCTGAGCAATTAGGGATTTTCAAATCTACAATGCCTTGTTGAGGATATTTACTTTGAAACATGAATTGGAATGCACATACAGAACATAATTAAAATCTAAAAACGGACTTGGCATTAACTCTATACTTTCCCCTTCCTGATTTTTTTAAAGAGCCTATCAGGTTACAAAAGTATGTGCATTGTCTCTACTTTCAGGTTGTAGAGTTTTTTCTACTGATCATTTACATTCAATATGAGACATCAGTGTTGTATGCAGTATAAGGTTGGGAAGGAGAGAGGGAGGAGAGAGGGGTGGTGGTAAACTTACATTCTTTTACTTAGTGTATGTGTGAGGTTTTTGTGTCAGCGTCACTTAGGCAGGTTCTCCTTCTGCTCATTTATTATTTTTCCTTGTCAGTGAGAGAAGTTGGAGGAACAGGGCATGGTTGGTTGTCTTTAGCTGACTGCAGTGAGATTTGTTTGCATGGGGGCGGAATTGTTGGGTCAAGTTAGTCATATTGATTTGTATGCTGTTGGTGAGTTATTGTTCTTGTCTTGTTGGGCTGTGTATGTAATAAAAAGGAGCCATAGTGGGGTGAAGGCGTCCTCTTTTCTTTATCCCCGTGTCAGTTTCAGTCTGTTGGTTAGCTTTTCTAGTACTGTAAGGCTGTTTCCAATACGATTTGGTAACAGTGGCCCATTCTCACTCCCGAGAGGTCTTTCCAGTGTCCAGCTATGATGCTTCTGGCTGCTGAGAGTAGGTGGGTTATAAGCTCTTTATAATGTGAGTGAGTGTTATTGTCTTGGGAAATATTCAATAGGGCTAGTTTGGAGGTGGCTTCCAATACCTGTTATTGTGCGTATTTCTTGTAGGAATGCTGTCCAAAAGGATTGGATTTTGGGGGAATCCCACCACATATGAATGTATGTACCTGAATAATAATAATAATAATAATTTATTATTTATACCCCGCCCATCTGGCTGGGCCTCCCCAGCCACTCTGGGCGGCTTCCATAAAAACCAAAAATACAGTAAAATGTCACACGTTAAAAACTTCCCTGAACAGGGCTGCCTTAAGATGTCTCCTGAATGTCAGATAGTTGTTTATCGCTTTGACATCTGCTGGAAGGGCGTTCCACAGGGCGGGCGCCACTACCGAGAAGGCCCTCTGCGTGGTTCCCTGTAGCTTTGCTTCTCGCAGTGAGGGAACCGCCAGAAGGCCCTCGGCGCTGGACCTCAGCGTCCGGGCAGAGTTGTGTCTGTATCTATGTTACACTGTTCCCGGGATTGAGAGAAGCCCAGAGTGTTGTACAGATATGTGTGAAGTCATGCCCCCCTCCACTGGGTCCTGGGGTGTGACTGTGCTGGTCCCGGGGGGGGGGAGGTACTGATACCGTAGCCGAAGTTCAGTCCAGAGTCACTAGCAGGGTAGACGATCACTAGATGAGACGCGAGGTCCAAAACAGGGAACCAGGCAGGGGAACAGGAACGCTGGTAGGCAGCAGCAGGAGGCCAGGCAGGGAACAGGAACACGGGTAGGTCAGCAGCGGGCAGCCGGGCGAGGAACAGGAACACCGGAGAGTAGAAGCAGGAAGCCGGGCGTGGAACAGGCACACCGGGAGTGCAGATCTAGGTCTGGGTAAAAGCAGGTACTCCACAACGACGTTGCTCCCGCAACCTGGGACCGGGCTGCCTGACCTTTATCTTCTTCTAAGGCCGGGGGCGGTCCCGGCCCCCAGGAGCCCCGCCTCTCCTGGCCTTAAGGCGAGCACTCCTCCTGGGAGAGACCAGTTCCCTTCGCCTCTCTGCCCTAAGCCTCTGCAGTTCAGGAGAGGCCAAAGGGTTACTGGGCCCCGGGGGAGGCTCACCTGTAGCCACTGAGTCCTCCAGCACCTCTGGGGCCAGAATGGTCTCACCTGGTGCCTGCCCCTGAGGATCTGGCCCAGGTGCAGGCTCCTCAGCATCTAGGCCTTGCCCCAGTTCAGCCGGCCCTGGAGGCGGGGACTCCTGTAACAGCTGGGATTCCTCCGGTTCACTCTCAGACTCGGAATCCCAGGCCATCACAGTGACACTACAGCCACCCATCAGAACCTTGGTAAAAACCTTGAGGACATTCAATCTTACCATGTCCCATTGTGCTGTCCAGCATGACTCTTGCTTCCAGTATAACAGTATCTACATTCTGTGATTAATTTATTGCATTTTCAGATCTACAACAGTGCACCTGGTTAATAGACAAAGACAACTCTTTTCCACTATGTGTATACACCAATTTTGTTTTATCACTGCTAAAAAAAGGAACAGATGAAAAACCCTGGACACAGATTGTTGGTCATGCTTAACCACAGCTTAATGACAAAGCAAGCAAAGTGGAAAGCTTATATATCTGATATTGCACTGTGAAGTTTGACACTTGCTTTTCAGGGACATTTTATTTAAAAAGGTACATAATACAGGCTGCAAAGAAAGGTATCAATAAGTCATAATCAAATAAGATCTTCATTACATTGTGTTACAACAATGCAAAATATGTATTTAGCTTTTTAAGTGAACAGAGCATCCTGTAATTTAATTTTTCAGTGTTATTTTTGGCTGGGCGTTTGTATTTGGGGACGTTTCCTAGGAAAATCTGTCAGGTGAGAAATAATCAACTTTCTAACCTTCATGCTTTGGGGAGTTGGTTGCCAGTGAGCCATACACAGCAAAGAAGGGAAAACTTTTGGGAGGCTGGCTGCAAGAGACAGTGTTAAGACAATGTTTTCTTCTCCCAGTGAAATGCTTTGTGAGAGGTATAATATGGCACTAGGGTGGTCAGTGTGGGGGAAAGATACAAATAAGGCAGCTCATAAATTCTTTAAAAACCATTTTGCCCTAAAGATTACATGTGAAACAAAAGCTCTAAAATCAAAACTATGTATCAAATAGAAAATGCAGTAAAACCCATCCCAGCAACAGAAACCTGACCAAATTCTTCTCACTCAGTCTCTGCTATCCATCTATTCAGCCCTCTGCTTGGATTCTTGTTCACTATGGTTACATCAATGGATGCAGATTGCAGTAGCAAGATTATTGTTGGCTGGGTGTGTGGATGACTACATTAGCCTCCCCTTGCCTTTTCTGCTGTACCTGGAGAACAGCACTTTCTTGGAGGAAGCAAAAGGCTTGGCTAACTAGCCCCACCAATGAACAGGAAGATACCAGTATCTTGAACTGTAGTCAGAACAGCATAACAAGCAAATACAAATGCCAGAGCATTGGTGCTAATATGTATATCCCTCACAGACAGTTGCAAATGTCTGCAATGGCTCAAGCTTTTGAACACTGTGCATTGTTGCAGTCAAATAAGGAAAAGGGGCCAGAAACTATTGCAATTCAACAATGAAACAAAGTTTGGTTTGTGCACATGTGTGTGTAGGCACAAGAAAGAAAAGAGGGACAAAAGTTATGATGCAAACCAGGAATCAAGGCAGCAGGGTGCAGATGTCTTATTCTGTGAACCCCAGAGTCAACTGGCAGGCCTATGCTGCAGCGCCACAAATAAAATAGAGAGGAAGGATATTGCTGCTTATCAGCCCGGCTGGACCAGGTGACTGAGGAACCAATGGGAACCTGGCTAACAATATAAATCTCAATCTGAGCAATTTATTTCACTGAATAGCCATGCAGACTGTCTTACCTTAAATGACTGATTTGGAATCTGAGTACCAGCCTGGCTCTGACCACATTTTCTCCTTTTGCTCTTCCTTTATTTGTCCCAGAAATGGATTTCTAGAGTACCTTTGACCATGCTATCTGCCTTAGGTCCTCTGGACCTTGGTCTGTGTGCACCAGAATGATATCCGCATCTGCAGCGTATTTCAGAACTTAGCCATATCATCTCCACCCAAACCTCTGCACAGCAGTAAAGATACTTAACATTTATATAGCACATTCTGAGTGCTCAAAGCATTTCTTCTAACTTTTTGCAGTAAACCTTAAAACAACTCTGTAGAATGGATAAGCCGGAAACTACTCGTCTGTCTGACTCTCATTCCTACATATCCCCATATTGTAGACAAACTAGTTGGGGAAAGGGCTGAAGATGTGAAAAAGAATCTCGCCTAAGACAATAAACTGCTAGTTATCTTAAAACCATTTATTCTTTCATTAAAAACAAGTTTCTTCTATATCTAGTGTTGCCTCTTTATATTAATGCTGTAGGTTATTGTTTCTTGGCTATGTATCTACTTTACTTTTTTATTTGAGGAAATAATATAAAATAAAAATAATCATTTTCCCTTTAGGAACTACTTTTTTATATATATATAAAAACTTCTAATCCGTGCTAAATACCTCAATTGCTTTTCTTCATCTTTAAGATGCAGAAAGGGTGCCAATTTTTAAAGTAGGCCTTTCATTAGCACATAACGTTAATCACTAAAAGAAAACACTAAAACAAATGTTTCTCCCTCCCCTCAGTTCATTTCTGCCTGCATCTTTTTTGACACAGCACATTTTAGCAGTTAATGTCTGTTCAAATGGCTGTGTTTTGCCTGCAGAAGCGAGTACCCTCATTATAGTCTTTGGAGAACTAAAAAAAACACCAAAAAAAACCTCTCTTATGTTTTTTTAAAGAGCACCATTCTTCAAAAAGATGTTAAAAAGCTAATCTCTGCTGGAAGGTACAATGGAGAATGGAGGGAGAAAAGTACAAAATTTGGTTACAAACATGGCCTACATTTCCTTTCAAGAATAGTTAAGGTGAGAGCTGGACCTTCCTCTACTTTGATCAAACGAAGCATAAGAAGATCCCTGATGGATCAGACCAAAAAGTATATCTAGACATGCATCCTCCCCACCCCTAGAGCAGCTTTCAGATGCCTTCTGGAAGCCCACTATGAATAGCGCTCCCTTAGTGCTGCTCTCCAGGAAGTGCTGGCAGTGGTAAACTATTTCAGACTTTGGAGGTTCAATATATACATGAAGACTAATAGCTCAGATTACAGTGGTGCCTCGCAAGACGAAATTAATTCGTTCCGCGAGTTTTGTCGTCTTGCGATTTTTTTCGTCTTGCGAAGCACGGTGTCGGGAAAGTTTTGGAAAAGCTTCAAAAATCACCAAAGTCTTTAAAAACCTCAAAAAATGCTACCACACCGCGTTCTATGAGTTGCTCCTCGAAGTCAAGTCGCAACTGTATTAACGGCGTTAAGAAAAAGGAAACAAACTTGCAAGACGTTTCTGTCTTGCGAAGCAAGCCCGTAGGGAAAATCGTCTTGCGAAGCAACTCAAAAAACCAAAAACCCTTTCGTCTTGTGAGTTTTTTGTCTTGCGAGGCATTCGCCTTGCGAGGTACCACTGTATATTCATTTATATGACTCTACATGATAAAATACAACTGGAGTAACAAGACCAATAGCGGGTCCAACGGTCAATAAGGTAGTTGTTGCACGTGCTGTAGAGGGAAATGAGGGGCAGATGGGGCTCATCAACCTGGGAAGGTAACCCATCTAGGAGAAGGAAAACTTTGATTCTAAACCTCTGATCTTAAACCTTGCTGCTATACTCATTCGTAAGAAAGGCTTTGAGATGAAAGCCTAAGGAAAAATCCGTACCCATTGCCTTACGGCACATTTTCAGGAAAAGAAAAGGCTACACAAATCTGGAGAGGAGTCCTTAAGATAGTAGGATGGCGTTTTGCACGCCTCCTTCTGGCAACTCCTGCAGCCAAGTTGGTGCCAAGTGTATTGCTCTGCTTTCCTATGGACCACATCAGCAAGGCTGAGGGCGGGGTCTTGTCTTTTGGGCAGCCCAGGACCTCCATACACACTGCCCAGGCTTGTGCCCAGGGAGGTCACTTCGGTGCTCTAACATAAAAAAATACAATGCAAGAGGCAGCAGCTATGAGTTATAGCTCTACAGCCACAGCAAGCGCTGTGATTCTCCAGTGGTTTGACTTCACCCCATGGAGATACACTCCATTGTCTCTCGAGATAGAGGGACAATGCCAACAACAATATCAGTGCAGAATCTTTTGGGGGCAGAAAAAGGTCCCTATTCAATCAAACATATTGTTCATCAAGAATTGTTTGTACAGTAATACTAAGTTAAAAGCATAGTTTAAAAGGGTATTTTTGTCATCCTTTCCAGAATTATTCTGGGGCTATGGTTTAGACATTACATGTGTGCTATGGTATATTACAAATTGTACTTCAAATACAACTTTTGATTGTTTTAAATACAATAATTATCATTCATTCATACTGCACAAACACTGCAAGCCTGGGTACACTTCCTTAGTCCTATTAACCAGAGTAGAGCTTACTTTTCTGTAAACATGCACAGGATTGCACTGTAAGGCTGGATACAGACATAAGAACAGTATCCCCTTTTCTATCTACTTACCTAGTTCTAAAACAAATAGATATGAAACTGAGCAATTCATTCTCTCACACTCAATCTCTCTCTCTCTCTCTCTCTCTCTCTCTCTCTCTCTCTCTCTCTCACACACACACACACACACACACACACACACACACACAGCTCCTTCCCTACCTACCTCTAGGAAAGTGTTAATAATTACTAAAATCCACCAATTACCTTACAAACAGTATTCCCCTCCCTTCAGTTTCACAGTAAGAAAGATCCCTCTCATGTGATCCATGTGACTATTTCTCATAAACACCTAAGTGATAACTTTTCTCTCTCCTTGTTCTATGTTGCTCCTGGCAAAATGCAGAGAACACTGAATAGGTTGGCCTCATTTTCCATAAGGGGAATAATATACTCTTCTCCCCACCTCCAACTCCTCTTTTTTGGGGTAAAATATAAAGAGAGACTATTTCTTAAATATAAAAACAAAGTAATAAGAAATGAAGGTGAATGACATATATCTTCATAAAACAGAGTGACGGGTTCTGAAAATTCTGCAAAATCAGTGATACATATGAATTTCAGTGATTTGGCATATAATGGTGAATTCAAAGATTTGTACCAGCACCTGAGCCCATTACAAACCAAGTCTACAACTCCACCATAGTTTGGGCCAAGCTTCTAATGGGCTTGACACCAGCCTATCTTTTCCCTCTTTACCCCACAAAACAAACAGTGAGAGGATGAGGATAAACTATTATCAATAAATCTATAAGTTCAGAAGCTGCTGAGGCACAAAATGGGAGCCTTGGGGTTTGTGTGTGGTTGCCTCTTATAGTGAGCCACTGAACTGTAAATTGAAGCATTGAATTTCTAGGAGTTCAGCACCACCACGTCACTCCAAAACTAAAAATAAGCAATGCCTCACTCCAAACTAGGGCCAGGGCGCAGGCCACTTCATGAGTGGGCTGGCCTTGCCTGAGGTCATTATGGGCATGCACATTGGCATCTGTTTACCTGTAAGCACACACCTTTATTACCCCCAAAATACAAGATTCTCAATTTACCAGATTTGCTCAAAACAGCAGCCATTTGTGTGAGTGTGTTGCTCCAAGCCCATAAGCCTGATGTCCATAGGTATTTGCTTACATGTGCACGTACACCTTTTGTGATCTACCATGTTTGCACAAAAGAGCAGTCCAAAACTAAAAATAAGTGATGCCTCACTCCAAACTAGGGCCAGGATGCAGGCCCGGCCAAGACGCAGGCCAGAATAGACAAGACAGTAAAAGGATTTCCTACTCCAGATACAGGGGACACAGGTGGCGCTGTGGGTTAAACCACAGAGCCTAGGACTTGCCGATCAGAAGGTCGGCGGTTTGAATCCCTGTGATGAGGTGAGCTCCCGTTGCTTGGTCCCTGCTCCTGCCAACCTAGCAGTTCGAAAGCATGTCAAAGTGCAAGTAGATAATTAGGTACCGCTCCGGCAGGAAGGTAAATGGCGTTCTCGTGCGCTGCTCTGGTTCGCCAGAAGCGGCTTAGTCATGCTGGCCACATGACCCGGAAGCTGTACACCGGCTCCCTCAGCGAATAAAGCAAGATGAGCGCCGCAACCCCAGAGTCGGTCACGACTGGACCTAATGGTCAGGCGTCCCTTTACCTTTACCTTACTCCAGATAAGCCTTGCTTGAGCTACAAAATCTTCCTGAGCTTTGGCACGCTCCTGATTTGGGGCTTTCTTACTGAACTTCCTTTCTTGATTGGACTGTCCCAACTGTGGCTCCAGCCTATGGCCCTTGGTTCCCATCCCCTGCCTCACTTCAGAGAAATGCCCATGGCCCAGCTCTGACAGTTAATTTCAGGGGGATTCAAAATACCACATTCTCCTAAATTAAAGGTGGGACACCTTTGGCTCTCTAGATATTGCTGAACTACTGTGCCCTTTAGCCATAGCAGGTATGAATTGTCAGGAGTGTTGGAAGCCACAGTTAAGCAACATCCTGGGTTGCTTCAATGCTAGTTGAGTAGAGCCATTGAAGTTAATGGACATGACAAACTTATGTTCATTGTATTCAGTGGGTCTACACTGAGCAGGACTTAGTTGAATGGAAGATCCTGGAGGGCTAAAGGTGTTCCACACCTGTCCTAGATAAGCATGAGCTTTGGAACTTCTTATTGGTGAGAATCTAAAATTAAACTTAAAAATTAGTAAATCTGCATGAGAAAATACAGAAGAGGAAATATTACACAATGGATGCACTTGGATCCCACTTGGGGGCTTCCCATAAGCATCTGAATGGTCACTGTGAAAACAGCACACTAGACTTGTTGGGCCGCTGGCCTGATCCAGCAGACTCCTGGATCAGGAGTTCTTAAATATTTAAATAGATGCTTTGCTTTCTTATACAAAAACTGTGGAACACAATTTATGCACCAACTTCCAGCTTTAGCAAAATGGACTAAAATGCCGGTCTCGATGGTCAGTACTTGCAACAGCACCTTGACTATAGAGATCAAATAAGCATGTAAGCTTGTGACAACCAGGGAGTGATTTTGTGTGCATGGCAGGTGATACATGATGTTGATGCTATGAAATATGCTTCTTGCTTTGATACTCCTTTAATAGAAGGGCTGCTCACTTTCCTTGTTTCTGTGGGGTTTATGGTCCATAAAGTTTAATAGCAATCTTAACAGCTGAACAGTGAGCATACAATTGTGGGAGGGTTTTCTATATAAAAACAGGACCTGGATTTCATGGGTGTAATAGTTTGCAGCAGTATGTGCCACCAGTGGAGGATGGTTTATTAGGGCAGCTGGGGCACTGCCCTACCAACTGGAATCTAAAGTGAAAAAAATAAGTCCCACCCCCAAATTCCACACAAATTTAGCAGCCTTCCAGAGGCTTGAGAAAACATTTCTGTCAATCTCCCATTCTCTTGCCAATAAATTGTTTGCACTATACAGCCTATCCCAAGCTGTACTGGCTGGAGCTAATGGGAGCTGCATCAGGGGCAGGAAACATAGTGCCCTCCAGATGCTTTTACCATGGCCAGTTACCAGGGATGATGGGGCTGTAACCAAACAACATCTGGAAGGCAAAATGCTGGCTACCAATGCTCACATCATGGGTTTCATATTGGGCCTTTTTGACAGGTGATGTCAACTGCACAGCATGACCATCCATGGGGGAGTCAGAGAATTCCAATCTCCAATATAGTATCTGAGGAAGAGTGTAGCTGTTGACCTTCTCTGACTTTTATTTCCCTGTTGAAACACAATTCTTATCTCCTTCCTTTGTTAATGGAATCTGATATACCTCTCATGTGAATAGTGTTAAATGTCTCTGTCCCAACAACTCCAGAAAATATACCTTCCATTCGGTAGGCTTTCACACACTCTACCAAGAACAGGAGGAGGTGGAGGTCGAAACAAAACAGAATAAACTGAATATCCAGAAAAAAAGACAAATGTCACTGATTTTTCTGTTTCTAGTTCCCCCTCTTTAAATAAACATAAAGATTAAAATAGACAGTGTTCCTTTAACATTCTCCTCTAACAGTTCTTCAATGAATTTGACACACCAAGTAATATCAGAGTAAATCTACCTAAAAATATTTTACAATTAAGTGCGAGATATTTTCGCTTGAACCAGTAAATTGAAACTTCTTCTCAGAGGAGCGACATAAAAGTCATTTTTATGGTTTCATTGTAATTTTAATAGGCAATTTCACAGGTAAACAGAAGTGCTTGATCTCCATTCAATACTATACAGCAGCCTGTGCTGCATTTCTAATGCCGTCATACGTACACGTATACGAGATGAACAAGAATTATAAATAGGTCATTTTATAATATAAACGGCACCGTTTTATGAACATGTACCACCAAGCTGACAAAGAAATGCAAGATTTATAGAACATGTGGGTATCAGTCTAGTGCCTTTGAAAATACAGAAAATAAAGGGAGGATAAAACACATTTATGAGTCAGGCATTTAGTCAGCAATCTGGCCTGGCTCATCCAGGTTTCTGAATGCTATGGGTACCATTAAGTAGTGGTGGTAGCAATATCCAGCAGCCATGGGCAGAAGCTGAAGCCTAACACCCTGGCAGAGCCCATTGCTGGTGCCAGCCTTACGACGCCCATAAATGCAGTGGTGCCAACTTGGAGCTATTTCCTACAATGCCCTGCAGTGCCCCAGCCAAGACCATCACTCTTAATTTCCAATAATGACTTGGAGCAACACAACAGTGGGGCATTCTGGGAAATGTAAGGAATACAGTCCAAGACACCACTAAAACACCTTTAGGTTAGTTGGCCCACCAAGGCTCAGATATGTGGTGGCTAGTGATAGATGAATCTATTAATTTCAGTTTCTTTCAAGTTTAATTTTTTACTCAATCCAGAATTCAATTCTGCGTATTTCTGCAGCAGTTTGATATTAGTTTTTAAAGTATTCATGACAATTCCATGATCATTAGCATGAAAATTTCACCTACTATGCAATTTTTTGCATGCAGAGTTGAGCCATAGGCTAGCAATTTTCTCTAATATAATGCGTATTTTGCCTGTTAGTTTCACTAATGTATGCATTTTATTTTCTTCAGTTCATGTATCAATTTGATAAATCTGAATTAGGCAATTTATCATTAAAATGACAATAAAATTGAATTTCTCCATTTCTTTGCCAGTTGCTTCCTCAAAGCTGGATCAAGTCCTGACTGCATGGCTTATCAGAGGAGACTTGCTGGATCTTAGGGTCTGGGCAAAAGCTTCAGTGTTTTAGACTTTTTCTCAAGATCTATATAGGGAGAAGTGAAATCTCAGAATGATGGGGCCAGAAACACTGGAGCTTATTTCCTGCTTGTTTTAGAGGGCCCTACTGATGTTATGTGTGAGCTGACTGTGGTTCCTCACTGGCACAGGGACAATATTCTACACTACATATGCCTAAAGACACCATTTACTTTATTATTTGTAAAATGATGCTACTGAAAGCACAGGTTCACATTTGTACACATTTACTTAGCTCTTTTTCAAATTTATGATTTGGCTTTCTGAAATATGTATAGCATTTATACACATTTGATTATTGTTGTTTCCAAAAAGAACAATTCTAAAATGCTGTGCTTTTAAGCATATTCTATCATTTGCATGCACTTAATGGAATTGCTATTCATACCAAAATGAGGTGTATCCCCTACCCCAAGAGCATGCTATATGATGTGGCTTGTGTTTATATTGGTAAGTTAAGTACCAATTGGAAGATTTTTTATATATGCAAAAATCAAACTGTGTTTTCAAGTGGAATAGAAAATGCTGTTACCACTCCAGGAATGCACTTGGTGGAGAAAATACATTTCTGTAAAAGAAAAAGAGCAGACAGTTTTCACTATGTCAGAAACACTGACTGCTTTTGTCCTAATGTCTCGATGGACCAGTGCCTGATGGCTTAACCATGGCATATGGGTTGTGGCCTAGGAGACCTCAAGAAAGAAAGAAAGAAAATGGAAGCTTGTGTCAAATTCTCTGCTCTCTCTGTAGATTCGGCCTAGACCTCAGCAGTCATCCCAAGGGACAGAATGATGTACTGCAATATAACAAGCTGCCTGACATTTTGAAATGCCTTAACCCTTGGCTTCCCATCCACCTTTCAACCCTAGCAGCCTCTCTTCCCACATGCTGCTGTGAGTCTTGCAGTATGAGACTTCACTGTACAGAGTTAGGGGGAGAAGTTGCTATCCCTTTGTCCTTGAGGTAATTAATCAGCAGTGACTCACTGGTTCATTAATAATGCTTCCTGAAACACTAGTTATGGAAGGCCGCATTTCTTAGGTTTGATCTACTAAGCACTGACGGTAACAAATACAAGGCATGCATGAAAAGCAAGTGAGGGGGATTGCTGAGGGGAGAGATGTGGCAGGGAAAACAGCTTGTGAAATCTCAATGTGTGCATGGATCGGGTGTGAACAAATAGTGATGCTACAAAAACTAGCTTTTAAGGATAGTCACGTTTATTATGGGAGTGCCTGTATAAGTAAGGCTGAGAGTGTCAAAAATGGACTACCATTATCAAGGTTAAGCAGCCTTTTATTTGTATAATCAAGACAATGTGTTCCAAGTTCCTAAGTGTGGAATGAAATATCTACATAGCACAAGCTATAAACTGGCCACATTTTAGGGAAAAAATGCATTCAGAAATGGCTGAGATACAGAAGATTAAAGTTGCCTGTTTGGCATGCAACCCTTGTCCCCACTCCTGCCTGTGGCCAATTTTGTGGCCAATTTTGTGCCCTCAAGGCACCACCTCCCATTTTGCTTTTGCTGGTTTAAAGTATCTCAAAAACTCAAAGAATTGAACAGGGAAAGCAATTCTCTTTAATTTACAGATTCCAGAGCCCACATGAATAATTGCCTCCTATGTATGTTTACATACTGGAAAGCTTATATACTGTATTTATGGTATTGCACTGTGAAGTTTCACACTTGTTCTTCAGGTAATTATTTTTTTGCTAGCTTTTTTTTTTTGCTAGGCTTTTGTTTTTGGAGATGTTTCCTAGGAAAACCTGCCAGGTGAGAAATAATCAACTTTCTAACCATCATGCTTTGGGGAGATGGTTGCCACTGAGCTATACAAAGCAGAGAAGGGGTAACTTTTGTGAGGCTGGTTCCAAGTGACAGTTAAGACAGTAAAGATTGCTATAACAATGTTTTCTCCCACAGTGCAATGCTTTGTGAGGGGTACAACGTAGCACTGGGAGGGGACACACTGTCCCAATAAGTTCAGTGTCACTTGTCCCCCAAATATGTGGACATACAATTCTGTATTGGATACTTTGGGAAGTAACTGACTATAGTCAATGGGGCCTACTCCTGCCTGAGCTGGCAGTACAAAAGGGAACATATTATTTGCCCATTTTAAATGTTGATTTCCTATACAGTGGTACCTTGGGTTAAGTACTTAATTCGTTCTGGAGGTCCATTCTTAACCTGAAACTGTTCTTAACCTGAAGCACCACTTTAGCTAATGGGGCCTCCTGCTGCCGCTGTGCCGCTGGAGCACGATTTCTGTTCTTATCCTGAAGCAAAGTTCTTAACCTGAAACACTATTTCTGGGTTAGCGGAGTCTGTAACCTGAAGCGTATGTAACCCGAGGTACCACTGTAAACTCTTTGGTCCTTGTAAGCTATCTCCATGGTAAGCCATGTTCTTAGGGCTGCATACTCTATGGAAGCTTACCAGGGAACAATCTGTTTCTCACCTTTCAAAAATGGCTACAATTCTCCTGATTAGTAGCATGACTGGAGAGGGAATAGGGTGTGCAGGACTGAATCCACTCCCCTGTTCCACTTTTAAAATCACTGATTGAAAAATCACACAATTGAAATAGTGTCACGTGGGCAGCCCTGGCTTCTGGGCTGGAAAGGGGAACTGTGTGTGCACAGCATCCATTTTGTCACTGAAATGGCAATAAATAATAAGATTTGGGCCCCCAGCTGGATATAGTCATGCTTATTGATCCTGTTATATGTTTTGTTCTTTGACAAAATTATTAAGAAGCTTTCTTCAAAACACAGCCCCAAATGGTTAGCTTTCTAGGCGACTATAGTTAATAAGATGAAAAACTAAAATGGCTCTAAGTCCCTAGTGACTTTTTAATTCCCCCCTTTATTTTTATAGTTAAGTTCCAGTGATTAAAATTCTGATTTTTCATTTACTATTCCACAAATGAAGAAAAAAGAAGAGAGAGAAAAGATGAAAGGCTATTAGTATTAAGTTAGCATGAATGCTACAAATAAGTGCCTCTAATAGAGTCATTTCAATGATTTAATTTATTCTAGATGAAAAATGACATTTATCAAACATGTGATTTGATGGGAAACATATTTATGGAATAAATAAAATATTAACTAGCAAGAAAATCCATTCCGATTAGGCTACTCGATGTTCCAGCATGTGTTACAAGTAAGCAGAAATCCCCAAAGGAACCTATTCTGCTGGAATTTAAAAAGCGATTTTTTTAAAAAAGTAAATTACTTAACAGCACAATACCAATCCACCCACCCCATACACACACTTTATATATATATTTTCTCTTGTGCGGGGCAAAAAAAGGGGGGACTGGGGCAAAAGAAAGAGGGCACACAGTTCAAGTTTCATTCTCGTATTGACAACTGCAATGTATACCACCTTTGAAGCTTATTTTTCAACAACAGAAGACAGCAAAGGCAAATCTGGGAGGTGGGGTGGGATGTGACATTTCTGATTCAGGAGGGTGCTCACAAGATGACATACGCTTCTGCATACAAAAAGGTTCCCACCTCTACAAAACTAATATAATAGAGAAAAGGCTAGGCAGGATCCCTATACCCTGGCATGCATTTTTTTTTTTACATCCAGCAGTTCTATATTCAGTTTTATTTATTTTACTATGGAGGAGCCCTTATGTGCCCCCTGCCCTGCCCACTGCAGCTTAAAGGAGTACTGCTGTGGCATATATTTTCAGTTGCCTCCGTGTATTTAGTCTACACTTGGAAAGAGAACTACATAAAACGTGAGGTTGGGAGTCGGGATGGGGCCTTCTTAGTTACTGTACCCTGGCTATGGAACAGCCTTCTCCCTGATGTATGATTAGTGTCAATGCTCATTATTTTTCAGTGCCAGCATTAGCCTGTGTTGCGTGGAGCAAGGGTATGCTTTGTAGTTTGAATGGTGTAATAGTCTTCTTGTTTAAACATTTTATTAAGTGTTGTATTTTACTGGTGTGGACTGCCCCAAGATCTTGATGGTGAAGGGAGGGGTTTAAGTTACTAAAGAGGATGTAGAACAAGATTGACCAATGGTTTGATCCAACAGGCCTCTTATTATGTTCTTGTTATTGAAGCTGAGATGTGCCATGATCATAGAATCATAGACTTGTAAGTTGGAAAGAGACCCAGAGGTTCATCAAATCCAACCCCCTGCAGTGCAGAAATCCTGCCCACAGCCATCTCTGGGTGGGCTCGAACCACCAACCTTCTGGTTAACAGCCAGACACACTGACTCACTGCTCCACCTGTCCATGGACTTTATTGAGGTCTAGAGAATCTCTTATTCACTCCAGTTGTTAACCTTGATTACTGAATTCAACTCTTCTGCCAGTCTTCCCCTTGCGAAGGGAGTGCTGTAATACATGCACATTACCCATCCTTCCCCATCAATGGAGTTGGAGAAAAGCAGCAAAGCTATTCCATTGCTCCCCTTTTGTGGCATGGCTAACTTCACCCCTGCCAGTATATGTGTCAAATTAATATTGTGTTCTAATCTTTTAAAGCAAAACCAAATGAGAAGTGTGCTTATTTGGAATAATGCCCTAATAATTTACCATTACAGTAGCTTCATTTTTGTATGTGTGTCCAAAAATCTTTTATTTTATTCAAGTAAAATAACACTGATATAAATGAACTTTAACATGAAAGCAATTTCAGATGGATACTCTCTGCCATGTAAGCATGAAAGAGTTTCTGATTGCAGTTTTATTTTAAAATAGGAAAGGGGGGGAGGGACACCAGCAGAAATGGGCCTTGTATATTGCAAATCTCCATTTTGGCAACCCAAATAGGGAATATAAGCTTAAAGGCCTGAATTTAACAAACCTAATTATCAAGGCTTAATTAGTACCAAGGGTAAAGCTTCATGGAACACCTGCAGACTTAATTTATGTCCTGACAGAGAGGAACAAGTGTTAATGGGCTGTATTTATGTTAATACCTGAACCTTAGAAAGCCAGTGGGATAAAACAGACCATGCACTAGTTTTCTGATGTCTACAGGACAAACATAAAACGATTTTATTCTTAATATTGGTTTGTTATTCTAAAATAACTCCTTAGGGACAGAACAGATAAAAGCTTTAAAACCGGAGATGCAGAATCCCAAAGATAAAAAGAAGGAATGGGGAGGGAAGAAAGCTCATTTGGAAATACGTATCAGCGCAGAAAGAGCCATTGACGGCCATTTTCTAAGCAATTAATGCATCCTCTAATCCTCTAGGCTAACAGTGTCATAGGTGGTATGGAAACAAGTGCTCTAGTAAAGATGACCTATCAACAGATTTGGGATCCAGCATTCACTTTGTACAACTCTGAATCCCCACAGTGGTCAAGTGTTACTATTTATTTGCTTATATTTTTAACCCAATCTGGGGTGTGTGTGTGTGTGTGTGTGTGTGTGTGTTTATTTATTTATTATTAATTTATTTCTTCCTCCATTTCTCATTCTTCTGACTGTTTGGATAAGGCAGGTAAAAAAAAAAAAACATCAAGGAGGAATGGCAGTATTGAGTCAGTGGCTCATGTGTTTCTGGCTTGCACTCTGTATAAAGATTTGAGGAGTAAGATTATTACCCCTCTACTACTGTCCATGCCAGGTTGCTCAACCATTGCTACTGTGTCCTTTCTTCTAGCAGATCAAGATGATCAGGTGACAGCAAAAACTGCAAGGTTTTTAGCAGGAACAATTAGAATAAAATCTATTATTTGATTATTGACGTAAACCTCCCAAATGTATTTTATATAGTTAAGTTTTTACCTTTATCGTCAGTACATTTTATTTTATTTTATTGCTGTAGCTAGTGGCTGAGGCAAATAAATATTCTTCTTCTGACTTCTTCCTTCAATCAGTTGTCTTTTATCGAACTCTAATTTTGCCACTAGTTCTGCTTTGTTCTAAGAAATGGAGACCCAGCACCATTTACTGATTATGCATAATTAGACAATGACTGCCATACAATCTGGATGGCAATTGATAACAAACAGGCATAATCCTTAAAATTATACTTCAGCCAGACACCTCCCCTACCTTTAAGTAGAAGTTAAGAGAGGCTGACATGAGACGCATATATTTTCTCACACATGCAGATGCATGCTTCCGTGTCTTCTTGTAAACTAACACTAGACCTGAGTTACGGGAAGAAGTTGGTTAGGCCACAGCTGCTGATGGGTATAGGATTCTGCTGTTGACGGGACTTTCGTTTTGGTCACAAACCCACATTTCAGAACAGTGTGTGCCTATGAGGTAACAAAATGGAAACGAGACCCATTAATCAGATTAGTTCTGAGAATTACATTACAGATCTTGGAGATAGTTAGTCATCAATTTTGCATCAACATGCATGGTGTGAAATACTAGTTTCAAAAAAAGTACATTTCTTTGCAGCACAAATTTTACCATGCATGCTTTCAATAGCTCCTCAAAACAGACACACACACACACACACACACACACACACACACCTCTTTTACAATTTCATTTCCTCTATGTTAAGATAATTTCTGTTAATTATGATGGCTTCTCCTCTGTTGTCCTCCACAGGATCACACCAAGGTTTAAGAAACAGAGAAAAAGCCTTCATGGCCATGTTCTCTAAGACTGGAGAAGACTCAAAAGAGCCCAATCTACAGCAGAGAGAATGTGAAAAAATGAGCATCAGCAGTGAAACTGGATCACAGAGATAACCATAAGTTGTGAATTATGAATAAATGTCTTTCAGAAAATAAATACCACTACTACACCTAGAATCTATTCAGTCTCTCATATATATTTCTGGATGGTTTCTTGCTAAAGACTGGTTTACATATTGTGCTAAGCCATGAATGTGCATGCTCTCAGGGAGAACCTAATGGCTGCTTCACTTCTCCTTGGTCACTGCCATGGTTTGGCTCAGCATTTTGTCCAAAACCTGACTCACAGTTTAACTTTGCACAAGCCACAAAGCATAAGACAAACTTTTGGTTACATATGTGTTCCAAATCTTCCATGGTTTAGATAATCCTCTGAACTTGGCTGAAGACTCACTGAGATAAATGGTATGTGAAAGACAAGGGCCCTGCAATCCTCACCAATAGGGATTTTGAGATTAAGGAAACATAATTCTTAGCTGCAGGATCTTGTATGGAAAAGGTCAACAAGGCAACATATAACAAAAGATTGACAACAAAATTACATCAATGATCAAAACAAATACACAGAGCTAAATATTACAAGGTAATGGTAATTAAAAACACAATTCTGCACATTTTCAGTTCAGGACAAATAAGGAGTAAACAGAAACATCTTTACTTGATATCTAGGTCCCTTAAAAGTGTGTGTGCGGGAGAGATAAGAAGAAGGCCCTTCTATGAACCCCCGTACCACAAATCCTCATATGAGCAGAGCCCCCCGCCACTACCCCTCCATTTTAAAGATCAAATTGGTGTTTGAGGAGGTGCTGCTGCAGATACTTGGGTCATGAGCTGTTTAAGGCTTTATAAACTATTACCTTGAAACAGGTATCTTATTGGAGAATGTCACATTTGTTTCATCTTGCTACCCGAGTTAATAACCTAGCAGCTGAATTCTGTACTAGCTGCAGCTTTTGGACTTTTTTCAAGGCACGTTATAGCATATTGCAATAATCTAAACATGAGGTTAGTGATACCAGACTATCCTGTTCTAGAAATGGCTGCAGTTGGAAACAGGTTCTCCTTGCCATTGAAGACACCTGGGCCTCTAATTGCAAGAGTGAGGAATACCCTACGCTATGTAGCTGCTCCTTAAGGGAAGTGCTATGACACTCCATAACAGGGTGTTTTTCCAGCTCCTGAGTTGGCACTGAAGTCTTAGAATTTTCAATCATGTCTATTTTATTTAAAAAAGAACACCTAACTTCAAATTGTGTTTTGCTGTAGGATCCAACTAATAACAGATTACAATTTGCATTACCAGGTTTGTATGTTGGGAATACGAGCCTACAGGAACTAATGCCATTTGAGGACATTTGTGAAACAACTCATGTATCACACACCAAGCATATATCTGAAACCACAGTTTTCATGCCTACACAGAAGTTTTACAGTATGTGTAGGTTAAGTTACAATCCAGGCATATGGCAAACTTACCACATTATCTCAATATCACATGCAAACTCAGCACAGATCCCCAGTTTTTGCTTGTGAATTGGGTTTGGGTATATGACAAAGGAATGCTAATGGCTGGGGGGTGAGGGACCAATGGTAGAAACTAGTGTAAACACCTAGCTGACTAATTATCTTGAATGAGTCAACACCTTTGCTCCAAAATAGCTACTGCTGTTTTATAACCGGATTTTATAATGCTTGAGAAACTAGTGGGCAGTTTGTTAACCATAACAGTTGAATCATAAAATTCACTGGAGGATTTCCGAAACTGATTTTATTTTGTCTATTAGATAGGTGTGACTGGCCTTTATATCTAAATATACCCTTTCAACTATATATTATTATACTGTACTGTACCCACAAAAGAGAGATTCAGGCTACAATTTGGTGGATGCTTCCTTTAGAATAAGCCCTGCTGAACACCGGAGAACTTGCTTCCAAGTAAAAATGGAAATTGGTTCTTGACATGAATTTCTGTTTACTGGTTGAAGTAGAGGCCATTTTATGAATAGGATCATTGTTGACGCCTCTCTTTAGACATGACAGGCAGGGTCTTCAAAACTTTGCCTCTTCCTCCTGCCCTACACTACAATTCCTCAATCCCCAAACCCCCCACCTCTGAACTGAAAAAAAACTAAGGCAACAACAGCCTCAGAAGGAGGTAGGAAAAATACAGAAACAAGACAAGACAGGTACTAGCATCACACAACATGACTGAACCCCAAACCCCTCCATAGTGGTCCCAGAGGAAAGGGGGTGGGCAGAATGTCCTCCAACTCAACTAGTAAACATAAATTCATAGTAATAATCCATTTCCATGTTTCCTGATTGAGTTGGAGAACATTATATAAATAGGATAGAACAGATTCACCAATACTACTGGGAGGGCTTCCTCTTCCACTAAAGTAGATCAGCCTCTGCGGAACTCTTCTCCTAAAAGAAGCACCAGAAGAAGACTAAACATTAATATTATATGTTTCAACATCATTACCTAGCTTTAAGCAGCAGCCAAAAATGTTTTACCAAAAATGTTTCATTTGGGGGCCTTAATTTGGTGGGTTTTAGGTATATTTATGGCCTCTTCCTTACCTAATTTTAAGTGAGGCAGTTTGTTGTGTTAGACTTGTCTTTTATATATGTCATGTACCTTTAAGCTTTTATTGTGCTTTTGTTTCTTTATTTGGTTCTAATGTTTGTACTATGCTGTAAGTTGTTTAGGGTTACTTTTTGTTAAAAAGAAGGAAGCAATGAAAATGTAATAATAAACAAATGTTCTTATTATGTTAGATACATGAGACAGGGCTGCAATTACTGTGTGATATACCTGATGCATGCTCAAAAACACATGTTATTCTTTCGCATGCCCACAAACCAAGCTCTAAAGCTGAACATGAATTCTGGGGCAAGTGAACCTCAGTTTGAATTAAGTGAACATGGCTCCCAGAAATGCATTTGTGAGCAATAGATTTAAGCTGTTCAAAAACCTCCAGATCCATCAGATCTTTGGCATTATTCTTCTACTTGAAATTGATGTGTCTCTGTGTCAACACCCTCAGAAGAATCATTAGCCATCTTTCATGCTCTGGAGGTCCTTCTTGGCCAATTTAACAAAGAGCGATGTTACACAAAAGAGACAAGTTACTTGCTAATGACAGGCAACAGTTCAATATTTTATGCCACCTTAAAAAAGTTTTCAGTAACTGAAGGTGTTCTCAGATTAATTCTTTGCATCAATTATTGACAGGAAATTTAATTTAAAGGCAAGTAGTCCATAACCTAAGGGTACTGTTTTAAATAATTTATAATTGCTGCATAGGTGTAATCATATTGCTATTGATTAAGATCCAGTCACTTCTATCAATCCAACATGCCTTATGCTAATTAGTTTTAGTGATATCACCTTTTTAACACCGTATTCCTTCATAACAGGAACTCATTATAAAATTAATTCAATAAAGGACCACCTTTACAAGTTCATTTGATTAGCCCTTTGTGTGGTTGGTGGGCAAAAAATAATATTAATAAATACATTAGGCTAGAAACAGCAGAGGGGATATAAATTAAATCAAATAATATGCTACTTATTATAGAGAGATGTCCAAAATGTCATAAAGACCACTATTACGTATATATAGAAAAACCATGCTAAACCTATCTATTCACCTGTGAAGCAGAGAGGGGGAGCAGTAGTACCTGGGGCCAATTTTCACATTACTGTTCCAAAACTGGGTCTTAAGGTGCACACTTGGGGTACTGTTGTGAAGATCCATATAAAGGTAGACCAACCACATATTTGGAGAGAGAACCTTTTTTAATTGCTGTGACCAAACCTGGGATCTTATGGTGGTCAAGAAATCAAATTAATAATGAAATATAGGTCTTATAGCAGGGACATCTATGATGGATACATGTGTGGGGAATCTATTGTCCTCCAGATGTTGCTGAACTGCAATTTCCATCATCCCTGGCCATTGGTCATGATTGCTGGTGCTGATAAGTTGTTAGTTCAGCAACATCTGGATAGCCAAAGGTTCCCCACACCTGCATCCAATAAAGTCATCCTGCTAGTGCAGGGACTTCCACTTGTCCTCCCTCTCCTCTCCCCATATGTCCCCCATACCTGTGCCAGAGGGTTGCAGGAACCCTATAAAATATTTGAGATGGGGAGGGCAAAGGGGCAGAAAGGTTAGAGAGGGAGAAGTTCCATTGCACAGGTGGAAGTCATTGTGCTAACCTCTTTGCAAACTACACATTAAAGCAGGCTTCCTCAAACTCAGCCCTCCAGATGTTTTTGGCCTACAACTCCCATGATCCCTAGCTAGCAGGACCAGTGGTGAGGGATGATGGGAACTGTAATCTCAAAACATCTGGAGGGCCGAGTTTGAGGAAGCCTGCATTAAAGTGACTTTAGGTCACTTGCTACTGTTTATTGAAAGAGGTGGGTTGGAAAAAGTAGGAGGAATCCTTGGAACAGGCTTCCTCAAACTTGGCCCTCCAGATGTTTTGAGACTACACTTCCCATCATCCCTGACCACTGGTCCTGCTAGCTAGGGATCATGGGAGTTGTAGGCCAAAAACATCTGGAGGGCTGAGTTTGAGGAAGCCTGCCTTGGAATACTGAGTGGTATTCAACTAAGTTTCACTCAGAGTAAACCCACTGAAATTAATGACCCTTCTGTTCATTACTTTCAATAGGTTTACTCTGTGTAAGACTTAGAATATCACCCAAACACATCTCTGTGACTTAGTTTGCCAGCTATGTGTAGATGTCATGGACTGGTTGGATGCAGAGGAATTGTAGGAGGAACCAGCTGGGGAACCCCCCAAGGGGAAAAGGCTGAGAGCCCAGGGATTGGTGGTGGGATAGCACTGAGTGGTCAGAGAAGAAGAGGGAGAAGACTGGGAGGAGGAGGTATCAGAAGCTGAAGTGGTAACAGGGCTTAGTGAGCTGGGGGAGTCTGTGGCAGAGAGAGGTCCAGAATAGGAGGCAGAAGCTGAAGCAGGGGAGGAGGGATGCCAAGAGAAAGAGATGAGTCCAGCTGCTGAAAGGTGTCTCCTCCTCCTGCTGCAACAAGCCCCCCTTGTTCCTTCAGGTACAAGACCTCTTCACAATCATGGGAGACAACGCTGCCTCTAATAGGTATAAGAGGGTCCTCATGTGGAGAGTATACTGTGGATTTTGGAATTTTGGATTGCCAAGCCACAAACTATAGTCAGCTTTCTTGGATCCCCAATGCTTCAAAACATTTCAGAAGTGAAAATAAATCAAAACACAACAGAGTGTTTCAGTTTGATGAGAAACTTATAGTGAATTGTTTCATTCTGATCTGAGATATTTTGAGAAAAAACGCAAAATGGCAGCTTTGAAAGAAGAGCAGCTTGCCAAGCAACTGTGCCTACCACCGCTTGAATCGGCACAAACCTGACAATTTCCCGACAAAAGGTGTAAAACGGAACCTGCAGGGGGTAAATGGTAACCCTTCTTAACACTAATGGCGAGACCTGTCAATCATGTCAGGAAAGTGAGGGATAATTTGAACTGTTGCAGTTCATACTTTTTTTCTTCTATACCACAGTTATGACTAAGTACAGCGCCTTGTCTCCAGCAATGTCAATCTTGCACCGTCTATGAACACTCAATTAACTTAACTGAGGAAAAGCCTGATGGAATAATTAGGCAGGTGTGTTGTGACTTTTTGTGTCAACACTAATAAAAACAATGATCAACTGTATTGATAATCTACCTTTAAAATGCAGTGACATTATCATTCAAACATTTTGGAGGGGTGGGAAGAGCACAAAAGTATGCATGCTACTTCTTACCTGTCATGTCTAGGGTTAAGCATTTTGTGCTGGCATCAGCATGTTTAAGGAGTTCACCTTTTAAAAGGAGCAAGGCTTCTTTCTCTTCCCCCCCCCCACTTTTTTTTGGTTGTAAATGGCACTGACACTACAACAAGAAAGTTCATTTTGCAAAGATGATTCATTAAGAAATAAAATATTCATGGCTGACAGCTTGAAGGATCGCCATACAGTTTTATTCTAATGCACCTGTCCTCTTTGTCAAGTCCAATATGGGATGTCATACCGCTAAAGTTTTATTTAGAAATTGTTTGTCAGAGTGAGCTTTCTAATGTGAATGAAAAATTCATCCCCTCATTAAGAAGATTTTACATGAAATGTCTAGGATTTTCAATGAACACCAGGACAAGAACCAATTACTGTTAAACACTTAAAGAGGCAGTGCCTTCGCTCACTCAGCAAAACCCTTGCTAGAGAAAAATACAAAATCTCTAATATGAAAAAGCAAAAGGAAGTTTCGTTTTGGAGTGGTAGTGGTGGTGATGGTGAGAATATGACCAATTTTAAACTCAGATGTTCAGAAAGTCTTAGCTGACTCAATTTAGGATGAAATCTGACATGTTAAATGTATCGCTTAATTACAAAATTAAATTAATAAAACAACCTTAACACTATAAAATGGGACTGAGGAAGGAATATAATATGTTGGCAACAATCCAGAGATTGTGCATCAGATCCATGCACCAGACCTGACTTGGAAGTTATGAGTCTGCCAGATATTTTTAATGATATAGCCAGGAGGAATTACATCAAATATAATAAACTATATTATATTTGAAGCTTTGACTAAGTTAGAAGTAAATTCTTAAGGAAAGAAAATGAAAACATTTGAAATATCTTCAATGGCAGCATTCTGGCATAAAGGCCTTTACAAATTTGAGAAAATCTTACAAAAAGAAGGCATAGATGTTGTGTTAGGGGAAAATGCTTCCTTCCCTCATCAACTTCATGACATGAGGAACAATTTCAGAAAAACTGAAGAGGCAAGAAACTGAGCAGTCAGGTGGAATCCACATAGTCAGATGAAATATCAACAGCTCATAGACACAAATCACATTTCCCAGATGGAAAAACTAACTGCAAATTAACACAGGGAAAAAAAAAGGAAAGTTCAGGGTGGAAACACCTGCAGAATCTTAGGTAAACTTCAAATGGATCTAGAGAAGCTTTCTTGTGCTTACACAGAAGTTGTGAATCTATTTGGCAACACTTGACCATTCTTCCTAAAATCAAGGTGCACTGGAAAGAGATGCAGAAGCTTTAGTGTAAGCTTGCCCAAATGATCTGCAAATTTCTCTGTCCTCTGAATGAAAATAATGTATTCATTTCCTATATACTGCAGAGAGATGTTCTGGATGACTGTTCATAGAATGGGACCTTTTGAGAGAAATATATTTTTATAATCTCATCTATGAATTTGTTGACAAGAAAAGTAGAAAAAATGGTGATGAAGTAACATTTAAAATATTCTGAAGGTATTTTGTCATTATATGTATAGGCAACTCCTCACTCGCACTGCTGTCACACACATCACACGGGACACACATAACTTCCGATTATGTACAAGTGGGTCGGTGTCTGTACATATTCTCTTTAACCATACCATATGGTTGCCATATGTCCAGAATTTCCCAGACATTGCCATGATTTGGCTGTCGGAAAGAGTGTTCAGGCGGAAATTGCTGAAACGTTTGGGGAAATCCGGACATATTGCAATCCATGTCAGAAGTGTAGAATTTGGTGAATTTCCTTTAATAAAGCTCAAAAATGTTAACTTTTGTGTCCAGATTTTCACTTTTTGAAATATGGCAACCCCATCATATCATCTTAACATTCTGATGTCAACTACAATTGTTTTTTGAAAGTATTATATTTCCAGATTTTTTTTGGGGGGGGGATGATACTGAAATGTTTGTGGGGAAGCGGCCATGAGGCGCTCCAAATGAACTTTCTCCTGCAGACCTTTCAGTGCCTTGAAAAGTCCCTGTCCAGGTTAGAGCACGTGAAGATGGCCCCAGGTTCAGTCCTCAGCACCTCCAGCTGAAAGGATCTGAGGCATATAGGAAATACATCTGATGTTCTGGAGATGCTCTTTGCATCTGAAACTTGCTGCTTTTAGTGTTAGGCATTGCCAGGGCAGGGAGTGTGTATGTGTGTGACAGCGTACTGCAAGGCTACTATATCCAAGGAGGTAACTTTGTGCATTTCACACTAGATGGTGAGGTGTGAAACTTAAAGCTGAACTAAAAGTACTTACACTAATATTTGTAAGTTATGCCCCATCACCCTACCTTTTTTTTTCTGCCCTCACCGCCCATTTGTGTGACTCTGATGGAATAGCAAATGGTGCTTCATGCTGTTGATGGATGTCATTATTTCCTGCTATCTCCGTGAAACAAAGTGCATACCATCAATGAACTGGCCTGCATAATGGTCTTCTTTCTTTACCAAGAAATAGCAAAGAGGCTTGCTGGTAGTTGATTTGTTCCATGGTGCATCTGTATTATTTTTAATTCAGCACTTTGAAACAGCAGACACCGTGCTGCCCTATACTGAGTCAGACCATTGTTCCATCTTTCCCATTACTGTTGATTCTGATCAGCAGTGGCATTCCAGGGTTGACTAGCTGTGCCCATAGTCCCATTAGTGGGATTTAAGAGAAGCATCTGCATAAGGCAGCTTCCTCTGCTTCTTATGTAACATGTTATAAATTCAAAATCTTATTTTATGACTGTTTTATTTAAGAATGTCCTCAAGGAATTTTTAGAAAGTTAGCTTCTTTGGTACCCCAAACCACAAAGACTCCACTGGGCTTGCCAAGCTGTTAAAATTAATCTCTCTCTTTAAGCACAGCCTAATATATCAGATGTTTTAAGGCATTTTCTTTTAGTTAATTTTCTAAGATAAAATCAAGATATAAATAACCTAGGGGTCTTTCTCAGTGTGCTGCTTCTGGGATGGCAATAAAATAAAATAAAAATATTAGCCAGAAATTCTGTCTCTTGGGGATCTCCATTGGGAATAGTACTTTGAAAATTATTCAAAGCAAACTAAGCAAAAAGAATTATAAAAAATAATAAAAGAATTAGTAATTATTCAGGAAGTTAAACTATATTTATACACTAATGAACTGCCACCCGTGGGCTTCTTCTTCTTTCGTTCTTTTTAATACAAACATACAAAAACATATAATCCATATAAACCCATGTGTTCCATTTAAGTGTTCACAAAAAAAAGAATTATATGAAATAAATGGGAATCTGTCACAAAATGTGGAGTGCTGCATTCCATTTCCTCCTTTCTGTTCTTTACGCACCCCCCCCCCATCCCTCAAATACAAATAAACACCAAACCAAGCAGTAAATCACTATCCCATGCCCTCTATTATTAGCCCTAATTGGGCTGTTTCCCTCACCATCACCATTATGGAGTCCCGCCCCCACCTTTTAGCATTTTGTTATACTTCTGCAAGCCTTAGGGTCCACAAAGCCTGACTACATAAGCAACAGCACTCTTACCAGAAGATTGCAAATTTAGTGAATAGTGTGTTTGTGTGTGTGCATGTGTGCGCATGTGCACACACAAAGTGTAACAGACAGAGAGGAGGGTTTAGAAATCTAAAATAAAATGTTGCTCACAGACTACAGATTTTATTCCCTGATGTTAAAATAAGTATGGGGTTTGTTTGTGTTGTTGTTTTTTAAAAAAGATAAGTATTTGCAAGTAAAATAAACAAATGGTTCTTTCATTGTCCACCATAAATAAGTCAATAAAGGCTATTTAGCAGAATATTTCTGAGTGCCAACAGAAAGTTGTCCTAATGAGGTTAAAGTGTCCCATCAAAGTTGTGGGAATCAAGAACAACAAAATGAGATTGCTTAATTTCTTGGGAGGCATGAAGGGCCAACCAGAAACATGCTCGTAACATGTAGTTATGTGCACCCCTTTCCTTGAGGTGTGAGAACTTCCAGGAGCTTAACTGACAACGAAAGCATCTTCTCGCCCTCTTTCTTTTTTAGCACCATTTTCCTACTGTATGCGGAAACGGCATAATGGATAGGTGTCTTCTTCATAAACTGCACCCTTTCCAACCTATGGCATGAAGAGGTGTTGTTCAAGAAATATAAGGTCCATGTTATTTGAACTACAGCCATTATGTGCATAGTACTGTCCTTATAATAAAGCCATGATGGGTAGAAACTGTCTCTCATGCCTTGTTACGCTGCCGTAGGCTCGGTATTTATTGTCCCTGCTATGCAAAAATCTCCAAATGAATCCAAACTTCAATGTCTAAAATTGAAGAGAGGACAAGGATCCTGAGATCACATTAAGGGTAGCCAAATTCTGTGTGATTGCCATAAAACTTAGGGAACAAGCTGTGCTATCTTAATGATTAAGGTTTTAAATGATAATTTTAGGTTATATGTTAGTGACTAAGTTTTAATTTATATATATATTTAACTGTTGCTATATCTGTATTGTCCCTGTTATACCTAATTTCAAATTAAAATGTATCACTATCATGTTTTATGACTTCCTTGATATTGTATGTGGGCTGGAACTGGTCTGTGACCGAAATAATAAATTCAATTAAAGCCATGATGTTGCACAGAATTTTCAGAACTTGGGAGGGTGGGATTCAACCATACTCCACCCTTACACCTTCAAGATAGTAGGTGTAAAGGTAACTACTCCACATGATGTAATCCTGAATATATGTCCTTTGTGTTACATATGTGTAATTTTCTTCTTCTTTTGTAAAAGTGAACTATAAGAAAAGTTAGACTTTCATTTTGCATCAAATGATTTAATTACCGTATTTTTCGCTCTATAAAAAGCACTTTCCCCCTCCTAAAAAGTAAGGGGAAATGTGTGTACGTCTTATGGAGCAAATGCAGGCGTGAGGCTCTGCTCAACGCTCCCTTTAAAGAGCTGTGTGGAGCGTGTGTGTGGCTCTTCGGGGCTTTTCCCCCGAGGAGGGAGAAGGGCTATCCCCAAGAGCTGTGCACACATGCCACACACTCTTTAAAAGGAGCGCGGCTCTTGGGAGAGCCTTAGCTGCGCCCAACCTCTCCTGGGCAGGGGATGAAGGCTCCACTTGCCCGGAAGAGGCTGCGCATGGCTAAGCCAGAAGCCAGGACAGCCAGCGGGATCGATCCCGCTGGCTGTCTTGGCTCATGGCTTAGTCACGTGCAGCCTCTCCTGACTGGGGAGTCTTCATCCCCGTGCCCTGCGGAGGCTTCATGTGGCTATCCCTGGCTTTTGCGGGAGGTGGGGGAAGGGACAGAGCGTGCGGCTCTGTCCCTTCCCCTACCTCCCAGAAAAGCCCCCAAGAGCCGGGGGAAAGCCTGCAAGCGCCACACACATGCTCCACGCGGCTTGTGAAAGGGAGCGCTGAGCAGAGCCTGGGATGCATACAGGCTCTGCTCAGCACTCCCTTTAAAGAATACTTTTTTTCCTTGAATTCCCCCTCTAAAAACTAGGTGCACCTTATCATCCAGTGCATCTAATAGAGCGGAAAATATGGTAATGGTATTTTGGCTTTGCTTCTTTCTTTACTGTTTCACACATCTTGAAGTTATGGTACAACTATCTTCTGGAGCAAAACTCTTTTTGTCATATACTGTTAGCATTTTCTCACTCCAGAACAGCCTCCCACAACCTGGTACCCTCGAGGTGTTTTGGACTGCAACTTCCATCCACCCCAGCCTGTACTGTAGTCCAAAAAACCTGAGAGCACCAGGTTGGGGAAGGCTGTTCCAGAGTACTCAGCTCTGTTCAGCTAGCTGGTTGCATACAAGTTTACTGCCTCTGTCCTTGATTTGAATATGCCGGCATTTAACGTAGGAATAAAACATGAAAAAGGCAGCCTGTGGCAAACAACAATGCCTCTTATCACCGAAATACGCTCATGAGAAATGTATGGATAGATCCATGACCCTGAACATTTAAATACCTTTCTCCCCTTTCAATTTCCCGTGGTACGTTAATTTTTATTGATAGCTTACAGCTATGACAAGTGATCTTACTTTATACTAACCTGCAGGATGGACGAGTGCCACTCATGTGGAGAAAAAGGCCATCGAAACTGCCTTGTCTTGTTCAAATGATTCCTCACGTAATTCTATTTATTTATTTATTGTTACTACAAGCCAACATTTTATTTTCCAATATTTTATTTGCCCAGAAGGAGCTTTTATTTGTCACTTCTTTCATCCTCCAGTCTTAAAAGCTGAACTAAGAATTACAAAAAAGTTTCACTTACCCTAATCACAAATGGGGAGAGGGCTTTGTGTGGAAGCCCTATTGCAAACATCTTCACCTATACTGGCTCTGTTTCAATATTTTGCACATAAAGCACTATGATCTGAGGGGGATTTCTAAACATGTTTGGTTGAATGTGCTTCTCTAGTCTGAATCAGACATTTGAAGGCTTATACTAGAAAGAGGTGCTCATAAACATAGAATTGTAGAGTTGGAAGGGACCCCGAAGGTCATCTAGTCCAACCCGCTGCAATGCAGGACTCTCAACTAAAGCATCCATCCAACCTCCGCTTAAAGACCTCCAAGGAAGGGAGAGTCTACAACCTTCCAAGAGAGTCTGTTCCACTGTCAAACAGTTCTTACTGTCAGAAAGTTCTTCCTGATGTTTAGTTGGAATCTCCTTTCTTGTAATTTGAAGCCATTGGTTCGAGTCCTACCTCATGGAAGACCCACCCCCAACATCCCAATGCACGCTGGTTCCTCTTCGGACCTTTGAGCATTCAGCACAAAGATCTAAAGGGGGCTTCTAAGTGAGTTTGGTGAAATGTGTTTAGGAGCTACCCTGTGATCAAGATCCCTGTGTTTTCATAAATGAGCAAAGGTCTGAAATGTAGCCAGCCCATGTAGGGATGTTGGAGGTGGGGTTTTCATGTGCACCCACTCCCCAGTTTAATGGTCTCAAATGCCTGAATAGGAGTAGAATCTTGAGAAGACTACTCCGTGTCTTTGTGATCTTGGCTTGTTAAAAAAAACCCTGATGGGCGTTGCTGTTCAAATGGTGTGTGCGTGTGCACTGCATCGTGTAATAAGTCATGAGACAAGGGGCTTACACCCCCCCCCAATATTTTGTTCAAATTGGCACCCCTGACACTTTATCAAGTCATTCCGGTGCCTACAAATATTCTCCAGAGCTTGGTGGGGGAACGAAGGCAAGTTGTGTTTTATGTTCAAGTGGTAATCTTTCTTTAGGACTGCATTTTTCACATTCCTGAATGCCAGGTGCCCAGCACTACTGTGAGATTGCTGGTAAAAAGTATATCAAATTTGGAAAGAACAACCCCAAAGTGCTGATCTAGAGGATCTGGTCCCTGCAATCCAAACAACACCTTTCTAATCACAAAAAGAGCTCTGGTGATGCAGATGCCAAGAAAAATCTTAGGGTCAGTGTATCGAGAATTTATTTCACTGCCAGTAATCTGCTAAAAATGTCCAATTAAGGTAATGGGAAAGTTCTATATTTGTTAGGCTTCAGCATCCTATTGCTACACATCCTAGAAACCATATTTGTATGAACTAGGATCTTTCAAATCCAGTTTGCTAATAATGCTGCTGTTTGCATGCATATGTCTACTAGATATGCTTTTCAGAGGCATACCCTGCAAATATAGAGCTCTGTGATTACACCCCTCTCCTTTCACCATCTGTCAAATGATGCCATGACAGAAATCCATTATACGATGTGAAGAAAACACAAAGTTCCACAATTCATCTTTTCCTAGTAAGGCAAATGTGAATTCAGGGCCAGTATGCTGGGACACCATATCAGGAGAGGTAAAACATACTTCTTCTTTTCCTATTTGCAACTTATAACCTTCCTGCACAGTGTCACCTACTGGCCTGTGAACACCATAGCGGGGAAGAATTGGCGTGGGGGAAAAGAGGTGCTTAATTCTGCATCCACCCATTGAGTCTGAAATGTGTGAGGGAGAAACTGTGTGAGTATGAGATTTGTGCGTACACTCAGGTCTGGCCCAATACATTTTTCTGCCTCAGGTAAAAGACAATATGGTGCCTCTATCCAATCCATGTACAGTGGTACCTCAGGTCACATACGCATCAGGTTACATACGCTTCAGGTTACAGACTCCGTTAACCCAGAAATAGTGCTTCAGGTTAAGAACTTTTTTTCAGGATGAGAAGAGAAATCGTGCTCTGGCGGGGCGGCAGCAGCAGGAGGCCCCATTAGCTAAAGTGGTGCTTCAGGTTAAGAACAGTTTCAGGTTAAGTACAGACTTCCGGAACGAATTAAGTACTTAACCTGAGGTACCACTGTATATGACTGGCAGATCAATCTTCTTCAACACTGGCAAAAAGACAACATCTTCCACCATGTCCGAGGACAAGGGTGGTCTTGGGTCTTTCAAATTTCAGTGGCACCCTGTGTGAGACTAAAATGTGGCACACACAACCCCACACACCTCTCACCTTCCATTCTCCTCAATTCACTATGTCATTGTTGCAGTACTTCCTAGGCTTAGCATGCAGCCTAGGAGGCAAAACCCGAAATTGACCTCTGCTGACAAAAACAAGCCAGGTCATAGGGTCCATGTGAGGAGGAAGCAGGTCATCTTAGGAGGTGCAGGAGATGTTAGATTAGGCAGTTTGAGTTAAAGGCTGGTAGGGTGTCTCCTGAAGCACCCACCACTACTTCATTCTGCTTAATAGTAGGGCCTGCCTTCATTAAACCAATTCTCCCCTTTAAAAACTCCATTGATATTACTTCACCAAATGTGGGCTTGGTAACACGTTTGTCTGTGTACCATGTCATTCTGCCTTATGGCAGCACTTACACAGCTTCATAAAATCTAAACATATCCCAAAATTTATCTATATAACAATTGCTAATTCACTATTTACTGAGAAAGAGAGACCTCTATAAAGCCAAATATTTGCTGATTTAGATTTCTAATGAAGCCCATTCTCCAAGGGCTAACAGAAGTAGTATGATTCGTACAATATGAAAAAGACGGAGTTTCCAGTTCTGAAAGCTAATAGCATTCATTATGAACTAAAAGACCCTGGTCAGAGAACTGTATCACACAGGCAAACAATAGTTTTCACCAAGCCTGAATGCAGAGGTTTCTGTACCTCATGAAGATGTGTGGATGTTTTACCCATTCCGAATGAATACGGTGCCTATATTTCAATATCCAAGGCACCCAAGTGACCTTGCATTGTTACGTAGCAACCCAGCTGCATAGTAACAGCGATGCATAGATGCTGCTGAGTCAAGCCTTTTACACAAGTAATGAGCAATTAGAAATGCTAATGATACTTGAGGAGGAAAAATACCTGTCAGAAAACATCACATTTTTTTATTGCAAGAACATATACTATTGGAAAGTGAGTATCATATTTATTTTACAGTTCATTAAAAAGTGCACTGCCACCAGTTTGAAAGATCCTAGTTCATCCAAATATGGACACTAGGATGTGTAATAATAGGCTGCTGAAGCCAAACAAATATAGACCTTCTAATTACCTTAATTGGATTTTGGTTTTAGCAGATTACTAAATCTACTACTAGATCCCTATATGCACTGGCTACACTTCAGACCTCCCATTCAGTTCCCTAGGTGGGGAACCTCAAGCATCCCTATTTGGCTTTCCCAAGGCTACAGCCTCGCCCCAGGTCACACACTTCATTGACCTTGCTCTGTTTCCGTGTAAGTGGCTTTGCTTGGCTAGAATGGGTCTTTGGACCACGATGCAGCCTCTTGCTTGCTTGGATGGAAGATGGAGGGATCTGTGTGACCTCTCTCTCTCTCTCTTTCCTTCCCTCCCTCCCTCCTCTGGAAACCTCCAATGTGTATGGCTGGAATGTGTAGCCTATTGTAGAGGTAAGAATCACATGTGTTACCCTACTCACTTCTTCCTCTGCCCACCACTAGCATGCAACCCTCAGAACATTGCCCTTGAGGGAATGTGAGCCTTCACCTGGGAAAAGGATCACTTGGAAAGACTTAAAGTCTTCAATGGTCTAAATGAGATGCATGGAGATGGTGAACAGAGAAAAGTACCCAACCCCACAACAACAGGACTTGTGAACATCCAAGGAAGCTGGATGTTGGAAGATTCAGAATAGATAAAAAAGTATTTCTTCACACATTACAGAATTAAACTATGGAACTCACTACCACAGGAGGCAGTGATGGCCACCAATTGGGACAGCATTAAAAACCTGGACAAATTTATAGAGGATAAGACAATCAATGGCTATTGGCTCTGCCAATACACTGCTTCAATGGTAGGTGGTTGCTCAAAACTACAGGTTTCCCACAGGCATCTGGGTGACCACTGTGAGACCAGGATGCTGGACTAGGTGGGCCACTGGCTTCATCCAGCAGGCTCTTCTTCTGTTCTTATGGTTGCAAGCAGTTTTATCCTCAAAGTACCTGACCTGAAAGTCACAGCAGGCTTCACAGGACTCACATGCAATACCAAGAAAAATGAATATACTGTGGTACCTCAGGTTAAGAACTTAATTCATTCCAGAGGTCCTTTCTTAACAAGAAGCTGTTCTTAACCCAAGGTACCACTTTAGCTAATGGGGCCTCCCACTGCCACTGCGCCGCCGCTGCACGATTTCTGTTCTCATCCTGAAGCAAAGTTCTTAACCTGAGGTACCATTTCTGTGTTAGCGGTGTCTGTAACCTGAAGCATCTGTAACCTGAAGCATCTGTAACCCAAGGTACCACTGTATTCATATAGCAGGGAGACATCTCAAAAAGATGTCGAATAAAGGAATGAGTTTTATTATCCCTGAAAGTCTAGCAAGATAGTAAGGTTTTATAAACCTTACTGAACACCATAGAATTCAACAGAAAACAGTTTCAGGATCAGAGGCGATATGCTTGTGAATGTCAGTTCCCGGGGAATAACAGAGCAGTTTGTGCTCATCCTCCACCATGGGGGGGGGGGCAGGCATCTGGTTGGCCACTGCAGGAAAGAGGATGCTACACGGTCCTTTGGTCTGATCCAGCAGGTAGTCATTATATTCTTATGAACTGAGCTTTGGACCACAGCAGTTAAATATTCTCCCTAAAACAAAGGGGAAAGCATGAAATTATGTGCCACAGTGCTGTGGAAATACCCTAAATTTTGACTTCTCATAATTGCTGAACCCACAAGAAAGATCTAGGACTGCTCTGAAACAAGTAAAAGGAATCTTGTTAGATAAACAGCTATATTATCACTTTATTTCTTGAAGGAGCATGATTGACCCTGACTTCCACTGCTGAGAGAATCAGGGCTAGCAAAACTTCATACATCACAGATTATGTTGACATAGAGAAATTTATATTTTACCAGCAGCACTTAGCACTGCAAAATTGGTGTTAATGATAAAAACTGAATTTTAGCACATTCCACTTTAATTAATTTTTAATACTTAAAAAAAAGAAAGAAATGAAAAGAAAAGAAAAAGCTTTCCCTTTAACCACAGGAGCCATTTCTTCCTGGTGAAAATCCCAGAGGTGCTTTCTTCTCTTCTTGAAGGCATATTTCTTTCTAATTAATTAGAAATTGTGTGGGGTGGGTAGAACACAGCCTTCCCCCCTCCCCTTTGCTATGTAACTAGCTCTCGCTTTTCTCTTTTATAAATTGCAACTGAAGGTTTTATTTTGGGAAACACAATTAGTATTATGTTTTGTGCTTGCGTTTTTCTTTCTTTCTTTCTTTCTCTTTCTTTCTTTCTTTTTTTTAAAGGCCAGCCTGAACTACCAAAGTCTTTCAAGTGTCTTCTATTGCTTGCAAGTTGCTCGCAGTGCTATTTGGAACCTTCAATTGTTGGGCAGATGGTCATCAATTGCAGAAATTAATGCAAAGAAGAAGACCAGGTTTGTGGTACTACTATAGGGGTATGGGACCTTTTTCAGCCTGAGGGCACTATTCCATATTTCATTCAGGGCAACCTTCTAAGGGCTACATGCCAGTTCTGGGCAGGGACAGAGGCAACATTTTACTTATGTATAGTAGGGTATTTTCTACACGTGCACACACATTCCTTTCTATCCTCCATCCACATTAGCATTCAAGTACACTGAAATGGCAAGCAAAAACACTAAGGTGTGAAGCAGGGCTGGTGAGGAGCATGCCCTGGGGAGAATTCCACAGGCCAGGTAGAGAAACTTTGAGGGGCCCCATGCCTGAGGTTCCCTAGCCCTATACTATTGGGCCCTATTGAGGTGTGGACCTTGGCTGTTGACCAATGGCAGAGCTCCCACCACCCTATGTTCATACATAAACCCCTGTTGATACCTTGAACACAAGGCGCAATCCCACATCTTCCCTTTCTACAGCCAGTGTTGGTATTACTAGGGCTTACCACTACGAGTAATCATTGGCTGACAGGCATATAAAGTCTTATGAAAACATTCATTTCATCATATGTGTTAAGACTACATGTGATATCCAGGGAATAGTGGGAACTACAGTGGTTGCATTGAAGGAGATTTCAGCAAGATGGGTTCTAGCATTTATCTGAAATGGGAGAGTACATGCTCAAAGGAATCCCAGAGTTTGAAAGATAAAAAATAAAGGGGGGACTATAAGCAGGGGAGCCCCCCTCCAATAGTGGGGCTTGAGTGTGCTCAGTGGGCAAGGAATGCTGAAAGTACAGTATTGTGAATGGGGGGGAGAGGAATGGACTGGAATGGTGTTATTAAAAAGTTATTAAAAACTATTAAAAAGTTTCCAGACTCCAGATGTATGGGACTGAAAAACCTAAACAAAACAACAAAAATTCTGAGCAATGCTGAAGACTTTGAGGGCAGTGGGGAAGGGGAAGGAGAAGGAACTAAATCCATTGTTATAATTGGGATAAGAAGGATTTCAGCAAGCATTTCTATTGCAACTGCTGAGATGCAGTTGTAGATTTCACTTGGATTTTTACTAGTTCTTGTCTATTGAAGTAGTGTTACTACTGTTGATTTGGCAGAGGAATTCTTACTATATTTACTTCTCAAACTAGAATTTTTCTTTACATTCATACTGTTTCTGCAACACAGACACACTGATCTCATTTCTGCCATGTGTAATTAAATTCACAATGGGATTTCTTTTTTTGGCGGGGGGGGAGAGAGTTGAAACAAAAAGATCCTTCCTTCCTTCCCTCCTTCCCGTATCTATCTGCAACATATAATTTTAGGCAGCTAACTCTAAATTAGACACCCACTCAGATTTATTATGATAAGAACATTCGGTAAGCTAATTTCAAGATGATGACTCCTATAAATTCTTATAATTTATTATTTAGTACTTTGGTTTTTAATCATTAAGTACGTGAAGACTTTGTAGGTCAAACCTGTATTAATGAAGACAGTAATCTATTTTTCAAACTCTCAACTCCTCACCTATCTTTCAGATTGTAAATTAGCAGAAATATCTTTAAACATATGTGGGGTGGGGGAGGAGAGAATATTTGGGAGGATTCACCAAGCCATGTGAACTAATTAGTCATGATCTTTTGCCATTAAGCAATTGGCTTTTCTGAGGCCCTCAGGAAGTTAACCAGAGGCACTATGGAAGGTAAAATAACATAGATTACTTCAGTTAAACTCAAAGCCATCATATTACAAGGGCGGGGGAGATTTAAAATTATGCAAACATACCCAAGCAAAGTTTTCACTAGATGCATTAGCACAATTGAGGTCATTAAGGAGAACTTTTTCTTCCTGTCCACACTTCCCTGAAACTGAAATATTAATCAAATGAATTTTTTACAAAGCAAAGGCAAGACACCAGAATGGGACTTTTGCTTTAGCTCATGTTCACTGCTAACATGTGGAATTCCTAATGATTATTTTATAAGATTGGGACTACAGGGAGCTGCATGCTCCAGCCCGACCTTTGACCAAGTGGAATTACCATTGCAGTTTTACACATGATGCTACTGCTCAGGATATATTGACTTTTAAGCTGATACACTACATCTGTTTGTTTTTCAAAACTAATGTATTTTTGCCAGGGATTTTCATTTATGATGTTCCAGCATATGGAGCATACTTAGACCCCCCACCCCACCCCCAGTATGGCCTGGGTCTTAACATTATAGCATCTCCAGTTTATAAAGCTATCAAAGACTGTGCTAAATCTGTTAAAACAATCTAACTAGTTTGATATTTCCTTTGTGCCGAACGCATGCGCACACACTTACACATTTATGCCTCAAACATATTTGTTACTTAGAATAATAGTGGCATTATTTCTTTGCTTGATTAAGAACACTTTGTATTCTGTACAAACAGTAAATGAAATTCTTAGCAGGAAACAGAGTGCATTTGCAGAGAAGTGCTTTTGGCAGAAATAAAGCCAGATTACTGGTATCTCTGAAGTATTTCCCTTACAAATACCAAAAACATTTGGATAGTGGAAAATAAATAAATAAATAAATGCTTCTGGGAAAACGCTCAATTCTTTCTACATACTGGAGGATATTATTACAGAAAGCTTTTCGTAAACACTCCGACTGTTGTTATAAATTCCAAATTTTCTGAAGAGAGCCTTGATTTTGGTCAACTGTATAACGAAGAATATACTTTTTCAAATTTAGGTGTGTGCACACTCACGTTTCGTGTTCTGCAAAGCATACTAAGGAAAACGCCCAAACCAAAAGGGAACAATAACAATTGCTGTGCAAAACACATAGGTGAAATTCTGGTATTCAAATCAGTTTTTCAGTCCTGGACAGTGAATTTCTTGGTGAAATTTGTCCATTCAGCCAAATTCTGGATTACGTCTAACGCTTCTCAGATACAGACATATGATCATACCATTCTATTCAGAGGGCAGCAAGTGTCATAACCAGGAATCCATTTTGCAACATCTTTCCCACCTGTCAGCTCTCAGTCTTCCCTTAGACTGGTAAGAAAAGCCAATGAGGAGAATTGTTACTGGCAGGAATATTTTCTGATGCTCAACTTCCTGACAACTCAAAGGTGCTGGTGAAGCCTAGCCCTCTTGCTTAAACACCACCAATATGTTGTGTAACCATACTGACTTTGCACCCCTTGTTTCTTCCTTTTTCTCATGTGACTAATTATTTGGAATGTAAGCCTGAGGGCAGGATATTGTTGTCAATTTTGTTGTGTATTATGCAACACCATATTTTTTTAAGAACAAAATCACAAAATTAATAACATCAACAACACTTTCCCTGGAGTCTCATTACAGATTAATCTTAAGTGACTGACATACACAAAGATGTGCACAGTCTTTGGATGGCTGGATGTCAGCCAGCTGTGACTATTCATTCTTTCATGTTATTATGTAATGTTTTGAAAATCTGAAAACATGAAATCATAATGCATGGTGTTTTCTTAAGGTCCCTATGAATTCAGCCACTCCACTGTGTGCAGAGGTTTACAATAGAGGCAGTCCCCCTTTGTGGGACACCCTCCCTAGTGAGGTACATCAGTTTCCCTCATAATTAACTTTTAGGAGAATTAAAACCTTCCTGTTTTCCAAGGTTCTTGGTGGCTAAAGTTCTGTCCCTGGCAACCCTGAATTTATTACTTTGAGAGTAGATTATGATTTTTAGGATTTTTAAACAGGGTTTTATTTATTTTTTGAAGGTTCTTTTAGACTGTATTTTAGAAGTTTTAACTGTTTTAAGTTTGATATATTTTCAGCAATGGGCTCCTTGGGAGGAAGGTAAAGGGTATAAATATAATAACAATAACAGCAATCATATCTTCCAACATTTGTCTGAGGAAAATAGGGACATTCCATTCCATAATGATAATTTTACTATTTATACCCCACATATCTTACTGGGTTGCCCCAACAGCTTCCAACATATATAAAAACATAATAAAACATTAAACATTAAAAACTTCCCTATGCAGGATTGCCTGCAGACAGCTCAGGAGTTGAATAACTCCAAACCCTCCAACATTACTCCAATGAAAATAGAGACATCCTACCATACCCTCCAACATTACTTCAATGTAAACAGGGACGTCCTAAGGAAAAGCAGAACATTCCGGGATCAAATCAGAAGCCGGGATGGCTTCTCTAAATGAGGGACATCCCTGGAAAATAGCGACACTTGGAGGGTTTGTACAATGTGCACAAATATCAGTAATGTGTTGCTTTTGGTGCCTATCTGAAAATCCCAGACCAGATTTAAAGGTATACCACCACATTCTTAAGAGAAGCTGAGGAATTTTTAAAATAAGGTTTGGAATTTTAAAGTCCAGAAAATAATTAGACCAGCAATGTAGGGATCAGGAAATGTGTGAGTAGAAAAACTCAACTGATATGGCAAACAGGGACAAATGCATGAATTTTATAGAAGCTGCCACAGCTTACTACCGACAAGATGCATTTGTGCTTGCATCTTCTCTTTCACTTTCAAATTATTAGGTCGTCAAGCACTTGCAAAGGAATACATGCTACACCAAGAGTAGAAACATATGGCTTTCCAGTTACTGCTGGATGACAGCACCTATCCTACCCTTGAGCAATGGCCATGCTGGCTTGGGCTGATGGGAGCTGGAGTCTAACAACATCTGGAGGCTCCCCATCCTTACAGTATTATGATAGCTCTAGTCTCAGAGGCTTTCTTTGGTTCTCAGCATAGCTCTCCAATTACAAATACATAGGCCTTTATTTTCACTTCACTTGCATACAGTAACTAAGGCAAAGAGCTTCTCACCTCTAAGACACAGGCAAATAACACCATATCACTCCCAGACTGGTGTACCTCGGGTTACAGACGCTTCAGGTTACAGACGTACAGGTCAACTACAACTGTCAACTACAGTTACCTGATTTGGACCACAACTAAACTGATAATTTAGAACCCAAAGTCTAATTAATTTCCTTATGATAGCTTTGGGATCCTTTTAAAATGTTTCAGTCATGCTGCAAAAATCATTCCTTCCTGGCTTCATCCAACAACACAGCTGTAATGTTTATATCTCCACAAAAAAGTGACTGGGGCCAATGGCAAGGCGCTTTAATGCTACGTCATTAACTGGGCTTGTGGACAAGGATTTCATGATTTGCCAAAGGATCCCAAGGCACTCTGCGGTATCTCTCTCTCTCTCCTTCCCTGGATATATCTGTGCGACTGCTAAATACCTTTACAAAAGTTACGTTTTAATCGTGGGATATTAATTGCTCTGAAAATTACGACTCCTCCGTGATTTATAACCTTGCAAAAAACTATTGCATTTCCATATGTGGTTTCGCCATTTCCCCTTTTACATACCTATCATTCCCCATTGTTTCTCCTCCCTGATTGATGGTGGGGCTTCGACGTACTCCCATTATGAGCTTTATAATTACCACTGGTAATAGAGAAGCTTCTTCCTCTCCTATTCAGAGAGACTGCCCGAATTATTCATTGCAGACCATTGGTACAGGAGCACAAGAAAACAAGAATTTATTTCCAGTCTCAGGCACATGCTAGATAAGGGGATGTATTTATTTCACCATGTTTCAAAAGGATTAAGGTTGGAAAAATAAATATTACTTAGCCTGTCAGCATCCACAACTTTATGGTGCTGGGCATAGAGTGCCTTTCCTGCATTAAGCACAAGAAACCTAAAACCTGGTTGTTAAGAAGGAGACAATGAGGGGGCGGGGGAACCACACACACACACGCTGAAGTAGATCCTTACTCAGCTGAATAAATGAATCCTATATATTTTAAGCCTTAAGCGGGTTTATCGAGCAAGCTAGTATATTGGCTTTAGCAACGCAAAGCACTTATTTAGAAAGCCAGTATGAAATTCCAGAAGTCCTTGACCCTTGGCTGTTTTAATAGCACACTGTATACATCATCTGGGTTTCGCCTAATTACATGTAATTAGGAAATGTAATTATGCTTCCAGTGTCACTCTCCCATTAGTAGTGTAGTGGACAGCGGGGACACGGGGAAGATGTCAAAAGTGGAGAGACACAAAATTAGAAGTAGAAGCTACCACTTACAAAATGAGGGAACAATGTCTTATTTTATTTTTAAAAAACAAAACAGAACCTCAAAATTGTTCTGGAAAATTGCAGAAACTATTGTAGTCATATGTTCAGCTTTCTTTGATTAATGACATTAAAATGGAAGCTGCCTTAAAACAAGTCATACTATTGGTCCATCCAGCCTAGAATTCTATACTCTCTACTCTCCCTGGCAGTGCTTTGCCTAGCAGCAATGTCCTTCTCATCAACTGCCTGATCATTTTAACTGGAGATGCTGAGAATTAAACATGTCTGCATGTTCTACATCAGCATGTTCTACCTCTACTGCTGGAGGCAGTATGCTTCTGAATACTAGTTGCCGGCAACCACAGGAGGGGAGAGTGCTGCTGAGCTCAGGTCCTGCTTGCGGGCTTCTTATGGGGCATTTAGTTGTCCACTGTGAGAACAGAATGCTGGACTAAATAGACCACCAGCCTGATCCAGCAGGGCTCTTACGTTCTGCATGTGAAACTGTGCTTCTCCACTGAGCTAAGGTCCTTTCCCCATATTCTCACCTTTAATACTTCTCTCTCTCTGGCCAAGTTTTGCCATTTACTTAGGCAGCAAATATTTTCACATGACTGCGCCCTCCTGTCCAACACTCACATTAGGTTCACGTATCACATGCTTGGTCTACGTGGACACTTGATTTATGCAATTATTACAATTTCAAAACTAGGTGTTAACAGTTACATTCTTCTCCGTTCTAAGTGTGGTTAAGACCAACCATAAAGGTAAAGGTAAAGGGACCCCTGGCCATTAGGTCCAGTCGTGGCCGACTCTGGGGTTGGGGCGCTCATCTCGCTTTATTGTCCGAGAGAGCCGGCATACAGCTTCCAGGTCATGTGGCCAGCATGACTAAGCCACTTCTGGTGAAGCAGAGCAGCGCACAGAAACACCGTTTACCTTCCCACCGGAGCGGTACCTATTTATCCACTTGCACTGGCATACTTTCGAACTGCTAGGTTGGCAGGAACAGGGACCGAGCAACGGGAGCTCACCCCATCGTGGGGATTTGTACTGCCGACCTTCTGATTGGCAAGTCCTAGGCTCAGTGGTTTAGACCACAGCTCTTAATTAGGAGGGAAGAGTGAAGGCCGTAGCTCAGTGATAGAGCATCTGCCTTGTGTGTATAAGCTCCCAGGTTCAATTCTCCAGGTAGGGCTGAGGGAGATTCCTGCCAGAAACCTTAGGGAGTCACTGCCAGTCAGTGTAGACAATACTGAGCATGAGGAACAAATTGAGCATAAGGCAGCTTCCTATGTTCCTATGTAGGAATTTAAACCAGCAAACAACTCATAATTTTAAATACTGGTTAACCTTAAACATGGTTAAAACTTAATGGCAGCTAAGGTCTGCAAAAGGAAGAGGATCACATACCCCAAAAAGAGGGGAGGTGGGGGATCAGTGTGTTCTTGCAGCTTGCTACCAACTGATTTATCATGGTTAATCCATCAATAACACTGTGTGTGTACTTGCCCACACACCCCGGCTGGTGCCCCCAAACACTATAAGCAGTTCTCATAATGTTAAACTGTGTTTCCAAGTTATCGGTTAAGCTAACAATAGCAAAGTTATCTCCACGACTTTTTTTTTATTATTCTCCAAGAGCTGGTAATGACCCTATTTTGTTATTAAAACCAATGCCTTAATTACAAAATATCCCGAAAAGTATCCCCAGGACCATCTGCTGACTACAGCTCTCTAATGTTTTAATGACTCTGCCCTTTTTTGAGAAGACACTATAATAATTGTAATAATTTTGTTTCTAAAGTGTCTCTCTCCTGACATGGAGTTTCTTAATGAAAACCATTCCCAGGGTACATTTTCTCTATGACCCTTTATTGCCAAAGCAACAGGGGGAGACAGAGAAATTTAAATGACAAAATAAATACGCCATGGCAATTTTGAAAGCTTTTCAATTAACAATCATAAATAATGTTTATTACAAGAGCATCAACAGCCCCCTGTGGCTCAAAGGCACAGAAGTCTTTACAGTTACTGAGAGAGAGAAAACTTTTTTTTAGCTACCTAGCTTTTGCTCTAAAGGTATGGCTGAGGAGAGTGCAGATCAGGAAACTTACTTCCCCTCTCCAATGAGGATTTTCTTTTTAAACCTCAAGGCAAAGGAAACAAGAATTCAGACAGTCACAGTGACATACTAGCAATAATCGAACTTTTTCACTTTTTGAGAAATACAGGTCCAATCTGTTGGAGGTCATTTTTGAGCTTATCCACTCAAATAAATAAAGAAATAAATAATCCCTTGAACACTCTGGGGAGAAACGTTGGTTTGTAGATTTTTGTGGCATGTTGACTGGAACAGGAAAGTGTTATCAAAACACTTCCTTTATGTGACATGACCTTTGCCCACTAAATGGCTTTTCAAATTGAAAACCAACTTCTATTGGGGATAGACCACACAAGACGCTCCCAAATGCCTCCTAACTATCTGGCAATGAAGAAGCTGGAGAGGGTTCTGGTCTGCTGGACCCCATACAGCAGGTATGGCCTGCTGTTACAGTTCTTTGCGTTGTACTCTTTCTTTTATCTGGTTCTAAGGAGCTTAGTTTTTGCAATGTGCAGCGTTATTTTCTTTCTGGGAAGGTTACTCCGCAATCAGGACCCTGGTCCTAGGTACCACCCATCTCCACAAGAGGACCTTGAGTGATGGCTAGGTGAATGGGCAAAAAAGGCAAGATGCCTAGAGAAAGCTAAAGAATGGGCACAATGTTGGGAACTGAAAGTATGCTAGAATCTCCCATCTTCTTAATGAGATATGACAACATGACCTTCCTTAATTTATAGATCTTAACATCAACGTTCCAGTATTATTTGCTTATAAAAATATTTATATGTCACTATATCACAGAAAGTGGTTCACAACATCTTCACCTTCCCTCTCCACCTTCTTTCCCCCCCAACTGCAAGATGGCTCTCACTAAATGTAAATGAATTGTGAAAAAGATTATAAGAATTGAAAGTGGAGACAACAGATGTACCATTCCCCGTTTATCAATTTTGTAACACACACACAAAATCCTTAATAAAAACTATTTTATTTTATAAAAAACTATTGTGAAAGTGGTTCACAACAGTAAAAAATAAGATAAAACCATATATTAAAAGTATGAAAAGTTTTAAACAACAATGTTTAAAGCTAAAATCAATAGCCCATTGTGTGGGATGTACTCTTAATTGCCTGCCTAGACCTGGCAAAATAGAAAAGTTTTCAGCAGGCATTTAAAAGCTGGCACAGAAGGCATCTGCTGAATGTCTCTTGCCAGAGTATTCCACAGGACTGAGCCATTAAAGACTTGGATTCTCCAGAACCAAGTCTACCTATCTCTTCCCATTCCATCTTGATCCTCCTTGATGATAGTTTGTAGGGTACCAGGGTGGGGGGTACAATTTAAAGTAAATAACACAACACAATGTCATGAAACATGAAAATGCCTTTCATAAAATCGTATACATTCTTTAAGTTAAAGTGACTGTGTCAGCTAAAAGAATTCTCCAGCTCTTGGTACTATCTCATTCTGATTAAATACTAAAAATAACAGTGTTTCAAAGAAAATCTCTTTAAAATGAAATATGTCATTTTGAAAATGCTTTCGAAATACTACTTTTAAAGGTATATGTTTTTGCTGCTTTAAAAGGAAGGAGGTAGTGGATTTAAAATATACCTTGAGGATGGATGTTTCTAACCAAACTTTAGGGCAACGTTGCACAAACCCCACACTCTCCCTCTGTGGCCTAGTGATACCAGTAATAAATAAATTGCTTGAAGAATGCAAGGCTTATCCATATTGGCAGAGCTACATAAAGTATCCACCATTTAAAATATTTCCAGCGGTGGTGGGATTGTACTTTTAACGGGGAAAACAAAACACACCTCTTCTCCAGAAATTATTTTATATTTTGCAAATGTTTACATTGTTCTAAAATTACATCTGAGTGATCTTATTCAAAACGATGCTGCAACACTATTATTATTTAAATAATATTTTTAAAATAATTTTATTATTTATACCCCACCCATCTGGTTGGGTTTCCCCAGCCACTCTGGGCAGCTTACAACATATATAAAACATAGTAAAAATCAGACATTAAAAACTTCCTGATACAGGCTGCTTTCAGAAAGAATAATAAGATTAAATCATTCCCAGTAAGTGAGGGTAACCAAGGACTATGTCAGGGGTCAGCAAACTTTTTCAGCAGGGGTCCGGTCCACTGTCCCTCAGACCTTGTGGGGAGCCAAACTATATTTATGGGGGGGGGGTGAACAAATTCCTATGCCCAACAAATAACCCAGAGATGCATTTTAAATAGGACACATTCTACTCATGCAAAAACACGCTGATTCCTGGACCGCCTGCAGGCCAAATTTAGAAGGCAATTGGGCCGGATCCAGCCCCTGGGCCTTAGTTTTCCTACCCATGGACTATGTGAATAAAGAAGCAACGGTGAGACATATTTTGCACTACTAAGAAGTTGATTTAAATATCTGAGTAGTTTCAGTTTAGCTCTATGTATTTTATACTATCCAGTGATTTACCCAAAGCAGTTAGGCAACAAATATGATCCAAATGCTTAAGAGTGACATAACAAAATACTATTTTACATAGGTAATCAAGCTGATCTACTTTGGCAAATCTTTAGGTACATAGGAAGCTGTTTTCTACTTAGTCCATTGGTCCATCTAGCTCAGGCAGGAGTCTTTCCCAGCCTACCTGGAGATGTCAGAGATTGAACCACAGATTTTTCCGTATGCAAAGCAGATGCTTAGCACTGTACTGTGACCCTTTCCCCGTAAGATTTAGAAACCATTCTCTAAAATATCCATACCTCAGTTGCTTAAGTAGAAATATTTTAAAGCAGGTGGTGCCATCTCCTAGGTTTGGCTAACAGGAAGCAACCTCATGGGAAACTGTGAATTTAAAACTGGCTGGGCTGTTTCAGATGTAATGTCATAGTTTCAGACTTGTATGATCTCTCCTCTCTTCTGTCCCTGACTTCTGGTTTTGAGTAAAGCATAGTTTAGGGGACAAAGAAAAGCTTAGTACTAGAGCACATGCCTAATTTAAAAGAAAAGAAAAGGTTCCAGCTTCCATCCCTGGTTGCTCCAAGTACAGCTGGAAAGACTCTCACCTGAAACCCTGGACAGTCAATGTAGACAATACTGCACCAGATGGACCAATCCACTATGAGACAACTGCAACTGCCAAATAAGCAAAGCAGGGTTTGCACTTGATCTCTGGTTTTGAGGGCAAACACAAACTAAAGTTCACAGATTGGGCTACAAACTTAAATTATGACTTGTCTAAAAACCATAAATGAGTGGCAAGTATTAGAGAACACAATGAGGGAGAGAAGGGAAGAGAGACATGGGTATGTATGCTTGCTATACAACATACCAAATGCTGCGGGTGGCGCTGTGGGTAAAACCTCAGTGCCTAGGACTTGCCGATTGTATGATTGGCGGTTCGAATCCCCGCGGCGGGGTGAGCTCCCGTCGTTCGGTCCCTGCTCCTGCCCACCTAGCAGTTCAAAAGCACTCTTAAGTGCAAGTAGATAAATAGGGACCACTTTATAGCGGGAAGGTAAACGGCGTTTCCGTGTGCTCGCTGGTGCTGGCTCGCCAGCTGCAGCTTCGTCACGCTGGCCGAAGTGTCTTCGGACGGCGCTGGCTCCCGGCCTCTAGAGCGAGATGAGCACGCAACCCTAGAGTCGGACACGACTGGCCCGTACGGGCAGGGGTACCTTTACCTAATGCTGCTCAACCTTTGTGTGGTGGTTCTTAAGCCATGCTGAGAATTAGTCTTGGCTGAAAAGTCAGGTAAATATTTAATTCATACTAAGGCATCATGTATTTAAATTTATACATGCCCTTCCTCCAAGATGTTCAGTGTGCTATGCATGGTTATTCACCCCAGTCCTTGCCATTTGATCCTCACAATAAATCTTGTTAGATAAGTAAGGAGGTGGGGGGGGAGTTTCCTGGGTGAGTGAGGATTTGAACCTGTGTTTCCCTGGTCATAGTCCAACACTCTAAAATCCAACACTCAAACCACCAACATCACTCTAACTGTCATATCACTGCTGCATCTGTGGACAGTTGTCATGCATTTTAAGCCACTTAACTGCAAGTGGTAGGATCTCAGTTCCTCAAATGGACCCACACAAGCAATTTACAGAAACCCAAAGCTAAATTCAAGTAATGGCCTATTTTCAGAACCAATACAACTAAAGCAAGGAGTGAGACAGGGATGTCCCCTGACCAATGCTTTTTGACCTTGCCCTAGGTGTCACAGTATGTCACAGTGGACAAACAATAACGCAGGATGGCTCTTTTTGCAGATGACAGGCTTTTTATCATACCCACAGAATTCAATCCCCAAAATAATGACAATCACTTGTATGCCTATAAAATTAACTGGCAGAGGTATGAGGCAATATCCATAGGGTGGTGACCACTAGGTAGCCATCACACAGACTGGCCCTTAAAGTGGTGAAAATATAACTTGCCAAACTTAGGTGTCTGCATCCCTGGGCAAATTGATCCAGGGATTGATCCAGTAGTAAAACTCAATATGGAAGACAGACACTGGATAGGAGAGCTGAGGGAGGGAGAAAGGGAAGTTGGGAGGGGTAGGGTGATTAAGGGACTTCACTGCTCTATTGTAATAATGTGAAAACTCCAATAAACCATGATAAAAAAAGAAGCGCCTTCAGTCCCTGGATTGATTCCATGCACCAGGCTGGTCAGCGGCTGCTCCTCAACAGGAAGATATAATAATAATAATAATAATAATAATAATAATAATTTATTATTTATACCCCGCCCATCTGGCTGGGTTTCCCCAGCCACTCTGGGCGGCTTCCAAAAGAATATTAAAATACTATGGTACATCAAACATTAAAAGCTTCCCTAAACAGGGCTGCCTTCAGATGTCTTCTAAAAGTCTGGTAGTTGTTGTTCTCTTTGACATCTGGTGGGAGGGCATTCCACAGGGAGGGCGCCACTACCGAGAAGGCCCTCTGCCTGGTTCCCTGTAACTTGGCTTCTCGCAATGAGGGAACCGCCAGAAGGCCCTCGGTGCTGGACCTCAGTGTCCGGGTAGAACGATGGAGGTGGAGACGCTCCTTCAGGTATACTGGACCGAGGCCGTTTAGGGCTTTAAAGGTCAGCACCAACACTTTGAATTGTGCTCGGAAACGTACTGGGAGCCAATGTAAGTCTTTCAAGACCGGTGTTATATGGTCTCGGCGGCCGCTCCCAGTCACCAGTCTGGCTGCTGCATTCTGGATTAGTTGTAGTTTCCGGGGCACCTTCAAAGGTAGCCCCACATAGAGCGCATTGCAGTAGTCCAAGCGGGAGATAACCAGAGCATGCACCACTCTGGCGAGGCAGTCCGCGGGCAGATAGGGTCTCAGCCTACGTACCAGATGGAGCTGATACACAGCTGCCCTGGACACGGATTTAACCTGTGCCTCCATGGACAGCTGTGAGTCCAAAATGACTCCCAGGCTGCGCACCTGGTCCTTCAGGGGCACGGTTACCCCATTCAGGACCAGGGAATCAGGGATGTATGAACTTCCTGTTGTTCCAGTTAAGCCTTGCTTAAACAACAAGGCATGGAGATCTGGAGTGTTCCTGGAATTCTTGGCTATACTTTGGTACTGACTTCTGGGCTTGCTCTTCAGTTTTGCCTACTTGTTTGCACTCCCTAACTTGATCATTGTCCCTGACTTCCGAATTGCTTCTTCACCCTTTTGTACAGTTAGCCCTGTGGTTCTAACAGATTCTGGATTACAATACAATTACTCATAAATGCAGAAGAATGATTTACATGTCCTATATTCTCCAAATCACAATCTGAGAGACACAGAGCCCAAACACACACACACACACACACACACACACACACACACACACGACACACCAGTCATGTGCAGCAGCACATCCTTTGAGATCTTGGAGCTACTACATCCAAAACACTCAGTATCATGGTACATTTGTTTTCAGTGATTGCTCTCATGCTTTTGATTAATAATTGAAGATACTTTTTCTAATGTGTGCATGAATATATGCACACACAAATATAAGACAACAAAAGTGTCCATTTGTGTTGGCAAGGACATGAAAGCTCCTAAATCCCAAGAGAAGTGTCACTATTCAGATGCTCTCTCCAATACAAACTGATGCCATCTCTGGTGTCAAATAAAACTGTACAACACAATAGAGAAATGAGACCAAAACTGTCAGCACCAATTGGTATTGCAGACATTCTATTAGGAAAATGGATGTACTAAGATTCAATTTTTGGATTGTAGAGAGGCTTAAGTTGTTGACCTTGTAATGTCTTCGTAGTAGAGAGAAGATGTAGAAAAATCCAATAGTATTTTTTTTAAAAAAATGTTTTCTGATTTTACAATGTAGTGTATCACTGTTTATAATGTACAAAACTGATGATGGATAATAATACTGAAAATTAAATGGTGGGCTTTTATTTTAGCTTTGCTCAAATACAATTTTAGAACTACCCATCACAGCAGCTTTATGCTGAATCCTTCTCTGTATTTAATTTAAAAGACTTATATTCAAGGGTATTAAGGTTTTGTTTTATTGTTCAAAAAAGTCTTAATTTGGCTACAATAATGCTCAAATACTACATATGCTAATTGTTTGAGCTGTAAATATATTTAATAAAAGTAAAAGCAGAATTATATACAGTACTTCTTAGATAACAATAGCATTGTTCCACACAGCAAGATCTCATTTGGAAAACTGTTTTTGTTATCTGCCTTATTTTCATGTGCATTTTGTTTTTAATGATTTTTGCAATTTGCCACTTTGGAAAAATCCCAAGTATAAAAGTGGGATAAACATTTTTGAATTTTAACAAACCTTAAAGGGTTGTTGTGGGAATGCTAGTCTCCCTCAAGGAAAGGCAGAATATAATAAAGAAAGAATGTAATATCATCCTCATCATTATTGTTATTATCATAATCATTATTATTTAGTAGTAAATATATTCTTTTTCTTATTCTGTTGCTGTTGTATTACTTATAGAAGAAATATTATGTGAATGTATCTTGTTATTTCCAAACACTCCCAGAGACACAGTCACACACACACACAAATGTCTGACTGACTGGTTGCAGCTGTTACCCCTTCCACCTGCAATCTGCATGCATAAAGTAGATGCAAAATTGGATGGGTCCAAATACCTTAAATGCAACTTCCTCCATGTGGCTGCATCCCAGACGGCTGTGCAAGGAGAAATTTTATAATGCCCAAATGCAAGGTGTAGTAAGTGCATTCATTCTAATGCATGTGTTTCAGGAAGAAACCACTTCTTATTTAAATGCTCTGAGTCTGTGTGTGCACACTCACACACACCACCTGCCATTTAATTTGGGGGAATGAAGATACAATCAGGTGATAATCAAGTGTCTTTGCAGAGCCCACCAATGCATTAGGGCTCCAACGCACAGAATGCAAACATCTGCGGGCATCATTAAACCATTTCTATATGCCACATGCCAAGGTCTGACCCTGTGACCATTTCTACCATTAGATTTGTATGACCTCAGCAAAAGAGCTGAAAGGCAAAGGTATTAATTCACTGAACCACACGCTCAATTTAAGATTTAATTTGAGATAACTAAGAGCAACCGAAAAGTGTATTCAAAGTTATAAGTGCAGAATAAAAGATCTTCTCCTGTTTTTCAAGTTAAATATAAATTCAATATTTCTTTAACAAATTCATCAACTGCCAAAGAAGGTCGAAGGTTCAAAACCCTATGTGCTCAATAGCCAGCATTATGAATCGTTCTTTCAAAAACTCTTTAAAAAAATAAAATAACATGGAACTCTTAATTTATTAATGTCTTCTCTTTAGAGATTTTGCCACACTATATTAGGTGTACCTAAGGCAGAGGGGGGCTGCTTCAATTTGTGAGCAATTCTCAACATACAGCTTTGCAAACCTCCATTTTATTCTAATTTAACCGAGATAAAAGTATGGATTTTCAACTGTGACGGGTTCAGATTTGGGGAAATGTTACTAATTAAGATGTAATAAATATCTTAGGCATGAATTCACAATAAAATACATATAGTTCTCAGAAATAAGTAAGGTTCACCAAGGTTATGTTACCAGAAGAGCTCAACCTGCTCTGCCCATTTTGTTCCCATCCATGATTTGTTGTCTTCCATGATTTGGAAGGCATCTGTGTGCAGCAACAAGCTTCTTGTAGAGAAACAGTTTCCCTGCACATTTTGGAGTAGGAGAAACTGGAGAAACAGTGTTTCAAAATATGTACAGATCTATGAACCCAAAGGTAGCCCTATGTAGACATTGACTTTGGAATTTGCTCCCACAAGAGTGATGGCCATCAACTTGGATCACTGTAAATGAGGGTTAGACAAATTCATGTAAGGATAAGGCTATCAGTGGCTACTAGCCACAATGACTATATTCTGAGGCAATATGCCTCTGAATACCAGTTGCTGGGAATCCCAAGTGGAGAGAGTACTGCTTTGCTAATGAAAAACAGAAATGAAAGCTTCTGTTTCCTTGCAGTGTGAGTGTGGAGGACTGGAGTGAAATATGCAAGACTGCTGTGGCTCATTCCTGTCATAAGAAATCATGGTTTATTGTGACATCCAAAAGTAGCCTAGGTATCTATTGTTTTAGAAAGCTAACTGGCACAGATAACTTTGCTTAAAAATCAAAATCAGGGTGACCCTGATCCACATTGCTAACATTATTATTAATTCTATAAAAAGTAACCACATATGTTGTCCTTTATCCTAGATAACTTCTTGCATTATTATTGCTGCTGTTATCATGTTTATTTTTATACACCTCTTTCCAGTGACTTTTTATTTTGTGTGTGCACTCCTTTTATATTTGCTTATTTTAATATATTATTATAATAGATTGGTTAAAGGAATAATGTATGTAACCACCTTTAATGAAATGTGTTATTCTTGTCTCCCTTTATTTTTGAATTTTCACTATACTGTACAGCCCCCCCCCCAAAAAAAAAGTGGTGATGAGACATTGCTAAGATTTCTGAACCACATGATGATATGACAGTGCTTATCTGAGCTTTAAAAAAGTAACCACAGCTTCATTTGAAGGACACTACTCCCCCACCACAACCACAACTTAATCTTAAAGAACAGACCTTTAAACTCTAATGACAGATCTTTTTGGCCCCTGAAATATCACATTCCACAGTCAGAAATCTGAAATGACAACTTAAGCAGAAGATAGTAGTTACTGTTAAGAATTAGGAGGAAACTGATACGTGCATATAATAGTAAAAATGCAGAAAACATTCTGCAACATTGTGCCATTTCTCTACAGTTTCCTTATGTATATATATTAAGAGTGATATGTAAAATCTTATAATTTAGAAATTCTGAAAATGAGGTGTAAGAGACAGAGAATATCCACGTGCTTATAAGTTGGCATGAAAGCAGCAAGGCAGAAAACATTGTGTTGGCAATACATGGGTGTTTACAAAATAGAGTAAACAAAACAACACAGAGAGCAGCATAAATTATTTTCAGTTTATAATGAAATTTATTATACAAAAGGCCAGATAAATTAAGTTTTCTTATATGTTTTAAATGCAATAAATACCAGGCACATATTTTCATTTTTCTACTGGTATGCCTACTATGTAGAAGATGAGTCACATATTAAACCACACAACCATATAATAAACACATCTATTATCTATCTATCAAGAGAGTCTCTTGCCCTCTGCTCTGCAACTCATCTCCAAGGGACTCATTACAATTTTTCAGCCCTCAACTAGTTTCCAAGTGCCTTCTGCCAACTTGCTACATCAGCTTCTTCCCACCCCTTCTTCTTTGTATAGGTAGAAGATTTCAAGATGGCTTACTGGTCTAGATTTTGGAAAGGTCCACTATCTGCTACTCTGATAAATCTTCAGTGTGAAAAACTGTGACGAATATAAGAAAGATGGTTCAGATGCCCTAAAATGACTTTGTCTTCCCCCAAATAATTCTCAATGTACATAAAAAATCACCATACACCAGGACCTTTTGCTGTGCTACCCAAATGCCAAGGTTATTCCCAGATCAGTAAAACTGAATCCCATAGTATGTTTTCAATTTTGTTGACAGTTTCATATCTTTGTTTTTTTGTTTTGTTTTGTACATTAAAATATACCGTACTTCATTAAAGGATAACAGAGTTTCATTCTGGAGGGTGCAAGATCCATCAAGGAATAATGTCATGCATATACTCAATTTGAGGTCATCTTGTGTGTATCTGTGTAGGATAGGGGGACAATTGTAGTCAAAGGGAAAAGCAATTTTTCAAAAAGTTTCTATGTTAATTCTTTTTCTTTGTACAAACAGACTCTCCTTTAATGTCTGAGCAAAGGTTAAAAGCACTATTATGAGCACAAAATTAAACAGGATATGAAAAATTGCACTAAGGCAAATTGTTTTAATAAAGGCTTTTGTTACACGATCAAAAATAAAATGCCACCCACCATTACACTGACTAATATAACTCCTCAAAAAAACTTAGGATCACAGAATCATAGAGTTGGAAGAGACCACAAAGGTCCTCCAGTCTAACCCCTGCAATGCAGGAATCATTTGCAAAACGTGAGGCTCGAACAGTGGTACACTCGGGTTACAAACACTTCAGGTTACAGACTCAGCTAACCCGGAAGTAGTACCTCACATTAAGAACTTTGCCACAGGATGAGAACAGAAATCGAGCGCTGGCAGTGGCAGCGGGAAGCCCCATTAGCTAAAGTGGTACCTCAGATTAAGAATGGTTTCAGGTTAAGAACGGACCTCCGGAATGAATTAAGTTCATAACCAGAGGCACCACTGTAGACTTAAGTTAATCATATTCACTATTTTAATGGGCCTACTCTGAGTAGGAGAGATACTGGACACAACTCTCATGCAGCAGTCCTGTGGACAATGAACTTAGTAGCAATTGCTTCTGAGTAAACAGACACAGATTAGGCTGCTTCTAAGTTACTTTTGCATGAGCTTTGATAGGTGAAAAGCACACGGAGCATACTGAGAAAATGATATACAGATGGCCTGAGGTATTAGACCAAAAGGAGAACTTAAGATAGCAGGAACACCAAATTAGAACCCAATTTATTTTTAACATAGCTGTATTATTTACATTTTAATCCTGCCTTTCCTCCATGAAGCTCAACACACCAGGCATGAACCGAGGTCATCCTGGCCTAAACTCAAAAATCCTAACAAACTATCCACAATATCACCTCTGACTCTCTGGCACCTAGCATCCTAAACATGACAATGATACAGACAATATTCAAGCATAAAAAACAACAACACACATTTGAGCCACAGATTTACTAGGGGGCCTTAAAGCAAGAAACTATTTGCTCAGCCTATGTACATCTGCAACATAAGGATGATAGTGGTCTAGCTTCTACAGCTCTCATCAGGATTAGCAAGGGTGAGCACATTTGTAAAGCTTGGTTTCTCATTATAAAAAATATAGTATGTTATAAATAACCATTTATGTATTAGGATAATAATAACACATATACATACTATTCAACAAGCAATTGTAGTTGTTTGTATATATAGTTATTTGATATAGATGTTTTCCTCTTTAAGCACTTAATTTTGTTCAACTGAAATACTCTCAATAAAACAAAAATTAATGTAAGTTTGGTTTCTCATATTTCTAATTTTAAGGTCAGTTCTCTACATTTTCACATAAGTTCACTTAAAAATAGTCCTCATGAAAATTCATCAGTATTTTAAGGTGAATTTCTGCTAATACTGTATGCATGTTTGTATGCAATTTTCTCTAACATACACTTTTTTGCAAAGCAATTTTCCCTAAAGTAATACATATTTGTGTGTTATGTTTACATTTTATCCAACTACACACATTTTTGTAAACACTGGTTGGAGAACAACACTGCAAAAGTTAGAGAAGTACGGATTTTGAAGCAAGGGTACGTTTCCGTTCCTGTATTGTTTCAAAGAGAACAAATTGGATTGGTTTGTCTTTAAATGGAAATTGAATTGAATTCGGCCCCCCCTCCCCACTACTGTATGCGAAACATCCTAAAAGTGCAAAGTAATAGTGCTATTAATAATACAGCTGTTGGAATAAGAAGAATACAACTACTGGAACATCCAGTGGAATAATCATTATCATCTGTACACAGACTAACATGTTTCCTTTGATTCCCACAAAATAACTGCAAGTGTAAGTGAAGGTTCCTCCTAAAGCACAGCCTCCCTTGCCCCCTGAGCATTCATCATATTGTTCAAAGGTGCAAATAGTGAGTACACTAAAGCCAGGCTAGGTTAAAAAAATTCTTTGACTTTTTGGCCCATTTGTCATGCAGCCTGTCTTGCTGCAGGGGAAACCTTTTCACCTCCATCTCACTTTGAAGGCATACCCCAGGAGAAGGAATCTAAGGTGAAAAATGATGATGTCACTAGGTTGTTGCAAGGTTAGCACACCCTTAAGCCAAGCAATTGTCCTGTTCTGACTCTTTCCCAATCTCTCTCTCTCTCTCTCTCTCTCTCTCTCTCTCTCTCTCTCTCTCTCTCACACACACACACACACACACACAAAAAAAAATCTGTAAACAAGTACAGGACTAAAGAAGAGCTAAGCATGAACTACTTGTTGACATAATTAGTGCTGGCTCAAGGGCATTTTTCTGTAGCCAACTTGGCTGCAAAGTAAAGTGAAGTTCGGCCAAATCCTTTATTTCGCTTTGTGTCCTAATGCATTAACCAGCATATGCCAAAATAATCAGAGTATCCAGGTACTTTTCTTGCTTTGTTTAAAGCATTTTTAGCTAGGGAATTGCTTCAATAGTGATTAGAGGCTAAGGTGGTGCTCACAAATCAACAGGATAAAGAAGAGCACCAGCAAACTTATTGAAGAAGTCGAGCAGTTAAAATCATGTCCACTGTCCCCCTAGGTCGAAAACCATTTTGGGATCCAGGAAGGGTAGCCTCAGATATAGTTAGGAGACAGTTTGCTAAGATCCTTGTAATAATTTTGCCAGATGCAGCTACTGTGGTACTCTGTAAATTATGGTTTGCAAACTGGGATACAGCAAGACAATGTAAACTAGGCCAGATCTCAAGAAGGAAGGCAAATACATTCTTAAGATAGCATGTGAGTTGATTAGTAAATCCTGGAAGGAGATAAAGACATGTATTTTTGCTAAATATAGATTGAATAATGTGATGAATTAAATGTATTAAATGAATTAAATGAGTGTTGGACACATGCTTCGATTATGGATGTTTCTAAAATTTCTTCCCACCATTTTCTTGCAAATTTTTGAGGTACTGAATTATGTTTTGCTGGCCACAGAGTGGCACTGATGTGTTGATTACCTGACATTCATACAGGCTGACTTTTGCAGAAGTTGAAAATCCATTTCACATGCCCATTGCAGCTTACCACGAATTCCGTTCTTTGCTGAGATCTCTCCCATTTCATCTAAGACATTTCTACAAACAATCATGAGCTCTGAAGCACTATGCAGTCATGTGCGTAATCACATGAACAATCATTTTAGTTAACAAAGAGCACACATGGCTCTGGATAAGTACTCCTATAGAAATCCTTACCACTTTGGAAGTTTTTATCTAGTTCTCATTCAAAGCTCTGGCACAGCTAGGTTTTGCTGACTAGCTAAATGGCATGTTCATAGAGTTATCAAATTGTAGAGTTGGAAGGGATCATGAGGGTCATTTAGTCCAACCCCCTGCAACACAAGAATCTTTTGCCCAGCATGGAGCTCAAAGCCACAACACTGAGATTAAGAATCTCATGCTCTACCAACTGAGCTATTTCAGATTCTAGCATTAAAAGCACTTGTTTACTATTAAAAGGACATACACAGGTTGGCTAAAGTAGGGACAAAACAATAGATAAAAAGTGTGTCATAGGAATTTCCTGTCTGCTGAAGAAGAAGTGTCAGGTTCTGTTTGTTTTAGTCTTGTTGTAATTGAAGGTATATGTGTGTTGGGTGGAATTTGAAAGAGCTAAAGAGTTTTCATTTTAATTATGATTAGTACACATATCTGGTGCATAAGTTATTTACACCAAGTTTTCCCCTCCCCAGTTTTATACTGCTTTTAAACAGTTTTAGCTATTGCTATGTTGCTGGTTTTAGACAGTCATTTGTTGTTATGGTTTTTATCAGTAGTTTTTGTGTTTTATAGATTTATATTTTCGCTGTAATTAGATATTTGAATGTCTCTGAAACCTACCCAGAGAACCTAGATATGTAGGTCATATACAAATTTAATAACTTCCACTTCATATCTGGGTCTGTAGCATCATGGTTTAAGATAAAATTATGGTGGTCCACAAGATTCATCATGTCTATTGAAAAGTTGCATAACTGTCAGGAATATCTGTACTTGTCCTTGCTCTTTATTTATTTTTCTATGTTACCTGAGATGGATCAGGGCTGTTTTGATCAGGGCATGGTTATCAAACATGGGTGCAGGCAAGGGGGGGCAGGGGGACAGCTGTCCCCCTAAATCAATCAAAATCAATAGAAATCTGAGGTTCCCCCCCCCCAACAAAAGGATCATCTGCTTACACTATATAGGTTTAAGGCAATACACTGTAGTTCTAAGGTTAAATATTACGTCTTCCCTGAGCTGTAATTTTGTAGAAAACTTCATGTTAATTGCAGATTGTTGTAATTGGACACAGTTGTTTACACTTTTTCCCATATTCATCCTGATTCACCTTCTGAATACTTGTGCTGCATATGGAGATATAACTGTACCCCACCACACTACTGCTCAATTTCACAGAGAGAACAGCTGAGTGGAATCTGAATTAGTTTCCTGTTTCCAGTGTCCACTGAAAGAGGCCAGAGTGTGCTTCCATTAGCCCTGCAATTTCAGAGCAACTTAATATAAGGTTTCCATGAAAATTAGATGTTTAGTGTTTGGTAGTCACCATTTTGGAATTTGGTGATTGGGTTTAGGTTTCTTATTGAACCCCGATAGCTAAATGGAGAATGTTCAGGGACACTATACCTTTGACTACTAGATGCTAGAGATTAACTACAGGGAAGGAATGTTCATTTCATGCTCTGCTTGTAACTTCTGAGAAGTATGTGGCTGGCCACTGTGGGAAACAGATAGACTAAACACACATTTGGTCACATTTTTTTGTCCCCTCTTATAACAGCATCTCAGAGAAAGCGTTTGGCAGTAACTTAAGGAGGCAAAAGTGTGTCTAAGTGCTTTAGGACATTTCAGTTATACTGGTGTCAGATATTCAGTTCTGAAGGTTCGAACACATTTCTGCTAAAGTCTCATGAAAAGCAATTTTTGCAAATTGGTAGAATCTATACCTGGTTGGCAATGATTTGAGAACATACATAAGAACAGTCATACATACATACATACATACATACATAAATACATACACCTGTGTATACTCTCCCAAAGCAGGATATTCAAACTACTATAGGTTCTAATCTAGATAAATGACCTAGTCAGAAAAGCAAATACAAACCAGGTAAATTTGCTGACACCACACAATTAGTGAAGATAGCAAACATGCAGAAAACAAAAGAAACAAACAATGAAAAACTAACCACTGACTCTGCTGTATAACTTTGCTGATGCATGATGCCAAAAATTAACATTGACACATGTAAAATGTTGTACATAGTTTGGTGTGCCAAATCCAATGAATATGATTGATCTGGAGGGAATTCAAAAAGGACCTTGGGATAATGGTGAATGCTTCATTAAAAAAGGGACATCCCTATTGTTTAGGATCAATATTTTGAGCTCCCAAGAAAAGAACTGCATGCCCATTGCAGTCAAGATGAGATTATCTAATTCAGTGGCAAACCCCAGATAGAATAACGTGTCACCACCTTCTAAAACGATATTAATATTTCACTTGAAAAGGTATTAGAGAAACTAGGGAAGCTGATTCATGGGCTAAAAAAAAGAAAAAAAGATGAGCTTAGGGAACCTAAATACATTTGCCTTTAAAAAAGATGATTTAAAAAGGGATTATCATTTGAAGTGGGGGAGGATATTCTTAAAACCAGATGATGCCACTTTGGCTTGCCTGTTTTAATAACACACACACGGCGGGGAGAGGGTTGTTTAACTGAAGTACCGTATATCTTTTGAAACATGAAGTAGTTGCCACACATCATGGGGAATAAAATGTGCTAGAGATTGTGCTACTGAATTAACATTAGGGTACTACTATACTCAAGTACCTCAACCAATGTCTCTTAATGAGGATAGTTCCCATGACCCATTATGTTCGTAGAATTATCTGAACACTTTGCTGTGTGACCAAATAGTTGAACAACTTGAGATCAGCTGAAAGTATTTTCTCAATCTGAGGATCCTTATAGAGATTCTCAATGTAGCCTCCTCCACATATTCTCCTAACAGCAAGGATTAAGTGCAGTTCTCTACTGAGGCCGAGAATTCACTCAATGCTACTTCAGTGAGCGAAATGGATAACACACATACGTGGAGCCATTTCTTCTCCCCTCCCCCCGCCCCAAATCAATGCAATGGAGTATGCATTACATAGGAAAGGTGGGGTGGGCTATAAATTTTAGAATGAATGAATAAAATAGTTCTTGACATTCACAGCTGCAGACACAAGAAAATGGATTTCACAGATCTGTGAGCAAGTCTGAAAACTCTGTCAATTACAATATGAAAATGGGAGGTTTCAAAGGGAAGATCCCCGAGTGTCATATTTGTACATACATTTCCTTTCTCAGGTATAATGATATATGTTTGTGTAACATGAGATTGAGCATTGTGATAGTTTTTTGGGGGGAGGGAGGTGTCTTTTGAGGGGAGGGGCTTGTGTTGACCAGTCCGTAACATCCAACACATATATCTACTCCCTAAAATATGTAGCCAGAAAGGGGGGATAGTATTGAGCTGAAATAGGGTGCAAACATTTTGGCATTTTGACAATCAATCTCTTTTAAAAAAAAGTTCATCCCATTTACTGACAGCAACGTTCATGTTCCCCATTGTTGCTAAGTGCTGTTTCATCAGTGCTTTCTAATAGGCTGGCCTCAACCAGAGCCAGGGCTTTTTCGGCTGTGGCTCCGATCTTGTGGAATGCTCTGTCACAAGAGACTAGGGGCCTGCGGGACTTGACATCTTTCCGCAGGGCCTGCAAGACAGAGCTGTTCCAGCAGGCCTTTGGCCAAGGCACAGCCTGACCCCCTCCTTTGGTAATTCTTCACAGAACTCTAGCCCAATGGTTGCCATCAATTTGATTTGAACTGATTTTAAAATGAATTGATTTTAGAATGGTTTTATTTTACTGTTGTTAGTCGCTCTGAGCCCAGCTTCGGCTGGGGAGGGCAGGATATAAATAAAAATTTATTATTATTATTATTTTATAATTCCTTCTTGCTCAGAAGATACAAACTTAGAAGTCTTCTCCCTGACATACCAGTTTTCTACATTTTGAGACTCTGATGGGGTGTATGATGTGATTGTTAATGTATAGACTTAACTGGCACAGTCCAATAACACCTGCCTCATCTCATGTGAGTGTACAACCAGCATTGAATCTTGGCTATACTAGGTGCATAGGGTGTATTCAAAAGAAGGATCTTGGCACCGTACTTCATATTCAAAATTAATCAAAATACTACATTATTATTTTTAAATTACATTTATTTCTTGACTGATCTTTGACGCAGATTTAAATATATCCTCTCTTAACACTAACCACATGAACCACTATCTGTTCAGACCAAGATTGTCTTTCAAAGTGTATTGAATAAAATATTTGGCTTATACAGTCAAACATGTTGGAAGTTTAAAAAAAGGGGGGGGGCTTTTTCATATGTGGTGGATATATGAAATGGCAAAGTATTATTGGAATACTCTTAAGAACAATATAGAAAAGATAACACATATAACTTGCTTTTATGTTCAGATCCTTTGGACTTTTTTCATGAACTCTTACAAAGAATTCAACTTTAGCATACTGAGAATTGATAGCATATATAATTGTAGCAGCACAGATACATTACGCAAGAAACTTCCAATAATACCGAAGCTGCCCGAATTGGAAAACAAGTTACATTAGTATGCTATAATGTCAGTGCCAACTAACTTCATATGTGTACAAGAAAGGAGACAGACTTCTAATAATTTTATTCTTAACTGAATTACTTATATCGATTGCAGAAGGAAAACAAACCACATACTTTGACCAGTATAACTTATGTAATGTAATAATATGTATTGTTTAAATATTAGAATTCATATTTAGTATTAATAAAAAACAAAATAAGCTGTATAAAGGAAGTTTTAAAAAAAGATGCCAGAGAGACAGGGAGCATTAGCAAGGGGTAAATAATTGCTTTGCATGCAGAAGGTTCAATCCCTGGCACCTCCTTGCCTGGAAGCCTGGAGAGTCATTTCTAGTCTGTGTGGACAATACTGAGCTAGATGGACCCATGGACTCAGTACAACACAACTTTCTATGTTCCTACATCCTGCTCCTCCAACCTCCCTGAACCTGTTTCCAAACCTCTGAACTTATCCTTTCCACTTATTCCGGAGAAAGAAAAGCTAGGCCTTTAGAGGTGTTCAACAAGGCATCCAGGTGCACTAGCTGATTGATTGGAGTTTGGTGGCTCTTCTCAAAGCTTACCAGGAACCCGTGAACCTGGAGGGTGTTGAGACAGGAGGTTTTCTTTGACAGACCAAAGAGTTTCCAAATGGTGATCTGGCTGCACTTGACCTAGGCAGGTGCAAACTGAATCCCGGGAGCCCTATGTCCCAAAACGTTGCTGCTGCCTTCAGCCTGTGAGAGAAGCCAAGACCCATCTGCTGACTTTTGATTGCATAAAAACAGAAAGAGAAAACAGAAAGGAAATATACTGGCATATTTCTATTACGGACTCAAACTGAAAACAAAATAAAATGAGGCAACAATTTCCAGATTTTCAGAAGTCAAATTTTGTGAAATATGTTTTTAAAACACTGCAAGATACAACACAAAAAATAAGGCATAAACTCTTAAATCCATAAAGGGCTGTTCCACATGTAACACTAAAACATGTTTAAGTGCTACATGAGCTTCAACAAACCTTCCACCAAGTTTCCTTTTGGTTTCAAAGAATCTCACCTTAGCAGTAAGAAATTCTGCCTTACAGCAATCAATGGTTTATTGCTTAACAAGTCAACCTCAAACCATGTGTAACAAAACTGTACTTAGTTAGATATACATTTTTAGTATATTGTATGTCTATTTTCAATGAATTTATGCTCTGTTAACTGAAAAGAGAAAATGCAAGTTAAAAATGGTGGCTATATTTGAAATGACTGCTAAATGAAATATTGGTTAATGCCCTGCTGTTTCAAAACTGACAACTCTCTCATAACTTTTAAAAAAAATGCCATTCAGAGAGTCTGCCCTTGTATGTTCAGCATAATTATTTGGGAACTGCAAAACATTGACATTTTATAAATGGGATTGTCTAGATGGCTATATTTAGCACTCAAAGACATCCCTTGGGGAGATTGATTCGGGGATGTCCGAAAGCAGGCACTGCCAAGTGCTCCAGTAAGCAGTACTGGGTTAAAAAGAAAACAAAGCCTAGTTACCCAATATGGGAAGAAGAAATCAATGTTTTGACATCTCAAGAACAGAGCTGTAAGCATCCTTTATATACCCAATCACTCTATTGGCATAAGTGTTTTTCTTCCCAGTGTCCAGGTAAGCGATCCTTAAATTTAGCATGAAAGCAACAAGGGTCTCACAAGTGGTAGGTGTTGCAAAAATTAACACGAAGAGCACCTTGCTAAAAACAGCTTTGGTGTAAACTGAGAGAAATAATAATACAGTGGTGCCTTGCAAGACGAAATTAATTCGTTCAACGAGTTTTTTCGTCTAGCGAATTTTTCGTCTTGTGAAGCGTTCGATGAGTTGCTCCTCGAAGTCAAGTCGCAACTGTATTAACGGTGTTAAGAAAAAGGAAACAAACTTGCAAAAAGCGCAATATGTTTTCGTCTTGTGAAGCAAGCCCATAGGGAAATTCGTCTTGTGAAGCAGCTCAAAAACCGCAAAACCCTTTCGTCTAGCGAGTTCTTCGTCTTGCGAGGCATTCATCTTGTGGGGCACCACTGTACAGTGGTACCTCAGGTTAAGTTAACCTGAAACTGTTCTTAACATGAGGTACCACTTTAGCTAATGGGGCTTCCCGCTGCCGCTGCGCCGCCGTGTGATTTCTGTTCTCATCCTGAAGAAAAGTTCTTAACCCGAGATACTATTTCTGGGTTAGCGGAGTCTGTAACCTGAAGCCTCTGTAACCCGAGGTACCATTGTAATAATATAAAAGGTGGAGAGGGAGTTGGAGGGTCACCGGTGAGGGTGATAGCAATAATCTAGAGACTTTGTGGATATGATTATCGTCCCTCTTTTTATTTCAATGCAACATACAAGAGCATAGTGTGATGCTTTATATCAGAGAAAACTTATTCACACATCTAACCCATTATTGTCTACTACTATGAGTGGATGTGTCTCTAGGGTCTCAAGCAGTTTATGTCATCTACATGCAGTTTCTGCCTGCTCCATGACCCATCTAAATCAGAGGTTCTCAAATTTATCTGACCTACTGCACCCTTTTCAGGATAAAAAAATAAAAAATACTCAACACTCCCCTGAAAACATGTACGGGTGGTTTTTCAAAACAGGACGAGGAAGTGGACTAGGCTCCGGGATTAAAAATCCATGGGGCAGACCAAAGTGAAGCCTGCCAGCTCAGTCTAATCCACCCCAGGGATGGGGCCAACACTGCAACCAAATAGGCAGACAAGCTGTGATTCACTTCCTGGACCTGGGTGAAGCTGAAAAGCCTGGGAAAACCCCTCGCCTCCAGCATGACAACCGGATGCAGGGGAGGTGTTGTCGCCATCCCGCAACGGCGCCCAACCTGGTGGTAAGTGTCATCACAGATGAAACATGTATGAATGGTTTTTCAAAATGTTCTTCTCTTACTTATGCTTCCACCGCCCCCTGATTATTATTCAACGCCTCCCAATTGCACCCGAGACTACTCCCACCCCTCTGGATCATTCAAGCGCCCCCCAGGGAGCTGTATCACTCACTTTGGGAAACACTGATCTAGAGCCATCATTATCATCTTTTACCGTATTTTTCGCTCTATAAGACACACTTTTCCCCTCCTAAAAAGTAAGGGGAAATGTGTGTGCGTCTTATGGAGCAAATGCAGGCTGCGCGGCTAAGCCAGAAGCCAGAACAGTGAGAGGGAGCGCTGCGCAGCATGCCCTCTTGCTGTTCTAGCTTCTGGCTTAGAGGGATGAAGGCTCCCCGTGCCCTGTGGAGGCTTCGTGCTGCTTTCCCTGGCTTTTGCAGGAGGTGGGGGAATCTCCCACCTCCCGCAAAAGCCTGCAAGCGCCGCACACACACTCCACATGACTCATGAAAGGGAGAGCTGAGCAGAGCCTGGGATGCATACAGCTTCTGCTCAGGGCTCCCTTTAAATACCACTTTTTCCCTTGCATTCCCCCACTAAAAACTGGGTGCGTCTTATGGAGCGAAAAATATGGTATTTTTGGTTGCCCAGTTAAAAGTCTGTTGAAGCCAGCCTTTTAATGATACAAGCCTTTTATTTTGCCTTTTATCTGCTGCTTCATTGTTTTTGCTGCTTTAATGGCATTTTAATTTGATGCTGCTGGTTTTCATTGCAGGCTTGCATTTAATAACTTACCTGGTAGCCATTAGTGCATGTGAGTTTCATTGAGGTGACCAGAGAGGGTGAAGGAGGAGGGATGGACTGCCCTTGCCCTTTGTCTGGCAGCCCACTTAATTTTGCCCACAACCAGCATGAACGCTACTACTCCTTTAGGAGGAGGCATTTATGTATTTATTTAGCAGACTAGTAACTTTTGTGGCCTTATTTACAAGTCTGTTTTACTGTGTTTTCTGTTGTTTATATTTCCTTATAGAAGCCATTCCGAGGACTTTTAAAAGTTGAACTGTAGGGTAGAAATAGCTGAACAAGTAAATTAAAAGCACTTCAGAAAGGCAGGGCAAATTTTAAGTGATGGTGCATTCTGGAACACCTTCCACTAGTTTCTCCCCTATTTTCTGACTCCCCCTCTTCAAAATAGAGGACAACGCATATGGTGGTCCTGTCACCGCACTTCAGCATTTTATCTCTAACACCCAAGTCCTCAAATCAGCTCATAAAAATGCAAAGGATAAAACAGTACAGTTGTACCGTTAAGGAGATAACAGAAATTTTCTGACTCCCCTATGCCATGCCAGTCAGCAATCCCATTAATTTCAGAATATAGGTTCCTGCCGGAAATGGAAAATAAATAAATAAATAAATATATATATACATACAAACAGATAACGGAATGTCATATGGAAGAATTAGCAGGCTGCAATTCCACTTCCCTGCATTTTTGGAACACTTGAATCACATTACAGACTGAGCAATATTAATTAGGAACAGAGTTGAAGTAAAAACATTTTAAATAAATCGAGGGACTGGATGTAAAATCTGTCACTTTTTACATGGTCTATGATTCAAGGATTAATGGACCTTAAAAGAGCCATAAAACACCAAGGCCTCCGTTCTAGTTTAGTGAAATAAGAATGGTTTGATTTTGGCTTCAGTCTTCCAGCCTTAAATTCACTTCATATAACCTGCTACTGTAAACACTTTAAAGTAATTTGACATTGTGAGTCTAAGACATTGTTAATCCATTTCTCAGATGACCTTCATCTGTTTGCTGCATGCTGTTACTAGTATTCATAGGAAAACATAAGAAAACCAATATATATATTTTTGCTCCAGTGGCAGGGGGTGGCGGGGAGAAATTCTAAGCCATTCCTGGAAGGGAAGAATAAAATTTTGCTCCTAGAATAAACACCTTCAATATGCTGTATACTAATAGTGAACTCAGTTTTCCTAGTGTGAGTCCTTATACAACTAGATTTGCACCATTTATTTATGCATTTAAGAGCATCTATAAATATTTTTTAAATCCCTATCAGTGTACATTATAAAAGCAATATATATTAGAAATAAAACAAGAATAAAACACGAAGCCAATATAAATGCGAGTTTAGAAGAAAAAGATCAGGCAATTCAATCAAATGAATTCAGGGGTCGATCTTATGGGTCAGGGAAAGCCTGGGCAAAGAGATACGCCTTTATAAGATGTCTGAAGCATTCACATACAAAACGGTGGTATCAGCAGGCTTGGCAGGGATATTGGGGAGCAAAACCAAGAGGAGAAACCAAAACAACTGAACATGCTAAGTTGGTGGGGAGGGAGTTCCTACAATGGTGGGATAATTAACTTTTCAAAGATACTATCAAAAAACTTGCAGTGAGTGTCATAGCTGACTGGGAATTTGAACCAATGTTTCCACCGTCAAAGTTGCTACAATGCCACACAGTTCTTGACTTTGGAAAGCTTTCAAAGAAAGAGACAAAGAAACAAAGAGAAATTACCCACTGGTTAGATGACAGTCTAAAGATCAGTGCAATGGACAGTAAGCCTGGCACTGGAAGCCACTGTTTTCAAAGCTCTCTCTTTTCTTTCCCATCCTTTCTTTTCTTCTTCTTTTTCGCCATAGTTGATGCATTGTGGGGATTTTCCAATTGGTACAATTCCAGCAACTTTTGGACAAAGCCTCCTGTGACCTTGGGGAAGCAGCTTGACCACTACCGGCTCTCTGCCAACCTGGCTGCATAATTGGGTCACAAACTCAAGCTTATTTAAATCAAACGTAGCATATGAGAGGAGTTCCCCCTCCCTCTTCTCCTGGTACATTAAGTATATAGTTATATCCGTGCCTATTTTCAGGTATATATGACTCCTGTCACACCGGCTGTAAACTTTAATGTAAGCTTCAATGTGCCAATCGAACTGAAAATTGATTCAAGAGTTCTTTTGGACTGAGCTTTCTTCCAAATGTTTCCCTGATCCTAATTATTTTCCAGCATTTGGGAGCATAAATTAATGCTGCATCACCTAGCAGAAGGGAAGGGGCGAAAGGGAACACTTGAGGAGGGAAAACACCACAAATTTTATAAGCAAAGTGGGCAGGATTTTAATTTTGCTGCCAGAATTTATTTTGCAAAGGATAAAAATATAGGGAAATTGATTTGCTTGCAACCATTAAAGCACCTGTAATTCACAATGCAACACAATTTAGTTCCCGATCACACTCACACAAAAAGGACATTAAAGGTTTGTTACAAGAAGCAGCAGTAGCACAGGAGACAGGCTTAAAAGTAATTTAGTACTGCAAAGACTCTTCCCCTGCCCTTATCAAGGTAACTTTTGCTATAAACACCACTTTAAAATTATCACATAAAAAACTATCAAGCACTAAATGAGAAAAAAAAACAGAATTTGAAAAGGATAGTTAAATTTATGAAGCAATTCTGCGCTGCTCAAAGCGTGTTGCTTGGCATGTAAGCAAATGTGAGGCTGTGTGTTTGACATGCAAGTGAGCTTGCCTTCATGGTAGTAAAAGTCAGAAGGAGGAGAGGGGATGAGGGTGTCATCAATAAGGGATGTCTAATTAAAGACATATGTAGAACACATGTATGCTGAGACTTCTGCTTGTTGCATGACTAAATCAAAAGTCTTTCTTTCTCTCTCCCTTTCATTCCTCCTCCTTTTGGCTCAGTGCCTCTATTTTTCCCCTCTTTTTTTGCCACCTCCAAGAGCTGTTAATTTTGTTCACTGCTGAGCAAAAGTCAAAGTCAGAGTCTAAACAGCTTGTAATGAGTTTTCAATGGCCCATCTCGCTGAAATTGAGGGCAAAGGAGCAGCAGACTTAGACACTGTCAGCCCTCTGAATTTATTATTGAGGGTACATAGGGTTCTATGGAGAATAGGAAGAGGAGGGCTGGGGATCTGTTAGGCTTTTTTATGCTAAGCACCTGCACCAAGATTGTTTTACTCCTTTAGGTACCTTGACACAACAGATAAACACACAGAAAATCAAATGTGGTGTACTTTAGTTAAGAGAGTACTTTGAAATTGGTGGCACAATGCAAGACAATGATTCAGTTATCAGAACTACGGGCATAAAGCAGGTGCTGCCTTCCCCAGATGTGTGTCAAACAAATCCAACCCTTTCATAAAAAAGGTGCAAGCTTGAACTTCCAGCTGAGGCAATCAAAACTTTTAAATAAATACATAGAAGAAAATGCATGTTGTACAAGCAGGAGCTTTATTCCCTATGTACCAGGGATCATGCATATGCTGGAGAGAAGCTTCCCAGGTACACTCATTGACTCTTTTCATATCTGAAAAGAGTATATTTCAACTGAAAAACATTAAACTCTGTTTCTGCTAAAGATTTGGGCAGCCTTTAGCAATAAACCCATTCACCTGCATTCTATTGGACCATCTTAAACTGAAATTTCTAACTAAGATTTGCCCTCCACTTTTCTTTTAGTGCAATCCAGAGTAAAAACTATTTAGAAAAAAACAACAACCACTACCGGTATTTAGAACAACTCTCCCACTTCTTAATATGTTTTAGATTCTGTCTACCAGCACCTTGGTGACTGTGAAATGCATGTTTTTGGGTTTAATTAGCCCTGTTTTCAAAGGTCTAACATGGGATTCACAATCAGTGGTCTTTAAAGAAAAAAGAAAAGTGGTCAAGCCTTTACAGGGAAAGGGATGAAAGGCACCCTCAACAAAATAATTGTTGTACAATTATTATTAATTATTATTAAACTAATAATTATTATGTAATTATGAAATAAACTCGGGAAGCAGTATTTTTGCAAGACCTCATGATGTGGTAATTTATGACTAGGTAATGTAGAAAAGACACATTTAGCTAACCGAGTATAGGCTTACAGGCTCTGTCCCAGCTTCTGCCAACCTAGTAGTTTGAAAGCACACCAGTGCAAGTAGATAAATAGGCACCGCTGCAGCAGGAAGGTAAATGGTGTTTCGCATCTTGCGGTCATTCAGTGTGAATTGAACAAAATACAGATTCTAAATATCTGGCAGCATCAAAGGACAGAAATCACAAATTTTTGCCAATGAAACAGAACAGAGGAATGGGAGTGACTAAAGAAAGAAAAGAGGCAGGAAGCATGCTTTCTGTCTTTGCCTAAAGTGAATAAAGAATTGTATGTGGAACACAGGAATCTCCCTTATACCAAGTCAGCTCTCCTGGAAGTGGCTCTCCAGGGGTTCAAGCAGGGATTTTTCCAGCCCTAACTGAACCTGAGACCTGTAGGCATATCTGTCATGAGACAAAGGTTCTTGAGAGCAGAAGAAGCAGAAAGGCCTACAAAATCATTGAAGCCTGCTAACTGTTAACAGCAAACTGCTAAGTCACTGTGACTTGTGATTCATCTTGAGTGATGACTCATTCTCCCTATATAAAGTAGCCAGCCTCTCTGTGGGCCCCTGTGTGTGTGTTTGTGTGTCTCTGTCTGTCTCTGTCTGAGTGTGTGTCTAAGCCGTGTGTGTTGTGTTGTTGCAGAGTGACTCCAGGACTCTAGTAAATCAGTAACTAAGACTGCATAGCTGTCAACGTTTCCCTTTTTTAAAAGGGAAATTCCCTTATTCCGAATAGGATTACTCGCAAGAAAAGGGAAAAGTCGACAGCTATGCTAAGACTGTGGCCCTGTGAAGAGTCAGATAGCTGCTATGAGCACTCTGTGTATGCTGTTTATGAACAACTTTGTTTCCTCAAATAAAAGTTTTATTGTTAATGAAGAAGGCTCTGTGTTGATTGATTTACCGCTGCACGACAATATCAGATTCTCTGCTACTATGGCCCTTCCCCTATGTCCCCTCAATAATAATGTTGTGCTCTAAATGTTGTTGAAGCTGCTAGTATTTCTAGGAAGCAGTTCTGTTGCTCCTGTGCTCCAAATAAACAATACTGACTGAACTAAACAGGAACAATTTTTAAAGTGTTATAGCAATGTTTGCTGGTTCAGGTCAAGGGTCTCATCTAGTTCAGCAACAACAGCCAAATACTTATGTGAAGTCTGCAGCATGGCATGTATTTTATCTTCCACCAGAAAACTTTAGTTTTTAGATTTCCAGTACATTTCTGCTTGTGCTAGACTTGCTTACCACCCACAGCAATTATCAGTGCACACAAGTGCACTGATTACATTTGCAAACAGAAACAGCATATAAGAAAGACCCCCACAATTTAAAAATAAAATAATAAATCTGACTTCTGTTTCCCAAGGTGTGTATGTGTGTACACATGCACACACAACCACAGGAATTTAAATGAAAAGAGGTTTACAAAATTATATATGCCAGTTGTTAAAGAAATGGTTAAAAACACATCCTAGAAGTGATTAAACTCTAATTTTGTACAAATAAATTCCACATATGGTTTAAAGGCACTACAGATTCCACACAAACATATCCTGTAACAACTTGTAATGGAAGATGGATGTGTTTTTCAAAACCCATTTCCTGATCAAGGATACTTTCTACATATTTCACACCATTGGCTGAATAACTGTTGTAGTGGAGTACTGTAAACAAACCCACCCATTCCACTCAACTGCTATTGAAGTTTGGATAAAAATAATGTATATCTTGTGTTACCATGTATACCAGGTATCATGTATTCAATGAGGAGGAGAAGCAAAAACTAATAATTTATGAGTAAATAACTACAGTGGTACCTCGGGTTACAGACGCTTCAGGTTACGTGTTTTCAGGTTGCGTACCACGCCGAACCCGGAAGTACTGGAACAGGTTACTTCCAGGTTTCGGTGCATGCACAGAAGTGCTATATCAGTATATGCACAGATGCACTTTGAATCGCGACCCGCACATGCACAGAGACAGCGCTGTGGGTTGCGAACTATGGTTGAGTTGAGCTGTAACAAGCCTCAGGCCTGCACACACCCTTCCCCTCCCTCCTATGGATGAAGCAAAGATACCATAGCTTCGACTTTTGAAACAACATAGTTTCTTGTTAAGAATGAACTTGGGAAATGATGCCTTAAAATAACTCTTGTTAGCTAAAGCCAAGATCAAACCACATTTTGATCCTTGTTTGTTTTAAGCTTCAATAATTAGTTTAAACCATAGTTCCCCAACTTCATATATAACAGGGAACTGAGGTTTAGTCAAAAGCAGAAGTTTCTTGCTTGTTCAGAAAAGTGAAGTGGGGATGGGGAGCACATGAAGTTGTGACTTAGATTTCTTTGCGCTCTAACCCCAATTAGCCCTCGGAGCTGAGGTTAATAGCCAGGAATTATGGGAGTTGAAGTCCAACATATCCTCCAACCCTGGTTTAGATGATGCTCTGAACCAGGTTGTAGATTCAATCCCCTTTCAACCAAAACCATTGAGTGCCCTTTAAGAAATTATGATTTCTTAGCTTCATTCACTAGATGATAATTGTTTTTTGTCTCACTTTAATAGATTCGTGGAGGGAAGAAAACAAGGATTGCAAAATACATTGGATTTTAAAAGTATAAGAGAACTACAAAAGAGCAATGGATAACTCCTGGTTATCAGTGTTCTATTGTTCATTTTATGATAGAAGATTGATTGATTTGACTGTGTGCAATGTTCTGTGCTTTTAAGTTTTTACTTTGTTGTCACTAAATATTTCTTTTAAGAGATAAAAAGATCCTCCATTCTGGTAAATGATTGTGCTGTTGCTTTCTAATAAAGACAATGAAAGAAAGAAAAATTGCTGAGCTCCAAGAAGAACTGTAGTTAATCCACACAATTTTTATACAGTTATTGTGACAAAATGGATTGAACAGGTACTGTGGATACAGGAATACATAAATGAAATGCATCCCACTGGAAAAGCTTTTTACTCACATTGTCATTTACAGCTCCTGAATTAATAGACCAAGAAAGGCACCAGAGGCACCAACAAAATGCAGTAAAACCATTGGCAGCCAGTGGTGTCTCAAAGTTTAATTCCCCGGGGGAGAAAAGGACACTGCCTAATCTGTATTCAGTCCTGACATTGTCCACATCTGATATGGAACATTAGCTACTAACTCTCTCAATAGACTAGTGTCCTTCAGTTTATATTACTTTATGTTAATAGTAGAAAAATTACACACAACATCATTTATCATTGTTATACTGCACTATACATCCCATAGCTTATTTTAATATATCTATTTACTCCTAGGATATGGAGAATCTTTTTTAAAAAATTGTGTTTCAAGACAAACCTGTAAAGAGTCATTGCAAGTGCCTTTAAACATACACACACATTCCTACATCCAAAATAAAAAAAAAATCCTTCCAGTAGCACCTAAAGACCAACTAAGTTAGTTCTTGGTATGAGCTTTTGTGTGCATGCACACTTCTTCAGATACACATTTTTTTTAATTTTTTAATATATTTTTTTTTTTACTATGGCAGACCAACACGGCTACCTATCTGCAACTAATTCCTACATCCATACATCCATGTTAAAAACAATCTGTAAGGAACTGTATGTTGAAATCTTAGTGACTTTCTTTGGTTAGAAAAGACTGTATTGTGCTATGTTATAAATCCTAGCAAAACATGGAATGTAACTAGGGCTCTCAGCAGAGCCCACTGATAGAATGGTAGCCCATGTTAGAGTAGACCCACTGAAATTAGAGGACATGAGTAACTTAATTTAAGCGGAATAATTTAATGTGGAGTGGGAATTGTTTTGTTACTGCAATTGTTAAGTAGTTGAGCAGTTAGAAATCCTTGGTGATTTACTGCAATTCTACCGGTTGATCTAGAACTACCTTCTGCCCACCACTCCCAGAAAGCTGCGTTACACAAGATCGTAGGCACCAGCTCCAGGGGGCTGAGGCTCTTTGGGCCCCCTCAAAATATTTTTGAGGGGGCTTCCCCCTCCCATTGTTGAGGCTGTATGCAGAGCTGGACGCTGAGCAATGTCAGGACATCATGCAACAACACACACACAATGTCAGGACATCATGCAACATCAGGATGGCGCAACATCACATTCAGAATATGGCGCCTCTGTAGCAGATGAAACTATCCATCTAGCCAAGTATTATCCACTAATACTGGCAGCAGTTTTCCAGGGTGTTAGGCAAAGGTCTTTCCCATCATTTGCTAACTTAAACTTGTAATTAGAGATGCTGTGGATTGAACCTAGAACCTTCTGAAATAAAAGCACTTTCTCTACCACTGAGCTGTTATCCCTTTCTATATGAAAAAATAAATCGACCCTGTCCCACATCACAGCTCCCACCATTCTGCAACAGAAATGACCAGTCCTGGTGCTAAGTGACATAGGCTCTAAAAGTAAAGAATAGGAGTTTACTTGAATGTAGGTTGCATTCCTTGAATTCCCTTGATTACATTCTCCTGGAATGAGGTCATGTAATTCTTTAACACTGCAAGATTTAAATGGCTTGTTTACAGCTATGTTCAGTCTGTATCTAATAGGACCATTTTTTGTCCATTAAAAACCACATATGCAAGAATCTTAGGAACACATCTATGAGATTCGGCTTGAGCATTCCAAAGCACAGTCCATTCAGGCATGTTTAAGTTGGGGAAAGGCTTTGCCATAATTTTCATAGAATAGAATCATAGAGTTGGAAGAGACCACAAGGGCCATCGAGTCCAACCCCCTGCCAAGCAGGAAACACCATCAGAGCACTCCTGACATATGGTTGTCAAGCCTCTGCTTAAAGACCTCCAAAGTAGGAGACTCCACCACACTCCTTGGCAGCAAATTCCACTGTCGAACAGCTCTTACTGTCAGGAAGTTCTTCCTAATGTTTAGGTGGAATCTTCTTTCTTGTAGTTTGGATCCATTGCTCCGTGTCCGCTTCTCTGGAGCAGCAGAAAACAACCTTTCTCCCTCCTCTATATGACATCCTTTTATATATTTGAACATGGCTATCATATCACCCCTTAACCTCCTCTTAAAGTAATTTTAGTTACTTTAACATCTCAGCAGCTGGAAAATGGCTTCATTTGGAAATGATTTTGCAGATCATTAGTCCACAATGATTAAATGAAGTGGCATACTAACATAAGAAAATAAGCCAGTGTGCATTTTACTCTTTAAACATTTTTACTCACTATTCTCCTCAAAGGCAAAATTCCAAATTTCTCCCTTTTTACATACTGTTCAATAACTAATAAAAGTAAAATTAAAAGCAGTATAAATATCCACCTCCTAGTCCTAAGTTGCTACTGAGTTTGAACAAGCTGGCCCAGGCTTTGAACACTACAACATGGAAAAAAGTGGGAAAGGGTAGGCTTCTGGAGAAAAACACAAGCAAACTTTATTATTTGTGCATGTGTGTGTGTGTGTGTGTTGGTTGCATGGACTTACTTGACCAAACCATTTATCAAGCACAGTATTGTCTACTTTGATTGGCAATGGCTATCCAGGTCTCCTATCATTTCCTATTTGACCCACTGAGTGGAGATGGTAGGGATTTAATTTGGATCTTCAGCATGCAAAGCAAGGACAATAATGATAAGCAATGGCCCTTTCCATTTATCTTGTTGCCTTTCAACCAGGGGTGAACCTTGGTAATATTACACCCTGTGCAAAGCCAAAAATTGACACGCACAAGCCTTCCCTACGCTGGCAAAGCAAGGCACCAGTGGGGTGAAGGCATAAGGCTCTGGCAGAGAGCCCTCCCATCTCCTTCCCAAAGCCAAGCAAGTGCCAGCTGGATATTGAGAAGGAGGAAAGAAGGACTCTAGGACGGTGTCAGTGCCTCACGGGGAAGGTGCTTGGAACCTGGTGTGATGGAATTGGTCATGCTATCCAATCTGTCTCTGTTTCTATCAACAATTTCAAGGCAATGTTATCCCTTATTTTTTCCTCTCTGAGCAAAGCTGTGAGGTGAATCAGTCTGAGAGAATAAATCTCTCCAAGCATTCAGTTTGGAGCTGTGAATGAGCAAGTGGGAATGTATGGGGTGAGCCCTGCCACCATTGTGACACTTTGTGTGCCAGGCACATTTACCAGCCAATGGATAATCAGTGCTAGTCTGAAGAGGGCAGCCTTACTTGTCCATAAACTTTTCACTGTAGGGACAAGAGTGTGGGTCACACAGGGATTCTGTTCTCTTGTTGGAAATCTTATACACGAGCAAGGCAGCCCCCTCAGACAACCAGTCACCTTAAACTGGACTTGTGGTAACATTGAGGAGACAGAGCTTGCCCAGCATGTTCTTCCTTGCCCTTTTGTATGCTCAACCTGAATGCCAGAGGATAGCTACGGAAGCTGGCCCATGGACTCAAAGAGCTGACTGCAGATTTGAACCTGGGGAGCCAGTGCTTTGCCTGCCATTGTTGGGTGCATTATGAGTGGAGATGGATTAAATTAACTTTTGTTTTTAACAATTTTAAATACACTCAAGTGGTTGTGAAAAATTCCCGTAAACCAAACAGAAATACCTCTTGGAATAATTCATGAGTAGTAAAATATTTACTAACTCAAACTCGGGATCACCTCCCTTCTCCTCCGGCAAACTATGTCTGATTGCAGAACAAATCCAAAGAGAAAGGTGGAAATCCAGCTCAAACATGAAACCTACATTTTCCCCTCCAGTCCAAATACTTCAGAGCAGCGGTGGACTTCTGTGTTGTGACAGCAAGTGGCAAAACTTGTAAATGCCAAAGAGACACCTTTGGTTTAAGAAACAGTAAAGAAAAAGCCCTCAGAGAAGTTTGGAACTGGATTTTTTTTGGTAACAACTACAGACATTTAAGAGACGAAGAAGTGCCCTCAGCAGCACAGTGATAGCACACAGCCTATGACAGGTCCCAGAGTAGTGCCAGCTTTTTACTCTTTAGCCCCATGTACTCCTGTAAGATATTTACGGTGAACTTTGGGGCTGCCCAGCTGTTGCTTAGGCAGATGAGGTTTATACATGTCTGGAGAGGAACTTGAGCCCACCTGTGACATAAAGCCAGACATACTGCATTAAATGTGTGTGTGTGTGTGTAAAATAATTTTACACAGCACCACAATCTCCATCAGCAGTGTGAGATTCCAGGGGTTGTAGGCCTGCTTACCAGGATCCACGTTCCCTGTTAGAGCAAAGAGGCACTACAGAGCCTGTGGTGTTTTTATGATATACAGTGGTACCTCGGGTTAAGTACTTAATTTGTTCCGGAGGTCTGTTCTTAACCTGAAACTGTTCTTAACCTGAAGCACCACTTTAGCTAATGGGGCCTCCCGCTGCTGCCGCGCCGCCGGAGCACGATTTCTGTTCTCATCCTGAAGCAGAGTTCTTAACCCGAGGTACTATTTCCGGGTTAGCGGAGTCTGTAACCTGAAGCGTCTGTAAGCTGAAGCGTATGTAACCCGAGGTACCACTGTATAGTTTTATTTACACATATATAGTGTGACCTTTGGTTGTGAACGGGATCTGTTCTGGAGGCCCATTCGCAACATGAAAAGTCCGCAACCTGAAGTACCATATCTGCGCAGGTGCGCGGTGCGATTTGGTGCTTGTGCACATGCACGATCTAGCGCTACTGCGCATGCGTGAGCGGCGAAACCCGGAAGTAACCCTTTCCGGTACTTCCGGGTTGCCATGGGGTGCAACCTGAAAAAACGTAACATGAAGCAAACGTAACATGAGGTATTACTGTATACAAGATGGGATCAGAGTTTTTCTTCTAGGAGAAGAAAAAACTCTGATCCTAGACCTCTGCTGCCTTGCAGGAGCAGGAAAGGCTAAGGAGTAAACTCTACACAAATCTGGAGTGGAGTACCTAAGACAGTTGGACAGCAACTCTTGCAGCCAAACATCACAGAGGCTGAGAGGAAGGTCTTGTCATCTGGGCAGCCCAGGACCTTTGTACCGTACACAGTGCTCAGGCTTGTGCCCCAGAGTGGTCACTTCAGTGCTGCTAATGCAGCAGTTTGACTTCACCCTGGAGACGCACTGTCTCCCAAGACAGATGGATTCCAACAACAACACAACCTGCACCTAGATGGAGGGATTGCAGAGTGTTCACATCTGGCTTCCCCTATAAGGGAAGCATTAGATTCAAAGGTCAGCAAAAAGCCATCCTCTGTGTCTTCTTTGTTCCAGCCTGTCATCCCCAGTTCACTTGCAGTTCTGCGCCTCTTTCTGTTTCTCACTGCTAACTGACCCCTAGGACCTCCCCACAGCCTACAACATTCAAAGTTGAAACCCTAAACCTGGTCTTTGCCTCTGCCCACTAGCACCCAATGAAGAAGGAGCCCGACCCCCCCCCCCTTGCCTGGGAGCCTTGCTCTCTGATTGTTTCCTTGAAGGGCCATCACTGTCCTTTGTATCCCACTAATGACCCATTCAGCTAGCTCTGCGAAGTTGGCTTGGCTCGCTAGCATAACTAAATCCAGAGGGTTTCCATGCTTGGCAAAGTTCAATCAAACCTTGATTGATTCTAACTTTTACTAAATCCTTTTAGGGGGATCTAGGCCCCCCAGCATCACATAACATCACAAACTTTATTCCCATTGTTAGGAGTCCTAAGAACTCTCAATACCATTCATAAACTACAGTTTAAAGTGGCATACGAGTTCTTTAAATGAGGTCCCAGAATGTATTTTGGGTCATATTAGCAGGCCAGTATTCCCAGCCTGCATTTCCTGTCGTATGTTCTTAGCTGCTTCCTGGCAGGCTAGTAGACAAAAGCATTCCAGGGCACCGGGGGGAGGGGGTACAGATGTGCTGTGGAGTGCTTTAGGGAAAGTGGAGGCAGAATGTGCTTCGCTCCATCATCACACCATTTAGAAACAGAAGGAAAAGCACACAGCTGCTCCACATCACAAGGAATCTGCTGTGCGCCGCAGCCTCTTACTCCTGGGCACGCTTCCGCCAGAGAATGCGAATTACCACTGCTGTCATTTTATTATTCTACTTAGCATTCCTACCAGCGCAGGGCATTTCATCATACTTTGCTTAACTCTGAAGAGCCAGTCATCCTCAGTTATTGTTTTCACTTTTATATACTATTAATGAATTAGCTTTTTTATGGCTGTTATTTCTCAATTAGTGCAATCCCTCAAGGTAGCTAAAAGGCTCTAATACTTGGTTTCTCTCCAGCTAGAGTCTAAGATTTGAGGGGGGGCAGTGAGTTGCAGGGGGAGACTCTTTCTTTCTTTCTTTCTTTCTTTCTTTCTTTCTTTCTTTCTTTCTCTCTCTCTCTCTCTCTCTCTCTCTCTCTCTCTCCCTCAATGATGAGAGGTCCTTGGCATTTGGTGGATGGGGTTTTATATATATTTTTAGGGGTGGGGGATTAGTGTCTTGCCACTGATGCTTTTGGCTGCTCTGTGTTTTCAGTTTCTATCCATAACTGACAGCTGTGAAGTATTATGAGTTATGCATCAGTCCTAACAACAATAACAATTAAATATGTATTTAATCATTTAATTAAATTAATAAAATATGCATCCATTTGCATGTGACCAAAATAATAGTTTTGAAGAAAATAGGTTGGAAGGAAAGCGGGGAGAACTCCTATTTTAGTTATAATTTGCCCTTAATGATGGGTAAATTCTAAATTTGCCTTGAATTACTTGCACTTTGTTTGCTTTGTGGCATATCTTCTCCCTCATTTGTCTATTGGATGCTTTGAGTATTATTTGCATGTTTTACAAAGGTAACAAAGAAATGATGACAGAACAAAATGACAAAACCATTTACAAGTCAATAAGCAACTACTGTTCCATTTGTTAAATTGTTTATGTAAACTGTGGGGGACTCCAGTAATAGAAAATATTATAGTTTACATCACATCTAGAATTGCTAGTGTTCAAGAGCATAAATTTCATAAAACGTTTACAGGGCAATGTGAAACTAAATTGCCATTTCAAGTGGCAAATTGGTGTGCCCATTGGCAAGTACACTTATCTTCTGAAGCCGGGGAACAATATCACTTGGAGTCCAGACAAACAAAGACATTATATTATTATAAATACCTACACTGTTGTAGACCTTTAAATGAGGTTAGTGTCCGATTGTACATAGTTGTAAAATAGCAAACAGGCCTAAGCAAATAGAAGGGAAACAATGACTATAATTCAGTATTTTAAAACTTTTAAAGCTTTTAAAAAGTTATTCAGGAAATTTTCATCTCTGCCAGATCACTGTGAATTAATGTGCAAGCCTCACTGTTGAGACATACTCATGTAAACTCTAATACAGTGGTACCTCGGGTTAAGTACTTAATTCGTTCCAGAGGTCCGTTCTTAACCTGAAACTATTCTTAACCTGAAGCACCACTTTAGCTAATGGGGCCTCCCGCTGCTGCCGCGCCGCCAGAGCACAATTTCTGTTCTCATCCTGAAGCAAAATTCTTAACCCAAAGTACTATTTCTGGGTTAGCGGAGTCTGTAACCTGAAGCGTATGTAACCCGAGGTACCACTGTACAGCAGTACTGTGGTATTTCTTTTTCTGCTATCCCAATTTACTACTGCACCTCACTTGAACATACAGCACAAAGTGTTTAAAAATACTGGAAAGAACATACTTGGCTACCTGTGTGTAGTGATTGCAACCCAAAACCCATCATGTAGAGCCTAGTTTCACAAAATGAAACGACCACAGAGAACTACAGGAGTGAGTTATAGAAGGCTGTTCTTCCTAATTCAACAGTGTCAGGTACATAATGCACCCTTTATGGCTAAAAGTTTATTTTAAATGCATATCAAGAAGATGGAGAGCTAGAAAGCAAATGCAAAATGGTATGTGGGGTACAGTTATAAATTAATACCGGCAGGCTAAACTGCCTTCATGAAAAGAATATGAATCTTAAAACCCATTGCTGCTACAGAACAGATAAAAAGGTATGAAGGTATATAAGCATTTGCTGTGAAGCACATACTTCCTCAAAATATGACAATAACACTAGTAAAATACAAGTTGAAAACTAAATAAAATGCTGTAACATGCTAATCCATAATCAATATGAATCTGTCTCATACTAGGTCATACAGTTGGTCTGTTTAGTACTGTTTGTTCTGACTGGCAGCAGATTCTCCAGAGTCTGTAGCAGAGAGAAGTTTTTTTCCCATCACCTGCTTTCTGATTCTTCTTAACTGGAGATGTCAGGTACTGAATATAGTGGTCCTTTCTGTGTGCAAACAGTTGCTCTGCCATGGAGCAAGCCTGGCTCTTGGTCATACATGCATAAAGCAACAGAATTGATATCATGAGAACCTATGTGGTATAGTGCCTAGAAAGTTAGACAATGATTGGGCAGACCCAGGTTCAAATACCCAGTCATTAAGTTCACCTGGTGTATTTGGGTTAGTCCATCACTGTCACCCTAACTAACCTCACACGTTTGTTGTGAGGGGGATATTAAAATGGGGAATATTAAGTGCCACCCTGAAAATCTCAATTAAAAGGTAAGAAAAAATGTAATATATAAACTAACGATGAAGAACAGGTGCTTGCTTGCACAAATGTATGTGATATCTGCCTGGTGGAGGGATTTGGGGCTTTACAAAGTGCACCCCAGATATATTTCCTGATCTGGACCATGACTAGCATCCACTACAGACATATTGAGGAGCAAGGTTTTGCAGGTGAATGATGTCTACAGTAGTTGCATTTGCTTAGGAAGAGCCACCAAAGGTGAACATTCAGTCATATTCTCTTGAAAAACTAATGTTGCTTTTGTTTGCTATGATAAGTAATATCCTGCAGTTGCAGTTGATAAGGTATAGAAATGTGTAGCACATCAAGTGTATTTCATGTTGTCAGATTTCCCCCCCTCTTTCCCTGAAAGAAACATGGTTATAACCACAGTTAATTCTGAATGGTAGTGTTCATTATCCAATTCTAGGAAAGATTAGTTAACAAGCTACAAAAATGAACACGTTACTAAATCGTTGGCATAAGGAGAAAAAACAGCTGGATCGTTAAAAAGCCTCGCAATTAGAGTGATGAAATACATTCCAGCTGAGTTCATTTCATAAACTCACAAAATTCTAAAGAAAAAAGTATTGGTAACATGGAAAAAATAGTAGCATGCAGCTCTCATTACCTGAATGTTTTCAAGCAATTTCTGCATTCCTAAACATTCATGTTGAGCTTCCACACTTTGGTGAAAAGTTCAAAGTTCACATTTGGTCCAATCAACAGGCAAATAATCTAGGGGCTCTTTATGCCCCCCAAGACTAAGGCAGTTATTGGATGAAGGGACATCATCATATATGAAATGCCCTGGTGGGCAAATTCTACTACAATGCATTTTTTCCATGAAGGAATGCCCATGAAAATTTTACACCAGAACTGTAATATTTATCTGAAATTTCAGTAGGCAGTGGAACAGATTCTTACTCAATACTTTACTTCTTGTGAAGTCTGCAGTGATTTTTTGATATTCTACTTCAATTTAACGTGTATTCCGCAAAAAGGGAAGTGTAATTTCCTAATCTGCCTAAAATTCAACACAGATATGTCACCTCATCTCAGCCTTTTGTAATTTATCTGAACTAGTCCACACTAGTCCTGATAGTTCTGATAGTCTGCTATAAACAGATTAGAGGAAATACAAACACTTTAACCTCATAAACAAAGTGACAATGGGCTCTGAGCTGCATTTCCCAAACAACTAATAATCAGCCAGCTGTTGGGCCCCTGGGAGGTGCTGCACAATCAGCTTTGTAAGCACTGCCAATTGGCAATACCCGCAAAGCCTGTTTTTCCCCAACCCCACCTTTACCTACCCCACACCTGATGTTATATATGCTATTAGTTGTAGGGCAGGTGGGTGTGGCTTGGTCAAAACAGCCTCCCAGTCTGAATGAGGAAGCCTTTGAGGTCAAATTAGTCCCACAGGCTGAAGGTGGTTCCCCACCCCTGATTTAAACCATAGTTAAACTACACTATTATTTAAAGGTTAATGCACAGTGTGCTGGCGCACGTGGCTACAATCATTGGCACTTTTCTCTGTTGTGCTGCCAAGAGATAAGCCATGGTTTAGCTGACCCTGGCTCAAAGTTTGTTTCTTCTCTTTGCAGTGAAACAAATGACAGGACTGGGTTGGGATGCAACTCTTACAAAATTCGCTCTAACTCCAGTTACTACAGAAAATAAACCTGTGTTTTACACAGTTACATGTCTATCTTGTCAACACAACAGAAAGATTATTGTTTCATTGGCATACTTCTCCACATCACTATATATAATGTAGGGCATTTTCATATGGAAAAAAGTGAGTAAGAGAGGACATAATAGTAATATATATAATTTTGAATGGGGTAGAAGATAGGATAGAGTGTTTTTCTCCCTCTCTTCAGCCTGTTTTAAACCCCATGGTGAGCTACACATAGAATATTATAAGCTTTAGTCTCAAGCATTGTAGTCAACTACTATTTTGTATGATCACAAAAGGGGCATGTCTCTTTCTCAGTCCCCTCTTATACCCTCTAGCTCAGGAGTAGCCAATATGATGCCCTCCAGATGTTGGACTACCATAATACTGACCATTGTCCATACTAGGAAAGGCTAAAGGGAGCTGGTCCAATAACATATGGAATATTAGCTTACTTCTGCTCCAGCTTTTCCAGATCACCAGCTGCAACTGGTACTTATCTTATTCCTTGATGTTCTCCCAATACAGTTACTGGTTTTAGATGACAACTGCTCTAGTGGATCTGGTCTGGTTCTGGCTAAAACACCTGTGCAATATTCAGTTGGGTTCACATCACACAGCTTCCCATTCAGCTTATACACCAAATGAGAAGCCTTTATCAGTATCAATTCTATATCTTCCTTCTAAAGCAGCTGAAGGAATCAATTTCAACTGAGCTTTACTAAAGGCAATCCTATGTCTCAATTTCTGCAAGTCTTCTAAATAACAAGTGAGAACAAGGGTAATTCTTATACAATTGTGCTGCTTTGGGAACCAATGTAGTTGCTGCTATAGGGATACAGGTAACATTATGCTTGAAAAGCGTTTTATTGAGCTCCATTCCAAACTCTTTATTTATAGTTCAGAAAAGCCTGATTTCATCACTAAGGATGAAGTAAACCCCTTCTGAGAATGATTCTTCATTTCCTCAAATGCCATAAATATTTCCAGGTTGGCTTACAAATAACCATAAAAATACAAGAGATGTCCACAATAAAATCAACGTACCAGGTAGAAGCATGGAAGAAGGACCCAATTCATATTTGTATTAGGTAGAATTATTTAGCACAGGCATCCCCAAACTTGGCCCTCCAGATGTTTTGGGACTACAATTCCCATCATCCCTGACCATGGTCCCAACAGTTCCTAAGGACAGATTCATAAAATCATAAACAACCTAGTTGCATTGTGACTGTCTTATCATTTGGGCGGTTTCTTCTGACTCAGAGCTAATATAGGTGTGTGAAGGACAGTGTCAAGAGAGAGAAGAACCAACACCATGTATTAACTTTCTGCCTGGTGTACTAGTTGTTGCTGTGGGAGGCTTTACAGTATTGGACAGTTTTCCTCAAATGACAAAATGATCCTGTATAGAAATAAAAAGAAAAAGGAAGAGCCAGTATGCCATAAAGGACTCAAACCTAGCCTTTCCATTACATGTTAGCTTTCTATGAGGAGGGAACAAATTCACATTGGAGCAGCAATCATGCTAGTCCCCTCCTGCAATCTGATATAGTACAGCCAAGACACAAACATGCTACCTCAGGGACTCTCTTCAGCCTGCCCCCAATGCCACTCCATCATATTTAGTTGCCTTGAAGACACACTAATTAAGGCAAGCTTTGCCAGCCTGAACCTCTCCATGTTCTGGACTACAATTCCCATAATTCAGGACTTCTGGAGAGCAGCAGGTTGGCCTAGGTTGAGTTAAGAATTCCCACTGTTTAGAGAGGGACGAGGAAGTCGCCTAAATGGACTTTATAAAATATAGGATGGTGGGGCTAGAATAAATTTCTAATCTAGATAAGTAGTATACATTGTGTCACACACACCTTCTATATAACCATGTCAGCACCATCCCAAATCATGTCCAGTAGTCTACCTGAAGTAGTTAAAATGCAGGTTTGGGGTCAGTTCTCCCTGTCTCTTTAATGTAACTGTAATATGTAAATCCACTGGTGTTATTTCCTTCAAACATGCACAGACTGGCTTATTCAAAGCTATGAGGAGAGAAAGTTGTGGAAATATTTGTTTTCCTGAGCAGGACTCCTCTTTGTTTCCTTTTTTTCTGTGTAAAGATTACTCCATGAGCCACAAAGATCTAATCAAAACTCTGGCAGACACCCACCTTGGGATCCTTAGTGGGGGTAAAATAATTACTATAAAAGGAAATATTAAAAGGGGGGGCACCAGCTTGGAGTGTCAATGAACATTTATGCATTAAGCAGCCGCTGTAAAATATTTAATGTTTAAATGAATGTTTTATGTTTACCATAAAAAACCCTCCAGCCATGAAGGGCTTTTAAATGTTACATATAAAATGTAAGCAAAACCAAACAGAAAGCAAAGGACACTTGAGGGGGCAAGGTTTGCAACATTACACAGTGTTTGGTTTCTTTAAAATCAAATGGGTGTGTTTGTTTTTAATTGTTTACTTCACATTTATGAATTAACCAGAAGCCTCTAATTCATCAGAAGCTGTCATGGCTAGAACTGGGGACAGAAAGATCTGTATGTTGCTCTTGCTGCTGCTGCCCTATGTGGTGAACCACCAAGTGAGTTGGCGTCAGAATGTGGCACCCTCAGCTGGGCCCATCACACCAGGCACCGCTAAACTCCCACAATGTCAGCAGCATAGTGTCACACTGGAGCACTGTAATAAACTAAAATTAAAAACCTGCATTTTCCATAGTAGCAATGATAATGCAGGCGAATGTTTTTGTTGAAAAACATACAGCAAGACAGCCTCAGATAATATACGAGGCAAAGAGGTATGGAAAGGCATGCCTGTCTCAGTCCCATGCAGCATTTGAGAGAGAAAGAAAGGAACAGGAAACAAGCTTACTTCCACTTTGGAGAAGAGAGGATATGACATCACGGAGCCTACTCTAGTAATTTAGAACTCTGTGGTCCTTAACCCTTCACATGATAACTAGCATTTTTAGTTACAGATAAATCTCCGATTCCCACCACCCTTCTGAGTAATACCCCTCCCCACCTTCTCACTATATAGAAGGATCTGGCAACTTCTGTTTCAGTGTATCTGAAGAAGTGTGCATGCACACGAAAGCTTATACCAAGAACTAACTTAGTTGGTCTTTAAGGTGCTACAGGAAGGAATTTTTTTATTTTAGCATTTTTAGGTTTGACAGCAAAATCTCCTACACTATTCAGAGCTGCCATTGGTTGCCAGGGAGGACTATAAAATTTTCTACATCAGCCTGGAAATTTACCTGGCTGCTGGCACTCTATTGTGTCTGGACCCTGATTTCTGAATTTTCGTCCTTAAGGCTCAAAATATCTACCCAATTAGTCTTGAGGCTTGAAGTGCATAGAGGTGGGTGCAACCCATCCAGAAGCAAACCTTCCACAAATTGAGGGTTGCATTGGGTTTTAATCTACCTCAACAACTTCCTGACAGACTCATTTGCCTAGGGGTGGAATTTCCATCAATAGGGGATAAAAGTTGAGTCATTGGTGCAGGCCAGTGGCAACTGAGACATAAAACTACATTTTCATGTTATGAACCATGGAACTTTCAGGCCTCTGCTACCCCTTTCCCCTTGAGATGTTCCCCCACTCTTTGGAAAGGAAAATGCAGTAGCACAAATGGGGGGTGGGCACACTGGCAATTGAAGCACAGGGCATGATATGGAAAGCCCTCTACCACCTGCTGTCCCCTTTCTGGGGGAATAAAAGCTGGAGTGGCAAATAGCTCATTTTCAGGTTGAAATATATGAACTGGCACTTTGAAACCAAGCTGTGTGGGGATTGGCTATATTAATGTTCCAAGTTGCATACTTCAGGCCTCTTGGAAAAGGGGCAAGCCCATTGGTAGAGCATCTTCTTTGCATGCAGAAGATCCCAGCATCTCCTGGTAGCACTAGGAATGTCTCCAGTATGAAATCCTGGAGAGCCACTGCCAATCAACATAGAAAATACAGAGCTAGTTATACAAAGTTAGGTCTAACTTTGGTATAATGCAGCTTGCTAGGTTCCTGGACCAAATTAAGCCCCACAGAAGTCAGCCAATTCCAGAGAGGAGAAAGCAAATACAAAGTCATCTATGTGGTTTTTTTGAATGCATCCCATAGATCAAATGATTGTGTAAATGTCTGACAAAACAATTACTACCCCCAAACTACAAATATAACCTTTTTGGCCAAAACAAAGAGGATACGGAGAATACCAAAGGAAGTTGCTTTATCTATCACTCATTAAAATGCTTATCAGCCACTAGGGAATTTTGAAATCCACCCCCACTAATCTCAAAATGTACTCTTTTTATAAACCTTAAAGCAAACCAAATTAAAAACAGATAACTCAAAACCAAGAAACCAAGTTATCCTTGCTTTTTTTTACTTCATATACACACATACATATAAAGTGAACTTTCATGGGTCTGATTGCATGCAAATGTTTCAGAGTGATGTGGTTTCTTCAGAATTTGATGTTAAAAGCCTCACTTGATTCTAATACAGATGGGGAAGGAAAGCTAAATTTCACTGCAAAGCACTACACTATAAACTTACTGGCAGCAGAAAAAAGTATCTGCAAACATTAACACCTGCCTATCTTATACATTTAATCCCTGTTAATATAAGTTGCAAAAGCACAATGCAGAAACAATGTGTTGCATGCATGCAGAGGTATTCACACAGATTTGGGGCTGTCGGCTACGTGAGGCACCAACCCATCTACGCTGCCACTTATGATCCCCTGATATTTGTTTCAGCAATGGTCTGATAGCAGTGCTGCTAAACCATCACCCAAGGGCCTAGCGAGGAGTGGTATGTAGTGTTGCTGCTGCTACCCAGGGAGGGTGGGGGAGGGAGAGCATTAAAGGGAAGAATGTGTGCTGGGCACCAGGCATCAGCAGCAAGGACTCCTTGAGTCTGGTGCTGGCTGTGGCTTCTCTCATAAAAGGGAAGCATTTGCTGGAACTGCCATACTCACCTTTCATGAAATAGGCATTAGCTTAGAAGTGCCCATAGGGACGTGGGTGGCACTGTGGTCCAAACCACTGAGCCTAGGGCTTGCCGATCGGAAGGTCGGTGGTTCGAATCCCCGCGACGGAGTGAGCTCCTGTTGCTTGGTCCCAGTTCCTGCCAACCTAGCAGTTCGAAAGCACATCAAAGTGCAAGTAGATAAATAGATACCGCTCCAGCGGGAAGGTAAATGGCGTTTCCATGCGCCGCTCTGATTTCACCAGAAGTGGCTTAGTCATGCTGGCCACATGACCCGGAAAAACTGTCTGCGGACAAATGTCGGCTCCTTTGGCCAGTAAAGCGAGATGAGTGCCACAACCCCAGAGTCGTTCGCTACTGGACTTAACTGTCAGGGGTCCTTTACAGTTTTAGAAGTGCCCATAAGATTTGCACAACCATATTCCATGCAACAATGGCAATATTGGGTGTCAGCGGTGAAGGGCTGTGGGTCAGTTTTGGAACACGTGCTTTGCATGTAAAAGGTGCATAATTAAATTCTTGGTGTATGGAGGTAGGGCTGGGAAAGATCCCTACCTGAAACCCCGGAGAGGGGCTGCCAGTCCTTGTCAATGATACTGTGCTAAATGGACCAATGCCCTAATTTGGTATACGGCACCTTCCTTTGTTCCAGCACCTGACACTCAGGGCCTAAGTGCTTTTCCAGGGCCCATGGCTGATGTGAGCACCCTGACAGCCCCTAGCCATTTTTCCCCTGGTCTGGCACTGCAAGCATTACCAGGAAGCTGGATCTAACCACCCTTTTGATTTCCTACAATGTCCCTGACCTAATGTCACTCTAGTACATTGTGGGAAATTAAAATGGGGGTTACTCCAACCGCACTGCACTGCTTCAAGTGCTGCCACTACTGCCAGGGTCCATTTACAGAGTTGGGGAACGAGCAGAGAACTCTTTGCGCAAGGCCCCTCTCAGACCTCAAGCCAATCAGGATCCACATTGAAAGGGGCAGAAATCCAGCAGTGATGGGGCCAAATGAATATCCATACCTAATTTTAGCATTTGTAGTAAGTGAAAACTACCACATGCATGGAAGGTACACTAACTGAAGTTCAAAGTATTATTTTTAAAACTTTATTCCTTATTTCGCCCTGCAAACAGGTATGTTTCAACTTGAACCTGCCTAATATATGTGATGCTGGGTTAGCTGTGGTTAATATGATTCTGTTATCTAATAGATGTTGCACCCAAGAATGGGAAAAAGCTGTGCCAGTTACCATCCAAATCTCTCTAATTAGTGTTGACAGTAAAATATTAGCCAAGGTATTAACTACAAGATAAGAGGCAGCACTCCTGGGGTTTACAGAACCCGTTCAAGAAAGATTTGTTGTAAAAAAGAAAAAGAAAAAATCTCCACTTTAAAAATGCCAAGCAATTGCAACTTTTTATTTAAAACAAAACACAATACAAAACACCCAACACCCAATGGTACAAAGTAGGACCACCCATTCCATAACTGTTTTGGTGTTAGGCTTCACTGACATTTTTCATAGTAGAGTCTGGAGTGGAACTTACGTCCTGAACATTCAGGGACATGCACCTGTAAGCCACAATTCCCTGAAACTCCCCAACTGGTATTTATAACTACCAACTTAACTGGATTGTCGAGAGACCACACAAGATTGTAACTACTACTAACTAGGTTATTATTTTACTTAAAAATAAATTTTATACCTAAGAGGAATGTGTGAGAGAGTTTGCCAATCAGTCATCACTGTATTTCTTGCAAACTAATGAAATTATTAACAACTAAAACAAAACAAGGTTGCAGGCTAATGGTCACCGAATTGCCCCCTACATTGATGAAGCATGGTCGTGTGATGCATCACGTGACATGTCATGTGATGCCTCCTGGTGTGTGCTGGGCAGGGCGTGCTGAGGGCAATCTCCATGCTTGCTCGTCCCAGCCACAGCCTGGAAGCCCAGGAGCTGGGCTGCGGCTGGGACGAGCAAGCATGGAGATCACCCTCTGTGTTTGTCCCAGCTGCCACATGGCTCCTGGGTTGCTGGGCGGAGGCTGGGGCATATAGAGGTCGCCTGACAGCAGCAGGGGGAGGCGGCCCCCTCAATATTGGGTTGGCAGTTGCTGCTGCCCCCTGCCAAAAAATACTGGGAGAGCTGAAGCCCCCTCCACCTGGTAACCCTGTATTTCCATTAAATTGTAGTTCTAGGCAGCTTACAAAGCTAAAAACCAATTTATGATACACTATGAATGCATACATTCAAAAACATAGCCGTTTTAACCAGATTAAAAGCCACCAGCTATCTTTTTTATTCATCCCCTTTTATTTGCCTAGTGGTTTTCTCTTAAGGAAGCTTTAGGACCTGGTACTTTCAACGGACCGTGAATAAGTAGCACTGTTGTTTGCACCAACTCTATTGTTAAGTTTTCCATAATCATAACTATGGGATATTTCTGACTCTTGGAGGGAGGGCTTGGTACAGAGGAGCAATAAAAAATGATGTTCTTTTCTTTTCTTCTTACTTTCTTCTGCTGTAAGAATCTTAAAAATCAGAATAAAATATGAAGTAGGATAAAAGGTGGGCCTTAATGAGGCCCTCTGTTACTCTACCACACTACCTCTTAAAAACAAATAGAAAAAGGTGCTGTGTCAGCAGGAGAACACAATAGAATTAGTGTCTGGAAAGTTGGTGAATCTTGAGGCACAGTTAACATCCAAGATGAAGAGATTCTAAGAGTGCTCGAGGGTGGTGTGTAAGGTGGAGAATACTAAGGATGTTATTTGTCCCCTCACTACAAAAATAATTTTCAGGATTTCAAAGAGACTTTAACATTGCTTGAACATAAATAAATGAATAAACTTAACTGAGCTTGCAAAACAGGCATTCTATTCTTGTGGCTTTTCTGCAACATGAGAGATTTATGTGTGAGAGAGAAAATATAATAGGCAAGAACCAGGAAAAAAGTATTGATGGGGAGAGATTGAAGCACACACTTAACACAAAGGACTAGTGGCCTGACAGTATGAGCTCCATCATATGTTTATGCAAACCAGCCCAACAGTCCATCTTTCCCAGTATTGTCTATGCTAATCCAAGGTTTTAGGGAGAGGTTGTTCCCATCTCCACTACATAATATTATTTTAACGGAAATGCCAGAGTTTAAACCAGGGACTTCTGTATACATACAGAGCATCTCTTCATAGTGTTTTTTGTTTGTTTATTTGTAGCTGATTAAGATACTCTGTTTTTCAGCGGTGGTTTGGAGGAAGAAAGTGCAGATTAAACAAAAGGATTTGTTGTGCTGCTGCTGCTAGTAACTGTTATTCATTGATTTGTTATGAGGTGTGATCTTATTTTAAGGATTGCATTATTTTATGGATTTAATGTGTTATTTTTGTCATATTTGGCTCTGTCATAAACTATTTTGTGTCTTGTGCAAAGGGTGATATATAAATCATCTAATTAAATAATAATTATAGTAATCATTATCTAAATATTTTTTTAAAGTCCACAAAAACAACATATGCTCTGTATCTAATCTGTACCCTCTACCACAGATTGCTTTCCTCTGTACCTTTTTTCCAGGGCTAAACTGTAGAAGAGATATAGGGTGAAGAGCAGATAATAAATAACATCAAACAGCATTGTATGAGTTCCTTAGCTGGCAAATTGAAAAAGAAATGGCCAACAGCCAACTGTGGTTTAATAGGCAACGATGTTACAAAGACTTTACGCATGCCATCTAGTCTAGTGAACCATTTGTAAAACATTTAGAGGAACGCTACCTCTTGTTATGCTCTGCAAGATAGAGGTGTTTCAACATAGCCAGGATACCTGTCACCCCCTCCCCAAATTACTTAGATACAGAAACACATTTTTAATCTTCATAGATTACACTCAAATTACAGTGGTCTTAGATGTATGTTAACACAGTTTGAAGAAAGCACATCAATTTCCAGTCACTTCTAAGTTAGAATTAGAAAGGTGGGGGTCTTCTCTGTGGGGGGTGGGGGCAGGGATAGAATGTTAGTGAAAAGCCCAGAAGTGAAGAGGGAACGGAACTCAGCTGGTAGGGGAAAAAACAATACTGCTTAAAATGAAATGGTTGTTTTCTGTACACAGTCATTTTATAAAATGTACAGTAAAGCTTTTATATGTAAATTATCCAAACACAAAAACCTCTCCGTTCAAATTGAATTGAGAATAGCTTGTAGTAGAGTGCTTTAGAGAAAACGTGCTTAAAATGAACAAACTAGAGAACCACCATGACTGAATTTCTGTTTCAAGGAAGAAGAGAAAACTCTACAAAAATGGGCTTGTGTGATCTGCTTTTATTTGAGAAATAAAAGACATTAATTTACTTCTAAATACATATCTCATTTTTTTCTACTGGCAAAATGTCTGTCATTATGATCAATGGTGAAGCTTCATGCTCCGGCAGCAGGGGGTGGAGAGCAGGCAGGGGTGGGGCTGGCGCATGTCCTGGGAGTGGGGCTGGAGCGGGGCGCCCAGCACGGACGGGGGGCAGCCGCAATGGTACCCTGCTGGGATTGCGCGGACAGGGGCAGTGTGCTCCCCCTGCACTCCTCTTCCTCCGCCAGTGATTATGATGGGTGGTATAGATTCATGAGTGTCTATACATTCCTGAAACATGGGAATGGTTCCATATATACCAGATGGTAGAATGCAGGTGGGTTGCTGTTCAGCTCCATGGCACTTGATTAATGGGGTCCTTCAAGGTTCTGTTCTACCTCCAATGCTATTCAATATCTATATGAAGTTGCTGGTTGAGGTCATTTGGGAAATGGTAGTAGGGTGCCACCAATATGTGAATCATACCCAACTCTATCATTGTCATCAGAGTCAGGTGATGCAATGTAGGTTCAGGATCATTGTCTTCCTGCTTTGATGGAATAGATGGGAGAGAATAAACTGAAACTATGACTTGGTAGGTTCCTGGGAATTAGGGAAATGGCCTGTTCTCGATGGGTAGCACTTCTTCAAAGGGAGCAGGTACGTAACCTGGGGTCCTCAGTGGCACCTTTTCACAGCTATAGCTACTTCATCAGATATGGCTGTTCCTGAGCACTGATATGACATTTCTGCAAAGACTACTCTAAAATTGGAAATCACAGAAAAAGTAGTGGCTTTTTTCTGAGTGGTGTCACCAGCTGGAAACATGGTACACTAGTTCTTAAGGGTATGCACTCATTGCCAATCAAGCCACCCAATGTTAGAAGGGTGAGATTGGAGGAGGCTGGAACACCACAACGTTCTATCTATCTACTTACTTACTTACTTTTGTTAGGACAACTAAAATGCTGCACAAAAGTAGTAAGCAACCTTTGAGTTCCAAATTATGTTTTTCAATCTAGACACCAATAAGAAAAAACAGGAGAGTGAAAAGCTATATATGGAAAAGCCAGAAACATTTTTAAGATGCTAGATTATGTGTGTCAAAGGGTGAACAGCAATTGTTACTTGACCTATTAGAACATCATCCCTGACCACTGGTCCTTTTAGCTAGGGATGGTGGGAATTGTAGTCCCAAACATCTGGAGGGCCAGAGTTTGCCTATGCCAGCATGGAGCAGTAGTTAGAGTGCTAGACTAAGACCTGGATGACCAGGATTTGAATCCTGACTCATTCATGAAACTCACACTGGATGACCTCGGGCAGTCACTGCCTCTCAGCCTATTCTACCTCACAGGGTTGTTGAGAGGATAAAACTGATAGGGATATAACCATGCATGCTATCCTTCTTGGAGGAAAGGTAGGTTATAATAAATATAAGAAACAACCTGAAATCTGCGTACAGCACTAATTAAGTCTGAATACAAAAGTTTCAGCTGGCTTGAATAAAGTTATTAACTTTGTTGTACTTTTGAATGTACTAACATGGGTAATTGTGATTTTTCTTGATTTTGGTGATGATTTTAAATTTCTGTGCACACTGCCTAACTTCATATCAGCTAAGAAAGCAGGTGGAAACAAATTTAAATTAACCAAATCAAGTAATGCATTGTGGGCTAACTAAACAGCTTGTGGAAGCACACAAAACTCCATCAGCTTCAAATTAGAATTTGTCTCCTCCACCCTTCTTGAAGGACATAGCTGGAAGAACACAAAAATGACATCCCATATTACACAAACCTATATAACACTAGTGAGCATCTGCTTAATGAGCAAAGCAAATACTCCAGACAATAAAATATTAATAATATAGGCCAATACTAAAAAATAACTATAAACTGAATACTGTCTCTGTAAATAAACTGAAGACAAAGTAAAAAGCTAAGTTTAAAACAATTTTGCATGAAGTGGAAGAAAAACCATAATTACTGCAGCCTGGCAATGTTATAAACTAGTGCCATCATAAGCAAAAATGGCTTTCTGTTAATGCTGCTCATCCCTATAAAAATTAAAGCAACTGTTGTGAACTATAGCTAAATTAACTGTATTTCCTTGTTAAAGCTGAGCTATACTAAATCAAGCAGGACATAATGTTGATCATAGAGACAGAAGGTATTTGAAGTACATCAGTAAATGTAACTAGCTGTAAATTTACTAGAATGCAAATTAACCATTTCCAGAGTGCACAAGAGGCCTTCTTTCAATGTTATGAGTATGGTTTCTTTGCCATGAAATACAGTAACTCAGTTTATATGTTGGTGGCCCTTCACCACAAACATCTGTATGCAACAACTGCATGAATTGGATGGATTATGTGGCATGTTCTCATGTAAAGCATAATTTCTCCTAGTGAAGTTCAACAGTTGTGTAAAGTCCTATAACACAGTTGTGGTTACAAGTATCATGACTGTAACAGTCACCGTGTACAAGTTCTTCTTTTTCTTTTTCCTGGAAGTTCTCATACCAGACTCGCTACCAAACCTTGAAATAGGAGAATACAACTGTAGAGAATACAAGGGTCATCCATACATCTTCTTCTCTCCCTCTGGGAAGTGGTCCAGAGAGAGGGAAGGAAGCAAGTGAGAAGTGCCGGGGGGGGCATGTTTGAATGTGCTCAGGAATGGGAGATCACTGACAGCATCTTCCCAAGGACTTCCCCAAGTCTGGGACTGATTGGCATATTATTGCAAGAAGGTATAGCAACACAGAAAGTTGCCTTATATCAGGTCAGGCTTTTGCCTATGTAGCCAAGTACTGTACACTCTGACCTGCAGCAGTTCTTCTCAGAGGTAAGTCTCACTCTGTTCAGTAGGCCTTGTTCCCAAGCAAATGTGCATACTGTGTGTGTAGCCTTAGGCTACAATCCTATACACACTAACCTGGGAGTAAGCCTCAATGAAAAGGTGACTTGAAATGTGCATGAGGAGGGAGAAACCTCGCTTCATTTCAATGCACTAATGTATACATAGCCTAGACCCATATTTCACAAATACAAATTGCTGAAGTTTCTTTAATGTACACTCAGCAGTGGGCATCAACAGGATAGATGATTTTTTGTTAAATAGTAAAGGATGTCACATACATTTCTACATAAGTGCTCTCTTTGTATCTGACACACTACACATGCCTTGTGTTTGCTTGCTTGCTTTTGCATTCGGTAGCTGCACCAGAAACCCCAGGATCCTAAGCTTCCCTTCATCTCTCTGCAAAATCTATTAACTCCATCTGCTTGCACAAGTCCACAAAGGATCAATGCTGAAAATGTTTGTTCTTTCAATAGTTACATGTTATCTTATATCAGATAAATAGTCACAACTATATATCTTATCTAGAGAATGTAAGCTGGGATATAGATACAAAATTATGTGGTCCAGAACCCCCTGGAGGGGAGAGAAAGAAAGAAAGAAACCAAATCCTTTAGTGTATTAAATTATACTTGTTCATTTTTACTTAATTTGTCTGTGCAAATATTTACTGCAATGTACTGGGAAAGGAGAATTCATGCTCATGGGTTTTGTAAAACAAAGCAATTTAAATACACAACAAATCACTTCAACTAAGAGCAATCAAAATGAAATTGTATGTGCTCATACAATTTCCAAAGAGAAAATGTTAAAAAGGTGATGTAGTGATTTTCAGCTGGGATATAAACATACACGCTTAATGACGCCTACCCACACACCTACACTTTGCAGTACATGTACAAAGATGGCTTGGAAGGTGTTGTGGTTGAAGAAAGGGGACATACAGCCTCTATCAGATGAGAGAGGATTTGTCAGAGATTAATAGAATTCCATTGTAATATCCATATCTCACAAAGACATGCTCTGACAGGACCCAATTACTTTCAACAAGCTGGACCTACAACACAGACCCCCTGAACCGGAATGGCCCTCAAACCTGTATGCTTTCGTTCAAGCAGATAACACCAATGGGTTTCTCTCTGTGATCACTGCCTAACTTAAATGAGTTAATCTCATTTTCCAGATGAATTGTTATTTTGTCTCCTGCAGGCTGTGATTACTGGATAAAAGTATTGTGTTAACAGAAGGGCCGCGCTCTTTTCAGTAGAGAATTCCACAGCCAGATAACCAGTCAGCCAGTGAGGACTCTCCCCCTTTCTTCCAGTATGAAGTAAGAGAATGGCACAAACAGGGGGTGGGGGAAAACTATAAAATAGAACAGATACATATTTCAGATAATTACATAATTTCTCGGGAGTTCAAAGGGACCATTTAACGTCCTATCTAAGCGTATTAAAGTCTAGGAGTCATGCTCTAACGCCACCTCTGTGATACATATTGAAAGATGCGTACTGACTTCCCAGGGACATTTTCCTTTTTTCTACCTCTGATGCTATTACCATTGTAAACTATTATGGAATGGGGTAAATACATCAGATTAACTATGTTTATGTGTTACATCTCTTTCTACAATTTCAGTGGATTTCTGATTTTGGTCCTAGAACTTGCTAGCCATCTCTTGTAAACATGCAGCAATATCATATTTTTGCAAGGTGAAGAACTTTATTGCTGACATGCTCTAAAAGGAACAGTGTCCTGTTCTCCCCTTTAAAGTTGTTTGGCTGGTGGTGGGTGGGGAACATGATTATGATGGGGAGGATGGTATGGGAAGAATTCATTCTACACACTGTCTGCAGAATGAATGTGATGGAGTGTGCAACCTTTTAGAAGTGCAATAAAGTATTTCCCCTACCCCAACAAGCATTGTCTGTTCTCATTGAAGTATTTTAATTGACTACACAGCTTCAGCCTTATCTGTAACTATTATTTTATATATTAATGCATTGACATTATACTTTTAGGATTCAAAACGCATCCATATTAACATGAAGGGGGGGACACTACAGAAGGAAGGTTAATGGAAGAGGTTTCCTTGATATCTAAAGTACTCAAGACAACATCATATTGTTGATTCAGGTATTATATTCTACCAAAAATAATTGCAATAATAATGAGTCACAGGTTCCTGTAGTTTGAATCATGATATCACCTAAGCTTCAGTGAGTGTGAGCTTTCTAATTACCAGTCATTTTACATGGAAACAGTAATTTGCATGACAATGTGTTTATATGTCACTTAACTTCCAATGCATATTCCCTTAATGTTAGCTACCTAACATAATGCGTTTAAAATCAATACTCTGATTGAATGGTGATGTTGTTTCAAGAAATGAAAACATTCTCCAAAAGAAACAAAATCTCTCTCACACACAAACAATTTTCTTTTCACAATGCCTCAGAAACACATACAGATGAAATTGCAAATTGCTAAGTGCTTTTATTTCTTTAATGTATATTATTGACCTTAGAAATTGTTCAGTTTTTTCTAAACAAACAAATGAAAGAAAACAAAGTGAAATGGATTTTTTTTTAAATGACAGCTTTATTAAGATAGCCTGAATTACATTATTCCCTTTTCTTTTAAAGCTTTGTCAACACGCAAATACTCCATAAAAAAGTAACTGGTGCATTCAGAAGCAATTCACTTTGCAAATAAAGCAGTATAATGTCAGTGGTTTGAAATGGTTCTGTCTCTGTTGCTTTCCATGTCAACGCACTGGCAGTCTTGCCTGAATGCAGCTAGTCAATAGAAAGTAAATAGAGCATTTCCTGACTTCACCTGGCAGCACTAAAAATGCCCAGCTTAGAACTACACAGTTTAATAGTTTTTGCAGTAAAGATGGACTCTGTGTAGTTCAAACCATTTTTTTTAAACAACCACGAATAACCATTTGTTCAAAGGTTTAACAGGAACATTCAGCAGCAGGAATATAGGAAACTGCCTTGTCTGTCTAGTCTACTACTGCATTGGTCCACTTGGGTTTCAGACACAAGACCTACCTAGAAAATCCAAGAACTGAACCTGGGATATTTCACATGCCCCAAGTGTTGATACATTAATAACTTTTTTTGCTACTACAATTTCATAGTTTAGAAGTACACAGTTGTTAAGCACTTTAACATGGCACTTTCCACATGCAAAAGAATCTTTCTTCATCATATAACTTGGTCTCTGACACAAACAGTGCTGTTTATTTCTCTCCCTCTCCCAAAGTTATTAGCTGCAGTTTTAATGCATTGCTATTTCATTATGTTACCTTAATCCTTAAACCTCAAGACTGGTGTACAGATGCTTTAAGTAAATGAATAAATTAAAAAAATTGACTGTACTTGGGAAGAAGTATTTTGATGTGCCCACATTTGTTAACTGAAGAGCTATATGTAAAAGTATAAATAAATAGGGGAGATATATTTTTCTAATAACTGCTGGATACAAGTATAGTGATTTTGTTCCATTTCCTTGGAGGGTGGGGAGTAGCAGCTGTTGCACAACTATTATCATGTTTTGCCATCAAAAAAACACACAACAAAAAAGGAAACAATGATCTGCAATGTCCAAATCTGAAATTGCTTTATTAAAGCCAATGACACAAAATGAAAAACCACTGCAATTGTTCTTATTTGATATACTAAGTACGTAAAACAGAATTTACGTAAGGGCAGGAAAAAAATTAAAGGGTTACCATATTGGACTATGACATGGGCCTAGTGAAGGGGGGGCCAGCTGCTCCCCCTAGCTCCACAAATATTATTGAAAAGCATTGAAAGTAGAGAAGAAGAAGAGTTTGGAATTGATATCCCGCCTTTCACTCCCCTTCAGGAGTCTCAAAGCGGCTAACAATCTCCTTTCCCTTCCTCCCCCACAACAAACACTCTGTGAGGTGAGTGGGGCTGAGAGACTTCAAAGAAGTGTGACTGGCCCAAGGTCACCCAGCAGCTGCATGTGGAGGAGCGGAGACGCGAACCCGGTTACCCAGATTACGTGACTACCGCTCTTAACCACTCAATTATCTGAGGTTCTACCCCCACTAGCAGAAGCCTGCCCCCCCACAATGTCCTATTGACAGGGTATTTTTACCCATGGTTTCCCAAGAATGGGTCAACAACTTTCATTTCGTAAAAAGAGCTAAACAACTTTGAATTCCTAAAAAAGCTCAGGTTTCAAATCCCCCAGAGCCCTGACTCTCAGTGTAATCTACCTCACCGGGTTGTTGTGAGAATACAGTGGAAGGGGAAGAACCAGGTACGTCACCTTGAGCTCCTTAGAGGAAAGGTGGGATTAGGGTTGCCATATTTCAATAAGTGAAAATCTGGACACAAAAGTTGTTGAGCTTTTTCTTTTGGGCACAGCTTTTTGTGCATGGGTTGCCATACGTCCAGATTTCGCCAAACGTTAAAGTGATTTCTGCCCAGGCGCTGTTACAGATGAATACAGTCTATGTTCAGGAAATTCTGGACATATGGCAACCCTATACAGTGGGATATAATTTTAATAAAACCCCAAATGTGGCAACTTGCATTGCTGGGACCACAATGGAAATGACCATTTAAATGTGAATTTATTTCTGATTTTTAAAAATGTTATTTGATTGCAGATTTAGGCAATGTGGCATTTAAAATTGCTATTTTAGGCAGCTTTTTTGCGGGGGGGGGGTGAGGAGCTTGTAAATTGTCAGATGGTAGGATATGTGTGCAAAAATAGGGTAACTAAACGAAATAAATTTGAGTCTCCTTTCCCGAAACTTAAGCTTCTGTCATCAGGAAACTAAAGCTGGGTTTGGATTATATATTGATAAAACTATATATTACTGTTATATATAAAAATAACAATAAATAACTTAAATATTGTTATTACTATATTAAAACTCTATAACATACTAAATAGATAAAAGACTTGTGTGAACCAGGTTAGTTCTTGTTGTTATTGTTGTTATTATTATTATTGCTATTGGTTTTATTATTTAAAGGAAAATAGCAAGACAAGATGCCACCTCTGGTTAAAATACCAGCTTCATTAAACTTCTTTGGTAAAATCTCATGGCAGCAGTATTTCTTTGGACTACTCAAAGAAAGATAGCATAGCAATAAGATTTTATGGGAATTACAAGCTTGCTTGATTCCTTTGTTTTATTGTAATGACACCATTTATAAGAAATCTATTTAATCCATTCTTTCCATAAATAACTCAGAGTCAGGAACTCATTGTGCGCCTCAGTATTATTTTCATATTGTCCTAAAACAACCAAGATGCATTTATAAAGTGATGTCAGAAGCTTATTAAATCCCCTAACTTCACTAGTTCTGTGGAGTAAGATCCCAAACTGGTCATCAATATATAGATTGAACTTCCATGCATGACAAATTCGTAATGTTTAATGATTGTCAATTGGTTCACTTTTGGCTATGGGAAAAAAAATTAATCAGTGATACAGGATGGAACATAATATAGGTATGCTAATGTAGACTGTGAAGATAAACCTGAGGAGGCACATTTGTGCAACAGATACAAGAGGACCCTGATGCCTTGTCTGTAATTGCTTTTGCATTTTAACTTAAACTGCACGTTACTCAAATGCTTGGTTCAGCTAGAGGTTTGCACATGTCCTGAGACTGTGTATAATTTAGCTTTGGTTTGAGTAACATTCTGGCGATGGTGCATGTAAATCAGGCAAAGCTTAAGCCTGGTGTCATTTACTGAGGGGAGCCCCAGTACTCCTTGCCAATAAACCTCCCTAGAGTGAATGCTGAACAGGAAGTTTTACCTATGATGAATGAATCACCTTAATGCATGACTAATAAATTCTGGAATCAGTGCCATATCTAATGCAGATAAACATCTAAAATCAGCTATTAATTATCCCTTATGACTAATGGATTCTCCCAATAAGCATATTCTGCCCTGATTAAAGAACCTTTGTTTGCATTTCTGGAGAAATTCAAACTCAATCCCTGTAGTGTGCATAGTCATATTCTTGTTTGCCTGATCTGATTGGTGGAAGCCCTTGTGACTATGCCAACTATGTGGTAGGAAATTTATTTACTATGAGCTACAACAGCTTTGTTAACCTATGGCCTTATGCCCATCCTAGACATTAACAAGATAGGTTTGCAACTGGCTGCTGCTTTTTCTCTAAGACTAGACAGGTTTTGGATCTCCAAATTCTCCAGATTTGGGGATGCATCCAAAAGGCTACTCTATGCCTCCCCTTTTCAAGATACCCTGACCCAGTGTCCCAATGTGGGAGAGGGCTTCTAATGCTCCCTCAAGCTTTCATTCATATTCGTTCATCTCATGTCCCTGTTCCCTTGTCTCTGATCCATATGGGCTATTTTCTTCAAAACTAATCAGGACACCTTCCAGAAAGTGCATGCCACTATTAGAAAGTGTATTTCTAAAGAAATAATATTTTATTCTTTTACCTTATTTGAGGGTTCCATAGAACTCATCTTAGGGTCAGACATGGCAATTAAAGGCCTGAGTCTGGTAAAGAACAAATTGACAACCATTTGGCTTTCAGAATACAAGAATAGCACCTGATTTGCTCTTCTAAATGAATCCCCTCCCCACCCAAAGCAATACCTGACTCTCTGCTGAGACCAGTGAAGTCAGCCACTACTGGGCACCTTCATGCTGCGATGAAATAAGCAAGAACCATTTCTTCATATTCATCTTTCTGCAGGGGAGGACAGCATTGTATGCCACCACTTCTTTTACTTCTTTCTAGCTTGCATATTTCACAGCTCTTGTGTGCTCTTTCAAGTCCCACACTCCAACTATTGGCATATAAACTTTCCGCCTTCTTGGTTTATCTGGCCCACTTATCATCACACCTGCCCATAGCTCCATATAAGGTATATATTGCCTGTCTTCCCTGCATCTCTGACAGCACTTAGGATTCCTGACTGGATTTTGGAGGGAGTAGGGGAGGGCTGCCCTGGAGGTGGTAAGGAAAAAACACTGGACATTACACACAGACACACTTTATTCCCTGTATTTAAGGCACTTTGTGGAGGGAGCCAAATATATCACTGAGCCAGCAAAAGCTCTTGGTGAGCTCTGTCTTCAATCCAGATTGTCATTTGGAAAACTCATTTTTTCTTAAACATACTCCCTCTCCTTTCCATCACTCTATTCTCTTCCATATCCAAAGTGATATGTACTGGAATGGGATTCGGAACTTCCCAATCCAGCATTTTATTCTGTCTCTAAGACTGTCACCACCCCCCACCACTTTTTCCTGAAATAATTCATCTAGTCACTTCAAATGAAATTATATAATAAATAATTCCTCCAGTCCAGACTCTTCAGTCTCAACTCCTGCCTCTCAGCACTCCAGTCTCCCTTGGTCACCTTTTGTCCCCACCTCCACAGACTTGCTCAAGAAGAATAAAGGCCATCAAGGAGTGGCTGCAACCCTGTTCTGGCACCTTCATTCTCCAGATCTCATGGTATGCTTAATACACATATATTCATTTTGGCCTTCAACTCTCTCTCTGTGTGTTGTAGTTACAGTTGTAATTTGTTTTAAATTATTTTTAATGTTGAAGGGCAAGTAAATACATCTAATAATGATAATGATGATGGTAACAACCAAATTCCAGAAAGATTTAATCACAACATATTCTCAACATACAGTAAATGAATTAGTGATCTCCATACCTGACACCCCCTCCAACACAAAAGTGAGATGGTAGAACTGATTTTGTTCCCTAATAATAGTTTTTAAAACACAGTTTGTCCTTGACAGTCACAACAACAAACCATGTCTAGTTTAAAAACAAAAGCAAATGTGTCCAATCTCCTCCCAAAGGAGGACTGGAGGGATAAGAGAGAGAGAGAGAGTTTTAGGGTGCATCCCCATAGGGCAGCACTGTATTTTAGTAATATGTCTGAACCGGGCCATTAGAGTCAGTAGTGGAATGGAAAAGTTGACCAATGGAAGTATTAATATTTACAATTCTGAGCATGGCATAGTCTGGAAATTGCTGCTGTTAAATACAGGATACAAATTTCACTTTGCTTAATGTAAGCAAATCAAATACACTCATGGGCTGATTTTAAGATTTGTTTCATCACTACATAATAACATAACACTGACAAGAAACTGACAGCAGGACTGCACTCCCCCCCTCCTGTTCCCATTTAGACATAGTTAAGTGTGACATCAGTACTGATGTTAACTGCAATTTAGATGACTTAGCCAAGGTTGGCACTTAGTAAGACTTCAAACCAACTTCAAACTCTTTAAAGATATTTGATAATAGCTAATAATTTCTCTTGGTTAAACACCACAGGCACATTCAACTAAATCAAGAAACATAAGGGGATTATTTACAGAAATGTCATTGGCACTGAATGCTCTTTTCCTAGAAATTAGTGAATTAATTATGTGTATTAATCAAATAATACACTGAATCCAATTCAATAAGTACATTCATGCTATGAAGCCAACTAAAAGCAGAGAGCACAAAGCAGAGCTGTAATTAAGTCTAATGAATCTAAGAAAACAATGCAAACCACTGATGGATAAAAGCACAATCCAAGAACTTCCTTTGCCTTTAATGACTCAGTACCTGGTACCCCATTGCTTCTTAATAGCTCTGCACTCAGCTAGCCTGGCCAGGCTGGTTTGCATAAACTAACCCAAGAATTTCTTGCTGGCATATTTCTGCAATTTATATTTTCCCTTCATATCCCAAATATTATCTAAATACTACCATTTATCAATTTTTACCATTTACTAAGAGACTCTGGTACCCCATATCTATGACAATATGAAGCACATTTTGTATTCCAGTTCGTGGAGAATACCATTATTTTCATGTTATTAAATGCACATTTTCTGCAAAATGAAGAAACTTCTGTCACCAATGATTTATACTGTAACAATGCTAAAATGATTATGTCTTACGCACTGTTTTTCATGATGGGGGGGGTGAGGGAGGGAGATTAGAAAGCAAATAGCACTTCCCCTGAAAATAGAGAATATCTTTCCCCTCTGATGATTGTTTAGAATAGTTTTCTTTCTCTATCAGCTTTATAAACCCAGATAATAGGCTTTAGTTTACAACATTTAGTTTACAATGGACCTGTTGTTGTTCAACCTCTTTATAAATGACTTGGATGAAGGAATTAAGGGGATGCTTATTCAACAGAAGTATCAAGGGAAGTTATAGTACCACTCTATTCTGCCTTCATCAGACCACACCTTGAATACTGTGTCCAGTTCTAGGCACCACAGTTTAAGATGGATGTTGACAAGCTGGAACGTGTGCAGAGAAGGACAACCAAGATGATCAAGGGTCTGCAAACTAAGTTTTCGCGGAGCGCTTTAAGGAGCTGAGTACGTTTAGCCTGGAAAAGAGAAGACTGAGAGGAGATATGCTCAAATAACTTAAGGGCTATCACATGAAAGAGAGAGCATGCTTGTTTTCTCCTGCTCTGGGTTTAAGGCAATGGCTTCAAGTTACAGGAAAGGAGATTCCAACTAAACATTCGAAAAAAACTTTCTGACAGTAAGAGCTGTTTGGCACTGAAACAAACTCCCATGAGAGGTGGTTGACTCTCTGTCCTTGGAGGTTTTTAAGCAGAGGTTGGATGGCCATCTGTCATGGATGCTTTAGCTGAGATGCCTGCATTGCAGGGGTTCGAACTAGATTCCATCTATTAAGAAACACAGAGTTGAGTCGGGTATCATTGTTTCCATGAGGATGCCAATGAAAAGAGAGCACCCTCTCTCCATTATAATATCAGCAAGATTTTACCAGGAGACTCAGCCCTAGTGAATAGTCTCCCACATTAATAGTCATTGATGGTGAGGACACTGACTACAAGGCCAGATGTGACTCAAGTGGAAAGAGCCTATACACTTTACAGTAAGAGACACTCTAGGAGGGGTACAATTTTAAGCAACATTCCTGTGGAGTAAAAATAACTGTTTCAGAACTCTGCTACCGCAGTGGAAATCATATTCTCTACCAATTGGCAAAACATTTTACTCCATTTGATTTTGCCTCAGGTATCTCCTCCCACCCCACCCCACTGCCACTATATTCATATATTGTTCATTCTTAATTATGAATTCAATTCAAGTAATTATCTTAAAACATGGGGGAATCCAGGTGAGGCTGGATTCCTTTTAAACCCAATAAACAAAGAGCCCAATAAATACATTGGCAACTCGTATCCATCTTCCCCCTTTCTGGCTATTCTCCCAGTCCACTTAGGGACTTTTAAAAATCATGCTGCCACCATCAGACAAAATAAAAAATAGACAGTAGAAGCATTGTATTGATCCTGCAATTTGCAGGAATTAGCATGCTCAAACAGAAATGCCTTTTATTCAAATATAATGTTAAATAAGCACACTTATTAAGTAGTGAAACACAATGACTGAGAGCCCTATTTTCAGGTATCCAGTCATAAGATACCATATTTGCTATCTCTCTCATTGTCCCTGACTTCTACTGGCATCCCTCAGTACTGAGGCAGGCAAAGCTGGTTTTGAACTGAAAACATAAGAGTCCTCAATGTGTAATCCAATTGGAATTCTAATATGTTTTTCTCCAGGAAATAGCACATTTTGGTATGTGTTGTAGTAGTAGTCCTAGTAACAACAACAATAACAACAACAATTATATTATTTATGTCCCACCCATCTGATTGTAGATATCCTTCAAAGGTCCCCTAGAAAAAAGGTGTAAGGGCTGAATGTTGGAGGGGGGGAGAGACAGACAGACAGACAGACAGACAGAGAGCCTGAACCTGAAACATAAAATCGTGTCCTGAACATGGCACCAATTCTCATTCCAATATCTCCATTTTCCAAGTAGATATCAACTTATAATATACAGTTAGATTTGCCTTTCTCTTTTGAAAATACTGTATTGGCCCGAATATAAGCCACACCCAAATATAAGCCACACCTTTAAAATTTGGGGGGGGGGGGAGAAAAAAATACAATACCTGAATATAAGCTGCTCCCTTAAAATTCTGCAGGCACTCACACCTATTCTGTTTTACTGTATGTCTGTTTTAGCAGTGATATTGTAAAAGCCAATTTTTGTAAGGTTGCAAATTGAAGCCGCACTTTAACTTTTCACGGTCAGAATTTGGAAAAAAAAAGTGTGGCTCATATTCGGGCCTATACGGGATATAAGGGTGCTGAGCTGTCATTTCAACCTGTTATGTAGAGCTGGATATGTGCGCCAAATTTCATTCCAATACATCAGTATGTAACAAAGTTACACAAAGTTACGCCAGAGCGATGAGTTAAACTAAAGTCTTCATTTCCCACAGTCAAAAATACAAGTTATTTCCCACCTGAATGGTTCATTTAATGGTACAGTATTTGTGTGCGTGCAGTGGGGAGAGATAGCTCTTTCATTCATACCACCGATCTTGGAACCATCTTTAACTTCCTTAATGTTTACAAATTCTTTGGGAGATATTGAAATTCATACATACATAGCTGCACCTTTAAGAAAATACTGTGTTTTCCTAGGTCCCGATCAAGGTAAATTTCATCAGTATTCAAAGAATGAGCAAAGCACTTCAACAATTTATTTCAATAAAAGAAGATTTAGCAGAAAGGAGTATAAATGATGAGAACTTGCTTTAAACTGATTTATTCCCTGCAGCAATAAAAGGAATGTTTCTTCACTCAGCTGTTTAATATGCAAATATGCAGAGCATCCAGCTTCTGACAGCACATCATTAATAAAACCTTGCACTAAGCAGCGCTCTCGATATTTCATCCTGATGAAAATACATGATGATGATTTTAGACTGTATAATTTCAGAGTTGGAACAATGTACTTTTCAGTGAGGTGGCCACTTTATAAGAAGTTGAGCTATCTTAGTAAGCTGGAGGCTTTGGTTTGCGTGGACAGGCGGAGTCCCCAGATCCTGCACGGTCCCCCCGTCATGTGAATAACGACTCAAGACAACGTGCTATGGGATTAAATTGGCCACAACTTTATTAAATTTCAAATGTGGGTAGACCTTGGCTCAGGCATTGGGCGTTCTCCCTCCCCGGTCCCCAGCCGGGGACCTAGGGAGCATCAGGGTTATCCAGTGTGTGTGTGGGGGATGGGCCGGCTCTGGAGAACATATGTTCAAGCAGAGATGGCCGCCCCTGTAACGCCGCCGCCGCAGGAGGGAGCAATGACGACCTTTCGGTGTACGGCCAAAGCCTCCCTTCAGAAAACCCCTTTAACGGGGAACCCTGGTATCGCCGCCGCAAGAGGAAGATGGACAAAAGGATTCCGCCCAAGGCCTGATACCGCCAAAGTTGTGACGTTTTGCTACGGGAAAGGCGAAACCTGCCAATGCAGGGAAATTCCTTTCCGGCCCTTTAACAGCGACCTTAACGTAGCAGTGCCCGCATACCTGTGAAGAAAAGTTAACCTGCAAAACCTGTGAAGAAAAGTTAACCTGCAAAATAAGACCTTAACTGAGGGTGGGTAGGGTGGGAGAAGCTCTGGAGCCAAGTGTGGATTCCTAGGTAAGATCCTCCCTCTATTGTGTGGGCAGGTAATCCCTCCCCTACCTGGCCTGGTCTCCTTGGCAACGCTTCCCCCAGGTGGGATTGGACAACTGACTGAGGTAGGTGGAGACCTCGAGGTATCCCACCTGAGGGAAGGCAAAGCCAAGCCTATGCTGTTGGAGCCGCTCCAGATCTAGGGGCTGCACGCGTCCACGCAAAGGGCGCCCCCCATTTTAAGCGGGGAGCGGTCATTGTGACAGCAAAAGGCTTAGAATCGAAAGGAAGATACTCCACATCTTAGGCTGGGGAAACAGAAGCCTAAAGCCCCACCTTATATACAAATGAGAATGTCTAATGGTAGTTTCCCTCTAAATTTCTGAGCTAGAATTTTGTTTCTGAATGAACTTATTTTAAAAACTTGTTTTAACTCTGAAAAAAAAATACAGATCTTTTACTGTCTAAATCTAAAAGACTATTTTTAAATGTAAACTAAACTCAGGTTTCTGTATCTATCAGTGTCAATCAGGGAAGAGCTTTGTGGCCAATAAAATCTGCATTTAAACATAATGAATATATTTAAACAAAGGTCTGTCAGGGACCTTGTAGTTGTTAATGCCTTGAGAATGAGGGATATATTATCATGAGTGGCACTCTGGGAGATATCTTCAGAGCAATTTACTGGCAGGTGACACTTGCAGGGTTAAAATTATTGGGCAGCAGTCTTAGCTAAAATGACCTAATAGCAGCTATAAAATGCTAGAATCATACATTATCAGAGCTGGCCCAGCCATTAGGCAGAACCCTGCAGGTGGCACTCCTATGCGCCCCCTGTCTGCCCTGCTGCCTCTGCCAGTGGTAGAGAAGTGGTGCCACCACCGGAGCCAATTTCAGGCAAGATCAGGTCCACTGGGGGCAAGATCTTGCCTGAAATTGTCCGAGATCTGGTGGAGTGTACAAGAGCTCACACAATCTTGGGCAAGATTTCACCCCAAATCAGTGTGATCTTGTCTGAAATTGGTACTGCCTGGCAAGATGCACAATACCAGTAGAACAGGTGGCGGCGGCAGCAGTAGCAGGTATGATTAATATGAAAACACAGGATAGTGACAAATCCACCGTATAAAAGCCCTCTGTATGCAAATCACAGCAATATATTTGAAGAGTGCCTGAATCATAGCCACAAGAGGGCTTGTCTCCACTCCCACATACTTCTTCCCCCATCTCATAGCAATCAAGCACTAAAACACAGTTTCCCCCTCCCCCTTTCAGCCCCTTTCCCATTTCACTGTTTTGCAATTCGGATGGTGGTGATTATTTCATGTTTTATTTCAAAATATTTCTACTATGAAACAATCATTTAGCACATTCCAAAGAAGTCTGAAGGTTTTAGAACATTTTTTAAGACATCTTTTGAATCATTTCCCATTGGATATCTAGGAGACAAAACGTCTTTGGGGCTGAAATTCAGGGGAAGTCTTGCAGGTTTTAGTAAACTTCTGCTAGCCTGTACTTTACATGTTTCTGATATTCTGTGAGTGGCAATACACCCTTCATAACTCAAATGGGATTAACCAATTAGACATTTCCCAGTAGTCTCTAAAATAGCTGCTGTTGGCATGTTTTTGCATGGAAGAAACCTCAGAGGGCGGATACGATAGAAATCTTGCACTATTTAAATATAGAATTGGGACATCAAAGAAAGGGTTGTATTGAAATAACATAGATAATTAAGGAAGTAGAGAACAGTAATAACTGATTTGCATAAAATGCTAATAAGCCCCTTAAATTGTTCGGCAATTCCTGCTTTAGGCATGGTAACTGTGGGTTCAAATTTATGTACTAATTTTTACTTAATTTTCTTTGAAAGCATCTAAGAGAGGGGCAGCACTTTGTCTAGCACCTTATACCTTTCTAAAGTAGATTATAAAGGAAACTGACTGGAAAATCAGGCTGGAATTCTACCCATGGCTGTACCAGTGCAAATCAATATGAAGTACAAAGCATGCAAGGGGACTTAAAAAGTACTGGATTCAACCACCCAAAATGTTTTGGAACACCTAATACAGAGTGCCAACCATAATTTCTTTAAACACCAATTGCATATAATATAAAGCAGGGGGTGGGCTCCAAAGCCTCGCTGCCCTGCATTATGCTTTCTAATAATCTCATCCCAAGTTTTATTTTGTTTTTTTCTATAGCTCAGCTCAGGAGAAAAATGCCCGGACACAAAAATGTGGGGAGATTAGCCACGAGCAGGAAGAACAGTTTAGTACCTTTATCTATAACTCCCTTTGTACCAAAAATGGAATACCATCTGCTGCTTCATATGTGATTGGGACAGATTCTGTCTAAACAAGTGGGTCTTCTTGTTTGACCTTAGGTTTAGTCCTTAGTCCTCCATCCTCAGCTGGAAAACGCCCTGCAGGATTTGACCAAAAGTTCATGCAATCCAGTATCCTGTTTCTCACAGTAGTCAACCAGATGGTAAGCGGTAACCTTCTCAGGGCAGGTATCTTTGTGTTTTGCTTTCCTCTGTTGATACTACTCTGTAAGGAGCCATGAACAGTAATGAAACTATGTAAAGCAGAGGAACTACAACAGGAAGTAAAGACAGGCCTTCAGAGTGTGTTCTCTCTAATTTTCCTAATTTTAATGTCAAATGCCACTCACAAACAAACGTAAAAATATGCATTATAAAAAGTATTACTGTTCCACAAAAATATCAGCACTGATTGCTGCATAATAAAAGCCAAACCTCCTCTCTGAAGACTGCTCCTACTACTTGGGTAGAATGGTATGATGCACAATTTTGCCACAATAAGGTAATCAACTACTTTATACAGTACTCCTGTGCTATTTGATTCAGGGAAGAAATTATATGCTCCAGGATTCTTGTTTTATTTTACTCTCTGACTGATCTCTCCTCACAGCGCCACAGCAGCAACGGCTCTGAGATGTGAATGAGAATGAGTGTCTGAGCCGTTCCTTCAGGACATGTCTGCGTATTGACCTTCAGCACACCCTGTTTCCCTGTGAGCCCTCTAAGCATGATCCATCGTTTTCTCAGGCCATTCTCCCTTCACCCCATTGATGGGTTTCAGAGCTACTTAAATTTCAAAGTCCTGATGCATTTCAGCAGTGGCCGGGGCTCAGCTCTGCTCACTTATAGACTGTACAAGGTCACGGTAAAGGGAGGTGGGAGGGGGTGGGGGAAGCAGGAGCATTTATCAGGATGTATTGCTTTACTTTTTCTATCCATCACAAAGGCAATGATTCTATTTCAGTGAAAATCCATTGAACTCAGATCAAGTCAGATGGCTGTTATCATTGGAAACTCAAGAGCTGTCACACTATAATCGGTACAAATGATGAACACTGAAATGTGGGTCTTAGGCCTCTTAATGGTCTTTAGTGCAGCCTCTCTCTCTCTCTCTCTCTCTCTCTCTCTCTCTCTCTCTCTCTCTCTCTCTCTCTGTTGTTGTTATTTTTGTTGCTTTGCAAATTCTACAAAACCATGGCCCTCTCCCCTGGTAACCTTCCTATGCAAGGCTTAGAGAATTTGGACTAGCAACTAAGCCCAAGGGAGGGAAAGTTTGTGATTGGATCCTTTAACACCACCTATTTCTAACCAATGGAGCTACAGGCATTTCACTTCTGGTCACCTTTCTGAAATAAAACTTCATCCTCATTCATACTCCATGACAAAGTGAAGTGTTAACTGACACAGCACAACCAGTGGTTTTCTGTGTTAAAAATATAAATGATTGTGTTTTGAGATGCCTTAGAGAAATGTAACTTTTTTCTCTCACACACATCAAAACTTCTTAATTCTGAAGAGGTCTCACCGTGGCACCTGATTTGACTTCATTACCACCACAACCAGCCACAAAACACTTGACAAAACTTTTGTCGTGGTTATTAGCAGGGTGCTGCAAGGATTTGAGATGGGGTACTTGGATTGTCTTCGCCTGCCCTCCTCCTGGGGAAATTATGCAGATGGAATTAAGTTACTTATTGAGAATTCTGGTGAAATTGCACACCCTACCTGAGCATGGGGCACGCCTACCACTGTCTTCCCCTGCCCTGTCACATGGTACATTACTAGGGCTTGTAGCAGAGAATAAAAGAAATAGTAGCTGAGGGTGCCTGGTGAGCACCTTCTGAAAATTTATGAGCAGTCGCATTACTGTACAGGCGACAACCATTTTGTGTGAGAGTTCTGTTCCTGGCCCCCTCACACATCAGTGGAGCATGCATAAGCCCACTCCGCCATGTTCCACCCCACCCCGCCACTCTCTTCTGGGTCCAAAAGAACCCACACATCAACTGGACAGGTGTAAAATGGATGCCACATGTAATCACAAAAGGTTTGAGGCTTTGTGGGCATCTAATTGGAACACTTGCAAAAATGTAACCCTTTTTGGGGCAAGCAAACAGCAATATGATCATGTTTCCTTCATATAAGTTTTTTTAAAGACTCATCTATTTGGTGTGACCATTGAGCTGAGATATGTAGTTGATTTTTATGTTGGATGACTATTTGCGATTGCTGCTTGAGGGTTATTTTTACTTTGATTTCTAATTCTCTGATGGTTCTGAGAAAGCCTAGATTCTGAGAAAGGTGTTATTATTTTCACATGAATATTCTTAAACCAAAAATAAATCAGTTTCGAGCCTGGTCTATCTGATATTACATGGAATTGAGTGGGCTCCAAGACAAATGGAAGAACCATCTCTCGGTCAGTCACAATAGCCATACACAGCTGATTTTGGTCTATGGTTCCAAGTTCTGGGGTACTTACAGTTATAACTATAACAAATTGATGAATTATGGTTCTTTTCAGATTTTGTATACTTTAAGTTCATTCAATATCTAGGGAGACATGATCATATTGTTTAAGACTGTACATGTGCACCTGACACTAGGTGTAGGTTTGCGGAAGTGAGCAGAGTTATGACAAGCAGCAGTAGGAGGAACAGGAGCCAAGCTCTGCAGCCTCGCCAGAAACACCAACTCCTGGATAGCCTTTTGTACTTCTTGGATGAGTCCAAGGAAGGTGTTAAAACTACCATGCTCACATTTAAACCATAGTTTAGTCTAACTATAGTTTAGTCTAATGGATCCTAGTTTAGTCTAACATAATAAAATATCAAACATTAAAAACTCCCCTACACAGGGCTTCCTTCAGATGTCTTCTAAAAGTCCTGTAGTTGTTTATCTGTTTGACATCTGATGGGAGGGCGTACCACAGGGCGGGTGCAACTACCCAAAAGGCCCTCTGCCTGTAACTTTACTTCTCGCAGTGAGGGAACCGCCTGAAGGCCCTCAGAGCTGGACCTCAGTGTATGGGCTGAATGTTGGTGGTGGAGATGCTACTTCAGGTATACAGGGGCCAAAGGTCATTTAGGGCTTTAAAGGTCAGCATCAACACTTTGACTTGTGCTCAGAAATGCACTGGGAGCCAGTGTAGATCCTTTAGGACTGGTGTTATGTGGTCCCGGCAGCCTTTGCTAATTAGCACCACTAAACAGGGTAGTTTTAACAGCCTAATAGACCTAGCTGAAAAGTGAACTGTGTTTCCTTTCTCTATTGTCCAGTAATTAAAAAGACAAACAAATTATATACCATGGTCTTACATAATACACTATTAATATGTAGTATCATATGGTCAAGAGTTTATTAAAATTCTAGCAAAATTTAATGCCAGTCCAAGAGAAATGCCATTCTGCCATCCAGTTAGTGCCCAGAGCAAAGGTTGTAATGCACCGATGAAAGGTCATCAAAGCAACATACTTTTTGAATATGCTTGTTAAGAAGCCAAAGGGAATCATTCCTTCACTTATTTCCTGTCCCTATCAGGCTCACCTAACAGATGATCCCAACAATTCACATTGGCAGTCCTTTGTAGTGTAATGAACACTATTACAATCTGATGAATGCAGCAACTGCACAGAAAACGTCAGTTCTTTCATTAAGAAAACCTTCCCAGGTTCATTTTATTGAACCAGGGCTCTAGCTATTAGGCTGATACATGACACAGTCAATTCTAGTTACACTTTAAGTGACTATTCATGTTTAGTGAATTCCATTTTTTTTTAAAAAAACCCTAATTTATTTAGGTTCAGTTATTTACACAGTTGTGTATGTTTCCAATAACTTACCCAATGATCATTAAAAATATTTGTATTACTTCCAATGTTATTATTTAAGGAATTTACAAGTTCCCTTGAAAAAAATCCAGCAGAATGCTCTGCGCAGATGAAATAAGTGCATATCTGCATATTACCAAAATAATCTCTGCTTAACAATGCATTTTATTGAGCAAAGGGTATGTGAAAGGAATTTATAACGGAGATGGTTCACAGAATTAGGATTTCCTACACAATTCACAGTGAAAACCTTGGCTGGCATCCAAAGAAGTACTTTAAGCATGCTCCAGGGGCGTGTATGCTCCCAGTGAGAGATCTGACTTTCACTAAACAGCAGACCCCTCTGCCATATTACCGTTTCAAAGGCAATTTGCCAGGTGGCAAAGAGGACTGTGGCTGATGCCTGAGTCAAATGTGTCTTTAGCCCTGGAACCGGTTGCAATACTCTTTGGATCCTGGCCCCTAAGAACAAAATGAGAGTCTTAGGTCCTCATTGGGGCATCAGTTGTTGTTTTTTATTAAAAAAAACTACAGACAAACCATTATTTTGGCTAAATTACCTTAAGCTATTCACAGAAAAGTAGGGGCAGGAAAAAAAGCTTCTAAAAATCCATAGGGGGGATTTTTGAGAATACAGTATTTGGGGGGAGGTGCTTAACTTTGATTTTAATAAAACTGCATGGGCTGTTCTGCCCCACTGTGCTCTTTACCCCTTTTTCTCTTTTTAAAAAACCGTGAAACTTTTAAAAAATGAAATGCAGCAACAGAACTATAGTCACTGCCACCATTGTTCCTTCCCAGAGGTAGGGAAGGAAGTATAAGGACAGCAGCCAGAGTGCCACTACTTTTTTCGGGTCCCAGAAGCAACTGGCAAACCCCGATGGCATGAAAAGTGAGTTTAAAAGGGGGAGAGAAAATTAAGAAGCCTCCCACTGCAATTGTAAGACCCTCTCCCCATGAAACTATGGTGGGGTTCAAACTGTGACCGCTGCAATGGCTATTCTGAAATGCCACCTGCAAATTTATCCCCAATCTCAGGTCATCCTACATTCAGTACTTCTGTTCAGACTCTTTATATATCCTTGGTTAACTCACACCTTCTAAGAAGATAAAAAAGGTTACTATCTATTTATTGTGAGGAAAACTTGACAGGTGAATTTTTCTCTGTTTGTCAACAGGGAGGATCTAGAAAGCAGTTGAGATCAAGAGATTTCCATCCTCCTTCCTCTTGTTTTCAAAAGGGATTATAAGATTTTTTTCAAGGGATGAAAGCTATCTTCACTCAGTCAGTTGCCCTAGGCTGCTCTTTAGCTCAGACTGATGGGTATAGTAAGATAATAAGTGAAGTTTTGCTATGTAGAGTCCTAAAGGAGAAATCATTAAGGTTGAAATTAGTAGCCCCTTGCAGAAATTCAAATGTTAAAAACTTTTGGCATTCTGCTTAATTGGACAACTTTGTCTAGTAGAGATGTTGTTACATCCCATCCTAGCCAATTTTCAACACCGTTTTCAACTCTGCATCTGAGATCTAATTTAAGGAAATCAAAACTTTTTTGAATAAAAAAAAGATTTTACTTACACAAAAGAAAACAAAAATCTGCTTATGCAGAAAGACATCAGAGCAGGCATATAACTACATATAACACGTAGTTTTCAGAGTATTGTTTAAGGCTATATTTTTTCCTGCTGACAGCTGTATTTAAAAAAATGCAATAAAAGCACCAAGGACGAAGGGAAATAATAAATAACAGCTCTGCCATTTACGAGTGCTCACAATAAAGTTACTTGATTCCAGGTTTTTATGTATACATATATAAGTACATGTGATGATGGAACACATCTATGATGAATGGAACTGTGTTGCTTTAAAAGTATGAAGCACTAATAGGTTTGTAGACTAACTTCAATTTTGCAGTCTATGTAAAAACAACAACAGCAACCTGCCACTAAATTCCCTGTGGTCCACCAATGTGTTTTATATTTGCAATACAATAAATGCATACTCACAGTAATCTGGATCTATAGCATGCACTCCTGAATTACAAATTCTTATAAGACCAGTCACATTTTAGTCCAGTATTTTTTGTGAGAGTCCCAGTAACCAGTGGATGCCAGATGGTCCACTGGAAATTCACTAGTAGTCCATCAGTGGACCATAGTCCCTTTTCAGCCCACCACTTGCACTAATATAATACTTGGTCAAATAGGCAGTTCTTACGATGTACTAAAAATATTAATACTTCTCTTGAATTGTACATGAGTTCAGTCTTTGAAATAGCACTAACTTCAACCTGTTCTTCAGTTAAGTTAAAGAAACTTCAAACTGAACAATGACTAAACACACATTTTCATAGAACCATTTCACCCCTGCAAAAGTGTGTGTGTAATGTATGTTTGGTAATTTTAAGGTGTAAATTCCAATATAGCTTTGAGAGTGTGTATGGTCTTTGCTTTGTATCAAGGGCTGGGAATCTATGGCCTACAAGGTATTATTGGAGTCCTCATCCTGGTCACCATGGACAATGGCGAGCGATTATGTTGTTGGCATATGTTTGCTTCGGGAGAAAAATGTAGTTCAACAGGGCCAGAGGTTCTCCATTCCTGCTTTAAAGACAAAGTGATCCATGGTCTGTCTTTCTTTCTTAAGAAGCTTTGTGGACACTTCAGAAAATGGCTTAATGCTGAACAGTGGCATTCCTGGAAATGTTCCTGGAAAAATGTTCCAAGAAGAATGATACATGGAAGTCCCACTTACTAAACACAATACAGTGGTACCTCGGTTTACAAACTTAATCCATTTCTGGAAGTCCGTTCTTAAACTGAAACCGTTCTTAAACCGAGGTGCACTTTCCCTAATGAGACCTCCCACCACCGGTGTCCTTCCACTGTTTGGATTCCGTTCTTAGACCAAGGTAAAGTTTGCAAACCGGGACACTATTTCCAGTTTTGCAGACTTCACAAACAGAATCGTTCTTAAACAGGATTGTTCTTAAACCAAAGTACCACTATACATTCCCTGGAAATCATTCGCTAGGCAAGCGTTTACATGGTGAGCTGACAATTTCTATTGATTCCAATGGGGAAAGTTCTAATGTGTTCCCTACCACATAATTTTGACACCCCTAAACAAAAAACAACAACAAAGAAACCCAGAAAAAAAACCTCTCTGGTTTGTCTGATCGCTCCCCATCCCTCCCTCCCTCCCTCCATCCTTCTGTTCTTCAGACAACCAGAAAAAGGCAAACAATGAATTTAAAATTCTCTTTGGTTGGATATCTGAATCTGCAGAGCGTATAGTGAAGTTTGGATTCTAATTCCTCGTGTTCAGAAAAGTTATTTTTTGCATAGCAAATGTTCATAAAACGGGACCTGCATATACTACTACATCATGGCATATGTCATGGGGTGGGAGATTGCTCCTCCTGTTGGCCAATTTCACTCCACAATTATGTATTATGACACAGTGTTGTTAACATCCAGGCTTTCTGTACCAGGAATATGACTAGGCTGCTCAGTGTCATCAAGCTACTGGTATCAAGTAGCAGAGACACTATTTTTGGGGTGGGGTGGGGTTAAGACCCCTCCCTTAAAGTTCTAAGAAAGCCTTCCTCCCCAGTCCTCAGCAATGTTGTGATCTGATCTCACTTCTACCCAAAAAGTATGAAAATTGTTGGGCCTAAAAACTTTGGTACAGCAGTATTTTGAGGTCTGCCAAGTATGGAAACATTCATTTTTTATATAGAAGGAACGACTGCACCAAAGTTGCAGATCTGGAGATGTTTCTTATAATATTATAATGTAGAACGCAATTGAGACTTCATAATGTTATTGGTTATTATAAAGGTGGGAGAAGATAAGAGGAAGGGAGCATGGAAAACAAATAGATAAGATTAAGTTTAAGCTTATTATATGTCTCCCTTTTTGCTTGAGTAATGTCACAATTTTGAAGGGGTTTGATGACGAAATTATACATTTTGAAAAAGGATTAGCAGATGCAATATATGGTGACAAGAACTTGAAAATAATCTGACTGCAATAGTGCTTCAAACATGCAAATGCAAATTGAGTCAACACTCTCTAAATAAAGTGCACATTTATAAATAAGGAGTCAGATCACCAGTTTGTTTACTCTCATCTGGTGATAATTGTTTGCAACAGAACATATCAGTAAATTCTATAATGGGAACCACAGCCAGGAAATGTTAAATAATTAATGTCACCCTTCCAGCCTCTTGCATTTCGGTGGATATAAATGACCGTGTAATTCCATACCCAATTATCACTACTTAGCCATTCCATTTTGTAGTTAAAATCCCACAAAATTAAAGGCCATCAATTGTTAATGGTAGTAGATCAGACAAGGGATTAAAGATTATTTTTAATGTTTACTTCCTGTCAGGAGGGAAGTGTTTGGGCAGGAAATGTTTCAGACAGGAGTCTCTCTCAGTGGAGATCCATCCAGCAAGCTTAAATGTCCAAACTTCATCAGAAAAACCTTGTGTAAATAATTACTTGTTCAATTTGTTTGTTCCCTAAAGATACCAAGAGGTCTTATCTTGTCAAATTTATTTGGTAGAAGACAATTCCCAGAAATAGAGAGGGGGCTTTGAATTTTCAGACACAGTGCATTTAAACTAAAGAGCAGACCTTAATTCATTAAAAGGCAATTCCATGCTCTATTACTAAAGGCCTAGCTAAAGCACAATAGAAGCTATTCTAGAACAGGGAACCAGCTTTAGGAAGGAGCAATTAAGACCAGAGAAATAGTGGAGGGAAAGGATTCTTAATGTTCCTCCACCAAACACTTTAGAGCACATCTTCTAGGTAAGGGTTTCAAATCTGTGTCTGTAAAAATGCAATTATAATCATGCACCATCTACCACGGTGCATAATAATTTCTGCAACAGACAGATAAATTATTGAGTTGTCCGCTAAGACCCCTAGCAAATTTTAAGTCGTCTGTTGGAGGGGAGTTTAGGAACCAGTGTTCTAGGTCAAACACATTTGAAACTTCAAAGGGAGAGAAGCAATGCATGAGGGCAATTTGGAATGAAGTAGTAAAAAGCAAGGAAAAGATTAAGAATCCCTCTCTGCATGGCCTTTTGGCTCCGAATAGATCCCTCTCAAGTCCCATTTGTGTAGTTGTGTCCTGTTGCGTTAGGTGGGTCAAAATACTGTAAAGACTAAATTCAGTCACTGGAATTTTACCAGGCCTTTCACAATGCTGAAACAAATTTGAGTCAAGGTGTGGTTTAAAAGTTTGCTGACAGTTTCAAGATGTAGAGAGCAATTTGAAGACCTAGGCCTAGTTCGTGTAGCAGGATGAAACAAATGATCAGAAGCCTTCAGCTGACCATAGGAGTTATTGGTTCTAAAAGATGTGACAGTGAACTGGATTCCTCCATCCCAGCCTTGGCTCATTCTCTCAGACCCTAAGGAACCTTCTTGCTGAAATACGCCTTTACATCTCTGCTCATACTTTTGATAGAGGCTTTTGGGTAACATGAAACCTGTATGTCTGGTGATCTACTTATTCCTCGATTTAGAAACCAGAAGTCTGCAGATATGAAAACTGGATACACACATATTTATCTATACAGTGGTACCTTGGAATGCAAACGGCATCCGTTCCGGAGCCCTGTTCGCATCCCGAACAGAACGTAAGACGCGACAGCGCATCTGCACATGCGCGGGTCACGTTTTGCCACTTCCACATATGCACGTGACATCATTTTGACCATCTGCGCATGCATGAACGGTGAAACCTGGAAGTAACGCACTCCGTTACTTCCGAGCCGCCGCGGAGCGCAACCCAAAAGCGCTCAACCTGAAGCATACTTATCCTGAGGTATGACTGTATGTACACATGACTGAGTGACAGACTCAGTCCCTGACCCACATTCATTAACTGAATGCCTGAAAACAGCAGCTATGTGTAGTTTGTAACCCAGAGAGTTCCATCCACCTGATCACAAACCTTGCTTTCTCAGAATTCCCAAATGCAGCATTCCATTCTCACTCTCACATGTAGAGTGAGGCTAGAGCCTGTCCCAACTAGCATGTGTTGTGAATGACCAAATAGAGCTTGATTAACTAACATGTAATCAAGACAGCATAACCAATCCAGTGTCTCTGTCTGTCAGTTTTTGGCAGTTTTTTTGTTTTAAGTCATCTTGCAAGACTCCCCTACTCTCCCCTATGTGCATCAGGAATACAAATCATGATGTTTGGTTTTCTAGACAGATAGGGATATTTGCAATGCTCAATATTTTGCATTTTGTTAGTGTGAGGAATTAATATAACTCTGGAAACTATATTTCATTCCAGGTCCCATAGATCTATGTCATTTATCCTTAAAACCTCACGGCACAAGTCAGATAATTCCCTAAATCGTATGGCCCGCTTATAGATTCCTGCTGTAACAATTGATTTGAAAAATGCTAGTGCTCAGCCATAAGAATTCTTCTCTTTGGTTATTCCACTCTGGGGCTGATACAAGCAAACAAGCAATAGAGTTTAATTCTAAGAAAGAAAAACTGTGCAACAACATAACCTACTTAACATAAGCTAGCACAAAAATGAAGAGGAGCAAGTTACAGCCAGGAGCCTTTTCAACTCCTAGTATAACAGTGCCATCCACTCCACCCCCCCCCCAAAAAAAAAGTCTTTAGAAAGCACAGCCAAAATCTGAGAACAATTTAAAGCGGAAAAACTTGACGAGAGACTTAATTCTATGTTTCATAAAATCCACAGGCATTCTTTTGGGGTGGGCATGATTTAAAAGACAAAGAAAAACTGCAATTTATCCAAGATGTAAATACAGGTAGCCTAAATTGTTTAAAGTAATTCTAATAAACATTAACAAAATGTAATGAAAAGGAATTAAAATCAAGAGCTTGTCATTTATTCTGGTACCTTTCTTTCACTGGAAGATAAAACTGGTTCAGGAACACAGGAAAATGTCAGATACTGAGCCAAGTGATGGGTCCATCTAGTTTAATATGATTTGCACTGGTTGGCAGCAGCTCTTCAGGGTTTGAGACCGGAGTCTCCAATTTATCTGAATATTTAACTTTTTAGAAGCTGTAATGCACCAGGTACTATACTGGTTAATTTGTTTCCATGCACACTCCCCAAAAATAATGAATATGGATGTGTTGCAGCTTTCCTCTAACAGTATGTACTGTGTTTTAATTGGTTGAAGCTTCCCAGAGTGTCTGGGACAACCCATTCAGATGGGTGAAATATAAATAACGAGCTGTTGTTGTTGTTGTTGTTGTTGTTGTTGTTGTTGTTGTTGTTATAAGAGAAACTACATGCAATTAAATTTTGATCTAGCTGAGATTCCTGCATTGCAGGAGGTAGGACTAGATGACCCCTGGGATCCCTTCCAACTTTAGAATTCTATAATTCTACTAGAAAGTGTTGTTGTTTTTAAAGGCTAATGTGAAGGTCAACTAAATTACAAGCATTTCCTGCTTTGGAAGCTGGAGTGGGATAGGACTGTACAGTGGTACCTCGGGTTACATACGCTTCAGGTTACATACGCTTCAGGTTACAGACTCTGCTAACCCAGAAATAGTACCTCGGGTTAAGAACTTTTCTTCAGGATGAGAACAGAAATTGTGCTCCATCGGTGCAGCGGCAGCAGGAGGCCCCATTAGCTAAAGTGGTGCTTCAGGTTAAGAACAGTTTCAGGTTAAAAACGGACCTCCGGAACGAATTAAGTACTTAACCCGAGGTACCACTGTACTGCAAATGACTGTTCTTGCCTTCAGAAGGGTGTAATTGTGGGCATGGGTGTGATGCAATTAGATAAGAGTTGTCTGTATTTTCATTTGTGAAATCTTGAAGGGTATATGTTTTACATCTAGAGAGGCAAATATAAAAGTAGGAGAAAGAAGTCTGGAAAAATATTATACTGTTCACTCCACAAAGCTGCTCAAATATTAAAAACAATATCCAGGAAATGAAAAAGTGGACAGTAAAAACAAACTTGGTCATATAATCCCTCCACTGCTAGGTCTGCAGGCACCTTTCACTAGCATACACCTGCTTTCACCAGTGTAATAGATTGTGCAGCCTTTGGGGGCTGGAAGCTGGACTGCATAGCTCTTAGGCATTACACCATGGCTCTGTAATAATAAATGGATATCATACTTGTGGAGGGCAGGTACCAAATGGAAATGTGATTATTTCACCATGTGTACCAAAACATTTGCAAAAGAAAGAAAATAAATGTATAAGGCTAATGTACCCTGGTTTGGGAAAGGAACATTTGGCTTTTCTCTGCACATTTGGTGGCATTGCCTTAGGCTTAAAGAACGAAAATGTTGAGAGACTGATGAGTTGAGAGACTGATGAGTTGTAGGATGGGGAATGATCTCTTATTATTCTCAACACTGATTGTTCTCATCACTGCTTGCACCACTATCCAAAATTCAACAGGGTACTAGATGCAAAGAAAAATAAAATGTGTGAAAATCTATTGGCAGCATTAGCAGAAAAATGATGGTGTTAATCCACTCTTGCAATATAGTTGCTGTGTTTTACTCAGTTATAACAAAATGGACACATGAAACATTGGACTTCAAGCTACAGAACTAAACAGAATGAAGCATAATTTCATATAATACAATAACATTTTGGTAGGAAAAATAAATATTACTGACATTTTGAATTTGAACATTATATTCAAAAAGAATGCATACGGCCTTAGCATTATACCATCACATTTAATGTGTGACATTTTGATGTATTTTTAATCTTTGTTGGAAGCCGCCCAGAGTGGCTGGGGAAATCCAGCCAGATGGGTGGCGTACAAATAATAAATTATTATTATTATTATTATTATTATTATTATTATTATTATTATTATTATTACAAAGCAAGTAATGATAAAAATGGCAGGTGGCATGCACTGTCTTAGAAGAGGCATTTCCTCTTTCATACAAAAGAAAGGGGAATACTTCTCCTTCTGCCTGCTTCAACACATGTATGCATCTTCTAAAAACAGTTGAGAGTTGAAAACTGCCTTATACAGAGTTAGCCTCTGCAAGGTAAAGCGTGTGTGTGTGTACCTCTGCATATATAGGCTTTCCCCACATTTTGGAACCTTGGTCATGCGTAGTTCCAGAATGGAGGAAGCCTACACAAGGAGCCTTCCACTTGCAGCTGTCCCTACCAGCACCTGGATCTTAGAGGCAGGGCCAGATAGCACCACACACCCTTGAGTGCAGGCCAAATATGCAGTCCTACAGCTCCATATGATTCTCCTTTGTGTGATGCATGCGTGAATGGAACTTGACACGTACTGGCGTTCTAATGTTTACTCTGAGTAGATCCATTACAATCAATAGACCTTAGTTAACTATGGCCATTAACTTCAATGTGTCTAAGCAAAAATTAGAAATTGAATCTCACATACAGGAAGTAGGTATTATACCACAGATATATCTTAACCTAACAAATAAAAGATGCTCCCCTTCTACAATTTCTCACATATATGGATTTGGGCAGATTTAAACTTTTAATTGAATTAACATTCGTAACCACATTTAATAGGGAGTACGTCTGAGCAGACATGCATAGGATGACACTGTAAGACTCATATGATAAATTGACTTACAGCACAATCTTATGTATTTACAAAGAAGTCCCAAAGAATTCAGTAAGACTTGATCCCAAGTAAGTGTGCACAGAACTACACCTTAAGTTTCTTTAATCAGGTAAAAAGTCAAATTGCCATTTACATAATGATTTAAAGGCACTGATCACTTAATTGTGAATTCTTTCTGAAGGCCTGAATTCTATCCAGATCTTAAGAGGGAGAAAAGTGCTTATGTATATTCACTGTTCATCTATCTAAGACAGAAATACAAATATAGTTAGGAAGGGTATCATCCAGTCAAAAGAAAACTAATTCCCACAAATTTTGATGTTACACATGCACTCTTTCCCAATGAAAATCCTATTTTCTGCATCTGTGCTTGGATGACGTGATCAGTGCATTAAGTAAATACGGTAAATAGCAGAATTTCTTTCATCCTGACACACCTGAATTACAAAAATTTCCAGCTTTCCCCTTTTTTGCTCCTGAAGGAAATGTTACCTGATGGAGATTAAGCAGTTGCAAACAACTTACTCTGGAAACTGCTTTCACTCCTCGATGTCAAGGGGCAAGGCTGCTTGATGTGCGGGGAGAGGAATAGCCCTGGCCTCTACTGTATAAAAATCAAGATCAATTTGGTAAGCCGCTCCTTTAATACTGTGTCTGCAGAGAAATAATTTAGACTCCCAGTTAATTTGAGTATTGAACTGAAATTCCACAGCTGCTTTCTGCCAGTCCTGAAAACAGAAATTAATTTCAGTGACCAAGTTGAATGGAGTCCTACTCTGTCAGGCAATTAGTCATCTTCTTTTGCTACTCAGGGCCTATCAATGGGCTAATCCATACATAAACCCCTGCGTTTCCCTAGTCAGTCACAATCTGAAGGGTCATTTAACTACCCAATCTCTCCATATTCAGTCCTACCTCAAATATATTGGGGTTTTCCTTTTAAAACAACAACATTATTTCATGTTTAGCTTTCTCCTTCCTGTTTATTGCCAGCAGAATTAATGAACCTGATTTGCATCCCCCCCTTTGATCAAGACTGTTGTTGATTAAGTAGAAGTAGAGCTCAGGGGAAAGGGGAGGGGGGATGTATTCCTGCCGTTTTATTCCTTGGTTTGGCCAGTTTATTAATGAAAGAAGCAGAGATATTGATGGACCAGAAACTACAAATGCAGCAGTTAAATGATATGTCCTTTCACACTATTAATTTAATAAAAAGTTATTTTATCTTTACAGACATACTTATTGTCATATGTACACAAAATCCCTATTGGTTATTATACTATTTCTTGTGCCTGTTATTTTTTTTTTTTTACTCTTTAGCTTTCTTGAAGTTGCTAGCAGTTCATATTTTATTTAAAAATACATATCTGCATTTGGAAACTAAAACACCAGGAAATTCAGATTAGATTATAGATGATGTGTTTTGGTGTGTGTGCTTGATTTGAGTCCAGATCAGATTGGTTCTGAATTAAGTCAGTTGATCATGGGCCCATTCCAAACTAAAGGCCCAGTTGCTAGAGCCTCCTTGCCTTCACCATGTGGTGTATCTCATCCATCTACTCTATCCCTGATTTGTCCTGTTCCATTTCCTTAAAACGGTGGCTGTTCCAACTATACAGAGAACAGCCCTCTCTGTCCAGACCAAATCTCAGTTTATAGCTCACACAGCTCAACTCTCCACTCTGGCCTTTGTCTTTATAAGTAACAGATAGCTGAGAGAGGGAGGCCCACCCATTTGTCCTCTGGCACAGAGGCATTTCCTTTGTTACCTTAACAACCCATCCTTAGGCCAACTTCTCTGGTTATTCCGGCAATCGGATTCTTGTTGGATCCAGAAATTAGAAGGGATTGAAGCATACAGCCTACCTCACCAAAAAATCACAATAATAACCATAAGAAGGGAGAACAGGGATCTTGGAGCTGCTCATTAACAGCACCTGGATAACAGATGGAACAGGATCACACGGTCACAGGTTTCCTCACCATGTTAAGATGTATTGAATTATTATTTAAATTATAAATAAAGGCACTGTCCAACTATGAATTTTGGAATATTTATAGCAATTATTTTAAAATGTGCATATATAGCCTGCAAATAGTGTACACATCTGTATTATCTTTTGTCCTCTTTTTTTTTGGGGGGGGGCAATGTTCAAATGGCAACCTTAGCTCTTAATTCCACAAGCTTCACTCATTGTTTTCAGTGGTGTGGTGGTGTAACCAAACACCATCACCGATGCCAGAGCCGCGGGGAGGAAAGCCGCACCCAGGCTGGGTCTTTGGAGCTGGGGCAGCACCTCCTTCTCCTTGCAGCTGGCGAAGGGATGCCCAGGTGTGTCCTGCCCTTGGGCTGGTCAAGAGGGAGAGAGAAGGAAAGCACTGCCAGGGCCATGTGCGTTGCTCAGAGCGCCTCATTGAAAGAACAGGATGGTGAGGTGACACAGTGGTGTTCCTGGCTTCACGTTTTTCTGCCTTATTTCTGCTCCCAGGTTTGGGCTACTTTGCAAAGAGAGACTCTCTTGATTAGATGCTTGCCGGCAAAGGAACAGACCACTGCCTAGTGCACCACTTGCCCCACCCGGGCACTTGGCAACCCACACTATGCCTCTGATTTCCCCCCTAATTTCTAGAACAGTGTTTCCCAACCGGTGTTCCGCGGCACACGAGTGTGCCGTGAGACGTTGCCTCGTGTGCCGCGAGATGCCTGGAGGGAGGCGGGCGAGTCGGGCGGCGAGAGGCGGGGCGGCGGCGGCGAGGAGAGGCCGCGCCTCCTGCTGCTGCCTGGCGCTCCTCCTCGCAGCCGGCAGCGCTGCCTGGGCGCCTCCGCGCGACTCTGCCTCGCTGGGTTTGGTCTCCCAGCAGAGACGGGTCACACGCGCACCTCCCTCCCTCCCTCAGCCTGCGCGGAGGGAGAGCCAGAGAGAGGCATCGCTCCTGCGCGGCGGGAGAGGGAGCAGCCGGACCGATGCCCCAAACGAGCTGAATTCCGAGCGAGGGACTGAGGGGGGAGGGAAAAAACTTTCACTTTCGTGCGTCCCTCCCGGCGTGACGCTGCGCGCTGACGTCACGGGGCGGGGCTTTAATGGTGGTGTGCCGCGAGATTTTTTTTCAGTAAACAGGTGTGCCGTTGCCCAAAAAAGTTTGGGAAACACTGTTCTAGAAGCTAATCATGGGGGGGGGTCAAGCGCAAGCAGGAAGTTCTTTCCTTTGATGGACTGACCTACTGGGAGCCTCAGGGCCCTGCCCTGCCTCTTTCCACCTGGCTTGGGGCCAGGCCTGGAGGGCTCCATAAAGGACTGCTGCTGCTGCTGCTGCTGCTGCTGCTTAACAGAGATGGATCCTTTTAAAAATTGTTTTTATTTTTTAACTATGCCATTTTAAATTGTATTGATATTACTGTTGCATTTTTTTAGTTTTAGATTTTATGATTTATGTGGAAATTGTTTTCCATTTGGTTATGTACCTTCTGATGTGCTTTATTTATTGTTTATGACTTTTGTTACATTGGTAATTATGTAAATCTTGTCATGCTGTAAGCCACGTTGAGCATTGTTTTAACTATGGAAAGGAGGCATACAAATAAAAAATGATGATGATGATGAAGTTCCAGTTTCATCCTAGCCTTTAAATAGCAGCACTTTAGTGGAGTTTACTCCCACGGCATTATGAACTGGATATTATTGATGCCACATGCTGATCAGAGATGTGAACCTAAGTCTTGACAGCCAGATATCAGTATGATAATCTTTACATCAGGAGTGGCCAACTCTTGAGAGACTGCGATCTACTTTCAGAATTAAAGACTGGCAGTGATCTACCCTTGTTTTTTTTTGGGGGGGGGGGGTTCAGCTCAAAGTTGTTTTTTAGGGGCTTCCGTTTTTTGGGGGGGGGGTTAAAGGCAAGGGACAAAGGGGTAAAGTCACTCACAAAAGGATCCCTATGGATGAAAACAATGATTCCAGGGATCAAACAGCAATGGAGGGCGGGGGGCGGGGCAGGAGTCAGTTTTAGTGACCCTAAGGAAAGAGAGCCAAAGATCCACTGCAATCTACCAAAACCTCATGGGGATCTACCAGTAGATCATGATCAACCTGTCGGACACCCCTGCTTTACATCATCCTTGGTCAGCTCACTATACGATGCCTGTCAACTGATTTTAATAAATTGGATATTATGTTCACTGCTACTCTTCAGTGTGCACACATAATGGATCAACACAGGTACCACATTTTGGGACTTTCCTTTGAGATGTGGCTATGGGAGGCTATGATGAGCTCTCACACTTCAAAATCTACCACTACTGTATATCAGTTCATAGAAGTAGTGTGTTTCTCTTTCTTGCATAATACCGGTAGTAAGTAGAATGCGGGCTCAGCCCATGAAACTAATTGAAGGGAAGCTCAGGGCAGGCTTTTAAAAAAACTACTTTTTTATACAATACATAATTTATAATTTACCATCACCAGGCCATGCTATGATATTTACTAACTCTGATACCATTAAAAGGGGGAATTAGATCTGTCCTCCATCAATTTGTCTGCCAGTGGCTATTTGCTTCAATAAAGCAGAATGAAACCTCCATGTACAGATATAGTATACATTCCAGAGACAAACATGGAAAGGCTGTCTTATATCCTGCATATGGACCTATAACCCCAACTGAGCAACACTGAAGGCCCTCTTGAGAGCTGGACTGTTTTCTCTTTCCCCTAAATGAAAATGTGGAGAGATGCTGCACACTTTATGTAGTAGAGTTGTAAAGATTGGTTCAGGGTCATGTGGCCCCTGGAGCAATTCATCAGGTCTGTGTGATTATCTCTTCTTCAAATCTCAAAGATGTGAGATAGCCAATTGTTATTTCTTGTTCTGCAATTGACCTGAACAATATTAAGGGAATGTCATAGCAAAAGTGTTTTAATGGTGCTTCTGCAACTGCAAAACTTCCCAATCACTTTCCATTTTAACATGACTTCATACAAATGGCAAACCTCACAAGTGCCACTTCAAAGACTCAGAAGCTTTAATCTTTTTCAATAGAATCAGAAGGGCTCTTATCTATTCTCTGACCCTATTTCCCCTCTAGCCTTAACACTCCCAGCCACTGAAAAGTCAGAACCATTAAGTTAGTGTCAAGTAGCTGTGCTATTCATATTCTATTACAGTCAATGGCAATTAACACTGTCATTCAGGAGGAGTCAGGGCTTTCCACTTTCCAAACAGGGGGGAATCTTAGCCAGAGCTCAACATTTAGAAAAGGTTGAGACATCCACTCACAATGCATTGTTCAGAAGTCAGTTACTTTTTCAAGAGGGAAAACAAGGGGAGGAAGATAGTATGGCATTTGACTCTGAAAACAGATACTACACTTTTTTTTTCTCTCTTTCTAGTTCAGAAAAGATTAAAATATATGTTTGTTGGATATTTTGGATATCTGCTTGTGAGCCTCCATATATTCTAGGCTACAATTCCCATCATCATCCCTGGCCACTGGCTGTACTGGCTGGGGCTGATGGGAGTTGTAGTCCAAAACATCTTACACAACACCAGGTTGAAAAAAGTTGGGGTGAACTGTAGTGTTTCTCCTATTTAGCATTTATGCCTAGGCTCATAGTCCTCTATGCAAATCCCCTCACTCACCTAGTTTGCTGTCCAGTGAACAGTCCTCCTCATAAAATGAAAAGTCCACAAGATAAGGTAACTGTATTAAGCACACAAGCTCCTTGTAATGACTCTAGATCCTGCTTTATTTGTAGACAGCATAATGGGTCTATTGATTCAGTAACTTAAAATAGTGTCTCCAGAGGACAAAAGGGGTGAATAGTACAAACCATGTCCTTTGGGATGCAGAAAATTTACTGCTAGACATAGCAAAGGGTTTAGCAAAGGGTTATTTTTTTCAGCTCAAGAACCACATTCCCTTTCCAGGGATGCATGCTAGTCATGGACAGAGCCAGAGGCAAAATCAGGCACAGAAATGAATGCAGATGCTCCTTTTGTAGAGTAGGCTAGTTTCTATACATATTCACTCATCCCTCTATATCCCGCACCCAGCCAACCAATACGAATGATCAGAGTTCATGGACACATTCCAACCAGCCAAAAATACTCCTGTGACACGCAGCCAGTGAGAGGTGTAGCTTGTGGAGAGGTCTGAGACTGGGAGCGGGGGGGGGGACGGGACGGGGGGACGGACATTCAACCCCTGTGCATTAAGTTTACCATCCTGAAGAGAGAGAAAAATCAGTGGGTTTTACTCAAAGTAGACTTACTAAAATTAATGAACATAACTAACTTATGTCTATTCATTTCAATGAGACTACACTGAGTAAAACAACCTAATGCTCTTAACAAAACTGTAAAGTTGAACTCAGTTGCCTGATTCTATACATGCCTAATCAGAAGCAAGGCACACTTAATTATTATCCCAAGTAAGTAAATATGCATGGGATTGGAACATTTATTTGTCTTTTACATTTCTGAAAATACAGGGTGAAAGGATTGGAAAAGTAAACTGGTCTGTAAAACAAAATTATGGTATGGTGTTAGGCAAACCTGTACAGGGCTCACACCCCACCCTCTCCTCCAGCACAGCTGAGAGGAAACAGGAATCTTTCATTTCCATTGTCAATTAACCAGACTTGCAAATGTGTTTAATCTTAACTATGGTTTAGGAAACAAGCCAGGACTATAGACCACATTTGAAATTGGCTCGTTTCACTAAACCATAAAGACGATGGGACGTAATGGTAAGCCATGGGTAGTTTGTCCAGGATGTAGACCCACCAAACAAATGGAGAAGTGCACAAACCCAAAGCTTGTTCATGAAATGCTAAACAACATTTTAGTGTTACATCCAAATGAAGACATGATATATTGTTCTCAATGTCAATTATTAATAGGATGCAAGTTTAATGAAGGATTAAAGATCAACTGTTGGATTTCCGTATTTTAAGTAAGCAGGGTAAGGAAGCTGAATCTATATATCTGAGAAAATACAAAAAACTGAGTCTTTGCATCTGTTCTTCTTGGGATAGGCGAAATTTGTGATAATAAAAACGTTTGAATAAAAAGATATGAGATGCACACTGCCTGAACTTCTGGGGGGAAGTGGGGGGTTACTATTGGACATTATTCTCTTTGGGCGTATGGCATTCCCTCAGGCCTTAGCCTTTCTTTGGTGAAAAACTCTACATATGTTGCAGTGCAATTTGAAAGTTCAGTGCTAGAATGTAACTCTAGTCTTCCTTTCTCATCACTTGAGCACCTACACATCTTCCTGTATGGAAAGATTTACAGGCTCACCTTTAGGTGTGGGAACAGACTACAGGATTCAACCTACTGCAAATCCTGAGCCTCAGACCTAATAGATGCCAAGTCCATGCACCAAGTGGTTTACAGGCAAACTCTTAATTATAGAAGATCAGAATAGGTCACATGATCCTGTCTGACCCATACAAATGTTTCCAGTGTGGTTAGCTCTGTTGTCCAAGAAGCAAGGCATTGTTACCCACTACCATCTGCAAAACTCATTTATACTTCTTGTTCCTGCAACTTTCCCCCTTAATTTTAAGGTGTGGGAAGGAATTTATTGCTCATCAGAAAAGTAGACCCCCCCCCCTTATTGCTTCTTTTTATCTCCAGAGGATGGTGCTAGCATATCACAGTTAAGGGGTGGAGTTCATTTCTGATTGTTCAGGACAGTGGGAATCTACTTATGGATTCTCAGTTCAAAGGTATAATGTGATTTACTGGAGAGGAGAGATATCAGTGTTCCAGGAAAACTTGTCAAACTATGCATCACAAAGTAGTACCTTGCATGTTCTGTACAATAAACACATCTGCACACATTAAATTCCATGCTCCCTTAATATTCAGCTGACCTACACAGCCCCAAGCACATTTGAAAAAGGTTGGTACATTTCTCCAGAACATCTCAGAATAGTAAGCAGGTAGCCAGGTGTGCAGACTGCAGAACCTGTTCTGGATTCACAATGGATTAATCAGCCAAATGAACAAACAAGTTTCCTACACCTATAGATATGTGGCCTGTATGTGCAACATCAAAAAATTGACTATGTACAAATATACCCCGATTGCTTCCCCAATTGAAGCAGCTTCAAGGAACTTACACTTGGATGAGAAAACAAGCCGTTCATCCCAAAAGAAAATTAAATCCAACAAACTCACTGATTTCACAGTATGGTAGGAAAGGCAAGTGTCCTACTTCAGAATACCATTCTACTGAGTTTTAGAGAATAAGCACTCTTCTAGGGCCTGAGTCAAGCCATTAACAGAGGGTTTCTCTGGTCAACACGAATGCCATTTTCCCTTGAAGCCCCCTTAATTATAAGAGTTTTGTGGCAGACACTTCAGAATACACCCTTGAATATATCCCTCAGGAAGCCTATGTTCGAAACCTATTTTGCTGTGGAAAGTAATAGCCCGAAATCTACATTTGATGCACTTGGAAAGGAACAGTATTTGCTAGTGTACTCTCTCTCCTGTTCATCTCACTAGATGCCAAGTTTTCTTTGGGAATTACAAACATAAAGACCAAAGAAATAGTCTTTGCAAGATCATCTCTCTACCACCTTGTAGTTTTCTGAACATACACAAAAACTCTTCTCAATGAAAAATGCAGGCTGCAAGCAAGCTCATTCACTCAGTGACGCCATACACAACATGGTCTATTCATCAGCATAAAAATCTTTCCAAACTGCACAAAAGATAAAAAATAATATACCGTATTTTCATTCTATATTTTATAAAATAGAGCCAGTAGTCACCCAAGTTTTATCCATGCCTACATATAAAACTCATCAAACTTTTACCCATGTCTATAAATAAAATGATCGCAGAGTTCTTTTTTGCACAAAATTCTGTTCTGTCACATATTCTCAATGCACTGTGGAGAGGTAATATTATGTAAATAAGATTAGATGTAGAAAATAATTAGTTTAACACAGCAGATAAAACTTGATCAGTAAAGAATAATTCTGATAATTATTTCTTCTATACTCACATGTGTTCAGAAATGTGCATTTATAAGAAATCTATCTTAGTGTTTTCCTCACCATTAATAAAGACTGTTGAGTTTGGAGCCTGGATAAAATTGGGTCAAAAGCTTCTTCCACATAATTGCTCCCACAAGTATTTTACCGACCTACTCTTCTGTTACCCTCTTAGAGAACCTCTCCAACCCACAAATAAAGTTTATTCCACTGTAAAAATAGGTAATACCTTTTGAGATATGTCACCATCTCAAATCATTTTGGTACCTGAGGCAGACCCCAAAGTGGTGCTCTTGTCGCTGCTGGGGAAGAAGGGATGAAGGAGGATCTACATCAGGAACAAGGGGGGGGGGGAGAGAGATTGACACCGGGATCTGTTGCCACAGTGGATCTTGCCACCTGAGACACTGTCAGGGACTGGGCAGAGGAAGAATGGTGGAGACAGACTCCCCAGTCTGACCCTTCCAGACAAGAAAAGGACAGTTCAGAATTACAACAAGGGCTTGAGGGAGGTCACAGCTCAGAGGAAGATGAGGGGGAAAGTTATGAAATAATGGGAGAGGAGGAGGCAGAGCCAGAGCAGCTGGGTGACGCTTTATCACTATAGAGCATTCCAAACACACCGTCTCCCAGAACCTGGAGAGCATTAAAAGTAGGAGAGCAAATAACTTGAAGACAGAAGGTCCTAAGTGGCAACCATAGGGGTAGGGGTTGCTCTTGATGAATGAGGAAGTGGGAGAGAAGGGGTGGGGTGGAGAATTATTCCATTATTCCAAGAGGCTGCATTCCCAACCTCTCTCTGTAAATATTGAATAGAAAGCAGATGGTAAGGACTTTTCCTTGTCTTATCTGTTCCTGGCAACCTGCTGTGGGGTTGGTTCCTCTGCCGCCTGACAGACAGCTGGCTCACCTTCCCTTACAGGTGAGCCATCCCTGAGTGAACATTCAAGGGCTTGTCTCAACCATCAGTTGTACCATTTGAAAATTTGGAAACCCTCAGGGAAATTTTCTGAGTGTTTGACTGTAAGGCA